>NW_026136724.1:9965524-11298024 GCF_905237075.1 Dicentrarchus labrax | reverse complement strand
CCTCTTCTTACAGCATGAAAAGTAAGACTCTTATTATAATGCTGGCTTGAGGGATTGTTTTCTCACAATGCTTTTCTTCTTATTTTGTAGAGTTCTATCAATGGTGGACACCTGGCGTCTTGGTAAGACCGCATGAGCACACTGAACACACACCACAAACATAAATCCATAGATGCAACACACACACACACACACACACACACACACACACACACACACACACACACACACACACACACACACACACACACACACACACACAATGCAGGGAGTGTGAATGTCATAAATAACAAAACCTTGGCTTATTATATGGGGCTCAAAACTGAGTGCAAGTGTGTTCTTCTGAGGTCGCATTCTTCATGCCCACTGGAGAATTCAGCTAAACAGAACCACCACACCGATTTATCTTGGAAGGAGAGGTTGAAAAGGAGGGAGGAAGAAAGGGAGAAGGGGTAAAAAATGAAAAAAATTAAAAGAGCGGAATTGACGAATGCTACAATTATATAACAGTGGGGAGTTAGGTACTTCCTTCCCCTCTCCCTATTTTTCTCTCTCCTCTTGTCTGTCTCTCTGTCTCAGTGCAGCTGGTTTGTGTCAACCGCAACCCGGGACCTTCCCTTACCTCAGTTAATTCACACGCGTGATCTCATACACCCTGAACCTCCCTCAGATTCACTTGTAACACAGACATTCACACTCACTGCATTTGATTGCTTATGCACAGATGATAGCACTCTTGTTAGTAGCTGACTCACTGATTTCTTAATAGCTGTGGTTGTTATATGATATTGTACATGTGTCGTTCTAGGAAGATGTTGGCTTTTGCAGCTATGTTAGAAGAAAATGGACAGAGTAGACATTTCTAATCCACAGTGTTTGTATTTTAGATGCCAGATTAAACTTTTTTGGTTTCTCATTCTGCTGTTATCAATTAGTTCAGGGTTGTTTTGTCCAACAAAAAGATTCCATTGACAATACAGAAAAAAACAGTAAATCCTCATTTTAGAGTAGCTGGAAATATTTGTCATTTTTCCTTATAACATTATCGAAAGTGTGTCGATCACGTAATTCATTAGTCAACATGCATTAAGTATGATTAGTGAGACCACCTTGTAAGTCAAAGGACACAAGGTCAATAAATGTGAGGAACCTGCTCGTTCAGAATAAAAACGTCAGCTAATAGTCTAAAAGATGTAAATTTAAAACAGTGCAGATAACTTTGAACTGCTAACAGGCATACAGTGAATCTGGCAGTGCAGCCTGTCAGTTAACTGTGCCCTGCAAGCACTATTTATATCTCTAACATATTACACTGTAACATCAAAAAGCCAGCTTCTTGCATGTGTGTGCGAATGATCAAAAGATGTGTGTTTGTGTATGCAAGTGCGCAATAATTCATCTACTGTAACCGAGCTGAAGCGTGGTCCACTTTTGTTTGGCTGACATAAAAAAAAACTAGCATGCATACACACTCTCCCTCTTCTCTCTCTCTCTCTCTCTCTCTGACTCTCACTATCACTCACTCAGATACACACACACACACACACACACACACACACACACAGGATTGCAGCCTCGTAACCCCCAAGCTTTGGGATGTATTTTTAAAGCGAAAAACCGACCCAAAAAGAATCCATTAATGTCTTAGGTTCAGTCCTTTTTTTTTTTTTTATTAAAGCCATAAACAAGTCAGAGTTTGGGTTTCTTCCATTCCTACTGATGGCCCGTTTAATGATGCTACTGCACTGACACACCTGAGGCTAACTGTAGTGCTCATCCTAGGGTAGATGCACCATCAAAGGTTTCTTCAAACGGCCCTTTTATGTGCGTGTTCTCACTATTGCCTGGTCTCTTCCAGATAAGAAGCTTGTGCCACTCTTTCAGGAGGAGGACCGTCAACAGAGGCTGTTCATAGGCCTGGTGAGAGAGAGAAGCTGAAGCCAGTCAATGGCTGAAACACATGCACAAACACATACACTGCTAAATGTATCTTTTTTCAGGGCTTGGGCTATAGACTCTTCAAAAGGGAAATCATAATAAAATTTGTCAAGAGAGGACCTTTTCTAATCTTCACCCTCCTTCATGGTGGAACAGCTATGCATAAAGCAGGGACATAAAGGCTGTCACCATTGTAGCCCCTCTGATCTAAAGCATAATAATTACATGGGTCACCTCCATTCAAAAGCACAGACCTCCAACATATTCGTACCTGCCAAGGCTGTATGGGAAACATGTCGGTGGAGCCGGCAACTTGTTAGCTTAGCTTTGCTGGAAACAAGGGGAAACAAGGGGAAACAGCTAGCCGGGCTTTGTCTGGAACTACCTCACCACCCTGTCTAAAGCTCACTAATTAACATGTGATATCTCATTTGTTTTAAAGACAATAGTATAAAAATGACAATTCACCGGGGGTTGTATGCTGAACTGATTGGATGCCCACATACCTTTGGCCATAATGTAGCATCACAATCCTGTGGTTTAAAGTAAAAAAAAAAAAAAGCCACTCAAAAGATTTTGGAAGCATTTTTCAGCTTGAACTTGCACGTTGCCAAAAACCTCAGCCAAACGAATCATTCATTTCAAGGACAAGTCTTTCATTGAGTCGAGACAAAACATGCAAATATCTCAAAAGCAGAAAGTCCATTAACTTTCCAAAAAGACAACAGTTAACGTCCTGCCGCTCAAAATCAAAGAGCTGCAGCAGAATGGAAAATAACAAAAACACATCAGCCGCAGCCTAGATTGTTGCTTTTGAGATCAAACACCTACTTTGGCGTCATGTAATAGAAGCAGATGAGGCAAAGTAAAAAAAAAAAAGAAAAAAAAAATGGATGTGTAGGAGAACTCTTCAGTGAGATGCATTGAACGTCCCAGATTGTTGACATACGACAGTTTAACAGCCCCTGGGGTGGTTTATTCTTCCTTTAACATGGGTTGATACATAGACCATTAAAGATCCATAGTGGAACGCTGACAGCCGATCATTCCCCTCCATAGTCATCTCTTAAGGTGAAACTCCTGTTACGCTTCAGATGAGTCAACACTTTAAAAAAAAGGGCATCTTAAGGTCCCCTGTCCTGTCCTGTCCTTTTTTTTTTTTTTTTTTTTAACTGTACGTTGTTTGATGGACAATTTCATATCCTCCAGTTTTTCCTGTGCTCAGCATAGTTTTTAAAGAGCAGATAGCTTCAATTTAATGGAGTTCAGGCTAAATGCTAGCAGTCTCTCAGCTATTCTTAGAACGATCCCTCCCATCTTTCTCTTTTTATTCCCTCCATCATCATTCTTTTACCCTGTCCTCTCTTTCCTGTTCTTTCCTTTCACTCTTCTCTGCTCACTTTCTTCCCTCTTTGCCTTTTCCTCGCATAAGTATATCAGGTCATTCTGTAAACTTTACACTGTTTTTAGACCTTAACTCATTGTCTGTGCTGTTATACCTCTCACATCCACAGGTATTCTTCTCTTCTCTTCTCTCTTCTCCTCTCCATGGTTAAACAAATTTTGGGACACTGTAGTCGAGGGAAAAGTTCGAGGTGAACTCAATTTGACCCTGCTGAGCACACAGCAAAGTATGCTTAAAACACACAAAGCCTGACTCCCAGTCTCACACAACCCCATGCATACACAGAAAATAATCAGCTTGTGTTTTTCTGCATTCGCAGACGGTTGACAAGCTTCGAGAGCATCTCAACAGACACCTGCCTCGACTGGGGAAGAAGAAGATTGACTCGCTGGTTGTCAACTACGTAGCCAAACTGGTTGGTTCACCGTGTGCGTGTGTGTGCGTGTGTGTGTGCGTGTGTGTGCGCGTGTGTGTGTGTGTCAGAGACGATGAGTCCAAAGGGTCCAGAAGCTCTGTATTTTTTAAAAGGCACATCGTTCTTCAAGTTATATTTATTTAATGTTTGTCCTTACTCTTTTCGGGAAGGTTAAGTGACACTCACAGAGAGGATCGCTCAGTGGAAAAGGCAGCGAGTTTTCCACTTTAGTTAAACGGTTGACAGATCTCACAGATGGATGTGCACTCTTCAGTTAAGAGAGGCTGCTGGAAGCCATCAGGTCGCCGTGTCAGTCCTCTAAAACAAACATACCCCACATATTATCATTACTATAGAAACCACAGAAAAAAAGATTTTGTTCTAATCTCTAGATTGATTAAATGTATATTAATGTGCATAGATATCACTTAAGTCTGCCCCCACTACTGAAACCAGACCTACGCCCCTTTGTATCAACCCAGAGAGCAGCAGGTGGGTTATGCATAACCAAGTGGAAAGACGTAACCACTCTCAGCCTCAGTACCCTATAGAGGTACTTGGTTCTGTAAAGTCAGTCTTTAGTATTCCTGGGAGGTAAATCTCTTCACAGCTAGGAACCGCTGAAAGCAGACATACGGCATATATCAACACAACAGTATTAAATCAGGCCAAGGGTAAGGCTGGAATTGAATAGAAAGCAGGATGCACCACGTTTTGGGACTTTATGGAATTGCAAATGACAGAGTAAAACAGACGAAAGAAATCCTCGGTGCTCACTGCCGGATGGGTCGGCGGCTCAGCTTGGTATCACAGGCTCACAATGCTTCATATGCGCCTTCAGACTCAGAATGAATGAAATGGAAATGGCCGTGCGTGTAATCATTCTGCCATTGCCCCTGCTACAGACAAACACGGCAGGTTATTGACTTTATTCAACCGAGTGAAAGTGAAAAAGTTTCTCATCCTGGGAGCCGGACTTATTAAAACATACTCACGCAAAGACCCATGAGAAACAGCGTTCAGGGACTTTTCGCTTAAAGACGAGTCGGCTAACTCACCTGCCGGGGCGATGTGCTTACGCATCAAGCTGACTCATGCTTTAAAAACTCAGGGTGGTAGTGTTTCAAAGAGGGCTGACTTCCCTTCCACAAATAAAGAACATCTCCCCCTCTTGTCGGTGCTTATTGAGACTAATGGCTGCGTTGACACAGGGGAGAAGTTGGGGGAGAAATAGATTACAGCTTTTAAGAGCCAGGGAACTTCTGCTATGATACATTACAGCTCCAGAGCACATTATTGTCATAGTTATTTATTTCTTGTCCCTGTTGCTACAGACAACCGTGATGCATTCCTTTTTATAACATAGCCAATGTCAGAGCAAAGAACAACTTGCTAATAGCTGAATATGAATGACTAAAAGCAGGAATACATATTAAAAGTAATGCAGTGAATAGAAATAGGTTGAAATATGTTTAATTATTCAGAAAACTTATTCTATACCCAAGGTTATTAAACTTTGTCTCAACAGGGGAGCCACACTGAGTAAATTCCGTCTCTTTGTCGGGCCGAGGCTCATTAAGACAAATCGCTGATTCCAGATTTTATTCTAATAGAAAGCCATGCAGGAATAACTGTGCATGACTCTGTGGCTTTAAATCACTTGTTTGTCTTTTGTGTGACTTTGTTTTCAGCACAAAAACATCTCAGCTACATATTTTTATCCTTTTTTTTAATGATCTTCAGGGGCCTGGATTACATCAGCACCAAGTACAAGAGATGTTAGTTAGAAAAGAAAGAAATTCAATTTGAATAATTTATTTTTTTCAAAAAAGTTGCTACCTTTTTATGTCAAGCAGTGAATATCTGATTTTGGGAACTGTTAAAATGCATCGAACATTTAAATGATACTATTAACAGACCAGTGGAGGAATTGTTTCGAGTATTTCTTCTTCTGTGTTGACAGAGGCAGAAAAATGAACCCCTAGGTTTCTAAATCGATATGACAAATTCAATGTAACAAATTAATAGAACCACTGGAAGGTTAGGTAGGAAGGCGTAGGTAACCACTGTCCACAAGAGAGGGAATGGATTCCCAAAAAAGATCAAGCAGCACTTCTTCGTTATTGTGGCTATGTGATTAAAAACATGACCAGACCTGTATCGACCACACAGCAGTTTTCCTTAGGATCAAACAGTCGAACGGACAGACAAGTGAATACTGTAAGTACACGCTTCAATCCCACTGTGAGAATTTTCACATCTGGCTTCCCTCAACACTTTGTCACAGATAATGTAATAAACAAATCTAAACATATGGAAAACAATAGAAACAATACGTGTAAAAGAACCCCCTTAAGGAAAAAATATAATAACAATAATAATAATTATAATTATAATAATACAATAAAACAATTTAAATAGAAATTATTCAAATTAAAAGATCAAATGAAAATACATTTTTAAAAAACTTAAAAAGTAAAGAAAATAAAAAAAATCTAAATAACTGAAATAAATAAAAAGAAAAAATAATAATGTCAGCATGAGGGGGAAAGAAATTGAAAATATGGAGAAAAACACCTCATTAGTTTAATATAAAAGCTTAAAAATCCCCCAAATTAGCCTATAAAAGATCAATTTTTGTGATTTTCCCATTTTGATAAACTTAATAAAAATGTGTAAAAAGTTTAAACATTAAAACTGCAAGTTAAAAACCCAGTGAATTTTATTTTTGCATTTGGCTTCGAATCCACTTTTATTTTTGTCCGTTACATAAGTGGAGCTAATTGAAATTCCCATCCTGGGGTCACTGGAGGACGTTATTGCTGCTGTTCGGAGGGGCTTGGTGGAGGTTTCCCACTGCTGTGCAGGATGTGAATGAGGCAGATCGTCTTCCTGTTATTCTACAGGAGATGAGAGAGTGGTGATTTGTGGGAAGGAGGGAGGGAGTGTGTTTGCGCGTGTTCCGGCATGCCACCGGGCACATTTCGGACGAGTCAGGTACATTGGATTCACCCCGGATGCTGACAGATGTGTGGTGAAATGATGTGGTCGAGTGTGAATGTGTGCGTGCCGCTCACGCCCTGATCCGCTACATTACTCTTGTTCAGTGGAAATGAAAATGGGAAGTAGGAAAATAAAAAGGGGAAGGGAAGTGAAGAAACTGATCATAGAACACATTTTTATGAAGAAAAACTGATCATAACAGAAACATAATGTCCAAATTGCATGTTTTCAGACAAGATGCTTGTTTTGTGCAAAATTTCCAGCCCTGTGACTCGAGCATTATGTCGAGGAAAATGTTTCATTTGACTCTAATCGAGCATCTCCTTCCCTAAGCACTAACATGTGCGTGTCTCTGTGTGTGTTTGTGTGTGTATAGCTGGAGCTCATCAGACACATGCTGGAGTCAGTCTGGCTGAAGCATAAACTCGGCCCTCGTGTTTTGTGCTTGTGAGTAGCCCTCCCTTGTCAGAATGTCTCCCTTTAAAGTTGTGTTTCTAACTAATGTAACGTAAAGCATAAAGCGCTGACAGAATGTGTGTGTTCATCTTCACGCATGTGTGCTCCGGACCCCATCGCTTCCCGCTGTGTGTGTGTCCACATGTGCAAAATTGTCAATGACCCCTCCTCACATGTGCGCTCACGGAACATTCCCGATCCGAATTTTTCTGTGTGTGTGTGTGTGTGTGTGTGTGTGTGTTCCAGCACACAGCGGGGCAGTCCAGCCGAGTGGTCCGTGTTTCACTTCATGTTTCGGATCCTGGAAGCCACGAGAGGTCTCTGCCTACCCCTCCCACCTGGTACCATCCACACACACACACACACACACACACACACACACATACACACACACAAACAACACTTTCAGCTGTTATAATCCAGTCTGTCTCTGTCTCACCCAGAAAAACAATGTGTGCTGGCACAGAGGGACAACAGACCCGCTCACTTTAGCACTAATGTAACCAAAAATATGTTAAACATTAGCATAGTGCAGACACGGGTAAAACAGAGTGTGAATACATTTTCAATCATTTGAATTCATTTTCCAATTTTTTGCGTCCTAAACCCCCTGTGACGCAATCTCACGATTTTACTCGCTTATAAAAGTTTGTTGGGTAGGATCCTATCTGAGGCAAGGCTGCACACCTGTTCCCTTTAGGTAAATAAAAGTTGAATAAAACAATCATACATTGCTGCCAAAAGATCTTCATTTTTTAAACATTATTTTAGCCACACCAGCAGCATTGCATAATACTTTGGTTTATGACTAAACATTCCCGTCAGCCTTTGCTGAACTTCACCATCTGTTAGCATGCTGACATTAGGTAATTGGCAAAAAATAAGACAGTGAATGTTGTAAACATTATACCTGCTAAACATCAACATCAGCGTTGTCAATGTGAGCATGTTCACATTGGCATTTCTCTGAGTTGTAGCATGGTTGACTGTAAGTCTTGTCTCACTTTTCAAATGTCTCTTCTTATTTTTTCCCCATCTGTCCTACCCCCCCCCTCTCTCTCTCTCTCTCTCTCTCTCTCTCTCTCTCTCTCCCCTCCAGGCTATCACACCCTGTTAGCAGTGTTTGCTGTGCGCTGCCTCCCTCATCACACCTTCCTCCAGTACATTGACCACGGTGTCCTGCAGCTCACTGAAACTTTTGTGTCTCGGCTCATGACAGGTACACACACGCTCAAACACAGAGTGCTAAAGCTTTTTTTTTTTGCATATGAGAAATTTTACAAGAAAAAAATACGATACGTGTATGTATGATGATAAGACTGAAATATCTGAACAACTATGAGATGGATTGCCGTGGAATTTGGTGCAGACGTTCATGTTCCCCTCAGGATGAATTGTAATAACCTTACTGACCCCATAACTTTCCATGTAGCGCCACCATCTGGTCAAGATTAAATTTTTTGGTTTATGAACATGGTAAACATTATAACTGCTAAATGTGTAGATGTTAGCATCGCCATTGTTAGCATGTTAACAGGCTGTGGTAAGCATTTAGCTCAAACCATAGCAAACATAGCTGCTAGTGGAGCCTTTAAGTCTTGTTATTCTTTCATTCAGCTGGTTAAGTCTCCTGTAAATCACAAAGAGTGTGATTCTGAATGCAACTCTGTGTGTGAGAGAGCGGTATATATCTGACACAGCCTCGCTCAACACGCCACTGCGAGTGCAACAACAAGTCCCGCAAACAAAAAGCCAATAAGAGTAATTAATGAATGTAATCCCCGCAAAAGATCATTTCATTCAGGTAACTCAGACAAAGGCTGCACTGAAGCACCAAGCACTGGAGAGAGAAACTCCCTCAGGACAGTGACAAGGCAAAAAGATTACAGAGGGTTTGTTATTTTATATTTTATTGTGTAAAAAAATGTAAAAAACCCATTAAGGAACGATGCAGGCGTTTTTGTTTCTTAATGCAATGCAGAGCTATTCAATTGTCAGGCATGTACAATGGATTGATTTTAGTAACTTTAATTTACTTGAAGTGTGTAATGTGCACCTGTATTATCTAAAAAAAATACAAGTACTGGATTAGGGCTCGGTAATGGCAGATACTCAGTAATAAATGACTTGGATCGGATTGGGTCTTTAAGTTGATAAATTCAGTCCGGATTGCACAGTAAATACAAATGGGACATACTGTATTCAGTATTTCCAAGACCATCATTGTGAGTGTAGCATTATTTTGCTATGTATGAAACCACATTAGTATAAAGAAGTTTAAAATGTGAAACCATTCATTATCTAGGGATAATATTAGGTGTCGTTAAGGGGCATGAGGAGATTCCTTTTCTTAGTGTAGCTTTCACTCCTGTAGTGAAGTGAGGCAAAGAAATACAGGAAAGGATTCAGACAGTGAGTGAAAAAGTAAAAACACTCTCCAAACGTCAGCATCTTACTAACCAGAAGAAGTCCGTCTGATGCTGTGAAAACTGCAGCCTCATACAGCACACGTAGAAAGAGAGGAAAACAGCCAGTAATGGGAGAAACAGCAATTATTCGAATGACGAGTTCAGTAACTCCAGGCTGTTTCCTGTTTGGCATTTGGGTTCCATTGAGACCTCTAACAAGTAGCAGGTAGAAAGTCAACAAGACTCGATAGCTGGAAACTATAAATAAGATAGAGACTGCTTCGAGCACCGGTGTGATCCTCTGATTCTTGCAAGAACGTCTGTCAATCTGCTCATCCTCAGGATTCACCTCTCTTGGTACAAACACAACTGGAAGGGCCACCAGGGCTCAGAGTATCCACACGGTGAATAGTAAAAAAAATGCTGCCATGTCCGTCCCAGATTGTTCCACTTTTTGGGGTGAAGAACCTGGCAAATGAAATGGACATTTTTAGTTTGATATGTGACTGCTCTCTGTGGTCACTGCTTTTCCCCCCTCTTCATACAATAGAATAGCTAATGTATTTTTACCTTGGAAAGCGAAAAGAGCTGACAAAAACCCATGATAACATTTTGTTTTTCCTCTTGGGGAAGTCGAGTGATTCTAACATAAACTGCACTGGTAACTAATTCAGTTTTGTTCACTTTCACTTTCACTTTTCACTAACAAGAGCTAGCAGTCTAAATTTAGGTAACAGCTGGTGATGCTAAGAGAGGCTGGGAACACCAAAAGTGACCTTGTGAAATAAAAGTGTCATCTGGAAAAGTAGAAACTGACTTCTGAATAAAAAAACTGAGCGACTGAATTTTTATACTAATGTGTTTGTTTTTATTTGACGTCTGATTTATTAATTTAATTTAAGTGCTATATGATGGAACAGAATTCATGGTTGTGGCTGAAAATTAATCAACTTGTGACCACTGAACCTCTAAAAGCTGGTCACGCCACACAGCTGGGACCACTGGTAGAGCATGTTGGCAGGAAGCTGTAGTTATCTCAGTCTGCTGGTGAATACGTGTGAAGGTTCACTACTTTGACACATGAAATAAGGAACTTTGTATGCACAGAGAGGTCAGAGGTTGAGGTGAGCTACTATGGGGATTCAGTGCCTTTCTCAAAGACAGTGATATTATGTATTTAGCGTGTCTGGTGTGGATTTCATACCATGAAAAAAAGTACATTGTTCAGAGGCTAAACACTCTAACTTGGCACTGAGATCAACAGAACCAAAATATCTGGCCTTCCTCATCACCCTTCATCTTTTAGTTTACATGGTGCTTTTCTCGTGAAGAGAACAAACAAAGATCCTCAAAGATGAAAAGGTTATTATTGTAAAGGACAGAGGCCAAATGGTTTCAAACTTCAAAGTGAGAGAAAAGGAAGTTTCTTGGACTTTGAAGTGAGGCTTTATGCGTCACCTCCCCGGGGATTAATCAGATCAGTAAATGGTAATTGTCTGGTCAAGTGTGCACTTTCTGCTCCATTAAATGACACACACAAACATATATGTTCATCTAGAATTTTCCAGTCTAACCAATATTAGTCTGGTTCCGGATCTCTGAAATGCAAGCAATTTCCAACAGTTTACATAAATCATTAAGAGAAACAAAATGGCAATGCAGTCCTATTATTAGACTCTCTAGGCTCTTGCGTGTGTTGTCGAATCTTTAAAATGCTAATTCTTCAAATTCAACATCCAACAATTATGATCTTGCTGCCTTTTTCAAGTGGGGAGTGAACAAGATTTAAAGTCTACAGCCATGTTAGTGTGTCTTTAAGACTGTACTTTAAGCTAATGACCAGGTATAATGTTATACACCATGTTCAGCGTCTTAATGGTGAATATTAGAACATCATTTGCATAGAATGTCATCAGTATTCAACAAATCAAAATTTGGACCCGGTTATGGTGCTTGATGAAAAGTCTGAATGGTGCACTGACCAACTGACCGACATTGCCATACTGTAAGGCTGCTCCTGCTAGCATTTCTAATAACTTCTGCTAGTGGATTAGTTCAGGTAGTTCGAGGGTAAAACAGATCATCATTTGCAGCTGCTGCAGTTTTGGGCTGTGTTGGTGAAGACAGTTTTTTAGAAAGGAGTTTAATAATCTGGGAACAACTCTTGAGTTCATCATCTGCTCGCCCACATTTTGAGAAGTCAGCGTGGGCGGTTTTTGCTCCTCTATAACAATACAGCCCGAAGACAGGGTTGGATGCCTAGGACATCGTAGATGAACTACAACTCCCAGAATGCTTTTTAGCAACTGGGAGTCGTCCAGGAGCTGCCAAAGCGAGTGGCCAGGTCGAAGGATGTCAGGGGCTGTCTGCTCTTCTTCCTCTTCGAACTGATGGGTTACAGCACAAACAGTGCACCTGCCTGAACTTTCTTAAAGCCAAAATAAAAATCCTCTTTGCTTGGGCGATCACCTGTGAAGCCTTGTTTACTGAAACATTGTCTGTTTTCTATGAAAGTGAAATATCCCTCTGATGGGTTTTTTATCTCGGGAAATCAGCACATGGCAAGAATATTTATATTAGTTAAAGCAATCTGGGATTTTATTAATTTAATTTGCATTTACTTTATCTTCCATGTCTCCAGAAAAAGAAACTAATAACTCTTTAATCCCATGTTTCCTTTCAAAGGATTTTGAGCAATTAACTTGGATACACAAGCACAGACAGAAGGTGTGACATGACATTATTTGTCCTCCCGTGTGAGGTTTTTACTTCAGAAGAGTAATTAGCACCATGTCTCCTCTCTTTTCCTTTCTCTTTGTGTTCAGATTTGGACAACAGCGATGCCAACGAGAGACTGAAGTTCAGCATACTTAAGAGACTCCCCGAGGTACTTCTGTGTGTGTTTGAGTGTGTGTGGCAAAACATGAGGTTTTTTTATTCAGCACCGGGAGTAGTTTAGATTAGCTGATCGGACAGGGAAAGATTAAAAGGAGCTTATTCAACCGTTTCTATGTGGTCTAATCGCTCCAAAAAATAAACTCTTCGCATATCACCGTCCAAATGGCGACATGTTGTGAGCGTACACACTTTGGAGGACAGAACTGAAATGTACCAGTCCGTGGTCGGGTGTGGATCTCTCAGCCTGGATGGTATACGGAGTAAAACAATGCACGAGGCTATTATAATCCCATCTATTAGTGAGGGGGAAGTTTTGATCTTTTTCTCGAATGGCTCTCTCCCCAAACTTCCCATTCTGGTCCAATTAAGAGTTTGAAGTTATTTTAGGTCTCATCTCCCTCAAGCCCCCCTCAAGCCAATCGCAGAGCACTTGTGTAACCGGCTTGTGTGTGTGTGTGTGTGTGTGTGTGTGTGTGTGTGTGTGTGTGTGTGTGTGTGTGTGTCTGTGTCTGTGTGCGCGTGCTGACATGGGGTAGTGTAGGTACTGAGGTTGAATGTGTGCGTGTGCGTTTATGTGTGTCCCTAACTCTTGTGTAACTTCCACGTGTTCCCGTGTGGATACAGTATATTTCTTTGTGTAACCGGTGTGTGTGTGTGTGTGTGTGTGTGTGTGTGTGCTCCGTCCACATTATGATCAGAGGAATGTTGAGTGTTTAGTGTTTCTGTTCTGTTTCCTGCTCATCAGACATTTGTTGGGTGAGTTTGGCAGGCAGGAGAGATTTAGCAGGTACAACACACACACACACACACACACACACACACACACACACACACACACACACACACTCCCAGAGAGTTAGAAAACAGGGGATGTTGGCCCACTGTAGGAAATTCATATCTAGACTAAACCCAGCACCCCATGTAATTCTATTACCGGGGTGTTATGTTATTGTATTGTGTTTGACCCTCATGGAATTCCAGTAAACCCTTTCTCCATTTCAGGAGATCAGGAGCCGGTCGCTCCAGCTCTTCGGGAGTTCAAACTTAGCATGATTATAATGTAGTGTTCATCTCAAGTCAAGATGTAGGCTACTACTCATGTAAAACAGGTGGCACCACATACTTAAGTAAAAAATAAAAAGTATTTACACCCAGTAACCAGTCCAAGTGTGAATGTTTTGTAACTAATTGAATTTAACTGACAAAGGAAGGAAGGAAAATGGGACGTGGCCGACCCATCTGACCCAATGGTTTAATAACAGTGTGAATACCTCAAAAACAACAACTTTATGCCAATAACGTTTTGCTAAATGACCAATAATTATTTATTAATAATAATTAATAATGACCATAATTCCTGCTCATTGCATGAATACTACTAATATTTCTCCATCTGTGCATATGCATTGTAGATAAATAAAGTAACAGCTACATTTTCTGAGGGTTGGCAGTGTTTAATGTATTGTTCATCCCCCCTAAACCTGTAAGTTTGTGATGCTACTACAGTGAGTTGATTACTTTTAACTTGACAGAACTAAATATGTTTTCTATAAACCCGACATTAGACATTATAAAGAACTGGTGCAGCCTGAGTGAGTGAATCACTAGTTTGAAACTAGCTTGTAGCCACTAAGAATTTACGAAGGACTTTCCTGCGTGATCTTAGTAATGAATTTACTTAAACAGCTGGTGCAACTCAATCCAGGTGCAGAAACTTTCTTCCATCTTCTGGATGAGAGTGCATTTGTTTTTTGTAATACTGAGATATATCTTATCCTCTTAAGGATTTTAAGGCCACGCTGCAGTAGAGAGCTTCTATTCTTTTGAGCATATTTGAGCGTTCCAGCTCAATAATACAAGCACTGAATCACTTTATTTGGTCATCTTATTCACATTGCATTCTTTTTGAAAGTTCAGCAAATGATTCTTATTACAAGGCCCATTAAAACAAAGTTATATATACTTGACCTCTTGTTGCATATGTCAACATAAACAAACAGCTCCATGACGAGTTGTGAGTGAGATTAATAATCCGGCAAAAGTAGTTCTAGCACCAATAATACGAATATACGTATACATTTGAGGACTTGTTGTGCTCGTCTCCACTCGATAATAACACAATCCCTGGAGTGATTCGGCAGCTCTGTGTCAGCTTGGCAGCGACTTTGAAGCTGGACAGAAACCAGCCTCGAGGAAAAGCTTAGGTTCTTCCTTATTGTGGGCCACAACTGCAGTCTCTGTTTGCCTAAGTGTTATTTATCACCGCGGTGTTCATTTCACAACACTGAAAAATGAGATTTCTCTGTAATCCCTCATTAGCAGTCAACTCCTCGATAATGGTTTTGAGTTCCAGTTGGCGAATAGAAAGGGACAGATGTTCACATGCTTCAGGGATGATTTTTATTCATGACAACACAAGCTTCATGCCTAAAATGTAAAACTTGATTGTTTCTGTTTCTGTGTGTGTGTGTGTGTAGCCTATGGAGCAGACAATCTACCACATGTGGGATCATCCTGTCAGTTCAGCTTCAATCTCCAGAGATTATGTCAGAACTCTGCTGGAGAAACACAACAAAAACAAGGTAACACAATACAGTGTCTGATGCATGCTGCAGTGAGTTTTCTCCCTCTCAAAGCACTGCAGACCAGCGAAAACAAACAATCTCCCAGACATTAATGAAAATCCTCCAGAAAACACGAGTGTGAAATTAAATGTTGTAGTGCTGAAAGGGTTAGTTGATAGAAATTTAGTCGTTTATCAAGAAAAGGTGTGTGAAAATATCGAAAAATATCGTAATGTTTTGTTTTGCGATATTGTACCAACTCTCAAAAATACCGTATTGATTTTTGTCTTAAATCCCCCAGTTGCTAAACAGCTGTGCTTTGAATGTAGTGAGGGCTATGATTTTGGTTACTACAGGGACCATAAAACAAGACAAATACAGATCACACTGCTCTGGTTGCATCATAAAAGTAAAAGTAAACAGTTTTCCTAAAATCTGATTTTGAAAAAAGCAGTATATTGCCTTTGCTTACACTGTATAATATATTGAATTGTAACCCCTGCATTGTGATACATATCATATTGCCAAATTCTTATCAATACACTGCCCTATTATCTAGCAACAACAGTGCTTTGAGCTAAGATGCTCACAATAATAAATAATAATGGGAAAGTCATTCATTTTGCAGGTATTTGGGCATAAGTAGCAGATAAATTAGTTAAAATTACAAACATTTGCCGGTGGGTTTTTCTCATTTTTATATCCTTTTAAATTCAGTATGTTTGGGTTTTGGACTGTAGTTATTTTCTGACAGACTCCTCGCAGGCCTTAAAAAACTTTGTCTTTGTCTTTTCCTGCAATGTGACATTCCTCCTTGGCCTTCTTTATAAAATGTGTGACCCCCCAGCTGTACAGCTAACGCAGCATCTATCCACTTTGCGACCCTATTGGCCGGTTTCAGTCAGCTAACTGGCTAGCGGACCGGCATGGAGAGCATTATTTTCCCGCGCGATGCCAGATAAGAATGTATGGGCTGCCCCCTAAAAAAAAGTTAAACTGCAGCCAACTTCATCCATAAGAGGAAACAAGTGAGCCGATGTGAATTGTATCTGGATTTGCTGCAGATTTGTCTCGACTGTGTTGCATCCCGGAAAAAACCTGCAGAACCCACAGTTATGTTTCTGCTTTTTTTCCTTCCTCCTCAGGGATTTGCATTCACCGACAGAGACAAGCCGGGCGTCAGACCTGAGTTTCTGCCTCTTACCTATCTGGCAAAAATACTCTCTGATATAGAAGAACAAGGTAGTGTGTGTGTGTGTGTGTCTGTGTGTGTGTGTGTGTGTGTGTGTGTGTGTATCCTGCCTTTGGAGGATTAAGACAGAGCATGTGCGCCTGTGTGTGTGCGTGTTTTGGTCAGAACTCAGCAGCCTCCCATCATGAAGGAGCAAGGAAAGGAAGTGGTTGTCTGGTGTTATATTCTCTATAAGAAGCCGTATCTCTCTCTAACTCCTCCTTCCTGTGTTGCAGCTCTGAACCCTTTCGAGGAGCAGGAGAACGTGGATGCCCGGTTCGTGGAGGAGACGGCTCTGAAACAGACACTAATACAGCTGGGCTTTGAGGAAAAATGAAGGATGTGGATGGGAGCAGAAGGAGCAGGGGAGGGACAGTGGATGGATGGATTACGGTGGTAAACAGATGAGGGGGAAAATGCGTTTGAGGGAACAGTCATCATTGACTGGGCCTTGAGGACAAGTAACGGATGGCTGGGTGATGGAGGGCGAGAAGCGAAAGATGAATGGGGGGATTGAAAGTCAGAGCGCTCATAAACAACTGTTTGATGACAAATTAGGGTGGGGCGGAGGGACAGATGGATGGAGACGCCCAGAAAGGGAAGATGGAATAGGAGGCAGAGTGGATGGGGAAAAAATAGACCCTGCTTTTTTCCCCACCTCTTGTTTAGTAAATACAAAACTCACAGCAGCACCTATTTTTTTACACAACACAACAATGAGTGAGTATCAAAAGTAATAACACAACAGGGGGACACAGTTTGGATCTTCAGCCGGTGGTTTGATTTAATTTGGGAAAACATGCTTTTCAGATTTTGAGTGGAAATCAATAACCGCAGGCAGCTATTTATATGAACTCATATTTCTGTGGCGGCAACAATTCTCTCCAGAGCCCTCGTGACCTCTCCGCTTTCTCTCGCGCAAATTTATGAACGTCGGTGTCAAATACCGCAAACAGTATTTATAAATCAAACACTCTTGTTTATCCTCCTGTGTTTCCTGTAATGCTGCGCTGCACCCCATCAACTTGATTACATGCTGACAAAAAAAAAGGCCTTCGAAGACAGAGTAGCTTGATACGGTCCGTCAGTGGCAGCCGTGCATTAAATCTGATTTTAAGCACGAGTTAGACAGAATCTTTGCAGCTGAATAACTCCGGGAGACTGACTGGCACAGGCAAAGATTTAAAATTACAACCCTAAATGGATATTTAGATGTTGGAAACTGAATGTAAGGATAAACGCAAACTCTTACTCCTCAGTGATTGTTACTTCATACCAAAACTGGTATACTGACAGGATGTGTTCATATCAGGAACATGTCTGAAATGTTCAGGAAATTCACTGTTTGTTGCTGGATGTCATAATAAGGGCTGCGTGTCATTTCAGTGTTTTGATTCTGGTGCGTTTCTGTACAAAATGATACCTTACTTTGATACAATAGATGTGTTTTTCTACAGAACCTCAGTTATCAAATCTTAAAACATCAGCAAGACAAAAGCAATCCTACAAGAACTAACTAAAAAAAAACAAGTAAAATAGTGTAAAAGTTGGTAAATTATGATTTAAAGTGACACTGTTTAACTTTTCAGTCCCCCCCAGGCTTTCACTGCAGCTTTTCATGTTGCTTTTTAGGTTGCTTTTAGGTATTTTTTGCAATGAAATTGAGTAACAAAGGGATAACTGCAAAAATAGTTATAAATAATAAATAGCATAATTTGTTAAAAATTTAAAGACAACTTGTTCCAGTGAGAATAAAATCGCTCTGTTCGCAGGGTAAATGTGAGACGTTTGTTCACACACGTCTGCGTCTTCGTAACCAGGAACAATGCAGTCAGTGTGGTGACGTAGGGCTCAGTGTTTTGTACAGGAAACTGCAATGATTTGGTCACATTTGCAGAAGAGTTGCGATGACTGGACAAAATTGCAACAGGGATTGGTTGAATTTGCATTAATCGTTAATCGATCGCAACATTGCAACATCCTGGAGGATTGCAACATCCTTTAAATAAGTAACATATTCTTAGTACAAAATGATCGCTTACCTTAATAAATATAAATATAAAAACTTTGGCTTACTAGTATTGTAACTAGTGTGATTGAGACTATTTATAAGACAAACTAACACATTCTTACTCATACAGAAAGTTGGATTCATAAGCAATAAAACACTATTGCTAAATTCCATACTCTCAGGGTTTTGGTATCGCTTATGATGCAAAAAAACAAAACAAAACGTGATATTGTCACTTCCTTTAAGCTGATCAGCCAAGTTACTGCGTCTCACTTTAAATCAGGAACTAGCTGACCAAAGAAAAATGGGGATCATTAATCTGATCAGCCGGCTTTTCGTATGAGTCCGGGAAAGGGCAGACTCAACCGACTTTAGTAACTTTATTCATATGGCACATTGCGAAATCTGCCTACAAAATGCTTTACATACCATAAAATCAAACAAAGATAGTGCAGTGTGGATAATAAGGAAATAATAACAAAGAAAAGCCTGACGTTCCTCAGTCTTCCGGCTCACACACACTCACACACACTCACACACACTCGAACGTCTGGTTTGAATAATGCACCCATGTGCCCTCAATCATGACTGAGCTCTAACTGTAAGTGGAGAAATTCTTTTGTAGTGGTGCTGCGTGTAGCTTTCGTAATCCTTTTCACGGCGGCTGAATGTTGGCACCATCTGTGACTGAACACCAGAGATCATTTACATCTCGTGTCGAGCTTTGATTCGAGAAATTAAGATTCCTCTGAAGAAAAAAAAAAAATAAAAGGGATTTTGTAATGTTTATTATGTTTACACAAAAAAAAGTTTTGTATGATGAATTGTGAATAAAGAGATTTTTACTGTATGTTTCTTGATTGCTGTCGTGCTGTTGAGGAACATGGTGTGCGTAGCAGCTTTGGGGGCGACAGTCAGGCCTTGGCTTACGTTGCTTCCAATGAATTTCCTCTGATACTCTGACTGCAAGTTGAGATCATTTCCTAATGTACCTCGGCTCCACAGTGCAACTGTCTCAGGGTTTTCAAATAGTTTGTAGCTCAAAAAAAAAAAAAAGCACTAGAGAGGAGGAAGTGTGCTCTCGGATTCACTGAACTCAGAAAACAAACTCGGCATCAGTCATCACACATGATGAGTCACATTTACGGAAGAACACACCCATCGTGTGATACGTGTTTTGTTTCACACTACTACATCGACGCCTTTACCACCCTGTTATGGTCGTCTCAAATCATTTCTCTTGTGTGGGAACTCCTCTTTTAAATGTGAATAAATCCCTCATTCCCCTCTCTGTTGCTTCCTCCGCACTCTGTTATGCAGTCAGTGTTATGTAGCCGGCTAATAAGCACAAACAGTTGGGGGCTAAGTTTATATGACAGCTCTCGCCATCAGCCTGCAGTGGATGATCACTCACGCGCACACGCACACGCACACGCACACACACACGCCACACACCACACACACACACACACACACACACACACACACACACACACACCACTGGGTGGACAGGCCTGCCTCAGAATCAGATAAACTCAATCCGTTGCCTTCTCTCACTCCCGTGTGCTGCAAAAATTTTAACTCAGCTCGGTTTTTTAGACGCAGCCCAGCATCCCTATCAGATGAGCTCAGAAGCCATTCATCACACAGTTTATCTATTACTTTTAGCAAATGTCTCAACTGTTTATGCTTTAACTAACTTTTGGCAAACAGTTTCAACTCTTTAATCTTAACTTTTAGCTTTCAACCATGTATCCATTAACATACCTCTAAAGCCATTTTACTGTTTAAATAATTAGCTAAAAATAATGGATGCATTGTTTATGAATTCTTTTTCAGCTAAGGACTGTATTTAAACTGTTAATCCGGGATATATTTCAATGATTTATCCATTACTTTTACACTATTTCCACTGTTTATCCTCATTATATCCTATTTCATCCATTACTTTTAACTACTTTTCATGCACTCTCAATGGTGTTACAACCAATTCCCATGTGTGGGAGGGGAAGCTCACTAATTATTGCGACAATAAATATATTAAAGATCAAGATGGTACCAATTTATTTAAACTATATTTGGATGTTTATTTCTCGTAAACAACTTGCTCATACTTTCTGATCAGATTCTTACTTAAATGTTTTTTTTCCCTCTTTTTCCTCTGTAATTGAGCAACTGCATCAGAACAGAAGTAGTCGGGAACCGCTGGTGTGTATAGAGTAATCGTCCCCAGATGAACTTCAAACATACACATGCTGCGAACATGCAGCAAAACAAGCTCGCCAACACCAGAACTGCTTTCACCTCCAGCTCAAGATCGACAGATAAAACGACTTCCAGTAAGTTTTTCAGGAGCTTCAAAGACTAGTGACTTTTTGTTTTTGGTCACTAGTAACCAACTCTGAACTCTCCGCCACATTTAGAGCTCCGCTTTCATCATTTTCTTTAACTCTTTAACCTTTTCCAGCTGCCATCTCTCGTTCCTCTTCATTTAAAATTCTCCTCTCTCGTCATTCTTTATGCTCTTTCATTGCCTGATCTTCCTCTCTGTATTTACATTTATCATCTCAGGCATTAAGCAGGCACTCTTAGCCTAGCTTAGAGCTTAAACCCATTGCAATGTGTTCATCAGCTGAAAAGATTACATGTGCGGGGGATGAGATGGCAACAGGACTGAAATATACCAGTTGTCCCATAGAAATTAATTAATCCTATCTGAGATAAAGGTAGTGAGACAATAATGGGGTGTTGCCAAGTACAGAAATAATAACAGAAGTTTTTATTGGTTGGACATGATGTAACAATACACACGCACACACACTTAATCTCTCCCCGTGTCCTCTGTCTTCCCTTCCACTCTCCTACAGAATTTAGTGTTACTGCAAGTGAGAACAAGCTCTTGCCAGTAAATGTAAAAAAAAGAAAAAAAAGACAAGGAAACAAAATTACTACCAGATGCACATAACAAAAACAGCACTGGTATTCTGGACAGTGAGCTCACAAAAATACCCAGGAATCAGAGAGGAGGCGGCCCTGAGAGGTGTGATAGGGATCAGCCAAAAAGATTCTTTAAAAATGCTCATTTGCTTTTTAAATTTCCGATCCCTCACGTGGAGATTAAATGTTTCTGAAGGACAAGACATGAACCAAACCGGCACGAGTTTGTGTGTGTGTGTTTTTATATCTCTAAGGGTTTGAGCGTTGGTTTGCGGATATGTCTCATACTGGCTCCTGGTTGGGAGGGTCTGAAGGGGGGCTGGGCTCCGTAGGGTTTGGGCAGAGGGAGCGTGTCAGTCTGGGGGATGTAAGCGTTGGGTCGGGTCTCGGCTGTGGTGTACTCTCCGTTAGGCAACTGGTTCCACTCCTCTTCTTCAGCCAGCTGTACACACACACACACACACACACACACACACACACACACACACACACACACACACACACACACACACACACACACACACACACACACACACACACACACACACACACACACACACACACACACCAGAGGTAGTTTTAATATTTGATGTAAGACCGCATGACCTTGGACTAAATAGTTAAAATTTCATTTTCCTGAATTCTAATCATGAAAATGGAATAATTAATCTGGCAATTTATTTATTTTTTACCATCTCAAGACAAATGCAAGGGCACCAGTGAACATCTGAGTGCATGATGTTTTCTCCATATTAATTCAGTAATTGAGAATAAACATTAGAGAGATTAGTGATCCTAGAGATGCTCTGGGTTTGTTATACAGGATGTTGTGTTTCTGGAATACAATATGACCAAGACACAGTAAGCTGCACTTGTTCAGATGACTCTGACACACCAACAGGATGTTGGGTCACAACAACATCAAATAAAAGTTGTTTTTCCTGTTATAAAAAACATAAAAGGAAACGGCTGCTGATGACAAGAAATGCCATAAAAACACCAAAACCCCCTCAGTGCATTAGTTCATACTCGATACTTTCTGACCCTGCTCTGTCTGCTGCTCTCAGCCCCCAGCCCATTTGTTCCGACTGAAGAGATAAATCTTTAAAAACAGATCCCAAATATATATTTTCCTTTCTACAAAAAGCTAAATATTTGTTTCTGGGAACTGTAGTTTTCAGCTAACAATATATGTTTTTATCAAAGGAGTAAGAAGTTTAGAAAACTTACTTTCCTCCTTTTAAATATGACTTGTAGGATACTGACAGCGGCTGACAGAATTAATTTGAACCCAATATGGTTGATGGATCAATTTGTAACCATGGCAGACTCCTGCTGGGAAAAAGAAAATCTTCCAGTGTGCACACGTCCTCATGACACTACAGTCCTCCCTTTGACTTTCACCCCACAACAGCATGCAAATGCACTGTGCCTAAATCTAACTGTGACTTCAAAGAGATGGCGATTTTCTCATGCATATGAACCGTTTATCCGCTGGCATGTGATCTAAGGAGTGCACACAAAAAAACAAGGAATAATGGCTTTGAATGAGGAAAAATACCGGCGACTGCCAATACATACAAACAGGAAACAACATATTTGTCTTATCTGGGTTCACAAAGCACATTTACATTTTAGGAGGAAGCTCAAGATGCATGATTAGCAATGACTCTAAAAGTAGAAAACTTGAATTTCTTTATATAGACTGACAAACATTTCAGTTTCTGCAGGTTTCCTTCTGTTTTTTCGGTTTGGCTTTGTGCATGCAGTGTATTGTGATGTCTTTTTGGGCCGGCGGCTATAAGCAGGAATAAACCTGGTGAGAAAATAGAGATCAGTATAACAACAGGCAGGCTGCAGACAGCTGGACTGGTTTCAGACACAGCCCGATCCCTGTATGTGTGCCTTTTTCTTGTGCAGACAGCCTCTACTTCTGTTTGTCAGCCAGTCTTGTCCTGTGTTTGTGCATGTGGTACAAACTATTCTAGTTCCTGTCTAGTCTCTGTGTGTGCACAGGTAGTTCTCCCCTCACTCCTGTCTGTGCATGCTCAGGTATACAGCAGCCCCCATTGTCCCTCAGAATCTTAATCGATTCCTGCCCCCCCCACCCCGCTCCACTTCTTTTTTCTTTGTCACTCTATCTTCTTTTCTTGCCCCTCAGTGCTTTAATCAATTCCTGACCAGTGATCTTTGTGTGTTTCTTTACCCTCTCTCTCTCCTCTTTGTCCCTCTGTCTTCTCTTCTTGTCTCGGAGCATCCTCCTCCACTCCTCCTCTATCTCAGGGCATGGTGGCAGGCCCTGCTCCAGCTGCTGCTGGCACCTGTCCATCTGGAAACACAGGGGCAGTGCGAGAAACATTCACTTTGTATTCCTATCACTCAGTCCACTCTGCACTTTCCTGGCTCAATTCAATTCTAACTGCGCCCGAAAACAGATGGTCGTATTAGTGTCAGAATTTGGGCAAAGATATGCCTCTGCATTTTCTCGCTGTGTCTGCGGCGCACTGCAGGCATACATCAGCTGCAGGGGTTCTTCAGGTTATTAACGCACATCTCTTGAAACATTTACAAGGCATGTGGGGAATTCTCTCATTTTCTTTTGTAGTTTAATTTTTTATTGAGACAGAGGACTTAGACTTTCTGTCCAAACCAGAGTCAGAAATTCAAAATTTCTCAGTTAAATGATGACTTAGCTAACAGCTTTTTCGCTTTCCCTTACGCCTCACAAAATCCATAATGGTTGATTATTTTCCCTCCAACTCAACAGGAAAATGTGAAAGAATAATCATAGTAATGGTGTGGATGGCTGATATCAATCAAAATCAAGTGACATGATTAGTTAAGTACTGCCTGTTCACTTCTGAATGGAAATGTATCTTAAATAAAGTTTCAGGATTTGATGTTGAAACGTGTGAAACTGTAAAACATAATATGATTTGTAGGAGTTCACTTTCTCAGTGCAATCATGCAGGCTTCGACTGTCAAAGTTAACTAAATGATTACCTTAAAGCTGAACTTAATAAATATTTTACATTAACAATGGATGTAATTACTATGAGTAATGTGAAAGGGGACGCCTCTAGTGACAAACCCACAGAGAATGATCAACTGTGCAGTTCCCTCAGTTCTATGGAGTGTTTTGGTGCTCAGAAAAACATCTACATCTCCAGGACAACTCGGAAACGCCATCTGTGGAGGAAGATCATGTAATGTGATCAAAAACTCCAGAACAGCTACTGTGTAAACTGTGTGGTGATAGCCTGTTTTTAAAACTGCTTGTGGTGGGACCAATGGTGAGTGTGAATGTTCTACACCATTGCTAAATATTAATCCAGATTCCCTATTCAGCTATTGTGTTAGCACTAATTAATTTGATTGTTTTGTTTGATTGTTTCTTTTAAATCTCATTTAAATTATTCCTGAACATTATTTTGTCTCCCTGTGTTTACCCCTGGATTCGTTTTACTGTGCAAGTAAGCAAAATACACGAGTTTGATGAGACAGATGAGACACAGTGAGACATTTCTGAGACACTTCTTGCCGTCTTCGATCGCGGTCAGTGGAGAGTGACAGGAATAATGGGAAAGACAGTGGGGGACTGAGGGGAGAATGTGCAGCTGAGGGCTGACCTGGTGCTCTTTCTCTTTGATTTCTTGTTGGAGAGACAAAGCAGCAGCTTGCTTCATGGAAAGTTCTGCAGAAATGGCCATCAAACGGTGGTTGGTGTCGATTATGTGAGTTCGGAGCTTGTTTAACTGGAAGCAGATAACACACACACACACACACACACACACACACACACACACACACACACACACACACACACACAGATTAGATGAGTTTCACACTGAATGCATTTAAACACATAAACAATGTTCTGATACACACAAAAGTTGTGAACCTAATCATCCAATATGACTTCTACTGTACCTGTAGTTGCATACATGTACATAAATGCATCTAGTCAGTTACCTAGTCCTATACGTTTTTACACTGAGATTTTCATGTAATCATTAAATGCTTTTTTTTATTACATGTAATGAACCTTGTTCTTGAAGCTATTTATACTTGCTGAGAGAGAGAGAGAGAGAGAGAGAGAGAGAGAGAGAGAGAGAGAGAGAGAGAGAGAGAGAGAGAGAGAGAGAGAGAGAGAGAGAGACAGACAGCCAAGGAGAAAGGAAGAGGGAGACAGAGACAGAGCAAGTGAGAGTACGAGGAAACTGTAATGCTCGTTGAACTCCTTAATGCCCACTCTGCGTGCTCCTCACATGGACACACAGAGGTAAAAAACTAGACTGTGAATGAAGCGATATAAGTGTTTTTGCATGTGTGTGTATTAATCTGGGTGTATACTCTTTTGTCTGTATTGTTCAACCTGTGTGTGTACGCATGAGCTGAGCCTCATCTCTGTCTGTGTGCAAGAGGATCTTGTTGACTACCTTCTTCGCCAGTGAGAGTCTGTCCTGTTGGCAATTCTCAGCCTGCTCGCTGAGTGGCTTCGAGAGCCGGGTCACCTGGTCCACGAGGAGTTCTCTTTCCAGCACCTGCCTCTCGCTCTCTGCTAGATTCACCTCCAGCTACATGCATAGTTACAAAGTGATTAAGGTCTTTTTTTTTCACGTATCGTTAAGTTTTACTCCTGCATAGTTCATAAAAGTGTCATAAAAGAAAAGGGAAAAAATAAATGGAAATATGACCTAAATTCTTTAAAGAGATACCATGTGCAAGGCTGGTTGGCAATGCTATTATACAATGTTTGCACACACAGAGTCCTTGTAATGTTGTTTTGTACCTGCTCAATCTTCTTGACCAGTTCCACAGTTGAGGGGTCTTTGCCTTTGAGCTCTTTGTATTCAACCGTTCGATTCAAACCCTCAAGTGTCTTGTCCCTGGCTTCTGACAACTGAGAAAGAGACACAAAAACAGTGTGTTGGCAGTGTGTAAGTCGTTACAGTTCCACATATAGTGTACAGACATATACAGTGCAATATATACTGTACAGACATATACAATGCAATATATACTGTACATACAGGCCAAACTGTAGTCATCCAGTCCCTGTCACTGAGGTTTAGTCATAATAAAACGATATAGTAATTCCTCACAGGACAGCACACTTCACACAAAGGAATAAGAAAACAACATGAAAGTATTAAAAAGTAAGACGTCTAGAATTAGTCTGCTATTGTCTGTGTTTCAAGTGGCTTGTCCTCCAGGCATTTAAGACTCTTTATAGCACTGGGGATTTTAAACGCTTAAGACATTTCTCAGCTAAACGTAGTGCCTATATGGGAGCTACATCCCACTAGGTGACAAGTCACTGGCAACGCCTGATGAAAGAAATCAACATTTAAAAAACGCCACAGGATCCCTCTGGACTGGCTGGTTCTTAAAAACATTCTCACATCCCTTAAGACGATAGAAATAGAAGGGAATGTAGGGATACACAAGAAAGCATAAAGAAGAGTTAAAAGAGAGGAGAGAGACAAAAGGGAGGCAGGAGGACAAGAGAAGACATTAAAGTTTAGTGAGGGGACAGCGCAGGTGTTTTAGATTCAGGCCTTTAGCTGACACTCTTATTCTGAAACAGCTGCAGTTGGTGAGTGAGGGATTTAGAGTGTTGCTCAAGTAAAAACTGAAGCGCTGACATGATTTATTGATAGAAAATTAACATCTGAAACATTAATCAAAGGTTTTCATGTGGAGTACTTCTAGCAGAGCTATGGACCAGTCTTTTAATGTGGGTTTGCATTTTGTTTGTCTGGTCTAGCGCACAAGGATGCACATAAAAACACAATAAACATTCCCGCTAATGGTTTCACACCATCCCACTAACCTACAGGTGGCAAGTATGTGCCAAGAATGCAGCAGTTTACCAACAAAGGCAGGGGAGAAGAAGACTGCAAGCTAGTAACCAACAGATGTACACAATGCAGGATTTAAAATCATCAAAAGAAAATTGCCAGGGTGAGTGAGAAATCTGAGAAAACATTTTTTTGTGTATCACAAATCTCTGCTGTGCACTTTTTAATGAATCTATCAAGCAAAAATGCCAAACTAACAATGGTTCCAGCTTCTCAAATGCAAGGATTTTTTGTTTCTCAGTTTTATATCACAGCCAACCTGGAAGAAAAGCCAGTACAAGCTTATCTTGTTTGTCCAGGCTTTGTTCAAACACAAATAACTTTGAACCCCCAACGTTTCGATAGATACCAAATATGTCAACTGAACTTTGGGAAAATGCGCATAAAATTTGTATAACATTTCGACTATCTAATAGATCGGTGCAGCCCAAAAAACCCCAACGTGGGAGTCTTATATAAAGTAGTGAAGAGTTGACGGATCCAGAATACATATGTGATACATAAAAAGGGTATTTAGAGGGGAAAGAAACTTGGTGTTAAGGGGTTAACTGACTGAATCTGGGTTGTAGACTGTTGGTCAGAGCAAGCAGAGACTCTTAAATAACTTCACACAGCTCTAGTACGTTTTCTGCCCTTTCTAAACTAATGTTTAATCAACTAATTGAAAAAATGACACATTTATCAGAAGAGTATAGTATAGAATAAAAATTATTTGCCTAAAAATCCCCCCAACCATGAAGAGGATATGGGCTCATAGCTGCACCTGGATTCACTTGGTCTGTTATATGTAAATGGGAGTTTCTTTCTAATATCCACTATTTAATGTAGATTGTAGAGACAAAAGACAAATAATATGACAAGTGGCCTCGTAACCTGTGCGGATGGAAATGAGCAATTAAAGTAGCTACAGTATCTCAACAAGGGAGATCATGCAAATGCCCAATGGCCCCATTACAGCAGAATAAAGGTAGTCTATATATAAACATATATGAAGCTGAGGTGATCAAGGAACCATAAAAAGAAAAAGCAGAAAATAGAAAGGAGGAAAAAAACAAATCAGATGACAGAAGAGGGAAAAAAGTGAAACAAAAAAAACCAAAAAAACAAGCAGAGAAAACATGACAAATATGAATAGATGCCTGGGGAGATTGGGAGAAAGAGACAAATATAAGATGAAGACGCAGTGATTGGATAGACAGCAGAGAGTAAAGAGAGGAGTGGGAATGATACGAGCTGAGGAGGAAAAATGTTTGGCGGGTCTGACCTGGCACGACCTGGCTTATGAAACAGCAGCTTTTCTCCACTCAGCCATACAGCGCGTGCGTTCATACATAACCTGTGTATGTTTACGTGCCTGTATCTAATGTGGGAGTTTATGTGACAGACTTGAAAGACAGCGTGGAACAAAGTGATGATTCCCATTTCCCCTCCCTTCACGGAAGAGATTAATGAAGCCTCTCTTACGCAAAGAGTCGGTGAGCCTGATTAAAACCGACTTCGGTGTTCAGCCCCTTAAAAAGATGCTTCTACCTCAACGTCATATGACTCAAGTTTGAACTTAATAGTATGACTGTCATGTGATTAAATGGGGGTGTTTGTAGGGCTAAAGTTACAGATGATTTTGAGAAGAAAAGAAAAAAAAAAGTTGAGAGGCAGACAAAACTGACAGTAAGCAGCTGATAAGCTGAAAAGCAGAGGCAGAGATGAGAGTGGACCAGATGTACACAGAGAGACTGATAAAAGGCTGACAGATAGAGGAAGATAAAGTGAAGAAGAGCAAAGGAAAGACGGCATGAAGGCCAGAGTGAGAAAAGGAGTGGGGAGATAGGATGTGAAAGCAGACAAGAAAGACAGAATTAGAGACAGCCGAGAGATGTGGAGAAACAGGAATTGGGGCTGACCAACAGGGACCGGGGTTATCTGCAGTTTTCACAGAGAATATAACTTTGAAAACAAACCCGTGTTCATGGTGTAAGGAGTTGAATACATTTACAAGACCAAAATTAAGCACCAAAGCCGACAAATTATCCTATTTAATGCTGAACATAAAAATGAAGGGCACCAAACTGTAACTAATCATACTGACACTGAGGTCGAAATGCATTTAAAGTTCTTCACACTTTTTGTGTAGGCAAGCTTAAAGCTCCTTATAGCCCTGTACAACCTACGTTGATGCAAGACAACAAACCCACATAGCCCTGGTTATGTCCCATTAGCGCTATGCCGTTTGACTGTTTAGCAATGTGTCCTTTTACAACATTCAACATTTGGGAGGACCGGTTGTATTGTTAAGTTTATATTCCAGTTTCTGCTCTGGGAAAAGAAATAAGCCCTCTAAAAACGGTTGTCTTAATACACTTGTGTACGGCTTAAACAAATAGTCAATAATTTAGTGAATTTTAAAGGGGCTGGAAGCAGATCTTGTCACCTTTGGACAGAATCAGGCGAGCTGTTTCTCCCTTTTTTTTAATCTGCTTGTCACAGCTATGTGGAATCAATCTGTGGAATCCTTTTTAAATCAGAGCATTAAAGTGAAAATGTCGAACTATTCCCTTAAGAATGTCGGGACTCAAAAGTTTGTATGTAATTCCAACAGCCACACAGACAGTAAACAGCTAAGTGCTGCCCACACAGATATTACTTCTTTCAAATTACCAATGTTAACATCCTCACTTAGTAGTCCAACCAAAGATTCACAGCCCCTCCTGGATAATACTAATGGATGTACTAATGCCACCATGGCAGAAAAACTGATTACATTTAAATTCTTCTTTTGGTAATTACAACTTGAGTATAATCAGAAATTAGGATATAAATACTTTGTTTGTTTTGACTGTAACTGATATAGAAACCTCGCTGCATAAGAAATGTTTTAATTTATTTCCAAGATTTAAATGCAGATGAACTTTTCAGACTACGTCAGAATCTGAAAATACCCGACTGAGACAAGTGTGTGCCCACTCCTCGCTTCTGAGTCTGATTGATCTGTGTTCCACCCTCATATGTATCCACCCTAAGCCATTTAAACACTACATGATGGATGGGATACAGCGCGTCTGTCACTCTCCTATTCTCTCTGCTCTTCAATCAATCTTTTTTTTCTCCGTGGTGCCCTCTCTCTTAACATTTTTATACCCGTCCTCCTCCCGCTGTTATACGCCGATGTTTGTCTTTGTCTCACTATTTATCTGTCTCAGTGTCAGTGTCTCTGTTCTGCCTGCCTGCCTCTCTGTTTTCTTCATGTGACAGTCACAAAGAATTGCTGCTTTCTTGGCTCATGAATGCTATAAAGCATTGTACATGTGACAATATCTACACAGAATACAATTTGCATATTATTTACATAATTTCTGCTCAGTTAATAGTTAACATGATGGCTTTAAAAGCCACATAACTGATGGGACACTGAATGCTTAACAGTATAATAATAAAGATAAATAATGACCTTATTTATAAACCACTTTCCAAAATGAGGTTACAAAGTGCCTTACAACTAAAAGGGATAAAAGACAAAGGGACAGATCAGTAAAGCAGAAAGGTCAGTAAAGTAAAGCAGCAGTAAAATCATAATCATAATAAGGTTATGTAAGGTTAATTAGCAGAACATGTGAGCAGAGGAGCTGAACTGAACCTTTAATAAGCCTCCAATGAGGAATATATTATAATTAAATATGAAAATATGAATTTTAACACATCTTCTACATAAATATTCGACAGCAGGTCACATAATATTAGAAACGCATGTAATATTAGTTAACTGATATACGCTGGTAATGTCAAACTGAAGTAACACTGCTCTGGAGAAGAACAGCAGAAAAAAAAAGTATGCTGGGTTTGAGAAGACCTGCAGCGGGGCCAGTTCTAAAGGGTTTAGTGATGGAAGACATACAACCAACCATCATGATTAATAAAAACATGAAATAAATGAGAACATATATAGAAAATATTAAAAGTTATGGGGTGAAAAGAATATCTTGTGGTAAGAAGAGATTTGAAGGGTGATACTGACTCTGCCAGCCTGAATTCCTCAGGGCAAATCACTCCTCGGCCTTGAAGCCCCTGACAACAAAAGCTTCACTTTCAGTCTCTGGGAAACAGAAATAGTTATAAGGGAAGGTAGGGTTCCCGCCTGCAGGGGACCTCAAGCTTCATCCCGGCTCATAAGATTTTGAAATAAAGATAACTAGGGGCCAGGCCATGCATGACCTTAAATAATCAGTGAGTGCATATGATTTAGAGTTATCACCCCAGCAGTGAATATTAGCAGCCAGAGTGTGCAATGTAGGGGAGAAAGGCATTTTTCTTTATGTCTTTTCAAAGCCAGTGCAGAAATCGGCTGTGGGAATCTTGAGCAGAGCTAACTTACTGGTGGTCTTACAAAAAGATGTCAAGGCTGGACTGCTGTGACACTGTCATTACTTCGTTTGGGATACATGCCAACTCCTCTGAACACTTGTTTGAGTCAGAGAGCTGGAGTACTCTCGGGCATTTAGGCAGCAGTGTGAAGAGAAGTCAGATTTTAGAGGCGAGTTACAGACTTTCAAGGGCTGCAGAGCGGAGTTTTCATACACACAATGCACTGTTGTTACAGCATTGTCTGCCTTTTTTTATTTATGCGTGCATGCTTGCTCTCTACCTGTCTCACTTTAGTCTCTCACATACAATAACAGATTCACTTGCACAAGATATGTTTCGCGGCGGGTTTTCCCGTGTTAATAAGTTCCAGACGGGTTGGACAAAGATTTAAGAGAGGCAGACAAACAATATGAGTCACCACTGTAGGGACAGTGCAGTATGTCAGCCTCACCCCATTATAAATCCTACTCTATTACTGACTGTGTATGTATTCTATAAATATATCAATGTCTGCATGTTTGTTGACAAATATTTATATACATTTACATGGACACAGAGGACTGTTGAACAATATTTAGATGCTGCAATGGTATGATCACAACTTCACAAACACTGCACTCGTCTCAGTGTGTGCGCTGATGCATGTGCACCTGTATGTGTGTTTGAGATGTCGACGTGCCAGCAACTCATAAACAAGTTGTAAATTCAGAATCCAACACCAACCTCTGTTTATTTTGCAGCAATTAAAATTCCTCAGAGCAAATGAAAGCCTCAGAGTATATTGAACTTCAATAGTCTCACAGATGGCCCGATCTATCTTTGTCAAAATTCCCCATCAAAGGGAGGGGGGCCCGTCTGCAAAGAACAGATAAACTGGTCACAGATGAATACAAATACACAATATATATAATAAATCGACAGCAAGGCAGCTGCATGGAAATTGAATTCGCATAGAAAATGAATTCGCAGGGAGAATGAATTGAGCTGGCAAGCTTCCTGCAGTAGGAGAGACCCCTGTGATTCACTTTTTTTGTACCCAGGGGAACTAGGCAGCCGTAGGAGGGAAAACAGCGTTTTAGAAAATGATTTGCTATTTAAACACAGAGGAAAGGGACAAATACAGAATGAGTGGATGGATGAACGCATGGGTGGATGAACAGAATTGATTCAACTAATAAGGGATGTAACTGTTGATCGTTAGAAAGTTCCAGGAGTTGCATCTGTATCCAAACACGAGTCTACAGCCATGCTCACAGCTCTGTGTGGTTCTACTTAGGCACAGTAGCGAGTTAATGCTAATATCAGCATACTAACATGCTCACAAGGACTGTTTACAGGTGTTTAGCAGGTGCAGTGTTTACCATGTTCATCATCTTAGTACAGTGGGTAAACATTTGCAAATTAGGACAAAATGGCATTATTGTTTTCCAGGTTTATAGTTATGAACCAAAGTACTGGACATATTAAAATAGACCTGAAGATGGCACTAAATGAAAAGTTGAGGGATCATCAAAGTTATAACAATGCATCCTGAGGGGAACTTGAATGTTTGTATCATTTACTGTATATACAGAAGGATGACATAACAGCTCCCCAGGAGTAAAGGTAAAACATCTCAATTGCCCCCTGGTGGCTGGCTGCAGTACAGAACTCCGCCACCTCGGTGTTAGCCAAACTAAAAAAATCAAAGTACATGTCAAATAAATTTTTCCCAAAGGTGGTTTGGTGAGAAAGATGGTATGCTGATGAATGTTCAGGTATTCATTTTTCTGATAAGTTCGGGTTTAATCAGTTATTTGATTCTATAAAAAAAAGAAAGGGTTTTACATATGATCGACAGCTGGTCCCTGGTCGTGAGTTGGCCGGTTGTATGGGCAGGACCTCGATACCGTGGCTCCAACCCCGATCACTACTGTGCAGACTCTGGCTCCAAATCACACCAGAACAAGATGGCAGCACCCAAATCCAGGATACTTAAGCTTCATACAGTGGGAGGATTTTTATACAATCTATAGTCTCTACCAAATTCATCCAATCCATCCAATAGTTATTGAGATTTTTCACTCAAAACCTCAAAACGTCAACCTAATTGTGGTGCAAGAAGACCAAGAGGTTTATTAAAGCCATTAGGATTTCACCTCTGAGGGTCATGAATGTCTACAGGTAACACATTTTTACAGCTATCCATCCGACAATTGTTGACATATTTCAGTCTGGGTGAAAGTTGTGGACCGACCAACCAACCAACCATCCATAGAGCCACACCACTTGCATAGCTGAAAAGGACAGATTATAGGAATGTACTGTATCTACAGCCAAACGCAAGGTCTGTCAGAAAAGGGAGAAGATAATAACGTGAGAAAGGAATGGAGATTTGGAAGGGACTTTCTAGAAAAATAAATAATCACTGAAACAAAAACCTTAAGAATGTGTTGAGGGAACAATTAAAGGAAGGGCGGTCAGACAAAGGTGAGGGAAAGAGTACAAAAACTAACGATGAGAAAAACAATAGAAAATCAGAGTGGAAAAAAAAAAAAGGATGGCACCAACAAGGCCTCTTGTAGCAAATGATAAACAGCAGAAGGAGTAAACAGATGGAGGAAAGGAAAAGGGGCGTTTTTCAAAAAAGCAGCACATGGTGAAGTCTGTTCCAACACTGCGTTCATCCAAAAGAGCACAAGACTCAGATGAGAGGAGTCTGGTCCAACAGCGAGTCAAAACCAGTCACTCTGATCCAGAGCAGCAACACACCCAATCCCACGACGCAGCAACTGGCAGGGAAACTCAGCGTGCGTGTGCGTTTGTGTTGCCTCTCTCAAATCTCTCTCTCCCTCTACGTGTCTGTCACTCTCTATGTATTGCCAAGTCTGTTGAATGTGTTTGTATATTTATGTTATTTATTCATGTGTCGCAGTCTGTCTCAGTGAATACTGTGCAGTGTGAGGTTGTTTGGGTATGTCCCTCTTGGTTTAGAACCTCATCTTCTTTCTGTCTGTAGAGTTTGGTTGGCAAAAGCAGCGTTTCTGTCTCTATTCAAACCTCTGAGAACGTCTGACCACAATCAGTTCACCACCACACAACGAAGCCTCTGAAAATAGGAATAAAATTGACCAGTTATGATGATGAGTGATCAAAGACAGCTTAGAATACAGTAATGGTGTCCAAACCGGGAAAAAAAAAACACATTCTAACAAATGTACAGTTCTTATAGTGTTGTTTTCTTTGGGGAAGTGATGGAGGATGTGTTCATGCTCACAGTAAAATAAATATAAATAAAGAAATAAAATCCATCTGGAATATGGTCAAAATAAATACTCTCACTCATATTTACTGTAAGCGAAGTAGATATGAAGACTGAGTCTGTTCATTAGATTGAAATGAAAGCCTAGTACATTATACTAGAGCAATTCAGAAGTCTCATTATACAGTAATGCTTTGAAAGTATTTCAAAAACAGATCTGCTCATTAGTAGTGCTCTGAGTGAAATGTCTGGTGTCTGCACATTTGCAAGTATTGTCTTCTGGAGCTTGTACTCAGCTGTTCTTTTTGGAGTTCCCCTTACTTAACAAAGATACACATACAGTTGAACAATAGTTTGCAATACCCTAGACACATGCAACTCACAGGTACACACAATCATTCGATCTTACAAGATCCTATGAGGACTCTCCACTGACATTACATAAATCACTTTAATGTCTAAAATGCTTTTTTACAGCGTGCAGGAACACACACACACACACACACACACACACACACACACACACACACACATACACGTACACATACACAGCTGGACAATGGCCTGCAGCACTGTTGGATAAAGTGTTTTGTTTGGACTTGGACATGAATACAAACACACACACCAAATTTGCAATTTTCCAAGGAAATTCTTGCACCCACACCCACAATCTGTTTTTTTTTCAGTGCTTTTACCATCTCATTACACCAGGAAGAACTAATTGACAGCCCTCACTGCTCTCAGATAGGATTTTGAAATCAATAAGCTAGGCCACATCCAGATGTAGTTGGGGTCAAGCTGTGATTGGACACTGGGGAAATGTGGACAGCGGCATAACCGAAAGCAAAATCTTCACAAATTAGTGGATATATGAGCAAAGGCACTTTAGAGAAACTGTTGGGGCGCTATAGAAGACACACCATACCTGGAGGAGGATAGACCTAAAACACTAGACCTAAAAAATAAGGAGCACAAAACTGTTCAATAAACCTGCACTTTGCTGAAACTTTTAGGGACTATACAGCGGGCTCTATTAATAGAGTTTTCATTTCTTGTTGGCAAGGAATGAGAGACGATACAGTGAAAGGGGAAGTGGGCGTTAAGAGACTGTCACCAGGACACTATCATCACTGTTCACACAACAGAAAGAAGATTTTAATGAAGGATTTCCATGAAACATCCTCAACTATTTTAAAAGTACACAGACATCTTTCCACCCACACCTTTTGTTTTTCAAGTAATTACTGCAGTTGTGAAAGTTTAGTGGATTTACTTCTTTTGTTAAGGTGTTTTGGTGAAGGTGACTAACGGCAGATTATGAGGGAGTTCAGATGTTGAAAGGCTTCTGAAATGTGGCTGTTTGCCTGCTAATTTCTGTAAGGATGTGTCTGAGTGCGTAGGTTTTATGTTGGTATACTTCTCCCACCTCTATCTGCAGCATGGTGATCTCTCCCTCCAACTTTTTCTTGAGGGGAACCTCCTTCTTCTTCAGGTCTATCTGTCTCTTCTCCTCATTAATAGTCAACTGCAAGTCCTTCATCTCCTTCTCCAGGGTCTCCAGCGCCATGTTGCCCTTCGTAATGGCCGCCCCCTGGATGTTCACCTTTTCATAGTAGTTCAATAACACCTCCTCATGCTCCAGGAGCTGAATGCCACTGTAGGTAACACACACATACACACACACAAACATTATTTGACATATACAGTTTAGATCCTCTACTTGAATGTATGCATAATGTAACCTCCTAAATATACATACAGTAAATTGCGGCGCTGTATGGCCGTTTCATGATTCTTGTTCATTTCCAGAAGGGATTTCTCCTGAAGGTTTATCATTTGTGTGAGTTTCATCAGCTCCAGTTTGTTGTCCTCACACTCCTGACTGATCTGATGTTGCTTCCAGGCAACCTAGAAGATGTAAAACAACAACAACAAAAAAACAAACACTTTTGAACGACATTTGTTAGGTGCGTGTTCTTTCTTTTAAGTACGTTGGAATGCAAACACTTGATAGTTCTTACGTGTCATTCTGAGCCATTTTGTTCTTTTGTAAATAGAGTTTATCCCTTTGCATTTAACCGCCGTTGTGTTCCTGTTTCTGTCGGGGCTTTCGAGACAGTTGTAACATGGTAATAGGCTGACTTTAAAACAACTAAGAAACAACTTCTACAGTAGACATCACAAAAGTTCCGTTTTAAACTTTGTGTGTTTCGTAAGACTCTTAAGCAGTAATGCAAAGATAAATACAGGGGAACTGGATGTGGGTTTGCCTCCTTAACTCTAGAGCTGTCCAAAACAAAGTTTAAGAGCTCTGCTAGAATTATTGAGCTCACTCAAAACAACTACAGCAGCTTTGACTCAGTTTCTCAGTTCAACTCTGGGCCCCCTGAGTCACATTAGCCATTGTAACATATTTAATCTGTTTAGTTGAACTGTTGAATTTTTGATACTGGCTTATGGTCCACAGTGCGTTTCCCACAGTGTGTTCTGACTGGTATCACCTCTGTATTTTTGTGTGTGTGTGTGTGTGTGTGTGTGTGTGTGTGTGTGTGTGTGTGTGTGTGTGTGTGTGTGTCTGGACCTTGGAGATGTCATTGAGCAGTTTGTCCCTCATTTTGGAGCTATTAGAGATCTTCATACGAGCCTTTGTGAGTGATCTGGAAAGAAACAATATCAGAAATGTGATGATTACCAAACAAATGCACTGATCACGTGATAATAATGAAATCTTAATAAATATAACCTTGACATTATTATTGTCTATGCCTTCTTTTCTGCATTAGTATGTATTATAATAAAGCTAACACTGACAACCCTCCCTGTACGAAACACACGTACACACCTGTCCTTGTTGATGACAATGGTACGTTGGATCTCCGTCTCATTCTCCTGCACCTTCACCTGCTCCGTCAGCTCTGTGATTGTCTGTGAGGCAATCTGCTTCAGCTTGACGTACTTATTCTTCTCTTCCATGATCATTTGGCACAGCTTACAATACTGTGATACTCTAAGGGCGGAAACACTGATTAGTAGTGAGCCCGTTCTTGTTCTCGAATACGAGACCTGGCTCCTATCAAGAGCAGGTTTTTGACATTTTACCATAACAGTGATCTGTTCCAACCAGTTGTAACTGTTCATTCTTTGTTATAATCCTGCTAGCTACTATAGGATTTATATACAGTAGGATTTATATCCATAGCTAATGGCTGTTTTTAATAGCTGACGGATGTTTAGAAATGTGGACATAAATGTAATAACCATAATCATGACTTCGTGTTATTATCTTAAAGTGTAAAATCAAGTATGGTAAACATGATTAAAAGTCATATTCATGTTCATCACAAATTATCAGTGAATCAAAAAATTGTTATGACAGAACTAAACTCTAATGCAGTGTGACATTTCATTAAATTTAAAATTTACCATGTAAGACGCGAGTTGTGAACAATGATTGCTAAATATAGAAAGTTTTTTCTATTACAAGTACAAAGAAGAGATACACAATATCTAATTATCTTCCTGTCCTGTTTTCGCTTGACTAGATAGTTTTCAGAGCGGGTTCCATGTCAAGTGCAACCACATCAGACTGCAGTCTTTGGTCGTGACATAACTGAATGTACTGCGAGTGAGTCTAGTGTTGTACTGGGTGGTGCCAGATGCATTAGTCTGCATCTGAACGCTGAAGTATGACCAATTAGTAAGTTATGGTTTTCTAGCCAGACAACATGTGCAGATGTCTGAATTAATTGTGATCCCAAGCTGTTACACAGATCAGAGGAGCCAAACAATTAACTAGGGAATCTATTATCACATCGATATACTGTATACAGGAATCCAATTTGCTGCCCACACTGTTGACCAGTTGACCCAGTATGCAGAACCACCATACTGCTGCTGCATATTATTCAAAAAAAGTATCATCTGTAATGACATTTCTGAAAAGATTTGTGCCATGAAACCTTAAGATTCATCTCCACATTATGCAAAGAGAAAGAAAAAGTAAGAGAGAGGGACTAAGACTGAGAGACAGGCAGGGAGTAGGAAGTTGCTTGCCCTAATACTACCTACTGCATTAAAAGCTTAGTACCTTCTCTGTAAGCAAAATCCTCTTTGTCGTGACACCCAACTTTGCATTTAATGAAAGGTGGCTGACAAGGAAATAAAAAAGAGAAAACAGCAGTGACACCTGCGCTGGAGCATAGTATTCAGCTTGTTGTGGTCCATGATGATCAAGTCCTTTTCTAGCAGCTCCTGCTGGATGTGCTGGTTCAGCTGCTGTAGATGGAGTTACACAGGTAAAACTACAGTATCATCACTTCTGTGTGTGGGGTGTGTGTGTGTGTGTGTGTGTGTGTGTGTGTGTGTGTGTGTGTGTGTGTGTGTGTGTGTGTGTGTGTTTATGTGCTCGCAAACAGTCAATCATATTTGTGGCTTTAATTTTTTTTGTAATATTGCAGCTGCTGCTTCTTTTCTAACACTTTCAATGTATAAAAAGAAACAATAAATTAGCTGATCAGCTCCAAAATGAATAAATGAATTCACTAAACCAGGACTGCTTGGGTCATTTTGACTCCATGAATCTGTAGTTGATACTTTATTAGGATGTTTTGGAGGGGAAAAAAACTACTTTTGATTTCAGTAGAAAGGAAGGATCTTGTTTGAAGCAACGTGAAAAGGGAGCCCATTTATAAGTCATTTCTGCCCAAAAATGTCCCTCTTAGACCTTATCTCAAATGTAGCTAAACTAAAATTGCCTAGTCTCTCTATATTTTTTCAAATGATTCTGAAATGATCACACTGTGGTGACGGTAATATTGTTAGGGCAGTAAAGCCTCGACGTTTTGCACTCTTTGAAACTGTGTCATTTTTGGTTGCTCTGCCCTGCTCCTGTCACACTAACATCAAGAGTGCCTAAAATATAAACCTACTTCAGTTCCTCTTTGATGTTTTTTGACACATTTGTGTGAAATATGCGTGTCTATGTCTGCACAAGTTATTAAAAGCACTAATGATGACATCAAAACCTATTTTAAATTAACCTTTGTATGTGTGTTGTATGTGTGTGTGTGCGTTTGTATTGAACCTCAGCTCTAAGCAGTTCACGGTGCTTCTGGCCCCTCTCCTCGGCTTTGATCTGTGTCAGACATCTGAGGTTATGGAGTTCTTCTCTGAGGCAGTTTGACTCCCTCAGCAGCCCCTGAATCATCCCATACTGCTGCTTCTTCTGGCTCTCCTCCTCAGCTACTGATAACTGGTTGAACACATTTCACACTTTTTCAGTTTTCAGGCACACGATTACAATTTGACTGCAGTCCTTTAATACCAGGAAGATATTGAAACATTGGCAGACCGTTTCCATGTTGTTAAAGTTTTGTCCAACTATGTGACATAGAAGGCAAGATTAGACTTCCCATTTTATTATTTTCTCATCCTAACTCTGAAGATGCTAAAAAATTAGAAATATCAAATTAAATGTTACTTTTTTTTTTATTTCTTTTCACTTGAACATTTTCTGAGACATATATTATAACTAAGATAGAGCTGAACACTTTGCTGTGACACTTTCAACAAAAAAGAAAGAAATTATAGGCTTCCAAAAGATTGATTTGTTCAAGGGCTAGTGCAGGAAATTACAATACATTTTGCAGTTGCTAATGATATCGTGTCCACCCATGCACATTGTTCCTACCTGTTTTTCAAAGCTGACTTTGAGAGCATCCACCTCTTTCTGAAGCTCCATCCTCTGCTGAATACTGGCCTCTTTTTTAGGAAGAGCATCTAACTGGGAATTTAAATTAGAATGTAAAGTCAAAACAAAGTTTGTTCAAATGTTCAGTGTGCATACACATCTGCTGGAAGACTCCTGACTATTAGTAAAAAGCTGTAAAAAATTATTATCATTTGTTTCTTTAATTGTAAGCCACTAGAAGGAAATACCACAAGGATCCAGTACAAAATTAACAAACTTCTGATTAAATTCAGTCAGTGCATATTCAACCCCACATTAAACATTGACAGCAAAATAATTAATTCTATATATCAGAGTTTCTCTGATAGCCTTTTGATGCAGTGACACTGAAAGTGTTCACTGAGACTCATAAAATATGAATGCCTTCAGGCACTGGGATTGCCCCTCTCTGCAGGGTTGCCAGACCTTGTGTTCAGTGTTAGGAGCTACATTGCTCCATATTTAAAAATTGTTAGTCCCTTGAAGCGGAATACGACCAAATTAGTAGGTTTAAGAGTTGCAATACCATCATTTTATTTCAGCTACATGGATGAATACCATCACTATTTTAAGTCCTTGTTAGGCCTCATGCTGTGTAAAGTTTAGAACACAACATTGTGTAAATTTCAAAGCCATCCATCACATCCTATTTGAGATAAATGTGAAGCATTTTTGTGGTAAAACCACAGGCGGTTGAATCCTCATCTAAACAGCCTTCACATTCAAATTCATTATGAGTAATTGTTCATGTGAGAGTCGTTATTGATTGACAGATTATGGAAATGAATGAATCATATTGTACAACTGCTTTTTTTTCAATGTTTCCTCAATGTGTGAATTCCCTGGTGTGTCATAGTGATTTCCTTTCATATTGTCATGTGCTTGTGAGATGTGCTGACACATTTCCCATGTCTATCCCTCTCTTCTTCTTCCCTCCATTTTCTCTTTAGAAACTGTGAACATCAGTAAAATTACAGGAAGCTCAAGAATAAAAAAAATGCTTCTGGTGTAATGCAGATTAAGAGTTTTATGGGCTGATTAATGTCACCATGACATTTACACTCAAAATGTTCCCACACCTGTGTTTAAGCCCAGCAAATGTTCCTAACCAAGTGCCAATACCAGTAAAAACATAATGTTGCAAACCAGGAGGAGTGTGTTTTAGCAATGAGAGGTTTAGTGGTATCGGTTTAAATTTTTTGAACATAATTTGAGTGTATTTTTATGAAAAATAACAGAAGCACTGAGGAGCTAAGATATGCCAGACCACTCGTGAATACTCCAACTGCTTCAAATTAGAGCTGACCTATAAATGAATGTAATTTACAGGTCACCTGTGCCTGCAGCTCATTGTAGATTGACTGTGTGCATTCTAGCTGCTCAGTGGCCGTGGCCAACACATGCTCCATCCTCTTGAGGGCTTGCATCTGCCTGAGGAGAAACACAAGCACCTTTAAAATATTTATCATAATGGTAAATGGACCTGTACTTGTATAGCGCCTTTCTAGTCTACCGACCACTCAAAGCACTTTTACACAACGTGCCACATTCACCCTTTCACAAGTCCATCGAACAGAAACTAACATTCATACACATTCACACACTGATGCACGGCATCGGGAGCAATCTTGCTCAAGGATACTTTGACATTTGGCACCAGGAGCCAGGGATTGAACCCACAACCTTCCGATTAAGAACGACCTGCTCTGCCTCTGAGCCACAGCCGCCCTCATAATAATAATCATCATCATCATAAGGATGTGCCTCCTACACAAAATAAGGAAACTCAAAATTAGGCTCATTATATATGGATTACTCTCAGATGTACTCTGAACCTTTTGTTTAACTTGTACTAATCCACTGTGTAAGAGTTTTTTTTTGGCTGTATCTAAAAGTACATCAAGGAGCTAAAAAAAAAAAAAGAAGCTCTCTGACTAAATATATATTTACTGTATATTTTTTGAGTACAGGTGTCCAGTAAGGGCCCTTGCATACAGTGTGTATTGATTTGTGGGGACTCATTTACATGTACAATGGAGCTCAGTTTGACTTCAATACCTATTTTTCTCTTTGAGCTGCACAGATTGGCTCTCATACAGGTGCTTTCTGTCACACATTACGTTCTGCAACTTCATTTCCAGGATACCTCTGATGAAAAACACAAAGATTTATGTTAATATATTTAACTCATTATTTTTTGTTGGAGTGCTGTCATCATTGTCTTCATTTTTGACTGTATTTGGAGTTAGTACCTGTTCCCTGTTAATTCCACCTCCTCCTCCCTTTTGACCTCCTGCTCTTTCAGCAGCTGTCTGCACTCCCTCTGACTGGCCTCGACTTGAGCCCAGAGACCCTGCAGCTCCTCGTTCAACCCCTCCTTCTTCAACCTGAGGGAGTGGTTATGCAGCTCCACCTCCTTCACTTGCTGCTCCATTTCTGAAATCTCTGTATTTAGCACTTCTATCTTCCTCAGTGCAGCTCTAATGTGTTTCGAAGGATGATATGTTAAAATCATACAAAAGAACAAGGGTAAGCACTGTACAAGACCAGGAGTATCAGTTTATTACTCCTCACTTGCACTGCAAGAGTGCATATCTTATGAAATAACAGCATGTGTATCCATATTTTACACACACCCCCCAGTTCCCCTCAGCTTTGTGAATTTCAAATTACAAGCCGTAGCTCACATGGCTCATACAGACAGCTGCACTGCATCACTTGCAAGCCAAATATTAATTTGAAATAAACATAAAAGAGACTGCAGTAAAGCGGCGAGTGGAACCATTCTCTGGTAATGAACAGGCTTCCTACTGCAGCTGCACTTAAAACAAAAATTAATTATCTCTGATGCATATGTTTGTCTTTTTCAAAATTAAATTAGAAGGATTGACACCTTTAAATTCTTTAGAAGAATTTGATTGTTGCTACAAACCTCATTTGGAATAAAATATGCAACTTACAGAGAGGAAACCGAGTATAAAGCTGGAAACCAATACTTCTTGCAGGAAAATTAAGAGGAAGAAACTGATATCTAGCTTCAGCTGTGCACAGATTCTGTATTTGTTTTTTTGTTCTGATCAAAAGTTTACACTAAGCAAAAACAGTAAGTAGCATGTGCCCTTTCCATTATGAAAATTACAGTATGATAACTCAGTGTTCATCCAGTTAAATCCAGCTCTTTTGTGTATGACAGTTTAAGATGAAGGGAAAGAGACAGATTACAGAAGGATTTGAGCTAACTGACAGAGGGATTGTACAAATCAGGGGGCAACTTCATTTTCCAAAGATCTTTCTACCATATTTTTCTTCTCAGTGTTACTGGCTGATTTTTATTCCTGGTGTTTGAATCATTAACTTTCCTGCTCTTGCCCAATAAAGAGTATTAAGGGGTTAAATATACTTACCCCTTCTTAGAGCGTTTCCGTTCGGTCTCCTTTAAAATCTGGTCAGGTATGCTGATGAGCCGGGCTTTCTCAGCCTTGTTATAACACACAAAGACACACAAAGACACACACAGACACACAGACACACAAAGACACACACAGACACACACAACTGTAAAAAGACTGATGATTTGTTATTTTATTGATGGTGTGCTGTAAGCAATGCCCACTCTCACACACACACACAGACAAACACACACACAGACCTCTTTGAGCTCTATGATCTCCTTCTTGTCTTCCAGCTCTTTCTGTTCTTTCAATATCTGCATTTCATGGGCTTCCACATCTTCCATCAGGCCTCTGCACGGGGAGTGAGGGCAAGACATACACGAAAAGTTTGCTTATCAGAACAATTTCGATTAACAGAACTTAAAATATTCAGCCGCACTGCTTCTTATTAAATTGACAACAAGAGCAAAACTGAAATTCTATTTTAAAAAAAGCACGAAAAGAAAAAGTCATGAAGACACAAAGTGAATATGTACACCTGTATCATTCTGCAGGGTAATGTGAGAAAACTGCATGTGTGCTCTCTGAACAGCAGTTAGATAAAATACCTGACTTCCAGTTGTCTCTGGGCAACCTCTTTCCTCAGATCCTCATATTTTTCCTGCAGGGCCTTTGTTCTCCTCTCCAGCTCCTGGAGGACCCAACAGCAGCATGAGCATTACATCACTTATCAAGAATATTAGTTCAGTTGTTTAACTGACTTCAGGCTGCACAGGAAAAATACTACTGTTTGATCCTACCTCTCAGGGTCAGTTCCACCAGCCTTTGTTTTCTTTCGCATGGATTTTTGTTTTTTTAATTGTCATAGATTTTTGTTCTAAAAAAGCAAAATTCTGTCTTTTAATGTCTGATGATGAAAAAGTCCTTTCAGTAAAGTTGTTTCAGTACTATAACTAGTTTTAGTTTGATGCCCAAAACTGAATTCTCATCATTTTCTGCACAACAAAGATGGACATGACCCCCAACATTGTTGAAAAATGTTGGGTTACATGGAGTCGATTGTACAAGCATGAGTATGAATATAAACAACTGCAACTAAACCAGCTGTTATTCATTCAACATGATAGATGTCCTGCACTTTAAAGCTAGTTTGTGTTTTATTTTCTTCCCCTGCTCTAGTATCCACAGCAAAAACAATTAGAAATGTATGTGAGGCCTCTACTATGAAACAAATAGCTCGTTAATCAAGTTTGACAAGTGTATATGTGTGTTTGTGTGTGACAGAGAGAAGAGAGGGAGAAGAATGCAAAGTCCCCCGGGCGCCTTTGAGTGTTTCATTAAAGTTAATATCACACTTAATGCTGTAGGCCCAATGGGAAAAGGTCCTTTTACACATACACTCTCTGTTAGATTAACAGAATACATTGCCTGAACTGTTCTGGTAGAGGTAGCAGTTTCTGTTGATGTGATTTAGTTGATATTTGAACATTATTTGACCACACACACACACACACACTTGTGTTGCTGTACATCTAAAGGATTGTTCATGAGTGGCAGCAGTGAAATACATTTGTCCACACAATACTGCCACTTGATGATTCATGTTGAGCAGTCAAAACACTGCAACTGTTTTACTGCGATACTTTCTCCCTATAGAGTAGTAAACCGGCATGTGTCACTGGTTCTACAAGTATTTTGTTGATGTAAATTCACTTTTCAAAGTTCACTTTTAATGCAACTCAACAAACTGGCATCCGAGTTGAGGCCATTGGTTGTTACTCAGCTTCATTTCTTCTTGTTTGTTCACCCATGAGCCACCTTGACTCAGTAGTTTTTATATGCTATGAAACGAGGCATGAGAGCAGAACTGTAGTACATCTGGAATGTTTTGTTATTGCAATCAGTAATTAAACGGTAGTTGCATAATTAAACCCCAAAAGTAGCCAAAGATCAAAAAAATTAATTAAAGCTGCTGAATTTATTAAGCAAGCTCCAACTCTAACCTCCTCTTGCCATTAGCGGCACAGGCAACAGAATTTTGATTACGTTCGACGATTGGAGAACTGTGAATGCTCCTTGGGACTACCCTAAGAGTCTAATGTTCATATTCTTGAACATCTGATCATCATCTGATTTTTTTGACACAATTGCTGAAGTTTTTAGTGCTGATGATTCAGCAGCTACTGCATATTTTTTATGTCCATCCAAGTGTTGGAAATGCTCAAACTGCACTTCACTGTGGTAGACTTCTGATAGACTAAATCATAAAAGTGATACAGTATTAATATGCCCCACAGCATGATACAGTACATACTGAAACTGGGATTCTAGTATGATATGCGAAGGAAGGAATGTTTTTATTTATACTGTAAATTTGTTCTGTTTCACACATGATAAAGAGAATCATGTATATTAACGATACTATAAATATTACATGTATATTACAATATAGTGTGAACATTATTACGCTGCATTTCTTTGAGTTGGAGCAGAGGCATACATTCATCCAGGAGGCGAGAATGCTATCAGCAACCGTCTGTGAGTTTATATGTTTATGATATATTTGTTTTAACCTTTAAATAATACATTATGCTTCCTCCCTATATGTATTTCTGCTACATCAGTTGCCTTTGTGGATGATTACCAGCCATTACAAACTTAATTTGCCCGCTTAGACAAAACAAGGATTAAAACTCATCCCTTTGTCTGAATGGGTGCTTGTAATATAAAGTGTTTCAGTTTCACATTGATTCGAACAGCCCCAAAAAGCGCCAATGGCAAGTCTTCATAGTGAGGGATTAAGCCTGGATGGAGGCTTAAAGTAAAACTCATATTTATCCCCTCTGAAGACCGCTGTTGCAGTAATAATCTACGTCTCTGAAACTACACCTGTGTTGCAATGATGAACTTACAGCAGGTTTCGGCTGAATCTCATTCTCTTTCTCCAGATACCGCTTCTCTTCCCAGAGACTGCATAGGGGTGAGGTGAGGTAAGGTAAGGAGAGGTATGGTAAGGAGAGGTAAGAAGAGGAGAGGAAAGGAGAGGAAAGAAAACAAAAAATAATATGTTATTAGGAGAAGTAAACATGTTTCAGTTCCTGGTTCAAAAGAAAGAGGAATACAATGAAAGGAACAGTGCAGTTTCCAGTTTACCAAAAGGATGAAGAGCACATATTCTTAAAATGGGTGTTTCTATGTTTCTGTGAAACCTTTCTCATATGAGTGAGTGGATAAAAAAAAACCCTCTGCAGAATAGGATACCATAGACTGTAAGATATAAAAGATCCATACACATACTAGCTTTCCTCATACATAAACAACGAAGAATCACAAATAAAGTACCAAACACAGTATAAGCGTGTATATAAATGAATTTTTCATCTCCCTGCGGCACACGCTTTTTAAGCAGTTGATTCAAGTTTGTACGAGTCATTGCGAAAAACCTTACAATGGCATGTCGTGTACAGCTACACGTTCCACAGAGTAAATGATATTAATCTTCTTGACAAGTTGATATATTAGCTATTAGATATTAACCGATACACAGAGAAAACTGCATCAATGCTAAAATATAGGACTGGAAAAAGTGCTGAATTCCTATGTATCTGTTTGGCTAAAGATAAAAGGACGCAAAGATTTTAAAAGGCATATTTGCATGGTGAGCATCTGCTTGTCATATGCAGACCGCTAGCCATTTGGGCAAGGGTGGAGAAAGGAAAGAAGAAAAGTCAGGAAGAGGGGGATGAGATTAGGGCAGAGGGGATGAAAGAGAGGGCAGAAAGAGAAATACAGGTAATGACAGGACAAGAGAGCTCACTACCAGAAGCTGTCACAAATAATATGCACACTCAGTGTCTAATATTGTCTATTACCGCATCCTCTGAGAATGCTCTGTAAGTGGTTTCCATTTAATATTTCAATTACCGCTGTGCCTCAAACTCTCTGCCTCAGTGTGTGTGCTCTGCACTAAAAATCACTGTGTCCTATCATATCTTTGCAATACATTGGTAAGTTTACATGCTGTGAGTGATTAAATATTGCTAAGGCCTTTCAGGAAAGAAGAAGAAAAGAGGTCTGCTTAAAAGAATATGAGGCTGCTGTTGAGTAAAGTAGGACTATTAGGAATAATAGACCTTAACTCACTTTATTTCTAGGAAACATCCACGAGTTGATTACCAGTCAAAAACATATTTCTTCCCCAGATTTTTCAGACTTTCCTGTATATTCCTATTTTAGAAGAAACTTAATTCACACTTTAACATGATAAAGAGGAAAGGGTAGTGCCTTGTTTAGTTCAGCTTTATCATAACCTTCTTTCAGTAATCAGAATTGAAGTTTCAGACTCTTTTTTAAACATTGTCAATTGTTCAAACCTGCAGTGATGTATCATGGTCTCTTTCTCTCTTGAACTTACTGACAATATAGCCATTTTATTTTCTCCTATTTGCTCACAGTTCAATTCCTAGTTCCAGTGAAGCAATGAAAGCAATTGAAATTTGCACTGAACTGATTTTATTGCTTACCCCTTAACCGACAGCTGGTGTGTAAAAGGCTCAAAGCAGCTGAAATGACAACAAATTTTTGCCCTTAAACTGACAGTTGGGTTACTCCAACTGACATTTCAACTACTTTCAGAGCTCACCGTTCAACTGACAGCAGTTAAAATATCAAAGTATTTGAGCTGTCATTGCTTACACACAAACTGACACTAAATATTTACACTGCACACACACAAACAGTCTCTGGTGCTTCACCTTCAACGTGCATCTCCAGTGCTTTCATAGTTTACAGTTTGACTACTTTTATTTCTTACATACAAAGTGACAATTCAACTGCAACGGCATACAAATGTGTCTGTTGGTGCTTCAACTCTGAAATTTCAGGAGCTTTCATCATTTAGAGTTCAACTTCCATCCTTTTAAATAGCAGTTCAACTAACTGCTTCAAGTGCATCTCCCATTTAAAATCTCATACACAAACAATTAACGTTTATCACGAAAACTGCAAATTAAGAAGCGTTTAAGTGTTGTTCAAAAATGTCGCCTTTTCTAGTTTTTGTTTTTTTTTCTTGTGAATTTCTGGGTTATTTTCACTTTCTGTCTCAATCTAAAAACAAATCACTAAGCAAATTAGATTTAATGTGCACGTTCAGATTTTTTCTTCTTGTTTTTACAAGAGATTACACAAAGATTTGTTCTTTCCACAAGAGATTGGGGTCTCACAAGTTAATTTCACTTCCTCCATTATGTGCCTTGGTGGCGTTTTTGAGAATCAGTGTTCCATTAAGGATTTAATTTTAAAGAGGTTTTTGATTGACAGGTGTCTCAGCCTATTGCAGTTAGTTGTAGTGATTGTACCTTGTTACCACTGCCTGAAACACATTTAAGCTTTGTTCAGTTTTTGCTTTTTTTTGTGAATTTCTGGTTATTTTCACTTTTTCAATCTAAAAATAATTCAGTCCAAGAAGGAAAACATTCCTTTTAGTTGAACAGGCCACAACCTTAAGACCTATGCAAACTTTAACGAGGGGTCACAAGTAGATATTGCTTTGCTTTCAACTGTCATAAGCCAACATCTTTGGAAACTACTGGTATATGTTATCATGTTGCTTAGCAATGTTCCAGTAACCTCTGTTTGGCTTTTGAAAAGAGTTTGTGTATGAGGGAGATACTCGAGTGAGTGCGTTATTTTCCACTTCTGTGGGTGTGTTCGACCCTTTGGACACACTGATAGTGGTGTTGAGTGAGTAGGGGGAAGTAAAAGAGGAACCTGCAGTCGAAAAGAGGAAAATTGGTTGCGATGAGAAAAGGGACTCATGGGATCGAAAGGAAAGGATTAGAGGAGAGGAACAGAAGGACTACAGGACTGATCCAGTGCAGAGAGCTCAGATGAACAAACATGTCTCCAGAGCAAACATAAAAATCCACTTAAACCTGGTATTTGTATCATGAGTTGTGTCCATGAAAAAATGTAGCTATACTAAAAAGACAAACAACGTTTAAGGCAATGGCAATAAAATTCACTCCTAACAATAACAGTGTATTATTATATTATATAATTATAGACTATTTTCTTACAGGGAAGTTTCAGTGGTACAGAAAAAAAAGCTGTAGCCAAGCAACACACACACACACACACACACACACACACACACACACACACACACACACACACACACACACACACACACACACACACACACACACACACACACACACACACACACACACACACACACAGCAGCAATACTATTTGGGTGTGTTTGTCTTATATGCTTTCACCTTCACCTTCCTCTAAAGTTAATGAAAACTTGCAAAGATGCTGCCTCTTGTAGCTCACCTCAGTTTGTTTGGTCCCTAGCTACTTAACTGGAACTGTGTGTGTGTTTGTTTGTGTGTGCGCTGTCCTACTGTACACAACTTCTCTTTTCACCACTCCAGTTTCACTTCAGTGTTTTGTCCTTACTCTCCTTTGTCTCTTGGGACCCTATCAGTGGTGTGAAGTTCATCTGTGTGTGTGTGTGTGTGTGTGTGTGTGTGTGTGTGTGTGTGTGTGTGTGTGTGTGTGTGTGAGTGTGTGTGTGTAAGACAGACAAAGCTGCAGCCAAATTTGAGAGAAGTTCGTAACAGATGCATTTTCTTGAATCGAATGTCACTGTCATTTTATTAATTTGACATCTGATGTAGCATGAGTGACTGCAATAATAATGCGTGTATATATACAGCTCACCACTTCAGTTTGTGTTGTGTCTTGTACTCTCTGTCCTCGGCAGCTTTCAGTTCATTGTATGCCCGGAGGAGCTGCTGCCTCAGTTCATTGACCTCACTTTCAGGCTGCTCAGAGGTGCTCTGCTCCTCTGTTCTCTCCACCTCGTTCTGCAGCCTTTCCAACTGAGCACGGCACCTCTTTGCCTCTCCCAAAAGCTGGATCTCAGAATCCTGGGTACTGTTGGATGAAACAATGATGAAGTATCTGGTACCGTATGCAGTAAACTGATATTTGTCAATTAGAAATCTAAATATTAGCTCAATTTTATATGATTTATTCTACATGAGAACATTCTGCTTTGCAGGAAATGTAAAGGCAATAACAATCAGATAAATAAACCTTGGAAAAAAAAAAAAAAAAAAACCCACCCCCCTATTTAAATAAAAAAAAAAAAAAAAAAAATAAAAAAAAAAAAAAAAAAGGGGTTGTTTTTTTAAAAAAAAAAAAAAAAAAATTAAAAAAAAAAATAAAAAAAAATTTTTTTTTTTTTTTAAAAAAAAAAAAAAAAAAAAAAAAATAAAATTATTTTTTTATGTGCCTTGGTGGCGTTTTTGAGAGTGTCCCATTAGGTTTATTTTAGTGAGGCTTTTGTTTTTTTTGTAATAGGCTTCAAAATGTCTCTTCAGATGCCAGTGGCTGATGTAACAGATGCTACTTCTATATTTTTTCTATACTATATAAGAGCAGCAGACTAGATCTGATAAAGAGTTGAAGTCTTTTTCAAGGGCACTTCAGTTGGCTGTCATGAGAATTGAACTTCTCTACTGTATTCTCAGCATTTTTGCAGTTATACTGCACCGCCAAATTGCAACATGACACAAACAAGAGGGTTACAAATGAACTTTTGTACCATGGAGAAAACATACCTCTTCAGAGTATTGTGGAGTAGCCTGAAGCTGGATTTCAGTTTGGCTACTTTGGTCTGGCTGATTTTACCCAACGATAAGAACTGAGGAGCATAAAAACAGAAACATTACCAATCACATGGACATGAAGAAACAGTTTGTAAAGAAGAATTGACAGGTGGTATAACTGATGATTTATGGATTTAGTAGTAGTAAGTAAGTGTGTAACCAACTTTTCCCATCAGCGTATGATTGGTTGCTGGGATTTCCCCTGTGTCAATCATCCACATCTGAACAGCTCAGATACATCTGGACATTACAGCAGTCCTAAACTTTATCCAGCTAAGTGAGCTACAAATCTTCCTGCATGGGTTTGCCAGTTCAGGTTGCACTATTTCAAAGTCTTTGATCTGACCCAAAGCTGCCTGTATAAAAAGCTATGATATGAATAGAATATCACATTCTGCGGAAATCTCTTGTTGCCGTTTTCACCAGACGGAATATTCAATAGGGCAATATTGCTAGGAACCAGATACAATTGTGACCAGTAAGCAGTTTTGTAATATTGTTTAGTGACAAAATTAAGTTCCAGGAGTAGAAGAAGAAGAAAGCTAAATCACTAGAGACTCCAAAAGAGTTTGAAATGCCTTAATAGTCAAAACTTTTTTTGAACAAAAATTGCTTTGTTTCTGTGGTAATATGCTTAAACTTCAATGACTGTTGTAAGAAAAAGCTCCTTTATATCTGTCTGGACTCGCCAACACAAAGTGTGATCGACCACAACAAAGCCCAACTCCCTGATGTCTGTAAAGAGGATTTAACCCAAGTTGGACTGAATAAACTTTTATCAACATAGCAGATATCACAGTATCAGAACACCTTATCACAATCAGTATAAAAACAAACCCCCAGCTATCTGCAATCTCAAAAGGAGAAGAAAAATCATTGAAAATGGCGCATATATAACGGTAACTACAGTTGTTGAGATTACAGGTACCATTAGCCTTGAATGATTTGAAACATGTTGATAGCAAAGATACACAGCTGTGAAACCTTGGTAAAAACCAAACAAAAGATATCAGGTCAAGAGCATTGCAAAAAAAAAAAAAAAAGGGGAAAATGATCACTAAGAGTTGCTGATAAATTTCTCTATGTGGCAAGGTAGTTCTGTGTGTGTGTAACAGTGATAGAAACAGAAGACAGGTGTTGTTCCCCTCTTATCTTCAGAGCCAGGCTGCTATAGTGGGGAGTAATGAATGATAGCCTTGTCTGTATCAAAGAGCTGCAGAACTGAGGATATCTCAGGTCGGACCGTGTAACGGCAGTGAACACACACAAACATTCTGATTATACAAACGCGCGCGCGGACTGATAACTCTCCCCGACTTCGAACATTAGGGATAGCCGATTATGTTTTTAGATTCATTCCATTATATTGTTTATCTGGCTATTGTCAAATGTGCTCGCAAGTAACCGACCACGTTCCAAGGGCTGAAAGGACAGAGATATGATTGTTGCTAAAGATGCAGATTGAGGCTCTTGTTAATATGATTTATTCAGATGTATTTCAGTCAGTTTGCATTAGCAGTCACCCAAGGTCACATCACTACACCTGACTAGTATTAAACTATCCACTTTTAAAAACATTCAAAAGTATAGTTCAATCTCTCATTCCAACATCTTGAAATGGTAAGTGGGTCATCTGGTCCTAACTAATCTCCAATTTGAACCTTAGTCATGTAATCTAATATTGTGTCCTAAAAAAAGCAAATTAAGGGAACATGTGAAATTATCTCACTGCACTGAAATAACATCTTAAAAACTGATTATGAGGCTAAATAACACATCAAATATGGCCAGTGTTGTGTTTTCAGCTACGTGGAAGACATACCAGTGATGCGACAGACATCCTGGCCATACGCTGGGCATTTATCTGAGAGAAGCAGCCTGAAGCGGTTTCAGGCAGCCTTTCTAATTCTGGTGCCAAGACTTATCTTCAGCAGTATAGAGCATTGGAGGTTTTTATGGGGTGGCTGCATAAGGCTCACATGTGGTGGACCATCTTTGAAGTGAGATAGAGACAATCACTGGAAGATATTTACACACACACACACACACACACACACACACAGCCGCAGTAAACCTTTCCGGTAATATGACTGCACAGTGCAGCAGTTACAGTATGTGAAATGTGTAACAAAAAGAACCTGTGGGCTTTAAAACTCTGCACCCTTGGGGAGAAAAATAATGACCACAGAGGCACAGCGTTGAATCCCAGTGTGTGATGGAGAGAACCACCATCTCCCTCTCTGTGTATCTCTACCTTCATGTCCAGATATTGACTGATTGAGTTGAGTTTACAGCTAAACTGAATGACTTTGTTAGGAGAAGTTTTGTGCAGTAATATTTTCCTTTCTGGAGCGTTCCTCTGTCAGGGCTGCGAGCCACTTCTGTAGCTGAAATCAATTATCCGAAACTGTGTCACTTCTCCAGAAATATGACTTGTGCATGAGACATCTAACACCCCAGAGAAAAAAAATCCAACTACATGACCCATGGTTATGAATCACTTAATATACTGAAACAATTGCCATGTCCCACAAAAACAAACAAACAAACAAACTGTGCCAAGTTGATGAACTTACTACAAGTTTATAACAAAGTCTCCAAGTAGGGTAACATCCAGACTGTAAATGTTTCTGGGCAAGGATCCAAAACGAAGAACTGTACACTCTGCAGGATAAACAATTAATTTTAATAGCTTAATAATTGTTGATAATAAGATGCTCCATAAGATTGCCTAATGTATGAATAATGTTTATGGGAGTGTATGAGTGCAATTTGAAAAACCACCAAAATTGACCACATCATCATTGCAGGCAAAACAAGTGTGTTGTTTATTCATAAAGAGATTTTAATTATTATCTGTTTGCTTTGTTTATATTGTAACAAACTACGTAAACCATTTCATAATCCCATCAGTGGTGACATCACAGCAATTAAAATGTTTAATACATTTTAAATTATAAAGTTGCAGATTGTGTAACTTTATTAACAGCTGGGGCCACAGAATGGAGTTCAAACTCGCCCGCCGCCCTACATCCGCTGTGTTGAAAAACCAATTTTCTGACCTTTGATCTCCCAAAGGAGGAGGCAAGTGATATAAAAACTTTCATTTTAGGGAAATAAAGTTGACTTAGAACTTAGCAAGTTCTCTAAAAAGCCAACCAAGGCATTGATGAATAGATTAGTATAAACCCCTCGGGATGTATCATCTTGTTTTCAAGGGGGTCCCAAAACAAGACACTTCCAATTGGTGCTAAATGTGTCAGACAATCATTGTGCGGCACAAATAAATAAAGAGCAGCCAGCAGTTTCAATTAATGATGCCTACACTGACAGCCAGTAAGGTGAACTAAGAGAGTAAAAAAAAAAAAAAAAAAAAAAAAAAAAAAGAGGCTGTTTTGCATTTATTTCAGTGACATGTTGCAGGTATACTTGGGGCTGTTGGTTGGAAATTGCTTTTAAATTTCCATATTTTGTTCATGCAAGAGATAGAAAGGCTTAAATTATGACATTAACAAAAATATGGGAAACCATCAAAGATCCAAAGTGATATAGGCTGTGCTATTTAGCCATCAGAACATATTTAAAATCGAATGAGCTTTACTTATCTTAATGGACAGTTTGTGCAATTTGCAGCTGTGTTACGTAGGAAAAACTAAATACTGAATCTGCAGGTGCTCAATATTCAAGGATGCCCATAAGGATTCGGGGAAAACTGATTCGGATGTCTCTGATGGTTGTTGTGCTCAATTTGCAAAACCCTGAGCAAGCATTGTAAATACAGAAAAACAAGTTGTTTGTACTAATGGAAATAAACACACTTTATGGTTGCTGCTGGCTAATCATGGATTTTACAGTAATTGTGCCCACCTGAGCCTAATTTGGAAGTGGAGAGTGACTGGCGGAGGTGACCCGGCGTTTTAAATAAGGCTTTGGAGTCTGAACTGGGTCAGGGGACGAGGCTTTTAAATTTTGTGCTGCGGACATCTAAAAACATAAAACAACAAAGCGTGAAAAAAACATCACCCTCACGTCAGTTGAGTGGATAGTTCCTGTGCAGTGAGTCATTTCGCTCTTTGGGGAAATGAGCCGACTTCAGAGTGAGCAGGACAACACCATGCGCTGAGTACGGGACGAAGGACCTACCTTCTCTCTCTATGTCCCTCCCTCCTCTCTCTCTCTCTATCCTTTCCTCCCCCTCTCCCATAATTTCTGTCTGCATCTCTGGTTTTTCACAGTGCTGCTGATATGGTGTTTTGCATTACGCAATAGTGCTGCCCCTCCCATCCTCTCTAACTCAGCACCCTCCCTCTCCCATCTCTCTCTCTCTCCGCCTCTCTCTCTCTCTCTCTCTGTCCCTCCCTCCCTCACTCGTCCTGATATTAATGACACAGCTTTCTGAGGCAAAGGCAGTTCCCCTGCGCGCTCTCCCTCCTGCAGGCTGTGCTCATACACACACACACACACACACACTCTTAAACCAATAGGATACTGGACACACATTCACATACACCTATACTTACAATCTGCAGCTGCGGGCGCAGACATACACTCACATTCACACACATTCCACACACACACACACACACACACACACACACACACACACACACTCTACGCATCCAGACACTTTTTGAGTTTAGATCAGAGGCAGTTGCAGACAGTCTCACTTTACACACACTTATTTCTCATTTACAAATCTCACACAGAAGAAAAATGAGAACAATTGTGCTTTGCGTTTGTGCCAGTCTCCTGCTTACAGCCACCTTGGTGCCGCGCGCCAGCCGGGCAGCAGACTCCCCCGTCAACTCACACCAGAGATGGGACGCTAGAGGAACCTACTCGTTGGGATCTGAATCTGGTACCCCCACCTCTTGCCCCATGAAACTGAGACCCTCGGGCCAGTGCGGGAGCTCCGGGGCCGGGGCAGAGGAGGGGGAGGATTGCCCTTACCAGCTCACCCTGCCTCCCCTCACCATCCAGTTGCCCAAACAGTTCAGGCTTCTGGAGAAGACGATGAAGGAGCTGCAGAGCCTGAAGGAGGTGGTCAACAAGCTGAAGAGTGGGTGCCAGGAGTGCCGTGGGGCACGGGGCAATGGGGCTTTTGGACATCAGCAAGCTGACCAGGGACAGACGCAGAGGGATGCTGGGGAAGGAGTTAGACTGGACCTGACAGGACAGGAGGTGCAAGGTGGGTCCAGCCAAGAAGAGAGGGGAGATGGGATAATCCCTGGAGCTACTGTGGATGTTGCTGGACCAGGGCAAGGTTCTATTTTTGGGAAAATTACACCGAGCCCGAGCACTATGCAGGAGATGCAGGTAAGAGGCGCAGTTCAGTCTCAAGACAAAAAGAGACAATTTTCATACAATTTAACCAGAAAATGCAAGATTTTACCAAGGAATGGGCTCTATTTTTACAAAAACACTTGTTTCAATGCAAAGATGAAACCTCCAGGTATATAGATTATATTCAGAAAATCCTTTTATAAATTTCTCATGATGATGTCAATAAAAGTTAAGTGTATTTGTCATCCTAATCTAAATTAGGGTAGGCATTAGTTTTGAAATTGTTAAAACTGTAATATCCACGTCAGCACACGTTCAGTACCATAACAAGCTTTAGAGGGCTGTACAAACAGTGCAATAGTGAAACTGCACCAATTTCTGTATTTCCTTTGAAGCCACGTGAATTCCGAGTAAGCCAGTAACATTACACGCCTGGTGACAGACTAAAATAAAATGTGCTTTATAAACACTGTAGGAATACCTACAAATCACTACCAAATTACCTAAATATGCCCAGTCAAATGTACTCAGGTGGAATATAAACTGGCCAGATGTTTTAAGTCCTCCGTGGCACCAGACCACCAGGGAAAATTCCTGGTATTGGAAACAGGGTGGGGAATCAGCGTTAGACACCAGCCAAATGGCTGTCTGGTAACTTTGTTGACGCTCATAGTCACTTTGGCAGACGGCCAACCATCACGCAGACTCGTTTCTACTCTAAAATTCTAATTGGCTGGTAAAACAATGAAGGAGGCTGGTGACTTCAGTAATCCACCTGCTTTGTATTCTGTGCACAGAAATAATTTCCTTCCTCCCCCGCTCTGGCCCTTCCCAGGTGAAGCTGAATAGGATGTCAGCCAGCCTGCGCAACGCCAGGAGCCAGATCTCGGCTATGCAGGGTCGTATGGAGGGGCTCAACCTGCTCAACATGGACAACGTGCAGGCTATGGTGGATAGGCAGGTGGAGAACATCACTGGAGTGGTCAACAAGCTCAGCTCCACCTGCACCACCGCATGTCCAGTACAGAACACTCCTCAGTGTAAGCCTGTTTCTACTAAGATAGTTTGGTAGCATTCTCCATTTTGTTAATTTTCTTTTTCTATCCCATCTTATACTGTCGTCTGAAAATCCCCTCCATCCATCTCAGCTATTTGCTATAAATGTATTCTCTTTTGCCCAAAAACCCCTTTCTTTGTGTTTTCTGTTGTGTTATATTCTATTCTTCTATCTTTGCTATTTCAAAGATGCCTCTCCTCTTTTGTCCTTCTCTCATGCATTTCATTTTTTGCTATCTTTTTGAGCATGATCAAGAAGCCCTTTCTCTATTCTCTTCTCTTCTATTCTTCTCCATTTCACTTAAACTCACCACAGATGTTGTTATGGTAATGAAACTCCAGTTGTAGTGTACTGGGCATCCATTGGGTTGTTTTGAGGTGAATTGTCTGGCATAGGATCTATCCAATCATGCCTAAGTGGAAATGGCGACTTGTAATCACTACAAACAATCCAACTCTGGGTGGTCACCTTCACCCAACGCGGCCTTTCTGGGAAATGGGAAATGAAATCTTCCATGCTGACAATGACATTGTCAACTACACTCAGTGATTGTTGCGACATGCCTTCTCCATTACCAATATGAACATTAGGCATTTTAGGGAGAGTCGTATAATCATAAGAGGAATTTTCCATCACCTTTAAAAAAAAAGTGAAAGTGAGAGTAGCATCCCTACAATCCCTCACTCATTTCTATAGTAGAGCCCGAGTCGGCTAAGTGCAGCCATACAAAACATTACCAAAGCAAAATAGCTTTAGGTTGAGATCATACTGTACATGAGTGAAGCAATATGACAACTAGGGTCAAAGTGAGAATTCAAATTACCTCTTATATAACTAATTCAAGTGCTCTGACATTCCACTACTCTCCATATGGAGAAACTCAAAAAAAAAAGAGAGGGAGAAAAAGAGAGACAGATACTTGGCGCCTACACTATTAGATAGTGTGAACATTAAAAAAAAAAAAAAAAACAATCTTTACAGATTTGAACCTGCCTCTAGAAATCGTTAAACTGTTTCTTTTAAAGAGGATTGGGGAGAACCTCATGATGGAGACTGTGCAGTAGGAGGGATTGCAAACCAGCCAAGCATAACAAACATTCCACTTTACATTGATGTAAAAGCTTATTTGGATGAGAGCACATTTGAGATTCCACTTTTCAGACTGAAACTGAATAATATCCTGATATTGCATGAGTGCATGTGAATGTGACACTATATTGGGTCTTTTATGTGGAAAACAGATGTGAGCTTATTTCTAAGTAGATTAGCTGGGACAGTGGTGTGAAGGGAATCCCAGCTTTTCCTCTTCCGCTGTGTTTTCTTCTCCCATAAACTTGCCTCCTTCACCTTCAAACTCTCCTTCAAATCTCATCCTCTCTCCCTTATACATTTATCCTCAGTCTATCTGTTCTTCATCTCTCCATTTCCCCTTCACATCTCCACTGTTTTCACTTCTTCCCTCGCCGTAACTTTCCCCGTCTCCCTCTTTTTAATCCCTTTTCCCGGTGCTTTACCCCTGCCTCTCCCCCTACCTCTCTCTTCCTCTGGAGGTCATGCTCTTGAGTGCTCATTCCTGCATAAAACAACTAGCTCTCATTATCTCTTGACAACAACACAAGAAGTAATGTGGGGGCGGATTTCCCAACATTAGTCACGGATGACACACAGGGTCAGTAACACTTGTATTTGTACATTAATCTGTCATGTTAAACTCAAGAACCAGCAAATGATTCTGCCGCAAGTTAGGAAATCATGCCTTATGGTGTCTGAAGTGAATCCAAAAGAAGTAGACAAGATGCAGCTGCTGTTACCATGGAAATAGACCAACATGTAATGATAAGACTTAAGTTTCTCAAGATGAGCATAAACAATGCAACTGCTGTTTTACTCAAGTTATACTTCTTGTTTAAAAGTTACCTACTGATATGAACGACACATTTTAGGGCTTTCAGAAAGGTTTTGGCTCATGCTACTTAGGACAGACTCATGACACAACAATCCCATCAGTGTGAACTCCAGATGCTGAATTAATGTCCCTCTACTTGCTATGAACACTACATACTGACTTTCAGGAAAAAATGTTGCAGTTGTTTATCACATTGTGAAAAGTGCTTAGTGAAGCGATTCATGGTTTAATGGTTCCCCTGACTCCTGAATAAACCATCCAGCTGCCAAATTATAGCTAAATCATTAAATAATTGTTAAATAGAGATTTGCACAAACCATATTTAAAATTCGGTTTTATCCAAGGCAAGCAGGCCCAAGATGACTACATAAAGATTATATTGAGATAACATTTTTTTGGAGACGTCATATGAGACAGATGTGTATTTTTTACGTAGATAGGAGCTGTGGTGATGGATCATTGGCGAGCAAAATGTTAACAACACCACACATGGGCAGGGATTTAGAAACCAGCCACATGGGTACAGCTCATTAGGCTACACTACACAGTTCAAACAACATTTACACTGAGCGAGTTCAGAAAAAGGCATTTAAGGACACTCACTTTTTCTAACTTCTTTTTTTCCATCCCTTTATCCAAACTCTTTTGTTCCAAGCTCGAAAATACAACAGCTGACGAACATGCAGCTAATAAAACGCTGGCATACATTACCCAGACATTTTAGGCCAATGTAGGACTGCAATTTCACCATCAAGCAGGACTAATAGTACATTTGTCAAGATGCTTTTATCACTCACAGTGCTGTACGCATTTATTTCACCCTCTTTGCCAATTTCCATACTTGCTGCAACTTCACTTTCACTCCTGCAAGACGTATTAGGGCCTTGAGGTGAATGGAAAGCAATTCATGTTACTGTTCAGCTACATTAACTAAATTATAAACAAAGAGAATGTATGCCCAGTCCGCCCCATTGTCAGGAACTCCTTGTCTGCAACATGGTGATACACAACATCCTAAAAGGAAGGGTGTTGCTATTTGATGAGTTTCTTTCCGTCAAAACAGACAGCAGTATTCTCTTTAAGCTGCTTTTGTGGGGAAAGATTATACTATCACTCTGGATACACATTTCCTTCCATTACAGGTGCTAATCTTAGTTGACTACTGGCTGTCACAGGGCATGCTGCCTTGATAAGAGAGTCGTCTTCCTTTTATGCCAATCCTTTATCTGCGTGCAGTCAGTCAAGCGGGCAATGTGTTATTAAAAACAGTCAGTCATGTTGTCAATACTGTTGTGTATAAAAGCATGTCATATCAGTTTAAGAGAGCAGGCTACCACTTATGGATTTATGGAAGATAGTAAGTAAGCAAGAAAGCAGGCAAAGCAATCCGCCACCCAATTAACCAGTCATTTAACTCATCAGCCACCTATGGCAGTCAGACAGCCAATCACCTAACAGTCATATGGACTTCAGTAAGTGGCTGATATTAGAGTTATTTAGGTCAGGCACAGTGCCAGAGGTAGTTAGATGAGATGCTTCTTGTCTGTCTGGGGATATTGGCTGCCCCGTCAGACAGATGGGGACAAATAAGGAGAGGGAGACAAAGTGGAGAGACTACAGTCACAGATGCTCAAAGTGAAGGAGACGATAAAAGAATTTACAGGACAATACTTTGAATGCCAAGTGCAGACAGAGCTGTTGACGTGACAAGGATAACATCTTTAACCTCACGCTCGACTCCCAGACTTTTTTTTTTTCCATATGTACTGATTTACCATCTGCAGCCTTTTGCAACTAAAGTATCTTGACAGGAAAATACAGTAGATGGCTATAGAGTCAAAGCAATCACTTTGTGCGCCATGCACTACTTACAAATACCTTCTCATTTAATCATGAGAAGAAAAAGCTTTGCACTAATGCTACCAGGAAGTACCATGACTGCATGTTTCTCCAATTCACAAAACCCTTTTCGGTATCCACTTCCCCTCCCTGTACTGGAAGAAACCGGACGTCTGGCCCACTGCAATCAGTTTGGTTCCCCTCCCACTCTTGCTCTATTATAATCTACCAAACCACTAAACAGATTTAACAGTATGACAAAACTGTATCAGCGAAACAAACTCAGTAGGGGTTCACATGCTGTCTGCCCAATGTCAGAATGATTTAGGCCCCAGGTGCCGAACATGCAGGGAGGGGGTACGCCTCTCTAATCCAGTTTTACACTTTCCCACGTTTTGACAAGTCTGTTCCTTTCAATTCCCAAATGCTAACTGACAGGGGCCTTTGGACCTCGGTTTTGGGTGGGGTCAGCAGCCTGCAGTGCAACACAGGGGACAGAGTTTGAGAAATAAGTGGGCAGGTAAAAAAAAAAAAAAAAAAAGATGGGATCTTAGAAAGCAGAGGACTGTATGAAACAGACCTGTGGTGCAGCACAGGGGAAGGTCACTGACTTGTATCCTTTGACAGTGGCCTTTGTCCTTCCACTTACTTTCCTTAATGTTAGTCCAGATACTCCGAAAGGGGACATCATGTTGAGAGGCAGTGGATAGGCTAGTGTTTTTAAAACACTTACTGAAAGACAGTATATTTTATGCTTTACTATTTTATGCTTGATGACTTGCTGAACTTTAGTTTGATCCACACAATGAACAAGGGAATAGTCTTGTAGCAGGTTGGCTAAAGAACTTGCTGAACTGTTTTGTATTTGAATAGACTGCCCTGGAAATTAATGCAGGAATGAGAACTTCTACAATGGTTAAAGCTGGATTTCCTGTCAACTTATCGCATTTTCTTTCCCTATCCTTAGCCTCAGGGGCTGTTTCTATTACTGTATCCTGGTTCAGAAGAAAAAAATGCCAGAGAAGTGAAAAGATGATTGAATAGAACATTCCCTTAACAACTGCCCGCTCTTCTTTTCCCCCCCTCTTTCTCTCTCTGTCCCCCCAAGCAGTCATGTTAGCCCCTCGGGACTGTTCAGACTACAATGTGCTGGAGGTGAGGAAGAACGGTGTGTATCGTGTGACCCCTGATCCCCGCAACGGGACATTTGATGTCTTTTGTGACATGGAATCCTATGGAGGTGGATGGACGGTGATACAGCAACGGCTCGATGGGTCTGTCAGCTTCAATCGCACCTGGACCGAGTACAAGAAAGGTTTCGGGAACCTCAGGTAAACGGCTAAGAGATAAGATAAGATAATCTTTTATTGACCCCCCAGAGGGAAATTGGAGCATTATGGTAGAGGTACAAGGGTAGAAATAATTACAGTGAAAAATTGTTTAAAAGTACATAAAATGAAAATAAGAACAGTATAAGATAGAAACTACATAGGCACTTAAAAAGAAACTGGGGTATTATTCCTGGGTTCCTCTCACAATATATCTTAAGATGGGTGAAAACATTTCTCAGGTGTTGCTAAGAAGCTTGCATAGATGAGAATTTATATCCAACTGGCATTTTTAAGCCTTATTCTTAAATCAAAAAAAACATTTGTTGTAAAATAGTGGAGGTGATTGAGGGATTCTTGGAATTATCAACAAACTTTAGTGGCAAAAAGCTTAATTTTCTGCTATTTGTATGCAGGATAGGCAAAAATATCACATAGGCAGAATTGGGCTAGGGAGAGTTTTAAACATGACCACAAAGAGGTTAAATGCTGACTGTCATGACACCCCATGAGGCACGCAGTTGATGCTGTGTGGCACTGGAAAACTAAGTCAGAGAAAATAACCCTGATAATGTCACTTTTAATCCATCTCTTGTAAATCCCCAAACTTCATGGAAATGCAATAATAAATCACCAGAGCACCCTTTTAACTAGAACAATGTAACAGTGAACAAATGATGATGGGAAAATCAACAGCTTAAACCCACAGCTTCAGAGGAAGCTCCCACTACTCTCCCAAACCTTTATTAACTTCTCAGACTCGCCTAACTGGAACCTACCACCTGCTCAGGAAACTAAAGGGGTGAGCTAGACCGATACAAATATAAAAAAAACCCCAACACAATAGTGAAATAAGCATTAACTCAGGATTTCTCAGTTATTCCAGTAAAATCTATATCTGGGCATCCATGCACACCCATCAGTGCACCGACTTTAACAGAATGTAATTTGCTGGAAAGTAGTTTTACCCTTCTTCCCACAACTGGAGGGTGCCCGCTCACTCAGTGCTGAGAGGACCTAACGATGCACACCTGTTCCCACTATCACTGATTGTTCACCACCTGTTCTCACTCACTGATTATCACACGTAAAACAACCAAGTAAACATATATCACCACAGTGGGCTGACCTATTTTAACAGATAATAAATGTGTTAACCAAAAATTAATTATTTAAATCCAAAAATAAATGTTAAAAATTGTGAAACAGGTCCCAGTAAAAATGGAGGGAGCAAGCCTTTTCACATATTTATTTATATAGTTTTAATGCGGAGCCTCTACTATAGCCTCTAACTAGATTAGAATTTCCGCTCATTTTCTCTATTGTCATCTCAGCTTCTGTAGGACGGACTTTTATGAGGGAAATAACCATGGTTACCTCTTGCTAACCGTGCCTACACATCTAGTATAACCTCCCACTGAAAGAATAACGCCTCCTCTCATCTTCTTTCACTGTCACACTACTCTCCCCTTGCATCTCCTCCTTGCCTCTCCTCCCCTGCAGGGATGAGTAAATTCAGTTTGAGTAACTGTATCCACTTTCTAATCAAGTGTACAAGCATATGAGCTCGTTTATAATCTATTTTTCATTTCGCTCTGGTCTCTCCCCTCCTTCCTCTGCCTTTCCCTCTGCTGCAGAGATGAGTTCTGGCTGGGCAATGACCATATCCACTTGATGACAAAAGCCAAAGACATGATCTTGCGTATCGAGCTGGAGGACTTTGAGGGTGTTCGGGAGTATGCAAAGTACGACCAGTTCTACGTGGCCAATGAATACCTACGCTACCGGCTGTCTATCAGTGGATACAGGTACAATATTACATTCTGAATCAGAATCAGATTTATTGCCAGGTTATTCTATGCATGTGTGATCAAATATTGATAAAGGAGGACTATATCTTAGATATATATATACTGATGTGTCATTGCATTATAGTGGGACAGCTGGGAACGCCATCAGTTTCAACAAGCACTTCAATCATGACCAGAAGTTTTTCTCCACGCCCGACCGTGACAACGACATGTATCCATCCGGGAACTGCGGCGCCTACTACAGCTCCGGCTGGTGGTTCGATGCCTGCATGTCCGCCAACCTCAACGGGAAGTACTATCACAAGAGGTACAAGGGAGTCAGGAACGGGATCTTCTGGGGAACATGGCACAACATGTCGACAGAGTACTACCCTACCAACTACAGGCAGGCCTTCAAGACTGTCAAGATGATGATACGGCCCAAGAACTTTGCCCCTTAAGAGGACAGGTAAATATTGATGAGTATAGTCAGATGGACAGATAGACGGACACAACACAAAACAAAGACAGTCAGAAAATGGAAGAACAAGTAGACTCAGAAACTCATACACATGCGCATAGTCATGCATTTGCACACATTTACACATGCATACGTGTACACCGAAAAAGACTATAAGTCCTATAGACAGTTTGAATGCAGTAATAACAAAAGTAATTGAGAAAAAAATTAACTGTGCTATTACTTTTTTCCACTGGGGTGAGTGTGGCCTTCAAAATGTTGGATTAAAATGATGATAATAAAGGACAATGGACTATGAACGATGATGGACTAATAAAAAAAAAAACACATGCAATGTAAAGGCCAGCCTCCTACAGGGGCCATAATATTATACGAAGGGTTACCATGAGAGATTTTTTCAATGTTTCTCTGACATTTCCACACTTTCTGTCCTGCTGCCTCCTGCTATAAACCCCCGCTGAGACGCAGCACAGCACACAGTAGTACTAAAAACTAACGAGCAATCATTTTCTCCGCTCTAAATGGTTTAATAATTAACAGCAGCCACTCGAGTGAGGTATATGAGAAATAATGATATAGTTTTGAGTGCATCTGAAATTCATTGTGAAAGACAGAGTATTAAAAAAATTATAATACAGGAAGTGATATACAACACCCTCTGGGCAGCGGCGTCGTTCATTTAATTACACAGACACTTCAGTAATGTGTCATCATACTATATAATATAAAATATCCCAGTATAAATATGCAGTCTGAGATAAATTTCTATTGGACCATTGCCAAGCACATTCTACATTATTGATGCATTAGTAAAATTCTTGACAGCAGCCACGGAGCAGGACACTGCAGCAAGGAAAAAAATAGTTTTTCCACCCTTGTCTCTGGGTGCACTGAACTACTGCAAATATATTGATGCCATACACCAGTTTTCAAATGTAAAAAAAAACATTTCTCCCTGACTCACCACTTGTACAATACTGCTGCCTATTGTTAGAAAACTGTATTGCATCATTTAATCCATTCTATACACACTGTGAATGGGAAGGATGGGGAAAGAAATGTTTCACTTTAAGGACGTGTACAGTATTTATTTTATTTTGTGAGGTATGATAGCTTTTATATTATACATAGGGCATACAGTACAAGGTTCAATGATTGTTGATATTCGAGCAATGACAACGACTGTGCATTATTGTGACCATTCATAGTAATTATGTGTGTAGTTGGAGCTTTGTGTGTGTACAATATTGCTCTTTTCTATCATTCATATTCAACTGTCATGCCAAAAGATATGCACTTTTTATATCAAAACATGAATAAAATTCTAACTACATGGCTGTGTACATTGCAGTGTTTGGCAGCTTGATATCATACTGATGCCTGCTCATCTTTAAAAGCATCTTCTGTATTGGGTTCACCTTTTTAATGAATGTATACAAAAATGTATACAAGTTAAGCATGAGTATCCATGAGTAGAAAACACAAACTCTGAAGTGTCTGCCGTCTAGTATCCAGGGCTATTTGATGCCTGTAAAAATGGAGGGATGAGGTGCTGCATGCCCATAATAAATGGGTTAATGAGGTGTTGACTCAATAAAGCAACTCAGTAAAAGAGTGAGTTCATATTAACTTCACAGAGGTTTATGATCAAACTGTGGGCCTGTGACTTTAATGTCTGTTTACTGTATGTGACGATCAAGTAAATAAAAATGTATTGTGCTCATCCACGTGATGATTTCAAGTTCCAAGTATTCACTTTTGTTTGAATATTAAAAATGTTTTAAGGATAAATGCTGTAAGGCACATGAATCAATCTACAGTATCACATTCTATTCCAAACATCAATTTAGATTAAATGAATAAACTGGTTAAATACATTAGTCCTTGTTTTCAGCAATCAGGGTAAATACTGTCACTCCAACTGCCAAATGTGATATTTATCTTTCATATGAAACCTCCAAAATGCCTTTCAGAAGACATATGACTTACCTCATCTAAGCACTGGAAAGCAGGACTAGCAGAGACATCAGTACTGGCAGTGGGCAGCTCCTCTGGGAGCGAAGCATCAGGTGCAAGGGCCACTAGAGGGGTGTTCTTCTCCATTGCCTCCTCCTCCTCCTCCTCCTCCTCCTCCTCCTCCTCCTCCTCCATTGCCTCCTCCTCCTCTTGATCTTCCAGCTTCACTTTTCCTCTGCTGGGAGGCCTGCTATCCTGCTGCTCCTCAGACAGACTCACTAATGCAAAACACATAAATAGATACAGTATTCAAGATTACTTTGAGGAATTGTAGGTTGTTTTTTTTCCATAACCACCACAGAATAAATAATAATACTATGATGATGATAACTGTACAAGCAGATTACACAAAGTATCAGTTAAATACGTGAAAATGGGGCTTTTATTCTGAAAAGATTAGAGTTGGTTGGAACTCTTCTGTTGCCGGAAATCAAAGTCAAGATACATTTGGCATCAATTTCTGGGGCATCTTAACAATAAGACCAATAGAAAGGAAAGGATAACAGACAGAAAATATATCTATTGTGTCCTTATATTAGCTGTATGCGATAAAAAAAACAAAAACAATTAACCTGAAGTAGGCAACAGGTCAGATTATCAATGGCATTCTTACAAAGTAACGCTAGCTCTCCTTTTCAGTGTTTGACTTTGAAACACAGATACTGTAATGTATTGTCGCGACACCTTTTTGAGCTAATTAATAATTTTAGCCCACACCGCTAAAAACAACACGCTTTAGCGAGTTACACACTTAAAGCATAAAACCAATGCTTAGCTACCCTACAAATAACCTAGCATTAACTAGTTAATGTTTGTGTCGGTGTTTGTCTGCTAAACAAACTTACTTACTTACTTTTGAATCCCTGGAATCCTCACACACGTCCCTCAAGACTTTGTTGTCCTATAAAACTAGAAACTATCAACACCGTACGCCTTTAAATACACTTTTAAGTACAACTAACGATAGCAAAATCAAATCACAGACTTCTCTCCGGCTGAATCAATGGCGTGTTGTGGTTACCACAGCAACGGCACCACCCGCCCCCTGTGATATCAGGTGAAAACCCCTTTTTTTATTTTTACATTGGTTGTTTATGTGAAAGCTACATTTAGCTCTTTGCGCATTAAAGTTTACCAGCTGATAATATAAGAAGATTTGTAAAAGTTATAAACGAGTGCACTCGATCCAAAATCTCCTTTCACCCTTGCTGTGACTGTCCAGCAGATGGCGGGAAATAGTCATTTACTGAAGTCTTGCTGCTCTTCATCATCATGTGTCACGCACTGGCTGCACAGCACAGCATCAAAGTGCAACTGACTGAATACACCTAGTGACTGAGCAGTGAAAGCCCTAATATGAAAGTGGATTCACCTGACCTGAATCCAAGGTGAAAGTGATGGCAATGATGCAATGCTGCTGTTTCTCCTGTTATATCAGCTTTTTTCCCACAGTGCACTCTGGGAGTTGGCATGGCCCATTATTCACTCCCTGCAACAGCTGCAGGGATGTGTTATCTCAGCAATGTGTGCACGTACGTGTGTGTGTGCTTGGTTAGAATATGTATGAACGAGATGGAGATTCCTTTAGGTTTTCCAGTCAAAGTTAATAAGTAAAAGTAGACGTGATATAACAGCTAAAAATGCAGGGTGCCACCAAGCAAGAAGCACATTTAAGCCCCTCTCCTTAATGGCACGCTCAGCCTTGATTCTTTGTTCTTTTATGAATTGTGGGAGAGAGTTTTAGACTGTGTTTTCTTCCTTGGTATGTTCCCAATTTACCTTGAGTTTACTGGCTGTCGCACAAATAACCCTCCTCTTCAAAGGCTGTTTTCAGTGTCACTTACAGTAATACACAGAATACACAAAACCATATGGCTTAACATATGGTACAGGTATGTGCATTTACCATGCCGCGAGGGTGAGTGTAGCTTTATGTGCACCAGGAGTAAAGGCATGTGAATTCATGTGCAAAAGTCCAGGCATCACATACATCAGAAATTACCCCTAACATAATGTTTTCATGCATATATATATGCTTGACCTTTCTGAGTTATTGAGAACTGGTATCATAATTATTCAGTAATATCTGACCATCTGATTGCACACTCTCTTGCAATGTGGTTGTTTTGGCAGAGGAGATACACTATTTTTGTGCACAAAGTCAACAACTAAAATTACTAATTCTTCCAGTAATTGCAGTTTTGTTTGACACACCATCCATGGTTTTGCCTTCTGTTATAAATTTCGGAAACAGTGACACATGGCAGACAGCATCCGCTCTCGGTCACAACGTTAAACTTTTAAGAACCAACACCACCCACTGTTTTTCCGTTATGAGCCAGGATGGATGAAAAAAGGGGGGGGGAATGAAGGCAAGTGCCATCCTCCTTGTACATGTAGGACTTAATTAAACTTTTAAAGACAGGCTCTCTAATTAAACCCGTTAATTATGTAGACCTAATTTTACCACCCCTTGTTAAATCCGAAACAAATCACCCAGTGCTTTGGGATGAATGTTTTTTGCAGAAGCCGGGTTTCCAAATTAACCTTGAATCCTCTCCAACAGTCTGGATGTTTGAACTTCTGAATCCTGGCAGACTCTAGTTTATTTTCTGATTAAAATATGCCCCTTCATGTGCCCCTACTATTACCATTTTTGGCTAAAAAAAGCCCCAGTTTTATAGCTATTTTGAGGGAGCGCAACTTTGAATTGCAAACGTATGAGGGAATGACAGAAGGACCCTGAAAGTTTTAGAGTTCTTCGTTGCTGCGTCAGTCACTGCATTGATACAAACTTTACCATCGTATAGTCCTTGTACATGTTTTGCAGATGTTGCTTTACCCTTTCATCTAAGTCAAACTGATCAAATCTGCTGACTATATGTGTTATAAAACTCCATGTCTTACTGTGAACTCCACCAAAATTGCTGGCTTCATGAGTTTGTGATTTTGTGCCACAGTTCACAGTAACGGCTGTGAAGTTTAACAATCTACAACAGATGCTGAAAGATGTTGCATATTGAATCAGACACCAGGGGCAGTTAGCAGGGCTGAAGACTGAAGATTATGCTGTGTGTTGAATAGATGTGTGTCAGTGGTGAAGAGACATGTTAGATGGCAAACTAAGGTGGTGGACATGATGTACGTTACTGCTGCTAAATATGTGTGCTGACATTAGGGTAACTTCTGCTGCTACTCTCATTTTGTAAAGTCTGTATAAGAGCAGGTCAAGAACTAGAGCAACTGTGTTACATTGTGTATGTGCATGTCCTGAATGTGTTTGTTTGCTCTCTAGCCCGTGCACAAACCAGACCTTTGGAAAAACTTACTGTACTCCCAGGATGCAGTGTCCAGATCTCTGTTTTACTGCTCTATTGTAGTCACAACAAACGCAACTTGGGGATTGGGGGTAATTTTACAACCCCCTCCACGTCTATTCCCCTCTTTCATGTGTGGTTGGGTGTTGGGAAACTGTTTTAAAAGTCCTAATTAAAACACACACACAATGTGTAGTGGTCTTTTTCCATACACAAAATCTGCTGTTACAATTTCTCTTGTCAAAGACTTTGTCTTTCAGAGAAAATGTCTGGAGACAGTTTATAAACAGATGTTTTAAAGCCTCATAAAACCTTGAAACCAGCTTTTTATTGAAGCTCAGTCCGAATCAGCTGTGCACTTCTGAAATAGTATTTGTGTCCTTGAGAAATCTTTACCTTATATTTAAAGATAGAATGGGATATAACAGGAGATGAACAGGCCGGGTTGTTATTATTACTGTTAAGTCATTCCACCAGACGGATGGAAACATGAAACTAAATCTCCTCCTTGTCCTCATTGTTGGATAAAACTTCACACTGTTGAGTTGACATCCTGCACAAATATTTTGCACCATCAAATCTGAGTTTAGAGGACTACCTAAATCATAAATCACTGAGAAACTGAGAACTGCTTCTGGCAAAGTGCGAGTCTGATGTCATTCTTCAGAGTCTCTACAGGATCTCTGGAGAATCCAAGGCATTGTTCCACAGTGTGTCAGTGGGCAGACCACAGACTGTAAGACCCCCCCAGCTTGGACTCCTCTGAATCACCTCTGTATATGGTTCTTCCAGACCAAAAAAAAAAAAAAAAAAATCATATATACTGAACAGCCATGTCTGTGTTTTCAGCATCTCAACAAAAGCCATATGTGTGAGCGAGCAACAGCTGTGCACATATTCTTAACTCATTTGGAACAAATCCTGATCTTTGAAGAGTATCTAAATCATCAATAACTTGAACAAAAACTTGTTTGTATTCAAAATAATTTATTGGGACACATAAGGAAGAGAAAAGTTTCAGGCACTGGGAGGTGAAGTAACAGGATCTTATTGATGTGCGACAAGCTTGAACCCATTGAGTGATGAGGAATATAAGTTCATACAATAGTCTATACTGTGTTGTACTCTGATGTTTCATGTATTTAATTATATTCATTTGTTTGGCATTAAATATCAAGTATAATTTTAAATCATATCATGTCATATTTCGCCATGTCGTGTCGGATCTTCAATTGGAATTGTACTAATGTATTGGTTTGCATCATATCCAACAGATAAACAACTCTCATTTAAACTATAATACTGGATTTCATAATACAATACACCATGCAGGGTGTATGTATTTTATTACATGGATTTGTTTGGGTGTCAATGCATGCAAGTTAATCACATTTTCAACCTGCCACAATAGACAATGTTTCACTGTGTTTTTATAGGAAGATACTACTTTCATCACTATTAGAACGATACCGTTAAATAAGGTGTGTGTGTGTGTGTGTGTGTGTGTGTGTGTGTGTGTGTGTGTGTGTGTGTGTGTGTGTGTGTGTGTGTGTGTGTGTGTCTCAGTGTGTGGTTGTGAACATGTGTGTATGAAGGAGCAAAATCTTTGACTGACGTCAGATTTTTGAAGCCTTTGATTGCTAATAATTCCCAGTGCAGGCCTCTTGATTCTCACAAAGACACACTCAAGTTACTTAAACATCTTTTTGTTGGGTTAAGGCTTAAAGTTAACCCAGGTGGCACCATGGCTATTTTTACAGGTGTGCCAAGACTGTTTTAATTTTTGGTCTTTATCTATACAGAGAGGATTCACTTCCCAGATGCAAGTGCTTCATTCCTTCAAACTAGCATCCTACCAGACTATAACTGCTCCAGTATCTAAGGTTGGCTCTTTTTTACCATACACTCACATACAGTCAAATTATTTCCAGCCAAAGATTATATTAGACCTTAATTGCATGTCATCATGTCTACTCTACTTCATTACTAAAACTCACTGGATACAATCTAATAAAGTAGAAACATCTTAACAATAGTAGAAAATCTCACTTTCACTCACTAATAACATGGGAAGTTTTGGAGGAAAATTATACTCATTGATTACAAGTTATTCCAAGATATACAGAAATAGAACATTTTGAAGTTAGAACATCATCGTGCAAATAAAGACATACTTTTTGAGCAGAGCAGAAAACTCAGTTGGTCATGTACAGCGTCAGCAACCTTTTCAAACTAAAGTGCCTTATTTGTCCAAAAAAAAACAACCAAAAAAAAAAAAACAAACCATATTTGAGCCTTATAATTCTAATTTCTTGCCACAGATCATTATCATACTGATAATCCAGCAGTGTTGGTGGTAAAAGCAAACACACATCCATGCACTAGGAAATCCTTCCTCCCAAGAGCTAGCTAGCGACTCTCAGGACAACCACTGCTATTGAGGCTGGGCACGTTTTAGTTGACGAAATGTAAAAAAAAAATTATAATTGGACAATTTAAAAATCACTTTAGGCCTACAACAATGATAAATGAAAAATGAAAATAACTGTTATTCATTCCCATATTTTGTCAAAGCTTCTGGAGCATGCAGCTCATGCCTGATGTAGTAAATACTAAAGTTGTATTGACTTGTTCTTGCAGTAAGGGGTCACAGACTGAGCTTCTCCATGCTATCAGTATATTTACCCTAATGTGGAGACCAAACCCTTTAAAAGGCCTCTTCTCCTCTTTCTACCTTTCATGTGGTCCTTCTGGTTATTTTTCAGAGCTCGATCGTGTTCCTTAAGGGAAGTACATGTAGTGCTAGTAACTAATCATCTGTGGCTAGCCTGTGCACCAGGCTGATGTCCAATAAAATGAAACAAATTGCCAACTGCTGCATAGGTATAAGTTAAGAGGAAGTGGATGCTTACTTCAGCTTTTTCAGCTACAATTAGGTTTTAGTATGCACTTTACTGACACACTTCGATTGCAGTAGTAGATTGTTCTTATTATCTTTACAGTGTGCTTTTTCACATCAGTATTTTTGTATTTTGTTTTCCACTGTGTCTCCAAAATGGATGCTTCTGCTGCCAAACAAATTTCTCTCTCTGAGATGATAAAGTTTGTTTTGACTTTCGAAACTCTGAACAATGACTGTATTTATAGTCAGCATATATAAATTCGAATTTCTGGAGAAAATCAATGGAAAAAACATTCTTTAAAAGATAATCACAAATAATTTGGGAAGCCTAGCTCCATGCTAAATGAAAGGCTGAATCAACTTTAGTTAATGCTTTTCACCTTAAATGCCCAGACTAATTATAGTTTACTGGAAGCTGCTGAATCACTGTCTTTGTTCACATGGGTGATTTTGGATTGTAACCAGTAAAATAAAGTAGAGCCATGAGTGGTAAAAAAAAGTGGATTTTATCCCAAAAGTCTTTACAGAGGAGAGTATTGTATCAAACACCAATACCATTGAGGGAAGCAAGCATTTTTATAGATTATACAGTCAGAAAAATCCCTGCTTGTCTCTTATATATCTAAATATATGAAAACTTCTACTGGTGGTGCAGACATGTAATTGATTCCAGGTATGTGACCCTCCATGACCTTTGAGGTGGAATTTATCCAAGGACACCCTACAAATGTCCATGGGGATTAGAGTGAAATTACCACCACTTTCCTGTTTCCACTGAGGAAAGGCTACAGAGTCCTGTATCTATTTTACTGTTTTCCACAAACCTGTATGGATTTCATGGTCAAGGATTCGGGGAGTAAATTGAAATACCTCAGGAGGGTCACACAGGTCACACAGCCTTATTGAAGAGTGAATTACATGTCGAATTGCAATAAATAGACTGGGTCAGGTTGTCTTACTGCACTGCAGCAAAAGCAAAGCAATCTTTGACACAGGATGAATCAGTTTGACTTGATCCTCACGAAGGCACACTCAAGTTACTTAAACATCTTTTTGTTTGGTTTAGGCTTAAAGTTAACCCAGGTGGCACTATAGCTATTTTTACAGGTGTGCCGAGACTGTTATTCTTTTCGATCTTTATCTATACAGAGAGGATTCACTTCCCAGATGCAAGTTCTCCCCTCTTCAAACTAGTGTCAAACTAGTGTCAAACTAGCCAAAGGTGCTATTAGACCATCACAAACAAAGACTGAATTAACTGCTCCAACTGAAGTGGTTGCTCGATTTGAAGAGTGGTGAAAGAAGTAGATTCAGTCAGATTCTCTACTTAAGTAAAAGAAAAAATAACACCTTGACAATCCAGCTGGAGCCAATTGAGCACCGAGGACCACACAATCGATTTACATACAGATAACACTTCAAGTCGACTGTAGCCCTAACACTTATAAATTGAGCACTAATTGCAACCAGCCAAACAACCAGTTACTATAGCTGCCAGCTGAACGTAAGCAGTAAAATACTACCGTCTACAGTGTAATGAGTAGAAGTTAAAAGAACTGAAAGTACTATAGCTTAAAATGGTAAGTATAGTAGCCTACTTGAGTAAATGGACTTCAACCACTGTTTAGAAATGTATGTTTCAGTGCAAAGGGAACTTGTGCATCTTTTTTCATATCTCAGTACAGCATAACTAATACAATAAAAGAAAACACAACAGAGAGAAGAAAATTATTGGAAAACGGAGATATGCATGCTTGTTACATCATGTCAGAGGAGATTTAATCACCTACAAACATCTGTAGCTGACCCATCCTTGAGGTTATTAACCTTGTTTATGGGTAACACTGGAATGTCTAAGAAAGGGAAGAAAGAAAGAAAGAAAGAAAGAAAGAAAGAGAAGCTCTATGATGTGTATCTGTTTAGTGTCGATTTCCCTGAGAGTTGCACATTGCCTGTTGAGAAGGATGGAAACAATTAACTTCATCTGTTGACTAGATCTAGAGGGTACCCTCTCATTTACATACATCTTCACTTTGTGGCTGTGTTTGTGTTAATGTGTGTGTTCCCCACAGATCCAGGGAGGAATTCTCCAGGGCAGCCTGGCTTCCTCCCCTTTCATCCCAGCCACAGTCCACAGACAGCCACATCCTTGCAAATGCCGCCCTCCCTGGTTAAGATGGTTAGGTCTACGGAACATGTACGAAACAAATCATCTCCCACTTTCTCTGTTTCAGTGTGTCCTTTTATTTCAGTCTGTTTCTACCGTGTATTCTATATTTTTTTATGTTTTATCTTCCATATCTCTCTTTTTCTGTGTTTTTTTCTGTCATATGATATATCGTTTTTTTCATCATGAATGATTTTCCCTCTGTCTTCACTTCACACAAACACAAACACACACACACACACACACACACACGCACACACACGCACACGCACACACACACACACACACACACACACACACACACACAATATGACATAGAGACATTTCATATTTTTGGAGTAGCTATATTCGACTCATATTAAAAACCCATGTTGTCTGATGTTTCCTATTGGAAAACTAGTGTTCAGTATTATGGAAATATGTCTATGTGTATTACGTTCAGTGGCCACACAGTGATACAGTAATACCCTTTATTAAATGAAATCATACAGCATATTATGAGTTTTTTCAGTAGAGCGGCATTGAATATCCCTCTGATTTTTACTGGACCAGTAACATCAAGGATTAATTTTCAGAAATCTAAACCTGCAGTAACTGATTTTTGGCCACTTGGGGGCAAGCTGTGGACACAACACTGATATATTAGTATCTTTTAGGTTAGTATAGCAAATTTGCTAACAAACCGTAGCCTATGTACACATCCAGCAGACAAGTATTCATTTGGAATTGTGTTTTTGGCCACCAGACAAATGCAATTTCAATATTCACTCTTCTTCTAGCTCTGATTTAGTTTCCACTAACTCCTACAAAATATTTGTCTCTTTAGCTGCTAAATGCGCCACTATTGTAGTCGCTAAGTAGTGCCATTTGATACTGAGCAGTAAAGTACAGTGTTCTTAAAAAAACATTTTTTGCTGAACACAGCCGCCTGCTGCGACTCTGATGAGAGCTGTGATACCGAACCAAAACAAAATTTGTTGAGTTTGGTGATAGTTCTCTGTGAGTTTGTCACCACAAGCGATCCCTTTCATATAAAAGTAGTCATGTGATCCATTTATAATATAAAAATATTGATGATAGCTGCTTTAAAGCATCACATATTTTCCTATTATAATTTAGGAACTCAAATATCCGACAATCCTCTATACTAATGTATTAAACTATGATTTAAGAATGATTTTGTTATGTTACATTGTTATACAGTATACCTTTAAACATAACACCTTAAACAAGCAAGTTGACCCAATATAAGCACTCACATCTTTCAGGTGACCAGTGTAAAACTAAACTTCTTAAAGTTCCTAAAGTTCTTTGACTTTCCCAACAAAATTTCAGTCAGACAGACTTTATATCCAAAACCCGAAACTACTACTTTCCTTTGTTTCATTTTCTATTTTACTAAAAGTACAAATCACAGAGAAAGGACTATAATTTTCCATGGACGATGGTGCCATCTTGAAGAAGGAACAGTTCATTTTTACTGCATTATATGCTCTATCCACAACTTATTTTGTGTTTTTTCCCCCTGTCTGTGGTCAGAAACAGGCTAAAACTGTTTCTATGTAGTGCAGAGGGATTTCTGTTGAGTCCTCAGGGTGTAGCCTACATCCCAAAACCAAAATTACAGAGCAGAGAGCTCAGACTGAGGGGGAGGGAGAGAATATGCAACTACAACCTTCAAAGGACAATTAAGCTCATTTAAACATCTCAAATTCATAAAAAACTTAATCTCACTCTTTTGAAACCAGTCATAATCGACTTAAGGAAGATAAAAAGAGGATTTAACAGAGGAACAAACAGCAAACAAACGTAAGTACCGTGTGTGTGCCCACATATAGTATGTCTGCAGAGACCACTTAAGCAGAACCTGGTTTGTTGAAAGACATCATGACTCACTCTGTCTCTCTGTCTGCCCAGTCTCAGTAAAACCATTACAGCTCAGACCTCGAAACCGACCCCCCTACAGTGACCCGGTCCTCACGCAGTAACACACATTCCCCAAATCCTCAAGACTCTACTATTTGGTGGCCACGTTTAGTGAGGTCTTAAATCCTCTCCACAGTGAAATGAAGTGATGAAAAACAAGAGCACAGACCTGCCACTAGACCAATTTAATTAAACCAGTAAATGAAAATGAAAACAAAAGTTAACATTAAAAGCTAATGACACATTCATTTGGTGAGCAAGTCAACAAGTTAACACATGTGCTCAGTTGGTGAGTGAAGGTGAACAAAGATGAGCAGATGTTGAGGTCATGGTGAAGATATGCAGCTCTGGGGTCAGCTACAGGCTCTCTTGGTGACCTTTGAACCCGGATTCAGCTGTGTGGGATGTTGGCCAGTGTTTGAGCAAGCATGTAATGGCTATGAAATTCACTATGCATGCACACACAAAATGCAAGCTCGTCTGGATTCATGGATATTTGCTACAGAGTATTATGTGCAATCAGTACGCAATACAACAGGCATTATAGGAGGCAATTTATGTACTGTTATAATGTCTAAAATTAAATGTGGCTGGGCTCTATTGATTGGACACACCGAACACATGAAATGCTTACTAAGCGTACTAAACGTACTCATTTCTGGCAATATACTGTGCATCACACTCCTTTGCTAGTCGGTGAAACAGGTTTAATAACTCTCTTACTGTCCAGAGTTTGTACCTTTATGCTGCTGACACCCCGCACTATGTGGAACTAAACTCAAAAGGTCTCTTCAGGAAAAACATTTCATTCTTATTATGTCTGTGATTTGAGTCTCAAAGTTATAAAACTTTGGTACACATCCATGTACAAAACCCTTCTTTCACTGCTAAACATTGTCCTCTGTGACTAGAATCCCAGAGGTTATAAAATTTTACTGTGTACATATGTGTGTTTCTGTGAGTTCACAATATATAACAAGACTTGAATTTGATTAAAAAATTTAAGAGGATATGAGTCTGGAACAACAAACTCAATCGGTAACTCTGAGGGACAAGTTTCTGTGATCTGTTTGAAATGTGCTTTCTTTATAATGCAGATTCTCTGTAAAAAAACACATGGGCCCTTTGAAGAGTCCAGCTTTTCATTCACAGGCACATTTATTGAGGTTTCTCTTCATTTTTTGGCTTGTGTTTTCAAAAATTGTTTAGTTCACAAAACTGCATACAGCGGTAGTGTCTACAAAGCCTCTATAGAGCTGGAGACATACAGTACTAATACAGTTTTTATGTGGTTTGCTGCGAAAGACTGTTTTGAAAATAAGCCTGTGCCATCTTTTACTTATTTGAAGTGCATTCCTATATTTTCTAACTCAATGATAAACAATGATGCTTGCTAAACAAGACCAACTGCAGTTTCTTTCACTTCAATCCTCTAGGTCTGTCTGTCTGTCTCTGTTTCTGTATCGCTTTCCATCATTAAGCATGGAAATTCATGTGCTGACATCTCATTCTCTCTTGTGGTGTCTTTGAGAGGAGAGGAGCTGATGGGTCAAAGGTTGCAATGATGTCAACACATAAATATATATATATATATACACACAATTCTAACCTTTTATATATTTGCAATCCTTTTATATATATATGAAGTTTCTCTTACCCAAAAAGCTCTTTCCTGTCTTCTGTCTGTTTTGGCTTACCACCATGAGCGGAGCACAGAGAGAAGTAGTTCCATTGGGTGTAGTGGGACTTAGGTCAACTTGAGAAAACAGGAGGGAATGGAGGCAAAAAATAAGTTGTATATCTTCCACATTACGCATGCTAGAAAGTCAAGAAAATAAACACCCTTAGGATGGCCATGTGTAAATAAAAAGTGGTGCCTAGAGGGCCATAAAAGCATTCCTTAATCTATAAGACTTTCTTTTACCTCATGTAAGGCCTAAGTTAATGCCCCAAACCCCACAAAGTTACCCCAATGAATCTGGATTCGAACTTCTGCTATATCTTGCTATTTTATTGCTTAAGAACTGTTTTTAAGTACAATTCTGACTTATTTATTTCCATTTTATTCCATATCATAATTATCATAGGTTATGATAATATCAATTAAAATTAATTATTTATTAGAAAATATTGCTCTATATGTCTATAAAATGTTGTAGTAATAGTGAAAAGGGTCCCCAGGTCTGAAAGTCATATCTTCAGACATCTTCAGTTTTGTCTGACCAACAGTCCAAACCCCGAAGATAACAAGCTGGAACCACAAAATGAGAGGCATTTTTCTGAAATTGGAAGTCAGTCCACTGTCAATAAATTATTTCAGCTCTATACATTTAAGTTACTAGCTTTATTGCAAGATATCTCACAACAACAGAAGCCAGACAATCATGCAGATTGTAAACAAAAGGTTTTTTAAAGTTGAAGTTCCTTTAAAGACAAAACGATCGGGCAAGCTATGAAGCTGGCGCCTCTTCAGGGTCAACAGCACACACAGACAGACACACACATATACACACACACACACACGTCATACTGTAGATCGTCATTGCTGGAAAGCAGATGTTCCAATGAGAGCTTACCCTTCATGGTAAATCATCACATCATCAGTGTATTTCATTCCAACATACACAAACACATTCACAACACTTACACTCTACAGTTCACCATAAATCTCAAGGACTGGGACCGAGAATTGAAGACAGCACAAAAAGGATGTTTTTTAGCCAACATGAAACAGGGAGATTTGCTTGCTTCACCATGCAATTATTTAAAGATCAACAACTATCAAGGGACTTTCTGCCATAGATTACTATGTGTATTGATGTATGTGTGAGCAAGCATGTGTCCAAAATGTGTCTCTATACTTAATGCTATACTATGTTCTTTTTCTGAGCTCTTGCAAACAAGGAAAAGGGATTTAAGAGATGTTGTGGGAGGTTGAACGAGTCTTCACAAAGAAGATAAAGGCACCTAGTTCAGTATGTGTTTCTGAGCTCAATTGACCTCCTTAATTCTTTGTGATGTTGACAGGTTCAGATAAAGTTGGGTTAAGCTCTCGATTGACATCTGTGTAAGAAGAACAGGTGTTCTGGATCCAGACATTGACACCCACCCACACATATGAAAAACACTTCATCTGTCTGTATTTCTTCAGAAGAGATAACCCAGGAGTGAAAAAAGTGACACATGGAGGATAAGAGCAGTAAAGATTAGGAGAGGACGGGAGGTACAAAGAAGACTCTCCTATTCATCAAATGAGGATTATTTACATTTTAGGCATCTTAAACTCAAGAGTTGGTAAGTACCACCATTTCAAATTCTTAGAACATTATACAGTCTTGATGTTTTTGGAAAATAAGCCAAATAAATGGCTACATCAGGATATTGATAGTTTAAAAGAGATTTTCTCCAAAAGACACACACAGAATTTCTGAGGATGTTTGTTGTGTCCTTCCGGTTAATTATGTGTCAAATCTCTGATAAAAAGGCATTTAATCTCCAAATTTCTTTGGAAATGATATGAACAAACAACATTTGCTGATGTGCAATTGCAGTCTGCACTACAATGTGTACAATATTTATCCAAAGTGAGGCAAAATTCAACATAACTGAAAGGATTTTCAACATTTTCGAGAGTGGACGCCTTTGCATCAAGCCATTGATCTTTGGACTTGCCCGGGCCATAACAGGTGGTCTGAAAAAAAAATAATCCACAGATAACATAATCTGCATGTCTATGTTTTTTAAAGCGTTAATTTATTTCCTTTGGCCTGCTGCATTTGCCTAGAGACTGTCTATGCCAGCAGCAAGCTCTGCCTGCAGCTGTCAGGACAGATGTTTGTGTGTTTGTGGTACGCACGAGGATCCACCGCGTTCACCGGGTTAAAAACACGTGTAACGCAAACCAAAAACACACATCTGCACACATGATACTGTTTGTGGTCTGCACCACACAGCCAAACAACATATCATATAATCATGTTACCAAGGCAACAGCTGCACATTTTGACTTAAGGAATTTATCATGGTTGCCAGCAATTATCAACATTAACATTATGGGAACATTAGATTGAATGTTCTCATTTCTATGTCTGGAACAACTAATAGAAGCCTTGAGAAGAATATCATAAGAATACTTAACACTTTAACGCACACATCTTCTGCTAGTGAGCTTAATTAAGCGACAGACAAAACCACCACTTCTGTAGATTCTGAGGTCCCCTAACCCTAAGCTGCTGGTCAGAAAAAAACATGTCTTTTGAAGCATGCCATACCACTGCAGTCTGCAAAAACCAGCAAGATGTAAGCAATGTCCTTGACATGGAAGTGTTTGCCCAGGAGATGCAGAAAGAATACCAAGATCTGGACACTGAATGGGCCAGCCTGCAATGTGAGAATAACAGGCTGTTGCTGGACCACACTAAAAGACCAGAGACTGGAGCTCTCTCAGCTGGACCTGGAAAAGTGGTTACAGCATGACCAGAAGAGCATGAAAGATCTAAAGAAACTCCATTACATGTTGCAGTCACAGCTGGGTGACCTTGAGAAAGAGCAGCAGCAAGAGATGAGCTTAAGGAAGTGAAAAACATGGTGGTTCTGGTCAAAGAGGGACTGCGGGCTCAGAATGAGACCACAGAGATCCTTCATGAGACCAAAAAGGAGCTGGAGCTCACCCTGGAGGATGAAGGGGACACCAGTATACTGTAGAGACTGGAGGCTGAGGAAGAGAAGCTGGAGGAGCTGTGGCAGAGAGGAAGTGACATCTGGTGAAGAACTCCAGAAAACGACCATCAGCATGGAAGAAATTCAAGACAGGATCAAAGAAGGAGACAGAGGAGGAGATGCCTCAGCAGACTGAACTCTGCAGCTGCAAACTCCGGAGAATCTCCCAGAGGCTTTCAGCATGGGGATTTGTAAAATTCCTTACTTCACCAGTACGCTATCCAACTGTCAACTGTAACAACGGAAACTTCAATAAATCAATACCTAAATAATAAAAATGTTGAATGTGTTCAGCTTAGAAATCATGAATTGTGAAGAGTGATGAGTGTTGGAGCACAAATGGACGTCATTCCCAGAGCAAACTAGTTTTAAAGTCAACACCATATTAGATAATAGAAATAGAAAAATACTTTGACTCACTGAACAAATCTTTTACTGGGATTACTTCCCAGTAAACTACCAGCTATCCATGGTTATTCTGAAATATACTGCCTTGTAGTATATTTTTATTAAGTCACTGCTATGATAAAGAAAAATGGTCAGAAGAAATATTAAGCAAACCAAAGCTAAAAGCAATATTGTAATATTGAGCACACCCACCAACCCAAATAATGTCACCCTTAACATGAGCAGCCCTCAGAGGCTTATTTGTGCTCAGCTAAGATCTGGCATTCTACCCTTGGCTGTGGAAACTAGATACTTCAGTCCCAGAGGAGGACAGAAAGTGTGGCCTGTGTGATTTGGATGAGGTTGAGAATAAATTGCATTTTATAGTCTAGTGTACCTTTAATCATGATCTTCAAGTTAAGCCTCTCCTTAAATTGTCTGCTTTACATCCCAGGCTGTGAACGTAGATTACAGTACATCTTTACAGTACATTTGACATAGCTCAGTTTTTGTTAAACGCCTATCACCAACATATGAGAGAGCTGCATGTTTCATTTGTTTAGTTTGTCACTGTGTGTTTGACACATGTACACAGCACATTTGCTTGCTTTCTCTTTTCTCTTGCCTCTGAAGGACATGTAGTGTCTGGGCTGGGTGCTTTTAGGTATACAACACTTATTCATTCACTTGGACATACTTATAAAGTAGTAAATTGGGTGTCAATAATTATAAAAATATCGTCCTCCTCTTGGTGCCCCTCCAGCTCGCTTGTCCCCTAAGGGGAGATGAGAAAAGCAGAAGAAAGGAGGAGAGAAGGAAAAGTGGGAGGTGAAGAGCAGAGGAAAAAGAGGAGGACAAGAAGGAGAAGACAGAAGTTCACAAAAAGGATGAGACTGACAAAAAGGGAAAGGGATTGCTGTGCAAATGGAAAAATGTGGATTACGGAAAGGAGAAGGGGAAGAGATGAAGAGAAGGGATGTGGGTTGAATAAGAAGGTTTTGGTAAAGGTTTGGATAAGAAAAGTGGACGAGTGAAGAGCACTGCAGAATAGAGGAGGATCTTGTACAGTAATATTTTATGACTTGGAGTGACCATGGAATGAGCTGAAGCATCCAGTTTGGCTTCATACTCACAGAAAATGTGATCAATCTACTGATTCCCTCCCACAGTTTAACATCACAGTCAGTGTTGCAAGTAGATGTAGCCTACTATTAGAAACAAAGTTGTATTAACTACAGTAACGAATGATTTGTGGAGTGTAAAGATCATATAAACAGCCTGCTCATGTGGCTTCTGCAGAGTTCTTTTCTTTCTAGTACAGTGCCCTGAAAATTGTCAAAGAGAACATTGATTACATTCAGTGGAAAATATTCTCAATGATCACTGCCAATGATTTTCAATTAATTATTCCAACAATATACATGCATGTATGGCGACTGAAGTTTTGTTAAGATATTATTAGACAACTCAAACTATGGGTAAGGGGAAGTTTGACTTACAATGAGGTGTCCTGATAGCTCACCTGGTGGACCCGGCGCCCCATGTACCAAGGCTGAGTCCTTGCTGCCCCCCTTTCCTCTCCTGCCACTCTTCAGCTGTCACTATCAATTAAAGGCAATAAAAGCCCTACAAAATACTTAATACTTATACTTGCCTTATGACAAAGACGGCATTTGTGTGTGTGCATGTGTGCGTGTGCGTGTGTGTGTGTGTGTGTGTGTGTGTGTGTGTGTGTGTGTTTATGCACTACTGTGTGACAGCTGCTATAAACAGCTGGCGACATTAATAAATGGCCCACAGAGTGGCACAGCATCAGAGCACTGTGATACACCAAAGTCCCTATTAGTGGTTAAGGTTTATGATGCTGTCATCCTATTAAATCACAGATTGCAGCTTTTGAGAGAAAGATACAATGTTAATAAAAGATCCAATTTAAGAAACATGTAGTTAAACGGATGTAAAACTTTGGTTGTGTTTTATTCCCCCGCCAGTGGTAATGAAAAAGCTGCAAATAAAAAATAAATAAATAGGAGACACTGATTTCTTCTTGTGATAACAGGTAAATGTAGAAAATACATATTTTACTTATTTTTCAGTAAAATTATGACAGGGTTGTTACCTTGAAAATACACATTCCATCATTAAATAAATAACTTGACAACTGACCTTCAAGTAGAAGATTTCTATGAATGTCAAGTTACCACAACCTTCTTTAATGCTGTAGTTTGATTGTCTGTTTTGTGAACATTAGTTAACTTTTAAAAATGTATAAGGATCATTTCAGTGTAGAACATTATTTTCTACCATTGTATTAACATAGATTAAATCATGTGGATCCTCAAATGACCTCCTCCTCTGCAGGCTAAACTAGACTCAATTAAGTTTCTACTTCATAAGATTTGAAATTGTAGCTGGGTTGCTTTTAACTTTACATCTACTGATCTCTCACCTCTCACAAAGCTGTGTAAACAGGTTATATATCCTGCTTGTTCCACTGTCTTTGTGTTGCACTTAAAATGACAAATGCTGTGTAAGAAGAGAAAGTTACCGTATACTGGTTCTATCACAATTGAGAATATACCCAGATTCTCACCTTAAATACGCCTTTTAAATATTTGTATTTGCTCAGCCTACAGGTCCTTTAACCCTGAATCTTAACTTTCTGAATTTGTTCAGGTATGTGATGTGGGTAGAGGAATCCTGAACTCAAGGTGGAGAAAGGCTAAGTAATCAACACAATTAAGTTATTACAACTTGAGCTGACACAATTACCAACATTATGTCAACACAACTCATAAAAATAATGTTTGCAACTTAAAAGGTAGATCTAAATCAGTAAATGAGAATTTTTTATTTTGCAATCATGCATTTAATTAAGTAGTGGTAATAGGTCCCCATACATACTTTTTTGAGTGTATAGAACAAATAAAACTTACGTACATAAAGGCCAATAAATAAAACACAAGAAAATGTTCTGTGCTATTTCTCATTACCCTTCCTATATACGAGACTGGATTCCTAAGAAACATCTTCCAAAGTTTGTCATGCTTCATTTTCAATAAAGAGGCTCTACACATTTGTTCAGTATAAAATGTAGCATTAACTCCAAAAACCACAGTGTTTGTTATGTTAAATTTGCAAATGATTATGACTGCTTTCTTTCCAAAAGCTTAGTGTTTATGTGTGTGTGGTTTGTGTCGATGTGTGCTACACACACACACACACACACACACACACACACACACACACACACACACACACAATACAGATCACTAATCTCTGGAAAATTCTGGTAAATATATGACATGACTTGTAATAAATAATTTTGGTTTCCCAGGGCAGTGACATGCTATAAAATATTAGGAAGATAAAACAAGAGAGACCTGAGTTTGGTTTGTTATTAGCAGGCCAGTACTTGCTTTGTGTTAGTATGTGATCTGTGATTATGGTGACACCTGGTCGTTCTGACTTTATGTGTGTCTTTAATTTTAGTCCTGGAGAAGTCAGCGCAGATGAATCATAACCAACTTGTTGAGGCAACAGAGATGTTTCAAAGCTTGAGCAAGCAGCATGGCTCGGAGAAGAGATTTGAGTTGGAAAATGGGGCAAAAGCAAAGCAGATAGTGGTTTGTCAGTGAAAGTGGAAAAGTACTGTTTATAATGACAAAGCTCATATTACATGACTGATACAAGCAGAATAAGGAAAACATTTAGAAGTTTGCAAATCTTTTAAACCAAGATTTGGCCTTTTACTTTAAAAAAAAATAAAAAATCCTTTTAATAGCTAAAATGCAAGCGCATTAAAGACCTTTGGTTGGGAGACAAGATGGCTCATGTCATATATGAATATAAATAACTAGGAGACTGATTATATTAGTTCTGAATACATGTAATTAAATTCAATTTTATAACTCACAGACAACCATAGAAGAGCAGCATGACCTCATATTTTGCCCTCAATAGAGACAGAAACTAAGTAAAGAAATAAGCAAATGGGAGAACTAAGCATGCTTTGCCAAAATAAAAACATGATTGACCCTTTGAAGGTCTCTAAATTATAATAAGAAATAAGACTTGGTTTCAGCAATATACCTCAAATATAGTGTACCTCAGCTGGAGGAAAACATATCTGTATTTTTTCCACCCCCTTTTGAGCAGCAAAAGTAAGGTCAGAATTTAAATAAATCACATGAGCAGGATTTTAAACATCGTATCAGAACCCAGACCAGCCATTCTAAATGCACTAGCATGTCTCATCAGCCTTTAGTTTCCCAAAGAAAGATATATAATACATGGAAACATAGATAAAACAACAACAAAACAGTTATGGACCCAGCATTAAACCCTGAGGTTTAAACTTTTATTTAAAAAAATAGCTGGTTTGTGTATAATTTGTGTCGCTGACAGTTGAATCTATCTACTATACTTTACTCTATACTGTGTCTTCACTGCTGTGGCTCAGAGGAAGAGCGGGTCGTCCACTGTCGAGGTATCCTTTAGCAAGATACTGAACCCTGAATTGCTCCCGATGCTATGCATCGGTGAGTGAATGTGTATGAATGAGTTAGTTTCTGTTCGATGAACTTTGCCATCACTGAGTAAATGTGTGTGAAAGGGTGAATGTGGCACGTAGTGTAAAAGCGCTTTGAGTGGTCAGAGGACTAGAAAGGCACTATACAAGTACAGGTCCATTTACCATTTACCATTTATATATATGTTATATCCTTTGTTGATAGTTTATGCATTCCTTTTAGCTATCCCTTAATACATTTCTTCTATTTGTCTGGGTTGAAGTATTATACTAAGCTAGCCCCAAAGTAGCAGCTGTTCTGATCTCAGTGTCCTCTAGATATCTGAGCTCCCCTTGTCCTTGATGGTGAGCCCAGAAACTCTGCTTGTATTTGAATGCCATTTTTTCATGATCATTGGTAAGTGTTTGAACATAGACTGACATGGTAAATCACATGGTAAGAGACAACTTCCTCTTCACTACAAAAAAAAAGCTATCTGTCATCCAGTGTAGGGAATTCCAGTTAAACATTGTGACTTGGTTATTCCTGTCAGTTACAAGCTACTGAAATGTGTGTCGGAGACTGGCCAATGTTGTAAACTGGCTTCAATGATAGAGGTTTATAAATTTCAGAAAATATTTTGGGTTTACGTTATCCCCTTCATGACCTGCAACCATTCCTCAGGTGCTCGTACCAACAAATATGAGTCACTATTACATTAAGAAAAACATAATCCCTCACTGGCTTCCCATCCATCAATACTGCCAATATCGCTGCTTGTGTTTGGGACTGAAAGGCTTCTAAACAAGCTTTTCTCATCCAAACACATCTCCCCAAGTTGTTCGTATAGCATTCAATATTTTAAATGTGTGCATTTGTGTCACTTTACATCTGTTGCACCACACAGGTTCTGTCAACTGGTTTAGGGGTGTATGTCTCCTAATATTTCTTCTACTGGATCTTTACTGTAACATAACTAATATTGTGTGATTAGCCAAATTAGATTTACTCACTGGAGGGGCCAAGTTGCAGATTTCCATTTCATGGCTAATTCCTGTAATGGACAGGGCCATTACATCAGAGAAGGGTGGAAACCCTGGAACCAGATATTTTGCACACTGGACTATTTATAATGGGTGTTGAGCTAAAGCAAGTTTAGGATCCTTAAGGTGATTGAAACAACTTCAACTTAAGCAATTCAAATACAATTCAGAGCCAGAGAACACATCTGTATGTACTGGATACCCTGTAGCCTGCAGCTCATGCATACAACTGGAGATAGCCAAATCCTGCTTAAATCCCTGGACATTAAATACCTTAGCAACAGACACTTCAGCCAGTGGGGGACAAATACCATACATATATAGAAATAAAACTAGTTTTGGATACATTTAGGAGAAGTCTAAACTGACTCAGTATGGTTGTGGGATGAAACACTTGAGGTACTGGAAAGTTCTTTGTAATTTAATCCAATTTGTCCCAGATATTCTCCATACAGACTGCAATGCCTAAAGAACACATCATCCTTTGCTGCAGTGGAGCAGAGGAGGTAAAGATTCCTCAGTCAAAGAAATTATACTTGAAAGAAACTGCCACGATGTTACTTTCCAGGATGCTGTCATGTCGGTTTACTCTTTATGCAGCGGTGTAATAAAGAAATAAGAATTTAGGGTTCACACATTCATTGAGTTAGAGCTGCAGAAACCACCAGATTGTTTGAGTTAATGGATGAAGCCAGGTAAACTTTTGGCAGGGGTATAGCTCAAAATGAAATAGTCTGCATGTGATGAACATGATAAATTGTGTCAGTAGGAATAACAGCACAAGCATTCCAACAGTCTGTGGTCTCCACAAAGGATTTTATGGTGTTGCACTTAAAAAGTGACAGAAGCATGAGTGAAGCCTGAAAAGTCCAAAATCGTGCATACTTTCTCACCTCCACAGACCCGCCCAATTACTTTGTAAGTGCGAGTTCAAGTTGAAGTGATTGTCAGTTACAGAAAGTTACAGAAATTGGTACTACCCCTAAAAATCTGACGTCGCAAAGGTGTATGGGAGGGCTATTCAGATGTTTTCGACAAGCACTTAGTTTGAAGCACACTAACAACAGTAGGTCTCCTCCACTTTTTTCACCACCTGTTCACTCCAAAAAAAAAAAAAAAAAAAATCGAAAACCAGCATGAAACTGCAGAGTGGGGTGTTGATTCTCAGTGGGATCAGCAACCATTTCATGATGCAGGAAATCAGTTGGTTCAAAGTTAATATAAAACAGTTTTAAAAGGCAGAGAGGAGCAATTGACAACTTAACCGTTCTCCTTTTCAGTTTTTCAGTGATTTGAAAGGTTTAATGATATTTGATACTCTGTTTCATTGGCTCCTTTTTTCTTGTTGAAGTTGAAGTCTAGCTAAGCCAATAAGATTACAGCATTTATATCTGCAGGGCATTTGTGCCTGTAGAACATGTTGGTCTGTGATCTGTTCTTTCATATATATAAACCCTGGAAACTATATCTTATACAAGGAGGATATTTACAACTACCCAGGGAATCTAATGAAATAATTACTTATATTTGCAATAATTTTGCCCCCATGTTAAATTTGGTATGTTTAACTAATCAGAACAAGCACCATCCTTGCAATCTATGCATGAGCATGCAAGAGCACTGTAGGACAAGCAAACTTATCTGCATTTCTCAATCATTTGTGAAACGTGACACTGCAACTATTTGCAATATACATGTAAGCAGTGCTTGCATAACACATTCATTAAGGGGTATACTCATATGCTGATTATCTTTATCAACAATTAAACGTTATTTTAACATAACAGAGTTATCCATTCAGAGAGTAAGTGAACTGTAATTAAAGAGACTAATAAAAATATTATTTTGACAAGGCACATGTAAGGGAGAGAAAGGACAGAAGGACAAAGTAGCAACACAGAACTGGATGTACAAATTCTGTTTTTGTTGGATTCAACTCGCAGGCTTCCTCCGAACTACAAAAAAATCTAACTGAAAAATGTCTGCATCTTTTCTTTTTCATCTCCAAATCCATCATCTTTTATGCTCATTTAGAAATCTATATCATCTTCTATATCACTGTATCACGCAATGCATTTTCTCCTCTATTGGACAGAACATACATAGTATTCTCTGAAGAATTGTACAGTTAGATCTTGAGCTACATGTGGGCTGCTTATTGTATATGAGGATTTTGAAAATTTTATATTGTAATTTTAAAAACATAGGAAGACCACTCACAGGGAAGTCTTGGTAAAACTGCATACGCTGACTTCATACAAACAAAACCAGAAAATACATAATGAAGTCTCCATATTATTTCCAGATTTCTCACACAGTTTGAATCCAACACACTAGCAGCACTTAACCGCAGAGCTACTAATTAAAACAGTTTAATGTGCTGTAGTTACATTCAGACAACAACACTGACATTTCTTTCAGCATCTTTAAGCAATTCAGGAATTGGCCTTAATGTCTCAAAGACAAAGCCATTTCTTTTTTAGAAAATTGTACTAATTAAAAACTCAATTTCTTCTTTATGTGGAATATTAAATGACGCAAAGATGCAGCCAACACAAAATCATTTTCCACTATAACAATAATTCCACAGCTGTAAAACAGAACAAAGGGCACACTACAGATTTTTTTGTTTTCAGAAGACAGATTTCCAACTGATTATGCATTTAAATGAGATTTGTACTCTGATTTGTTGTACTCGCTTTCGTTTCTGATGACAAGAACATGGGGAACAAAGGGCAGGCTGTACTGTAGCAAATGTAATTTGTTACACACAGTAATGAAAACCATAAATGTTCTTGATTTTACATTGATTAGCAACTCTTTGACACTCAAAGTGCAAACTGATTACCTTGTCCTTGAAATGGTTCTATACACTGTCATGTTGCAAACTTCTTATAAGCTCTTCTTAAAAGCTCCTCCAGACTTGGCAGCTCAACACAAAGTCCCAGAAGCAGCCAAACTTTCTATGCCAATGAGTTTTACGTGACTAAATCTCTTATTTTTTTTTCAGCCACTGAAAACATGGTGCTTCCTCGGAATAAGGTTTGCTTGGCAGTGGAAATTTCCGGTGCTGGATAACTTGTCTTGGTGACCTCACTCTGCTCTCCCCTCAGGGAAGACAGCTATGTGGCCCTCTGGGCTAATATGACTTTAATTTAAGCTTTTGTCTGGTCTGGTAAGAGTTACACAGGGAGTATTTTGACCAGTAGGTCATTGGTCCGAGTCTGAAGGTCAATTTAGAAAATATGCTGATGAGTGAAATTGTAGTTAGATTGTAGGTATTGTTCAGCAACAGTAAAGCTGAGCAGTGGCCAGATGTTCCCAGGGGGAAATTTGTAAGCATTAAATCCTCTTTACCTCAAATACTCCCCAGAGTTGTAGCAATTAATTTGTGCTTGTCCTTGTTCAGCATAATTTTATCAGTTTGGGTCCTCGGAGAAAAGACTCTTTCTGCACAGGGAGATAGATAAACGTATTCTCTCACCGTCTTGTTATTTTATCGCATTAGGGAGAAGAGCTATGCAGTAATGGTGATAACTCTGAAATGGGATATGGTCATGAGGGGCAAAAGAGAGCATGCTGATAAAATTGTTGACTTGACAACTCTAGCCATTAACTCAGCCATCACTCAATGTGAAAAAAAATTCTGTTTGTTTCTGTGAACTCCTGTCTTACAGTGATGGATGGCACTAGATATACAGCCGCTACTGTATAGGAAAAAGATGTATTTTTGAATTTCATAATACGGCACAATCAAATCCAGTGGTGGTTAACCACCACATATGACCCCATTGACATTACACATAGTCATTTGATTCTGTTTGATTAAGTTATGATTGCAGACAGTTTCACTGCTGACAGCAGTAATTAAACCGCCACCTTGCAGCCATGAAAGCATCCACCTAGCCACTGTAAAGCTCACTCACTCATGTTTATCTGGATGCATCCACTCTTATGGATTAAAACCAATATCATGCAAGCAACTCATCACTTATTTATTCATATTTATCCTTTTTCATCTGCTGTTTTAAATTACTCTCCTGATAGTTCCTTGTAATTGTCTGGCAAAATAAAAGAAAAAATTCCAGTTTCTTACGCAACAGAAATATGGCTACAATACACTATAATGGGATTCATTTATCAGTTGTGGCACTTAGGCTCACAAAGTGTACAATATCCAAACAGTTTCATTTCCACCCTCCTGTTGGCCTGAATTTATGATAGTTATTACTTAAAAAACACAGTTAAGTCATTTTTAGTCATTACAGTACACTGAGCTGCAAGCAGACATGCCATTCTCTTTTCTGACACCTACTTAGATGTATTTAATGTCTCCTTCTATTTATTCTTTCTACATCCAACCTTCATTTGTCTTTGCAGTTCGCTGTACTCATGTTATGATCATTTAATCCACCATGACACCCAGAGAAACAGATCGTAACAGATACCCAGTTTATTCTGTCATACATAATTGATCCGGCAGATATGAAGACATTCATCGATTGTGTTTTTATTTCTTTATTTCTTTGCATGCTTTCTTTCTTTTTCCCTACTTATCTTTTTTTTTGCATCCTTCATTTCTCTATCCACAGACACATTCCTGACATATATCCCACAGTGTGATGTGAAATTGCAAGATTATTTGTATTAGTAATGCACAGCAGCTTTATTCAGCGTAACATGACACTTAGGCTGACATGTTGAGACACTTACTGTATATTCCAGTCTTCCATTATTTTTAATTGCGTCTAGCCGTTATTCTGGCACACCGAAGCCGAGAAGAAAATAAAAAAGGGGTGAAGTGAGGGAATGCTAGAGAAAGAAATTATGCAAAACAAATAAATCACCAAAAGAAGTGGAAAGAGGGGCGAAAGGACACACACACACACACACACACACACACACACACACACACACACACACACACACACACACACACAGTAAGGCTGACTGAGATTGATAAACCATGGGAAAATAATAGTGGGAATAAAAAGACTGAGAAAATACAGAGGGGATTAAGATTGCATTATCTACAGAGTGATTAATGCTTGTTGTCTTTGAAGTGAGCAATTATAGAACGTGGACTGGATCAGCGCTGCACACACAGACGTTAAAGGGAAGGATTCCGTGTACGGTGCTTTGATTAAATAGGATGTACGTTTATAGCCACAGCAGATGGAGATATGGGGTCATCTGGTTTGTCTAAATAGTTGCACAGCTTCGTTTGTGTGTACATGTGTTCCAATGCATTCCCGGTCTGTTGTGGATTGTGGCCAGGTAGAGAAGCATGGGACACTGACTGAGAGAGATGCAGACAGACAGACAGGATGATTCACAAACAGAGAGAGGGAAGAAAAAAGAGGGAAGCAGAGTTAACAGACAAAACATGTTTGTCCCAGATCGAATAGTGATATCACTTTTAATCCTAACGTTGTCCCCCCATCTACAGTTAAAGTCTCTCACCACAGTATCCTCTTAAGGAGCAGACACACTGGATGTGATGACAGATGTCATGTCGACAGATTCTATTAATTCTCGATGTACTGCAGGAGATGGATATGCTGCAGCGAGCTGACTGGCCATTTGCCGTATCTCTGTTAATAATAGCAACTCAACCTCTACTTTATGGAAATTATTCAATGCACCAAGCTCACATCAGTCAAGTTGTAAACGCAACATTTACATATTATTACATTTTAAGGCCATATTGTGAACATCCAGCAGACACGGAGCAACAATAGCATTCATTTGTAGCTGTCTTTCTGGCCAATTGATGATTGAAAGTCCAACATTCTCTCTTCTTTCAGCTTTCGTTAGGCCTCCATTATTCCTGATGGAAATGGAAATGCATGCAGAAAATAGCACCAGCATTTTTTGGGGGAAGTGGAAGACTCCTGCTTCATTGTGTGTGACCTCTGACATCAAAATCACAAATGGAAGAGTGCAGCTCTTCCAACAGGAGTTAAGTTAGTTTACTTGTGTGGCAGGAAAGCACTGCTGTCACCATTTACAACATGTTTTCCTTGTGGCAAAGGTTGGAAATAGAGAAAATGCTGCTTTAGCCTAATTAGAGGGCATTAGGGACAAAGCATATAGTTAGAATAAATTATAATGGCATTTAGATGGATTTGCTACCACCCAGGAAGTCATTGGTTTCTATTCATATCAATGCAGTAACTTGAGACGGAAGCTCGCATCAGATAAGTCTTTGTTTGCTTTGTTTCTGATATGTTATCTAGAACAGATATTTGATTTTTTTAAGATATTAGAAAGGATAAACATGCAGTGAAACTACATTGCCTTGCCTGACAAAATTAGAAGTGCTATGTTAACAAATTTTGCTTTCATCAGAGATTCATTTAGACATTTATATGATACACCTTGGCTATAAAAACGTCTTAAAATGATACATTGGGCTTAAAAGTTGACCTGGCTCTTTAAAGAATGCGTTTGAAGAATTTTAACAAGGCACGCATCCTTCATCTCCCCATTGGCACCACAGCTGTCTTGGCACACAAACAGCCCTTCTACTCTCTGGGCGTGAACACACACATACTCACACACACAGGCACAGGCATATAGGGTTCATCGAGAAAATGCATTTTGCATTTTACTTGGATGCCATTCTGTATTCTATTCCAGTCTCGTTGAGTGGCCTGATGTGCATGCATGCTTTTGCAGATGTGTGTATGTACAGTAGACGCTTGCATGTTTGAGGAGGGGACTACTGTGTATATGCCATTGCTAAACAGACAGGGTGATTGTTATATACTGTATGCAGAAAAGCTCCCAGGTCTCCATCCCAGCTCCTCCTACTTACTTAATACAGTTGTTCTGGTGTAAGTGCCCTCAAGCCATTTTAAGTGTTTGGCAGTAAACAATCTATTTAAGCCAGCACAGAAAAGTGATCCTAATATGGAGCTGTTTCACTCAGTGTTGATCCAGAGAAGAGAACAGAAGAGAAGGACAGGCCAGGCAGCAGTATGTTGATTAGTAGGGATTACTGTCCTTTGGCACCATAAAATTACACAGAATGCCCATTACTAGCAGATGAAACTATTCCTGTGGGAGTTGTTTTGTGTCAGAGAGGCCAACTGGTTAATGTTAGCAACAAGTGGTAGAGAGTTTCCAGCCAATGTGGGAATCTTCACTGCTTCATTGGTAAATACACAGATGTACTGCTGTACAAAACAATTACAGATAATTTATCTTAAAAGAGACACCAGGAACTCAAACTTGATTCATCACAAAAATAGAAAAGATAAAAAGATATCAAATGGCACAAAACAGATTTACATAGATCTGTGTCTTCAGTCTGTTACATAACGCAATTGCTGCATCAAGTCTTCTACTTTCTACTTGCCTCATTAATTGCTGGCTAAATAATGATTCAAATGAGGAAACTAGGATAGCGAACATGCCAAAATGTCATAATAGAAGATAGAGTTTGTAAGGTAAGCACTGAAAAAAACAAGACAATTCTACAGTCATGCAAGCAGCTGTAGCCAAACTTTGGGACAGCAGTGCTTTGCTATAATGGTAACACCAGCATGCTAATATGGACCCAATGAACATGCTGATTTTTTTTTCATTACATTTACTAGGTTCACCATCTTAGTTGACTGTCTTAGCATGCTAATATTGGCTACGTAGCACTAAAGATAAAATAAAATGAAGGTATTATGAAGTATTTGGTCGTTAACCAAAGTATTGGACAATTACTTTAAGTTTTGACGTGATGTTGGTGCTAGAAGTTGAGTGATCACTGGGGTTTTGAATTCAACCTGGGGAGACATGAATCTGTCTGTTCAAAATTTCATGGCAATCCATCTAATAGTTGTCTAGACCAAAGTCTTAGACTGACATTGCTATCCTTAAATCCACTAGAATGGCATAAAGGTAGCAGTACAAGTGGTTGGTTCCACCTCTTGCACCACAGCAAAGTGATGCAGTCCAGATGATGGGTAGCACAAAACCTTGTGAAACCGCAAGTGTTGCCTGCAACATGCATGGTAACATGGTTCAAGACCTAAAAACAAAAGAGGAGCTCGTCCACTAAAGCGGCGATCAAAGGCAGATGTTGGAAATAGAACAAGCCTATTTTGGAACAAACTTGCATTTACATCTCAAAGGCGACTCCCCTCTGCTGGAAGCATGACCAACGCCCAGACAGACGCACATGAGGGTGTTTGTGCTGACGGGTGAGTTTGGCGTCTGTGACACCAAGGTGCCCAATGTCTCTCTCTCTCTCTCTCTCTCTTAGTCCATCAGGTCAATTTGGAGCATATCCTAGAATAAGTCCATTGGTGTAACAGAGAGGACCAGTGCAGGGTTGCAGCCCTCCTACATGTTTGTATATGTATGTGTGTGTGTGTGTGTGTGTGTGTGTGTGTGTGTGTGTGTGTGTAATACTAAACCAGACACAGCCTTGTGGATCGTCTGAGAATCAGGTTTACTTTGCTCACAGTCTCTCTCTCTCTCTCTCTCTCTCTCTCTCTCTCTCTCTCTCTCTCTGTCTCTCTCTTCTCTGTGCGATCCAGTTGAATGGGTGAAAAGCAAAGGAGAGAGAGAGAGAGGGAGAGAGAGAGGGAGCTTGTATGAGGCAGTAGTCAATCACTCAGCATAGGCAGCTGGAGAGAGAGAGGGAGAGAGAGAAAGAGAGAGAGAGTGAGAGAGAGTGAGTGTGTGTGTGTGTAAGAGATTGGAGAAGCAGCCAGTCGTTCGTCCCTCACTCCACGCTCTAAGTTTATAGGCAGCCAGGCAGATTTTCTTGGCTTAGATGCGGCGCTCATGACAGGATTAGGAGCCAGGGACGCAGGACCAACCGGAGATCTGCAGGTCCTAGTGGATGAGCCCGAGCCAGATTCTCTCCCTGCACAGGTAGGACCGAAACCTTCATATTGTACCAAAGTGTAAAAGGTCTGTCTATCTACAATTATTCAGCCGAAAGCAACAGCAAATCACCAACTCTTCCTGATACAATATTCAATGTGCAAGAAGAATTTTTTGGCAAGTATTGTTTGGCAGCACATTTTGGTTCTTGGTGATAAAATCAGATTCCCTGAAGGCTTAGAAAAGACCACAGCATATTATTTTAATCTTGATGTGAAATGGTTCTTAGGTTGCAGAATATGTAATAAAATCCCCTCTAGGATTATTTCTGCCTCCTTTTTGTTTTAATAGAAGTGTGACCCCCTTTTTTATTTCTTTGTTCCAAAGACATCATAGGCATGCACTGCTAGTGTCTGCATGGACAAAGAATGAATACAACTCATGTCATGTTGAGAACTCACAATGTGATCAAAGTGCAAATGTGAAGATACAATGGACAAAGCTGACCTGCTCAGGTTTGCATAACATGGAATACTGTATTAATTCATTCCATTTGCTGCTGTAGTGGGTTGTACTTTTTGGCACTTGTTTAAAAATGAATGATGAATTATTGTATTCTTTACATTTAAGTTGCAGCTTGTGCCAGGTCAGTATTAGGAATTGCTGAAGTAAGCTCTATTTTTCGACCACAAAACTTCTGGTCTTGTATGCGTTGTGTAATCTGGAGTTCTTGAAATTGTGCCAAGTCTGTGGAGGGTCATTGCACCCTGGCGCTGATCTTGATTTCCTCTCAACCGCATATAAATCATGCAGCAAAGAAAACATTAATTTGCTAATTTTAGATGCTTCCTTACGGATTTTGTTAATGTAACTGGCGGGTGGTCCCATGCACTCACACTGCCATGATTAGGCATTCAGTTCCCTGTGTAGTTCAACAGATAGAGCTAAGCACCACTTCTGCCAGAGTGAGGGGTTAATTTACCCACTTGATCCCTCTTTGTACTGTAAGGAACTCCGGACAGCCATGCCCACCAAATGACTCATGTTCATTGAATAAACAGCCAACTCTTTTATTTTATTATTAATTTGGTGTTAGCTGTGATTCAGGAAATTTGTTACATTGCTCCTTTTGCATAGATTTGCAGAATTTAAGGGTATAATTACAAAATGCTTGTGTGTATATATATATATATATATATATATATATATATACACACACATCTGCAGATGGAGTTATATATGCCCCTGTGTAAGTTTCAGCAGAGTCTCATGCAGCGCAGAGTGGAGTGATGTGTGGCTGCACTCTGGAACCAAAAAAAGGGGAAGAGAAAAAGCCTGACTTGCAAGTTTACTCTGATTACAAAGTGCGAGTGAATCCCTTTTACTTAAATTTCTGCTGTTTCAGCTTGCCACAGTTATGTTTAAGTGGAACACTTTGTTGTAAGAGGAGTGGAAGAATCATGCTTTAGGTGAGTGTGTGTGTGTGTGTTGTGGTGGTTGCATGTGTGTGTGTTTAAGGTGCAGATGTGTCTGGCGCCAGTACAAAGCAATCAACATAGCTGGTTGGTGGGGAAGACATTGTGAGTGTGAGCTCTGTTGAACGTCTCATGACAGTTTTTTAACTCCCTCTTTGTAATGAAGCAATTTGCAAGACACTCAAGATTTTTGATAGAAAAGAATGAAAAGAAAACTGATAACACAGTAGAATATTACATAACAGCTAAATTAATTGCTTCCCCAACTCTTCATTTTTCTGTCCCAGAATTTATAAACATGACACATTTGAGCTCTATAGTAATCCTGTGTTTAATGTTTTATGATGGAAGTGTTTTGTAGTTAGCAGTTTCAGAACATGATTAGACACAGCCAAGAAACAGAGGGAGACCACACTGATGCCTGCATAACATCAGCTGAAAGCTGGCCGGTTGTCAAACACACACACACACACACACACACACACACACACACACACACACACACACACACACACACACACACACACACACAGGAGTTGCATCCATGCAACAAAGTGTATACATGAGACTCTGACCTCTTTTGAGGGTTGTAGCTGCTATTCTCGTGGGTATGTTCGGATTACAGAGAATAGGAGAAAACTGATTTCTCATGGGTATAAAGAACACACAGTTTTGGTCTGTTTCCATCTTAAAGTTTCTCTTTCTGATGTTTGCTTTTGTGAGTTCACTACCTCTGACCTCTGTCGGAAAAAAAACAGTGGTTTTCTGTCTCTAAACTCGCCTTTCCTCTTCTGCAGAAATGATCGTGTCTGGTTTCAATTAGGCTCTCAGGGATGTGTGAGTCTCTCTCTCGCTTGCTCTCTCTACATACACATTATATGTCTTTTTGTGTCACTGCCTCATCCCCTGCTTTAATGGCTTGTGGTTAGACTTTTTTCCTCCTCTTCTCTTTACATTCTCATAGTCTGTATTGTAATTTCTTCCTTGGGTTACTCTCCATCTCGTTGGCGTGTCTGTTACATGGTAACAAGCCACAGACCTTTGTGCACACACTCCACACATAAAGGAAATTCAGCCCAAAGGAAACAAAGTAAGGTCAGCTGGGAGGCTTGGCTTGCAAAGGAAAAAAAATCCTCACCTTTAAGCTTTCTTCTTGTTCTTGCCATCCAACAATGTCACTGTTTCTTCTGTAATTAACTGCCTGACTGACCGCCTGACTTTCTGCCTGCTTCCTGGCTACATATAGGACCAATGCATGCATCTTGGATGGAAGCTGGATTTTTTAAATTTTTCTAAGAGTAGCTAAGAAGAAAAGACTTGCTCTTGTTTTTGTAGCCTCTCCTCCTTGTTCTCACTTTCTCTCTGTAACACAGTGCCCCTTGTGTTTCTGAACTCTTTCCTCTGGAGGTCTGAACTCTTTCCATCCCCAGTGGCTTGTCCAATGTTATTGGAGCATGGAGAGCTTCTACAGGCAGCAACTGGGCAGCCTCAAGGCTTTGAGGGTGAGAGGCTGTAACATTGGATGGACATGGATTGGATGGTTTTTTATACTTTTTGTATGACTTGCATATTTCTCAGCCTGGTTGAGTTTGCAAACCAGCATGCATCAACGTATCAATAGAGAACAAAGGCGTTTTCTCCACGTTAACACTTGACTCACCTTTCTTTTCGTTGATATGTTTTCATGAAACCAGTGATTTTCTTTTGACCACTTGGGGGCAGCGGAACACGCTGTGAACACAACATTGACATTACCTTATAAAGTCGATATGCCTAACATGTTAGCAAACTGTTTCTAATTTACACATCCAGCAGATACAGAGCTACATTTGCATTCCCCTGGAGTCACTCTCCTTTTAGCCCTAGTCTGATATGAAATATCTGGCTCTTTGGCTGCTATATGCTCTGCTATGTTCACCAGCTAGTTGCTAACTGACTCTGTCTGGAACGTAAAACCAAAACAATGAGCTGAAAGACTCTAAAATGCTCCATAAAGCTGAGTAGGAACAGTTTGATGATTGTTTGTCAGTTTGTTCCCTTTGAGTGACCCCATTCACATAGACATAGTCATTTCATCCATTGTTGACATAAAATGTTGATTTGTGCAGCTTTAAGGCAGGAACTTATGTTTCAGTCTGATTGTGTAATGTCCCTGAAGTGTTGTGAAAAAAAGGGGATCATCAGCAGTTTAGAATTTGTCTCACAATTGGATCAAGCCTCAGACTCTTCAGAATCAAAACATTTATTTTAAACATGTTTGATATTTTTGACTGGAATCTGGACAAATCTGAAAGGTATCCTGTATTTGGACCCACAAATGTAATATGGGAAGGTCTACTGTATTGCTAATGTGTGCTGTTGGCTTAGTTCCCAGTTGGTTAGGATTTGAAATTCTTCTTGTGTGTTCCCGGCTGAGCAGAAGCCCAGCATTGTCACCTGAAACTAAACAAATCCCTCTTCCTTTGCCAGGGGGAATTTCCCTTTAGCTGACATCTTTATATTTTATAACTCATTCAGTTTCAGCCTCTGGCATTAATCTTGTCCTAAGGACTTTCCTTCTGTCTTCAACTTTTTCCTTTAGCTTTATTTTCAGTGAAACATTGTTTGAAAGCAGTTTTCAAGTAGGTGTACTACCTCCATCTGTATTTCTCTTAACGTCAGTGAGTGTCTCTTCTCTCACCCACTCTTCCTGATGTAGGTGGTTTGTGATGAGCCCAACCTGTCTGTGATTCCTCCGGTCTGCTGAGACCAAATGACCCATTTGAGCCCACAGACAGTTCAGAAAACATACACAGACACACGCACTCACTTTTGTGTGTTGGTGTCTGTTTTATTTTTCTCCATTCACTGTCCCTGTATGGGTGCCTGCAGTATGCGTGTCTCTCTTTGTGTATATCTGAATAATATACTGTTTTATGCTATGTGTCTACTTGATTGCGTGTGTGCCATGTGTAGGTTTCCCCGGTTCTTTGACCGAGCACTTCAACTTCCTCTCACCCTGGGTAATGTCACCAATGAAGTCCAGCTAAACCACCTGGTTAAATTATACATCCCACTTCATTATGCAACACTACTGTGCATTATTTATGTGTAATGTATGTGGTGTGCTACTGTACATGCATTTATATTTATAGCTCGAAATTAAAGCATTTAGTTCATGCTCTTAAATCAATCAATCAGTTGTTTTAACTTCCAGATAAAGGCACTTTACAGCAGGGAGACACTTAATATTAAGTTGGAGTCTACATTCCCTGCACCCTACTCCCCAAAACAAAATTCCACTCAAAGAAACACTGCACACTTGAGCATTTGTTCAGTGGTTTGTTTTGATGGAGAGCACTTGTATTGAGTACTTGCTGTCCTTTACTTGCCTAAAAGACTGACTTGTTAAATTGTTATGGTTTGAAAAGACATTCGAAAGATTTAATGCAAATGACCATATAATGATTTTTCCATTTGCTCAGCATTTCAGACACAATGATGCAGTAAGTATCTGCTCAGTGCACGCTGGTAATTGACTCTCTATCACAACTGATGACATAATCATACTCTCACTGTTACACGCATCTGAAGGGTTTACTGGCAGTGCTGCCCGATTGCGGTCTCCCCGTAAAAATGTTGGTGAAATGTGATAGAAAATGGAGCCAGGAATGTTAACAAAAAATAAAATGTCAAATAATTAGCACCCAATATAAAACAACATACTGTTAACAGAGTGATCCAGGGGCCTTTAAACTATACTCTTGTCAGCATGCATTACCTTTGTTAAACTGTGAACAAACTGATAAAACTCTCAGCCAAATATGGCACTACATAAAGTGCTGAAGGCTAGAATATGATTGATGAGATCTCTTTGACATGGAGAAGTAACTCACTTTTTCATCCTGGGGGTTCTGTTTCATTCGGATTTCAGACAATGAAGACATAAGATTTGTCAAAGCTAGAGTTTGAGAAATACGTTACTTAGAAAAACATTTAGATTATGAAAAGTATGTGACCATGTTGGTATTAGAATCTTTGTAGTATTTGTTAGGTAGAATCCTGAAAGAATAAGAGTATTCACCCCTGCTAGCAGCTCTGTGAGGTGTATATGGGGACAACATTGCTTTTAGCTAAATGCTAACATCTGCACTAACATATTTACAAAGGCAATGCTAATCAGCTGATGTTAAGCGTGTATAATGTTTACCATCTTAGTTTCACATCTTCACATGCTAACATTAGCTAAAGTGTAGCAAAGTACAGTTGTGGCTGATGGAAATGTCATTAGTCATTAGATGCATCTATATTTTCCTGGATCATCAAAGTTATTAGGATACACTGTCTTGAAACCATGAATGTCTGTACAAGATTTCATGACAATAAGCCCTGGATAGACTGCCACGCCCAGAGCCATGATATTAGCATGGCTAAAAACAACCCAAGAGGAAGACACCAATTTGCTTATCACAGCTATATGCAATTAAAGATAATTGAGTATAATCCATTATGTCACAGGTTTTTCTGGTTATATATGCATCATTCACAGTTGCACATATATGACAAACAAATCTTTTCAAAAAGGCTTCTGATTCTTCCCACATGCCCATTTTTTCCATGGTCCAAAATGAGAGACATGTTGCTACCACATTTTATGTCCAGACCAAACTTTATTCTGGTTCAGCACAAATGACGGTGGCAACAGTCTGCATGGTATTTAGAGTGGTACCCCTGAGGAAGTAGCTGACCGGAACCATGAGGTCTTTCGGCTTGATGTTTACAGACACAGGGAGACAGCTTCGTTGGGTCACCATAGACTGGCCAGAAGGAGCTGGGGTGGGAAATAATACTAGACTGGAAGGGCTAATTCGGGCTGGTATGGGCATGAGGTGAACCACAGGGACGGGTTTGGCTTGAATGGGTTTGTTATGGTCCCAGCTGGAATGTGTCTTGGATTATAAAGGCTGACCATGGATAGTTTTCTAAGAAGGGCTGGACTGTTCCTGCTATGCAGCTGTGATGTGGTAAAGAGCTGAGCACTATCAGTACTGGTCCAAATGGTTATGGAGATGGTTCATTGACTATAAAGGGAAGTAGAGATAAAATGCTAAAATGCTTTTTTGTTTGTAACGAAAGCGAACAATTTTATTAGCTTGTTTCAAACATGAAATTCACTTTCATATTATGAGTGACACCTGTGGAGGAGCCGTGTAATCATTGGTATTATGTTAGAAATATAGTGGCATTTAAAATGTACCAGCTTCTGTCATTGCAGCGCTTATTCTTAATTTTTCCATAACTTTATAGAGGGGTAACAAATTAAAGGAAGAACTTGAATATATAACAAATGCAGGCAATGCAGTACACATGCTTCCATACAAATGTACTGCATGATTTAATTAAGATTGAAGGTACCCTGTGGAGTTTTTGACCACTAGTAGCGCTATGGAGTAATGTTTTTATAGGTGCGTCCCTGTTTTGGTTGTATTGTGCATGCACACGAGGATGCACAAGCAGGCAATACATGCGGTTTCATGCTATTCTGCTAAATTTAGCCAAGTGCCAAACAAAGGCAGTGAAGAAGCCGACGACGACTGTAAGCTAGAAAACACAGATTTAAACAATACAGTATTTAAAATCAGCTTAGCAAATGTTTTCAGGAAATGCAATTGGGCCCAAGGATACACAAAATGCGTTTTTGTAAGGAACACTGAATTTAAACATAACTTGTGTTTTTACAAGAAAATTTCACAGGGCACCTTTAATCTTTGTTCCCGATTAAGACGTCGTCTCACCACTACAGCAGTAAACCAGATGTTACAAATGTTGGTATTGATGAACAAGACAGGCTTTATTAATCATGTGAATTAATGAAATAGAAAATGTAATGCATGTTCTTTTATGCTTTATATCATGATATCAGAGAGCTTATTCATTATTATCCACAAATGGAAACGAACATCCTTTGGAAAAATAATGTTCATCCCTCCTGTAGAGTTCCAGAAACTTGGAGAATCTATGCCAAAGAGTAATGAAGCTGTTCAGGAGGTTTGCAATGGCCATGTGGTGTTGGTTTTTCCTTTAATTTGTCACCCATACATCCCTAATATTTTGTCATTATCATGTGTTTCCTAGAGGATCTAGATACCCTGTAGTGGAGTATGTATTAGTGCCATGCTTTACCCACTGAGCTACACAGGACCACTGGTACAGTTGGATCACAGTATTGTATATAAACCACATGTACCAGACCAAATGACTTGAAAGCAGTTATACACAGAGAGGGGGAGGATGTGTCTGGGTCCACTCAGGACCCCTCTACATGCTTTCCACCTCAGTCTAGTCTAGTCTGGTGTTTGGACTGGCACAAGTCTCGCCTTGTGTTGAAACATGTCTCTCATCAGCTGCACAACCATACATCAGACACAAGAACATGTGCTTGCAGTTGATGTACAGTACCCGTGCACGTGAACACACACATTCAAACTTACAAGGGCATGCTCGTATATAAATATAGAGGAATAAAGACACAAATACATATATTTCATACACACAGTGACAGATGGTGGCTGAGAAGAATTTTTTGTTAGGTCTAATGTAACAGCTCACTAGAAGTGTATTATTGCATGTGATGGCTGCATTGAAGGAAATCGAACTTTAATGTTTGCTTCATTTGAGACGATTGATAGTTGGACTGTTGAGAAGCGCTCAATGTACTGGAAAGTGTGTCCCCTGATACATTCTCAGCTGTTTCTGTCTGTAGCTAGCTAACATGCCCAGTCTGTTGTTCACAAAGGAACGACACCATCTGCATTAACAGGCTTGTTCCACTGGAACACTGTAAGGGGGCTGCGGTTTGGTACAGTTGGACTGAGTCAGCGTGAACAGTGTGTGAGTGTGTGTGCACGCGTGTGTGTGTATGGTGTCCTGGCAGACCTGTTGAACTTGCCATTTTGCCTCTAATCACACAAGGGACCCATGACTCATTTTTATTTTTTTTTACCATAATATGTGCTCACACACCCACACACACAGACATGTTCACATAGTCAGGGAGCCAAAACAAGTGGCTATGTGGCAAAAAAGGTCAATCACCATCATTATTAACCCATAAATAGTAATGTCTCCAGTGTTCCAGTTTTCATATTTGTGGCTGCTGTTTGTTTCACAGTTTGGCGGTACAAATGGCAAAACAGCAAGGCTGCAAGGAAGAGAGAGAAAAAGACACATGGAGTAGAGAGACAGAGTTTTTAAAGCAATTTCTTATTTTGGGAAATGCCAAACTATGAGGCTATTGACACCACTTTCATATCTTTCTGTTAAATATGAAGCTACCGGTAACAGCTGGATTACTTAGCTTAGCATAAAGATGGGAAACTTGAGCCTGTTGCACCAGCTGCAAGGAAGTTCAAACATAGCCCAGTTATAATGTAAATCATTACTAAGTTGTGACTTATGTATCACTAAAATAAAAGCAGTTAGTACAGTGTGCTACGATGCCAAGTGGCTCATGCAAGTAAGTGTATTTCCCAATTTTTTATACTATCCCTTTAAACATTAAGTTTATAGACCGTTTGAGGTCATGTCAATATTTACTGTCATCTCAGTAGCAAAAGTGAAAGTAGTGTGAAGTTGTTATTCCACTATAAAACCTCTTAGGAAGAAGGTTGGGTTTGACTTAGCAGAAAGACTGGAAACAGCTAGTGTGGCTTGGGTACGTATAGGGCTATTTCTTGCCCGGGTATTTCTTATCCGCTGGTTTCCTGGCAACCTCATGGTTACAACAAGACTAGCGTAATGTCAAACAATTCTTTTCGCTAAGTTTAGGTTTAGTTGCCTACACTTAACCAGTAGTGGGGGATCAGATAACGCTCATACACTGAGTCATTTTGGAATCGGCATACATTATAGGCAGGGCTGGTTTAAATTCAGATAACAGCCCATATTGATCGGAGACAGAACTTGTTTTGCAAGGGATAAACATCCTGCAAGTGAACGGATGTCTGAGAATAAATAATCAATAAGAGACTAAAATGAAAACAGAGAGAGGTGGAATCAATAAGATGAAGGCACAGAAAGACAGAGGTGGGCCATATAAGAACCATCAATGAACACTAAAGGTAGAGAGAAAAGGCATGTTTAATGCCAGGGAGAGAACATCCTGTTTAGTTGAAGGTAGAAAACGTTCATGGGGTATCCCGGATAGAGAACAGCACTTTACTACGACCACATTTTAACCCATAACATGTAACAAATGTCCCTTTCTTTTCCTCCAAACCCCTTTTCCTGTTTCCTCTCCACTTTCCCCTCACTCTACCTCTCCACTAATTCTTTCAACATGTGCAGTGATACTATTTCAGTTGTCGGCATGTCTTGGCGGGCAACCAAGAAAAATCCTACATTTTATTATATTTGTGAATAAAATGATTAAAATCTTGCTCTCAGAATATATAAAACTCATTTTTATAATAATGAAATTATTGTCTCTATTTTATCTGTGCATTATTTGTGTTTCTGACAAACTTTTTGGTCCTTTTTTACAATTTGTGTGTCATCATTAGTTACAGCCAAATATGGCCATTGTCTTCAAAATGTCCTTCAACACATAAAACACCTCATTAGCAGCGATTCAAGTGTCAACTAAATGGATATATCATGAGAACTGGCCGTTGAAAATTCTCTCTCTCTCTCTCTCTCTCTCTCTCTCTCTCTCTCTCTCTCTCTCTCTCTTCATATACACAGCTGTGACCGGCCTCCTGTGTCCTGTCACACCAATCATCCAACGACAGTCTTCCAAGGTTGACCTGGTTACCAAGAGGCCTCTATTCCTATCCCATCATGCGTCTCCTCACCACCCTCTTCCTCCTGCTGCTGCTCCTGCGGACAGCTGAGCCCCGGAGAGGCCCTCGGTCAGGGGCTGTGGAGAGGGGTGCTAGAGGCCGTGTACGGGGCAGAGGCAGGGCTGGAGTGATGAGACGTCAAACTCAGGAGTGTAAGGAATACATGGAGGCAGGAGAGAAGTACCTGGACTGCCAGGACAGGCAGCTGACCGCCGTGATGCAGGACTGGCCCAAAGATATTCACCATCTGCTGTTGGCAAGAAATAAGATTCAGGTACGTACAGACAATTTACACATGCACAGTGCAAACATAAAGAGGCAAGACACAGAGCAGCTGCTACAGTTTAGACACCACCAACAATAATGAACAAATTCTCCTGTCTAGTACAGTTTTCTAGTACAAATGCATCAATTTTCTGCGAGTTAGTTCTCAAGCCTGTTACTCTGACCCTAAACCCAGCCAGCTTGTTGATACCATGAGCATCTGTGCACCATTTATTCGGGGCCGAGATCAAAGACACATTTTTCTGCTCTGTGTGTGTGTGAGTAGATTTTTGCAATGTCGGAGTGCGCACACAGGATGTGTGTGTCACAGGTGTTGAGAGGAACAAAACAAAATGGTTTGCGAGCGAGGTAATAAATAATAAAAGATGAATGAGTTATAAACACTGATCAAATCAGTGAAAAACTTTTTTAATTAAGCTTTACTTTCACCCTTCAAAGAGTTGGGTTGAACGAATGAGTAGTGTGGGAAAGAATGAATAATGTGGGTTTTACTGTATTTTTAGCTTATCTTTGCCCCTGTTGGATTTGGCATAAAATGAAGAACCTTTAAATGTATTAATTAAAACAGTATTTTTATTAGTATTAAAGCTATATCCTGCAATTTGTACTTAAAGTTGCAATTTGTCTACTTTTATATAAAAATGGGTCAAATGACTGTGATGAATTCATAGAGAAATGTTACCTCTGCAGTTCCACTTCTATGCAGTGTTTCAGCGAATTTAGTAAAGGCACTGGCAAAGTAAGCAACTAGCTGGTGAACATAGTGGAACATCCAGCAGAGATCTGAATATTCGCCCCAGGGGTATGTGGAGACCAAAAGCATCCTGTTTCATTCAGAGATCAACATGAACCCTTACACCTAATTGAATGAAAGAACTACTTGCTGGGCTGTCATTGGTCAAATCAGTCTAATGACCTGGCAAATGAGGTCATTAGTCCTTATAGTTCACTGCTCGTCCATACAGTGTACATCTGGTTTCTACTAAAAGCTCATTGTGCTGCCAAGCTAGCTTGCTGATTGCACAGTAATGTTCACTCAGTAGTGGAGACAGCCCTTTATCACTAGAAAACCCTGAGTGTTTGTTGCTTTCCATTACTGACTGAATGAATGAGTAAGTGAATGAACTGGCCAAACGTGTAATGCAATAGTAAATTAATTCAATGTGATGACAAGCCTTGATGAATGATAAATGAAATAATTTAGTCAACTAACAAATACAGAATACAGTAATTTAGACAGTTTATTAACATATATCCATCCAGTGCTGCAGGTAATTGTCAACAACATACATTTTTTGACAAGAAATTAACACCAAGAGTTCACATTTCCCCTCCTAGGTTTTGAGGGACAACATGTTCTCCCAGTTCACCCAGCTGAAGAGCCTGGACCTCCAGCAGAACGACATCTCCATGGTAGAGGATGGAGCGTTCAGCGGCCTCTCGCAGCTCACCACCCTACTCCTCCAGCACAACGGACTGAAAACAGCTTCCGAGGAGATCCTGCTCCCTCTGTCCCGCCTTACCTACCTCCGTGTCTATGACAATCCCTGGAGCTGCCACTGCTCATTGGATAGCCTGGTCAGGGCCCTGCAGGTGCCTAGCAACCGCAACCTGGGCAACTACGCCAAGTGTGCGGAGCCCCAGTCGCTGAGGGGCCAGAAGCTGAAGAAGCTGAATGTGGACTTGTTGTGTGCGAATGACAACCAGGTGGACAGGAGGCCGGGGGTCGAAGAGGGAGGGCAACCGAGGCCTCCACCATTCAAAGTGAAGCCAGAGGCCACGTCCATGTGCCACACCTACATGTTCCCCAAACCTCTGCTGGACTGCAGCAACAAAGGTGAGACTACTAGTGTCACAATAAAACTTACTGAAATGTTGTAAAACTTAAAATGTGAAGCACAGATGACATTCTTTGAATGCAAGATAGCTGATAACACACAACCTGTTTGACACATGACCAGTGTATAATACAGTTAAAGCAGCTGTAGGCAATTTTATCATCTACAGTGGGGTCATTGTTAGTTCTCTGTTTTATGATCAAGGGACCAAAGGTCCAGTGTTTAGTGGCATCTAAAGGTGCCGTTCTCCCCTTCCAAGAGTATAGGAGAAACTACGGTGGCTGCTAAACTCCCTAAAAACATGTCTAAAGTCAGTGTTTGGTTTGTCCATTCTGGTGGATAAATATAGCAGACTTTGTGTAAGAGGGCCCACTCCCTCTGTAGATAAAAGACTCATTCCAAGGTATCAAAAAACTAAAAAATATATTTTTTAAAGGTAATTACACACTAATGAAAACGTACTTATGGATATTATATTCCATTCCTGCCATATTCTGCCAATAGATCACTCTAAATCTTACACACTAGTCCTTTAATAGCAGCAAAACTAATGTCATCCCCCTCAGCCTCAGCTGTGCCTAGCTGTACTGTTGTACTAAGTAGCCACTGTTAGCATGCTGGCATAAACTCACACAAAGAATCAACCTATTTTTTCTGCATTAGAAACGGATCATCTGCAACCAATCTCAAGTGAAATCAACCAGTCTTGTTGTGTGGTGAAGCTGAAGCCTTTCTCCTTATTCAGTGGTTATCATGTGTGACGAAAACTATTTTCCTTCCAAATATATCAATAACAAATAGACTCCCCCGACAGAAGAGTGCCTCGTATAAAAGGCGCGTTTGTTAGGTTTGCTCAGCTCTCAGTAGAGTCGTGCTTGCTCGTCCAGTGAAATTGGGCACATGTTTGCTGTCTAATGTTTTGGTTAAATCCAGGCTGAGCAAGTAGAGTTGTGTTTGCTTTATTAAGTCTGCCATGTGGGGCATCTGAACCTCAATGGGGAAGGGGGAGGGAGCAGGTTTGGGGCTGGTTGTGGTCTGGTCTTTCAAACTCTTGCTTTTTTCCCGCAAATTAGCGCACAGCAGCTTTTGGTTAAAGGTCAGAGTAAAAGTTGGGGCTTTTGTGCATGGAGCATTGGCATTTTGATGAGTTGTATTGTGGTATATTTATGTTCTTGTGTGGTCTATTGTGGTGTTCATTGCTTATTCTTATTCTGCAGATTTTAGAAGGCCCTTATAACCACCAGCATCTCAATCTGTTTAAGTTTTCAGTTTTAATACTGAGTCAGCATGGGTACAGTGCTGCAGAAAATATGCAAACAGACAGGCATCGGTCTAGAGAAGGGAAAGCAAGCTTCTCCAACTTTCTTTCAGCTCCTTCAGCTTTGACATCTGGTTCTCTCTCTGTAAAAATGCCACTGAGGCTGCTATCAGAGGCTGTAACTTTCTCCAGTGTACCATAAAAAATGTGTTTCAGTGTTGCTTTTCAAAGACAGACTGGAGGCAGGGATGACAATTTCTGAATTTGTGCCGACAGATCACTTTTTGTTACTTTTATGTGGGCTCTCTATTCTCGAGTTGCTCTCTCATCTTCTCCCTTTTCTCTCTGTCCAGCAAACCCCCTTTATCTCATTCTTCTTCAAAGCACTAAAACATGACTCCTCTCACACCCAAATAGCATCCGCTGTCAACACACTGAACTGAAAGATTGTCTGTGTCCATGTTTCAGACCAAAGTGAGGCCCCAATTTAAATGAGCAATTGAATTCATCTATAAATGGAGAGCTTATGCCCTTCTCAGAAAGCAATCTTTCACAAAGCACCCACAAGCGAAAACCACACAATGCAGCATCTGTGTTGTGTAAATGCTTGAGGACAGTTTTTGCATATTTTCCTAATTCTTTTTTCTACAGTAGGACTTTTGAATCGATTCATTATCTGAACCACTGTAAGGTTTCTCTGTTTTTCTCACAGGCTGATTCCCACATCCATCTTTCCACATCCCTTCCTCTTCTTTATGCCTGGTAATAACTCTACATCCTGCCTCCTTCTAAACCATGCCCCACCGCGAAAGCGATATGTGATGTGTGAATGTTGCTTAATATACTACAGCCGTTGTGAATGACATTCAATACATGGTTTTTGTGCTTTTGATTTGCAAGGACTCCCATATAGTTGTACTGAAAGATGATACCAGTCGAGGTTTGGAGTCTTTTAATTTAGTTGTTTTCACTCTGCTGCATTCTAACACCAATGTTTTCATTAGCTGCATTGGTTGTATTAGCTGTCAATCAGTGTAAAATCTAATAACAGGTACATTATATCATTGCACATAATGTTTTCTCTTTGCCTTTTGTCTGTTCAAGAATCTAAACACTTACAGATGCTGGCAAAGTTTGGTATGCTGTGGTATTATATAGCTTTGAAAACTTTGGGTTAACTAATACAATATGATATCCACATGCATACTGAATAGCATTCTTTCAGTGAAATTGTGTTGTTAAATATTTAATATGGAGTTGAATGACTTTACCATGAGTGAGGAGTGGCTTTTATAGAATCAGAGCATCATTCATCTCTCCATGTTCTATAATACAGTGTCTCTCCATCCCACAGGGATGTTGTTAGGGGGCCACAGGGCAAAGAATGTGCTGTTGGCTCCTAGTGGTACCCCAACTTTTACTCACTGTGCCTATTTTATGTACCCCAGGGCTGGAATAGTTTTTTTTCTCCTTATAAACAAACAAAAGTTATACTTACATTCAGTACATCTTACCAAAATGCAAAATTGCTGAATGCATTTCCAAATATGGGCAAGTTTTCTGTCATATATGGGAATGGAAAGCAAGCAGGGAGTGAGAATTCAAAAACTCAGAGAAGAGTGGAAACATACGCTGATGTTTAATTCTCCAAACCCTATATTTTCGTCCTCTCTATCTCTTTCTCTCCATGTCTCCCTCACTCTGGTTTTAAGGCTGTTTCTCTGAGGTGAACCACAGCAGATTTCAGGCTCCACGGTCCAATCTCACTGGAGATCAATGGTATACACAGTGGTTAGAGTTAATATGGGAGCTCTTAAGGCTGTGTTTCTCAAGAAAGAAAAGAAGGGAGGAAATCTGTGGAAATATCAAAAGGTGCCTTCAAATTACTTCTGTTTAAGTCCCTTTTGCACAGTGGAGACATTGTTGAACTCTAAATTTACCCTGGAATAATACTATTTTTATACTCTTACTCTTTTTTTAATGCAGCGGGGGCCAATTCATTGCCACAATGTCATTATAGCTTAATATTTTCAGTAGAAATACAGCAACTTGCTGGGGTAAATTTGGTTGTGATATTTTTACTACATCCAACGTGGACCATATACAACATTAAACATAAACGTTAACATTTTTTGTATTAGCCTAAAGCTAAGTTTCAAATCTCTTGCTAGCTATGCCAAAAAAGTAACCTGAGCATAGAAAAGGTTTAGCATACAAAAATAATGTTTGCATATGAAATCACTCTGCCTTCAAGACTGTGCTCAAAGGTCAAGAAATCATTGGTTTCAGAAGTAAGATAAATCCTACATATTAACTTCTGGACGTCTGAGAAAGGAAACAGAAAAGTGACTCATGTATATGGTGAGTTGGCTGCTTCCCAGTCACACACACACACCCACACTCATGATATTATGTCAGGGTCTCCATGGACTGCCTGGATCATAGACCGCGGGCATTTAGTCAGCATAAAAACTTAATCTTCCATAATGTCATTTGAGCGAGAGGTAGAGGTAGAGTGCATAAATGAGAAAAGAGGAAAGTATCAAACATCACTCTCTACTAACAGCAGGATTTAGCTGCAGACTCTGCCAGAAGTTTTCCTGCAGTAGTTTAAAGGTCCTGTCTGCAATGGGAACTGTACAACGTCTGGGGCTCAGAGTTTCCCAAAGGAATTCTTCACACAGAGGTGAAAAGGTCACTGAAACATTGTGAGAATACACCATGGTATCCTAAAATTGTTATGATATAACTGAACAAGTTGGCAGTTACCTCCACTGTTAAATAATCAGGATTTGGATGGATATACCTTGGATGACAATAGATTGATTATAATTTGATTATTTTTCTTTATTTTGTTATTCCCAAGACACCGTTGTCATAGTGATGTGGGCAAAAAGAGGCACTTACTGTTCTCAGTCCCAAAGCAGACTCTGGATGTGTTCATTATGATCTACAAGTATGGAGTTTTACTAGTTTTTACTTAAGAAAAATGTACCTTCTTGTACAGCCACATCAAAGTCTGCTTACAGGTCCCAATGCATTGGTAAAAAGTAGTTGCTTAAAGTATTTTATGGCTCCAAAGGGAGCCATGTGAAGTCTGATAAACTGCCTCAAGTGATGTCGGTTGGGGCTGAAGACTACAAATTTGAAAAAGAATACAATTTGAGGGTTGTGGACTTAGACAGAAGTGAGCTCACCAGACCTCTGTAGCCTGCTTGAGGCTAATGACTCAAGGCTACAAAAGCTGCTAGTAGCATAACACGCCCAAATCTCTGATCATGCTGTCAGATTTTTGGTTTTGACATATAATACTGTACCACCATAGTGCCAAGCGAGGATCTTGTGTACTCTCTAGGAAACAAAGTATAGTTTTCATGCACACCCGTTTGGAAAGAAAGTCAGTCTAATACAGAAACCTATTCTCTTCTGTTGTCACTCTGAGTTAAAGCATTAAGGCAATAAACCTCTTTTAAAAATGTAGCATGACTCAAACCATCATTGTAAGGGAGGACATGACTACAGGCACTAATCTGGTCGTTGTAATCGTGATATCCTATAAACAGAGTTGTCAGCGTGTTTAGAAAAGGCTTCACCTCTGCCTCTATATATTTGGTCTGAAAGATGACAGAGAGTTATGTATATTACATAAAGTCCAAACATGATCTGCATTGCAAAATCCAGAGCCTGGAAACAGAGGGGGCAATTATGGTGGATGTTGACAGGTTGCACCCTTGAAGGTGCTAATGATATAAAAGATCCTAACACACAGTTCTCAGAAGTTGTTTCTTCAGCCTGGGTGTGAGGATAATAAGTTGTGTAGTTAAAAATATTTAACAGAATATTATCAACACATTTCCTAAGGCTGCATGTTAACTAAAATGACTCTACTATACTTCCTCTGCTACCAATATACCTCTACTCTGTAGGGTCATAATGAATACAGTGAGGTGCCAGTGACCTCACATGAAATATGTTTAAAGTTCGAAAGGTTTATTGCTGCTTAATTCTTTGCAGCACATCTAGTGAAGAAAACACGTCAAGAAATCAGTCCCCCTGTCAAGCCTAGGGCTTGGGTCCAAACCCCAAAAATTCACTGCATTACGCACAGTTGACCCAAGAGTAATCATGTCAACACTGTAAAAAATTAACTGCTTCCCTTTCTACTGTCTAAACAGGATGCACCACCTGCTCCAAATGGAATTGGTATTGATGCACAAATGAAGTATATCCTCCAGCTGTAGCTGTATACTTCACCTTTTGCAAAAAAAAGCATAATAATATAGCAGACATTTTACAGAATATAATATTATGGTGAAGAAAGCTTTTTTCCTTAACACTATGTGCACATATAATTCATCAGCATTGCTAACCCATGCTCTCTGGAGTAGTATATGTAGATAAATGTTCAATTAATGTTCAGCACTACTACTAAATCATGGAAATAGCTTAGTTCTATCTCTTCAAACTATGTAAATACTGCTGTACCTTTACTGCAACGCGTTATACTAATGCACGGCCTACATGTGTTTAACTTATAGTGGAACCTCCATAGGATGTATTGTTGCAGAAAGTAATTCAAACTCGGCAGCTTTGACATAAAGCAGGTGCTATAGTTTAGACTCCACAGGATAGATAGAGGAAATCACTCAGAAATTTAACAGCCAATGGCCCAAACTAAATTCAAAGCAGAGTTGTTGTCAGTGAAAACATTTCCAAAAAGGGAGAGAATTTCTCAGGTAGTACCAAGAGGGACAGATGTTCATGTGTTTCCCCGAAATAATGACTGCAGCAGATTCAGCATTAAACCCAATCCAAACCCAGTTATGAATGAATGACTTCCCTGACATGCTCTCCCTCTGTCTCATTCTCTCTGTGTTTTTTCTTCATTCAACAGTTTGCTCTGAGGAGGCACAGATGTTAAAGTAGGAAAAGCCTTTGCACTTTATCTACAAGATTTGCTCCATTAAAAATCACAAGATATCCCAAAGGCTCCTGATAAAAATGGCTGACTTCCTGAAAACACGTGGAAGCAATGCTAAAAGAGCCAGGGACACGTAACATAGCAAATCAAGTTAATAAGCGTGATAACAGCTCTGTTTCCATAATTGGCCCAACTTTTTTTTTCTTATACCCAGAGGAAAACTGGTCCTACTGGTCACATACATGACCTATGCAGTTTCAGCCTACTGTCACTGCTGAATACACAGTGTATTATCCTCATTCACTGTAAAACACAGACACCAGATGCATCTCTCCTGGACTGTGAGGATTTGTTTTTTGGCTCTAAAAGGTTGAAGTCTGATTTCTCATGAGCCTGGGAATTTGAGTCTGATACGTAAGAGTGCCAGCATTTTTCCAGCTTTTTCTAATCTGAAAATGTGCTTGGACAAAGTTGCAGACACATGTACACCTAAGGCAGTGTGGGATTTCTTTTAGACTTCACGGCAGAGGACTGATAGCTTTTGGAACCTAAGTGTTTCTGCCTTTGTAAATGTCTCTGCCTGCTGCACACTCAACAACCAGCAGTGCTTCACATCACTGAACAATAATAATTACATTTCCTGAGTGCATCGGCTACATCTGTGCGCATGCTGTATAAGTGTGTGTGTTTGTGTGTGTATTTTTATTTTCTTAGAGTCACTGAGGATTTATGACACCGTGCCTCCATGATAACCAGCTACAACATCTGTGGCAGTAAAGTGTGTTCATAAAGACTGCAACATCTGCACCGTAAAAGTGTCCATAAGCATTCTTCTGACCAAATTATACAGTCCATGTAAATAAATACATGCAGGAAACTAGTCCACAGGCATGACTGCTGCATGCATATTGTACAAATTTTTTTCTCTACAAAATAAAGCAGTCATTTTATATCAAAATTAACATGTTCATTTTGATGATACAGGTTGCAGGGGCCACCTACTCAGTTTTAAACAAAAAAAACATATACAAACTTAACAACAGATATGATGTCCAATTTAAAGGCGGTTGTTTGTACAGACACTGACAGGTGAATCAAGTCTAGTGACTGTGTGGGAACAACAAAACCAATTCAGAATCCACAAAAATGCTTTTTTTTTTCAGGAGGCTTCTGAACTCCCAAAAGTAGAACTTGTGCAATCAGGGTCTTAACATGAATCTGGATCTATTTATTGTCTGTGAAAAAGCTCCACATTTTTAGATTCTAGTTCCAGCTTTGTTGTTTCTTGCTATGGTACAAAAATGTGTTGACAGTGACAAATCTTTATTTTAACTGTCCCAACATTGCAGGGATATTGCATCTGTAAAATGTGCCTCAGCGTGGGACTTTGATTTAAAACTCCAGAGAGGATCTGTTATCGAAATGGGAATATGTGGGAATCACTGTTTCGTACATTAGACATTCTTACATCGGGGGGGTGGAAACACTGAAAGAGAGCAAAAACACTCACTGGCACAGAAGTGAAACATGGTTACACATGCTGTCACTCTAGACCTCCATCTTGAAAAGGTTCAATGTTGCACACAACCCACACAACATCTTGAAAATGTATAAGGATGCAGACAGATTGGATTTCCAGCTTTCCTGATGATTTTGGGGATTTGCGCTTTGTATTCTGATTTAATTTGTTGTCCACATCTTCCTTAATCCTGTAAACATATCAACATGAATACAGGAATGAATCTTGATTTGTTTTCTTTGTGCATTATTCTCTCCATTTGAACCTATGTTTCTTTGTCTTTCCGTCTTTGCAGATCTGAATAACATCCCATCTGACCTGCCATCTGACATAGTGAAGATGGATCTGTCCAGTAACAGCATCAAACATCTCAGGCCCAAACAGTTCCTGCTGTCCAAAGACCTCAAGCTGCTCAACCTCAGCAGCAACAGCCTGCACCATATAGACACAGGTAACACGACAGCCCCACCAACCTCACACACACTTGAATACAGACATCTCGGCACTAAATTACATTATACAATAGCCACAGAGATACTTGATTGGCTGGCAGGTAAGTCATATTTAATGAGTACTTTTGCTTCTTATACATTACATGTTAATTCTTTCTGATTAAATCAACCTAACAGTGGGTTAAACTAGTGGTTCCCAACCTGGGGGTCAAGGCCTTTGCAAGGGGTCGCAAGATTAATCTGACAGGTCAACAAAAAACTCAACAAATTCATGTTAAATGTTTGTCTTTATCTTTTTTTCCTCAATTACCAGATGCATTTACATCTTCCCCTAAAAAATATTCAAAGTAAAAATCACTCTTTCGTTGCCTTGTAAGTTAAACTGACTACAAATATGTATGAAGCCACATTCACAGTTACAAAGATAAGCAATGCAACCTTTTGAGCATGAACACACTAGAGCTACAACGTTTAGTTGATTAATCGATTAGTTGTTAACTATCAAAGTCATCGCCAGCTATTTCATTTTTTAAGAAAAAAATGTCCAAATTCTCTGATTTTAGCCTCTCAAATGTAAATATTTTCTGGTTTCTTTAGTCCTCTGTGACAGTTAACTGGATATCTTTGGGTTGTGGACAAAACAAGACATTTGAGGACACTATCATGAGCATTAGGGAACAGTTAACAATTCATTGAGAAACTAATTGACAGATTAAGTGATAATAAAAATAACATTAGTTGCAGCCCTAGCACACACCAAAACATGCAGCATATATAATCAGAGGGAACACATTTGCCACTGATGTGTGTGAACCAGGGGCCACATGATATATTGCCATACCGAAGGCCTTGCAAAAGCACTTAAAATGACAATTAAACACTATTGCATGACTACACCAAGTGCTGTTTGAGACAGCCATAGATACCTCTGTGATTCACTAGAAAGATGATTATACTATGTACTATCATTCAACACTCCCGACAAAATGCAACGGTATAGTTAAAATGTGACACATTTAACAACTAGCCAGCAACTCAATACTAAAATAGAGATCAAGAAAAGGTTTGAGAAAATATTAAGCCTTTCTTCCAGCAAACACAACATAGTTAATTGCGCTCACTGAAGCAGAATATCTGTTCTGAATACTAATTCTGCCTCAGCATTAGAGGAACACCATTAAAAAAGTGCAGACTCATTACTCTCTCCAGGCTAATGATGTCTGGGCTCATGTCTTCCTGCCCAGGAGGGAAATCCTTTTAAAAACCTTGTAGTTTTTTTCATTACCCTGCAACATATGTAAACAATCTATCTCTGTAGCTGGCTCCAGTGCGTCCAAGACTATTTAGAAACTGGAGAATACGTTCTGTGTAATTCTAAGAGCTTGTGATAGCCATTGACATGTGGCTTCAATCTCGGTTACTCCTTCTAATCATGTTCACATTTGGAGTAAAATAAAATGAGTTTAGAATTATTTTCAAGAAGTTGTTCAATTCTGCTTTTCATGTGGATGATGACCACAGAGAGAGAAAAGAACATGAATGAAAAGGCATGAAAGCTCTGGCACACTTGTATTATTTACTATTGTCTTTCATTGCTTGTTTTGGCCAATTTGTGTGCCAAATTGTTGTGGTTTTCCCTCACAGGACCAACCCGAAAATAGAAAAAAAACAGTAATTTAGTCATAGGAAAGTACAGTTTATTAGAAGGTCAATTAAGTCTCCGATATCCTGTGACTAATAACTTGACACTTTAGGAATTGTCACAATGTGGGGACCCCACCCATCTGGAATTCCAAACTCTGCAAAAAATATTTCTTAATACTCGTCAAGTCCCTGTAGAAGATCCCTCTTGCCTGCATTACTTTTGTGTTACTGTAAGTGAAGTAACAACGAAGCAGCACACAAGTATGTAATAGTGGGGTGTATGTAACAGAGATATCTGTAGTTATGGTGACTAGAGACTTTAAAATTGTGTTTATTTGTTATGGAGACTTGTTGCCAAGATCAGAGTGGGGCAAGCTTGGGGGGTAAATCCTAAATGTATCACCTCTGCTGAGGTTGGATGAGGGTTGTGTTTCTGTGCCAATCTGTCTGTTAGCCCGAAGAATGTTAATGCATGTACATTGAAGCTGGAAAAATTGATGGCAGGGTTTAAAGCCTCAGTGGGTGTTACGTTGTATGGATCTGCAACGGTGGCAGAAGTGCTGATTAAAATACTTGGAGATTAGGGTGTTAGCTCTCTGCTTCGCATTTATTCCATGACAAAAGATTGACTGTCTCCAAGGATGGTGAGATAAGGATGCTTTGAAACAAAGAACAGATGGAACAACAACGATGGAAGAGTTGTCACTTAAACTAGCTAAAGTATGGTCATTAAAGGAATAGTTTGATGCTTTGGGAACCGCAAGTTTATTTGCTTTTTGGCAGAGAACTGGATCAGAAGATTGAAACCACTTGCATGTCTGTATGCTAAGTATGAAGCTACAGCCCGCAGCTGCTTAGCGTAGCATAAAAGCTCACTTATTAACATGTTATATCTCATTATCGCTGGGTTGTTGCCAGGCATCCAGAAGAGATTCCAGGAAGTTACTCCTCGGAGCCAGACCTTTCATAAACAGCAAATTGTTATTTTTACAGTTACATGTTTTATGTATGGGATTAAACAAGCCAGTTTATATAATATTTGTGATTTTAAGAAGCTCCGGTTGGTGGATTTTGTTGCAGTTTGAAAGAGCCAGGCTAGTTGTTACCCTTGGTTTCCAGTCTTTGTGCTAAGCTAATGTAGCGTCATATTTTAGCAGATGTGAGAGTGGTTTCGATAATTTCATTTCACTCGTGGACCTTTCTTAAAATATTCAATGATGCCTGAAAAGTGAATATAATTCACAGAGTGAATATTGCTTCACTTAATTTCATTGCTTGGGAAAATGTCATGAAAGTAGAGCACACTGGGCTTCCTGTGACCATAGTGACTCAAAACTAATCTAATGAACGGTACCGATTTGGGAAACTAAGTCTCTCGAGTCAAGAGATAAGACATGGGAGGGGGACGTGAAACAGTCCCTCCATTCCTTTTTTCCTTCCTCAGCTATAGTTCCCTCTATCTGTGTCATCTTTAGGGTTGAGATTGCGGAAACAGAAACTTATTTTTTCAATTATTGAAAATGGTTTTCAGAAGGAGTTTAGTCCCTGGTGTCCATTTTTCTTTTTCTTACAGATCTGTCTCAGTGATGTCTTTATTCTCCCTATATTTATCTGCCACTATATGTTCTACCCGCTCTTCTTCTTCCCCTGCTCCCATTTGCCTCCCCTCCTCTCTTCCGCTGTGTAAAGATCAAAGCTAGGCCTAAGGCTAGTGGACAGTGTGAGACCACATTGTCCCTTTACACAGACTGTCACAATGTCTGGAACTATTTAAGGATGTTAACAGGTACCTTTTTAACTCAAGTTAGGCAGATTTTGGTGATTGAGAGGTCTGACGATTCACATCCATATAAGTGGAGATGAAAGAGACAGCTAGATAAAGCTTATGACTTATTATCAAAATGATGACAATTCAGGTCAGTTGGTCTAGATTTCACTTCTTAAATCCACTTGAACCATTTGCATTTAATGCATTAAGTAAGTGAAACCCCTCCGCAATCTTTAAGAGTTTCGACACAGTTCAGACAACAAAAGTGTTTGTTCATTTTCAGTGCGAACACATGCCATAACCACGTAACACTGCTGTCCACTGAAAACCCTGAAACTGCAATTTTGGTGATTATCATGTTAAATTATGTGGTACAAAAATATCTATTTATGCAGGTTTAAATAAACCACACAAGCAACCAACCAGGGAGTGTCCATGGAGACATTGTTTAAGTAATTAGACAGCAGTATGAGATGCCAACTTAGATTGCTTTACTTTTTTTCCTCTCCCAGCTGCATTTGCAGGCCTGCTGTACCTCCGTGAGCTCGACCTGTCCAACAACAGCCTCCATTACTTCCAGTACGGTGTGCTGGAGGACCTCTACTTCCTACGGAAGCTTTCGCTAGAGAACAACCCCTGGATCTGCGACTACAACATCCACTACCTGATCTACTGGCTCAAGCACCACCCTGGCGTCTTCTACACTGGCCTGATCTGCTCCGAGCCGCAGGAGTTCAAGGGCTGGCGCGTCGAGGATTACGTCAAGACCTACAACGGGGAATGTCCCATGGATAAACAAACTGGAGGGATGGATACGGGACAGGGAGGACAAGGGGGGACGGACAATGATGCACAGGAGGTGGTGGGGGAGACGAGCGAGAGGCAGAGTGAGCGTCTGCCTCGGCCTCTGAAAGAGAAGAAGCCCAACAGGTTTGAGATCATCAGGCTGAGTTAGAATGGAGGTGGATCAGCGGACTGGTGTGGTTTAGTTTGGAGTGAGTGAGTCTGTGGACAGGCTAAAGAATGGATTAATAAAGGTAGACTCAATGATTTGATTTGACATGTAAAAGTACAATTCTGGAATAAAATCCATTATTTGTGCTTAATATGTCTTTTAGTAATTAACATTTATAATTAGACATTCAGATTTTCTTAAAAGGTTAATTGCAATGTCATTGCTAAGTTTACCTTTAAACAAAGATTTAGGAGATGCAATCTGAGTTTTTTTTCTCCATCTTTTTAGCAGAACATTCCCAGACCAGTCTGTATCAGATATAATAACCCCAAAAACGTCTCTTAGAATTTTCCACATCATAAACTGCAGGTGCTCTCTTATTTCTGTTGAGTAATTTTGATACTGAGTTCAGGATATACTTTTTTTTTTTAAGTAGTCTTTTTTGTACTAATTAATGTCTGACAATGTCTACCTGTTTTCTGGAAATAAAATTGGGTTTATTTTTTCTGAAAATCTATTTTTTACTATGTGTTGACAGACATGATGGAAAGCAAAAATCTAGATCTGGATAGACACACTGAACTCGTTTACCTGCAGTTAGCCACCAGATATGACGGCAAGCAGATGCATTGCGTCATACACTTATTCACTGTTTCAATCAGTAAGTTTCCAGATACACTTTACTGGGAATCTGCCAAGTGCATCATGGCTGATAATTATTGGTTAACGGTGCCAAATAATAAAAATGTCCTGATATCAGACCATAACAGTGATGATGATGGAAACTTTGAGTCTTTCACTGCTGAGAGTTTTTGTTTTGTTATTGTTTTTTGCATTTGGCAACCCAATCAAGGAACTTCCTTCTGAAAAGTGCCCACAGGTTACATTTCAGCAGATGAAAGGCATTGCATGCACCCAAGAAACAGACTTTTCTTCACTGACTATCAACTAGCGCCACCCAGTGTGCTTGAGACCAACACACAACAGCAGACTTCATGCAGATTCTCATTCTTAGTTATGGGTATTAGTATGTCATATTCTTTTGTTATATTTAAAAACAGGATAATTAATTTCCTCCTGGCGTGGAAGGACTAAAACACAGACCAGATTATTTAATTTAGCTTAACTTTTTGTTGCTCAAATTAAGTAAGTAAATACAAATGATTTTTATAGTCATAGATGGATCATTTATTGCTTGTCAGCAGGATTTTCATTTTGAATAAAAGGACAACTCTACACCTGGATTGTTCCCATGATTTCTCCACTCATAACTAAACCAACAAACATTAAGGCAGGTTAACTGTATCAGTGTAAGAAAAGTAACAGTCAAGTCCAGCTACATGACTTCCAGGTTGGTGTTTAAACAAGGCCTGCCAACTTGGCATTAGACACACAGAAAGATTACATCCTGGATGTAAGCCTTGTCAGCTCAATTACTTCAGTTTGACTGTGTTGGCAGGAAGTGATCTTGGCAAAGTTCAGCCTTAAAGGTGATTTGACATTTTTCCTGTTTACAGGGGTGCGTGTAAACGTAGCTAATTGTTTCTTAGTGCACTCACAGATGTTTTAAATCACTTTGGTATTCATTGTCTAAGGCAATGAGCAACCAATCTGCAGTTGTAGTTATAGCTGCAGTTGAATATAGGTGTAATAGCACAGTGCCCTCCAGTGTTCACATTGATGCATTGAAGGCCCAACAATTTTAGACACTTTATGGTGGTTTTCCCTTGATTTGTCACCCATTCGTATACATCAGCCTCAACTTAACCCTTGTTTTGCTCAGAAAGTCAAACATTGTCCTGCTTCATTGTATCAATTGATCACAGAAGTTGAAAGAATAAAATTAGAACACATTCACAGCCTTTTAGAGACATGTATGACAATGCAAGGAATCATTATGTATTTGACAAGAGAAAGTCAAATATAAATTCACAGTCTTCTGGCTTGCGGCAGGTTCTCCAGAACATTTTCATCAGCGGAGGATCACAGCTCATCATAGAGGCACCGCAAGAGGTCACTTGGGTGAAATAGTCTAGCATACTAAAGTAGTCTTTTCAGCTTTTCAAAGGTTTGATCGACAGAGTGAAGCTTGAAGACAGCATTTTGACAAAATACAGCACAAAGATGTCAAGGACAACGCTGAGGCCTGTTGAGAATGCTTGTAATGCTTACATTTTGTGGTAACTAACCACTGCATTGATGCTTTAGTTTTTAATTCAGATTTAAAAAAACAAAAACAATATAGTAAGAATAGTAACCGTATTTACTAGAGCATTTGGTGCCAGTAATATTACATCAAATCAGGAAGAAAAGTCCAGCTATAGTTGATATCAGATTGGCTTACTGTAACTGTACCCAACACTGATCACAGCCATCATCACTGTCTCTTATTCCCCCATTAAACATGCCTGGTTTGATGTTTTAGTCCTTGTAGCACCGGCTGAACAACTGTCACAGGTAAGGCACAGAAAAGTACACTGAATTGAGTTTTTCAATACTAAAATTTCCTCAATGCAAAGACTCATGGTCCTTAAGGTCTTTCCAGCCATATTCCACATCCATGCATCTTCGGATCCTCTTCTCCAACATTCATGATGAAAAGTGCCCTTCACCTTCTTCCTCATCCACCGTCAACTCCTAATTTCCAACATCAGTCACCTCCTAATCTCCCCTGTCCCGTCCACGTTTAAATCAGCAGCATGTCTTCTTCTCTGGTGGCGTGTAGGCACTTGTGATGCCATCAACCGGACGAGAGTTAGCCCGGAGGAGAACTCGAGGTGTGTTGTTGCTCTCCAAGTCTCCCTGTTGGATGTTAAGGCCGTTGCGAGCCAGCAGCTCCCTGGCCATCATCATGAAGGCTTCTTCCACATTCTGGCTCTCCTGGATGCAGAGAAGGAGAACTTTAAATAACAATTTTAACCAACTTCAAAACCTCTCTTTTGTGTTTTATATGTACGCTCATTACCTTTGCAGATGTTTCTAGAGCAGCTAGTATGCCTGCCTCCTTTGCCTGGTTGCAGGCTTCCTCAAATGGAACCTGACGTTCCTGCTCCAGGTCACATTTGTTACCTAGATGGAGAGCGTAGAGATGTAAACACAAAAGCTCAAGATCACCTTAAATATCCAACAGGAGACTGTATTGCCAAAGTTCTGTTAATAGTATTGTCAGTGCACCTAATTTACATGCTAAGGCCAACATGTCAACACTCTTAAGTGTACATACAGTCCTGTAAGTACAACTGCAAACACAAGTGTAAGACTAACAGCCATTTGTTTGAAGTCATTTTAAGGAAATAGAAGTGATCCAGTGAATTGATGCCTTTCCCACACAACATATAAAGTACCATAGCTGAGTATTATTACCATCCCTTGCAGCATAGTATACTCAAAATATAGATTTCTCTGACATTAGGCTCTAAAGCTTTGCTGCAGAACAATGCCACCTATGTTAATAAAAGCATTTAAAAAGCCTCACTGAGGCACTTAAATTTAAATTATCACCTTAAACAACCTTCAGGGTTTGCCCAAGTGACAACTGAGACAGGCACATGCAATATACATCAGTTTCATCAGCTGGGTTACATCAACACAGTAACTATTTAATACATAATTTTTTTTTTAGTTTATGACAACCAGTTCATTACAGCAACAGCAAAAACCCCAACCCCCTTATTATTATATTATTCCAGGGCTATTGCTCTATAAAAAACATTATGTTCTTAAATGTTTCTGTTATTTTGTCCACCCTCCAGCAAAGATCACACACAAATGCTGTATTCATGCAATCACATGTGAACAGTCACAACCACACTCACCTATGAGAACCAGCACTACATTGGTCGCTCCGTAGAGCTCCACCTCCTTGATCCAGTGAGCCACTGAGTCAAAGGTGGGACGTCGTGTGATGTCATAGGCAATGATGGCGCCGTGAGCGCTGCGATAGTAGCTCTGGGTGATCGTACGAAACCTCTCCTGACCTGCCGTGTCCCACACCTGCATCTGTTCCACACACATAAACATGAACAAGGAATCAGCTCTAATGTGGAAGAAATACACAAGACTGGAGGTGTGGCTGATATGCACATAAACAACAAAATGAAAAATCACACACCTACACACACACACACACACACACACACACACACACACACACACACACACACACACACACACACACACACACACACACACACACACACACAGGTCCTTGGCCTCTGCAGGATACTCCCTGAGCATCTGACAGACCATGTTAACGTGGTAACAGCTGCCATAACAACCAATCCAGACTCACTTGCTAAATTTGTATGTGTTGATGTCTACTGTTGATATCCGGATAAGTTTAATAGAACAGATCAAAATACATTTATTACTTTTTATTATTGAAATAAAAGCGCACATCTTTACATTTCTGAATATAAACCTGTAAAAATAAATAATGCTGACCATACTGTTTATAACATTATATATGCCTGTAAAAAAGGCATATTCCTGCTTAATGACTCCCTCTTTATGTTGAAGTTGTAAAAATAAAGAAAGCGTTTTAACAAGGAATAACCTGCTTATAAGGTTTTCCAAATACACATCTGCTTTACCTTGATTCAAGTGACACAGCTGTGATTTAACTGAATAAAAGATGATGCATTGTTGTAACAAACTCAGGTATAATACATGGTTATTAGTTGAGAACTATAATGACAACCAAAGCCAAACAAACAAAAGAAAAACAAGAACTTAGCTTCATTAAAACAAGGAAGAGACATAAAACAACACAGCTATACCCGCTGATCACCAAACATATAAAAGTGACATATACTTAATATCGAGTGGCTCAATTGCATACGGTCTCAGGCCTAAATCTTCAGTTGGGGTTTGAGGTAAACACAGAAGCAGCAGCTGTTATTATGAAAAAAAATGTATTGTGTTACTTTTCCAAACTTATGGTGGCCTTATGTTACTGATTCATAAAAACAGACGGAATAAATGAACAAATGCTGACATCCTCTTCATTGGTGATACTCTGGAATGGGGCGAAGCATGGAGACCAGCCATCAACACATAAATTAGCTGTGGTAACCTTTGGCATCCTAGTTTTCTTAGCCATTAATAGTTTGGGATTTGTTTAAAGTTCAGTTGATGACGTGTTTGTTGAGTTTTGTTTTTTTTAACTAACTGGCTTACCCACAGAACAATACAGTTGGTCTAGGTGTGTTTGTGTGTGTATATTGACAGACTGTACTGTCCCTCCTGGCTATGACAAATCCAGATAATCCTTGTGAGATAGTTACAGAAAGAGACACTTTTAAAAAAGGTTGTAAAGTTTGAAATATCAATGCAGAAAAAGTACTTTTTCCCTTACCCCATACCTGTTAGTATTATGAGTAGGAGAGTATATATGTGTGACCCCATTGATCGATACCGATAATCAGTTTGCACATGAGTTTATTAATGATGATAGAAAAGGTGTAAGCCACCATTTAACTGAATGAACACAGGCTTTATTATTTTCTCAGGTAACTGACTTTTGATGCATGCGGAACCAATCACTGTCCACACTAAAGCATTTAGTTCCCTTTCCAGCTCAATGACAGCGCAGAAAAGTCATTCCAGGTTTATTTTTGTCTGCACAAAGGCTAGAGTAGAGTAGAAAAACCTGAAGGACAGGTCCTTCATGTGAGCAGCCGGTCTGACTTGTTTGGGACTCTAACTGACACTGCAACCAAAGGACACCTCTCACTGTGGCGTAATTTACCCCCAAACCTAGAAAAGTCCATCACATCTGAGTGGACCTTCGGAGTTGCAATTTATGCTATACTTGTCAGTTAAATATGTTACCAAAAAGGCCTGTAACCATGCTGGGCGGCCTGTCATTGTCAGAGCCAGCTGACTCCACAACACCCATGATAAGGATCAGGGCATTTAGAAGGTATTCCTGGAGCATACAGGGTCACCAAGTTAAATGGAAGACTTTTAAAAACATCTTTAATACCACATAGAATGCAACTTAATTCCCAGTGCTAAAATATGATTGAAAACCAGTGGGGACTGGTTGTTATTATCCTTATTAAGTATACACTAATAATTCCAATTTATATTACTCCTTAAATTAAAGTGACCTGGACCCAGATTGAGGATGGGTGGATTAACTAATTAAAAATAATGAATTTATTTAAGCTTTTGCTAAAATCAACACTTATTATGAGATGAAACCCACAAAAAAGGATTGAACCGCCTCCAACCACTATCCAAAGAATCCCACAAATGTATAAGTGTATAACATTTCATGCCTTCATAATGTAAGACTTTTTAATACCTTCTTAGGCCGTTTAGGAAACTGAATTCAATACTTATTAGATGTTGAAGATGAAGATTTGCAGTACTCACGTCTTATAATCCTTCTTTATTCCTTTATAATTCCAAATCTGCACTTTATTCTACATTTTTGACAGTACCTTTCAGTCTATGAATTATGTAACTCTTATTAAAGCTGTTTTATATACTCTGTTAATGACTTCTGTTAATCACGTACAGGTCTGCATGTGGGGGCTCTGATGTTCTGCACTGACACCACCTGAAAATATGCATACCCTAAAAGACTCCCCATGGTCCACTGCGCACACACACACACACACACACACACACACACACACACACACACACACACACACACACACACACACACACACTGTCATACACAACACACTAACCTTAACTCTCTTCCCCTCTATGTCCACGGTTCGTACACTGAAATCCACTCCGATGGTGTTCTGCTGTTTCTCTGAGAAAATCCCGGACTTGAAATTCTGAACCACGCAGGTCTTCCCTACGTTAGAGTCTCCGATCAGGATGATCTTAAACAGGAAATCAAAAGAGTCATCATGTTCAGGTCCTAGGGTCTGCATGGTGGAGGCAGAGTCTTTTTCTGCGGAGGTGAATGTGAGAGAATGGAGGAAATGTACTGTAGATCACTTGGAATGCTTGGACTTTTAGGCCAAGAGATGCTGGGTTATCTTTATGCTTGAATAAAGGCTGAGTCATAGGAAAGAAAATGGATCCTAAAATGCTATTATGTTGAGGAGTTTCATCCAAAAAACAAACAAAAACTACTAACCCCCCCCAAAAAACTGCAATCCTATTCCACAGTTTCTCCTTCCAGTGAAAGCTGTCTCCAGGCTAGAATTCCAGCAGCAGTACATTTAGTCAAATTGGTCCACATGTAACCTGTAAAACCAGTTTACAGTTGAGAGAAAGTTTGTTTGTCAGGGAGTAAAATGGTATTCTTCAACGGTGAGAAATTTTAAAATTACAATTTTTTTTATAATTTAGATCATACACATTGTAAATTATGAGGCACACAAGCAACAATATGGAAGAATCAACTGTGCCTGTTTTCAGTCATTAAAAGCTAAATTTTCTTAATAATAATTCTGCATTCTCTCTGTCTTGTGTCTCCAGCCAGCTCCGCCTGTCTCTCCCCCTCTTGTGCTCTTTCAGCAAGGACAAAACTGCCTCAGTCTCGGCTGCTCCTTTCAGCTCCTTCTCAGGTGTTGACCCAATTCATGGCCCACAGCAAAAGGCAGCATGAATACACATCCCATCCTTTTTGTCCACCTGCACGGGTTCTGGTTAGCTTCCTCTCAAATAAACACTTCCTTTAAATAAAATGCAATTCAAAAAGATGTGTGTCTGTACTCCAGGTTCCTGTCCAATCCACCTGCTGTTCTTTCGCTCACGTGTCAGCATTTTTCCTCCATCAGCCGGTCTCTCTCTCTCTCTCTCTTTATCTCAGTGTCTGTCATCAGTTTTTCCTGTTCTTACTGACTTACAGCCTCCTGCGTCTCTCTCTCACTCTCTCTCTCATAGCACCTGTAGAAACAATAGAAACCCGCCCTACCTGTTCTAGGGAAGTAGCCCAGCCCCATTACCACTGTGGGATCCTGGGAATTGCAGTCATTTTTTTTTGCCAGGAAGTCAGCACATTTCTTCAACTCTCACAGACTCAATGCCTGTTGCAACTCTCAGAACATTATTTTAAATTCTGGTCAACCGCAAAATCCATAAACAATTGCCCCCCCCATATGTCTGACTGTGTACATTTATCAAGATTAGTTATTATTAATATTATTAAATGACTATAAATTATACAACATGTTATTTTGCACACTCCATGCTGTCATTATGGACTCACATAGAGGCAAATAGTGGTAAGTAAAAATGTATGTACAAGTAAATATCACTAGAGTATAAGCAATAACTTTAACAACCAAAATATGTTACCATAACTGATGTATAAATTCACAATCAGCAGATGGAAGTAGTAGAACTCCCACTCACTATTAAGAGCTGTATGAGGAAGATGAAAATGAGGAAGCTTCAGGGCTGGGGACACTGAGGTCACTTCCATTGTATTTGAATTTTTTATTTATAGACCTTTGTTAGTTTTGCAAACCTGTGGGGAGCTTTCATTTTTGGAAACAAAACTTACAGAAACTATAATCCATTAGTTAAATGAATAAATAAAATGTAAAAATCCACATAATTAAAAAAAGTGACCTTTAGTGACTGTATTGTTGGTTTTGCGGGGGATTTAGGTCAACCATTTGTTTGTGCTGACGGGTGATCAGTATTTTTTTTATAATCCTGGCGACGGCCCTGCTCCTAACTGCACCCTTCACTCCTGTATTAATTCCTTTAATCATGGCTGAACATCATTCCTGTGCGCTAATCCTCCGGATTCCAATATTTCCGACTGCACGTGAAAGCGGCGCAGAGCATCCTCATCCAGCACATCACAGTGACGTCCTGTGCGGATAGATAGAGACATAGATGCCGTTACTGTTGGAAAAAAAAACTCACAGCTCTGTAGCCAAAAAATTGTCTTTATGTAAAAGGGTGTTTTAAAGCTCTGGAGAGAAGCAGCAGCATGCAGCGGAACGCAGTGGTCGTGGTGGCGGACAAAACCAGCCTGAAAAGGCCGTTTATTTTTGCAAATGCTGTGCATATGGTAGGTGAATTTCCACTGCTTTTGAATGCAATTTAATCCTTGAGGCCTGTTTGTTTGCCTTTTATAGACCATACCTCTGATTAAATGTTTGATTTGCTGATGTTATTTTGACCCAAACCATCGGTCTATTATAAATAAACCTTGTGCTATAGCCTGTGTTTCACATACAAACGTGCTGCAGCGAACCCCCCTCCGTCAAAATGATGTACAGTGTGTCTGCAGTGCATTTTATTACTAAATGTTTTAAGAAAGTCATGAAAAGGAAGAAAATTGCTGGTACCTGTATAAAAAAGACGCCATAGTGCAGGTTAGAATGTGCATCTACAGAGGATAAGCATCCTTTTCCGTCCCTCCTCACACCGACCTCTCCCCTCAAAGAATATCTGTCATATTCTTATAATGCTACATGTTTACAGTGTGTGACTTTAGAGTCATGTGTCCAATGTATATTATTTCAGCTTTAGGCTAACCCTGGGTAGAATGCCTTCCATTAGCCCCATACTGCTCCTCTATAAGGTGACACCTAAAGGCAGCACACATTTAAAAACAGCTGGTGATACTTACAAGTGTATTTATAGATTGGACACACATTTAGAGACACTGGCATTGTAAACCTACTATATTTCTTTCCATTTCTTTCCATTTCTTTATGTGTATTATTAACTTGAAGTAGTTTGCAAACTTAACACATTTTTATGTTCCTATCTTTTCTCCAAAAGGCGCTGTGCTTCTTCATGTTGACCATGACAGTAGCTTGGCATAGAGACCTGATACAAACTGGCAAAGTAAGACTGTTCTTCTGACAGAATAAAAAATTATTTCCTGTAAGCAGATAATACTTATTGGAGGCAAAAATAGCTCCTGTCTTGTCAGGATTTAAAGGAGCAAAGGAGTTGCTGTGATATCCAAGGGTGACTGGGGAATTATTATTAATGCATGGGTCTGCTTGGTCTTCCATCAATAGTGCCTGACCACTACAGCATTTTTATATTGTCTTTTCTCTGGAAGACCTGAGTTCCAGCCCTCACTTTGGCAAGCACCTGCCAGTTGAAGTGTCCTTGGGCAAGACAGTGAATTATCTTCAGGCGCTGAGAGTGCTGTTCTGTAGCTAGCCCTGACCTTTGACCTCTTTTGTAGCTATGCTAGCTTGGAAATACATCTGTGGCGACAATGTAATATTAATATTAAGTGTAAGTGAATATCTCCTATGAATTCTACCACAGATGCTTTAATCTTAGGTTAGTTTGTTAAATAAAACAAGAATTGTTGGCCAGTCAATGTATTGCTTTAATGCCAGTGTTATTTCTCTCCTCAGCTGGTGTCCAATGTTTCTGTAGTGATAATGTACATCATGGAGATCGGCTGCCTGCTGCTCTCAGTGCTCGGTGTGTTTGGAGCCTGTACAGGAAAAAGATGGTGTTTGATTCTGGTAAAAACCAATTCAAGATATTCCTTTCATAATAATGTATACATGTGTTAAAAAATGATGTTTCACTTCCTATTGTTGATTTATGTGTGTGTGCAGTACGCAGCTGGGATGGCGGCAGCCAGTCAAACAATAATTGTTAGAACGGCACTAAGTTACCAAGATGTTTATGAGGTATAGTACTTGAACGCCCCTTTCACAATACCTAATCTAATCCTGTTGTACAAAATACAGCTATCAAAAAGCAGCTTCAACTGCAGTATGTCGATCTCCCTCTTCAGAAACGTGTGGTCCGCGAGGAGTCCAAGTTGCTGTCAATGATGCCACTTACTGGAACCAGCAAAGCCAACAGGACACTGCTGTATAGTATTCAACAAGAAGTAAGCAGTTTTTTTCACTTGGGCTGAGTTTCATGTTACACAAATCCGGAGAATACATCCCCTCTTTCTTGGAGAGAGAAGTAAAACTACTTTCTAGGGTATAATTTTTGTCCACCACACAACTAAATGGTGTGTACATTTGTCCAATAAAGCTTATATATATATATATATATATATATATATATATCTCAGATAACAGGTCAGCACAGATCTAACATACACTGTAGAACGATTTAAAATTAAATTAACCTTGGTTCCCTCAGTGAAGACACTTTTTCTCAGTGTAACATGAGAAAAAGTGACTACTAATGGCTTTTGTCACTCCTGATATTATCCTTTGTCTCACTGAAATGTGGGCTTCCCATAATGCTTTGATATAAGTAAACATGAAGTATAAATGTTCCCATGGACCCAGTAAGCTAGTTAGGTTTTTTAACCATTTTGTTCAAATTTTGGCAAAATGGCAACATTGAATGCCGTATGCCGTTTGCAATGCACCCATAGATGGACAGACATCACTGGATTACTTTGATATTGACAAATACTTGGAAACCTGACAGTTTTCAGGCAAGTTGGGGAGTTTTAGGAACATCTTTTCCCCCCATGGTTTCTAACGGGGTTTATGGATGCGTTTTTGCGACAGACATCATATAAGATAAAAGGTACAAGTTGCACTGAATTTAAAGATATGAGCATCACATCTGTGTTTTCAGATTAGACTTCCACTTCCTTGTTTACAACCAGCATAATGTGATTATCTTAGCTCACTAATACAAATAGCAGTAGCTAGCTTAGAGGTACTTTTGGGGCATTTTCTTTGCCACGTGAGACAGAAAGAAAAGCAGGAAAGCCGCCAGAATACTTAAAAGATAGAATACATTGAACAGAAATCGTGGGAGTCTGCCCAAAGAAGACAGGCACCCAGTCTAACCCTTTGGTAGACTTTCTTATAAATGCTAACCCCCAACACAGACAGACACACACACACACAGACAGACAGACAGACAGACAGACAGACAGACAGACAGACAGACAGACACACACACACACACACACACACACACACACACACACCAGCAGTATATGTAGTCTTTGGGGCGTGGCCAGGGAAGTAGGTGTGTCTTTTCTTAAAGTGGTATCTACTTACGCTCCCATGGGAATTCACCCCAGTTCTAATCCAACCAATATATGGAAAAGGTCGTGATTTTTAACTCAAATGTGAGGGATGATGGGAATGCCAAGATCTATGATCACAAACAAGCTAAATTGCTACACTTGGTGTTGTTGAAACCTTTAACTGAATTATCCAAATAAAGGATGCATCATTCAAGGGTGCAGACATAATATGTTCCAGTTCTTCATTATACTGTGTCATGCATTTTTTTCTGGTTTATTTGTTTTGGACTTACCTTTTACTGTGTGTGTGTGTGTGTGTGTGTGTGTGTGTCACCTCCAGTTTGAGTGTTGTGGTCTTATTGAAGGCTACAAAGACTGGGGCTCTTCCATCCCTGCTTCCTGTAACTGTCAATATCCAGGAAAATGCGTGAGTATCTCCCTTGATGTGAGCAGAATATAAGCAGTGAAGATGACTCATTCGGAGTTTGTTGCTGTAGCCACACATTGTCTCTCAGTCAAGTGTACTTCAGGGAGAATTTATTTTTATTTAATTACCTGGTTTTAATGGTCATCATTGCTTTCAGGCAATAACACTAATTCTAATAACAGTCAATAGTCTTGTTTATTTTACTGGATACCCAGTAGAGATGCTTCTGCTATTGGGTTCACAAAAACTAACCAAATAAAGCATTGATACAACTGTGACAGCAAGGTCCAAAGAAAATTGATTGAAAATAGATTAAAACAAAGCAGCTGATCTTGGTACAACACAACACAAAATGATTAATACCAATAAGTGTTTTAAATGACCACATATAATGTAAACAAAATTAAGGAAAAGATATGTATGTGTTTGAGTACTGCAGCAGAGCTGAAAAAGATTCCAATATATACAAAAATATAAGATGTAAAATGTAAAAATATAGCTGTCCTTATGAAAACAAACAGACATGGAAATGTAATATGGCTTCAACAATGACAGTCAGCTATACTTATCAATGCAAACAAGCAATAAGTGTAGTAACATGCAAACAGGTTTTTTTTAATAAAGTTTCCAGTTTAAATTTGTTATCTAAACTACTTGTTTAGTTAATGTTTATTAAAGCAGTACCCTTGAAGTAGCTCTGCAGTTCGGCTGCAGATCATAGCAGAGTTTGGAAGTAATATGTTATAATAACTGATAGGAGTGATGGTCAAAGCTATGTAAATAAGACCCAGGATGTAAAAGGAACAGAAAATGTCCTTAAATTTGAAATGATCCTCATATTAATATTACTGGCACCCATTTTTCAGCACTATAGTGAGCTTTTTTTGGCCTTTTGTCACATTATGTAATGGGATTTTGTACTCACCAGATTCGACTACGAGGCAGCGCCACACTTGGGGCTCCGAAGAACCAGTATGTTTATCAAGAGGTAAAAGATTTTCAGATTGTTTAGAAAAGTATACAGGCTTAGTGGTCCAAGCTCTTATTTTCCCACCAATCTTCTCTCTAACTTTAACATAGCCCTGCACCCTTTTTTTCCACAGCCTTGCCTACCAATTTATGTTTCTGAACTGAAGCTTGCGTTCTCATTGGCGATGGGTATACAATTTGGAAGTGGAGTGTTTTGGGTATGTTCGTTTTTTTCGTTTTATTATTGAAATACAAAAATAAAGTATTTCTGTTATGACTAGACATAGTACACAAGGGCTCTGGTGGTCAGATTCGATCTTAGGTCAGCAGAAAATCATGTGGATCCCTGTTGTAACCATCACTAGACACCATAGCGTGCTTGTAACTCTTGTGCTTCCCTTTCCCAGGTGGTTTTACTTGTCATGAGCATCAAGCTGATGGGCCAGATAAAAAGGAAACAGGAGTTCATGGCTCTTCTCCAATCAAACAGATATGTTCCGGGTGCCTTCTAGTCACCAAGTACATTTTGATACACTTCAAGTTATTATCAAGAGTACCTTGTTTGAATTTGCACATGTAAACACGTTATGCTGTATACCATAATCTGGCTATTTTGTGCTATATCGACATATGTTGACATTATAATTTTCTATGAATACGTGTTAATGCATGTTACTGATATTGGAAAGTAATCTACATGCATAGGTCAGTTTAAAATGTCTTTTTTTGCCTTACTGCTGTAAAAAAAACAGTGCAATTTAATGAAATTAATTAATCTTTAATAATCATCACATTTTCACATGCTTTTGTCATATCTCTAAAATTATTTTATTCTTCCCAGAATTAAGCAGCTGTTTGTTTTCTTTGAGTAGCTGGAGCCTATCCTGGCATTTTGTTATTTACAGTAAGTGTTGTCTTATCTGGATAATATTCCTTCTCTCCATTTCCTTCATACCTCGACACATCAGTGAGTCTATGGAAAGACAGATAATAGCTAGATACTGTACCTAAAACTTTCAAACAATTTATCATAGCACAACAATTGATGCTAAAATTCTATCACCAGTGGAAGCAGAGAAATATCACTGGAAGTTCAACTAATGGCTTTAATTTTAACACTTTGTCGACTGGACCAACTTCTTTTAAACATACATATTTAAATATTCATACTCATCTTAAGCTCACTCATTGAATTTACAGCATTAGAGAAACCAATAATCGTTGAACAAATAATAATATGAGTAACCCTTATGTAGCACCTTTCTTAAACAGTGTTTACAAAGTGCTTTGATTGAAATATAATCATTTATTTATTGTTGAGCATAAATGTAATTTTCTTGGGTAAATAATCAGGTTAGACAAAGGAATGAGCCACAGCTCTCATTGGGACACCCGAATGTCTTGATGCCTTGTTAATAAGCACATTGTATATTTGAAACCTCATCACTCTATTCAGTTTCTCTTAAAGCACATTTAGTGAGATACGTGATCATGTCCACTAGGAGGAGAGGGGACTCTGATTGGTTGCACATTCAGTAGACATACGGTAAATCCTCAATTATTTTGCCTCCAAAATTTTGATATCAAGGTTTGGAGAAATGTTGGCATTGACCACTGCAGACAGGTTGTGAGAGGCTCTTGTAGGAAAATGTGTCATCAATATTCTTGCAGACTGGAATGTCCCAACTGATGCCACTCTCACCGAAGAAGCCTTTATGCCACATCACTTCTAATATGACTTGCTGCATGAGCTGCCTGCGGTTGAAATGTCTCCTTGACTAACGTACTGTCAAATGATTTTCATCTGGAACAGCAGATCCAATGTCTACCTGTGCACTTTAACCATTAATGCCTAATATACAGTATGTTCTTGCAAAGTATGGTATTTTTATTTCTGTCATACACTGTTTTTTTATTTATGGAATGAACTTATGTAATATTTTGTAAATAGCAGGAATAAAATGTGATTCTTGTTCCTTTGATGTCTTAGTTTTTATTTGAAATTGTTTCTTAGAAACATACATTTACTCAGCTGTACTTAAGTACAATCATGTGGTACTTGTACTACCTGTAAGGTTACACAGTTGACACCTGATTGGGAGGTGGAGGGACGAGGATAAGCCCCTGAACCTTTTATGCAGGAGATGAGGGAGGCCAGGACTCAGCAATACTAAAGAACAGGTTAGACATTTGGATTTACTTCTTTGGCATCTAGATTATCTGTATTCTTGTCTTGATCAAGACAAACAAACGCCTGATCCTGGAAACACTATTGTCATGCAATACCAATGAAATCCTGTAAATATGCATTGACTATAAAATGACAAGTAGAGAAACAAAGTTTACATAAAGTTTGGCAGAATATGATACAGAGCATTTCAGAAAGCTACTAAACCATAAAGTACAATTATTAAAGCTCTAATACATGCTAAAGTAAAAAAAAAAAAAAATCAAGACGTCATATCTATCAGGGATTTAAAAAAAAACAACATTTTCTTCCTTGACTTACATCATAAATCAAATGAGCTAAAGTACAATTCCAATCTAGGATGAAATTGAGTGCAAATGTATTAATTTTATCACTTCAATTCTTATTTGAAATATCTAATGCCCAATGAAGACAGTGGAAGGAAATGTAGGTGAAGCTTGTAATTGATTAATTACATATTATTCATTCATTATTCTGTAAATGTGCCACTTATGTATCTTAGATTTCATAATTTTTGATTATAACAAAGAAAGTGGAATACAATTTCACAGTGCTGCAAAGCCCACAATTTTCCCTTTGTAAGAAAAACAATGTTTCTTCCTGGATGAAGGTTTTTTTGATCCCAAACACTTGGGAAAGAAATAAAAACCCATGCAACTTTCATGCAATGCATGATACATTTAAGCATCATAATAAATTCCACTATGTATCCGTGTACCAATCCCATGTTTTTTTTTTCTCCGCTTTGCTAAATATGCTGATATGATGACCTTCATTATTGTGAAGAGCAGATAAAAATAAAAACAAAGAAATCAGGTGTACTCTGCAGAATCTGCGAGAGCGCTGTAGTTGCCTGCTTTTGCCTCCGCACTGTAGACCACTGCAGGGACATCTTCCTTCCGATTCAGCTGACACAAGATGGCAATACACAACGCTGCTGACAATGCCTAAAAGGACAGCGACACAGAGAAGGTTCTTTAACCAACTTGTCATCTTTTGTTGAATAGAGCTGCAATTTTAGAAAGAGACAGAGGGGGGCAGGAAAGACTGAAAAAAAAAACACAGGCTGAATGCCATTTATCTATGATTTCATCATCAATGCTCTTCACCTGTGCTCTTCCTGCTATCACAAATCAAAATGTCTGCTGTGAAAAAGGCCTGCTGACGTCTGTGTGTGTGTACCCTGAGTACTTGGTGCAGGTATTCAGGATTTTGGATTTTAAAAATGGAAGGAGACATAGACATCATGCCCTTGTTGCTATAATTCCTGCTGTAATTTGGTTGATATTGTGAAAGTTCTTGTTCCATTCACATATTAAGTTTAAAACAGTACACCATTTAAAATGATCTATCCACCTTATGTTTTTAGGTTTGATAAACTATTAAAAAGCACCAGTAGTGCTACTTGTGATTTTGTCAACAGCAATGAATTATACTTAATAAGGGCTTTAAAATCAAGTGAGTCAATTAAAAAGGAATGAACATCACAATGACCATGAATGAACAAGTTAGTGTAAGGAGGCAGGTAGGTGGGGACAATCATGATAGACACATACATACCCAGAGTAATGAGAATCCCAGCGCTACAACCAGTGTAATATTTCCTGTAATCCCTACCATATGAATTATGAGTGGAGCGCATGGCTGAAACAGAAGAGCAGATAAATGTAATGTCTCATACAGCATCTTCACTGTAAAACGTGTTTGTAGTTTAAACTAATAAGAAGCATTCAGGATACTCCTAATGTCAAACAAACAAAACAACTGAATAAACCAAACATATCTGCAGGTTAACAACCGGTAAACATATAAAACCAGTGACAATGAGTTTCAAGTTTGTATTGCTTCATTTTAAGGTGTCAGAATCCAAAAAAGCTGGAAACCATTGTTTTAGAGTACAGGAAGAATATTTAATAAAAACGTTTTTCCCTTCTTTTATAAGTATTACGCTCCATAGGGAGGTTTTGTAAATGCAGCCCTATACAGCAATACAGAACAGGTTGGAACATTTACTTTATAGTTAAGTGTTTTTGCTCAGAATTAATGTAAAGTTTGTCCTGTTTTGAGCCAAATTCAAAAACATTGTACCACCTTTATTTAAACATAAAATCTTAAATCTTAAAAAAATCAATGAACACTAAGAATTATACGCAGTTTACACATGTAAATGTAGACACAAACATTTACATTTTTATTACCTCTTTATAAATCATGATGGGCGTGTCATCAACCCTGTGCTCAAACAGACTGCTGTTACTAGGAGCTTCCACCTACAATACACAGACATGAATCATTATCTCCTGCGTCAAGAAAACAACATGGAGAGAACAACATTTAAAGCTTACATGCTGATCATTAGTGGCTTTACTATGTTCACTATCTTAGCTACGCGTGTTAGCATTCTAACATTTACTAATGGGAATAAAATTATAGTTTTAAAGGTTAATATGGGACAAATTCCAAATTTTAACCTGATGATGGTGATAGGAAGTCTAAGGGATCATCAGTCATTAGAATTCATCCTGGGGGAACATGAAAGTGATGGCTTGGGATCCTTTACATTAACGGGGGGGGGTCTTTTCTGACTTTCTTGCATTCTTAAACTTGATCCACAATGATATATTGCATTCTTTTTTTTTTTTTTTTACCAGTGAATAGAAGTGAATAATGAGCTTTCACACTCACACATGGGTTAATGGGCTCTTCAGCGCACAGGCAGGACTCTGAGATGTTGTAGCCCCAATCTAGATAGCCCTGAAAAACTCCGCAACAATGCCACTGCGAAGGAAGAGGGAAGGAATGGGAGAAGATTAGAATAGTGTACATAGTAAGACAAACCTCCACCTCCTGATTCTTCATACTAATAACCTATTCAGCTTATTTTCTGAGCTGCATCTGATTTATGCTACTGAAATGTTTAAGATCAACTCTAAAGCACTTGAAGCTGCTTCTGTATGCGAAGCAGCAACTTGATAACTGCACACACACTCTCACATACCCACACAAGGTTACCTACTTCTGTCTCTGTCTCCTTGAGGTTGTCTAAAGTACTCTCACTAGCATTAGCCAGTGGCAGCAATTCCAGGTACTGCGTCTTCATCTCTTTAGTCATCTGCACAACAGAACAAAGTAATATTAAAAAAATGTGATCATTAGCAATTTAAATATTACTGTAATTTGTTTTTTTTGGGCAAATTTGTGATTCACAAAATGCATTCAGTATGCGTACATGCATTCATGCTTGTTTTACAGTAATTTAAATCTAAAATTGGAAGGTGTCAGTCAGGTACTACAGTTCAAATTCTGAATTTTTGAGTACTCAACCAACTTATTTTCTGATTTCAATTGACTATTACTAATACTAATCCCTGCCTCCAGACAGCTATCTACCACTATTATACACACAAAATACATTTTCCATCCATCTTCTATGGATCATCAGCTGATGATAATGTGGCATGTCTTTTAGCATAATGTGCAAATTTTATCTAATTTTACAGGCTTTTCCTTCACAAACAAATCAGCTGGAGTCAGTAAATAAGTGATTGTTCAACCCATTGATAAAAAAAAAGGATGGATGTTGCATCTCCACTTCCTCCCACTGTACAAAAATGAAGCCAAAATACCCCGGACATGGCAGCTACCATCTTTCTATCATGATGTGAAACAACACTTGAACATATATTAGTGTGATTAGAACTACCTAAAAAGAAACTATCTTTGGGAAAAATGTATTTGTTTAGTTTGGCCCATCTGCAAACATGGAGGCAGCAGGCTTTATAACCTAAACTGCAGTCAGCGAACAGAGGGCGATCAAGATTTTTTTGGCTTCCTTTTAGTGAGTTGTGATGTTGTCCATCTTTTATATGTCGATGGTTCAACCAGCTCACATTAGCCTTTGCTTACAGCTGATCAAATCAGCTAGTAATCAGAGTGCATTTTAGCCAACAAAATCTATGGAGTCTGCTAGAAACAACAAGCCTGCTTTTGTTTACTCCTTGTTATCAGTTGTTTCAGAGATTACATCTAATTCTGAGGGTGAATCTTTCATTGTCATTCCCGTAAACAGCATATGTGATTGACAGGCATGGCAGCAATAACAGTAAGTGGGATGGCATTTAGCCAACCCAATCCAGTAGTCAAGAGTCTATTAGCTTAATGAGGAAGGCAGTTTGCTAGCTCATATGGTTTTATGAGTCTTCATATGTGCAAATGTGCACTGGGACAAAAAGAAAATGTCACAAAAGAACAACACGTCTCAGTGTCAACTTGGAAATACCAATGGTAGAAAAGTCAGTGCTCGAATTGAAGACGCAAACACGAACAGACTGCTCAGGATCATCCCAACTGCAAACTGAGACAGAAACACACACATAAACACGCATTATCAATCAGATTCTGGTTTAGTTAGCAGTTTTTTACTACTACTACTACTACTACTACTACTGCTACTACTATAATAATAATGTGTTCTTTCTTTACCCACCACTATTAGCGCCCACTGCTTCTCTGCACAGGCACCATACACACCCATGATGGCCAAGAACAGAGGAAAGATGGAAAAGAAATACATGACACGTATGCCTACAAGCATATTCTCTATCTGCAATGAAAACAAACAGAGAATCAGGTCAGCCAGGCTGGTGAACAGGGTAAGGGTTCAATGCCCTGTGTCAGCATGCAGCTGAATTGTTTTTGAGTTTTGAGTTGGACTTTTTAAAGTCACCAGTGAGTGAGTTTGCCATTACGTGTGTGCACTACACAGCAGGAATATACAAATCAGGGAAATAATGAGAAGGGGCTTACTTTACACATAGTTATTAAACCAGTGTTTTTACAAGTGTATGCTCTTCATTGAATTATGTATACTACTATATCATTCAGCTGACACTTGCTTTGTTTTGTCACTAGTCTACTAATGGATGCCTGAAATAGCAAAAGTACTAAAATACAGAAACATGGTTTGAAAAATGGTTAATGAGACATTATGGCATGCTAAAATACATATGCAAAACCACTGATATGATCCCTTAAGTTGTATGCTGTATGATACAAAAATAACATATAACATACTAGAAGATTTTATGCATATGGCCCACTCATAATAGACAGAAATATAGACACATAGAGCAGATACATTTATACACAGATAGATACTGACATCTGTATTATTATTTTTTATTTGTAATGCATGTGTTACCTCATCATGTTCATAGTGGTATCCATGGCCAAACAGAGTGAGTGCCAACAGCAGGGCACTGATGATCTGCAACAACACAACACTTTATTATTTATTAGCGTCCTTTCTGGACTGTGACTAATTATTTGTTTTTATTATCCATCAATCTGTCTAATATATATTTTTTTACAATACTGGCTAAAATGTTGCATCGGGTATTGGTGAGTATGGTTGTAAATTATTAGCCCTGCAATGTGACACTGCGACTTCCCAGGGTTTCAGACCAGACGATAATGATATCAGTCATACAGCCTTAATAATGAGTAATTACTTGCTTTCACTGTGCTTTCAAAATTCTTGAAAAAGTAAATGGCAAATTGCATTGTTGGGTTTATCACTGAAAGGACGGCCTCCCCTGCTGAAACTTGTTGTGAAATAAGCTCATTGATTGACCTAACCTCTGAGATGACTTTTTGTGCTGACGGTGTATACTCCATGTGTTCTGTGCTGACCCTCCACGTCAGCTGTTACTGGCTCAATAACATTGTTAATCGTTGTCATCAGTTGTGAGACATTACAGTGTCAATTTCTGCTGTAGGAGCTCTGTGGCCACACCCCGAAGAAGACCGTGCGTGTTGCTCCCACAGTGTGTAAAGAGAGTCCAACTGTGTATGATTACTGAACTTTATTAGCTCCTCACTGCTGAAACCTTATGAATTAGAACAGTTATGTGTATATATCCTGGAGGGATTTGTTTTTACTACACCATCATGTCCATTTTCCTTTTCATGCACTGGGGGTGGACTTCCTCCCCAAACTGTTTAATAACACAAGTTTTGATTATTATTATTTTTTTAAAACATCTCATAATCCCACTAGTTTTGTGCCATAATCAACAATTAAGACACACTAACACATGACTGAATAAGTTGCACTGGAAGCAATTTAACCATTCAACTAGTAGAGTTAAGCATCTGATTCAACAGCTGGCTTAGTTATATCTAAAGCTTAAAATTCTGCTCTGTTTTTCTGAATTAACGAGATACCTCCAGCACGCCCAGGGTCTAACCCAAATCCTGTATCCAGCCTCCAGCAGCTCCAGCGGGCTGCATGCAGGGTTCACCCCCCCGGAGCTCCGCTGGGGAGCTGGACCCGAATGCAATACACTTCTGCACCTTCCTGTGGCAGCAGCAGCGGAAAAACAACACACACACTTACCGCGATCAAACTTGTGACGATAATGTAACTCCGTTTCAAACAAACGTTCACTTTCCCCATTTTGTTTCGCTTTGCGGTCAACACATTTAATCCAGTTTAAAGTTTTCCAAAAGAACAAATCCACATGCTGTGGAGAACCCTGATTTTAATAAAGACTGGGCGGAGGGACCTCTGGGCTGAGCGGGGGGGAGGAAGGATTTCCTCCTCATCTGGAGAGAGGGGCAGGGTATGTGTGTGGGTGGTGTTGGAGAGGTTTTTAATAGTTGAAAAAAGTGATTCTAGGTTATATTCTGATTTATGGGCACCTGTCTGTAGCATGGAATCAGCTGCTCAAGTTTGTTACAATGACACACACACACACACACACACACACACACACACACACACACACATATATATATATGAGTTTGTTATAAAGATGAATTCACTCTCAAAATGGTGCTTAAATGTGCATTGGGAGATCTGGTTCTAGGAAAGGTCCTTTACGTAGCAACCAAACTATGTTATGTTCTAGCATAGCTTGCCTGGTGGGAAACAGAAGGATAGATACCGGCTGTCTGATTTAGTTCTATAGCAATTTGGTATAAGGAGTTGTTTTGAAGCTGATAATAGACAGGACTTTATGTTTGGAGGACTCATCCTGAAGAGTTATAGCCTACAAAGTGGGCACATTATGCAATAAATGTGTCCCTGAAGGGATGTTGATGTGTTCCATATTTTTTTATTTTTTTGAATTAGAAACAGAGCTCTCAAATTGAGTTCAAAGACGCATGAAAGAGGGAAAATCTTATTTGTCTATAGGCTATGTGTGTAAGACTGAAAGTGCCTTGCGTTCGTTCCCCCATAAAGCACCTTTTGTCTGCTGTTGTCTTGGACGAACAAAGGAACTAGTGAGAAGCTGCATCACATGATCTCTCATCAGAATCCCACCCACACACACACATACGGACACACACTTGCACCATCCATACATCTAATTATTTATCAGTTAACTTGTCCATCCATTTCTCTATCTGCAGCTCACTCTCTCTCACACACACACACACACACACGCAGATACACATGGGAGCAACATTATCAATCCCTACAGTTCCTCTGAAAAACACTTTCTATTGTGAAAGCAGATTCAGAGTGGAGCATCTCCTGAAGGAGGAGCATAAAAACATCTGGAGAGAATGATGAATGCACACAACACACACTGTATGCACGTGCGAATGGATGTCTGCATTAGTTTTTTATGGTGTCACATGCTTTCAAATGTTTCGGTCACCAGCGCACATTCAAGAACTATTTGGCACGCGCATATGTTTGTTGGCACGCACTCACACATCTGTAGGACATGAAAGCACAGAGACATTCTGAGGCACAGAGGATGTTCGTGGGCGGAAAGGACGCAAGGGTCCAAAAACTCTTTACTGGAGGTGCTTGGATCAGTTCTGTTGTAGAGATGAATGTTGCACAATTGAATGGTCATGGAGCAACATTTTGAGTATTTGTGGGGAAATGTTAGTGTGAAGGATAGAGGAATGTTGTTGCTTCCACAGCAGATTATCCTTAAAAAGTATTTTAAATTTAATCAGTTTTATTGACTTTGTGTGCACTTTAACAATAACATGCCAGAAAATAAATCTGCAGCATTAAATTTAAATTAAGTCCTAATCTTCCTCAGTTTTAAGTTTATTTATTTAAAAAGGGACAATGCACATTAATTAACATGAGGACTTAAGTCCATTATGTAAATGTACCAGATTTAGCCATGCAGAAAATATTTTCATGTCTTTTGTGTAAACATCCTACTGGCTTTACATTATAAGTAGACTTTTCTGTGACAAGAAAATGTGGAAATAAGCATTACAAAAATGTTTCCGCTTGTTTCATTGGGTACTTTCTTGAACTTATAATTTAATATTTCCTAGTTTCTACATGTTTTACAAGTGTCTGTCACATTGTTTCCTTTCTTGTCTCACTTATTGATGTTCTTTATTTATTTACTCACAGACACATATAGCTTAAACAAACAAGATATAACATGGTAGTTAGTGAGCATTAGAGGGGCTGGGAGGTGCATTTTGTTAACCTAAGCTAAGCAGTTGCTGGCTATAGCATCATGTTTACCACAGATATGAGAGTGGTATCCCTAAAACTTTTGTATGTTTATGGGAGGTGTAAGTGTGTGTCCGTGTGTCCATGCTGAACATGTTGAACTTCAGTATCTGTAGATAGGAAGTTGTATAAGCACTTTGTTCCAGCACCAGTTCCCATTGTTTTTGTGCCCTCTGGGGCACATCAGCACTGCTCCAGCTGTGTTTACTCTGAATGACTATGAAGGATGATTCAACAGTCAAATGGAGAATCTTTATACAAGAATTACACGTACATCACTATCATTAAAGCATGGTGTTTCAGTAGCACATTGTTGATATACAAGCAAAAACATCTCAAGTTTGTGAAGCAGGTATTCTTGGTTTTCAAAATGCTCTGCAGATGTTCTCCTGAGGAGACTCTTTCAGGGCCCTGGTCCAAAGCAGCTGAAAACAGCACCACCATTATTAGAAACATATTACAATAAATGTGATTATCGTGCAGTTTGGAGTGGCTCCAAGGTTTGCAGGAAGTTAAGTAACCAATCTCAATCACTAGCCTAGAAATGAAGCAACAGTCGGGAAAGGGAGCTTCACTGTGGAGAAATACGCTCTCACTCTTGTTTCATTCCAGTCAGACACTGGCTGTAGTTTTCGCAGATAATCTTAATCTTGTCCCAGAGCTGAGCACAGGCATAGTCGAATCCACTGGGTGTTAGTGTATGTGGAAGTAGAAGCTAAAATACATTCCTCACATGTTGCTCAAAACTCTCAGATATGTCATTTTCTGTGATCACTTACAGTAAGGTGGTGTTCTCAAACTGTGCAGCAGGCCCCACTGGTGGAACATAAAGCCACTGCATGTGGGGCCTGGGGGAAAAATGGAATGAAACTATGTTGAATGGAGATGATTTATGTGTTTAAAAAGATCAATGATCCTTTTAGATATTCTATAATCTCAAGAGTATCTATAAGATATAAGGGTATAAAGGGTCCTTGTTACTCCCCCTGCCCGGTGTGTACAGCACATTGCTACTTTCATTATTTCCAGGAATTGTTGAAGTTATTTCCAAAGAATGAATGCTGTGGGAAAGTAAGGGAGGGGGAAAGTGTAGAAAACATGTGCCAGTAAACCACCCCCATTGGGTGACATGTGTTCCCTGTAGGTCTTGCATCAAGATTTTTCACATATTTCTAGAGAATAGGATTGTGTTTGTAGCCGTCTGTGAGTAAAGGCATTCAGATTGTATGAGATAAAAGCAACAATTGTACCACAGACATAGTAACGGTAATGAAGATCCATAGTGTATTAAAATGATAATATAACATATTGCTGAAAGATTGCAGTGTATGGAGAAAAACATTATTGCTGACAAAACAGTCCCACCACAAGGTCCATTTAATATCTGTTCTAGGCCTTTCAGTCATATCACATGATCTTCAGCATTTCAGATTTTCAAAGTGCTATTTCTGAGTGCTCTAAGATTGAAAGAAAAGCTATTAAATGGATGTACTGTACCAATTTAAAAACACCTTTTTTTTATTTAGATATCTACAATAAATCCATTTTAAAAATGTTGAGATGTGAAATTTGTCTTATTTATTTGATTTATTTATTTGTGTTTTTTACAATTGAAGTAATTATAAGGATTCTTTGTGTGTATACTCATTTCTGCTGTGTAACGCAGCTGCAGTATATGTTGTGGTAATATTATATTTGAGTATTATTATTATTATTATTACATCCATTTGAACTGTTCCAGAGTTAATCAGATTATCATTACTCCAAAAATATAACTTAATTAGTGCTATCAAAATGATTTATTAACAATTCAAGTTCCACATTTATGCCCCATTTTCTCGAGGTCATTTCAGTTCCTACCAGCAGTGTTGTTGTTTATACGGAGGACGGTTGTGAGTGTGACACAGCGTTGCTCCGCTGTTGCGTCGGCCCCTTTAAGAAAAGTCACATGACGGTCACATGACGCGGAAGTAGACCGAGTTGTTTCAGCGTTGTTGTGTTTACATCAACAGCAGCTTCTCGTTTACGCGCCGCTCGCAGGTCCACTGAGTAAATGAGTAGAAAAAAACAGTTACGTTTTTATTATTCTTCCATAATAAATCCATTTCCCCATTTAAAGACAGGAACGGGGTTTACTTTCTTTGTTATAGCAGGTACAGCAGCTCTAGGTCACCAAATCCGAGGTAGGGTTCATGTGTTTGATCCGGATATCACTGTAAACAGGCGGGTTGTTTCGCATGTATAACCCACGCTTGAGCAGAAATAAAAACAACTATCATCGCTCTAAGCCCTCTGACATTACCTTCTGAATGTGTGTCCCAACTCTGACTGTTTGGTTCCGTTTTAGCAACAGGAAGAAGTGAAAACTCTGCAGTGTTTGGATGAAGTCGCCATGAAGCAGGACAGTGAGGCTGTGAACGTCCCTGCGTGCTTCATCTCCAACCATGAGGGGTTTCTCGGAAGCATCAAAAACTTAATCAAAGACTTTGTGGTGACTGAGTTAGACATCACAGGACAGCGTGTTAACACAGCAGCAGCAGCAGCAGCAGCAGCACAGACACCAGCCTGTGCCTCCTCAGATACAAACTATGAATCCAGTGCAGAATTTAAGGAGAATAGCTATTACTCAGTCTCCCAGGACCCTGATGATTCAGCTGATTGTGGGGGAGATGTCACCATACCTAGTCCAGGTAGTTTTGATTTAAGTGTGATTTTAGGCCAGCCGGTCAGTGAAGAGCTTGAGCAGTTTGTGTTGACTCTCAAAGACGAAAAGCCAACCAAGCAGGAGCTCTCTCTGGGATACTTCGCTGACAAACACCACAGGGCAAACGTCCACCGTGCTGTCAGACACCGCTTCCCCTTCCTCATGACTGTCACTATTCAGCCTGAGATCAGGGTGAGGGAGGACCCAGACTACAGAGAGCTCTCCCAGCTGGTTACAGAGGACGAAGCAGAGGACTTCTTCAGGTTCATAGACGCCAAAGTGCGAGGCTCATCCTATACGTTTGGACCTGATGACAGCAAGGAGCACAGGACGGCGGTCCACCACTTCCTGAGCCGAAGGTTTGGCAAATTGGTAGAGACTAAAAGCTTCAGCGACCAGGGGACCACGGCAATCTCAGTTAGGCTGAGAGAGCAAGGGAGGCCGAAGAAGAGAACTGCGGAGGAACGTAAGGAAGAAGAAGTTTACACAGGTAAGGTGTACAATTTAAGTATTAATTGAGAAAATTGTTGAAAAAATAAGAAAAAAAGAAATATACATTCCCAGAGCCCATGGTGAGGTCTTCATATTGCCTATTTTGTCCAACCAACAGTTTAAAATCCAAAGATATACAAAGACAACCAGCAAATCACATTTAAGAAGCTGGAACCGCTGAAAATTAGGCACCAAATGACTTCAAAATCCATTAATCAACCAATCATTTCAGCTGTAGTAAGGTAATCATATCACAAAATATGTGCCTTTCCCCAAATGTATCTGCCTTTATCAGACTCTGAACTCATATCGTTTGGCCTTTTCTTGATGTTTGTTAATGTGCCACGTCTGTGTAAAAAAGTAGAAAAAAGCTAATTATTTTAGGCTCAGTTGACTCTCTTAAAATAACTCCACTTACATAATCAAAGTCACACACAGCGATTGATATCATTAAATATTTTTAACAAACAAGTTCCTAAGGAAAGTGCGTACATTTAAAGCAAGTCATTGGTTTCTATTTCAAGATGTAGTAGAACTTCTAAAAAATATTTCCCATGAGTGACACTTGAAATTAGAACAAAATCACAGCTGTGTGTGTGTGTGTGTGTGATCACTCTTTCAGCTTTCACTCTGTGTAAGGAGAACCTGGAGACTCTAGAGGCCATCAGCTACATGGCAGCAGCTCTCGGGGTCCTGCCATCAGATTTCACCTACGCCGGGATCAAGGATAAGAGAGCTATCACCTACCAGTCCATGGTGGTCAAGAAGGTCTCCCCTCAACGGTAGTGCTGCATTTCTTTCATGGATTTGGGATTCATCTTCTCATATTCACAAATTAGCGAGACAAAAAGTAACCCTGACCCTAATCATAGTTCCCTTAGAAGTCTCAGAATGAACGGCAGAAATCGGTGTGAAACTGAATCCAACCACTTATTTATTTGATGTTATTCATCTTTAGGTTGAAAGAAAAGACAGCGGAGTTCGAGAAGAGGGGGATGCATCTGTCTCAGATCCGCTCTGTCAGCGAGCCACTCAGGCTTGGACGACTGCAGGGGAACCACTTTGACCTGGTGGTCCGTGACCTGAGACCTCACGGGGCCAGCGACGTTCACTCCTCTGTTGCAAACACACACACTCGCCTGGCAGCGCTGGTAAAGGAAGCAGTGGAGAATGTCGAGGTAGTTTTTCTGTAGTTTTCAGCACAATATTTGCTTACAACAGTGCATATTGTCACATGCACGTTTTTACGCTTGTACTGAAAAATTTAACTAGTGTTGATAAAAAAAAAAAAGAAAAATCTAAATATGAATTTCCCCCTGTTTGCTAAAATTTAAAAAACAAAATGTATTTTAGAAAATAATTGAAGATCTCAGTAGGAAAAAATTATAATTTGTTTAGCTTTTACTCTTGACAGTAAGAAAACTCTAGAACATTATCAACCTTATGCTTAAGTGGTGGCTGTTGTTTCTGTAGTGCTTAAAATGTGCTAGTGATTGAATACGCTGCCAATTTAACATGGTTTGTTGTTCTTTGCAGGCTAGAGGTTTTGTAAACTACTATGGACCACAGAGGTTTGGGAGTGGGCAGAGCATTCAGTCTGACCGTGTAGGACTGGCTTTACTAAAAGAAGACATGGTAAGTGTTGCAGACAGTTATTGTGTACATGACCAGATGTGAACAGCTGTGAAATGTGACTGAACAGCAACTGGTTCCTCAAAACAGGGAACTGAAACACTTCCAGATGGAAGAACAGTGTATGTAACACATGTATTCTCTATCAGTCTGCACAGTACTGTGTTGTGGGTGTGTGTTGAGATGTATGTTGTATGTTGTCCCACACAGGTGGGTGCTGTGCGTCTCTTCTTCACTCCAGAGGAAGGTGATGATCCTCAGAGCCACGCAAAGAGACACTTCCTCCAAACAGGTGAGAGCTAGGACAACACTGACAGATTTAATTTAATTTATCCTCATTGATAATATTACTGTAACGGTTTTGTTTCGGTTTATGTGATGATATTTTGTAGAAAACCCATCATGTAGCAAATGTATGACTATTAAAACATAAATTACAATATGGTGTAAGTGTATCACTCACTCTTTATCACTCTCTCTCTCCTCTTTCCTGCTTCTCTGTACCAGATAACGCTAAGGAGTCTTTGGCGTTGATGCCGTTGTCGAAGGCCAGGGAACGACTGATGCTCCGGGCCCTGAACCGCTATGGTACAGGTCCAGATGGTTGTACCCAAGCCTGGCTCAGCCTGCCCCACAGCATGAGAGTCTTCTACCCACATGCCTACTGTAGCAGGTCAGCTGCAAGGAAAATGCCACAAAACACACTTTATTTATGGGTTTCCTGCCAATATTGGAGCTCTCTACCGTTGATTATTGAGCAGCTCCATTGCAGCAACTAAGAGATAAGGACATTTGCATTTTGACAGACGTTGTTAAAAAATGACATTATTTATAAACTTTCCGCTGCTATTGTCATGTTCAGTTTCAGGGTTTAACCCTAGCAGCAGTTTGTGCCTCTCATCATCATCATGTTCGAGTCACAAAGCTCAGATCTAATTGGGCAGGGTGATGCTGTTTCTGGTTACCATGAAACATGTTTCTGGTTACCATGAAACATGTTAAACATATTTTTTATTGTGCTGCAGACTGCACAATCCAGATGGTTTGAAGAGACTTGAACAGTACTTAAGCTGTTCTGAAGGTATTTCCAGAATGCTTAAAAAACCTTCTGGGTTTTTTCAAAGATGAGAGTATTGGAGCAAAAACTGAGGCTAGCTTTGAGCCAGCATCACCTGTTTTATTCTTTTTTTAATTTATGAACATATTCTATCTTAATGTAGTGATTTGCTTTTTTTTTTTTTTTACAAAAAGATTCAACATCACCTTAAATGACTATCATTTAATAAGTCATAAACCATTTGGGAAATTAAAGCTGGCTCCCAGTGCTTTAATTGTTTGATAGTGATAATTGCTGATAAGTGCTGGTCTGTCTGTGGTTGTCAGAGTGTGGAACGAGGCAGTGGCACACAGGCTGACTACTCTGGGCCACAGTGCCAGGCGAGGAGACCTGGTTTGGATGCCGGAAGGCCAGAAAAACCTGGAGGACACTGGAGAACCCAGCTCCCCTCAGGTAAGAGAGGACAAAAAGAAGACATTTGCTGTACCAATGTTCTAACTGCAGTATAGTGCAGGAATAGATATTACAGGAAGAGTATAAGCTGTTCCAAAAGCAAAAGCAAAAGAAACAACTCAAGTGTCTGCTGAATAAACCAGCTCACATACTGATTTAAACTCAGAGTGAATGAGTGCTTACAACTTTGAAGGTTTTCCTTTCAAAAGGCTGTAAATGGAAAAATCACTATATGGTGGGAAAAAGAGAAAATCGTAGAAAATCTTCTTGCTGATGGGCTTGTGCTCGGTCAGTGCTGCTCACTTTTCCTTCTTTGCTTTGACAGATCCATGTGGTGACAGACCAAGAGGAACAAGAAGGAGTGTACACACTGGGTCAAGTATGTAGTTCAGTTTATATGTCTGCTTTAATCCTTACTATTACTGCTTATCTCACTGCTGTTGCCATTGTGTTTTTTATCATCCCATCAGGTGTTACTACCAATGCCGGGAAACACCGTGAAGTATCCAGAAAACAGCATGGGGACTTGGTTCCAGGAGAGACTGGCCAGGGACGGACTGGCTGAGTGCCGCTTCAGAGTCAGCGGCCTCAAGCTAAATCTGCCCGGCTGCTATCGCCCCCTGCTGGCCTTCCCGCGCAACCTCCGCCACCAGCTGCAGAGAGCAGCCTTCGGGGAGGGAGCGGGAGAGGTGACAGGAGGCAGCAGTAGAAGGAGCGATGGGCAGCTGAACGGCTCAGCAGTAGAAGGGAAGCAGGACTCGCTCGCTCTCACCTTAAACTTCGACCTGGACTCCTCCTGCTATGCTACTATCTGCCTCAGAGAGATCATGAAGTGTGACCCCTAGAGGTCAGACATTGTTCCTGTTGTATTTCTACATAACTTTTTCTTGGTTTTTAGTGGAAAAGAGCTTTTTTGTAACCCATCATTGTGATACATTATCAGTAGCCCTTTGGTTTGTTGTTGATGTAATGAGCATAAGACCAAAACATAAAAAAAATAAAAAAAATAATGTGCAACTGATAAAACAAATGTGAACAAATCTAAATGTAAAACCGTGTAAACAGTATTTGTGTTTTGTGCCATGAATAAAAATCCTTAAAGATTCCATCCAACAATGTTCTGCTTTTTAAAAAGTAAATATGTGACCTTTACTCAGTGTCCATCTTAGGATAGCTTTTTTTTTTTTTTAAAAACCCAGGACAAGACATTTTATTCTCCGTATGTGGAGAGAGATACAAGAAAAATCCAAAACAAATGACAGTACATGAGTCATTCACATATTTACATTTAACATTTCTACAGAGTTCCTTAACAGTCCTGAAACACTAGTAACAATAAATAACATTTAAGAAATGGCAAAAAAAATCCATAGAATTGATAAAAAAAAAAAAACTAGAACCCAATCTGTCCTCACAACTAAAGATTATAGGCCCAAAAATCTTCAGTTTGCTTGCTGTAAATTATTATTTATTTGTGATAATTCAAGAAGAAAAAACTTTCAATAACCTGTCATAATAAAAGAAAACATTTCTTTGCAAAATATTATTATATCAATATAATTGGTAATCGGAATTACTATCCTATGTGCACTTTTCTGTTTTTTTAAACAAATAAAATAAATATTTTAAACTTTAAATTGGGCTTTCTGAAAGTTTTTCACTATAGTCTTAAATTGGCTTTAATTTTGTCCAGCTGTGGACATTGTGCATTGCATTGTGGGACAACACTGGTCTGATTGTAGTGTGCATATTGTCTGCTTTCAGTAGCCTATCGTTAATTTAATAATTTTACATCGTTAACTCTGATTCTAGTTGATAGTATGCAGTGGGTTTAGTATGGATTCAGGGATGGATAAAATGGAAACTTCTCCTTTTTGGTTATTGTACTGACTACTAACCACCACTAGATGGAGACAACACACTGATAGTCACATAACACAGGTGCTCCTACTCCTCTAAGTGTAATGTATCAAGGTAAACTCATTTGTAAAAGTGTGAATGTTTAATTTCCTGAGTGTCCACCAAATTATCCTCAGCCATGTTGGCATAATATTGAGTTCCTTATCTGAGAAACAGCACCTGCAACGTATTACTAAAGGACTAATGATGGTAATGAGTATATCACACTCCTAATCTGAGGCCAAGTCTATCATGCAAGGACACATGATCCACTCTTGCTTAAAAAAAAAAAAGAGCTGCACCCCAGCAGGAGAGGCATTTCAGAACCAATATAAAATTTAATGAAGCATTAAACCCCGGCGTAATTACGCTGCTGAGGGGCAGCATTCGATCAGTGTTACAATTGAGCCAGCTTTGCCTCCGTGACTAATTTATACAATTTTGATGAAAATGTTTAAAGACAGCAGCATAAAAAAAACCTGCCTCATAAATAACTCACATCGACTATACCTCTGGGCTGTATTTAATACCTGTTACAGTAAGCAATGTGAAAAGTGACTATATGGATGTTTTAGTTGGAGGTTGGTTCTGACACGCAGCCTGTCATCAACCCATAGCGCTGTATGATAGAGTGCCTGCCTGTAAGCTAAACTGTCTCTGCCAAGGAGACGCATTAGCAGTAATGAGTTTTTTCACATTTTGAAGACTTTTGTTCTAAAATGACATACTATCCAGCAGAAAGGAGATTGAGGAATAGAAATCCTTGCAGTAACACCTACAAGAATCCTGAATCCACATGTTTTTAATGTGTCTCGCCTAGGGAGTCTTACACTCATAATGATACGGAGGATTTTTTAAATAGTTCTCACATACTGACATGAAATGAGAATTAATAGGAGTCGTGTGCTGGATGAATTCCCATGTCCCCCCAGGTGGCATAAAGGCTGCGTATTTCACTCCTTGACCTCTCGACAATCACTGTCATGCAGCCTTTGCCTGCAGACTGAAACAGTTTCCAGAATGTATCAACCAATAACTTTTACTTTGAGACCTTTTGTGAATAGCTCTTCCATTAATAGAACAGTTTAACATTTTGGGGAATTACTCTTATCTGCTCTCTTACTGAGATTTACACGACAAGATTAAAGAAACAAGTCATAATTGTGTATTTAATTTGCTTTAGAGGTGCTGCTGGGCATTTTTTGTTTGGCAGAGCCAGGCTAGCTGTTTCCCCCCAGTTTATAGCCTCAACTAAGCAGTTGCTAGATGCAATTTCACAACATAAATGTGACAGTGGTATCAGTTTTCTCGTCTAACTCTCAGCAAGAAAGTGAATGAGTACATTTCCCCAAAATGTCAAACTTTTGTGGTTGCTGCAAGAGCTTAACCACCCATGTGTCCGTCTTTGTTTCCCATCAAACTCACACTGGTTTTAACCTAAGAATGTTACATCCACTTCAACTCAGGTTGCAGAGATGTGATCAGCGTAAAGTTCTGTGGTGGTCAAACAATTCAAGGTTTCTGAAGACTGACTCAAAACCTTGGATGCAACATGGGATTTACAAACACATTGGGATATTTTTCAGTATTGCACAACTCTAAATGAAGTATTACAAGGTCAAGAATCAAGTCCCAGAATTGTATATATCATAAAACAAGGGAGCAATTCTGCCAGCTGGTTACATCATTTTCATGTCAGGCGATTTCTTGAATCAAGCAGTTGAATGATCAAAGATTCCTCCTTGTTTTAAGATACTGTTCCCAGAAAATTACCAAAACAAGTGGTAATACATTGGAAACTATAATATCAACCAAGTATCCATAACTGTTTCACTTGTTTTATGTAAAATAAAACTTTAAGACAGAAAATAACACGTTCACATTGACAGTGTCCCTCTTTTATTTAGAATAGTTGCAGAATTACATTAAAACCTCCCCACCTAAAAATGTAAATATGATCCATCACCAAATATATACGTTACTGACACACATTCATCACAAAACTCAAAATATATTGTACTGTGTGCTCCTGCGGCTATGGCCCAGTGCACATGCAGTTGAAAAGAGCCTTGGCGAGTAGAATTGGTCTGATTCTACATTACAGATAGTGGGAACAGAACTATATCTTGCTCAGCTATGATTCCTCTGCGCAGACAGAAATGACTCTTCCACATCCTCGGGCTGAATCCCGTTCCAGCCGGCTGTAGATAAATGTTGACCCACTTCAGCAGCGAAGATGACAACTTTACTACATGTCTCGCTTAGTTGAAAAGCAGGGCAAAAGGCTTGAGAACGAGAAGGAAGTGAAGGGTTATGAAAGACATTTACCATGGACCTACAGTGATATACTTCACCTCGATATGAGAGACGGAGGAAGGGGATGAAGCTGGGGGTTATGAAAGAAACTTACCATGGAATGGGGGAGCTGTATGGCTTTTCTGGCCAAGTGCCCTTGTGTTTTTTTTGCAGCACTTTAAAGGCCCTGAAAACATATTTTCTCAATCAGCTTCTTACTATGAGCGATGGGGTCCTACGTGAACACACAAGTTTTCTGCTTAAGTTAAAACAGTTTGGGTTGTTTTAGTAGAGAGATTTCTGATTTCTGTGTGCTGCACTCACTGGTTTGAAGTGGGCGGGGTTCATCTGGAAAAAAGCTGATGTCACATACTTCTGCGCCACAATAAGGACGGTAATAATATCTGAATCAAAATCCAAGTTGGAGGGCAGTTGTTTGTTTTGACATTATGCTGCTTACTTAGTTTGCCAGCGCTGTCAACGCGATCAAACCACACTCGCAGTCCAGGCGACAGCGATTAATTACATTTTTGATGGTAATAGCAGCAACTTTCAGTTTGTGTTGATTCTGGCAGCCCCTGTGGACAAATGCGGTAGTGTCTCCTTTCATTGATTTCAAGGGGAATCCGACCGAATCCGACCTGATGGCAGGAATTAGGAATCACTATGTAGAAATAGCCTATATATATATAAATAATAGTCTTCTTTCTGATGGTCTCGTTAGCTTATGTATGTCATATCAAGGCATCAGTATTAATTTTAGACCATCATAATCAGTTAACCACTTCTTGTAGTAGGTTTAAACTTGTTATTTATAACATCTAAAGGTTATTTTCAAAACTAACTTTGATTGCTGCTTATTTAGTCATGAATATTGAATGTTAAAAACTTGGTTTCAAATCTTGAGCGTGGGAGCCATATAGAAGATGGAGGCAGGAATAAAGATAGAAAGATAAAATAAAATAAAGAAAGCAGAGAAATGACTCAGACTGATTAAGGAATGACCATCATTCTGGCTTGATCAGCCTATTCAAAGCTTACAGTAATGTCAGAGGTTCATACACACATGCACAGTTCCTCGTTCATGATTAGACATATAAACATTCCAGTGGCCTTTGACCTGCCTGAGCTGTCTGTCCTCCAGTCAGTTGACTGGCAAGTGGTTCACCGTGTTTTTACTAAAGCAGAGGCTGATATGGGACCATGCCTGTGGGAATTTTGAAAACATAAGTGCACGTGTGAGTTTGTGAGCTTGTCTGAGCCTGTGAAAGAGAAAGCAAAAGAGTGAGTGTTTTTTATGTGCCCCTGTCAACCCTGTTGCTGCAGGAGCCACCACTGAGTGTTGTCCAGACGTGACAGTCTGTGTACACAAGGTGGCTGAGCACGGTGTCAAGAGTGGTTGAATGGAAGCATAACAACAATTAATCCACTGTTTTGAATTCATTTTTACAGTATGGGCTTTTTTACTTTTAAGCTGCCACATTAATGTGAATATTATGATTTCCAGTGTTTTATTAAGAGCTCCTACACTTACACTGCAGCCATTTATTTAAGTGATTTATTTAACAGATGCACTAAGTGACATTCATGGAGTAGATGCACAAAGGCTTTTGGATTGGCTTCTGGTACTTGGATTACAAGGATTGAAGCTAACAAGGGTGATGTTTTTACCACATGAAATTCACATTTAAAAACACACAGATGATTCTGTGCCTAGAAAACACAACTTTCTTTTGTTTTCACTTGTTGTAACTCATGAGACAATACATGTAATAAAGAAGCACGCATGGCTGGACACATGAGCCATCTGCAAAACTTGACATGTGACCTTCTTTATTATGGGACAGTGTCATTCAGTAAAACCACCTGACCCCTCTGCTGCCCAGAGGCTGCTCGGTCACCCATTTAGTGTACTCCAGTCAGTGTCCCACATGTGAGAGGCCTGCATGTGGAAAATACACTGACCTGATAACTGCAGCTGAGCTATTGACAAGCGGAAAGAGAAAAAAGTGAGAAAATTAGATTGATTAATGGATAACGTAATGATGCGGTGCTTTGGGAGCATCACTGGATCCTGCACATGTAGAGCAGTTGAATCCATCGGACCATAAGAGTGTATGTGAAAATTGGATGAGACATTCCCATGTCGTCAACTTTCCTCCACATTGCTGATTAAGTATCATTAGCAGCATGTATAAAGCAGAAGAAAACTGCAGTTATACTCCAGGTGTGAGTTGTCTGTGAATGCTGTTTTTCACTAGAATCTGATTCACACTCACAGTCAGCCTTCCCTGGAAAGGTCATGAGCAAGCATTTGAAACCAAAACAAGTTCATGTCATGTGCTTGAGCCCAATTAAAGTTTTAAGAAACCCCAAATTTTGTGTCTTTAAATATTGACTTAATTTGGCACAATGTGGTCGCAACCATGGTGGAAAATGAATCTTGTAACTATAAGCCAAATGCTGGTTAAGTCTATCTCCGGCTGCGAATGAAGTACATATCCAACACAGCCCTTTTCTATCATAAAAATAAATAAAAAGCCGTAAAACATCTGGCTGCTAAAATATAAAGTGAGTCTGTCAACTTTTGGATCCGACCACTCACTGTGTCCAGTCAGTGGAAAAACTTAATTTCCTGCCCTGTTTGTGACCCAACTTTTAACACACTGAGGCACAACACCAATCGTGTGGAGTCGTGGTAAATTGCCTGCACATGAGCCATTAATGGGTTACTCGCTACAACTGGGACTTTTTCTCACACTGTAAAAGTTAAGGGAAAAAAAAACTGTTAAGCCTCTGCCTGGGTACAGTGAGCGCTCTGTGCCAGAGTGGAAGAATCTGTTGACTGGCTGCAAAGTACAGGGAGGTGAAGGAAAGCTCATTATTTTTAATGGCATCCCTCCACCGGTTGAGAGAGGGAGAGAAAGAGCCAGAGAGAGAGATGAGCCATAATACTATCTTAGCTGGCTCCATACTGCAACACTCAGACCTTGTCAAAATGTATGCAAGCGTGCACACCCATGCTGTCATATGAAAGCCAAAAACATGGACTTTCAATGTTTTTCCATTGCAATAATTTCTCGACTGACGAAATAAGGTCTGTGTGAAAATCCATTTCTATGTAGTTTTTATGAATTTCACAAAATAGCTTTGATGGAAACCCGTACAGGAATAGTTATATTCACTAAATAAACTAAATTGTTTAGACGTCCTGCAATGAATTGCTTCAATAATCAGTTGAATTAAATTGTTAAAAATTTTGGAAAATACTTCAAATAACACTTATTTTAAAATAATCAGACAGTATATCAGCTGTCGCGAGGTGAAATTTTGCTTCATTTTCTAACTGCACAGAAGTTAGATGTTTGCTGACTAGCTAGCGTGTATGTGAGTGTGCCTGTGTGTGCATGTTGTTGTGCAGCTCAGCCTCTGACTGATCTCAGATATCACAAAGTGCTTTCTGTCATTACATGCAAAGTAGATTCATCATTTTTCAATTTACACTGGCGCAGTTTTACTCAGTTTGCACTGCTCCGGGCAAATATGCATCTAATAACGCCCACTTGCATCTTTCTATTGAGTTTGGATGCAATCCCACAGCATCTAAAATTCACCTTGAACTCAGTCTGAACACACCTTTACTTCCTAAGACTTACACCTGGTTCTAGTTTCATACAGTATTTAGCATACGGTCATGAGAGGGGATCGACAAACAAGGCAAAAAGATGTGTACACACACACACACACACAGAGGCCTTGAGAGGCACATTGCTGATGTTTGGCATCCGTTATCCGTTCATTGCCATTAACCTAGCTCTCTTACATCAATCAGTGTCTCTGTGGCATAGCTGCTTTGGAGCCTGACTGTAGTCCTGTAATTACCTTATTGGCTAAATCCCAGCTGTGCGTGTGTATTTGCAAAATATGTCCATGTGTGTGTGTGTGTGTGTGTGTGTTCATGGACAGACAGGAATGAAAATGGGAGGCAGGCTGCTTTGGAGCAGCTGCACCGGTGTGTCTGTTGGGTTCAGTGCCCGAGGAGGAGAGAGAGAGAGAGAGAGAGAGCTGTCCTCATGGTGATTGATGGAGCAGCTTCCTGTCCTGGTAGGGGTTATTGAGGAGCTCCCAGGGACCACCGTTATTTCCTGATGCTCTTAAATATCCTGCTCCAATCCGCCCTATCCCCCTCTTCATCTTTTTCACTTTCTCAGTCCTTCACCCTCCTTCTTACAAAGGCCCCACTCCCCTCACTTTCCCTCTTTTTTTTTTTTTTTTTTTACAAAAGCATTGGCAGATATTGTTTACATATGGCCGGCTAATATCTTCATACACCAAATTATCTACACAGAGACTCACATCAAGCCATGCTTAGACCATTAGATAATATTTTGAGGAAAGTAAAAGCACCATTTATCAGAGATGTAGGCTAACAGACACATTATGGCCTGCTAAAATTGGATATGGCACACACTTAAAGCTGTTATTCTCTCTCTGTGTCTATACAAACAGTCAAGGAATCAGGCTTATGGCACATATATCTTGCCTGTTTGTCCACTCCCTCTCTTTTCACTCTCTGTTCTCCTTCTCTCCCTTTGTTTCTCACCCTACTTTTATTTTATTTTCCGCCTCATATCTACACTGCAGTAAAAGTTAAAAGCAACAGTTTGACATTTTAGGAAATATACTTCTTTGCTTTCTTTCCAAGAGTTAAGGGATTGATACCATGTGTCTGTATGCTACATATGAAGCTAGAGCCAGGAGACGGTTAGTTTAATTTAGCATGAAGGCTGGAAGGAGGTTTTCACAGGGGGTTTATTTGCTGGACTATTTCTTGGCCTGGCACGGTGACTTTCCTGGGGTACGGATTGAACAAACAAGATATAGCGTGTTTAATAGTGAGCTTTAGGGGTGCTGGTAGGCAGTGTTTTTGGCCCCTGCTTTAGGTGAAGCTCAGCTAATTGTGCATTGAGGATGAAGCAAGAGTCAGCAGACAGACATGAAATGTCAAATTCACTATAAAGCAACTCTAAACACATTTTCCAAAATGTCAACTATTCCTTTTAGAAACAATGTATTCTCTGATTTCAAAAGTCTGAGTATAGTAAGTGTGCCAGTTAATTAGATTTTCCAAAATTACATTGAAATGACATTGTCCTCTCTTCCCATTGTTTTGAAGAAAAGCAACATTTTTAAAAGTATAGCCTGCAATGAGCTTCTTTTAGCCAATAAACCACAAAGCATGTATATTTTATATGACTGCCAAAAGGATCATTTGTAGATTGATTTCCTACCATCTAGATCAGAAATCCATCACACTAAGCAATAATAAGTCCTATTTTTATTTTCTATTTTTTTGTTTTAGCCATGGCAATCCAGATGCGAGCAGGGGCTGTTGGCAGCTCTTCCACATTAATGCATTCAAGAAGGCTTTGACATTCAAGGTTTAGGTGCCAAGAATGATTGCATTCACTCTGACCCTAAAGGAGAACTCTGCTGATTTTATGCACCAAAGTCTGTTTGAGTAGTGTTGCAAAAGTAAAAAAAAAAAAGATGTATAACGCCTTCTGTGGCTTCAGAAGGAACCACACAAAGTTTAAAAAAAATTGCCACTTGTCACTTGAGGCTACATTAGCTGAGATTAGCATTACACATCTGAATCTCTAAATGAGGGCAATGTTGCAAGGAATGTTGCTGTTTTGTGTGTTAAATCTCACATATGGGTTTTCAGGAAGCACTTAAATGAACAAAAAGGTTTGGAAATGCAAGCATGGTTACAACCCGTCGATGCTTGGAACATGTATTGACTGGTACGTGACTTTACATTGGGAAAAAGAAACATTAAGTGATTGATTATCTGTTTTAATCAAGTGTTGTGAATATAAACAATTCCTGGAAAGTCCTAAGAGTTACTAAAATGGACACTCCGATCCAGACTTATGAATGTAGTGTGACACTGTATATTGTAATAGTACAGAGATGCTCCAACACACTTAAACCACAATGTATAAAAGTCCATTCAAGCCTCCATTCTTTTCTTTATAGTCAGCTTCCACATGTCTGAGAAATTCACAAATAGCCTGTGTCTTATAGCTAAACATGTGCTCGCCACAGACAAACTGAGCGTCACTCGGCTGGTCAGTAAACCCAAATTACACTAACTGCCCATAAAGAGGGCAGAGACAGAGGAAGAGAAGACAAGAAACAAAGGGGTTGAGAAACAAGAACACAAAGTACAGAGTATGCAACAGTTCAATGTCTAATTAAATTTAGTATGAGGGGAATTTGCCAAGAATGGAGCCATTGTTCGGGGGCATCTGGAAAAACCTGACATGCATCTGTGCGTGTGGTTCTTTTAAAAACCGTTGTTCTACAGAGGAAATGGATTGGGTTCAGTTAGGAGGAGAAAAGAGAAAAATCATTCATCATAAATGAACATGAAAACACTGAAATGGAGGCATTCTGTTGAGTAGAAACAACTGAGCACAACAGATGGGATGATATGTGGTTGGTTTTGGGATAAAACAGTTTAGGCCACACATGGAGAAACAGATATGAATACTGCTTTTTGTAGATGTTGGAAATGATAAAACATAGCCACACTGTAGCTATAATACACAATCATACCATGACTGATCCAAAACACCTCAGCCATTTCCCTCTATTGCTAAAATCTCTTATCAGGTCCTTGCTATGATTTGTGTAAATACACAGGCTCAATGGACCGCCATGGCCTCTTTTTTATTCAGCGACATGGTTCTTTGGAGGAGCACAAAGGCTGCATGTCTCACTGATCTCGTATGGGAGTTCAACACATTCGGATAGAGACATAAGAACAATTTATGCCAAATGGATTAATCTTTGACGTCAACATAGACAACCTGTCAAAAAGAGTCTCACTGGAGGGCAAGCACAGGGCGGATTGATTGTTTGAGTGAGAGCAGTCGCACATTAAAATGTATTTAGGAGAAATAAAGTTTCAATGGAGGTGAACTTTCACTTCCCCAGCCGGCCACAGAAGATGTTTCTTAAAATGCTTGTAAAATAATAAACATAAAATATAAGGATAACTGATGGTCTGGAGAAGCGACTCATTTCACTCAGTCAGTCTATTTATTTATCTACCCACATTGTTCCAGAAAGTCCACATAGTAAAATGAAGAACGTTTGTATGACATGAAAAGGCACATAAGATGAATAAATGAATCCATTTTTAGATGGGAGAATTAAATAGAGCTACATCAAGGATGAGAAGAAACATGACCTTTTTCAAGATGACTTAAATGTAAAAAAAATGTTTAGGTTAAATTATTGTTATTTATACATAAAGGGTGTTATCTCAATGTGATTTTAAATTTTTATTACAATCTTAAATTAATTTCTCTATTTTCTATCATTATTTCTAATTTTCTCATTTACATATGTGCGTTATTTTTTTTTTAAGAAGCGATGGATGGATTGCCGTGAAATTTGGTACAAAATCTTAATTAATTGTAATAACATTGGTGACCCCTTGACCTACAGTCCTGTATGTATCATCAGGTCAAACTTTTACATTTGTCCAATACGCTGTTGTACAAATGTTAGCATTAGAAACAAACTCTTCCTGTATATAATAAAATGTGGGATCATTAGCACTGGAATTAGCTAAATCCCTTCCACATCTCTTGTGGAAAAATGGCTGGGCTACCTTTCAGTTCAACCATGCATCCTATATTTGACCATTTCTGCAAGTCTATGACACACTGGCAACAGATCAGGGTGTGAAATGCATCAACCTATTTCAAAAGCACTGTTCAATTCTATTACTTTGTACAGTCATGTGTATGGCAGTGGAAAAAGCTGCTAATATTGTGTTAGCCATGGCATGGATATCGGGAATGACTCATTCAATGAACGGCTCTGCTGCTCTCTTTAGTTGTTAAGTCTTTGTGATTTATCAAGATAAGGGCTGAGTAGCTGTGGACCTAGTATGTTTGATTTCCTACAGGAGTCATCACCTACATCTACATTTTCCCTTTTCCTTTCTAATGGACAATCTGTCAGAGCAGATCAAGGAACGTTCCTGTGTAGAAAATACCCAGCATTCAAGAGACATTCAAGGCAAATTCTGATATGAACACATCTGAACATCTGCTGGGGTATATATTGTATAATACAATGTTTCCTCATTTCTGTCACATCTGGGTTATTGCATCAACCTTTTTCACGTGTTTTTCTTGTTGCCCCAGTGGGACCAAAGACAGAGGAGGAGAGAGAGGGAAATTACCCTACTTGGGTATATTTAGACTCAACGGTTAAAGAAACATTATCTAAACGATATAGCTGATAACAGTTAGAAAAAGCAAACAGTGTGCTTATGAGCAATTACGACGGCCTCACAGGGACCAAAGGATCAAGAAAAAGATGGACACTGATTGTTCCCATCAAACTCCTTCAGACTGTTCCTTATTTTACTTCATAAATGCAAAAACATGCATGTGGCCAAAACTTTAAAGTGAATTATACCACATTTTTGTCACTATAGTTTCTTTATCATACTATTGTGCTCACAACAGATTCTTTGTTTCTGTTTTTGTCTCACTTTAGATTTATCCTCTCTCTATTGTTTGTCTTCCTGCGTCTTTTCTATCCCCCCCCCTTTTTCCTTTCCCCTTGGCTAAGTGAGTGACTTAATAGAGTTTGAATGGCTTTTTAAGAAAGCCAGACCTCTGTGGTTTGGACAGCATGTGATGGTCAGGCAGGCTGGGTTTGAGGTGTTGTCACACATCTGCATTATGAAACTACAAAGTGGATATTATTACTGTTCTAAGACGAAATGTTTGACTTCATTATGAGTCCACAAAGGGGCTAAGTTGTCAAATGACCAAACTCGAACAGATGGATTCTTTTAAATGTTGAGTATTAAGTGATCAGGCAATAGATTCTGCAAAAACTGGGTTTGGAAATGAACTTTTCAGTGGTTGTACCTCATGTGTTGTCCATCTGCTTTGTCCAGATATACATTCATCTAATAGTTAAAGCTGCTCTGATCAGTATTTCTATTGATTTTGACAACTTATGTAATGTGATAGGGGTCACTTATAGAGATGAACCCACAGAGAATTATCACCAGTCTCTGCAGTTCCTCTCAGCTCTATGGAGATTTTCAGCAACTTTACTTTAGTTTGCCATATCATCTTCAGCTTGTAATGCTGCCCCCAAGTAGTCAAAAAAAAAAGTAATTTCACAGTATATTACGAATTCTTTAATAGTCTTTAATGATAATAATTGATCAATTTTCTTTGCAGAGCAGAGATGTTATGACACTATCACTAAATCTAGTTTTCTATAGCGTCTCAGGTAAAAGAAATGAGACTCCAAGGTAGGAGAGACAAACAAAAAATCATGTAGTGAATTTTAATTTAGCTTAGTCTGTAAAATGTGTCATTTCTCAAGGTGGGAGTGGAAAAGTTATGCGATTCTCACTTAAACTTTGACCAGGATGGGTGACTATATATTAATACTGTGCATGAAACATACAACACTTACATATTGGAAAAATCTATAATAGCGTGACCTGTTGATTTGGACTAAAGGAAATCCCTTAATTAAAGAAAACACCTACATATGTGTCTTAATAGAGTGCTGGGCCATTACTGAACTGCCAAACAGCTTCAGTATACTTTGGCTTTGATTCAGTACAAAGTGCGTGACACTGATTTAAATTATCCCGGTGGTGTTTATTTGGGTTGAGGTCTAGGACAGCCATGAGGGTGTTTCCCTCGCAGCTGAATGGGCAGGTTGCAGCACCTGAGCAGCTGTTACCCTTTTTAAAGAATTTAAATTGACACATAGTCCAAGTTCCTACATCTCCTGGCCATTTTTAGTTTCGGCTTGCTAAAACAAGACCTACAAGATCTGCTCTCAAGTTGGGAACTACATTACATTGTAACACAGAGTGCAGTAGTGCACTGTAAAATATTACTGCTTTAGCATCTGCATTGCTGTGTTGATCAGATCAGGACACGCCCCTCTCGCGCTCCTGCCGGATTGCCTTCCCTGTCCTCACAGGTCCTGCTGGAGGTATGATATCGGATGACACATTCCCACAGTCCCAGTCAGGCATGGGAGAGAGAGGTGGGTGGGCAAGACTGCACGATGAGGCCTCACACGTGCCTCACTGCCTCTGCCAGGACTGGCCCACATAGATAGGGATGGAGACACCTACACAGACGATCCACGTTGAGATTTCCTTGTGCCCGTACAAACTGTAAGAGTACACAGCATGTAAAAATGCGCAAGAAATGAAAAAAAAGTGTGTAGACATACGTACATGTACACTGAGATAAGAATGGAGACAAGCTCAGGCTTTCAACCAGATTAAGATGATTATCACATCAGGCGTGTGAGAAAAAGGCCAAAAGGCTTCTAGACAGAAAGAAAGAGGGATAAAAGAAATGGAAATTGGATGAGAGAAAGTTAAAGATGAGGGAATGTAGAGAAAACAAAAACTAGAAGAAATAGTTTGACAAATAGGGAAATAACCCTCTTTCTTTTCCTTGCCAAGAGAAAATTGATACCACTTTCACAGTAAACATGAAACTGTTGCCAGAAGCGGGTTAGCTTAGCATATAAGCAAACTGTTCCTTTAAAAATGGAAACAACCCTCAGAGATTTAGACAGTAAGTTTCTGTGATGGACAACATGTCAGATCACAGAACTGTGAGGTCCTTGAGTTTTGTGAAGTGTTGGTGATGTCCATGTCCACTGTGACCTTTTGTTGTAAGCCCTCCCTGTGCTTTTACAACACCCCTGTGGGACTCATATTCCACAGTTCGACAGAGTAAAGGGTGAGAAATGGGCGTCAAAGTTCAGCACTGTCACGTGAATGGATGGACAACGGGCATTTTACAGTCGGAAAGAATGGCTTCACACATGCCTTTGAGGGAAGATTTTAGTGGCTTTTAGTCTGTGTGTGTGTGTGTGTGTGTGTGTGTGTGTGTGTGTGTGTGTGTGTGTGTGTGTGTGTGTGTGTGTGTCTTTTTGGGTGAGAGAAGAAAAAAAGAGGGGACATACACTAAATCTGTAACTAATCCATTTCCCACAAGCATCAGGCTCTCTGCATCTCAGTATCACCGGTTTACGACACCACATCCACATGTTCAGCGCTGGCTGGCGAGTAAACAAACATGTGTTTGTGATGTTTATTGTTTCTGGCTTGAGGTTTTACCATTGAGCGTACAGTTTCATCATGAAAAGTACTGTTGAACCATCCATCAGAGAACAGTGCTGATTAAGGACAGATCTGCTTGTAACAATAGAAAAGGTCCAAGAAAGAAAGACAGTTGAACTGTTGTTAAAATAGTGCAAAGGCCTTGGTTTTTTGTTGGGAACAGAGTAAAGGAGCTGGTTAGGATTGTATGTTACTGATATTGTCACTGATTGCATTGTATAGTCCTGAGGCGTGGAATCCGTCTTGCTTGGCCAATTTATAAGAAAATATTCCCCATTATAAATTGGATTTAATGGATATACGTGATAGAAAACAATAATTTCCATATTGTTGGCCATCAGACCATTTGTAACCCAAGGGGACCACTACCCTGATTGTACACCTCCACCCATGGATCCGATTCAGAGCAGTTAGATGGTGGTCTTTGGTTGTCAGTGGCCTCTTGTCCACTGAGGAGAACCACTGTTTAAAAATGAAATTGCACTGGAAAACAAATGATCTTATTCACTGGCAAACATTTTGTTGGCGCCAATATCAGATATCCAGTCTGAATTTGTTTTAAAGAAGTGTAAGAAAATTTTTTTGAAAGTGGTGGTCTGTGTCACTGGGTGGCTGGTTATTAGTGTCGCAGGCCATCACCTTCAGTCTGGATTAAATCTCCTTAAAGACCCCGAGCAATGTCCCTGACTAAACTCCATACGACAGGATTTAGTGAAATGCGTCTAAATTAGCGTGTGATAGTGCCTTAATGCCTGACTTTTTTTTCCTCCTTACCATTTTTTTCCTCCTTGGCCATGTGAAAGGCGCAGCCAGCCAATACAAACTGGATCAGGTTAATAGTTCCGTCACTAATGGATGTTATTGTTGAGTAATAGGAGAATTCACTGCCAAGCTCTGTCATGTGTTAGAGAATTGGGATGGGCAAGGCTTATTGCTGCATACATGCCTTACACTACAAAAAACATTTGTTCTTATTCTGAGATGTTTTTAGTATTTAGTACTACTTATAATAGGAATTTCATTTATTCCAAAGCAGTTCCATTTATGGGTCCAGTGTGTAACATTTAAGACAATCTATTGGCAGAAATGGAATATAATATGTTTTCATTAGTTCCTGAAAATAAAAATTGTAACTAGAATGAGCCTTTTATATCTACAGACACCTGTGGTTACCTTTCCTCAGAGGTCGCTAGAGTTGAATTATCATGTTTCTACAGTAGGCCAGAAAAACCAAACACTGGCTCCAAATATAAATAAAAAAATAAATACTGATTATAGCAGCTTTGCAGGGACTATATTATTTTTAAAAAAAAGCAAGTGTACATTTTAAAAAACAATGTTGATTTTAATTGGCCACAAGTGAAATTATATTACCCTAACCAGAATGTATTCATATAAAAAAAGACAAGAAAGACTTAAAACATCCACTGGACAACTTATAAGAACTGACATTTTTATAGTGACTGAAGGATTTCCAGACCGAGGCCAAAACAAAACTTTATCTTGCGATCCAACTCCCGCCTCAAAGCTTCTGAGCCTGTCTGCTTTAGACAAAACCGCAGGTTCATGCCAACATGAGATATCCTCCATCTGACAGGAGTGACACCTACACTTGAAAATACTTTGTGGCACTTAAAGTACTTGCTGTAATAGAATTAGTTAACGGTGTAGTTGGAGACACTTGACACATGAGATAAAGATGAAAACATCAGCATTTTTTAAATTTCAAGTTAATGTCCAACATGTCTTTTAAGATTGGAAACACATGTGTACATTAACATTCCTGTTAAGGAAATCTTTGTCTAAGTTTATCATCAGCCTGTAAAAACTCCTGCTGTTGTGTCAACTTAAGTAACCTCAATGTGCTTTCATTTTGTGCTTCAGTGTGAATCATTTTGTAAGAGCAGCTGCCACAAATGATGGATTTTTTTAATCTTGGAGCAAAATCAACTGTAGATGCATTCCATGTGTCTCATCCTGCACACCTGGTAGGTGGAATTTAATGAACCAAGAACAAAGTGAAACTCTCTCTGGCAAACATTTTGTAACCTTAATGCATCGCCGAACACTTTTAGTGACATCTTTTAAACACATACCCTTTACCCAGACCCAAAAAGTGCAGCTGTTTGGGTATAAAAACTCACACTAAGAGACACAAACTTTTATAGGAAAATAACACAAAATTCAATTCTTCCATTTAAAAAAGTGGAAAAAAAGTGGTTATTAAAGAGTTTGTGGCTCTAATTTTGCTAAACACAAACCTTAAGCTTACAGATAATCAACCCAGCTTAAATTCCCCCTTAACAAATCTCATCAACAGCACTTTGTGGCTGGCTGAGCTGAGCCGACAGCAGCCCATCTCTGCAACAACCCTGTCACAGATTCACCGGGAAAAGGAAGAGCATGTCACAACAGATCAGCCGTTTGTAAAAGGCAGAGTCACACGCTAATGGCAACAATGTGTTTTCTCTCCCCGCAGACGCCGATAGCCATGTGCACTCCCGGCTAGCTCCGCTCGTACCCTGCAATTTTCCAAGGATAACTGTGGAGGTTATTTCCACGCAGGGGTCAAACACAAACACATCATATGAATGCTTTGTGCAGGTTCAGGAGGAGTTCAAGGGAAGCAGGGCATCATTTTCACAATTAGCCTTGCTGTAAGTACTGAGGCCCATTGCCATGATTGAGGCTTTTGGTTTGAAGCTCAGTGTTTATTAGGTCCATTATGACTGACTCAGAGCTGGTCTGATCAGTTCCTGCTTTTTAAAAAAATCTAATTTCTTGTTCCTTTGTTTCAGGTGGAAGGTGTGCTTGCATGTAAATGTTTACTTTTGTAGTAGATTAGGGTGTTTGCAGACAGTGTGCCATTTATACTTAAATTAAAGCATACAAAGTGTGCTTTCATTATCTTGTTTTTTTAGGGGGGGGTTAGCCACACTGCTAGCTTACTTTTTATTTTATTTTAGTTATTGTTTTTGCCAGCAATATGACAACATATAATAAGATGTAGCTGCTACACTGGCTTTATGTATCACCCAAAGGTGCTCTCTTGTCTTCTTTATTTCTTTATTGGTGGCAGGGTGAAAAGGACAAAGAGGACAAGAAAAGGAGGAGTAAAAAGGTGCCTCTCTGTCTGTCAGATGTTTTATTCATTTTGTATCTTAAAGCCAGATGGAAGAGGTTTGTTACACAGACCGTCATATAAATTCTTGAGACATAGGTTCGGGTTGGGCATGGAGAGAAGGAAATCAAGGGTTTTTAAAGACACTTACCATGGAAAGAGTGTGATTTTTCTTCCGAGACAGCAGAGGAGACCGAGAGGGAGAAAGTCTAAGACGGTGATACATTTCCTTTGAAACTTGCGAACCGTTTGCATAAATCTTTGCTTCACCTAAAGATTTAGGTGAAATGTAGCAATGGAGGATCTGGACAATGCTTTTTGCACGTCCTCCTCTTCTCCTGTAAGGGTGTGTGTCCAAATGAAGAAAACAAATCATAGAGGGAGGTAAGAAAAAAGTGCTAAAGGAGGGGGGCAGAAGGTTGTCAGGGTGTTCAGACAGGATGGGGAGGTTATGGCAACTGGGAGAGCAAAGGGCAGTGAAGGTAGACAAGGGTGAGAAAGGGGAGACAGAGAGGAGAGGAGTATGAGGTGGATGGGAGGCAGAGAGGGGGGGGGGGGGTGCTTTAAAGTGTCTGGGACAGATTATCCTTGGAAGGCAATCAATCTTCCCTGGGATTTAGATGACTACAGGGGGCAAATGCACGCACACACACACGCATGCACACGCATACAAACACACAGTGAGAGATCACCCCTCTTAACCTCGTCTGTCTCTCTTTTTTTTAATCTCCCTATCTGTCCTCCCACCCTCTGCCACCTTCCCAATCGCTCCCTCCTCTTTATACACTTGAAGTTTAAAGTCAATTGTAGATAAGTGTTGTTTCTCAAGGTGCTCGTTTGAACTGGGGGTCCCCCCTCAGACATGTGGCTGCAATTTTTGAAATACAGGGGAATGAGCGACAGAGCGAGAGAGGGAGACAGATAATGTGGTGGCGGGGGTTCTGTTTCGGGGGAACATGAGGGTGCATTTAGCTGTGTGGAGAATCACGGGGTCCACGTGAGCACTGGAAAATAAAGACAGTCTGATCTGCAGATGGTTAAATCACAGTTCTGTATTGTGTCAACAGCTCAGGCCTCAATAAACTTTGGCATCCTGGTTGGAGACGTCCAGGATTCGCCACACATTTGTAACTCGGCACAAACAGATTTTTTTTCTTTCCGAGTATAATTATTCGGCCTTGTTGTCCAGTTTAAAAGAATCCCAGCCGCACTTTAAAAGTGAATTGTATGTGACTGTGATGGAAGCTCTTGCAACATTATTCCATTCATCCTCGACAGCTTCTTGTCTTCATAATGAGAGGCCATCTGTGAACACATTAGGTCCATCTACTTAGTATGGATGCCATGATGACAGGCTGTGTAGCAAAAAAAAAAAAAAAATCAATCTTCACAGCAGCAGCAGGTAAGACGTGGTTAGACACGCTGACAAAATATGCTGAGAGAGAGAAAAAAAGATTTTAATTAGCTTGAAATGTCAACTTCTTGAACTAATCATCTTAAGGTGATTGAAGTCAATCGAAAATTTGATTTGTTTTTGATGACTGGGAAATACCGAAAACCTGATATCATATCTGAGATTATGCAAATTACAAATGCCCATTCATTTGCACGGACGAGATTTAAATGTTAACTTTCCTTTAATCTTGAGCTACACACAACATTTGCCTTCATGCCAGTTCATTTACAATATGGAAAGGTTTGAGCTCTTGACTCCATGGTTATTAAGAAGTGTTATCAGCTGTGTGTAGCCAAGGTGAGCAGTTCCTTCATATAGAAAAAGCTACTTCAGAGAAGTGTGAAAAATGAGAAATGTGGAGGGAAAGAAAGAGTCTCAGCCACAAGACTATCTTCAGGACAACTTACAGACAAGGAAACTCTGGAGACTTAAATAAACTGTCACAGAAACTGCAGCAGCCAATCAGGAGGGAGGTGGTAAGAGGCAGGTGTTTTCAATGAACCAATTAGGTGGTTGAGCGCAATCGGATGGGGCTACAACGGAATCTGAATGAAAACATAGACAATTTTGACATGTCACAGCAGAAAAAGGAAATATTAAGGCATTAATGCAACATGCTGGCTGAATTCCATTTAGCTGCTTCAGTTTCAGGGTCCTGGTATTGTGCATGCTGGGACATGACAACAGATCAGAGCCATCGTTAATGTTATTAGTAACACATGTGATTTTCCTGCTATGTCAAGCCAAGATGTCTGCAGTGAAAAAGGCCTATAAATTAATATGTATACATATACACGTATATATATGTATAAAGGTAGACTGTATGCACAGAAATACAGAAAAAAGCAACATTTAGGCAGGCTTATGACCAATCTTATAGCTGAATCATTCACTTTATGTATCTGAGGAACCTGTTGTTAGTGCACTAACAAAGACTTTTTTTTACAATATGATGGGACTTCTGTTCATACAAATTACTGCAATATACCGGATGAACTAGTATATATACTGGATTTAAATTTGTCATATGATATAAATTTTTCATATACCGCCATGCTGTTGCATAGCTGAAACAACAGCTCTAATGCATTTGTTTCAATAGAACATCTCTTTGAATACTTCAATACTTGAGTGTATGTGATGTCAGTTTATAGTGTTTATACTACTATTTTGAAATACTTAGTTTTTAAAAGAAAACAATGTTAAAGTTTCTAAAAAATCTATAGTCAAATGATTATCCTTGGGTTTGGGAGTGTCTAACATCTCAAAAATCTCTTTATTCCAGAGGATTTAAAAAAATAGCATGCAACTTGTTCATTTTTGTCTGAACAATAAGATAATATGTCTAAATCCTCTATTTGAATGATGATATTCAGGTGGAAGAGACATTTCAGACATTCACACTTAAAATATTCCCCTCCATGAAGAATGGACTCCGTATTAAAAGGCTGGCCAAGTGTGGCTCCACACTGCGATAAATTGAGGCCATGGATTTTGAGTTAAAACCCAAATCCCAGGATTAAATATCTCTCTTTTTGCTGTGTCAGAGTGATTGATTCCCATAGTGGTAGAGAGCATTTGGCAGAACGTGGAGGATGACAAACTCTTTCTGTGCGCTCACCTCCAAATAATGCGAGTTACTTCTTCAAGATATGCAAGGGCAGATGACACATTTAGTGGAAGAAGTTAAAGAAACGTTTGCAAGATGTGAAAGGAGACTTGTGAAAAAGAGAGTTGTTTTTCAGAAGAGGCCTGTCCTTGGCTTCGTGCATGTTTCCAGCTGTGAGATCACTAAGCATCTATCTTTTTTTGGTTTTTTTCCTCATCATTTCTTCCTGTCCTGAAGAGTGTCTTCAGCGAGAAGACGCGCACATGTGGACATACACACACACAGATGCAATCACTCTGTCTGTTCAGCTGCCAAGGCTAAGTGCCCTGAATCTGCAAGATTTCTATCAAATTTGCAGACCCACAGAGAGCAATTTCTCAACGTTACTGCACGTGCATGAATGTGTGCGCATGTTTCCAAGTGTGTTTCCTTGTGTGTATGTTGTGCCTCAGTCTGTGTACACATAGCTCAGACCTCTGCCACAGCATTTGTTAGCATTTCTTTGTACTCAGCCTTAAGACAAACATCTCTTGGCAGATCACATCACATGCTCTCTCTCTTTAACACACACACACACACACACACACACACACACACACACACACACACACACACACACACACACACACACACACACACACACACACACACACACACACACACGCTGCGGTCTCCTGTCCCTGATTGATAAGATGTCTGCTGAGAGGTCTATCTGATCATTTCAACATGGTTGTGTTGACTGTGGCTTTGCCCGGATTAACTCTCATCTTTTCTTCCTCTTCAGTTTCTCTTTCTTTCTTTTCTTTGGTTATGCATCACTTTCACTCTCTTAGTTGAACTTTTCTCTAATTTCTTTGGTGTCTATCAATCGTGTAAAATAGATAGATGTACTGTAGATTGAGAGGGCTTCCCATTCCACTGTAATCTAATCACCTCCCTGGCTATTCCAGTGAAAGAGGAATATTTATTCTATGTACCTTCGGCTCTCTGGCTTACTGCAAAGTTGGTCATCTGAGAAATGAAGCTCGCTCAATTGTTGCCCTCACTGTAAGTCACTTTGGATAAGAGCATCAGGAAGACGCCTAAGATGTAAATATTTATACAAAGATTACAAAGTTGCAATGGATTGCATGAGATGTTGGGCCTAATGAAAAAACTGGCAGGAGTTCATAAGACTTTTTCTTTTTTTCAAGGTTTGTCCCGACAGAATGCGGGGGGAATTTTAGTAGTGGCATGATTGCATATAAAGTCAATGCAAAGATACAAGTGAATGCAAGCACAAGCAAAAAAATATTTGCTTAACCTGAAGCTCCAATTCGTGGACATACAGAGACTAGAGGTAAAAGTAACTGCCAGATTCACCCGATTCCACAAATCAACGTTTAGTGGAGGAATGGCACCAAGAAGTGCGAAGTAGGATAACAAACAGTGATGTAAACATTGCATAATTTAAAATATTCTAAATGTTGGCTTTGCTGTACCAGTCTTCTCCCAGATTGTCTTACTTTTCCAAATAATTTAAAAGATGCTATAGCCTTATCACATAAAATTCTACACATAGTGGCTTTAAGAAAGTAAGAGTAAATATAATAGTAATAAGTATGTTTGACATTATTAGAAAAGTGAAAAGTTTTGCACCCTCTCCATCTGTCCTCCTGTCTTCTCATCAGTCGTCATTTTAACTTTAAACCTCTGCATGACGCTCTCTATTTGTCTGACCCCTCTCTCTGTCAGTCAGCTTGTCAGTACAGATGTTAACAGCTGCCGCTCATTCTTTTTTTCTTTAACACATTTCTGTCTGTGAGGCTGTCTGTAGTGGAAACCTTCCCCACATTAGACGAGAGGGAGACGGATGTGGTTTTGGCTCGTCTTGTCTGTCAGTGTCTTTCCTGGGCAGCTGCTGGGGGTTTTGTTTAAAGTGGGCCAGACTCTTGGCGATGCTGTGAATCATATGTTGCTGGCTTGATAGATGTTTGAGGAATGCCCTAAGGCTATTTCAGTCCCCCCCCACGCCTTTCACTATCTTCCCCACTCCTTGTTTCTTCATTTCTCTTCTCCTCTTGTCTACCATAGTGATATAATGAGAAGGCCTCTGATGTGACTTTCTCTTCCTCTTTCATCAATCTAAACTCATTCCACTGTGACAGACAGACTGGAGGGATCTTCCTAAAAGAGGCCCAAGTGTGTATATATTTGTGAGTGTATATGATCTGCAGATAAACGACAATGCAGTTTTCCACTCGCCCTTGTATCCGGGAGAACCAGAAAACTATTTCTTTCCACTGTCATAAATCCGCAATGAAGTAAGGATATTATTTCAGTGGCAGACATAATAATTTTGGAGCAGCAGGGCTTTGTTCTAATAGATGACTGATATTATCATCACTGTGGTTATTGTAAATTAAAATGTTTTTCTTTCTCAGCTTTCCAACAAAAAATCATTCTTTGCTATAAATCAGAAAATAATAATGTATTTTACTTGCTGTATGTTTGTTCTTGTATTTCAGTCAACGGTCCTCACAAGGACATAGAGGTGAGACTGAATCAATGCAAAAACACACATATTTACACATGCATTTATGCCATTAAAACACACACACACACACACACACACACACACACACACACACCTACTAATGTTCCTTTTAATGAAAAAAATGGCACATATCACATTTTCAAGGGCACTTGATGAAAAAGAAAAAGAAATACATATAATCTTTTTGTTAATAATATGTCTTTAGTTAATTTGAGGGATTTTTTTTTTCAGCCAGATGATGAATGCAAGCAACATTTTAGGAATAACTTGCAGCTAGCAGCTCTTTGAGACTGTACTTTTGAGTAAAGCAGTACTTTGAGCTAAACGCTAACATCAGCATCCTAACATTGCACACATGCTTGTATTTAGCAGGTTCGCCATCTTACGTACCCCACTGGCAGGCTAAGATTTGCTAATTAAGTACAGCTGAGGCAGATGGGAATGTTTTTAGTTGTTCAGGTATTTGGTCATAAACTAAAGTATTGATAAATTAATATTTTGACCTGATGATGGCAATTTGAAAGGTTATGTTTAAACAATTCAACTCGATGGGGACATGAATGTCTACAACAAATTTCATGGCAATCCATCAATTGTTCACTGGGTAAGTGAAAACTGACCGACTGGTGGCATTTGAAAGGTCAGAGGAACACCAAACTAATTAGGATTCATGGATGTACAACATTGCATGGCAATCCATTCTATAGATGCTGAGATACTTCAGTCTGGACCAAAGTGGTGGACCAACTGACCAATTAATTGCTGTTCCTGGAGCCATATTGCTAGCAAACAAAAACAATTTAAAGTAATGTTAAAAACACACTTCCTAACATCTCACTTTATCTTGTGCAGCTATAATCAGTATCTTCATCAGTGGAATACTTTGCAAAGGAGAGTATGATGATGTAGTTGCCTTGGTCCTACTACAGTTCCTGTCCTTTAATCGATACAGCAACAATGGAAACACTGCATCACTGCCGATGCTCCCATGGCTAAAAGGAATGCGTCTGATGTGAAAAACATTAAGTCATTTTGTCTGCAGTGGAAAAAGAGATGGGCAATTAGGAAATATGCAATGCAATATTGGACAAACCCATAAAGGCAGTATTGAATGAGTAAACCATTTTCAACGGCCTCATCTAAATGTCATTGTGGCTTCAGCCGCAGTTCTTCTGTAGTTTGTGACTGTCCCTCTTAATTCATTGCTTGTCACATTATTCATTTTCCACTTCCTTTGTCTTTTGTTTTCTTCCCTTACAATCTCTTCTTCTCTTACCCTTTTAATTTGGCTCTCTACATATACATCTGTCTTTTTTATCTTCTTGTGTCTTTTGCTTTCCTCCCTCTAATTCTGTGAAGCAGACACGACCCTTCTGTCCACTCCCATATTATTAAAGTGGTTCTTGAAATCACATTAACCTAATGCATGAGGCTATATGCACCTCATCATGGGAGCTGAACTCTTAAGTAACCATTATGACATTTCCTCTGGATGAATCCAAGATCAACATATGTACAGGACTGGATGATGATCAGCCCCATAAGGTCTACAGTCCTGACCTGCACTTTCATTCTGGGTACATCAGTCTTCTAGTTGGGTGGCCTTTTTCACCAAGAGAGACTGTCCCATCATAGAAAGAACATCTGAAATACCTTTTGCATCTGCATATCAGTCAAATATTATGAATGAGACTTTAAATCTGCAAAAAAATATGATCATTCTTCAAAAATAAATCTTAACATTCTCTGCTTAAGACATTTTTCTTCAGCGTCATACTAGTACAGGTCACCTCACGTGATCTCCGGTGTTGTAATACCATCAGTCTTCACCTCTCATTCGGTACACAGACTGACCTTTGACCCCTGGCTCCAAGGGTTGTGTGTCTGGTGTGTAACAGTGAGCCAGCAAGCACACTGAGAGAGTGAGATAGTTATCATCTGAAGTGTCAGGGGGGCATCGGCCAGTCTGCATTTTTGTGTGTAGTTGATGGGTGGCAAGTGTTCATGGAAATGTTACTTTTCAGTGGGGTTGCCCATTTTTGCCCTTTTGCAGTTTTCTAACTCATTGGCCAAACAGACACTTGTGAATAGTGTATGTGTGTCTGTGAGACAGAGTGTACGTGTGTGGGTATGTGCCTGGTGTCCCTGTACCTCAAGGTCCGATAATCCACTTGTCAACTGACCGTAAACTCGAGAGTGTGTGGTCGCCGCGACGGCTGCTGCCTCTGCGTGTGTGATGTGTGACATTCCTGCCATACCAGACGATCACGCAGACTAGGAGAGAGAGAGAGAGAGAGAGAGAGAGAGAGAGAGAGAGAGAGAGAGAGAGAGAGAGAGAGAGAGAGAGAGAGAGAGAGAGAGAGAGAGAGAGAGAGAGAGAGAGATCTAAATTTGAAGTCACCAGTGTGATCTCTGCAAATGCCTGTGTCGCTTGCAACACCTATGTTAAAGTATGCACATGTGAAAAGGAAATACTGGGTGTACAGATGTTGACATCAAAGAGTCAGAGTGAGAGAAAGAGACAGAGAGAGAGAGAGAGAGAGACACACACACAGACAGACACCCAAAGAAATGAGAAGGAACAAATTAATTTCAGAGTTAGATTGCACCACACTAAACTGGGCATATTTGAAAACACAGTTAATGTGTAAAACGTGTGCCCACTTTAGCATTGTTAGGTGGATTTCATTTCAGGAAAATGGCTGGATCAGCTATATTCACCGGGACTGGAAGAGTAGCGTTCACTGAACTCCTCCTGCTTCATGTCGGTGTTGATGTCAACCAGCAACAATGAACACAACAGCTGTGTACAGATCAGGAGCATGTGCCGAAGGCTTTAGTCATTCTGTTGGCTCCACACACTATACACAGATCTTTGATACACAAATTGATTATTGACATGTCTACACAAGTAAAGCAAAACTCCAACGTCTGACTTCGCCCTTGTGTTTCTGTTGTCAGTCAACTGAATAAGCATAAATAAGTCATTTGATTGTGGGTATTAACAATTAATTAAATGCTACTTGTTAATCCAAATACAGACGCGAGTGGTCTTAGGTTAGTTGCAATCTGCACTATCACTGCTATATGCCACTAAATCCTCAACACTGGTCCTTTAAATGATCTACCCTGTAAAAGTGTTTGCCAACCAAGGATTTGCTATTCGGTGCTGCCATTTTACAAGATTTTTTAATGAAGCACAGTGTATCTCTCTATTTCATGCGACCAGTCAATCTGTTCTGTAGCACTTTATTCAGTTTCTCTGTAATTTTCAGCAAAACCTCCTCCATATTTATTCCCCAAATCCCTCTGTGCTCCTTAAAGCTTGCAGGATACTCATTGTTAAGCCTCTCAAGATGGCCAGAAAGCACAAGAGCATCTTAAAACAATTATGGGCCTCTGCATCATTAAAACAAAACTGCGTTTGAATGGACAAATGAGAATAATACTGGGGGGTTTTTTAAGTTTTTTTTTTTTTTTTTTTTAGTAAAGGTGTTTCTAGGCAACCCGTTAAAAGGGATAATGTAACTGGAGAAAACAGGATCCCAAAACATCCGAGGAGACACTTTTAGTCATATCATGCCTGTTTTGTAAATTAAACCAGAGATACACACACACACACACACACACACACACACAAACACACACAGGTCAGATTTATGACATCCTCCAACATAACAGAGACAAATGGTTGTGCATAGTTGTGTGAATGGGGAGATGAATGGTGAAGCTATAAAACACATAGGGAAGGCGCAGCTGACATTGTATGTCTTACCCAGCCCTGCTTCGTGCTTACTGCCATGTGACATGAATCAGATGGTGTTTCTGTTGTACCTCTATCATTCTGTATGAGCCAGCAGTGTTTATGTTCACTGCTCATTTTACCGGCTCATTTCTTCCCCACAAAAGGTTTCCTGAACATCACGGCCTTCGTTGATGAATTTGCTGAGTTGTACTTAGAAAGTATAATCAAACCAAACCAAATGATTCAAAGTAAAAACCTTAGTTTGCTGAATAATGCACGATATAGCATCACGTTTTGACTTTGCAACATGCAAGATGACCCAGCAAGTTAGTGTCCTCGGCAGTGTCATCCTCATCCTCCGTGCTCTGTAACAAACATTGCTTTATTGATTTAAACTACTCTCAGGTATCCAGCTTACTTTTACTACTCTGTCTTATAAAAACCACATCCTCCTCCCATTGGACGGATAACCGCCTCTTAAATCAAAGCAATAAAAAGTTCACTGTCTTGTTGCATTTTCCACTTTAATTTCTCTCTCTCTCTCTCTCTCTCTCTCTCTCTCTCTCTCTCTCTCTCTCTCTCTCTCTCTCTCTCTCTCTCTCTCTCTCAACAGCTTTTTTCCCCCCTTCTCTAGCTCTAAATTGTCTTGTCTTCATCCACCTCCTTCTCTGTTATTCTCTCCCACTTTTTTAAAATTAATTTTAAACACAAGCTAAAAGTTTCTGGGCAGAAGCTTAGCGTTCACAGCCGACTGAAAGGAAGAAATACTGCCCTCCAAAGTGTTCTGCAATGAGCCTTTCCACACTTACTCAGAAAAGCAGCAGGAGGTCTGGGTCAATGTGAAAGGCATTTTCACAACTCTTTCCTGCAAGTCACGACTCTTGAAAAAACACATACATGTTGGTCACACAACTGTGTCCTTCACTGTGTTAAGCCAAGTATGATATGTAAAAAGCACCCTGTACTTCAAGCAGATTTCCAGTAGTCACTTTGCAACAACAACAATCAAGACTTACACTGCCCACAAGCATCTGTTTAACACACCGAGCTAAAAAAAGAGGCGTCTTGAGGACCCAAGGTCGAACTCCATGTTCACACTGCAAGCAACACCATCAGCAAGTCAGCGGAAGTCCATTCACTGATGAGTGACTGGAGGAAACTCAACCAAAGTGTGGAAGATTAACAAGCTTGTTAGCTGAAAAAAAAAAAAGACGGACAAAGTGAACTTCTCCTGATAATCGCCCATCAACAGCATATCGGATGTTTTGGTTGTTTCCAGCACAATAAGATTATAGCCTACTGAACTGTAGGTTCATTTCAACAATTTGAGGCTTTAGTTCTCTTCTGAAAGACTACAGAACATAATCTCTCTGACAATACTCGAAATAACATTTCAGAACTTTTATTTTTCTACTGGCTTTGTTTATTTCTAGACCAGACCAGACATTGATACCACCCTCATGTATGTCCATGAAATATGGAGCAAGAGCCAGCAGGCAGTTGGCTTAGCTTAGCCATGAATACTGCTGCTGCTAGTTAACAGCTACACCATGTAACTCGTGTTTTTTTTTCATTTCAGTGGTTAGGCAAACAAATTACAACAATTATTGAGCCTTACATGTACGGGGAAGCATACTTTTGAACTTAGAGAGAGGCAGGCTTGCTATTTTCAGCCTCCTGACTTCAGCTATATTATAATCTAATCATCTAACAATCAGCAAGAAAGCAAATAAACATATTTCCCAAAATCTCAAACTACTATATCTACTACAAAACAGCTGCTAGGCGTCACGGTTAGCGATTGTTAGATTAAATTAGGTTGCTTTAGGTTTAGTAGTTTGTGTGTAACTCAAATTTTCGGTAGACACAGTGGAGTAGGCCTGATTTCTCAAAGTAAATATTCTGTACTGTATACACAGTGTAACATTAAAGGTTTAGCATTTGTGGAAGGCCAACCTCCTTAGGCATTTCACTGATTGATTTACTGTCTACTGTGGTGAGGAAAATACCTGCCAGAGAGATGGTATCAGGCCTACCTGCAGACTTATTAGAGCCCATCCCAGTCCATTAGTCCATTATCTCTCTGCATCTCATTCTTTCTTTCTTCCAGTTTTCTCTTGATATGAATCAACATTTTTATACAATAGTTAATTTGTTTGACTCCCCGTTGTCTGATTCTGTTTCACTCTTTGTCTTCCCCCTGTCCCAAGCGTCAGACTAGACATTTCTCACTCGGGCAATTATTCAGACGACTGCAGGGTCAAGCTGGTCCTTCTGCCCACGGCTACATTTCACCTCCTGGGAATGAGTGATGAGCTCTCGAATGTAATCGCAATCTTGCACGGAGGCCATATTTCCCACTTAGCTCCATTTCTTGGTTGCTTCACAATTTAGCATTAGGCATGTCTGACCTTTCTCAAAATTTGGCAACACCATAATGACGTAAATTGCTGATAATAATTCTCATTTAAGGAGTTCATAGCGATCAGTTGCTGTTATATGAAAACGGCAATGTCTGCCACTTGGTTTTTCTTACTTGAACTGAAAATTGACTTGGACATTTTTTGCGTTTTACTTGATTAACTTTTTCTAATTCGTGACAAACATACTTTCTTCAGACTAGACAGCATGGTTACGCTGACCTGACTGAGGTTAGCTAGCCTGTAATTAACTGGAAAGAGTGTTGTGGGACATCCCCTATCATCAAATCACAGAGATAATGGCTACATTAGCAGCATCTCAGAGACAGAGCAAGGAGACATAGTGCTGCATTTGTCTGGAATGTGGCACCAAGCCAGATAAGGAGACAAGCTACAAAGAGAGCTAAAGGCTAAGCACTAATCATATCTGTGTCTTTCCCCCCCCTTTCTTTCCCACACCACTCCTAATTTTTCTGTCCCATTTTTCTCCCACTCTCAGTTCAGCTGAAAAAGTGCCAGGAAATGCCCTGTGACACCCAGATTCACAGTATAAATCCAACTGTTCACAGTGTGAGGAGCAGCCCTACATGTAGGTATGAGTTATATGCCTGTATCTGCCCACACACTACTGGCTGACCCCACTTTGACCACACTGTAATGCAAAGGTACTGCAACTAATGGCTGCACGCCCCCTCATACTGATAAACACACATCTGAATAATAATGTACTATGATCTGTGAGATTACTCGTGATAAGACTATATAGGCCAGAACATGGTGGCACGTCTGCTTCCCTCTTCCTCTCCTAGTCTACCTTTACATCTTATCTCTGTCTTTTTCATCCTGAAACCTCCTCCACATATTACTGTGAGGTCAGTGTTTGGCATGCATCGCCTGAACAGTCGTTTTAGACTCATTGTGTGTCTGTGTGTGTATATAGAAGTACATGAACTTGTGTGTCTGTGCCCACAGCTGGAGTCTGCACACCGTGTTGGGGGGAAAACATTAGTAAATCCTGGCTAAGCAGACCACATCCTCTTCACCCTAAAGCCCTGCAGGTAATGAGACAGGGGGGGTGTTACCTCTTAAAGGGGCAGCAGGAAATGACATGGGCAAGCGAGATTCATTGCCAAACATCCTTTCCTACTATACGGGAGGAATTGTTTTCCAATTTATTGCAGTATACTAACTTGGGGCTTTCTTCCAGTTAATTAACCTGTGTATTAACCTGTGGAAAAGTTTTGTAATTACACAATTTTACTGTTTGGCTTATGAGAATCCCACCAGCTGAGAGGATGTAATGAGAAACAGAGTTATGTGAATTATTTTAAATGGTTATCATATTGAACGTTGGCTTCAGTTACACATCCTCACCTCCGCACTCACATGTGTGTTCAGCTACACAAACAAGATGCTTAATGAACGCCATTTGAATCAGATTTGCATTCAAGCATGTGAACAGACAAACAAGGCAATGTCACTAATGGCAACACTGCTTTGCATCTGAGTACTTGATTGGGCAGCCACCAATGTTATGTGCCCGCAAGCACATGATTAGACAGGCAGGCTAGTGTCATGTGAAAGTGAGTGACCACAGTTTACAGCTGATTGCCTTAAGTGGCAGTCTGCAGCACCATGGGAAAACTGACCTTAGGAAAAACTGGATTTATGTGCTTTTTTGACATGAAACTCAAATCATCACACATTGGATGATACTTTAACTAAACCTTAGCAGTAAAGTTCCCATAGCCTCTATTTCTGACCTTGGATAGAAAGATATGACACAGGTAGAAAGCTTATTAATCAGAAACCATTGCAAGAGGTAAAGAAAAACAAGGCTAAGAATATACAGCCATGCTAGCAGCTCTTTCTTCCAGTCCTGAGCCAATTGCCAATGCAGTCATGCTAAAATGCTCATAAAAACAATGCTAATATGCTGAGGAGTAGCAGGTTTATTGTTATACCATGTTCACCATCTTAGCCTAGCATGCAACCATTTGCTAATTAGCACTTAACACAAACTACAGCTTAGGACAATGGGAAATTAGTTTTACTGGTATTTAGTCATAAGCCCAATAAGCTATTGGACAAATACAAATGTTGACCTGATTATGATGGCCATGTACATGTAAAGTTAAGGGACTCAAAGTTGTTACAATTCACGCTGAGTCGGACGACAATGTCTGTATCAAATTTGATGGCAATCCATCCAATAGTTAGTGTAAGGTGTTTCACACAAACCGAAATAGCAACCTTGTGGTGGCACAAGAGAAAAAGTCATTAGCAATAAGAATACATTGTCTGGGAGACATGAATGTCTAGGTACAAAAATCTGTACCAATGCATCACTTACTGTAGATATTTTATATGGATATACGTGGAAATTCTGACCTGCTAGTGGTGCTTAATGAAAAGCCAAGAGATCAACAAAGTAATTCATTGGGATTCATCCTCTGGGAACATAGAAATTTTACCAAAAAACAAAAATGTGAACCTCGTGGTGCCTAGAGGAAAAGTCAGGGCATGACCAAAGTCAATCTTCATCTTGTCTGTACAATTTTCATCGCAACCCACCAAAAAGTTCTTGGGATATTTCAGTCTGGACCAAATTGAGTGAACAACCAACTGACCATGTCGTGAACATTCTCAACACAATACATCATACTACCTCATAGGTCTATGCCTTGAAAAGTGTTCATTGTCCCGAATGACCAAACTCTGAAAACAATTAAGCATCTTCTTTTCCAGAGTGTGTGTTGCAAACATAAATACATGCGTCATTCAAATAGTGTATGGAATAATACCATTTTGTTTCAGAGAGGGGATGTTGTGACCACATCCTCTCCTCAGTAAGGGCTTGTGTTTAATCGCCTCTGTTTGATTTCACTCCTCATTTCTGTTAGTCTTTAGCTTAGTGGTATAACACCGTGTCCACATCCTGTCTTCGAAGCTGTGAGGGTAAAAAAAAAAGAGAGAGAAAGAAATGGAGAAGAGTATGAATATGTTGTTCAGTTCACATGCATGTATGTTTGAGCCACACACCGTCTCTTAACATCTTTTGGGTGAGTGCCAGTGAATGCATCTTTCAGTGCCAAGTTTGTCATATGGAAAAACAATCATGATGAGCTAGCATCACTGTTCTGATTAATGTGCTGTTTAAAGCACAGCACGTTGCAGGTACCCCATTGTGACTTACATTTTACATAAATATACCACATGTAACATTAGAAAATGCTTCAAACCAACTACATTGAACTGAAAGAAGTAAAACTATGCTCTTTTTGCAGTTGACTGTAAGTCTGAATGTTGGAATGAAATACTTGTTGAGATGAGTATTTTTTGTGGTGAAAGAGATGCCAACTGAGGACAAGGCAGCGGGGAGGAGAGCAGCGCTGAGGAGAGCTGGCTGTTAGCAGACATAATGGGAACCAGACCTGCTGGTAGAGAGGTAATTAAACTGCACAGCACAATGGCGTCACCACTCGTAAACTCTTCAAGAGAAGTTTTTACCTCGTAGCTCTTCCTTCTTTTCCTATTGACTCCTGTGCATCCAAGATCTGTTAAAAGCGATTACATTGAATTTGATGACAGGATTCAGCTTAATATCATCCCTTGTAGCATGGAAAAACGAGCATAATACCCACTAAGTACCTGGACTACTGTTTGTTTTCAATCAATTCCTAGTTTAGTTTTTTTTTACAATCTCTAAATCATCACATGCCAAATATAGCATTCATAACATAACCCGTTAAGCCCTTTAACTTAACAAAGTAAAACCCACTAAAGAATTTCACATTTTGTGATAAACAATCAGTTTTGCTGAAGAATAATTAAGATTATTCTGGCAACAAACTTACTGCCAACAAATGACTCAAAACCTTGTCTTTGGTGAATGTTACTGTTTTTCCAGTTTACAAACTCATGAATGCTGTTTTCTACATCTCTGCTTGCAATTTACTTGTGGAGGTCTGTTCAAGATACAGATTAGCCAATTTCAGCCCAATTATTGGATGTCTGGTAAAGTTATGTAGCAATTCAAGGACCAGCTATGCACAGAAATGAAGGCTTCTGCAGCAGTGTAATACTTGATTTTACGGGCTAATCTTCACAGGTTTTTTTAACAAATGTAATTGTACATAAAGAGTCCAGCTGTCTGACAAATGACTGTACATGATGTCATGTTGTTAATGGTTTAGACATTATTAAAGCTGCACTAAGCAATAATTAGATAATAACTAAAGATCAAGTGACTTGTGAAAACGGTCACACTTGCCAAACACACACAGGATTATCACCCAACTCTGCAGTTCTTCTCAGCTCTGAGAGTTTTAGCATCTTTCAGCTCATTGTTTTGGTTTTATGGCCTTGAGCCATGGCAGACAGCTGTTTTCGGTGAAAAACCCATACCTGTCCAAGCTAGCGAGCTGGTGAACACATAGGGAAGCCTGAAAGGAGAGTGACATTTGGACTCCAAATGAATGCTTATCTTGTATGTGTCTGCTGGAGGTGTAAATAGGCGGCGGTTCACTCATACATTTGCTATAACTTTTAGAAGGTAACAGTATATCATTGTCGTCTTTACAGTTTGGTCTTTGTTTTAAGTGTTGTTTGTTTTGCTGTCATACAGTCAAGGTGTGAAAACAGACAAATACAAGTGAACAATAAAGTTATATTGTCCATAGTGGCAGCTGTGTTTACACAGGGAGTGGATCGAATCCATCTGATGTGTAATTTCTTTGTTAACATTGAAATTATTGACTTTAGCCATCCTGTGCAAAGATGTGAAAAGGTGCATTTTGCAACCTCTCGGTGGAAGTGGTAATAAATTCCATAGACATCCACTAATTGGATGAAAAAAAAGCTAAGCTCACTATTCAACACCTTTAAACTGCATACAGAGGAATAAAACAGCATCCAGTTTGCTTTATTTCCAACCAAACCAAACATCATTTGAGGTTAAACCTTATCACTTGCACTTTTCTCCCACTCACTCCACCGATGCAGTTGAAGTGAGAGCACATCATTGCACCCTGAGGAGGGTGTCAGGGTTCAGGGGGCATCAGAGGGGTGCAGGTCACGACCTGCCATGTCACACTCTAATTGTGATTGTCATGTTGATGGAGAGGAAAGAGACTGGAAAATTAGCAAGCTAACATACATTTTAATGATAGGTACTGGGCCGTGGAAATGTGAGTGTTTATGTGTGAGTGTGTATGTTATGTATGTAGTGTGTGTGTGTGTGTGTGTGTGTGTGTGTGTGTGTGTGTGTGTGTGTGTGTGTGTGTGAATGAATGATAGAGAGAGGGTTTGTGTGTGTAGGGGAGGAGGAGAGTGAGTTATTTTGTCCCGGGGCAAACGGAAACCATTGTTTAAGCCACAGCTCTTGTCTCATAAGCGTTTGCTGTTGTGGGAATGCTGTGGTTTTGGAGTCACAGAGCAAGAACTTAGTGTTACACTAACAGAAACAGAAACAAAGTGAGGAGGAGAGCGAGAACAGATGGAGAGAAGAATGGAGCGAGAGAGAGAGGGAGAGAGAGAGAGAGAGAGAGAGAGAGAGAGCTGCAAAGACAAGAGACAATATGAGAAAAACAGACCAAATGAGACACAGAAAGACAAAGAGCCAGAAAGAATTTGCATGCAAACCGGAGTCGGAAATAAAATAAACTATATATGTCATAGAAATAGACAATGAGAGACAGATTCAGAGGAAAAACAGAATCCAAAAAAGAATCCAAAAAAGGGGGAAAATAAAGAAGAAATCAGAGACAAAGAGGACATGCAAAAAGACACAAGGAAAATGGAAAGAGGTGATTCCTCCCATGCCTGTCATTTTTTTTTTTTCCTGTGATCTTTCTCAACCTCAGGCTGTGCATATCCCCAGGCCAGCCCGCTTTTGGAATTTACAGTCCGGTGGGCCTGCCTGCTAATAAAACACATGTGGACTTGTAGAGGAATGGGGAGGGACAGGGTCCTGAGAACAGCCTCTCTCTGTATCCAAGCCCTTACAGCACACTCATACATGCACAGGAACAACCCCATTCCTACATATACAGTACCTGCTAATGCAAATGCAGACTCAAACACATTCACATGATTGTAAACATACACACATTGTAGAGAAGGTATTGTAGAAGCAGACTCTACTATTGTTCCTGAATATACATATGAATCTATATATTTTATGATTGATGCACACGACGAATGAGAGAGAAACAAGAGTAAGGGCCATGCCAGTGGCTCTCTGAGGCTGTACTTAGGCACAGAAGTGCTTTGTGCTAAATGCTAATGTCGGCATACTAACATGCTGACAGTAAGAATGGAAACATGCCGATGTTTGGCAGGTATACTGTTTATCATGTTCACCATCTTACATTAGCATACTAGCATGGTAACATTTTCTAATTAGCACAAACTCAAAGTTGCTACAGCTGAGGCTGCTGGGGACGTCATTCATTTTGTGGGTATTAAGTTAGTTAACATTTTGACACGATGATTGCAACACAGTCATGAGGAGTCGTCCTCTTGGGACCATGAGAGTCTGTACAATATTTAATGGCAACAGTGTTGAGCTATTTCAGTCACAAAAGTGGGTAATAAACACAAGCAAATGAGAAACAAAGGGGGGAAAAAATGCTCATAAATCAGATTTTTATGTGAAAAGAAACTCTCTTTCAGAAAAACATTTCTTGTGGATTCAATATAAGAAAACTTATTAGTACATATCAAATACATTATATAATTGACCTGGAATAGAGCCCCTCAATTGCCTACCCTTGATAACCATTTCTAAACACACAAAAGCTGTCCTGGGATCAGTTAAAACCGTATCTTGCAAATTTGTAAAGTGGATCATTGGGGGATTAGGCTACAAATGTTCCACACATGTCAATGATTTCTACTCGGCAGAGCATGAACACTGGCCAGGGCAGAGTGGCCTCAAGTCCAACTGAAATCAGTCCTGTATGTCTCTCCTACACTCTGGTACCAAATAACAACTGACATGAAGAACACAAAGCTCTTTACAAAACTTTGTCTCACTGTCTACCTTCTACTAATTGTAAATGTACAGGATCTCTGTCTTTCTTGTTTCCTCTCTTTTTCTCTCTTGTCCTATTATTTCTCTTTCTCTGTGATTCATCCTCCAGCTGTCTACAAAATATGTCCTCGCCGGGCTGATACACTCAAGGATTATCCCCTGCGTAGAAAAGCTTGCAATTAAATGTTTTATATACTTACCTCAAGAGCAGTGTGTGTTTGACAGAGGAAAGAAAAGAGTGTGTGCCTGTGTCATGTGTGCAGTACGGCTTCAAGCAGAGATCTGCGGCCCTTCTGGGTTTTGTGAGACTCTAGGGGGTCGAGTAGAGAGGGACAGAGATAGAGATCCCTGTCACCAAAACCTCTCAAACTCAACCTCTCTCCTCGTTAATCTCGAGTCCTCAGAGAGCCTGCAGAGATGTGTGTCTGCATTAAAGAAATATGCTCATGCTGGCCTATTGGTCAGCATGCCTGTTAAGTGATGAGAAAGTCATCCATACCGGCTCTTTTTTTTCCACTGAAAACAGCTTTTTGCTGCACCTAGCAAATGGGTTGATAAGAGTGGTAAGAGTGAACCAGAACAGTAGTGTTGCAGGATGTAAAACCAAAACAATGCGCTGAAACATGCCAAATAGCTCCATAGCTTTTGGGTGATGATTATCTTTGGGTTCATTACTAGAAACAACCCACTTCACATGGTACCCAGTCATTTGATCCATTGTTTGTATTAATATTAATATTTATTAGAACAGCTTTAAGGTAATGTTAGTTGCTCAACTTGGCATAACATATGATAAAGTGTTAGCCAGGAGTGTTAGGGTATAGGGTGTATGAAAGTTTATAAACAACCACATATTCCTGTAAAGTTGTTCTATAACTCAATGACAGGATACTTAATTGATTAAATCTTAGAAATGTAACTTGTACAATACTATTTGCTTTTCAAACACTGCAAGTGCAATAATGTTCATAACTCCAATGATCCTTTCTGTAGACTCTTACTTTGTACCTTTCTTACTGAAAATTTAACTGAAAGTTAAAGTTTACTTGATCAGTTTGAGTCATGACTTTGGAGACTCTGAGAACCGCCTTGTTTTTACCCCGAGATAAGATCTATCACATGTTACATAATTAGAAAGATGTAAACAAAGAGACGGCGAAGACAGGGTTTTGAAACTTCTCCATTGTTTCTCAAGCTGTCCTGCATCATCTGGACGTACAGACCTGGGGTGGGGGTTGGGATGCGACTCGGGTCAAATTAAGGCTATGGCTCAGTCTGTATATTATTAGGACGAAGGCAGATAATGATGGTGGGATGGGGAGGGGAGTGTATAGTGATTAGATAGACCGTGTTAATATATATATATATATATATATATATATATATATCCAGTAGAAGCATCCTTGAGTATGATTTGGACATAAAATCCACTCACTAGTCATTAGATAAAATATCTGCACAACACAACACAAGGGGTAGGTCTATAGATAAAGCTTGGTCCACCCATTATAGTCAGACCCAGCATATCATAAGGGGGGGGGAATTGTACAGTACTGGGGTTTCGGCCGTCACAAGTAATTGTACAGTATGAGGATGTCATGTCAGTGGAAGGAGGGGTTGGAACGGTTATTTGCTCCCTGTCTGAGTATTTTCTTTGTGCAGTCTGTGATAATGAGGGGGATAGCGTAGACAAGGCTGCAGTATATAGGACATAGAGGATAACTACATTCATTCATCTCCATCGCTGGAAATGAATGAATCGAGTTACTTGTTTGTGGACTCATTAAAACATACAGACTCCATGGCTTATTCATGCTCTAGACATATTTTGGTAATCCTAAAAAATCCCAGACCCAGTGACAATGTGTGTCATTTTGTAAAGTCAGATTTGACATTTTTGTCCATGGTGGATATCTCGCTATGAGATTTTATGGGACCCAGCAGACACAGCTCCGTGGAGGGGCTTTGGACCCACCAGTGCTTCAGCCGAGTCTGACAGCAAACCTCCACGGACTCATAGGGGATCTTCTCTTAGCATGTAAAAAGGAAATGGGTATTAAGTTCAGGAAACTTCCCCCTCGTGTAAGTTATATCAGCTGTGCCCCTTTTTGTCAGTGTTTATCGCTTTAAACATTTGCATTTTAGTTCTCACATAGAATGAACCAGTTTATCAGTTTTGGGGTTTTGTTCCTCTCTAACCACAGCCACATCAAACAAGTCTTTGAACCCTGTAATGAATCCTGAAATGACATTTTATTTTCTTTACATGTTTTTTAAATCATGTTTTTGTAAATTGATTCTATACTGAACATATGTGTTTTACCCCCAGCTAAATAGGAACAGTGGGTCATAAAAGTAGATAAAGGTCTAAATGTTGGGGGTTTTTTTGCTGACATGAACAAAATACAGACCAGGGAGTTGTATTATTCATCACTTTTTGTGGAATAGAAATTAATTAAAGACATTACATGAGGCTATGGCATAAAAACCCAAATGATTGAACCTTTATTCTAAAAAGTAATGAACTGATTTTGAGTTTGGCTCATAGTTAGAACCTGTTTCTGCTTTTCATTAGCCCAGGTAGCATGACTTCCCAACTTAACTTAAAAACAAAGTCCTCATTTTCCTTTTTTTGTGCAAGTTCTTGTCTGTCTTAGCATGTCTGTATCTCTGTGTGTTAATTTCTGAGTTGTGTGAACATTAGACTTATGTACATGCTCGAGTGTGGGCTGGGTTTGTGTAAATGTGGTTTACATAAACCTATAATTGCTCTCACATCTCTGATCCCTGCCGCAGGCCTGTTCCTTCAGTGTCACGCTGCCGCGGTGTCAATAGCATGCCAACCCACACTATTACATACATAATTGATCGGTCTCCATGGTGACGTGGAACCTGAGGAGTCATTGGCCTATTGATCTTGATCGGATACACAGGTTTCTTATCTGATTATGTCATTGTTGTGTAATTCTTACTTGCCTGTGTAATTAAAATGTATTTTGCATGTGAGTTAATGTTTCGGTCAATGATTAAGAGCTTTAGTTTTAACATGGTTCAGGTAGCATGTGAGGTATTTTTTGCCAAAATTCCACATATTTGGAGGATTACTAAACGGGACATGGTAATGAGATGAGTAATCAGTGAAGCTGAGGCTGGTGAACCCATCACAAATTATTTGTATAAAGGCCACTGTGGTCAGACTGAGACGAGTCAGTGCATTATCCTAATGCAGGATGTCTATTCAGAGAAAAGAGGTCATGCTCAATAAAAGAAAATATTTTTGAATTTTTCATGTCATCATAATTAAACTGCCATCGACCCTGGGGCCCATCTATTTATGCCTTTTGCAGGAACAATGGCTTTATTTGAAACAATGAAGTGTGAATACTAAACCACTGGGAATGAGAGTGGAAGACTCTGTGTTCCTTTACATTAATTAATCATAATAATAATAATAAAAAAAACAGCAGGTGTGTTTTTGAGTATGAATCACATTTTAGCATAACTATAATTCTGCTCTAAGCTGTAAAATGGCCTGAAGTTAGTGGGGTGAAACTGTACCACAGGTTGAAGTATGTTAAAATAAACTTGCCATATCATTGCCACAGGTGCACATGTGCTTAAATGTCCGATAGGTTGAGGAGAGCTGCAGTTTGACAGTTACAAGCTGAGACTGATGGGCTTGTGCTCAAGGACGAATGAAAAGTCACTCAGAGTTCAGACCCAGCTACCTGTCTATCTGTCTGTCTGTCTGGCAGATGATCGATGTGAAGAGTCTTTCTGCATAATGTGAAAATCTCAGAGGAGTCAGCCAGAAAGGGCAACACTGAAAGTGAACAACAAGGTTTAAACTTCCAGCTCAGTGTGCCCCACTGGGTAGAGCGTGGCACTGAAATTCGGGAGGGGGGACTTGGCATTTATCTGCCATTCAGGTCATTAAAATTAAAAAGGTTAGAGGAAAACGGTGTGGAATATAAAGCAGAAGCAGTCATTTGTGAGGTTTGTCTGTCTCTATCGACGTCTAAGAAATCACAAAACCATCAAGGAATGTATTGTGTGGCTTTGATTTGTTGGAAATGTAAGGTCAGAGACTGCTGAGTGAATGACCTTAGATAAAGAAATTGTTCTATGGATTCATATTGTTTTAAACTGTAACTCTTGATTAGCCCCCACTCCTGTCTAAACACACAGTTAATACAGGAAAGAAATAAATGTCAACACATCGAGACTGACTCCAGAAATAGTTGAAGCTGGAGAGCTGGGAACACCATGGCGTGATATTGACATTTGCCAGTTTGAGATGTGATTATCTGGCTATTAGAACAGCAGCAACTGGGCACAGCAAGACTACAATAACTAGGCGTGGTGGAGGAAATTACAAAAGTGATGCAAGAATATCAAGCACAAATACACAGGTATCAGTTTGGCCAATAATAGCATATACCCACTAATAATCACTTATGTCTGGAGGGCAGCAGCTGGGTCAGTGTGTTGTGTGTATGTGTGTGTGAGAGACAACATGTCATGCTGTCGCCACCACACTTTTGACATTACTGAGTGGATTAATTGGCCCTATGGCTCTCATGGTGATACCATGGACTTGTCTGATCTTGACAAGCATGTGACTGTAAGTATTCATAAGATGTTGACACACACCGCTGTCCATGTGAGAGCTTTCAACAGCACATTCTACATGGTAGATCATTTCATCCGACATGTAAAGGCTTTGCATGCGACGAACCATGTTGGAGAAAAAAAAGGCAAATAGAGAAGCATTTATGACCAACAAGTGCTCCAAACTAAACAACAGAATAGGTTGTGAGTCACTGCCTTCCAAAATTACCATTATTATTACTGTTTTTCTGATCCGGTGCCCCTATTGGCAAGGCAACAGTGTCAAGACTGTGATTGCAGCACGATGCTTCTGACAGCCATTATTGGCACAGCCACAAGAGGTCCTTGTTAGGAAAGTTTCAACATTGGCGGTTACTGATGCGCGTTTCTTTAGCAAGGAATAATATATATTAAGTTTGTTTCCTGATTTGACATCCCTTAAATTACTTTGAAAAACTCCCTTCAGACACCCAGATAAGTGTAAACATGGTCAGCTTCCTGTTGTAAATGTAGTGAGGAAACACAGGTTATCTTATTTCTTTTTTAGGAAACTGGTCCTTCTATTTCTATAATAAAAAAGAGACTGCAATGGTGTTGACCTATATTGCTCTTTGTTACAGGAATATTAACAACATCATAACAATTTAAGCCTTTGTCTTCCTGCCCTCCAAATAAATCACTCAATGTAAATCCACATAATAAACGAGCGGTACACTTAATCCTGAATGCACCGATTATAAAGGTTGCTAATCCTGTGGCACCGCAGAATTTGGAGCATCAGTCGTTAATGTACAGCAGCTCTTTGTATTAATGAGCCTACTGTACTGCACTCTTACTACTTTCACAACTGCACCAAACTTTATAGCCACATCACTTACAATGACTCTCTTAATGTGGTTGATGTTGGCGCGCACAGTCCCCCAGGCTGTGGAGTGATGTCGTCTGTTCTACAGGCTACCTTGTAATTAACCTGTTTATTTTAAAAATGCTTTCTAAATAAATTTGACATTGCTTGACTTGATGGATGTGCGGTTAGCCTCATGTATCGCAGCTGAGAGCTTTCAGTGTAAAACGGCCCCCTTAATGCCTGGCCCTTATATTTACATTAAGCTTTGAGCTGCAGGGGGCCACGCCGCTGGTACGGCTTTAATGAATGCCACTGCAACAACAGGCAGTTACACACACACGTACATAAACACACACGTAGGCACACAAAAGACTGCATACATGGGCTATACGCACAAAGAGAAAACACATGCACGTATGTGGTCACTCAAGCAAACGAGGTTAATCAAGCTAGCATGATTTGGCCCCCCCGTCTTTCAGCTGCTGTTATTGTTGTGAGTGTCTTCTTGTTCACAGTCTGCGGTGATCCAGGGTTGAGGGTTCCATCTCTACCACTTTGTTTAGGCTTTACACTTACACACATTTAAGTGACCCTCCCATTTTTGTGATTTACACACCCTCAATTATTGTTGCTATGCAAGCTTTCTGTTCTCGCACAGCACAAACAGTCAGTGTAATAAGTCTTTGTTATCTATAGGTCTTTTTTATTTTATTTAAGGTCCAAATTAGAGCGAACGTATTAAATGCATTCTTACACTTTTGCTCTTGCATTTTGGTTTAAAAAAAACAAAACAAAAATAGATGCACAGCGTCACTCTTACTACTCTCCCATGCACAAAACTTCAACATGCAGAGAAATCCAAAGCTTGACAGGCATACCTACTCATGGTTGGGAAGGGTTTAGCAATGGTCAATTAGTGGCCTAAGATGGTCATCATTTATTTTTTTTTTTTATTACAGACTGCCAATGGGATGTTCATGTGATTATAATGAAAAATAATTACAATATTCTGGGATGTCAGTTAGTGTTAGCATTATACCGCTTATAAATTTATATTATTGGTCATTTTGTGTTACCTTTAACACACTCTCTGGCACTAATCCTACTAAGATTCCCTCCTGCTTCCAAGCTATACAAGCTGACAGAACTGAGCATGGTAGTGTGGAGCAGAGGAGGGGGAAAAAACAGGCCGTACCTTATGTTTTCCAGAGAGAGTGGCTGTGTTGCTATATGGACCGCGTGCTTGGTCTAACGTTGTGTTTCATTGTGAGTCAATCGGGTGTGAATAACAAGCATGGGCTTTCTTGCAGGACGCGGTTGGCCAATAAGAGATGATCTGCGGTAAACAAAGGATCAGAGGGTGTGAGGGACAAACTGTGCAGGACTGGAGAGGTTTACACACACTTAAAGATCACACAATACAGTAGAGAGGTCAAAGAAGAAAGGATTATCTTGTGACTGCCAGAAAACATTGTTTTCACTACTAGGGAATGCCATTTTATGCATTAGGGCTTTTTTGTGATTCATTTGAAATGAATAGTGTTAACAAATTGTGTTCTTTAGACCTAGACAGCTTATTTAGAACTCACATTTAAATTCATCCAGGCAGAGTCGGAGGTTCTGAAGCAGTCTAAATCAGCATATGTTTTCGTGTTTTCTTCCCCCTCTGCCTAAGTCAACAGTAATCGGGCCAGGAAGTCAATGAATAGTGTCTTTATTCTACACGGATGGCTGCAGCAAGGATCTACTTGAAAATATCTCCTAGGTGGTCTCAGTTGAAGTGCAGACTGCAGCAGAAGTGAATTACTGACCGAAACCTTGTATTTTTATTCAGAAGGACAAGATTAGCTATGCATAAAACAGGAAACATGTTTCAGGTTGCCTTGAAAACTGGATTTGGTGGGAGCCCAGTAACAACATTTAAAGGCTGTGATGTGATTACCAGACTGTTGGTTGGCGCATAAATGTGACTTTAAAAGCTGCAGACTTTTGATTGTGACACTTCTTGGTAGCAATCAATTTAACTAGTGGAGGTGTCAGAGTTGTAGGGCGCACAAAGAGAGACATAATCAAACATGATGAATGGTTTTGTCTTAGACTGGGAGCTGGTTGGCAGGAAATGCACATCCATCAAACCAACAGCCAATCTATTTAGTCTCGGACTAAACACTTAAGATTGTTCCTAATTTGATTGACTTTTGTAAAAGGACATTTCCAAACCAAATTTGGAGGGGATGCCTATTAAGTAGCCTTGTTTTATGGTTGAGCATTTTGGCAGTTGAAGGTTGTTCAAAATGAAAGTCAATTGGGAGGTAGGTTTTTTCCAACATGAACTATTCTGTAAAGTGATACCTACTGACGAGTGATGGCAGCAATGTAAATCTAACAATCTGGACAAGGCTAAGAATCTACAGCCATGTGCCACTAGATGCCAAATTACGGGATTACCAAAGCGATTACAATTCATCATCCCAGGACTATGGATGTTTGCACTAAATTTAGCGGCAATCCATCCAGTAGTCTGAGATTCACTAAAACACAGAAATGTCAACCTCATGATGGTGCCAGAAGAAGTAAGAAAATAAAATAAAATTAGCTATCGCAGAACGCTTTCTATGCTTTTAACATATAGAACAATAAGTATGCCAACATTTTCCAGTGTGGACATAAAGGTTATGGAAAGAAACCTCTAAATCCCTTCTTTTTCTGAGAAGTGTTGGCCAGAAAACAGGAAACTGCTACCTCAGTATTTTCTGCAAGTTTGTGTCGGCTCCAAAACATTTCAGAACCGTTTAATGTAACACGCACGACCTTGTGAATGTCTTTGTTTTGGTTGTGGTGAACTGAGGTCACTCTGTGTTGTGTCCTCAGGCTAATAGTGGGTTAAATGAGCCTGGTGAGTTTCAAAGAGGGCAAGAGTTGGTCTGAAGGGTCTCAGAGCTGATTATTCAGCAGACATGGTCCTACATGATGCAATTTAAGCAATTAATAAATCTGTTGGGATGAATGAGATGATTTTTTCCCCCCTTTCCTTGGACTGGGTGTAAAGTTTGGGCTGTCAAGTTCGATGTAGTGTTCAGACTGTTGAGTCAAGCCTGTAAGTCCGGGTTGTCGCCACTGGTTCCCCTGAGGATGGATGACCTTTGACCCTACTGGTAGCCTAGGGGTCACCATGCTGTGACCTCGGCAGTTACAAGGGTGCATTCCCACTGAGAGGGTTGAAGGCCACAAACACACACATTCAGACAAACATATGCTCACACACACACACTCACAAGCATAAACACATTCAAAATACCCACCGAGCGGCCTGTGGTCTGCTGCTGAGTCAGCAAAAACAAACCCCTAACGTTTTGATAATCAAATTTGACTTTGAAGGTTTTTGAGTGAGCATTATTAAATTTCCCCAGAGTCACAAAGTCTGGCACGGCTTTATTAATTAGTGCAATGAGTAGCGAGTGATTTACGGTGGGAGTCTTTGGTGTCAGAGTTTAGTGTGTTGCAAATAGGTATCATTAGTCTGTGAGACGCTCTAAGTAGTGGCCATATACACATAATGAAAGCTTTCATTAGGAATCTGGGAGGATTGGTTGTGCAAGGTGAGTAAGCGTGTGCGTGTGACTGTTGTGGCAGCACGATATGCACGAGCTAATGCACGCATGCTTGTGTACATGTACCTTTTTATTTGGCTTTGTTTGGCTACCTTTCTCATCAGGGTTACTGTATTTGGCAACAAGCAACAAGTCTCATCCACTTATCTCTCTCTCTCACACACACACACACAGAATTTTATCTTTCCCTATTCCCTTTCGATTTTCCGTTCAGTCCTATTACCACCTCCACCGCTCAAACCTCTGAATTAATCCTGACCTCATTGTCTATTTTGGCAAGTCAAAGCAAAAGCGCTATATGTTTCAAAAGGGGCATTTCTTCTTCATCCCACATGACCTGCCTCTGCCTCCCACCAGTATCTGTCTCCTCCTCTATGTTTCAGTTTTAAAACATATTTATTTTATTGTGTACCAGTATTTACATCTTTTCATGTCCTCAAGCTATATCCCACTGATTCATGGTGACAGGCTTACTGCATGTGCATACAGTAGCATACATAGGTTGAAGATTTTACAAGTAGCCTGGAAAAGAACAATTTGCTACTGTGCACTGATATGAGACATTGGTGTTTTACTTGGTGGATCTGATTAATGTGGTAGTTCATTTCACAGATGATGATGCTTTTTGCCTGAGTGCCCTGTTTGTTAGCCAGTTTGAGGCTATCAGCTAAACAGATTAGGATTGCAGAAAATAATGGATTACTCCAAGTTGTCACAATTCAAAGGCTGAACCTGAAAGCAGGCTCAAGACTGGATGGTGGTGAAAAAAACAAAGGTTTCATTCCTTAGATCAGTGGTTCCCAAACTGGGGAACCACTGTTCTAACCCCCAGGAGTCAAAGCTTCACAAGGAGTCGCGAGGCCTTCTTGATTTTAAGATATGATAATATTCTGCATTTTGTTCATTTCCATGAAGAAAACTTAATTTTAAAAGTAACATTTTCATTTAGACTGTTATTTAGGAACTACACTTTGAAGACCTATATTCACAGAGCCTTCACCCTCTGATTAACAGCCTTATCCTGCATTAGAAAAGAATTAAGCAATTAAAACAACCAAAGAGCTAATAGAGAAATAAGAAGAAAATACTTAATTTGTCAAAAAAGAAACCTTTTAATTGTGTATGATTGTTAGAAAAAAAAAAAAAAAAAGAACATCATAATACTGACAGAAAACTCATCTCTGATTCACAGGAGATAATTGAAAAAATTCAGTGAAATCATTGTACTCAAACTTCGGGCAGTTAATGTGTTCACTATTTGAGTTCATTATACAGTTTGTCAGTTGTACGCTACTGTTATTATTATGCATTGCAATGCCAGTATTATGTAATATGTCATGTAGTCAGGGGTCGTCAGTTAAGTCAATGATAGACAAAGGGTCCCTTAGGGAAAAGCTGGGAACCACTGCCTTACAATATGGTGATCTGGAGGCTGGCTGACATTTGGGCTGAGGTAGAGTTGGAATCCAGGGATAAAGGCTTGCAGCGGGAAAACCAGTGCGGAGAGCTGACAGACAGGCGAACCTGGAGGCAGAGGAAACTGTTGTAAGTTACTTTGGCAAGCAGAAAGGCAGACTAACTGATAGCTAAACTGTCTAACTTGGCTATAAAGGGAGCTGAAGGGAGGAACATTACATACTGCGTATAACTGAACGATCCAGCAGGGACTGGATGTCAGCACAGGCTTCTTAGGAGTCACGGAGGCGGAGTCGTGACAGTAGAGGTTAAAAAACAAACAATGGAGGTATAATGAGTTTGAATTTAATTTGTACATTGTCCAGCTTGTACCTTTCTGTGCAACTGTTGTCTTATATCTCCCTAATGATAACTAATGATAGCATCAGCCTCAGTTGTAGGCCTTTGTGTTTAGTGCTAATTTGTAAATGTTTGTGCATATTTCAACATTGCTGGGTCATGATAATGCTAAGATGCTAAACTAACATGACTACACCTGCTGAACATCAGCATGTTAACATTGTCATTCTGAGCGTGTTATCATGCTGACATTAGCACTTAACTCAAAGCACCATTGTGCCTAATGACAGCCTCAGAAGGCCGCTAGCATGGCTGTAGACTCTTAGTGTTGTTATGCAATTTGAAGGTATGTTGAACAGTGAGATTAACTCAAACCTTCAATTTTACAGCACAATTATACTAGATTAGACTAACCAACAATCAACACTTTTACATTTTAATTTGATTTAGGGGAAAAGTCACTGTAGAAAAACTAAACTTGTAAATAAAGTAATAAAATGTTACCATAAAAAGCTTTTCACTGGCAAGAAATCCATCTATTAGCAAGATTTACTTTTGTGAGAATAGTAGGTGTTACAGTCTTCAAAAATCATATCCTGTTCACTTTCCATATTTTCACAGGCCACCTGCCTCATGAATGAAAATCCACTGACCTCTTCAGCAACCCTCTTCTGCAAAATGTGAATTTATGCAGCACAATCACACTGAAATGTTAACATGAGCAGTGCTTTCTGCCCACGTGTGTGCTGCTTTGCTGCCAGTGGATGAAGCTACAGTTAGTCTGCACTTGTATGACAAAACTCAGCAAACACTCTCTCTGCCACACACACACACACACACACACACACACACACACACACACAGCCAGTACAAAGCAGCCAATTAACTGCAGACAAAACCAGTTCATCATTAACACTGCAAGTCTCAGTGTGTGTGTTTGTGTGTAGACAGAGGGATCTCTAACCTTATGTAATCTGTGTATATCCTGTAGGCTTGTCATCTGTTGGTAAATTAATCATTAAGTCCTGCTGCTGCGCTGAACCATCTCTGGCCTGTATTTTTTTTCAAGCTGTGCTTCAAGCTGTTCTTTTATATAATACTAAATCCAGTATGAAAATAAAATATATTGTCTCCGTTTTGCATACAATTACTGTTCCAACAGTTACTTCTGCGTTCAAGATGTTCTTGCTGACATTTTCATTCCTCCTTTCTGTTCATTGTCTGACTTTTTTTTAAAATTATTATTTGTGCATATTTTCCATCCACCAAGAGTCATGTAACATTTAAACACCTTTCAAGGAAATGAACCAAAATCAGACATAAACCAAAGGCTCCATGGAGATGTAGTTGCATTTGGGATAAAATTAAGAGCTTATCCACTGAGGCATCTTCTGATGGCTTTGGTCCTCGGAGACTCATTGATCTCAGCAACGGGTTTTATCTCAATTCCTGTCTTCCCTGCTGCTGCACACAGATGGTTTTGTTCCTTCAAACAGCTGAAAAGGTTCCTTAAAAGGCACCTTTAAAAGACTCGAAGATTTGTGCCTTAGCAAAATCTAAATTTTTTTCAGTTCTTGTCTTTTCTCTAGTGTAAATTATTCTTTTTCCCTTTTTCTCTCTCAACACGCACGCACACAGACTCTGTGGGAGTTGGCTGCCATGGTGGCTGAGTGTATGTGATGCCAAGGCAGCAGCCTGGTGCGGCAGTGACGGTGAGTCATAACTAGCAAGAACACAGCAAGGAGTCATGGCACCCAGTCATTACAACACACACGTACACACACACTACAGGGGTCCGGACCAGGAAGAAACCAGGTGCAGTACAGATGCAGCAGTTTCTTTGATTCAAGTTAGAATCAGTATGTTGAATTGATTGAGTTTTTTCTCTCCATCACTCTGTTTCTGTCTATTTGTATATGTCCCTCTATCCTCTGTGTATTTATTCTTCATCTTTGCTCACTTCAAAGTTACATGATTTGCATCCCACTCAAACACTGGGCCTTAGCACCGTCAAACAACACATTCTTGCAGAATAGTTGGGAGCACGATCAAACAAACAATAACCTCAGCAGAAGACGGCATCAAGTCTCCTGCTGATCACTTTGTTTACATACTTGAGGAGATGGCAATGCCATGCATGGCTGCAGAAATCTATGGTGGTGCGCCACAAGCCCAAATGTGTGCGTATACGCGCGTAAGTCTGCGCGCCTGTAAGCACATGTCAGCGTTCACAGACGGCATTTGCATTAAAAGCCCCCATTAATGATCTAGAGACATGATTAGATGGAGGAATCGATTACTTCTCCCTCCTCTCAAGTCGCCAACCTGTAAATATCAGCTGAGGGGAGCACAGCTGGTTTGCACAGCACAGCATGGCACCAGGCTGGTGGCTTTATGCCTCATTAGACTCTGATGTAGCATGCTGAGCAGCAACACAGATCAGGTAGAGGAAGTGGGCTTATCACATATGAAGAACTTTGGAACAAAATCATGTCATTTGAAAAGTGTGAGGCCTGGTCTAATTACTAGGTTGAAGTAAAAAAAAATCCCTTCAGGAGCTATGAATGAACATTTTTAACTGGACTGAGCAAATGGTAAATCATAATTTATGTACGTTATCAAGCAGACAGGTTGGACAAATGGTCAGACTCTCCTGTAATATACAGGTCACAGGTTCACTCTATACAGCTTCCCATTTCAGTCAGGACCACTTTCGTCAAAATATCTTATATCCCAAGCAGAATTACATTTGGCGGTATGGCTCTGTTCTGGGACCTCCTTGTCCTTCCGCGGGCCTACGTGGAAAACCTTAAGGCAGGGAGAGCACACCTCCCTGCCCTTCCATGTGCATACATGGAAAAGTTTAAGACAAGGAGAGCGGCAGCAGAGACCCCCAGGGTACAGAACAGAGCAAGCATCAATGGCAATCAGAAAATGACATTGATTAATTAGAAATATAAAAAGGAGGAGCTGGGGTGGAGGTGGGTGCAAAAAGGCTTGTAGAGGAGCAGCAGAGATAGGCAGGCAGGCTAAAGCAGCTTAAATAAGGCGCCATGTAGATGTTAGCCAATTGGATGCTTGAGGAAATCAGGTGAGCTGTCAGCTGACTGTGCATGGTATCCAATGGGAAGCTTAGAGGAATCAGCTGATGTATGTTTATGACTAGCTGTGATCGTATGATATAGCTGTAACTGAAAGCTAAGCCTGACTTCGTGCCCTGCCTGAACTAACGCTATGCTCAATTTCAGTCAGGACCACTTTCGTCAAAATATCTTATATCCCAAGCAGAATTACATTTGGCGGTATGGCTCTGTTCTGGGACCTCCTTGTCCTTCCGCGGGCCTACGTGGAAAACCTTAAGGCAGGGAGAGCACACCTCCCTGCCCTTCCATGTGCATACATGGAAAAGTTTAAGACAAGGAGAGCGGCAGCAGAGACCCCCAAAGAACCATACCAGGCAACCTCCCTTCCATGAGCTACATGGAAGTGCCGGTAAGAGGAGCCAGCAGCGCAAATTTTTGTAAGAAATAAATAACAGTAATAAAGCCAATAATTTATGCAGATACTAGTTAAGTAACTTGGCTGAGGATTAATAAAGAGATCCCTCGAAGTTATGCTAGAGTGTATTTAAATTAAACCAGCAAAAACATATTTCCCGAACAGAGGGTTATATTTGGTGGTGTGGCTCTGTATGGGACCTCCTTGTCCTTCCACGTGCCTACGTGGAAACCTTCCATGTGCATACATGGAAAGGTTTAAGACAAGGAGAGCGGCAGCAGAGACCCCCAAAGAACCACACCAGGCAACCTCCCTTCCATGAGCTACATGGAAGTGCCAGTAAGAGGAGCCAGCAGGACTATAAACCAATACGTCTAAGCAGACACTAGTTGAAGTACAAGGCTAAGTATACTAGAGATATCCCCAGAAATATGCTATACATTAATGAATTTAAGCCGGAAATTACAAGCACTCATTGCTTTGAGCATCAAGATTTGCTTGGCCTCAGGCAGGAGGTATCGTTCGTAAGCAGATAATGAGCATTTACCCATAGCCTTAGCGTCGAGACAGGAGCTACGGATGCTGCATTTATGCGAATTGAATGAGTTATTTTAATGTAGATTAGCTAAGCCAGATCGCATATACTGAGCAGTAGATAGCCTGTATATTGCATGGTTGTGTTTACTCTAACACGGTTTGAGAAAATGGGGGCAAGTCAGGCTGGATGGCGCTGCCTCCGGGCACAGCTGGCGAAATTCTGCGATTCAAACGGGACAAAAATCAGCAATTGTTATCCAAGCCTGGAATATGAGCTGCTCTAATAATGAATTTACCCAACATAGATAACCAAGTGAGGCGTCTTACAAATCTATTAATGAATGGAACTGAAGAACGCCCTTGTAAATGATGTTGGCAGTTGCCTCATTGTCGAAAAACATGATTGTTCCCATGACCAGTCTTTTCCCACAGAAACATGAAACAACAATTGTACATTCATTAAAAAAGGTAGAAGAGGCATTAGCTGGCAAGGATGACAGTATTTTAGCCATATGTCTGTGAACCACTGATTATTAAAATACCCCCCCAAAACCTACGGAAGGGTGGTTATCATACAGGTCAATCATGCCACTACTACTGTATGTTTGAATGAATTATATCTCCATTATTTCTGTACCCAACACCGAAAAACTTGAGGATCCATTGCTCTTCCCTAAATGCCCCTCATGTCTGCTCTCTGTCTTCTAAGCTCAGCAAAGCTGTTCATTAGTGATCTAGTAGATCATAGCAGTCACACTATTAGACCTTGCTGTTGACATAAAGCTTCCAGGTGAACTGGCACACAGTGTTCGATTCATTTATATGTACTCAATATGCTGCGCCTTTTATAATTAATGGCAAATGATGATTTTAGCTGCTCATTGTAAAGAAGGAGATGCCATACCATTATCACACAGAAGAGATCAGGACTGGGGCTCGGATCTGCAGCCCTTCTCCAAGCTCACCATATCATGGAGTTCTCTATAAATCGGAGAGGTCCAGAAGCCTGGATATAGGGGAACTTCCCTGGGGAATAACACACATGCCAATTTAAGATGTCCAAGCAAGGAGAGCAGTTCTCTTTTGAAAATTACAACTGCCTGCTGCTTTCATTACCTCTCTGATGCAATTTTTCATCAGTACACTATCTAGAGTGAAGCCTAGACTCTAGCCTTACAGGGCCTGATGTTTCTCCTTGGCTAGCAGAAGACCTAATGTTTAAAGGTATATTTAAGAGCAAAATGCATGGTCTGATTTTGAATTGATAGTCAACTAACAGAAAATCGTCTACGAGATGGAGCACGAAAGCAGTTGCAGTTATTTAAAAGAATCCAGCAGAGAGCCTCTGATAGGTATCAAATATGTGGGGCTGCTGTAACAACCAAAGGTGAGCCTAACTGAGAAGTACATTTCTCTTCATTTAAACCGAACAGATGCCAATGTGAAGGTGTAATGCATGACTTAAATGCATCTGTGACATCTGCCTTGGCTAGCCATGCGCCTCTACATGCTTCCTTAATCAACTGATGGCATTGTAGATTATAGCATAAAATAAGGAAAAAGTGCCAGAGGATGTAGCCCCTTCAGACCGCCTTATGTTCCGAGTGTGAAAAATATAATAATGACTTTTTCCCCATCCTTTATGCAACCAGAAATGAGAATCAATAAAGAAATTTTTTTTTTTATTTATTTATTTTTTTAATCAAAACCCTTTAATTGTTATTTTTCTTGTCCATTTCAATGGACATCGGGTCCAAACAATTCTTAAAATACCAACATCATATGACAACATCATACCTATTTTTGTCTGTTAAATGTTGCAAAAAGTAAAAAAGAAGCCCCTGTCAAGTGACGTCCATTGTAATGGACACAGGGTCTGAAGGGGTTAAACTATTTATGCCTTAGTTTTGCCTTTGCAAGAGCAGATCAATTAATGTTTTTTTTTTTTTTTCCTGAATATCCCTGGTAGCTATACCTTAATGCTTGTTGAGAAGGCGATTTATGAATGGACCAATATGAACCTTTTGTTATCCTTCTTCAGTAAAGCATCGACTATCTCAGCTCTTTCAAAGCAGATTGTAGGTTTTGGCAACCAAGTCAGCCCAGCTAAGAACCATGAACCAGCCCTATAACAGAATGCTTTCTTAGCGCCTTCCCCAGCTCAGGGACGTTTATCTCTCATGCCCCCTTTTTTGAGAGGCAGCACGTTCTTCCCTATGGTGATTGGGACTGCACTTCCCAGCATTCTCGGCGGGAATGTGACGCCGTCAAACAAGCTGCTGTGACGTCATCGTCAAGCGCTGCACCTGTGGGACCATGCGCTCTACCTGCAGACAGCGAAGAGGGAAACAATTGCGGAGGAAGACTGTCCGGCCTGACGTGCCAAACCGAACCCTGGACCCTTGAACCCATGACGGCAAGCGACAACCGGATGTTGGACAGAGCTGACAAGCAAGACAGGTGGAGCCGGCCGCTGCGCCGGACCCGCGCTCCCCTGAAGGCAGCGCAGCGCCGGCCGGCCGCAGCGGAGCCGCAGGAGCAATTCCTCCCCCTTCTGCAGACCCCGCAGAACCAGAGCAGCCGGACAGAACTGCGGATGTTGTTCAAAGCGACACTCTCCCCAACAGCCGAGATCGCTGCTGAGACTTCACAATGCAATCGACCCGCCATCATACTCACCGCAGACAGGACAAGTAGAAACAAACGACAAACCACAAGTAACGCACACAACATCCTGGCAAAAGGCTTGTAGAGGAGCAGCAGAGATAGGCAGGCAGGCTAAAGCAGCTTAAATAAGGCGCCATGTAGATGTTAGCCAATTGGATGCTTGAGGAAATCAGGTGAGCTGTCAGCTGACTGTGCATGGTATCCAATGGGAAGCTTAGAGGAATCAGCTGATGTATGTTTATGACTAGCTGTGATCGTATGATATAGCTGTAACTGAAAGCTAAGCCTGACTTCGTGCCCTGCCTGAACTACGCTATGCTCAATTTGTTACCATTGTGAGCCAAGTATTCACTGTCAGTTCGAGTTGTTCTGGCTGTTTTGCTCAGTCGCTGTAAATCACTGTAATGAGAGTGTTTGCAGAGCGTCCACAGCATGAATGCAAATAGAGCGAGATGACATGATCCGTCAAGATGTAGAGTCATTAAAACTTTGTGTCCCTTGTGCTGCAGTGGCAAGGTTGTAAACAACATATGGGCTCCCGAGGGTGGCATCTTTACTTTACAGATAGTTTGTCAGGAGACGCACTGTGGGACCGTGGGTGAATGAAAAACAGCCTTCCTAACAGTTCTGTCTCTCTCTCTAACTCTCTCGCTCTCTCTTCTCCACACACACACCTGAGCTCACCTGTGAGTGTGTTATTCTACACCCGGCAGTGAGCCCCGGGAGAGCTCAGGCCGGTGTAGTGTTACATCACTGACACGCTTCACCATTAGCTACAGCTCATTAGGGTAAATTGGTGCATCTCTACTTGCTAATCACTCTGCTGAGTTGATATTACTTCATTGAAAGTTGAGCTGTGATTGTTATTTAATTGTGCAACTGAGGAACGATGATATGAAATGTTTTCTGAAAGCTGGAGAATAGATGGCATCATTTGCATGTATGTCCACCTAATTTTTAGTTGGACTTGTAATAATATTTTACATACATCCATAACACACTTAAACAGTGCCATCCAACAGCAACTTCAGTAGTGTGCTTAAATACAATTTTGAGGTACTTTCTTTTCCTTTATGCAGCAACCTGGATATAGAGCGTACTGGCTTAGGCGGTGAGAAATCAATACACAATAAAGTACACAGACAATCAGAAACCTGAATACTATAAGACTGTGCATGTGAACACACTTATTCATTATACAATTTGCCCCTTGTGTTCAAACCTACCCTAGAAATTGCTAAATGATTTAATGCAATCTACAGATTTTGTCCTCCACTGTATGCATCACCGTCCTCCCTGCAGCTGCAGAATTACTGACAGGGTCCACAGTTTAAATGTTTATTTATAGTCATTTGCTGCATATTTAGCACAGTGCTATATATTTTGTACCATCCTCATGCCTCTCTGCCAAGTGTTCCAGTGTTTACTTGTTTTAATTCATTATTTGTTGACATGTCTCTCCGACGGTCTCTAAACTAAAACAAATCCTTGTCCATTTATTGCACTTGGCAAATAAAGTGATTCAGAGTCTGATTATGAGAGTGTCCAGACTTGGCTCAGCGCTGCTTTCAATACTTCCGAGAGATGGATGAGAGATGAAGCAACAGAGAGGGGAGAAAGTGTTAAAGACAGAATGATAGATGGACCAGGCACAGAGGAGGCATGTTCAGTGGACACAAGCCAACATTTCTGTGAGAGGGGCGAAACCCAACAGGGAGAGCTTTCTTGCATCCTCCCCTGGAGAGTTTCAGCCCCTCCCCTCCCCTCCGTACGTCTCACCCATATCCCCCCTATTCCTCATATTCCCCCTCTTTCCTTCTCTTTTTATAGCTCTCCCCTCCCATGATATTCCTCCATCTGTCTCCCCTCTTCACTTCCTTCTCGCCGCTCCTCTGACTCTCTCCTCCTCTTCACAGAGGTGATGACAGAACTTCCCTGGCACGTGTTGCGCAGATGAACCTCCAGAGCCTCTAGACACACACTAACAGACATGCACGCCCATGCACAGAACACATGTTGAATGGATTAATTCAACCATACCATACCCACCTGGGCTGAGGAGACGGGGATGGAACAAATAGTGAAGTCTGCGGCCAGTCTACATGTCTTACGGTGCTGTCCTGCTATGAGATCCCATTCACTCTGTACCATGTATAGCATTAAGTTTGTTAATGCTTTAGCTGTTAATATGCAGCCCTGTAACTATCAGTGACACTGAGACGAATTCCTGTTCAAGAAAGAGTTTCACATTCTCTTTCTTGCTGAGCTAGGTAAAAAGATCAATACCACGCTCATGTTTGTACAGTAAATATGAAGCTCCAGCAAGCAGACAAATAGGTTAGTTTAGCAGGCTAACTGGCTGCTGGATATTGTTGATTTACATCCATGAGAATGGTATTAATCCACTCTCAGCAAGAAAGAAAATAAGTGTAAACTGGAAAAGTAGTGCATCAAAGTTTATCATCAAATTCTGCATGTATTATGTAGCACACCTCTATGCTACTGTGGGTTCTTGCAGCACGCAATCTCTCACACTGGGTCGTTGTACCACAACTTTTATTTAACGCACCGCTGTCACAACAGATAACACACAACAATTTCATACGTCTTTCGCTTTTGCTCTCAGATGTTTGTCTGCCACCCAGGTCCAGCACACTACTGCAATATAAAAGGGATTACACAACACAATGAGTAGCAGCTGTGATCGTCAACTCACCTGCCACTGCTCTCCCAAGCCTTCCCCACACCTCTCTCCCCTGCAGCTGAGTGTAAACCACACCCACCTCCACACATTATCTGTTGGGGCAAATGTGAATGTGGCTAATTAAAAAAAAATACACAGTTGTGGCTGCTTAGGCAGGTGGAAAGAGGACTACAGTCAGTCTTTGCAAAAGATAAATCTCTACATAAAAACTAAAAATGAGTGAAAAAAATTAAGAAATTCAGGCATGTAAAAGATACTGCCAAGTACATTAAAGGTTGACTTAACCATCACTCTGGAATGCATTCACACAACACTACATTTGTGTACAAAAGCGTATCTGATTACCTGTGATTGTGTCCAAAGAGATCGACTCACAATATGTTACTGCTTCTTGGGATTCAGAGCTTCATCCATTTTTCTGCCAAGTGTGGTTTAAAGCAGCCAATGAAGCAAGCTAATGCTTATACATCTGTTTCTGAGCTCTACCTTCTTTGATTTTATGATTAATGGAACTTGAAGAGTGGGTGTCCCCTTGTATTAATGATTGTACAGATGAGAGAAATAGTATTCTTTGAGTATTTTTTTCATCTTTATCTGGATCATGTCTTGTAACGACAGACCAACTGAGCACTGTAAGGGTTCTAACCACTGAGCTCAAAACAGCACACAGCCACTGGGAAACCCTGCACTTTTAATACATTTGCTGTCATCAACCAACTGAAATCAACTATGCAAATATTTTCAAAAAGATTTGGAGCAGATGACAATATCTCGAGTAATTGTAACTGCTGAGCAACAGACATAATGCAGAAAAAGATGCATCATACTAACTCAATGAACCCCAAAAGTATACAACGTGATTTGGTGCAGGGCTCAGTGAAATCACCAGACACATTTTTCGTTGCCAGAAAGTGTTTTGTTTCTTCTCAAAGAAAATAATGACTGCATTATCTGGCCAAAATCTGCACTTGTTTTCTCTCTTGAGCCTGTGGGAGCCTGGTTTTCCTGCTGGACAAGCCTGTGAGCATTAGTTAAGGCCATACAGTACACATTTTAGTGGGTGTAGTTTGAAAGGAAGGCATAAAACACAGCATTGCATCATCACTGTATATATCATAACCTATATGTTATGAGGGCCGGATCGCTGATTACGCCCTGTGTGTATACATTCCCTGAATATATCATCTGAAACATAACACAGCTATGAACGTCTGTGAATGTGTGTGGGTAAGAGGTCTCATTCGTACATCAGAGAGACTGTCCATGTGTGTAACATGTGTTTCTCATTGGGTTTCATTGCGTTTCATTTGCCTATGTGAGCCAGGTTCTCACCTCTAAAGCCTCTGGGTTTATGTGCAAAGGGAGATATGAGACAGGTTTGAAAAATAGATTGTTCTAAGATTACAGATGCAAAGAGGAGAACTGAAATGTTCCTGACCACATATATGACTGAATGACAGGGAACAGGGGTGTTAAAAGAGTACCCGTTATTTTTTTTGACCACCCACTGTAGTTTTCTAGACTTAGAGGAAGAGTTTAACATTGTGGGAAATATATTTGTTAGCTTTCTTGTCAAAAGTTAGATTAGAAGATTGTTACCGGTCTCATTTGTACCGTCTATATAAAGCTCCTGCTAGCAGTGGGTTAAATAAGCAAAAAGCCTGGCAATGGGAAAAACTGGCTGCCAGAGGTGACAAAAATCCGTCTTCAAGCATATCTAAAGCTCCCTAATATCTTATTGGTTTAAACAAAGGATAAAAAACAACTTGCAGTTTTATGGGAGTTGGAGCCATGTTAGTTGTTTTTTCCATTTCCAGTCTTTGTGGTAAGCTAGGCTAACTGGCTGCTAGCTGTACCTTCATATTTACCCATAGGAATATGCAAAAAATGTTGGATACCCCAGACAAATATCTAGTTCAAGCTACAATGCTATTTCCAAAAAGGCCTATTCCTTATCAATGACTGATATCGCAAAATTAAAACAAATAAAACAAAGTCTGCAACGTCCCTGATAAGTCTCTGATGGACAAAATGATAATATCGTTGCCAAGTAGATGCCTAATTGTTTTAAAACAGCGGTTTGGAATTGAACACTTCATCTGCAAGAGAAAGACAGAGTCCCCTGGGACACCTCAGTTAGGAAACCTTCAAAGAGTTTTCAAATAAAGTATTTTCCTAATATTTTATCTGCCTTTGACGCGCTGCGGTCTGGGGACTGTAGGGAGGGTTTGACGTATTTGGCTGCAGTTGTAACAACGGCAGGAAAATTCATTTCTGGACTGTCAAAGACATTTGTTCTCCCTGGCCTCCCAAGGCGAGAGTGCAATCCAAGGTCTTTCTTCTCCACTCTTTTCCTTTCCTATCCTTTCTTCTCCTTTCCTCTCCTCTCAACGGTCCCTCCCTCCTTCCTCATTTTCTTGCACCCTCCCACCGATCTCCACTCTTGCCCTCGGCTGACATATCCCCTGGATTCTGTGTGTGTGTGTGTGTTTGTACTGCGTTTCTGTGTGAGACATTCCTCAGTATGGTCCAGGAGCTCCGTGTTGTCACACACTTCCTCCCTGAGGCCTGAACCCTGAGGAGGCGGGGGAGGAAAAGCAGGGATGTTGGTTTGCAACTTGAAAATAGTTTTGAAAAATGCTTAAAAAGGTGCACAGTTAGGTGAAACCTCTGGTCGTGCATACAGTATACAACATGCGTGCAAAATTCAACGAGAACCTCTGGTGAGCACGAGTAGTTGATGAATGTTAAAGATCGGGGATGTGATATGCCCAGTTGACAGGTTACTTCCGTTATTAGACTGAAACATACCAGTGAGCCCCCCCCCTGTCATTCTATCTGCTAGGTGGTGCATGCATACGTGTGCGTGTGTGTTTTCAACTTGCCTAAATGCCTGATGTTGTTTGCTTTTTAGTTTGCCTCAGTAAGCACTAAGCCAAAAAAGCGCATTTGTTTAACCCCCCCACCGTGCACTCACAGACACACACACAGAGTCTAGTGTGTAGTTGTGGGACCTCCTTGTCGTAAACCGTGTTGAAACAAATAAATGACGTAACTGTCACAGGAGTCAGTTTGCATTTGCTCACTCCTCATAGCTCACATGTTTGACTTTTGACGATATACTTAAAGTTAAAATCTGTTACATTTTTCATGAATATTGCTATAATATTCAACTTGCCCAGTTCTCAGTGCTACTGTATTTTCACCTCAGCAAATAAGGCCACACTAACACTAGCTGGTTGGTAAATGGTAACAAACGCAACATAACATCAGTCTGTCATCATTAAAGTCATGGAGTGCAACTTTAAAATATACCCAACGTTGCATCTTTTTAAAATACGCTCCTTTGTTTTACTGCTTTGGAGAGCTGATCATATGTGGTGGTCTTTGGGTCAGCGAAGGCTTAAAGATTAGACAATGTCATATAGGAGAGGTTTAGCATTAACTCAGAGGGTGAGGTAATCACTTTAAGATCTGTAGAAAGAGAAGTAGGCGAGTGGTCCTATATATGGTCACAGATTTGATCCAAGCAACAGCAGATGCAAAATGCAAAAGTACTGTCTGTGTCAAGACTTAATTAGCAAAATTTAAAAATAAATAATATACATATAGATGGAGGGATCATGGTTTGGAAACTTACTCTAATAATAAATGTACTTTTGGCAACTCATTTAACATTAAGTTCATTTATTGACCTTCAGGATTTGGATATTATTTACATACGGTGACAATAATATCTGTATTATATTTTATGCATTCTATCAGTTTACTGACAGTGTTGATTCACATCATACACAACAAATGGAAGTTAGTGCTACTGTGACCCACCATGAGGATCCGAACCCTAAATCTTGAGTTACAGGACCAACACTGCTGCTGAGTTTGGGATTTCACTGTCTAACAACCGCAGCCCTGAGGGGGAAACTCCACGCCAGAGACACAGCAGGTGTTACATTGCAGATGTGGATGAGGTTTCTCTGTAGGCCAGACACCAGTTAAAGTGTTTAGTTGCTTTGCATTTACATAGATGGTCGAGTTAAGGGTCTGGATTCTGGATCCTATGATACACAATCAATGGAAGGGGCAGAAATGTGGACTACAGTGGTATAGTAACAGACAGCTCTGATGGATCCCTACAATTGATATCATTTATGTAGCCCAAAATCACAAATTTGCCTCAAAGGGCTTTGCAATCTGCAGCATACGACATCTTTAGACCCTCAATTTGGAAGAACAAAGTAAGAACAGCCCTCCACCCAAAAAGATAAAATTAAATGGGGCAACAAAAGGACGAAGGGAAGTCATTCACTGTAAATAAAAGCATCACCCAGATTTCTATAATATGAACTTAATTACAGACACAACAGAATGCTTATAGCTCATCAGTGACTAATGCTTTTGCACCAGATTTCCCATGACAGACCAATAAATACAGATGTATTAAAGATATACAGTACTACTACATTTACTTCCCTTTTTAAGGGCTGCCATGAAATCCTTTATGAAAGTCTTTTGGCAGGGCAGTGACTGACGTGTCCAGTAATTGTGTTCAGCAGTGGGAACGCAACAGGAAGTTGCAGGCAGCGATGTGGTGACTTCCATCCACTCGAGCTGAGCTTAACGACCACCCAACCTAATATGGTCAAAGACTCAAGAGCCAGGCTCTCAGGGGTTCAAGTGCCTGACAAAGTGCTCAGGTATGCCAGCAATGGTAGCTTAGCTGCTGGAGGTCCTGCACAGGTTGGAGGTAGCACACCGGATGTCCTTAGTGTCCTTAGCCTAATTAGGGCCGTTTGAGAAGTAACGCCATAGGAGTTGGTGTGTTGTGTTGTGTGTGTGTGTGTGTGTGTGTGTGTGTGTGTGTGTGGAGGTACTAGTTGTGCCTTGAGCAACGAACAGCACATCCACTTAATGGGATTAACATTTAACCAGTGCACTCACTCGCTGTCACACACCTGTCTAAAAAAACTCCACACCAGTGAGTCAGGAAACTGTGTGCATCTGTGTGTGTGTGTGTGTGTGTGTGTGTGTGTGTGTGTGTGTGTGTGTGTGTGTTGTGTGTGTGTGTCTGTCTGTAGGGGGGCACTGTTGATTTACTTCATTCAACAATTACCACTCAGAGGTGGCAGGAATTCCAGAAATGAGGAAAGATTGTGTTCCACTCCATCCACTCGGAGCCCTTCCTCTCATAAAAATACCTGAATTAGTTGAATTAGTTGGCTAAGCCTCTCTTGTGTCACACCACATCTCACCCTTGAAGGTCCACTTGTCATTCTGAGTTATTTATTCCTCTTTAAAATGACACGTGTTGTGTGTAGCTAGGGGTGAGGTGCTGTTTTTCCATTAAAATGTTTGCACATTTTAAAGTTTGACATTTTGCGAAATATGTTTATTCACATTTTCTAAGATTTAACGTTAGATGAGGAGATTGATACCGTCATATCTGTACAGTAAACAACAACAACAACAGTAGCTTCGTATTTTCTGTACAGACATATAATGTTATCAGTCTTCTCATCTAACTCTCGAATAAACACGACGTACCAACCAAAATGCTGTTTTTTAATTCCATTAACTTTGGTCTTTGAGTGACTGTACAAGCAGCTCTGAAGTCCACCTACATTTTCACAGATTTTCTACATGTGTTTAAAGTGACAACTGAATCCATAATTTAATGTGACTGTTATACAAAATTTCTTTCTCAATTTTCTCCCCAAAAATTTTTTTCTTCCCAACCAAAACAGTCCGGTACGGTCACAACAGAATTTGAAAAATGACGGACAGAGACATGCCGCCACTGCAGATCTTTCCAGTAAGTGTAACTGAACCTTCCCTGACTTCAGTGAAGTGACGTATCTGATGACAGCTCAGTGATAACAGTGCAACCCCTGACAGAGATGACACAGGCAGATAGACTAATGACAGGGGAGAAAGACAACATAGATTTCAGGTAGATAAACGTGATGAGTGACAGTGACCGGACGTGTATTTACTATGACAAATCCTTAATAAAAATGCAAAGAAAAGACTTTTTGTAGACTGAAATGTTATTTTGCTTTCATCTGAGGGAGAGAGAAGCTCAGCCCTGAGTTTATTTTTAGTGAGACAGTCAGAGGATGATTCAGACGACACTCCTGTTGTTCACTCTCCTCCAGATGATGTTTTCAGGACGACCGGACCATTACGAAACACAGCCCAGATTCCCACAGCTTGATTGACAGTTTTCCTTTAGGCCAAATCTGGAACCACTTACCTCATTCTCACAAAGGGGGTTGCAGGTTTTGGAGCTGGGTTATACAAGGTCATAGAAGGAAGGGGCCCGGTGGGTCATGACCAGGAAAGGGAACCGATTTTTTTTTGTTTGTGTGTGCGTATTGCTTGATGATGTTACAATTACTGTTTTACCAGCTAGCTATATTTGAGCCAGTATCCAAACTTCTAGTGCCAAATATCTGGACTCACAGCACTGTGGCTTGTGGCTATTTGTAGTTTCCCCAGCAGCTTATTATCTCATCTGTCTGACATATGGTAGTTTCACTTTTATGTAGAAATTCATCAGTCATGTTAACGACACAGTGTGCGGTTATCTAGTGTTTTTTTTATGACCCGCTATCACCTTTTAGCCCAGTCTGGAGATCATATGCCACATTTTCATATGCACGTTTCACTTCCACTGCCCTCAGATATACTACACTTAACATATCCAACTCCAATCAAACAAATATGATAAATATCTGGGATAACTTACCAGGCCACTGCATGCCCTTTACTGTCTTCAACAACCAGATACACTGATCGGAAGATAACCTCTTCATGCTGCAGTTTGCCATTCATCGCTCATGACATCCAAGCTGCCGTCACAAAGCACGCAGTCCCACATCAATCTGGATTGTTTTCAAAGCAGTGTTCCATAAAGAAAAGAGAAAGAGGGGGAGAATGGATGGAGATAAAAGGCAGGATCAGAGATGTACAACGTGCTGCGCCTGGCTCTGACACTTTCATCAACCGTGCTGTGTTTCCACGCACCAGAAGGTGACAGGGGCAGGATTTACTGACCCAGAGGCCCCTTTTGTGCTCTCCACGCTGCACTGATCCTCGGCTTCCTCTCCGGCTGCATGTGTAGGCCTATAGGCTTACCTTTTATACCCCTCTCCCTCTTTTTGTGTCTGCTGTAAATAGGCTTAATGTTACAGATGTCTGTGTGCGAGCACAAAGAGCCGAGGAAAAGCACAGAGGCCAGCTCTATTCTGCGAGGAGGAGAGGAGAACAGGTGGAAAGAGAGCAATCGGGACACAGAAGATGATCGGATTTCCCGTTAAAAAGTTCAGCAGCTATGTGTGTGTTTTAGGTGTGTGGTTTTAGTTGTATGTGTGTGTGTGTGATGTGATGCACAACAGGTGAACTGAGTGGTGAGAATAGCTGCACAGTAAAAACAGACAAAAGCCTATGAAAATGTGGATTTTTCTGCCTCATTTCACATGGTTTTTTGTTACCTTCTTCAACTTTTTCGCACATTTTTCAAGGCACAAATGAAATATTTGTTTACATCTGTTGCCATGGTCCTAACAGCCATACCAGTGCTTGTTGCCAGTGTTTTGGGGGGATCTATGAATTGCAGCTTTTTCTGCTGCTGCACTCATTGTAAGTCCCTATGGACAAGAGCTAAAAAGCTAAAATGTGAAACTTAAGTTATAAATCAAGCTGTCAGATGCTGTCAGAGCAGTAGCCAGCAGGGTGAACGGGGACGTCTGTGGGTCCCTCGCTGTGTGGGCTGACTGACTGGCTGGCAGGGACAATAAGCCATACTGTTTGACCTGCCTCGTCTGTCCCACTGCCAGGTTCACGGACATTCAAACGGCTCTCTTCACTCCCCAGCTGAGGCTGAAAATTCAATCCAAACGCTTCGCTCCACAAATCAGGATCTACTGCCTTTTGAAACGCTTGAACTGACTTGTTGTTTATCCATCTCTATGCCCAAAAGAGAAATCTTGTTTTTTTCATTGAACTATGAAACTGGCCTCATTATAGATCATGCTTGCTTCTGATTGGTTATTCTCATGACGTCAGTAAGTATAGATAGCGTAGCTCCAATGTTGTCATGCTCTAAATGTTGAGTTCCAGATCAGTTAGTTAATACTATAACTGATGCTCTGGAGGATTTATTGTTGATCTCAACCTCGTCATGCGCTACCTACACTGCAGTAAAAGTAATTTTTTGGTCAACAATTAATTAACAATACCGTGGCAACAGAACAAACCAAATTGAGTGTAGTTTCACTGAAATAACCATTCCATGATGCAAGTTCAACTTTATGGGAGCCACTATAGCTTTTCTTCCTCACTTACAGTGAACCCAGGAGCCGTATGGACTTTTTCATATTGGTTTCGAATAATGTGCTTGTAGAATCACCAGTTTTTCTTCTTTCACCTGTACATTAATCCGTCTATTGTTCTTTAATGTACTGTATAATTGCATTGCGCACCCAACCAGCAACGTCTCCTTTTTCCTCTGGGTGAGCAGCCATAATGATGTTCAGTAAGTAAGTCCGGTTAAGACATGAAATTACTTCTTAGGGTCATTGATGACCCTAATCACACCCTTTATCACACATACAGCTGCACACTCCCACCTGAGCTGCCCAGTGGGTGGTTTAGCATCCAGTTGCTGACGGAGGTAAAACCGTTTGTTGCCCAATTTTTAAAGAAAGCAGCTGACACTCACTTGCATGTTGATTACTGGCCCATTGAATTTGGAAGCAAAGGAAGCCACTCTGGATTATTGAAATACTGGACATAACATGGTTTCATATATCATGCAGGGCTCGACCTATTGCACAGTACATAACCCCCGCACATTATGACGAAGTGTCAGTTTTGGGTTTCAGGAGGTTACTGTGTGGGGCATGCATCTGAGTATGTGAGCATACAGTATGACATAGAGGGGTATGTTTACCAACTACCTTCATACTTTTAATACAACTCATGTAACATTCAATTTAGGACTATTTCAATCAAGTATTCCTTTCAAAACTTGTGTATAATGTATGAGTGGTAAACCCAAAGGACATTTATTAGTTGCTACTGTATTCCTATGGGCACTTTCTATGTCTCTATGGTAGTCACTAATGAGTTTACAATGACCTTATGGTATTTCCACACATATATTCCAATGGGAATGGGTTTTTAATACACCATGTGGACTTGATTATGCTTCCAAAATATATCCATAAACTCATGGATGTATACAGTATGCTGTCAGCTTGTAAGTGAAAAAAAGAGGGAGGTGTGTGTGTGTGTGTGTGTGTGTGTGTGTGTGGAGGGAGGGGGGGGGGGGGGGGTCATGTTTAAACCAATAGGCGCAGAGCAGCGCTAATGTCATTCCTCGACGCTTTAACTTGCTGCCAGAGCTGCGCAGCACTCAGCCCTGGTGAACGTCGTCATCTTTATGTCTTTATCCGTGATCATGCTCTGAAAGACTTCATCCATCGAGCTGATTCAGGACTCGAAACGGCACTGAGGTGTGTTTGTTTGGATGCAGTCAGCCCGAATGCCTCCAGAGCCGTGATTTTATTCTGATAAAAGGAATATTCAACGCCGACCCCGGGCCAAGTTGTTCTTCTGTGAGGTGAGCGTCAAGTTTTTGGCTATTTTTTATTTTTTTTCAGTAATGTTACAGCCTTGCTGTTAAGTGCACATCGTTCTGTGTTATTTGGGGCTTTTTTATTAAGTAGAGTCGTGTTTAGGGAGGCTTGTTTGCCTTCATCTTTTGGAAATCAACATGCGCCAACAAGGTTGAAAGATGGAAATGATTTGCTTCTCCATTACTTCATGGCCAGACACTCCAAAGCGAGGAGAAAAAAGGGATAGCTGAGGCTCTGTAACACATTTTCCCTGAAGAAGGAGAGAAAAAAGGTGAAACTGTGGCTGAGTCTGGGGGATTTTTAGCTTGGAAAGTGCGTGTGCGTAAAGACGCACTTACTGGAGGGGTTACATTTGGGTTTCCAGATGTGCGAACTCAGCTGTTGCCTGTCACTCAGGTGGTCTCTCTTGCTTTCTCTCTCTGTCTACAGGAGTCTTTTCATGCAGCTCTTGAACTCTGTCAACATCAGTGTTGACAGACCTCAGCCCAAATCCTCAGAAACATTACAAAGTGAAGCCACATCACTTCAGCCACACAGAACAATTGAACACATATTCAATCATACAAAAAACTTAAATTTACTTTTTAAACAAACTCTGGAGTGTTAGCCTTAGTCTCTTCCAGTACAATGAAATTGTTTAAAACTCATGTGAGTGTGATTCTCTTCAGTTATCTACTTTGCTCTGAGCTTCTAACTGTTAATAATAAAATGTATTCAAGGAGGATAAAGAAAAATGTTGAAACACTGGGTCCTATAGTGACGTCTTAAGATGGACTTTTCATTGCTGTGTGATCTGTATCGAAGCCAGTGGTGGCACCTAGTGGTGGGAGAGATTTGTAAAGATGCTGCAGGGAGGGTAGAAGGCTTTTGGATCAGCTCAGTATGACCCATAAAACTTGAAGAAACATTGTAAAGTAAAAGTACTTCAGTCTGATCCGTAGCTTGAATTTGAAATCTTGGATATTTCTGTCCCTGACCAAGCGTTGTACAGTCATCATGAATGACAAACTGCTGTGTAGTTAGCTGATCCAGGATGAGAGCAGCCGAGGATCAGGTGACTGAGGTGTATTCCCCCTCTGTGGGAGGCCAGTCAGCTCGACTATGCTACACTTTGCTGGGGGTATACACTCTGCAATGCTAAGCCTTTGTTAATGAGTATGTATTGTGTGTGTGTGTGTGTGTGTGTGTGTGTGTGTGTGTGTGCCCTTGTCTGTGTGTGGTACTGGGTGCCAGTGCTCATGGATCTGTATGTCTATTACTCTTGTATGCTTGCGTGCATGCATGTGTGAGTGTGTGTGTGTGTGAGCGAGAGATAGGTGTTTGGAACCAGGAGTTAAGCTGCTGTTAATTGGTCAGCCATTTGAACCACATGGGAGACTCAAGTCAGGCAGTAGCTGAAATGATCGGTATGCTCGGCTCGACTACTGCCTGCTATGGGACATTACATTGATTCTATGCTTTTAATGGATGCTGAGGGGTTTTTTTGGTCTCTACATCCCATATAATTAGTGCTATCATCCACGCTAACTCGAGTGCAGCATGGAATTAGTTTAAAGAAAATAGTTATAGAAAAATATATTTTTTATATAAGTTGTTAGTAAATGAGCTTAAAAGGTGCTGGCAGGCAGATTTCGATACCTTTGGACCAATTATATACTGTCAGTGATTTGGACAGGGCTAGGCTAGCTGTTTCCCCCTGTTTCCAGCTTTTATGCTAAGCTAAATTAGCTGCTGGTTGTAGATTAATATTTTGTGCACGGACAAGAAAGCGGTATCAATCATTTCATCTCCGCAAGAAGGAAAATAAGAGTAGACCAATATTTCCTAAATGTAAATTCAGGAGAGGCATTAATGTCCTTTTTTTTTTTGTTAGCAGGGTAGAAAGGTGAATTTTGTTTAAACATGTCAAAACGAGGAGAGGAGGATGATGTTCCAGCTGAGGAGGATGTGAATCAGAGGGGAGGATGGGAAGCACATCTTGAGGAGATAGGCTTTGAAGTTCCAACGAAAGACAGAGGATGACTGGACATGTAACGTCATACAATTATGAGCCAACATTTGGCAAGAGAAGTGGACAGATTATGAACGCATCCTTGACTTTTCGTTGCATCGCTCTTTTGAGGCCCCTGCTGACTTTTTGTTTATGCACAATTTCTAAATTGACAGACTCATTTTTCAGAGCAGTGTCTCTCGATTAAACACTCTTCATCTTCTCATATGCAACCCAGATTCTCATTCTCCTGTGGGCTTTGAGTGCCAGAGAGGAAATCCAGACTGGAGATTGTTTTGATATTGTTGGACACTCTCCTGGAAAACCTTTTTGCTCAGCGACCAAGGGTTCTGGATTTAGAGCCATTGGCTCCTCGGTTAAAACACCTCATCTGATCACAGCAGTAAAAATGTTTGAAGAGCTCAGAATGTGCCGTGTTTCACCTTTTTGTTTGAAGCTTAACTTAACTTAAATCTTTGTTTTTTTGTCTACCTCAGTAATGAATATATAGTGTTTTAGAGCAGTTTCTCACATTTACGGTGCATAATATTATAAAGCCTGTCATGGCAGCTCCTATCATGGCAGCTCTACATTATGGATGGTGGCTGCTGGCGGACTCTGGTTCAGGGGAGTTGTGCAGCATCCATAGATTTCTTGTGTCCCAGTGTTTGAGTTGGAGCACAGATTGGCATTAGATTAAATAAATGTAACCAATAAGGAACATAAACATGAATGACAAGTGTGTATGTGTTTGCATGTGTGTGTGTGTGGGTGTGTGTGTGTGTGTGTGTGTGTGAAAAAAAGAGACCTCCATCTATTAGTAAGTCAACACTGTTCTGTCTGTGCGCCTCTGTCAGCCTAATACCTCAGACCAACATGTGTACACACAGGCAAGTTTGTGCTGTCACACTGGAATTAATCGAGTGTAGGGTTGTGTAAATCATTCCAAACCTCAGAAAACACACCCTCACATATACACACACATACATACATGCGCTTGCCAAGCAGCAATCCCCTGTAGTTGTCTGTGAAGGGCCAATCACTGAAGGGGAGAAACAGAACAGTGAACAATGAAAAACAGACATTTCTTGGAAAAACAGACACGCACACAAAAGTCCTAAAGCAATATTCAGAACTTTACATGGGAACCACCCAGTTATACCAGTTATCAGCAGTAATATCACTAGTGCAGTGGGAGATTACAAACAGCAACCAGTGCTGGGACCAACCTTGACCAAGCAAGAATACAAAGCATTCCCTGGCCACAGGTTCTCAAATGTGAAGAACTGCTGCTTTTCTCTAATAGTATATCACATTTTGAAGGCTTTGGGTTGTAGTTTGGACAAAACAAGCAAATTAAAGATGTCAGCCAGGGCTCTGAGCAATTGTGACGATACTTCACATTTTAGAGACTAAACGATTACTCAAGAGATCAGTTGAAAATGAAGCCCAACCTTCAAATAGTTGTTGCCTTTTCAGCAGTATGTGATGGGAATGTCTGTTCAGGTTCAGTCTTTTCCAGGTTGTTCATGTTTGAAGGAAATATTGCACTATAAATGGTGAAAGAGAAGCTAATATTGTGTATTCATATTGGCCTACTGTAGCCATAAACCATGGTTATGCTGAGGAGGTGAAGGGTGCGGTGTGTAAATGTGTGTGTTGGGGCTGGGACGGCAGTCCTTGATCTACGAACACTAATCGTGATCCTTGTGCTCACTGAGTGGTTACAAACCAAACCCTGCAGGCCGCATTGGCTTCACAAGCCTGGTATTATGGTCAGCTTGTGGGGAGGGAAAGTAATCCAGAGCTTAGAAGAATATCAGACACTGAGTAATGGACTCTGAGAGGGAGTTTCACTCAATTCTGTGTTAAAACTTGCAGCAGAGCTGAAATAAAGTTGCCTGCAGCACTTGCTAAGCGATGCAAAACTGAGGTGTTGTTGAGAGTTCCTGACTCGTGCCTCCGAGTGAGAGTCGATTTGGCACCACCTTAATTACCTATACACACAGCTCTATTTGATGATGATTAAAGCCACTCACACACACAGATACACACACCTGCCCAGACACTGCCAGTCGCCAGCCGCAGTGGTTATGGAGACATTAAAGGTGATGATTATTAGATGATAATAATTAAAAGGCTTTAAAGCTCAAGTAAAGGTAAACAGTATAGATAGAAGCACAGTCTCATATAGGAAGACAAGATTGTAACAACCACGTAATTATTCCCAGTCAAATGACCACCCTGAGGCAGAACACAAATGATAGCTTTCAGTTTTGTTTTTGATTGGGAAAAACATAAAAGGTCTCCATAACAGATTCTGGTTTGTTGGGTGCTACATCACTCATACAATATTGCTGTTGTGATGTGAGAACCTCCTAAATTCCAATTTTGTTGATCATGTTTCCACAGTTTGATGTTTGGTGGTTTCATGTTTTCAGTTCGGATGAAGGACCACCCTAATCCAGTGGATAATGTCATAAATGCATTGTGCAGAACCGAAAAACAATCCTGTTGTTGTTAGTGAAAAAGCTGACATTTTGGTGATACATGGTTTACATGCAGTCATGTTGTGAGTCTAGCGAGTGTGATTAAAACACGGTCTTGTTCCATCAAAACTTGCAACTGTTTGCATCATGCAAAGAATAATAAAAAATATATTTTGGAAAATGTCTATTGACACCTACTCTTTTTGGCATGAAAATAAAGTATATTATGCATAATAGATTCAGAAAGCCATTATGCAGCCATCGTTGGCTAAAAATAGTTGCATATAAAATGCACAAGCAGGTCAAAAACAACAGAATTATAATTGTTCATAAATATTCTACAATGGTTTTACAGGGAAAAGCTTTATACATGCGTCTGGGATCAAATGTTTGGGTGTGTGCATCAGGAAAACATGACTTTGCTCCTGCCTTCCCACCTTAAATTGGTCTCATGTGGTCTCATGTGTTGGACAGTGTGTTCCTGAGGCTAAGACAAGCTCCTCAGCTGAATGTCTTAACTCAGGCCTAATCAGAGACAGTCTGCTCTTTTCTCCCTCTTCCTCTCCCTGCATTTCTGTCTTGCACTTCACCTCTCTTCCAATATGCATGAAGCTTCAGATGACACAGGATGAATGAATCTAACTCTGTTTTTTCCATTTCCAACTTATCATTGTCAGTCTGCTTCAATAAACAGAAGCAGATGAGGTAGATAATTTTGTAGCTTTGTGACAAATATAAGTTTCCCAATTTGAAGAAGACATCTCTTTGATGAAACATTTAGTCTTCATTTACGTAATCCTGTTGGGTGGTCGCCTGTCTTCGGAGACATGGCCTATCTGTCACTGCATCTCCATGTTGCCTCACACCACCCCAGAGGAATACCAGCCTCTTAATTCACCCAGAGGGGAAATGGCTCCATCCAATCTGATGCCACTCAGAGTCAGGAAATGGCCTGTTGTGATAAATACTGTGTAAGTGAGGGTGGGGAAAATTACTGGATTTTCACCAAATTTGCCAAAAACTGCACATTTGCTTAAGCACTCATGGATCACAGCATTCAGTCCAAAATGCTGCTTTAAATTTTGTTTTGTGATAAAAACTAATAAAAATAGTATGTTTAATGTGAAAGGGTATCAATGTAAGTGATGGAACCACAGAGAATTGTTACCTGGCTCGGTAGCTATTCTCAGCTCTATGGAGTGTTTTAGCGTCTTTCAGCATTGTTTTTTTGTTTTTTTGGCTTTATTATTTTGGTTCACCGTCACATCTCTCATAGTCATTTTAGGCCGCAGCAAAAAAGCTCTGCCAAGCACCAAGCAGCAGACAAAGTTAGAAACTAGCCGGAGAACATAGCACAACAAAGCGAAATACAGGAGTACGTGTAGACCAAAAACAGAGCTCTGTATTAGCTGGATGTGTAAATAACTGTATGTCAAGATGTTCAACTCAAAAATTGATAATATGTCAGCTTTCTGTCCAGGGCTTCTTTGTGCTGCCCCCAAGGGGCCAGAAAATCTGTTATTGCAGGTTTAAGTTAAATTGGTTGATGCACAAACCATGCCAGGGATCATATGCACTCCTTAAAGGGAAGCCTGCACTTTAAGAGGTAAACTGTCCTGTTATATAACCTCTAGCCACATTAACAATCCCCCAACTGCCTTTGTGCTCAGGCAAGTAATCAAGAGACGGCGTATCCTTCAACTAGGACAATTTCATCTCCAGGAGAGGGAGAATGTAACAGATATTCACCCGTGGTGGTTAGCTGATGAAAGCTTGGGGCTTTCCAAACGCTCGTCGCAAAACCAATACAAACAGTGATTTGACAGTTGTCTGGGTTTCGGCGCTGTGAGATCCATCCGCTCCTTTTTTTTTTGCCTGAGAAAGGGAGCTTAAATTGCCACTTGCATTAATGAGGTAGTAAATAAATGTCTTTTGTGTTTACACTAATGACCTCAAAAACCAGACAGTAAACTGGGGGGGGCTAAAGCGTTCATTATATCTAACAAGCCACCCATGAAATCCAACATGTGCGGGCCTGTTTATGTGTGTGCACATGTATGTACCCATGCCCATTTGCTTGTTTCCATATGTTTTTATTTATTCAATACTTTACATATATCTGTTAGAGTGTGTGAACACGCTGTGTGCAAGTTCCCTTCAGAGAAAGCCCTCAAGAATCCCCCCAAGGGCCTTTCAGACATCTGGTTGTGGATGGACAGCTTATATCTTCAAGTAATATGTCCAGTTAAGCCCCTGGGAGCCGCCGCTGTGCACATCATTACAACCCTCCTCCGGCTTTGCTTGGAACTTCGCTGAAACCCTATCGTTTGGTTCAGAGGGGTACAAATATGTTGTATATCCTTTTATACTACTTCCTCCCCGGCCCGTCTCCCATCTGTTGCAGATTAGTCTTCAGTGTGTGTTTAGAGAGCTGAGCCTGTCGCCGAGCGGGACAGATAGTAAACCCAGAAGGTTTTAGTCAGAACTGTCAGGTAGGTCTGAATTAACAGAGAGGCCAACTGAGGATATGGCTGGCTGAGAGGAAAGACAAGGGGGGAGGTGGGAGTAGAGCGACAGACAGCCAGAGGGTAAGACAGGCTCCAAAATTACGAAGCGAGCCCACCAAACGGTTTGTCTGTTTACCCATGAACCTCAGGCCCGCTACTCGAGGGTCAGTGTGGAATGCCAACAGCGGCTGCCTGGCCAAACTCAACCACAGTCCCTGGGAGAGGAGGGGAGACAAACACCCCGCGTAACAGCCAGTCACGCCACTTTCCCTGTGATAGTGAGTTTATTTAAGCACGGAGCTCAAAGCGACTTTCATATAACACATAGCCTCGATTTCTGTCGCCCTCGTGGCATCCAAACCCGCCACCAAAATGTTACCATTGCCGTGCTGAGCTAAGCTGATATCACTCAGCTGTTTTGTTATCTGTCTCTTTACAAAGTCTCTCACTGAATCGCTGGCTAGGTAACCCATATAAGGCTAAACAAAAAGCGCCTTGGGAATCTGCTATTGGAGCTAAAGGCTATATGGTTTCACACACACACCCTGCTCCCGCACTGTGCTGCCTTGAGAACTGTGCCAGGCCATGTAGGCCAAACTGCAGCCCGGGTGTGACAAAGTGCCTGAGGCTGCGAACTTGGTCAGACGCGCCGTTCCCAGCTCTTGTTGTGTTTCCAATACTAAATTATGGGAAAGTGACGGTGCTGGTTGTGTAATACACAGCTGGTTTTGTGTGTGTGTGTGTGTGTGTATGTGTGTGTCTATGTATAAGTGTGCTTTTGTCTGTTCCGCTTGACTGATGTGCCATCCCTCCAGGGTCCTGTCATTAAGCCTCTGTGTACACAACCCCAATCCCTGGCCTACATCTATCTCTTCTTCATGGGGGGATTCATACACACACACACACACACACACACACACACACACACACACACACACACACACACACACACACACACACACACCACATACAGCTTTCCCATACGAAATGTGATGCAACCCTGCTGCTTGTCTTGCATGATATGTCATCAGATGTAGCTGTTTTTACATTTGCTTCTCCCTCTCTTATTTTGATTTTTCTTATGGATTTGTTTTTCATTTGCGATGCTTCCATCTAGTTTGAGTGGCACAGCTCATTAAAAGCCTTTTGACTTATCTGTTTGTTTTGGCTGAAACATTTGACACATTGTAAAACAGTCAGATAGATACAGAGATTGATGGTTAGACTGCACATTACTGAAATAACAGTGCTGCATCATTCTTCGTTCAAAGTATCTTCCGACGAGTGCAGCTGGAGTGTTTCACTTTTATTTTCCTGTTAACGAGAACAAGAGAAACTGGTTCCTTATCTTTATTGTCTGTCAGCCTTACATCTGTGGCCTAAAAACACTTTATTTGGGACTTTTTCTGAAAGGAGCAGCTAGAATATTTCACGATTTACCTTTTATTTTAATTATAACAGTTTGTGTGCCTCACATAAGTGGCCCAAACATGAATGCTGTGCTTTGTTTACCATTCAAGAGAAGCAAAATTGCAGTGATGTGTACCGGTATGTACTTTCCCTGTCAACAAGAACAAGACATTCTGGTTCTTGATATCTTTCCTTTTTTAACATCCAACCCATCGCTCGCCTCTGTTCCAGTTATAAATATCTGCTGTTTTTTCTCTTCTGTAGAGGATCATCACTTTGTATGTGAGGCAGTGTGATCACAGCAGCGTTGGATTTTATTAAGACATTTTAAACACACTCCACACACACACACACACACACACACACACACACACACACAGTGGTGGTTACAGTGACTTCTGGCTTCTGTTAAAGAAGGAATGCATCACTTAACAATATCAAATTAGAGTTGGAGGGGATGTGCACAAGACACACTTTTCTCTCCCGCCTTTCAGACACACACACACACACACACACACACACACACACACACACACACACACTTGACTATAATGACAATAGGTTTTTATTGTTTCCTAATAGGTATTACAGTTTTGTTATGGTGTTTCTCACTTATATTCCAGTTCCTCACTGAAGAGGTAAGAGTGTGAAACTACTCTCTTATTTTATGCAAATGCCTGGTAATATAAAGGAGTTAGTGTGACTTGTCACACACACCGTGGTCAGATGAGAGTGATTGTCTTTAATGTGGCTGCCTGTTTTAGCTCCACTCATCACTGAGCGAAAGAAAGAGGAGGCTCACCTGTGTTGCAAAAAATGATTAAGCAAAAATCTGAGATTTGGCACGTAACATTTTTGCATACACATCTTATCTCGTCAAATGTGCCGGACAAAAATAGAAACACAGTAGGAAGAACACGGTGTTATTAATAAATGGTACACGCTGACAGCCATATACAGTATACGCAATGTACTGTCTAAAGAAGTGTTACATGAAATATCAGTTGTATGTGGTGTTACTGTTGTTTTTCCACAGTGGATATACAACCCAGTTGCCTGATGAAACTGTTTGTATCAAAGAGGATACTTTAGCTTGGCAAGACATTTTAGCCTACAGGGACCATCTAGACTTGCATGCAGTACGATTCAGGTAATGACACGTATTAAGCAGTTTAAGTGAGGTAGACCATGCCAAATCATGAAAAATAATGATAAACATTAATAAATTACCTCTAGACATGTACGGGAAAAAGCCTCTGTACTGTTTTTGACAACCCTATTTATCCCTGAAATAGCATAATTCCTCAACATACTCTAATCAGCCTGTGAGTAGTGAAGGGATTTACAGCAAATCCACTTGAATGTCAGAATAATTGGCTACATATGCAGGGATATAGGCAGAACCAAAAGCACAATAAAGATTGACAGATACACATGTAAGGCTAAACAGTAGCTGCATTGAAGCAGTGATTATTTTCTTTTTGCAACGATTTATCCAAAATTAGATACTTACTATATTGGAAGAGAATGAATAGAACATTTAATAGCATCTGTTGGACGTATACTGGTGACTGAAATCAGCTCTAGTTTCCAACCCTGAAGCAGATCAGTCAAGGAGAACTCTTGAAAAAGAAGGGTCAGTTAAAGATAGAAGCTGTAAATGTGTTTCATTTCGCACATCATCTCATGGTGGCAGTAGAGGAAAAATCATCACCAAAGTCATTAAGGTGCATCCTCTGGGTGCCATACATGTCTCTACAAAATTTTATGGCAATCCATCGATTGGTTGTTGAGATATTTTAGGGTAGGCCAAAGCCGACCCACAAACCAGCATTGCCCCAAAAATAGATCAACATCAAAACTGTCCACTTTGCATTTTACTTGTAAATGGTATAAGTAGAGTTCTTAACTGAAGCTTCCTAACCCAATCCCTAAATTCCCATCACAGTTACTTGTCAATTTCCTGAATTTTACAGCACTTTTATTGCCTCTCCTATTGTCCCCGAGGTGTGTAGGTAACACCCTGCAGTGGTTAACAAATCTCTGCAGAGGGTTTTATGACTAGAAACTTAAATCACACTCGGCTTGGGAGTGTCACGGAATATTAACACTGAACTGGCAAGACGACTGAGCAGCACTTCCATGGACCAGATATGGAGCAGCGAGTCGAGCTGGTGGGCCTTGTTAGCGAGAGCAAAAGATCCATTTCCTGGTGTGAAAGGCTGCTGAGAGGTGTCTGTCGGCGTGAATGGGGCCGAAGGAGGAGTCATAACTGATGTGAATTGAGACGTGAATTGAGACGTGGATCGGAGGTCTTTTTGTGAGGCAGATATGTGAGTGAGCTGGTTTGTCAGCCGTTGTGCATATGGCCTACGTAAGTGGGACATTGCTGATTAAAATCAGAAATGGATACATTCAGGGATACAGATATGTCTTTATTTGTAAAGCTACTTGAAGAGGGATTTGTATTGTGGGTGTTGGTGTAGCTATATTAACAACAAATGAGTCCATATGACACAAGAAGATACAGAAGACAAAAATATTTTAAATGTACTTGGAGTCACATCCTCTGTGACCTCATTAGAAAATCAAGCTTTGACTTTGAAATGCCCCCATGGTGATTTATTTGTCTGGGCTTGTCGGCTTTGGTTTTCTTTTTTCAAGCTTGCTCTTGTAACGAACACAGTAAGTGAGTATTTGAGACACCATTACCAAATTTGTACAATTCATTGGGTCTTGGATGCCAGACTTTTCGCCTCGCCTTCAATTGTGGTTGTTGAGACCAGCTATGAACAGTCTTTAGACCTGGTGGGACGACTGTTCAGAAGAACTGGTTTGTTTCAAGTATACCGTATAGCCTTTTCAAGGTGATGCGATAGAGAAGATGGGTGCTGATGGTATATGGATTTCAGGTAACAAGATGATCGTTTTTTCCTATAAATTATACTCATTTATGATTTGCATCACCACCAGGACCTTTACCACCCTTATATTTAACTTAAATATGTGAACATGTTTTTGCATTTAAAGTTTTATAATTTTTGCAAGGCATAGTTTTTGCCTTCAAAGCCTAAATTGGTTTTAATCCTGGTAGCTATTTGCACACAGTCTCGCATATTTCATCATGCATTTGCACTTTACGCTGCGTTAACATCAGGAATGGCCTCCATGCTCCGTTTGACGTTGTCTTTTTTTGATGAACTGTCGTGGAGCAAGTTGGGACATGTCACTGTCCTTGTTGATTTCTGTTTTGAACAATCAGAGGGATGTCTCCCCCTGATATTTGCATTTGAAGGGATCAGTTAAAACCCATTCTTGCCTCCTGGAGATGAAACACAGCACTGGTAGTAGAGTCCAGGTGTGAAGGGCTCTTATAAATGAAAATGAAGTACAGCACTGCAGAAAAGAGCACGTCTGCTCAGCACAATAAAGGTTAAGAAAAGGCCAAATTACCATTGGAGTTCTGTTCCAATAGATAAATGAAATGTGCAGCCAGAAGGAGTGAGTAAGTGTGCCTGGTATGTGTAAGAGTGTGTGTGTGTAGTCCAGACTTGGTCTTGGATTTCAAGTATAGAAAAGGCCACTAGATCTTGTCTGGACTCTGGAGCAAAGCTTTTGCCAAGGAAAGAAAACTCCGCTCAAAAAGTCCTTTGAGGGACTTGATCAAAAGGTTTCTGTTCAAATTACTTCTGACTTTACTTGGCTTAAGGTTAGACCGATATTTCTGGCCAATAATGTCCTTTTAAATAACACTGGATATCAGCCAAACATTAAACAGCACACATTTAAAGCAATTCTGTTGAAACTGTGCATTTGTGCACATGTGATTTGTGTGCATCATGCATTTATTTGTAAGCGTCAGGGTCAGAGGTCACTGCATAAACCCTCCATTACTTAGTTCCTGCTCATCAGCCTGGGACATGTGAATGAGACCAGGCTATCATCCATTCAGCACATGTCCAGTGGCTTTGCAGAGTGCTGATACATGACATCTCTGCCTAATGGTTTAGAGCCATTTAATCCAGTTTATATTCCATATGGAGAAACAGAAGACCGACAGAAAGTTCCCATCTCCCAAAGAAAGAGTTGTGATCCTACAAATTTAAATGCCCAACTCCATGGATGGAAGTCAAAGACCTTTCTATTATGTAAAAGATACAAAAACTGACCCTTTCAAAACAACAGTAAGGCTCCATTTTAAAGAACTTCAGAAGCTTTCTGCACTGTCGCACCTTCTCTCTTCAGAGAGGAAGCAGAGGAGATGCCAAGGTCAACCCGTTCTTGTGCTTTCTAAAGCACCACGGATCTTTGGCCACAAGCCCAGGCCCAGTCTGAAGGGCTAATATCTGCCTATTGTCAGGGATAAAGCCACTCACTCCTGAGCTGTCCTCCATTCACACCAGAGCATTCCTCACACACTCATTGTTTCCTTTCGTCATCTGAATTAAGTACTTTTCTGTCACAAAAATAGAGGTTTTCCTTTGTACCCGTCTGCCTGAAGTGCGATTTCCAGAGCTTTCAAAATGCATATCCAGATAAATATCTCAGGAAACTCAATGCACATCTTTCGGAGGGCTAAACACAAAGTGGCTTTTGCAGAGCGGAGCCAGGACCCCTGGACAACTTGAGAGCTTTTCTGAAAGGTTTACCCTCTGACTTGACTGCCAAGCTCCCCTCTCTCCTCTCACTCAAATTCAAATATGCCTTGGCATGCCAGGAAAGAAGGCTGTATTGGCAAAGCACATAGACAATCCCATCTCTATGCGCACAGTGAATCTCCTGCTCCCTCTTACTCTTCTAAGCTAGTTAGCTAACATAGTCATTTCTCATTTGTAACAGGTATTTTGGCATGTGACAAACAGCTCTGTTGCCCTCTCTGCAAGTCACTTTGTGGGGTTGTCAGGGGAGAGGGCGTCTTTGTCTCCTGGACAATAGAATAAACTCATTTGTCATTTTAGACTCTTTAAATGAAGCCATTGCTGCTTTTCAGCCTTTCACGATGATGGATGATGCAGAGTTTGTCCAAATAAATTACATCAAACTTCCCCAGGCGTATCAAGGGATGTTTTTGTATTTTGTCCACTGTTTTGTGTGCAGCCTTTTCCTTTTCTGATACTCTCACATTTAATAATTTGTAGGCCTAATGCAGCTGTCACCTTTTTCACATGGTGGATATCTAATTGTGGAACAAAACTCTTTACATCTAGTTCTGCCAGATTGTCAGGAGTTTCCTGAAGTGAAGTGCTGTTGACAATAACGTCATTGTGATGCTGTGCTAAAGTGAGAGATGAGGACAGGGGACCTCTCTCCTCTCACTCATTCAGATCTCCAAAATAGGAAAAGGGTGGTGGTATCAGTGACAGGGTGAGCAGACAGATCCACTGCGTGAGAATTTCCTGAGATGGATAAGGTTGACTCGGGAGGAAGCACAATCAATATTTAACCAGAAAAAAACTTCAGGAGGAGTTTAACTTGGGGGGCGGGGGGGAATAATTTGCTACCTTTAAATTATTCTGTACCTCTAAATCATAGTTTGTCAAGGTGTTAATATGTTAGGGAAATAAAGATTTAAGTTGGTATAATAAATATTTTTATATTAACAGTGGATCACATGACTACTTGTGTGTCAAAGAGGCCGCTACCAGTTATAAACCAATATAGAATTATCCCGCACTTCACCTTTATGGAGCTGTATAGCGTCTTTCAGCTGATTGTTTTGGTTGGCATCAGCGTCATTTTTGGCCAGCAGCAGCTGTTTACAGACACACCGTATGCTAAATGTGGAGGACCAAACAACAGACAAAGTTAGGAACTATCTACTGAATGCAACATTTTTAGCAGCTAAAAAGCCATATATTTTTCTCACGAGTTGGTGGAGACCAAATACAGAGCTAAAAAAGAGACTGGACTTACACATATCAGGAGAACAAATGAATTCTAATGTTGCTCTATGTCTGATGGATGTACAAATGCAAGTAAATGCTAATAAGCTTGCCATGCTAACTTAAAGGGTGATAATATGTAGTGTTTATAGTATGTTTCTGCTACCCCCAAGTGGCAAAAAAAAAGTTAAAAAGTAATGTCCTTTTTAAAAGAACCATCATTTTCCCCAGCTTTATGCTATTAGCCATCTAAAGCAAGGCCTGATTCTAATCAAATAGCATTTATGATCAAACCCTTTACGTATTCTAATTTAAATATTTAGATTTGTGCATCAATTTTGTTGTTGAGATAATGGAGCAGCTGGGCCAAGAACACTTGCATTAACCATCACGTAATCTAATCATTAGCTCAGTAGAAATTAATGTGACATTATTAGAGCAATTGACATGAGGTGGATCAGACCGGATGACCTCGGGGACCATTAAATGAGAGAGAGAGCAAGAGGGTGCAGTCACTTGGAGGAAAGTAAGAGCAGTGAAATTGGTCATGTGATGTATATAACCACAAATATTCTAAGGAAGGATTTATGCTATTTTACTTTTCATGCCACAAAAAGAAGGCATACAATTGGTTTCTGCAAGTAAAGAGCTGAGTTTAAAATTGACTTTGGATTATTTACCCTTCATTACTTTCTTAGTGAACAGCTGTCTGGCTCATAGAACAACATTTTTTAGAAAGAATAAGACAGACTGAAAGAAAGACAAAGAAAGAGTGTGAGAGTAGTGTGGACATGTCATCTGGCTCTCAGGAATCCTGCAGCCGAGTTGGGGTGGGGGGTGGGGGTGGAGGGGGTTGGTGTCACTCTGGTGGAGGAAGGGGTGTGGAGATAAGTGGGGTGTTGACTCTGGTTTGTGTGTGTGTGTGTGTGTGTGTGTGTGTGTGTGTGTGTGTGTGTGTGTGTGTGTGCGTGCGTGTGTGTGATTGAAGTGCAGTGGCAGCCGATTTGCTCTGGAGGGGAGGAATGAGGGGAGGGGCTGACAACGCTTGGCTGCCCTAGGAGCACACACACACACATCCACTCATTCACACACACTCAGAGGGATCAGAGACACTCCAGATAGAGACGTCACCTCTCTGCCCTCCCTTACTTGCTCTTTGGACCTCCAAAATTTTGCATTGCCAAATGAGTGGCTCCCCGGCTGCGGAGTGAGTTGCGCCCTTTTCAGACTTCCCTCACAGCTGACGTTGACTTTCAAAAGGCTTGAGACGTCGGGGGAATACTTCCTGGCTGAGTGGGATCTGGATCTGATTAGAGCGTGGATCCGTTGAGCTTGATGCTGCAGACATGTAGCCAGAGCTTGAGTGCCGTGCAACCAGGGGATTGTGGAAGTGAATGAAAGCTTTATGTGAAGGTGGAAAGAGAGATGCTTTTCCTGGAGGTAAGAGGAAAATAGTACACTGTCTGAAACTTGCAAATGCAGAAGGATTTTGTTGAATGTAGAGCACTTTGGCTCTAGCTCTACTTTGGATAAATGCTTGCACCCAAGTTTCGCCGTTACTTAGATCTGTTGATGGGGAGGCATGCAGTGGATTGTGGGAGATTGCGTCAGTTTGAAGCAACGCCTGGAGTGTTGAAAAAGAGCTGCGGAGAATGAATGGCTAAGCTTGGCTCAAGATTAAAGTGCTGTGTGTCAGAGATCCTGCATGTATCTATTACTCTATTTGTGTTATAGTAAGAGTGTATGTATAGTATGAGGTCTTGCATCTTGTGGCTGTGTGTATAGGTGGTCCCACTCCAGCTGTGTTAAGTCTCCTGTGCACCCATTTGGCCTTAAAATAACACTCTTCACCAGTCAAAGAACGATGACCTCGGCCTTTGAACTCCACAATTTAATGGTTTTCCTAAAGCAATCCCATGATCTTTAGGAGAAATATTCTCTTTTTTTATTACTGTTTTGGTTTCAGCAAGTGCTCAACTTCTCCAAGTTTGTCCTTTGGATTAACTGCAGGTAACTAAAGCTGTAACTATTTTACCAGTCTTAAATTTTGATAAACATCTCCTCACTGAGAGAACATGATACACTTTGGCACAATCTATAAAAGTCAAACTTCTCGGTAAATTAGGATGTATTCCTTTACTTGGCCCGGGGTTGTGTTCATTTGAAAAGAACACGTGTTTGACTAACTAATTCCTCTGTGAAGGGGAGCCCTTTTAAAAGTGTCAGTTAAGCGGGGGAGGCGCATGTGATTAACCGTTAGCCGGCTACATCTGGCCCGTGTTTACACAGACCCGATGTTGTGACTCTTTAAATGCCTTTTTCAAAAAGTCTCCCTTTTTAACCCCCTTAACCTCCTCCTGTCACGTCTCCACCATGGCCCGGGTTTAAAGGAGGAGTGGCTAGACATTTTGTTTTTGTTTTTGACAAAGACAGCCATTGTGTTATTGCCAACGGGTGACATGGTGTAATGTGAGTTGCTGTGTATGTTGGCTCAGGAATCTGCAGTCACCTTTCCCCACTAACTTCTGGGATGAGAGGCAGGAGAGCTGAAGGGCAGAGGACAGAGGGAAATCATTCGAATGGTGAACGAAAGGATAGCAAACTAGAGCTGGAATGATCGGGCGACTAATTCATTTAAAAGTTGATTGGATAATTCTAAACGTTCCCTGGTTTTAGCTCCACAAAATGAAGGATTTGCTGTTTTAGTTTGTCTTATATGATCTGAATATCTTTGTGATTTTGAACTGGTCAGACAAAGCAAGTAGTTGGAAATAAATCACCTTTGCCTTAGTTTCTGTCTCATTCCTGTTAAAACATGTTAAATGGGACAATGACCAATGCAATATCATTCTAATGTGAACACCGTACAATCAGTCAGGTGTGTGTCCATTAAAACATTTAGCTGTAAACCAAAACTGCACCCACGTTGTCACCACAAGGACAGGAGCATTAATGGCCCCTTACTCCTGAACTCCCAAGCAGCACACAAATATCTTAGTGCCATGGAGATAGTAGTTCAAAAATACTCTCTGGGGAAAAAAAATGACTTCATCTAATTGCACCACTTACTGGTCTTAACTAGGTTAGATGAGATAAAACAGAACAGGTAAAGAAAGGCTTCTGGGTGATAACATTATCCATCCAACCATAAAACCTGATAGATTAGTCACTGAAGAACAAAGCAACAGTCAAATACCCTTTTGTTCTGTGATAAGAGCTTTGGTTTGACTTTTAACAGCATTTCTAATCTGTGAATTCAGTGTTTTGAGGCCCTGGGCTTTATTCAACTGTATGCTAATTTGGGGAGGAATGGTAATATTTCCCCAGTCTTGTTTCTGGGGTTTGACTACACGCTGCAGTGTGGGAGGGCTTCAGGGTGAACTGACGAGACAGAATTGACATTTCTACAAGGACGTGGCTGCAGAACTACAGCGTTTGGATTGTGAGTTCAGCTGCAGCTGACCTATGACCTTAGGAGGGGCCACAAGCAAGAAAGTCTTTTAGAGAATCAATACATTATTGCAAATATTTAAAAAGGAGAAAGAAAACGAATGGCGAGCACAAAGTGCAGCTAACCATGACACCAATATATGTCGTAAAGAGGCGTTTAAGTGCTAAATAAACAAACGTGTAACATGGATTTCAATTTTCCATTTACACGTTTGTTATCTGATAAGGGACAGTACACATTTTGTAGGAGGGAGGTGGGGTCAGAAAAGGGAAAGGGTTATGCATTGTTTTCTTTTTGCTAAAAAGCAGGTCTCATAAAACTTATGTGTGCGCCTATTGCTTATTTGTTGACGGCGGTAATTACTGTTCATTTAGTTGTAGTTTTTGTTCAAAAGTAAAGCAGGAATGATCTGTAAACCGGGCACACCGTTTGTTATGCTTACCACAATTATGACGGATGCTAATTCCACTAATAATGTGCAATTTGGGCTCTTTAAAAGTTATTGCTCCACTAACATTCTGAGCATGAAACCAGGGTTGAGTTGAGGAATGAAAACAAATATGGATAACCCCGGGGAGGGTCTCGCCTTTTAGTTAAACATAAAGTTCAGCCAGCTTTAACTCCTCAATTTTCATACAGTCCCTAAGTGCCTGATTATGACCAGGGACAGTCACTGGTCAAAATGATTTTAACTGACTGCTCTTACAGTCACAGTTAGCAGGCGTAAATGTTAAATAGAAACCACCAAGACCCTAATGTCCCTCATTGTGCTGCTTTTGTGTAAAAGAGCAGACCAACATAAAGTTTGGAGGACCAGTGTGAAGTTTCTGACTGTTTGTACCCAAACAAGTTCTTTTCTAGTAGAGATTTGCATGTCAAAGAGCCAAAGGCAGGGAAGTGGCTTTTTCAACACCTTGAGACCAAAGTGCAGTTATCAGTCTGAAAGGGCTCTGAAGAACATGGCTGCTGAGATAAGAAGGGCTACTGCTGACGGTGGGAGAGACACGACGATGAGACTGATGAATCCCTATTCATGTTAACAGTCCAACTCTTATCAGCTTGTAAAGGGAAAAAAAGATGTTTGAAATGCTGCTGATAGTGGATTCATGCTGCACGTGGACCTCTTGTTGATAATTTGTCTTTTGGAATATTTAGATCAGTTTTGTCGCCACTTCACTTTTTTTAATCATCCATTTATGTAATAGTGACACTGTCCCAGCACAACCTGGTAGGCTGCTTACATGTGTTTCTCAACCTTCCGTACTTTGTAGCACAGTGGATAAGGGCAACAGATGTTTAGTGGTTAACAGCTGGAACATTTTTGCTGCCTCATGTTACGTCCAACAGTACAATCCAACTTTTATAAGAACTGTCTAAATGTACCCAGTGTGCATACCTTTATTTACAGATGCAGTAAAATGCCATAACAAGATCTTACATTTGTAAGTACTGTAAATGCTCAGATGTGTACCCAGATGTAGATGATAAGATTTAAATGGAAATACAGACCTTTAAACCTTTTGTGCCTAATAATGCTGCTGTTTTATCTCCATGTGTCTTTCATGCAATGTGAGATAAGTACAGTTCAGGCTTACAAGAGTCATGTATGGTTGTTGAATGAGTGCACCTTACTGGAAAAAGCCTCCTTTGATTTTCCATTATACATCATCCTAAGTTTGTCTTAAGTTCCCTTTGAAGGTGGTCAAGCAGCATTTGGGGTATTTTATCAAGCATACTCCTGTAATGGATAAACAAAAGTTAGGATGACATACTACACTAATGGGATGGAAGAAAATAACACATTAGTTGTTCTTAAGTGTGACTCAAGAGATTGTGAAAATATGGAAGGTTTGTGTGATATGTTAAGGAAAAACTTTCTGCTTTCTTCTCTGTTTTTAAAAAGGAACAGTCTTCTCTGCTCTTCTCAATATTTGTTCTAGCTATTATGTTGAACTCTTAAAACGCTGCTGGGAAAAAGCAATTATCTTATTGTGAAACATAGAGATTAAAACTAATTGATGGGATGACAGGCGTATACAAAATGCAAAAAAAGATCCTAGATCAGCATTATCCCAGCCAATTGGTGACAAGAAGTAAAAAGGGTGAAAGCTAGGGCTTTGGGTAGAATTTAAAAGAAAAATCAGGCAAACAGACGAGGGGTTGAAAAAGAAAAAGCAAAGTTCTGTAAACGTGATTCCTAAATCCTGACTTTTTATCCACAGCGCTTGTGTGTGATGAACCTGGAGCGCAGTGAAAGAGGGGAGCGCCCTTCTCCTCGAGGCCTGGAGATGGAGCCTCGCGCTGGGGGGAAGATGGGAAAGATATCTGTGGGCTTCCAGAGGAGCTCCACCTCAGATGATGACTCTGGGTGTGCGTTGGAGGAGTATGCATGGGTGCCACCGGGAGTCAGGCCTGAGCAGGTAGGGCCTCGGCTTCCCACGCTATTTCCACACCCTCTCGTTGTCTTATAGCTGACCTCTAGTATATTACAAAAATGGAAATCTCAGCACAAAATATCAGCAGCATGTGGGGTTTTTAGTTCAAATGAGGTTATGTGTGCAAAAATTCTAGCGGATTAGTAGGACCAGATGCTGACGCCCAACATCTGGCTATGGATTTTTTTCACATTCATTAGTGTTTATTTAAGATGAGGTCTATATTCCCATATTTTTTTATAGAAATGCACACACAAACAAATGGTTGTCAATGTTTCCTTTACCTGTGTCAGCCGGAATTATCCTAGGCAAATATTAACATTTCCAGCCCCTTGCTGTCTCTTAAATGTGGAGAGATTTCACACTCAGGCGCCTGTGACTGGATTGAGATTGACATGTTTGCCTCACAGAGTCACAAAATAAAGACACACAAAGTAGCAGATATTCTCCACTGATATTCAGCTGCCCCCTCCTCTGTCTGCAAAAAACAAGAAACCGCCTCTCCCTTCCCCTCAACTATACTTCTAACACTGCTGGCCTTCCGGCTGCGACATGTCTCACTCATTTATGTGGTCTAACTGACCGTCTAACAGAAAGAAAATAACAGTCTTTTAAATTAAATTTTAAAATGTTACATCATGAGATTTTGCCAGTCCATCTTATTTCCTACTAGATGTTATTTCCTTATCTCTTCCAAAAGTTAATTTTATCTGTCCTCATCCGCAGGTCCAGATGTATTTCTCCTGTCTACCAGAGGATAAGGTGCCGTACGTCAACAGCCCCGGAGAGAAGCACAGGATCCGGCAGCTCCTCTACCAGCTGCCACCGCATGACAACGAGGTAGAGATGATGAGCGAGAGACACTGACAGAGTGTGCATGAGTGCAAGAGAGAGAGAGAGAGAGAGATGGAAGAAAGAGTCGGTGGCAGAGAGTGAAGCAGGCGTTGCTCCTTTTTTCCAGATGCGACATGAAGTTAAGAATACAATAAATACAACTGTAGAATAAGCTTCAGCTTACATGAACAATATTGCTTATTATAATATTCACATGACCATTAATAGAGTATTAAACAACAAAGTGAAGCAGCTTTTTTTAGCTGTTGAACATTCAAAAACTCACGCGAATTAAGCCATTTTTCTCTAACCAAACTATGGGGCCAGTCTGGTAATCTCCTGGTACTTGTGGTACTGTGGTCCTGGTACAAATCTGATTAATGTATCAGAGAGAGATATATATATAAACCATTTAAGTGAATCAACTGCAGTTATAATAGAACATCTCACATGCAAAAATAAATCTACATTTAAGGCATTGTTTACAGTGTTTGCATTCAAGTATACTAAAATAAATTCAGACATTTCAATGTCTTGTTTCTTCTATTGTATTATAGTTCATTTATGGATTCTTGTATTTAAACATAATTTAAGAAGGCTTTTTTTGTTGAATGGAAATGGAAAATTTTGCTATCATATTGGCAATAAGACATTTTATACTATACCCAGCCCTAATTAAACTAAAGCCAGCAGCTGAGTAAAGCTTAAACAACCTTGCTAACCTTTTCTAGTAAAACTAAAACAATGGCCACATTCCCTCAACTGTTTGACAGAAAAACCCTCTTGTGACAGTAAAGCACATGCCAGCCTCTTCCGTATAACAGCTTTATGGTGTGTAAACCAGCACTCCTTTCACATCTGTGTTAATAGAGTTTACATTAGGAGATATGGCAGAGGGGTTATCACCAGAGGGGGGGATACTGTCTGACAGAGGTGGTCTCTGTATACACACATGGAAGATACACAATAGGAACACTCAACACACACAAACACAACCGCACAGTGTTTGACTGAGCGGTTTTTATGATGTTTGTCGGCAGACCTGGTGGTTGAGGAAGAAAACTGCTGGTGGATTCCTTGCGTAACTGTGGTTCGGAGGGATAAGCACTCTGTGTGTGTCGTGTGTGTGAAAGGGAGAGACGGAGACAGCGAGTTTGTGCGTGTGTGAGCTCACACGCCGACATCGTTTACTGTTGTTTAGAGAACAACCGAGCTGGTTGTTAGGATAGTCTTGGTCTTTTATCTGGGCCTTCATCATCATCTCTAAACACAGAGGAAGGGTTTGTGTATCACTCACGCCATCCTTTCAACGCGGCCTTCACAGGGAATTAGCTTTAATTAAACCCCTTATCCAGCCATATATGGATTGCGTGTGATACTCCTCCCCGAAAGTTGAAAGCAAAGATGAAAGATAAGACCATCAGCAGTAATTGGTGGATGTTATTAAGTGCTTTCTCCTTCTAACCGGCCTCCCTCTTCCTCTCCGTTCTATTAGTTTCTAAGCTCCGCTCACCCCTCTCTCCTTTCTTTACCAGGTGCGTTATTGCCATTCTCTGACTGAGGAGGAGAAGAGGGAGCTCCACATGTTCAGCGCCCAGAGGAAGAGAGAGGCACTGGGGAGAGGAACACCCAAGATCCTGCCCCGAGCTCTGCAACACAGCCGCTGTGAAAATGTAGGTGCCCCACATGGATACCCATGAGCACACACACACACACACACACACACACACACACACACACCACACACACACACACACACACACACACACACACACATATGCACACATGTAGACTATTTTATTATTATGTTATTCCTATGTACTATTCCTATATGTTTTTTAGTTATTTATATCACAAGCAGCTCACACCCACTATCCCATCCCAACGCATAGCAGCCCAAGGCGCAATCCTGATTGGCTAATGCGATGGTTTTAATCATGGACATAAACTTCCTCATTAGGGCTAGAGGGGAAGCGGGGAAATTGGGAGGCTCGTGCTCAAGCCGAGCGGAGAAGCCAGTTCCTCAGGAGGAATTTGGCAAATTTCCTGCCACCCATCTATATCTCAGCATGACAGACTGCAAAAAAAATAAAGTACAGGTTAACAAGTAATTCTTGCCCAGAGTCTTAAAATCCAACTTTTTTCCAAAGAATACACAGTATGTGGCACATAATTCCACATCTACTGGTATAATTGCATACAGCTTAGCTCAGTACATGCAGCTGGTTTGAAGACTTTTTCTGGAAAGGACTAGTTGTAGAGTCCACTGGTAAAACAGGCATTCTCATTGGATTATACTATACTATAATATAGGCTATTAAACACATAAACAGTATTATGTAAGCATAATTAGCCTTTATAATCCTGTGTGGAAAAAATATGTTTTTCAAATTTTTCTAGCGTTTTTTCAAGCAAGAGGATTTTTTTCTCAGTTTGCTGAAAAGAGAGGAACTTAAATTCCATTTTGACATTCTGGTTGAAGTCATAGTGAGCTATGAATAAACACAACACTGGAAACAATCCTAAAAACATGACCTCTTTCCTACTTTTGATTTAGTGATGGTGGTTTAAAACCTAACATCCAGTGCCATTGATCATATTTCTGAAAAATTCTCTTTCAATGCAACAAACATAAATATTAGCGTTGTGTGGCTTCCGGCAAATTGAGCCCTGACAAGTGAGTAAACCACATCCTCTGCTAGACATCCAGGAAGAGCAGGCCAGCCATGTTAATTCCCCCCGGACTGGCAGATGAAGTCTGTTGCTACTCAAAACGCAGATGCTACCACAGAGATGCAAGGTCGCACACACTGAAATGACACATAGGAACAGCAATGGACTCATGCACCTCTAGACATACTGGACATGCAAGTGCATTCGCATGTGCTCTGCAATGCCACGCACAGTTACTCTATAACCACCCACTCACTCATCCATACAGGCACACCTACACTCATGTGCACATTCATACAGTCATGCAACCGTTCGTACACATACTGCACATGCTCAAAAGGCTAAATCATTCACACACACTTTGTCAGGCTCCAGTTTCCTGGTGCCGCACTCCCAGGGACACACAGCACCGCCATATCCAAGGCCCCTGTCTGTCCTGCCTGGTAATAATGGTTAACAGCTGGCATTGCTATCTCATAGCTGCCTATGGGTCTCTCATAGCTCTGCCGGGTTATATAAAGACTTATGATTGCATGTTCAGACACGCTCTGGTGATCTCTGTGGAGTCATATGATCTTTCGACTCAGGACCAAGGCCTGTGTATTCTGTTTAAGCTTACAGGAGGAAAAAATGCTGTCCAGTTCCTCAGCAACACCCAATGAATAATTTAGGACCAAAATGAAACAGCCACCAAATTGAGTTAGAATTTGTCCAACAGTCTTTGTTGGTAAAGCAGTTTTGCTAGAAGGTTAGATTTATCATCGTTTTTGCTTCACTTTTAAGTTATTTTGCACCACAACCCATATTAATACAAAAAGTTCTACTCAGGAAGACATCGGGTGGGGTTGTCACAAGAGCAGTCAGTCATCTTTTAATAGCAATCTCTGTTTATGTTGCCAAGGAAAAGATTAAATGACACTATCCATGTTATCAACTGTTGCTGTATTTCTGCTGCGACTGTCATTACTGTAGAATTCACTGATGTGTTTTGAATGGATCATATTCCTTTGGCATTTACAGTATGATCACCTGTTGTTTGGCCTTCTTTGTTTTAGCATCCCTGCAAATGAAACACCAGCAGACGTGATATATTTTGAAAAGTTATCTTCCGTAATCTCTCTTCTGTTTGTGTTGCATTCCTCGTGTCACAGGCATTGCATGAAATGTCATTCCCTTATGCGATTGTGTCTGTTTATCTCCACAGTTTCATTCTCAAAATAGCATACTTTCTATTATTAATATATAGTAAACAAGGTCATAGGCTCAATGATGAACACATTTTGTCCACTTTGAACCCCTATGCATTGTGGGTCACTTTGACGAATTGCATCAACAAGATGGTTGAAATACAAATCTCATGGATCATCTGTTGTTTGTGTTTGATTGTCAGTGTGGCGGTGGCATCAATGGAGGAGAGATGGCCATTTTTGCCTCCAGAGCAGGGCCGAGCCCCTGCTGGCACCCAGCATGCTTTGTGTGTGCCACGTGTCAAGAGCTGCTGGTGGATCTGATCTATTTCTACCAAAATGGCAAGATCCTCTGCGGAAGACACCACGCTGAGCTTCTCAAACCGCGATGCTCTTCTTGTGACGAGGTAAGACACAGTAATAGTAGCACTACCCAGTACCCTTAGTGTACAATGAACCATGGAATTGTCAAGTACCAAGTACATAGAGTTCAACAGAACTAACAGTGGTATTCATGTTTCTCTTTAGATCATATTTTCAGATGAGTGCACTGAAGCAGAAGGTCGTCACTGGCACATGAAGCACTTTGCCTGTTTCGAGTGCGAGACGATGCTAGGGGGGCAGCGCTACATCATGAAAGATGGCCGGCCCTACTGTTGCGGCTGCTTTGAATCACTGTATGCAGAGTACTGTGAGGCCTGTGGTGAAAACATTGGTAAGATATACTTGTGAGGTCCTAGAAAGAGCTTTACCCATCTGATGTATTTCTTTGACTACTTGTGTTGAAGTATTACACCTAATGCTGTGCTCCTTTTTGCTTCATCCCTTTAGGTGTTGACCATGCCCAGATGACCTATGAAGGTGTACACTGGCACGCCACAGACCAGTGCTTCTGCTGTGCCCAGTGCAAGACATCCTTGCTGGGCTGTCCCTTCCTGCCAAAGCAGGGTCGCATCTATTGCTCAAAGGCCTGCAGCCAGGGGGAAGATGTTCATGCCTCCGACTCATCTGATTCCGCCTTCCAGTCCGCCCGCTCACGTGAGTCACGGCGTAGTGTCCGCATGGGGAAGAGCAGCAGGCCTGCTGAACAGTGGAGACAGTCACAGCTATTTAACCCCCCTGCCGCTGTCCCCTCCTTTGAGTATAAGTTCAGAGATGGAGAGGGTGATGGAGATGCTGATTGCGACATCGGTATCGTAGGGCGCAAGCTGGCCCGTCTAGGCCTGGAAGAGGAGAGGTTCTGGAGGGAGCGGGAGGAGCAGGATGTCGGTGGAGAGGAGGATCCAGAGGAGTGGGCACAGCATGAAGACTATATGACTCAGCTCCTGCTCAAGTTTGGTGACCGTGGGATGTTACACCAACTTCAGCCACCCTCCCTAAAATCTCCCAGCCCTAGCAGTGACAGAAACAGGTTAATAACTGTCTCTGACCCCTGGCTCAAGCCTGATACCACATCTATGGGGGTTACTGCCTCCTCTCCAACCCCTGCCAGTCCCACCCAGAGCCAGACTTCGAATCAATCGCGAGCCAACAGCCTTAGCCCTGGACTGATGAGCAAGAAGCATCTGCCTGAAATGTACTGGGCCCAGTCCCAGGATGGGTTGGGGGACTCAGCCTATGGGAGTCATCCAGGTCCTGCCAGTGCCAGAAAGATCCAAGAGCTGGAGTTGGACCAGGATCAGGACCAATCTGGCACAGGAAGACAAGCCTTCTGGCCAGACACCAGGCAGTGGTATGAAGACTCCCTTGAGTGTATCGCCGACGAACTGAGGAAAGTCGAGCAGGGTGCTGGAGACTCCATGGACTCTCTGGCATTATCAAACATTACTGGTATGGAGACTATTAGTTGCATGTATTCAGTGGAACATTTTGCATTATTTTATGTTTTATCAAACAGCTGTTCAATATGTGTCTCCTGCTTGCTCTTTTTAGGTGCATCAGTGGATGGAGATGGCAGGGATAGACCTATAGTCTACAGCCTTGCCATGCAGGATCCCTCGGTGCCGGATGACTGTGAGAAGATGAGCAACATGGGAACCTTCAATTCATCTCATCTTCACCACAGTGCCAACTCTCTCAACCTTAATATGGAGAAGGGAGATGAGGAGGAGGTAGCATTTGCAATGAGGGGAGGCACACCAGGAGGACTTCTCTCCCCAATGTCCCCACATTCAGAAGGCCTCCCTTCATCCTTTGTCCACGCCCCAGCACTGAGGAGGAGCAAGTCCCAGTCCAGACCTCCTCAGATGGTCAAGTTTTCAGAGGATACTGTGGACAATGGATATAATGATGGTTTTGATGTGAACATTAGAAAGCATCCCATGAGTGAGAAGCCACAGCGGAGGGCGTACTGCCCAGATGAGATGGGCCGAGAAAGAAGCCGCCCAACGAGCCACCATGGGCACACCAGGCAGCACCACCACCGGCAAGGCAGGAACCACAGGAGCCGCAAAACCCGGTCAGACAACAACCTCCACATGTTGCCTTTGGAGAAAGCACAGAGGCTGTATGAGCCCCAGCAGCAGGGTCTGGGAAACCCTCCTTGTGGTGCCATGCACCTACAGCATCCCGCACACAGGCTGCCCCTGGCCTACTCGCAAACCCGATCTGACTATATGCCTCAGGGCTCAGCTCAAGGAGACCCACGCATTGAGCATTTCATGGGTCTCTACAGAGATGAGGATGACTCTTGCTCTACTTGCTCTTCTTCATCATCAGACTCTGAGGAGGAGGGCTATTTCCTGGGCCAGCCAATCCCTCAGCCTCGAGCGGCTGGGCACTACTATGCCGATGACTACCCAACAAGGGTTACAGCCCTCTCTCCCCAGAGCCATGGCTCACAGACTGGTCGCAGGAAGAGCCACCGCTCCAAAAACTGTATCATCTCTTAACTTAATCTGCACTACACTAAGCAATAATGTCAGATTTTCTGATCATGTGGATTTAGCGGATCAAATCTGGGTTTAGAAAGGCAATTAAAAATGACCCATGTGGACAGACTGTGTATTCCACCCTAACAGAAGGCGCATGGCCAAAAGACAAGATGCATATCATATTTTAGGCCAAAATCTACTGAAAGAAATCAATTCCAGTTACTGAGAAAGCAAAGGACAGACTGGATCTTGTAATATATAGTGAGAAAATCAGTTTTTGTGTATGTGCAAATTTGGCCTAAATACTGGGTTTCATTGAATTTTAGCACTAATATGATGCATGGACTGGTGAACTTGGAAGCCTTTCTTTAGACAGTGCAGACCAAAATATTGCTTGTTGAGTTGACAGGGTGGTGACATTAAACTTCTTCTTTCATTTCAGCATTTGCCATTAAGTTTTTAAAAATGTTTTGTGTTCAGTTAAATGTTTTGCAGCAATATCTTTGTGTGCAGTCAAATGGAAACACATTGTATACAGAGGTTGATAAAGTAGAAAATAGAAACAAACCAAATAATTATTTAATACATAATAGTACAAAATGATAATGTATATATTAAGTTAAGATTTTAATACCGGTATTTTTATATCTGTGGTTTAAAGAATTGTTTCTTTTGAAGTGTATGATATAAAAGAATAGCAGTTGTAATGGTAAACAAACAGACCTCGTTAATATTTGAGAAACAAAGAAGGTGCCACTTCATACTGTGGTCTCCGCAGTAAAGTGCCATGTTACTCAGTAACAATGTCTATTATAACATATATTCCACAACGCTCACTATCGATGTACAAAATATAAAATGAATGGCAGTAACAGCTGCATTTTCCGTACTCAGCTGAACTGTTCACTACCCTTGCTCTGACGTAACCAGCTAAATGCTTTGTGATGTAAAGACGCTTGTAATAAATATTTTTTCTCCTCTTAAAGCTTCAGGAATGACTGTTCTTTTTTTAAACATCTGACATATATTCATTTTCAAATTACATATTTTGTAACCCTCCGATGCCTCTCATTGAACACCACTACAATCTAAGAGTTAATGGGATTCTGTAGTGCAACAATCTTTTAAAAACCTGTAAATAGTCTAATGATACGCAACATGCAGTATAGGTTTGTTTTTATACAAGGCCTGGTGGAGTTGGAAATCATTTGCTAGCATGCATTTGAATTTTAAAGTAAGGCATTCACCTCTCATTGTTTTGGGAGTCTACATCATACTCAAACACCAATATATGTAAGTTTCAGAGAGACAGGCAGTGAAACCCTACAATGGTTTGTAATAATGCCAGTAAACTCATTAAAATATCTTAGATGAGGTCTATGCTGCTGGTGGGATATTTATGTGTTCAATAAAACAAACCTTAAAGTTAACAGAAATCATCTTTACTACAACCTTCAGAGACATCTCAGTTTGTGCAAAGCTTCGTCTCAGTGTTGTGCAGAGTTTTTGGGGAAGTGGGGGGCATAGGATATAAAGTTTAAAAAGCAAAATGAAAACAATGAAAAAGGAAGGAACCGAACTGGCAATTTCTAAACAGTACAAATTTATACAAGAATGTAGAGCTGTAAATTTAGCAGCACCAAGTCATACATCTGACTGCTACAAAATTAAAATGGACATAGCTGAAAATAGTACAAAACAAAACATGGTGTTATCTGGCTTCTCTTTTGGAAACGTGTGATCATGCTGAAGTGCTATTCTCAACAACAGATTTCCATCATAACAGGTTAAATAATGAAACCTATGTTAAACGTTCCCACAGTGACGTGAGACTGGTAGCTTTTTAAGCATTTGATAACTTTTAAGAATATTTTATAATTAACATCTTCACCAGAGAACTTGAAGGTATAAATGATCTCTTCAAAACTAACACTGTTCATTCCCACACATAATGTAACGCTGCATCCCATCCATCTTGCTGTGCTGTAGAATTGGTTCAGTCCAGCAATCCAAAATGTATCCAAGATGTCCGTCTAATCAGCAGTCAATCCCATCGTGCTCAGTTTCACACAGAGCAGGTCAGGCCAATGTGTCAGTAAGAAGAGCTTTGATTCACTCCTGTCTTTGAAAGTTTATGGGCCGTCAGTGTTGCAGATGGGGTGGTTGAGTCACAGACGGAAGGTTCGGGCTGCCGAACCGCCTCGTCCAGCTCGCTGATGAACTGTTTGAGGTCCTCCAGGCAACGTTCGCGGATCTCCCCGAGGTTCTCCCTTAGGGGAACTTGTAGCTGCTTCTCCAAGTTAGGGTCTTTAGCCACCAGCATCTTTACCACCATGCCAAATGTCTCGCAGTCCTGACGGTACACCTGAAGTGGACATGAATACAAGTTAAAAAAAACAAAAAACAAAAACAAGCATAGAGACTTGATGTGAAAAAATAAAAATAAATCACAAAAGACAAACACTTAAATTTTACTCTCAGTAGACACATTTACATTCATTTGTATGTAGATTTAGGGCTGAAAAGTGTCAACTGGCAGAGGTCAAACCTTAAGAGAGAATAACTGAGGAGATTTAAAGTAGTTTCCTTCCTGCTCTACCTGGCGCCTAGGTGTAAATATTCCAGCGTCATTGAGCCTGAGCTGATCATTGGGGTGTTAACACACATCATGTAGTGTCAAAAGATAAACACTTCTCCTCTTGAGTTTAATAAGGGCCCTTTATGTAGGGCAGGGTAGCCCAAGAGGCAATAAAACTCTACTTTAGTGATGGCTCAGAGGCTTATAACAGGTGTTAGAGGGACAATGAGTAAGAGGTGCTGGTATCTTGTTTGGGAGCTGCAATTTCACACAGAGCCTCAAATGTCTCATAAAACAATGGAAGGAGCCCACCACTGCCACATAAACTGCTCAGATTTACAAAATACCAAAACAGAGATTTTTTTCCAACTCATGATCTTACACATGAGTGGACAATAAAATTCCAAAGGGGGAAAATATCAGTCACCTATGGTGATGATATTTTTTTTACGTCAGTTTCCGTTTTCTCTTCACAAGTAAAAGCTCCAGACCTGTTGTGGATGAATTCCCACAGACCTGACTTGAGACATGTCCTGTACCTCGATCCTTGTTATAGTTTTTACCTTCATGGTTCGAACAGTGTGCATCAATGTACAAGACACTACAGCAACACATCCTGTAATTTAGGTGTAGGGGTTTGAAAGCATTAAACAGAATAAAAATAACAAACCAAGACAACACAAAAAAGCAGAGCTACAACTAAAGATCATCATCATTATCCATTAATTGGTCAATTATTAGCTCAACTAATGGATTCATAATTTGGCCTTAAAAATATCAGATAATGGTGTGTGTTCAACAGATCCAAGAGCCAAAGGGTACATCTCCAAATGACTCGTTTTGCCAAACCAGCGGTCCAAAATCCAAACATATTCTGTTCATTATGATTAAAAAATATTCACATTTGAAAAGCTGGAACCAGTGAATGCATTTTTTTAAAAACATGGGATTGTATGATCCTGAAAGATCCAACAAGCTTAGAAAGACAAAAAATGCTTCCAAAAATATATAAATAAATAAATAAAAATAAACACCACATTAGACCATTTTCTAGATAGATTAGATAGATCGGGCATCACAGTGTCTAAGTCGACACTGACAGAACCCCAGGGACACTTGCACCTCAATTTCTCTAAGGGATGCTGCCCTCTCCTCTGTTTCTCTCCATCTTTCACATTTCCTTCCCTGGTCAGTCTCTCTGTGCCTAGTTTTGTCTTAGCCTCCATCTCTTCCCTGACTAAGTAGAAGCAAATTATTCCACCAACACTGCTACTCATTAAGTCGGGAATCAAGCCTTCAACTGAGAGAGTCGAGCATTGTGCCGCAGACTGACACAAGGGCACTTCCAAAGACAAGGGTTGTGTGCGCCGATCTGTGTGTTTATACATGTGCCAGTGTATGTGTGTAAAATGAGGCCAGGCAAGGGTGAGTTTCACTCATTCACCGGATACCAACAGTGGCTTCTGTGCTGCAGGGCGTTCGAACTCACTGGCTTATTTATAGCTTTTTCACAATGTTCCCTAGAACAGATAGCATGGTCGGTGTAGAGGAGAGATCACAAATAAGGATCTGCTGTCAAACACAGTTAATGTACGAGTGACAACAGATGGCAACTTTCCATAATCTGCATTAAACAAAAATATTTCAGCTGTTAAAGCTACATACTGTATCTGCAAATAGGGGACTGATCAGAAATTCAACGGCCGTTCTTTGGGTCAAAAATATATTTCTATATTGGAAATGATCAAATGCAGAATAAATGACTGTTTTCTTAGTTGCCTCCTTCTTGAAATATAGCCAACACTCAGCATTTTGTGGGCAGTGACCAGAGTTTTCAGTTCTCCCTCTTAAGGTGACCTGAATCTAACAATAGGGTAAATCAATTCACAGGAAATGTGAACATAAGGATACAAACAGTATCAGGAAAGGGCGCCGACGTAGACAGAACACACACAACCTCCTCTGGGCGTTTCTATACATTTCCCATGTACAATCAATTATTAAGTGGAAGATGTTTCAACAACAGTCAGACTAACCAATCTGTACTAAAAGCAATCCCTTCATAGCAACTTACTCTACTGTGCTGAATTTAGCAACGGTGCATTGTCCTTTTAATCTTTTAATGTCCTACAGTCTCATTCAACAGCTGATAACTGATGACAGTATATTTATTTATCAGCTTCTTGGCAGGAAGTATCCAATCAAGTAAGCTGACAACAACTTATGTGAATACAGGGAAAGTCGTTCCTAGATAACAATGTGCTGAAAATGTGCTTCCTGTATTCAAACACGCTTCCTGAAATCCCTCCCTTGTTATCCAATCAGGAAGGAAAAGGACCAGTTCTCGACTTTGGGGTGGGGTCGGTCCAGAACGGTCTCCGAAAACTTCTTTAACCGCTATTTTCTATAGCCCGTTAAAACAGGGTTAGGAGCGAGCGTGTGGGCCTGCTTGGCTTCAGGAAAGAAGAGTGAAAGAGTTGGGGCCTCGGTCCAGTTCTGCCATCTTTGTACCCCCCCCAAAAAAGGGACTGAGGCTGTAACTGTGTGTCTTGTAGCCAGATTTTTTTTGATTCCTCAACAAATGAAATAAAACTCCCGTTGTATCATAGCTTGGACTGTGAGGGGTAAAACATAATACCCTTTATTGCCTCCCATGCCTTGTCACTCACTATAACCAGTTAGTCTGTACTGCAGCCAAAGTCAACTTTGACAATCAGAACGGGGGTTCAGGTTGAATTTCAGCAGACCAATTTCACTTAGCTACACAAACACACACTGTGGCGCTGGTATAACGCTGCCCAGCACGATGTCTGGCCGATGATTGAAAGTTCAGGTTGTGATCTGTGAAAAGTGTAAAGACAGTTGGTGAGCTTTTTGGGGGGAGCTACTGGACTCGAGTGTTTTTTTGTCCCTGTGTGTAGAAGAGATGGCTAGACCAGATTGGGCGCAGAAAGCCAAACATCTGGCCGACACTTGTCAAGTGGCTAAACGTGAGTGCCTACTGCAACAGAAACACTGCTGCGACTTCGTAGGGCGCATGTGAAAGTGACTTTGTTGTTTTAGAATGAAAATAGAAAGTCTAGCTTGGGGAGTGTTTAGCTGAGAGTTCTGGGCATGATGGGAAAATAATACCAGCCACCAGACAAGTGCTTATACATTTTCAACTCCCCTCTCTGGCAGGTAACCAACCATTATGTGGAGGCAATTCTCTCATGTCGTGATTGAAGGTTTTCAAGGGTTAAAGTGTTTACCACAAACAAGACAGACTTTAGATTCTTCTTTCCATTACCATTCATCTTTCCTTTTTTTCTAGACTTGTACAGAGAATAAGGCAAAGACGGAGGGCAAAATTGTTTGATTTCATTACTAAACTTCTATTTCTGACCTCTTGTGTGTGACACAAACGGGGGCTGACTTCACTTACAATCACGACCATTCAAGCCAGCCTTTCATGACAGACAGACGGAGGGCTGCCAAGTCACAAGCAACCTTCATGAAAGTGATCTGGATATCACAAAAGCCAAAGAAAGGGGACAAGAGGAGGAAAAAAGCTAAATCTAAATCTGAGAATCAGAAATCCAGGCAAAGAAGACCTGAAACATGATATCCCTGGAATACACTGTTCCCTCTCATTTTTCATTTTAAGCTGTTACGCTGTTTCCAGACCTTAATTTCATGACTACATTTGAAGATTATAGCAGAAGAGAATGAGTTATACTGACAATGGAGAGATGACGTGATTGATAAGGCCATATTAAACTACCTAAAGGTTATTCTTGACCTGGGTCTTTGTAATCATTTTCCATGATTAAACGTATGAAACAGAACTTTTCATAATACTTGAAAATGTGAAATGAAGCTTGCAAAGTCGAGTTCAAACGAACGTGACGAGACGCAGAAGGGGGAAAAAAAATGAGATATAAAACAGGCCAGAAGCTGCAGCATCAGCAATAGTGTTATAACGGCCTATAGGCTCTGTGGCGCAGCTATATGAGAGAGCGCAGTGTGTGCTCTAGGGCAGAGCTGGCTCAGGTTTAATGGTCCCAGTAAAGCAGCAGTAGTGCTCACTGGTGCAGGAATGGCCTTCATTAGATAACTGAGTGGAGCTGGAACCTCGAGCCCGGGGTGGTTTTAGCTCTGTTAAGTAGTCGGCCTCCCAATTTATTGTACGCACAAACCAATGCCATGTCTAAAGCTGTACTTGTGTTTCTGCTTTCGTTTATGTGCTCCCGCACCGTGTACATTTTCCTAGTGTTTCCAAACTCTGTGTGTGCAGGTCTATGTGTGCGTATGTGTGTGAATTTGTAAAGATGAGTCAAACAGTGCGGGAGAGTTGTGATGTTTGAGCCATGTGGGATATTAAGCTTGTGCAGGGTATAATGAGCAGTTGTTGCAGTTATGCCAGTCAGGTTGGGAGATTAACAAGAGCCACCAGGAAAATGCTGAAAAATCTGGCAACCGGCTACTTTGGCAGATAATTATCCATCACTTAAACACTGTTCTGAGACTGATATGTGGCTGGCAATTGGTCAATTTTAGGATGTACCCACCGCTGTGACTGGTGGACAGGAAAGTTAATTTCCTGCCTTGTTAGGAACATAATAGGTGGCTGTTCCAGTAATGCCTATCCAGTAAAATAATCCATGTGTGAGTCAGAGGAGTCAAGGCCACCATATGTATGGGATCATTTGCCAAGGGTACAGTACGTGTCAAGCATGCACCAAGTTGACATTTATAGAAAAGTCTTACAAATTACTAACTTGTAATGAGAAGATTGTAAATGCAGTCATTTTCCAGAAGGGGCAGCTGGGAGCTACTGACACAAAATGTTCATTTGCATGCATTGTCCTTTACAAATGCTACAGGAACACCAATGAAGAATTCTAGATATGGCATCTATCCAAAACAGCCAAGTGAAAACAAATCTAAAAAACAAGACATGTTGGCTGAGGTACTAAAACTACCAACATGTGAAAAATGTATCCAACAGCCTTAAATTGAGAGATTATAAATCATAGAAAGCTCATGAGTTGAATACCTTTGTTATTTTCACACTGACCTACTACTTGCTGGCACATTTTAAACTATATCCAGATAGTCAAACTCAGCTAAATGTAAGTTTTAAGATGTTAGAGTTAGGCGGGTACCTTCTCTATCTCCTGAGCTTTGGCTGCGATGGCCAGGGCTCGTCGCTCTTGAAAGTTCTCCGCGTTCGACGACTTTTGGCTCTCCTCCACGATGGAAGCCACCAGCAGCTCCTCTTTTTCTCCTTCTGGAGGATGGCTGTCCTCCTAGAAAAGGTAGGAGAGAAAGGGGTGAGTCTCTGCTCTAAGGAAATCTTAAAGATGAGTCACAACATGAGAGAAATTTAAATTTTAAAAATCAAGAAATGTTTAGCAGATAACCACAGATGTGACGGCTATAAAAGCACTAAGAAATGTTTTAAAAAGTCTACTACCACTACGACACAATTCTAGCAATTATACGATACAAAGAATTGGACAGCACAACCACAGACAGAAATCCTATGACCTGACCCGTTTAATTTTGCTGTACATCTAAGCTTCATCCTTTTGTCAACCACATTTTTCCTTTAGATTCTACAGCTGAAAAGCCAGAGTATACTGTGTGGAAGTTGGGTGCCATGGATTTCTAGTTACATCTACAACTAGTCAAAGAATTAGGGAGTCATAGGAATTACAGCACCAAGATAAGAGATGGGACATGCTGCATATCAGATGTGGATCTTCATATGTAACACCTTTCTTAATAGCTTAACACCATTATATTTTTCAATGTAAGTTGTAGAAATTGACATTTCAGCTGTTTTTACATCTTGAGAATAGAAAATCTGGCCAGACAAGCCGTGATGAGCCATCTAATGGGAAGACTGGAAACTCTAGTAGCCTTAAGTATTACTGTGAAAGCCAGAAGAAAGAGCAAAGGGGAGAAATGAGGCCAACTTGGATCAGCGCTCAATTTCTTTTGCTCATTTCCTGATACTACTAGAGTTTGAAGGCCAGGGAGCAGAACTGCCCAGCCATGACTAAAGTCCACTCATACATTCAGGGAAACAGGCCAGGGACTAAGTCATATTAAATCTCTCGATGACCGAGGAAAGTAATTAGAGGAGATGGTACATCACAACGCCGAGTGTGGTCTAAAATAAAAAGCACAACTCATAAAGCATCATCCAATTATTCTTCCTTCCCATTCCCTCCCTGAAGCTATGCTTGGGTGAAGTCCAGTGTGTACGCTTGTGCAAAGATTGCATTTGTCAGACTTCAGCCTCGGTGAAAAAAAAAAAAAACCCTGTCGGAGTCTTTCACTTCAACTTGCTGGGCACAGCCCAACTGGAAAGGATGTTGCACCATCAATACCAAGCTTGGCAGATATATTTTATGCAAACTGGGCTAAAATGAAATGTCATCAGTCGGGAGGTATGGGTAATCTCTTTTCAATGTAATACTAAAAATGAATTCGACACCAGTTTATTATACCTTTAGTATTTTTTCCCTCTTTATTTTTCTGCTGCTAAAAAGCCTTCTTCATCTGGTGAACCGTGAACTGACCTTTAAAGTTAAGACTGCTGTAGATTCCTAATTACTGTTTTTCTTTTTAAATAATGATTTGGTGGTGTATTTCACATTGGGCCTACGCAAACCTTTTAGGGTCACACACCCTACTATGCTGATGTTTAACAGGTATAATGTTTAACACATTCACCATCTTAGTTTATCGTGTTAGCATGCCAATTGGCACTAAAAGGATATGTCATTAGTGTTTGGTCCAAGTGAAATTGATGATGGCCTTGGAGGAAACCAAAGTTTTACAATTCATCCTGTGGGAAACACAAATCTCTGAACCAAATCTTCAAAATCTTAAAAGGATGCATTGTCTGGGAACCATTAATAAAGAACAGCAGACTGACTGAGCCACACCTCTAGCGCAGCATTACAACAGGTTTCTAACATGTGTGATCCTCTGACCTCATAGGTCTCGATGCCCTGTCCTCACCACTAGATCTCAGCAATTATCTTGGTTGGTAAAATGTTATCATACTTTAATTGACAGGAACTGGATGCCTTGTGTTAGGGACGAAACCTTCTAGTGACCTTTTCAGTTACAGGACATGCTTTCCCACCCACCATGGCGCATAGCCAGAATCGGAGCTGCTCTTTAGGTCCTCTCTTTGGTCTTTTCTGTCTGGGATGGCTCCAGAAAGCCTGCGTGTGTGTTTGTTGAAGCCCCACAGCAGGCAGTGGCCGGGGCCATAAGTGCAAGCTTTACTGGGGGCACAGCGCAGGCCTTTCATCTTGGCCAAGGTTACGGGTTTGTGCCCCCAGAACAGAAAACAACAATGCACCACAGGCTAGATCAAACACAGCAAAAAGCAGCAGTGTGTGTGTGTCTGTGTGTGTGTCTGTGTGTGGAGGGGTGGGGCACTTAGTAAAACTTTCATCACAGTAGTTGATTGGGTGGTGGCGGGTGGTTCTTCCAAAAATGCACATAAGAAGAGAGAAGAAAGGACTATGTTTGTGTTATAATTTCTGACATATAAAGCAATGAATGGGTTTGCAAAAATATTGAAGTGCCCACCATGCCAGTCAAAGGGACAATCCAGTAAAAATATAACAAATTGGCAACATACAAATGACCTCCGGCATGTTCAGAAAAAGATCTAAAGGGTTGCTAATGAGATACAGAAGACTGGTTTAACATTAAAGCAGCATTTAAGAGATAGTCTTTATGGGTTCTTTCAAAGTGAAGTTTTGCACATCATGAGAATCTTGTTTGTCTGTTTGTCTAAAATAAAACTAAGAGTAACTATGAAAAGCAGTGTGGTTAAAAGAAAGGGGGTTAAAGTTTACAGACTAGCAAGCAAAATGCGTGCCTAATTTTTATTCTTTTTAAGCTAAAAAAATATAAATAATAAAAAAAAAAGCTTGTATTTTCCGTTCAAAAATAATAGCCATAGAATCTACATAACACTCAGAAGCATGCAGATAATGCACACTGTAGATACTGCATGCTCCATTTGCACTCCATGAAAGGGATTATTTCAAATCAGTTCAAAGGCTCAATGTAAGCCTGCTTTGCTGAGTGTCAATTATTAAAATTTATACGGAATTCAACAAATTATTTCACAATTTAATAGATTTAAAAAAGGTAGCTTAAAATCACATGATTTCTCTACCATCCCATCATATGACGTTAATGTGGCACAACACAGGGGTCACAGGAGAAGCTTTGATGACCTATGAACCCAAGTTATACATCAATTTCTCATGAGCACAAGACCACTGACCTACAACATCTGTTAGGACAGTCACAGGCCCCAAACACAGTCAGTCATACTCTTCGGCAGAGAAAGGAAACGATTGTTCATTGTGAAACGGTCTAAACACATCCCAATGAGTTCCACGGGGACTTCTCCTGGCTTTGCAGCTAAGATCCTATGATAAAAGCTATGACTTGGGCTACTGAGTTAGCCTCTTCACTTCTGGGTGGCCACAGCCAGACACATTGCGCCTAATCACATCTGATTGTATTTACACTCCTCTGCGTAGTTGGAGATGGATGATATCAGCACAACAGGCTATTATTTGCAAAACAGGCAGGAGAGATCTACATTCATAGCTCAAAACAGTTAAAACGTTTTGGTTTTTTTGAAACAAGAGCACTTTAAGGAAGGATGGCTCGTACTTTCTTCGTCACTTGAGCCCTTTTCCCCACACCATTATAAGTTCTTGTGATTGAAGTCTGCTTACAACACAGGTAAACAAAGCACAGGCCTGATGGCTTTCATGCTCTGCGTGAGGGCCACTTTAAAACCCATTAACATACTTCAATGGGACTAAACACTTATTAGAAGGACAGAATTTAAGAAGTTCCAGATGCATCCTGCTGTAAAGTGACAAAGGCGGAGTCGACAATATATGATACATTGTACATCTGGGACTGAATGTTATAGAATTTTAATACAAAACGCTTATATTTAGGAAAAGAAGCAGAGGCTTACGTTATGTTCTTTTTTGTAGACGTAAACTTCTAATAAAATGTAAGCACAAAAAACTCATCTAGTTGAGCTCACCTTGTTTGAGGTTGCGCTGTGTGGGGAGCCTTCTCTTGACAGACCAGGGATTTTGTCTGAAGAAATAAGGAAGGGGGGGAAAAAGTTGGATGGTGAGACTTGAGTGGGCAAAATAATGATTTGGAAAAAGAGAATGATAAACTAGAGAAGGAGAAGAACAGCAGGAAGCAGAAATTAAAATGGGGGGGAAAAAAGACAATTAGTATGTCTGGAAAGTTGGTAAGTATGTGTTTATGGTAATCAGGGCTCTGTAAAAGGTGTTGATGTTTGGTTCCAGGATGCAGGCAGGTACCTAGGCTAGAACATCTGGAACAATCAAGAAACAGATGGTTCACAATTGTGCTCTGAAGTCCAGTGGGTGGATTCACTACAACGTACATTTCTCGCTTGTACATTCCCACTCATCAATTGGACACCGCCTCCTCCTTTCACTTTCCATTTTTTCTACCACCAACTTTCCTCAAGCATCTGAGGCTTTGGAGCCGACCGACCGAGTCTGCCAGCAAACATGAACTCTGAGGACCTTGCTATGAAACAAAAACAGTCCGATATTGAAGCTTTAGCTTCAGGAATATCCATCAGACATCCTATACCCTTTCCCTGTTCATCCACACACGACCTGGTGGCATTTTTATGAGGCCTGACAAAGTGGCAGACAGAGCGGGGAGGACGGCTGGCTGCTGGACACATTAGAAACGCTCTCTGTATCTCTCAGGTTACCCAGGCTGGGAGTAGGTTAAGTTTAACGATTGTAACCTTTGTATATTTCCGAAACAAATCCTCTGCTTGTCATCTTATTTTGCTTTCATTAACCTGTATTGAAATTAAAAAAAAAAAAAAAAAAAATAATCAATTCAAAGAAATGTTACAAGGAGCAGTGCTTAAATTGTCCATTTAAAAAGTAGAAAACCACTGCAGAACCGCATTTGATACAACTTATCTGTCCTGTCTACACCAACTATACTGAACTGTACTTACCGGCCATCTTGCTCTGAGAATAAGTCTCTTCATACCCTGCAGAAAGACCAAACCGTAAGGTCACTGTGTACATAATAACTAGGCCTTCTTACCTTACAGCAATCTAGCAAGCACATTCACTGCCCTGATGCTTCACCAAAAATATGATTAAAGATGTTATGTTCTGCTTTCAAGAGGTTCCGATCATGCATTTTAAACGTTTTATATAGCAATATTGTTTAGCATGATGACCCCTTTCCATTCTAAGGTCCACTTAGCTCATTTCATGATTACAAAGCGAGATTTAAAAACGGAGAGATAGCCAGCACCAAAGATGGTAGCAGACCTAAATAACACGGTGCTACTTGTGGAAACACGGAGCTTGGGAGGTTGAGATCTACAAACAACATGCAGTAAACAAGGAGATATTTTAGCACTTTTTACAGTCCACTTGATTCAGGATCTATCGATAGAATGCTTGTAAACTCGTACATTACATGTCCAGTGCCAGATACCTATTTGTTTTTTACTGATCTTACTAACAGGCATTCAAATTGCTAGTTAGTAATTAAGCTATATGTTGAAACACCTGCATCCAAGTACATAGTCATACAGTTTTGATAAAGACTATTTCTAAGTGTAATCTTAATCGAAATTGTTATTTCCAGAGTTGCAAACTGCATTAAAAAGTAGTTTTTATTCAGTGTGATGCACACAGAATCACATCTGAATTGAGAATAATATGAGACAACCTACGTGTATCTTTCTTATTTGGTGGGGACATTATAGATCGGTGTAGGAACCATAGAAAGTGCTAATGTACCTCCACAACAGGCAGTAAAACGTATGTATTCATTACAGCAAAGTCACCACTAGGTACAAACCTAGAAACAAAATTCATGATGCAACTTACAGTACCTCAGACCTAGGTGACAGGATTTTAAAGAAAAAAACTATTTATTTAGGGTTTGTTAATGTGATTGTTTTTAAATTGGATTCTATAGGTTAATATTTAATGTGTGTCCTATTCTGTAGGTATATTCTCCAGATTTTAATTATGTCCTCCATCCTTGCATCCTTCTCCTGACTTAGTGGCAGACATCTTTGGAGCATAGAGAGACACAACATTTCCGTCTTAACTTTTTTTCTGACGTGACAAGGATGCAAGGAGACGTGTGAGGAACAACAAATCAGACTACTGTCACCCAAGTACAAGCTTGTTCACATGGCTCAATGTACAGACCCAAACTGTCATGTCCACTCGTTTGAGGAAAGAGCGCCCCCCAGAGGTGCTCAGAAACACCTGCGAGACCCTCTGGACCGTCCACACCTGAAAAGCCAGTCAGCCAGATTATCAGTCATTATCAGACAGTGAGGTAATAGAGGAAAATTAAGAGGTCTTAACAGTCAATGTACATCTTGGGGGGCGATTGTTCTAAACCGAGGCCTAACTGATCTTTTTTCAAATAGCTTCAAATAGTTTATTTTCTGTGCTGCTTTTCAACTGATGCTTCATTCGGTGAGTGCATGTCCTTTTCATGAATTATAGGCAATGAATGAGTCTTGACTCTAATGTATATGAGCAGGTTCTATCAGCCTTTACTGCAATATAATCAACCTGGACATTTGAAGAGGCGCCAACTCCGACTTCAAATCTTAGAATTTATAGTATTAAATTCCACCTGTGCCTGGATGGACACAAAGCGGTTTAAAAGAGCTCCACGCTGCATCAGGGGGAGGGGAAACTCCAAGTTCTACATACTCTTGCCTTGCTGTGAGGGAAATGGCAGGTTCTTGGCTCTGTCTGGTGAGTAGCCTCTGCTGCTGACGCTGGAGCCGGAGCGACTGTGGGGGGAGCGGGCCACCTCGCGGCGGACAGGAGAACGCTCTCTAAGTGGTGGGAATGGAGCTGCCTTTCTCCTGTAGTGGTCTCTGTCCTCCCTGGAAGAGCAAAGGAGAAAGTGTGGGCTGTCGAGATTGTAATAGTCCAAACGTGGATGACAACTTAGCTTCTCTTCCTCATCTGACAAAATTATCTTGTTTCAGAAAATCTAATCCCTTTTCCTTTTTTTGTGCCAACATGGCACAATGCTGCCATCGAGCATTTAGAGGGTCACTGTACAGAACAAACACACAACTGGGAATACCTGATGTAAAAACTTAGTGACACTCCATAATAACAATTGGAAATGTGGTGCATGAGAGAGGGATGACAGAAAAACAAGAAGACTAAACAGGGAAAATTAAAAAGATGGAGAATGAAACAGAAAACAATGAAATTATTACATTAAAAACAGAAACAAAACTGCACAGCCCATCTTAAATGTGTAATTAAATCCATTAAACTCAAGTTGTGTGTGTGTCCGTTTCTCCCCTCATGTAGGTTTAGAAAATAAATGCATCAGTGAGGCCTAAACATATGTACATTATTATTCTAGCCAAACACACTAATTACACTCTTACTGATGGCTGCAGTGAATAAGTTGTACGCACTTGAATATGGCACACAAATGCCCTATGCAATGATCAAGTATGCATTCACTCGTACCCTCTGTCCAGGTTGAGGATGGCTTGCACTAGTGAATCCTCCCCGCTCTCTGGGAGTGATCTGGGCGCTGGGTAGATGCCCTGGCTTCGCACGCTATGAGGAGGCGGTGCACGGGCGCTGAGGGGAGTGAAAACACGCAAATGATTGTTTTATTGCAGGTACATCCGGTACAACATGGGAACAAGCACCATTTGTATTTAACTTTATTCAAACTATGTTAAAATACCTGCTCTGCCAGGATTAAGTATTCAGGGTATGGGTTGCCTCAGTGAGATGCTGAACCCTTTAACAGCTTTAGTTCATGGTTTACAGTAACAAAAACCAGGGAAAATAAGCAGTATGACTTGAGAATTGTGCACATTCTTGTCCACACTTTACAGACATTTTACCACACCATGTACCCCGTGTCACTCCTGGGAACGCAGTATCTCTGTGCCCTTTTTACCTCACTCCACACCCCAACTGACCTCTTCCACCCACGCCAAACACACCAATCAGCAGGCCTGAACTGACCTGGGTGCCCTTTCACAACTCAAAATATTTGTTTGGAGTAAAAGCCTTGCTTCCTTGTCTGTCATGAATTTAGTCACTAATTTGTATGACTTTATTTCCTGATTTTGCAACTGTATACAACAGTGCAGTGTTAAGATGTCCCCCTATGTTGAAGAGATTTAAGATCAAATCATGTAACTTTTCACATTAAATTTAACAACAAAGACAGCAGAGCATCTAAAGTCATGCTAAATTGTGATATCTTAGTTCACCTCTTTGTTGTTTTATCCAGCTAAGTGAACTTAAAATCAACCGTCAAATATTAACTCAACACATCATTTATTTTGGCACCATCAAACAGCGCAGGTGCGACCTGAAAACCCAATAAATGTGTTCCCACGATGCAAATGCACCACTTTTAGTGTTTTACTATACTCCAGCACACCTATATTAAAAAAAATATCATATGCAACATTATTTTATGAAATATGTAATTTTAATTTTCCAAGACATTAGAATATAAAAAATGAAGCTGTTCTTCAAAAACATGGAAGACAAATCACATGAAATTATAAAAGGGCAACAGCTGCATTGATTTTGAGGGGGAAAAAAGCCTCAGTTTCGCTAAGTTTTCCCCTTCATATTTTTAACATTTATATATTTCAATACTTAGATAACACTCCATAATAAAGTATAAAGCTGTAATTCTTAGATGGCCACCATGAAAAGCAGGTAAAATAATGACTGCATTTGTTAAATGTCACATGTGGTCAGACTGCTTTGGCTTTGGCAATTAAACTATAAAAATACATTAACCAAAACGACTGAGAGGGACCAGAGCGAAGGATTTTGAGTGAATATTGTAAATCTGTCAAGCAAAATCTCTAGCCTTAATTTTTGCAACCCAATCTGCAGCTAAGAGCCATAGTTAAACTGAAGAGTCGTCCAACCTATAAAAGTGTGGAGTCTGGCGAGCTTTGTGACCGCAAAAAATGTGAACAGGGTGAGACAGGCCAATGTGGGTCAGAACAGACCATGATTTATGATTGCTGCTATGTAAACTAACATCTCAAACAGGTACTGAAAACGGGGGCCTACTACTGCAGAAATCCCCCTCATTGGCCTGACCAGAGGAATTAAACAGAGGACTTGTTCACAACACAAGCGCATGGAAAAAGACTGCCCCCTACTGTCCATAATGATAATATCCAACAAGACAAACAGAAAAACCTTACCCAAACTCCAAAGGCCGCCCTGTGTGTGGTTCTTCCCTGGGTACTCTGTAAGGATAGTCCTCCTACGCAACACATGGCAAAAGGATCAAATCCATTAAAGTGAACTTTTCTGGCATTCTTTCTTTATAAAATTTGACTGTCTTAAGAAGTCTAATTAAGATGTTGAACTTGAATGCATATGTCTACCATAATAAATGGTTAAAATGTAGCACACTGTGTGGTTTGAAACTCTTTCAACTTGAACGTTCAACTGCAGCACCCACAGCTGGCTGGTTATGAGCGTGCATATCAAACCAACAATATTAACATAATATGCAGCTGTAATGCCGGCAGCTATGCAAAATGGTCTGTGTGTACAGACATCTTATTCACTTGCCTTAAGCTTTCTTAATAAATCAAAACGGTGCAAAATGATATGCACGGCTAGTCAAAATACTCATGTATATGAGGCAGATTAGAAATAATTTGCATTCAACGTCATGTTTGCATTTGGATGTGCTTCTATCGCTTTCATTTCATTCTCATTTTGTTTGTTAGACAAGGAGCTTATTTTCTGTTTGTGCCTTTTTCTTCAGAGTTGAGGCAGTCTTTGGAAGTTCCCAATCAATTTTTGATCGATCTCCTCTTCACAAATGTTTACTCTCTATACATTTCATGTAATTCTTGTTTACCATATGTATACGATAAACTCTACAACAATGTTTTGTATGATATTTATGCCCTCACCCTCCTTGAAGGTGGGCCAGCTCTGCGTTCAGCAGGGAAATGAAGGCTATCACCGTGGTAGCCCCTTTGATCTTCATGGTAACTTCGTGGGCCTCCTCCATTTGGGAAAAAGCGCGGACCTCCTTCATATTCGTACCCACCGCGGTTGTAGTCGTCCTCTGGCCTGCCAAAAGGACCCCTCCTCTCCACTGCTCCAGCTGCCCGTGGATACGGACCCTAACAGGATAGGTACATTTCATTTCATTATTTTATGTAGTCAATTTCAACTTAAAAATGTCTGTCTGTTAAAACGTCTCATGGCAACATATTGGCTAAAGACGTCTTCACCTGATGTAGAAACAAATGTCTAAGTAGAAGCAATATCGTTTACATATGGGGATAACGCTCTACACTATTTAATAGATCATTGTAGAAAAACAACAAAAATATGGTATAAAAATAAATTACTATTCTAGTGGTTTAACATATTTTGGCCCTTCTTCACCAAATGATAAATACTGGCAGCCTGGAAAACAAATAATTCAATATAGTTTTGAATGTGATACAACAAGGTGACGAAAACAGACAGTGAAGTCACTTTGTACACACTCACCGGTCTCTCTGGTAAAAAGCGTTCATCATACACCTCTCGTATACTCCTGTCTCTCCTGTATGTCACTGCAGAAGAGAGGTAAAGAGTTAAAGATACTGTATGCACCTGCACATGTAATCATGCCAGGGCGGTTCCACAAAATAAATAATGAAAACGAGATTCTGTATTCATTGGCAGTGTCTTTGTTCGAGTGAGGACTGCAACACAGAGGTCGCTCTCGCAAAAGTACTTTCACAAAACATAAAAAACCTGAATGTTCTTGAGAGATTTTGTGATGTGAAGTAAAGCAGTAGTGGCATTTCTCTTGTTTGCCATTAAATGAGCGTACTGTAAAGAAATGTGTCAGTCACCAACTTACTTTTGAATTCAAGGACCTCTGTGAATCGGGGTGATATTGAGAAAGTAAACCCAATCTGTAAGAAGAATGATTAAAAACAGCGTTAAGGCTATACACATGACATATGTTTCCATGCCACTGTTACACCAAGTCTTTAAAATCAAGCCCATCGAAGAAATTAATCATGTGCAACATAAAAAGAGCTCTATTTAAACCCAGTTTGACCATGAGAGACATGATCCAACAGCTGAGCCGGCTGAGGTTTCTTCCTGCAGAACACAACATTTAACAAGCAAAAACCACATCCAACATAACACCAGCTTCACAGCACCCGACCGACAACTCAAAAAGCATTCCAACATTTTCTCTTGACGGTGAATTTACAACTAAATACTGAAGCTCATGTAGAAAGGACAGCTAGCATTGCTAATTAGCACGCCTCCATATATGCTGCAAACACCCGCACGTTTTATTTTCTTTTTCTTTATCTGAGGGCAAACTAACCAATCGATACTGACGCACAGAAATGACACAGAAATGTCTAAGGCGTAGTATGCCATCGTATATATATGCACTCGGGTTAAATAACCCGCAGTAAATGTCATTTCTTCCACGTGAATTAGCAAAACAATCTCACCTTTCCCTCTATCGGCTAGTTAGCCTAGCCTTTCCCGTTCTGTGAGCGACAGCGGCCGCTTTTTATTGGACGAGGGGTGTTTACGTCATCAAGTTGCGACTCACAAGACGTTGCGTTTATGTGGTCGCTCGCAAATGCGCACAATTCTGCACAATTCTGCACATTTCTGCACATTTAAACGCATTTAAACAACTTTTGACGCCATCCAGACCCGGCGGAGGCTGTGTGGGTGAGTATTTTGGTTAATGTTAGTCACTCGGTCGCTTGAAGTAACTTTTAAAGACGTAACGTTACATGAATCAGCTAGCTGGAGAGCCTCAGTAGCTGGTTGTGCGTTAGACTTGAATTGGTATTATTTCGTTTTTACAGTGTGCCACATGCGTCCAGTATGAGCGGGGGGTTGGCACCAAGCAAAAGCACTGTGTATGTGTCGAACCTGCCTTTCTCTCTCACCAACAATGACCTACACAAGGTAAGTTAGTCCCTGCGGTTGTTTTTCTTCGGTTTACTGGCGGGCTGACACCCTGCGCCTGTTGTGTTCACTGTTTGCATTTTGTTATTTACTCTTATGTTCAACGAATCCAAGAACCTTCAATACATAAACAGGGCACTCTGTCTCATTTCAGCTCTTCACCAAATATGGAAAAGTTGTAAAGTAAGTACTGGCTCTGTCATATTTGTGTGTAAACAAAACATAGTGGTCCAGGAACACATGACCCACAACAAATCAGTTCAGGTCTTTGAATACATGCCTGTAGCAATTTGATTACAAGTTTTAAAATCTGTATTAATTACTGCTATGTTTGTTTCAGGGTTACAATCGTTAAGGACAAAGACACCCGCCAGAGTAAAGGGGTGGCTTTTGTTCTCTTCCTGGACAGAGAATCAGCTCATAACTGTGCAAGAGCAGTGAACAACAAACAGGTGGGTTTGTTTCACATTAAGACCGTTTGTTTCCATGTTCTGTATGTCACCACCGTGTCCTGTGCAGTGATGTTTCTTTCCTGGATATTCACCGGTCACTTGAGTTACAGATGTGTTTGTTTTCCAGTTGTTTGGCAGAACAGTGAAGGCGAGCATTGCCGTAGACAACGGGCGAGCAACTGAGTTTATAAGGCGACGAAACTACACAGACAAGTCGAAATGTTACGAATGTGGGGTCAGTGCATATTAACACACACATTTTTTTTCCCCTTTGAGATTGTCAAATTTGATTCAGTTGCAAGTGTCATCTTTTTTCTGTCTTTTTGAATGTCATCACATCACAGGATACGGGTCATCTGAGCTATGCATGCCCCAAAAACATTCTGGGGGAGAGGGAACCTCCGAAGAAGAAAGAAAAGAAAAAGAAGAAAATGGCTCAACAACCTGAACAAGTGTAAGTATATCATAGCCGACATTGTGAGATATGAATTGTGTCATTTTTGTAATTCTTAATTATTATTTTTTTCTCTTATAGTGAAGAAGAAGAGGAAAGTGAAGAAGAAGGAGAGGACCCAACCTTAGATAGTCTGAGCCAAGCCATAGCTTTTCAGGTAAGTGTGCAGATGTAGAAAACTTAACAGTGTATTCAAGATCTTGTTCACTGAGTTATATTATGGGAAATGTTTACCCATTTGTGTGTCGTTGTGATCTCAATCTATCTGCTACATCTCTACTAAAATTCAAATGCTTCAACTTCCTTAAAAAGGAAATGAACAAGGACATTTTATGAATAATTGTTTGAGATTGAGGCTATGGGAAATGGAAAAACTTCTTGCATTTAAAACATTATTGTTTTGTCTCGTGTTCCCCCAGCAAGCCCGTATGGAGGAAGAGGAGACACAGAGGAAGCAGGTGCTTTTGTCTCAAGAGGACGGCGCTCACGCTTCAACATCCGCGGACTCCAAGAAACCAAGGATCAAAAAGAGCGCATACTTCAGTGACGAGGAGGAGCTCAGTGACTAATAACAGAGTTTGGACGTCTGCAAAAAGTTATTGTCAAATATTGCTTTGTAAGTTATGTTGTATCGTAGTGGGGTTGTTAAAAACATGCTTCTATTTACACTGATGACATTAGATTTTTCCTTTTGTACATAGCACTGAGACCTTTTTTATGTTTCTATAAATAAATTGTTATTAGGGTGATGGGTTTTTCAATTGCAGCCAATAAAACCATGTTTCTTAATGACAGACCAAATAAGGTGTTGGGTTTTCCAGTGTTAACACAGAAACAGTTATTGACTTTGCTTAGTCAGTTGAAGTAAATAGAAATAGAAAAGTTAACATTGCTGATGCTGAACATATCTAGTTTTATTCAATTTACTGACTGGCTTTGGATTATTCTTGTATATCAATAATTGAAATTAGAGTGGTGACAACTGTGTGCCATTAGAACATAAAATGAAATAATTAAATTGGCTATTAATTTGAAATGTAACAAAACACAGGGCTTTGCCTCTTTTCTCCTTGATACACTTCCATTAAAGATCAAACGATCCTCAAAACTGGGATGAACCATTCTGAACCACCTTCAGTAACCTACACTGTAATCTGAATCCTAATTATTGCAACAGCTGTAATGCAGCGGTTGGGAATCCCATCGTCGGGAGAGGATGGAGAATAAAGCTGGTGGTCCTTGATAATGAAGAGGTTTGGGGACAGCCCCCTATCATTCGTAAACTAGCATGTTAAATACGGTACGATTGTTCGCTTGGAAATGTGTTTTATTTATTTATTTTTTTTAAATGCTCGCTTGCGTCAGAAGCACGCAAATAAAAGTAGGGATTCCCCGATGTTTTATGCGCCTGTGATCTAAACTGCTGCGGCATTTCTGCAGTCTGCGGAGTCCGATAGAAGAAGCAGGGATATGAGAGGATTCCCAGCACAGCGAGTTTAGATGAACACATTACTGTAGGCGCAACATTAGCTACTATGGCTTTTGTTGCCTTCAAGTGCTGTCGGTAATTAAAACGCTGTATGGAGAAATACAAGGAGATTGCATAAAGAGATAACTGCTGCTGCAAAAAAAAAAGACATTTATTTAAGATACGACGACTGATTGTACAAGGATACATTAATTACACGTGTAATCTTTATATATAATGTAACTGCACGTCAATATTCCTAATTTCTGATTTTACAATTTAAGCTTTATGTATGCCAAGTCATGTGCATAAGCTGCTTTGTATTTGTATAAAAGTGACTCAAACATGTGCCAATGACATTTAAATAAAACACAATATGATATGGTGTTTTTAACAGCATCTTTCCCCAATTGAAGGTGAGCAAATATATAAAATAAGCTGCAGTGTGTGTGATTAGAATGAAATACAGCTATATGTCGGCAGGTTATGATAGTCGACCGAAGGACACGTTACGTTTATTACAATAAACCAAATATTATGAATATTTAACAACCCGAGTACTGAGAGGTACCAGCTTACAGCGGGTACTTGAAAGCGGCATGAATTCATCAAGAGGAATGTCAGCCTCGGGAAGTAAACCAGCCTCTGATTGGCCACGGCGAATCACGTGACCAGTTCCCAAGCGGAGTTTCCACGACAGCTGGAAGCCGAGCGGCACGGGCGCATCGCTTCTTTGCTAAAATTATCGGAAATAACGCGACTTCTGCTCGTCTCAGCACCTCCACATAAACCCTGGTCTGGCATGGGCGACAAGAGGAGTCCCACAAGGTAACGACCGAGTCACAGCGGCCGAGATATTCAAGCTAGGAGAGAGGGGAGCGGACATCGACAAGCGCACGGAGAGAAAAAAAATGGGTTTCCTCTACGGTCTCTCTCTCTCTCCCTCTCTCTCTCTCTCTCTCCCTCTCGCGCGCGCTTCTCTCCCCCCTCTCTCTCTCTCTCTCTCTCTCTCTCTCTCCGTGTGTGTGTGTGTGTGTGTGTGTGTGTGTGTGTGTGTGTGTGTGTGTGTGCGTGTGTTGGTGTGCGCGCGCGCGCTCGGGTGTTAAAACCTCATCGCCAATTACAGTGTCGGATCACAGCGCGTTTGCAGATGATTTCCTAAATCCTATAGGCTAACCCAGATGTTTGCTATCGATAGCCTTCGTGGATGCGAGCTGAACTCACTCTTGTCTCCTCTTGCCCCCCCCCTCCCTTTCCTCCTCTCTCTTTACGTTTTTTTTTTTTTTTTTTAATTTTCTCCCCCCACTCCCACCCCCACCCCTTTTTTTTTGTTTTCACATTTATTGTTTTAAAGGCCGAAGCGTCAACCGAAGCCCTCCTCCGACGAGGGGTTTTGGGACTGCAGCGTATGCACATACAAGAACACGGCAGAAGCTTTTAAGTGCATGATGTGTGATGTCAGGAAGGGGACATCAACAAGGTAAGGCGATGAATATACATTACCTTTTGGTCTCTTTTTGCATTAGCGGGGCCTAAAGGGGGGGTCCTTAGGGACTCAGGGGTTGCCCTTCCTAGCAGAATGAGGAGCTGTTTAATCTCGCCACCCCTCTCCCTTTAAGCAATTAGTGTAGTTGTACCATGAGACAATGGAATAGGATAATTGTATATTTTTAGCTTTGGATTAACCCTTCCCACTGTTAACATCCCATATGCATTCAGGCAGTAAACAAACAGCTTTTCCTGTAGTTTTCTGGTGATAATTCTGTATGTTTTTGTGCAAAAGATATGTCAGTTACTTTATTTGTGTTTTCAACAAACTCAACCCCTCTAAATCCTCTTTTCTCATTTCCTCTGAACAGTTGCATGTCAGTCTCCATGTTCTTTGCCCGGGTGTTGACACTGACCTCTGTTAAAATGAGGGAGAGGGACGGCTTGCTCTTTAAGCACACACATCCATCTTGTTGCCCCGGAGATATTTGTAACAGACGGGGGGATTGGAAGGGGAGCCGGGGGGGGCACTAGATGCCTGTAATACGCACACACACAGGTACTCAAGCATACAAATACACAGCATGTAGGTACACACACTCGATGCCCTCTGTGCTGCGGCTGATATTTGTCCTGACATCAGTGATTTGAAGCAGGAAATGACTGTTATTCCTGAGTGGTAGTCATTATCGGGATGAAAACACAACAAAGGGTGAAGCAGAGGAAGTGTAGCTCTGGTTATGAGGAACAGCGTATGTTGTTCTACCTCTTTTTAATGTATCACCAATTACCCTCTCCTGCATTAGCACAACTTTCCCAGTGATTTAACTACAGCAGCAACAATAACACCACATCAGTGCAGTTGTCAGCTTTGATGCTTTTTTAGAATTGCGGTGCATGCACTTATATCCCTGTGTGTGTGTGTGTGTGTGTGTGTGTGTGTGTGTGTGTGTGTGTGTGTGTGTGTGTGTGTGGGAGGGCTAGTTGTGAAAAGAGGTTGTCAGAGCAGCTGCCAGACAGACAACCATAGCTCATTACTATGCAACAGCTTAATCAGCCTGCTGTCATCAGAGAGAGACACACACACACAACCACACACACACACACACACACACACACGTACAGATGCACTCAACATGCAAATTTTACACATGACTGCATACATATTCGTACACAAACACACGTTGTTAATACACACTCAAGTGCTCAGTTGCCGCTCACACAAACAGACATTGAGCAGCAGACATGCTGTTGTTGGGTTCAGCTTATTGCAGTTGAGCGTTGATTGTTGAGAGGACACTCCAGGGACTCTCTCTGTGTGTGTGTGTGTGTGTGTGTGTGTGTGTGTGTGTGTGTGTGTGTGTGTGTGTGTGTGTGTGTGTGTGTGTGTGCTCGTGCTTCGTAAAAACAAATGGCCTGCAGCAGCTTTGCCAAGAACCTGTCCGAATCCTCACGTCACCGAAAGCGGTGACACTCTGTCTCCCTCATCTGGGCATTTTTTGGGGGAAGTTGGCAAGGACGCAAGGACCCAGAATTCCTCCCAACACCCCCTTGACACCCGGCGACAAATTTAGAAAATGTCCGCGAGAAGCAAGGTCTTATTTAATGCTAATAACCCCACTTGTCTTCCCAACTGCAGTGCTGCAATAATGTTATAGTGTTGTCATGCTCTTGCCATACACAAACCCATACTCGCACCACACGCTGCAGCAAAATGGCCACACAGGTGGTCGCAGCTGTTAACGACTGCACACAACAGACAAGTGGATTTCTCAGCAAGCAAGCCGAAGGTGCTAAAGGGCAAACGACATGCAGAATATAAATGTAGGACACGGCAAATTCCCTCGCCGGTTACTAAGTAAGCATGACTGAGCTATTACTGTGAAGTAATGAATTAATGCTTGACACAGGCGTGGAGCATCCAGCGGTTAGAGGAAGTGTCCCATAGCCTGAAGGTCACAGGGTTTGACAGGCCCGTGTGGGTTCTGTGGGCTAAATCGGCGTATCACTTGTCACAGGTTGAAAACGCCAAGTAACTGCATAAAGTGTCACTTTTCCCGACAGGATCTGTGTCTTTTCAGCAAGCACTAGAGGTGATGGATGCTCAGAGAAAAAAAAAAAAAAGGGCACATGGTAGAGAAATATTTAAAGAGGAAGAGAGTTTGCATGTAGTTAGAGATGGAGATAAAGATGAATGTTTTATGAAGGTGAGGTTTAGCAGAGCCTAGATCCCTCTGATGTGGAGAGATGATCTACTGCAGGGACCCAAAGCTGTCGGCTCATTGAAAGCACGTTGTTGAGTTTGACTGAAGACAGGGATACATCAGCAGGATTGGACTCGCTTATCGGAGGAGGAGTGAAACGGGAGAGAGTGACAAAGAGGGGAACTGGCTGGCGTTGCGCTAATTCTGTCAGCAACTTGGAAACTTGTGCTGCTAGGAAGTCAGATTTAAAGCAACACAAGTGGGACCTACACCTACATCTTTAGAGAAAAACCCTCTCTGGCCGAAAAACCCAGATGCAGTCATTTGTGCAGATAAAATGCAAAGAATATGTTGTTCTTCTACAGCAAGCTGCTAGCTCACAGTATTTAATTAAAGTTCTCTTAGAGGAGCTTTGGGATCACAACATATCATGCAGCCTCATTACCTTAAGACTTTGCTGGGGAAAAGTGGGAGAGACATTTTATCTTCCTGCCACTCTTTGGGCTCAGTCCCAGCCTTTGAAAACACAAAACAATATATGAAGGTCACAATACAGTGGTGTTAAGGCTTTTTCGATAAGTGCAAGGTCACAGGTTCGATCCCTACATCAGTGGAAACACCTAGGCGGAGCATTGTTGAGCAAGACACTGAAGGCCTCCCAGTGCACCCATTATGACTTATCCTGGATTAGAGTGTCATCTTAATGTTTAAACTACAAGATGGAAGATGAGGCATGTGTCAGAATTAGTGCTAGCGTCTGGCGTTTGGAATAAAGGCTGAAAACGTCATGCTGACAGACAGCTGTTAAACCCAACCTAAACACTGCCCTTAGCCAAATACTACTGGGTGTAATAGAGCGGGGTGTGTGTGTGTGTGTGTGTGTGTGTGTGTGTGTGTGTGTGTGTGTGTGTGTGTGTGTGTGTGTGTGTGTGTGTGTGTGACCTTCTCTGGTGTCTTGCCTACACCACCTGCATCTGTTCACTGAGCTGAGCTCTGACAAGTCAGGCCCCACCAGGGAAACACTCACTGTGTGCATGCGTTCAGGAGCTTGTTTAGCAGCATTATATTTCTACAGGTCAGGACAGTGAGCTTGATCATGTTCCTATCAGTTCCCCCAGTAGCGTCTCCCTCTTTCTCTCCAGGAGTTGGACTTCACCTAGGGCGTCTCTTGGTGACAGATTGACTGATGTGCAGGTTTTGTCAGCTCCGCCTAAACAAGTTCGAGCCATTCTGCGCTGGCTGGGAACCTGTCAGCGTTTGGCTTTTTAGATGTTTTTATCATCCTCCGCACAAGCTCGCCCTCACAGTTCATGTTCAGTGCACACACAGAAAAAAAACAGGCTGTAATTGTGCAGCTGGTTTAGCCCCTTTTAATAACGTAGCTTTTAATATGACGGAGTCCAGAGTATCTTGTGCGAGATTCAAGCATTAGGATTGCTTGTTCAGTCTTACCAAGAGTCCCGAGATATTCCGTTGACACTAATATAAAAACAGAGAAAAAAAAAAAATCGTGGACATTTTACCAAGAGCAGAAAGTGGTTAATCACATGTAAACACGATAAGTGAAAGAAAATGCTTTCACAAAAATGAGGGGGGGTGAAAGGGAGTGCAGTGAAACAGTGTGATGCAGATATTGGTAATGACATTGTTGCCATTTCGAAGCGTTTTGCATGAACTTTATGAATCCAGCTTGTGATTGGATGCAGTAGATCTCTATTCCAAAATCTGAGATACCGATCAGCTTGCTGGAGCTATCTTGATTGCGTGGAACAGCCTGTGAGCCACAGCGGAGAGTTGCATAGACATAGTTCATCTTCCGAGTGGATGGTGGATTCTAAATGTGCAATACAGAACTTCTAATGCAAAAAAGGAAAAGGATTAATTATCTCTCTTTCCTATCTGTTTATTCTCTCAAACTAATTACAGTGGCAGAAATGGGTGCAATTGCCATGGAATAGTAATATATAATACAATATATGCATGCATTGAAATGCTGCCTGAAGAAAAATGTATGCTATTGAAATGCACAGTGTTAAGTGTGAATTAGTTGCACTTTCACATTGTTCCACTGCCTGCACACACATTTATACTTACAAGACTTGAATACAGAGTTTCCTTTTGGCAATAAAACCCTGTCCACACATCTTTATTAGCTTTTACACTAAGGTTCGTGCTCTTCCACACCTTGTATAGGCTTTTACAGGGTCAAGATTCAAACAATATCCTTTTAAATCCCCAAACTAATCTGGTACTTTCCCTGGAAACATGTGTGGGAGTAAACTTAAAACCAAAAATTACCACCATGTGGTTGCTGTGTTAATGTAAGTGTTAATTCCCAGCTATTAGACAAAACGTGCAACTAGCAGAGAGCAACACGTTTGACTCTCACCTTAGAGTCGTGTGTTTTCATTCGTCTTAAGCGCTACTAATCAATATGCTGGAGTTTGTTTTGTGTTGTTGTGCAACACCTTTGGTGCTAAACGTTGCGTCACATACATCCTCAGAAAAGAACAAGGGATTAAGTAAAGTCATCCAGGCCTTTTTCAGACCCTCTTTCTTCTGTGCGTTCTTCATTTTTTTTTGGAATGGTTTAGGACGTGTGTAAGATTGTCAAATGAGATGTTTAAACCGGCGAAGACAAATGCTGACAAACTGGTTTTTATGAGCTGGATCTGCAAGTTAAAGTGGAAAAAAATGTGTGTTACTTTTAAGAAAAATGAACAACAGGAAAAGGATCGGTACAGATTGCATATATGAACAAGTGGCACGCGTGTAAAAACAGACTGCATAGCCCCAATCAATGTTTGATCATGCCATCTTAATCATTACATCCTCCTAGAAGTCACGCTCAGCTCAGTCGTGTGTGTTACTGGTTTTAGCGCTCACTCGGCATACAAACACTGAGTGTTCACCAGGGACAATGAAGCTGGCTGTTATCACGTCACTGTGGCTCAAGATTATGGCTACGTGATAAGCCTGTAATTACTGCGGTGACACTGATGCATGACATACTGCTCTGTGTGCGCGAGTGGGTGTGCATGTGTGTGTGCGTGCAGGCCTGTGCTAGAGAGAAAGAGTGTGGTATAGTGTGGCTAGCGGGCTGTAGAAGGTGTCATAAACCACAGGACGTGGAGAGCCATCTGTCTCTCTACACACACACGCACACACATGGCGGTAGCATGTACAGGCAGGGAGAGACATTAATCATCGGGTTGGAGGAGCTCCCAGGAGCAGCCTACAACCCGCTGATAGAAAACCTGACACACACACACACCCCTACCTATACCTAGATTGAGAGTGTGTTCAACAGGGCATAAAATAAGCCATTTCACAATGATCTTACAATCATCACAGAACAGCGAGATGAGATGTGTTTATAGCAGCACACTCCAGTGCTTATTTTCAGTCCGTCAGCTGTCCTGTGGGCTGTTTGCTCATCACACAATGTACTCGACAAATGTTAGCAGGCAGTCCAAACATCTGCAGAGGCTTGTGCTGCTGTCTTTTTTAGATGTAACGCATTAGCAGAGCAACGTTTTTAAAGATCAAATGCCTGGAATAATGGCCAGAGGTGTCTTGTCAGCTCACACAGACACCTTTTTAGACAGCTTTTAAAATGTTTCAAAATAAAAAAAAAGAGCTACTGCACCTATATCGTCTCATTTGTATGGACCCTTTCTGTCCTTGCAGAAACACTTCACCTCCTGAGGTAGCGCCTGCATTGGAGGTTTTGGAATTCTTACAGCACCAGCGTTCAGTTTTATTAGGTCTGTCTACCCAAAAACACAATAAAACTTGAGTGATTCATTCCTTTTTTTTAGAGATAAAACAGCTGGTAGGCTTACTTTGGCAGAAGGTACTTCTCCATCAAACTATTCACAAGGTCTGTGAAGAATTGTGAGTAACAGTGTTGGTGTATTTGACTCTGTGGCCTTTCAATGTAAAAAAAAATTCTCAGGTAAACGGTTTTGCTTTATGGGTTGAGGAAATTCTCACGTCTTAGGTTAAATACCCCATTTAAAAACCCCTTTGGATCATCTCCAAAATGCTTTTTTATTAACTCATGAAAAGTTGAGGTTTTCATTTTCACAGGACAGCGATACAGTGGCGTGTTGCCCAATTTTACTGGGGTCAAAATTAATCACATACAACCACCTGGTTGCCTGGATGAAGTGTTTGAATTTCAACAGACAAGACGTTTACAGTTACTAAAAAGTCTTTGAATTTGATATGAACTAGACCAGTGGTTGTCAACCTTTTTGGTGTCAAGGACCCCCAAATTGATACACATTGGGCCACTGACCTGTATTTGTTAATATTTAGTTTCTTAGTTATGGAGTAACTACATCTTATCAGTCGTCTTTTTATAAAGTGTTATGATTTGTCTGTAAACTGATTTTGGCTCACACACACTACCGCACCATGTGTGTCAGTTGCTGACGCTGTTCGCTGGGGGTGTCGATGACCCGTTTGTCCGCTGCGGCAGAAATGTGGCGGCCTGGCTGAAACCACCCTGAGTCATAATTTGATCACCTACTGAATCTGTCATAGGCAAACATTTTACTAGAAGATCGTGACCAACCGGAGGAGCCATTTTCAGTTCCAGAGGTGGAGGAGTGTGAGGTGAGGTCAGTGGGTGCATCAGAAGGAGGAAGAGAGTGTGAAAGCGGAGAGGAGAGAGATAGCGATAAGACTGTGTGTGTGTGTGTGTGTGTGTGTGTGTGTGTGTGTGTGTGTGTGTGTGTGTGTGTGTGTGTGTGTGTGTGTGTGTGTGTGTGTGTGTGTGTGTGTGTGTTAATATTTGCACAGGGGTCAGCTAGAGTTGCCAGTGAGTCAGTGGCTGTATTTGTACTTTCCAGCCCCTCTTGTCTGTAGCACAGGATGATTTTGTCTTTAGCTTGCAGTTAAAAGCAAAAGAAAGCAGACAAATATTATGGACCAACATACATGCCTGCATATTCTCAATTATCCTCTTAAACAGACAAATTCTGGCTTTTAATTCAACAAATGTAGTCAGGTAAACATAGAGAGTGTGATTGATATCCATTGTTTTTTCAAGTAAATAGAATTCAGTGTTGTTAAGCCCTCCTCGTAACGTCCTAATTTCCCAGTGTGGGACTCCATTAGCTGCTGTATAATAGATGGCACGAGTGGAGCAAAATGTTTGAAACAACAGCTCCGACTCGCAGTATTAATGTCAGAAAGAATAGGCTGTTACATTAGGCGCAGAAATTCCTGTTGGAATCAATAGATGCACAAACACACACAGATGGAGGCCTAAGTGCTAAGATAATAACCATCTGATTGGGTTAACAGAGGCAGCTCTGTTTAGGCCTGCTGCTTTGCCTCACCGTAATATTAGGTTGTCCGTCTCCTTTCACCTCCAGGTTATTGAACTGGCTCTATTAGTGAAAATCTACTCCGTTGTAATACATGATGAAGATAGGATGTACAAAATGTGTTTATATTCGGGCCCCAATTGCTCTCAGGAACAGCCAGTCTTTTAGTTTTAAATAGAAAAGAGCATAATTAGCCTCAGGTGACATTTGATCGCACATCAAGCTAAAACACAGTAGTAATTAATTTCTTATTGCACACAGTAAATCTCATGGAAAGCACACAAGCGCATGACATCCTGAACAGAAATCATGTATCAAAGGTGAACCAGAAGAAGAGGTTATGAATGAGGCAGCCCAGCCATCGACGTTATTTTTGGACATTGGCAACATTTGGCCCGAGGGCAGGATGGTCCACTCTGTTATGACTGTCTGTTTTGTGTTTGAGCTTCATAAAATGCCAGAAAACCAGACATTTCGTCATTGTATCAAGAATGTCAAGAAGAGCAGCAAATTACTTCAGCTGTGAACAGAGGACTTTGAGAGGCCTCTGCTTTTATTTCAAAAAGGTGTCAGCATTTCTGCAGTGCCGTACTGACAAGTCAGACATATTAGAGGATCTCTACATCTCCCCCCACCCTATCAGACAGTTATGTAGGCCAAGAGACCCATTTGCATTTCACTCTAGCCTCACTAGCATCGCTGCATGTTCTGTGAAAGCAGTGATAACTCGGAAAAAGAAATTGACTCTGGGAGAGACTCTTTGAAGCTGGGCCCCAATTTAGGTCATCCCACGACTGTTAAACAACAGCTTTGCCCTTAGAACAAGACAGCAGACCAGCAGCCCCGGCTTACACATTTTCTCTTCCAAAAACGAGGTAGAAACCACTAGATTAAGCTAAATAGGCCACCAAGGCTCTTGTTGGCAAAACCGTGGCGCATTGCACAGCAACACTTGGCCAGGTGCTCAGAACAAATTTTGTGGATGGATTTTTATCATCAAGTCCGGGACATTTGTACACTCGGTACTTGGACTGCGTTACACCCTTATAATTACATTAGGCAAGTGCAAGAGGACATTTTTCACAAAGCACCTGGAGGCCAGTGTTTTGTAATTGCAATACTTTTCGAAGGGTTCATGCACAGGTTAGTACTCTTGTGTGAATCAACAGAGATACAGTATAAAAGCATTAATATAATACTTAGTTTAGAGTCCCCCTCAACTCAGAAATATGTTTTTCTTCTTCCTACAGTTGGATGTGTAAGCTTCACTGTGCAGAATGATGTATGTGCAGAATTTGTGGAAGTTTTAATGTAGAAACTTGATGCCACCAGTGCACATACACTGAGAATGGACACCTTGTGTCCAGCAGGAAAACCTTAGAAATTAACAAATTCATAAATTCTGGAATTTCTAAAGAGGTAGAAGGAATAGATGTCCTTTTTAGGATTTTAATGAGGAAATTGTACTTTTTATGCAGAAAAACATATGACACACACATTGTTCCAAGCTGACTGTTTGCGTATGTCAGATACATATTTTATAGTTTGGTACAGTTTCGGTATGTGACTGGTCATTGTTCACAGGTCCTGATCTATCTATTATATGACATCATAAAAAGAAGGTAAAAAACTGGCTGATGAATATGAAATTTGCTTTCAGTGTTAATTTTAAGCTCTAATTACAAATACGACTGCTCAACGGGGCTCAGAAAACACACTGTGTTCTTCTGCTGTTCTCATCATGCCCTCATGCTTCATCTGCTCACTGCTGTGTGTGTGTGTGTGTGTGTGTGTGTGTGTGTGTGTGTGTGTGTGTGTGTGTGTGTGTGTGTGTGTGTGTGTGTGTGTGTGTGTGTGTGTGTGTGTGTGTGCGCGTGCGCAGTCACGTGCATGTGCCTGAATGTGCTTCTGTATGTGTCGATTGCATTCGTTTACAAAGCATGCGTACATTTTCACGTGCGCCCCGTTTTGATTTGTACACACCCCTTCGGCTGTTGGTGCAGTATCTGCATGCTGCGAGAGTGCATTGGTGCATTCATACATGTAACTGGGTCTATGTGTGAATGCGTTTTGTGTGCGTGCATGCGAAAATCAGGCACTAGATGTGTAGAATCCCTCAACAGATGGCCTTTTCAACACACTCGCCTCTCGGCTAAGGCTCTTGCCAGCCCCAAAACGCGCGTGCACACACACACACACGCACTCCTGCACAGAAATACGATCGCAGCCTTCATGCATGCAAACTGTTGCCAGACCAATTGCATAATGTATCATTTTTGAGACAGCAGACACTCGGAGGATGGAAATGTGACTGTGAGGAGGAACATTTAGTTAACCATGTTCCAGTTATATTTGATTTTGCTTGTTAGCATTTCGTGGAGCCTGGTTGTGAAAGCGTCGTCCTCACTTATCAGGCAATCCTTGCTATCAGTGAACACTGTCATCAGCAACAAGCCAGGGACCATGACTTTTTGATACCCGACACAACCAAGCAGAAAAAACAAATGTGTTTGTACATAATCTATAATCAGCATCTTTAAAAAAAAAATAAAAAAAACCAGCATGGAAAATGTGATTATACTCTGACAGAAGCCACTAATGCAAGTGCAAGTGATCCTGTATGGGAAGCTGGTGAGGGATCATGTCCCTGAGCGGCAGGTGACATGATTTATGGCTGTTTACACTCTCTAGTGGAGTTAAAAGAGACCAAGACTGCAGTGCAGGAGAATTGGACATTCCACATTTGGGAAGAAAGGAGAAAAGCATGTTGGGTGTGACCCTTTAATGAAAATGGGACATACTGTAGTTGAGGTCAGAACTGATATCACTCACTCTCGTACCCACACATCACACCACTCTTAGTTTCATGGATTTATTCGTGAGTCTGTTTTCATAAAAACATGCGAGGAGCAAACTGCACATAGCTGTTATGTATTCTGAATTCAGTGTTTGCATTTACAATTCCTATCACATATTCCTTTCATCAAAACAGATCTCATCTTGTCAGTGTTTATCCCTCTGAGCACTAAAACAAGCCTGTGCAGGTATACTACGCATCTCTCAAATGGCTGAATCCTGGGTTATATTCTGAATGCACTCAGCGTGTGTTGCCACTTGCTGCCAGTGTTAAGAACACCACCCTAACCAGCACTGGCAGTGATTATTGGCTCTTGATTATGGTGGTACGCTAGCATGAAGCCATGTGTTCACCATGATTTTCCCTCTCATTAATCTGCCACACTCTGTCTCTCCCTTCCTCTCTCCCTCCATTGTATCTCTTTCTCTTCCAACCCCCACCCCCCACCCCTTCCTCTCCCCGGATCAGGAAGCCTCGTCCCGTCTCCCAGCTCGTCTCGCAGCAGCAGGTAACGCAGCAGTTTGTGTTGCCCTCGCAGCCCAAAAAGGAAAAGAAGGAGAGGGTAGAGAGGGAGAAGAGCGACAGAGAGCCGGCGCTCAAGAAGAACAGTCACAAGAAGATGAGGTAAACAAGCTGACACGAGGTGGAGGGATCAACAGGAATCAGACATTACAGGGATGCATGAATAAACACTGGAAACTATAGATGGTGTTTATGTTTGCACCTGACGTTAGGGTGATGCCTTGTCATATTTCATAAAATACTTCAAAAGATAGAAGTGAAGAGGGTGAGAAACACCTGAAATAAATTTCAAAGTAGTGTCTGGAGGAGGCTCTTTGGAGTTTTCAGTGACATTGTAGCAAAAAGATCAAGGTGATTTTCACTCCTGGGTAAAATCGAATCAAAAGATAGTATTTTGCACTTCTTAACACAAGTGCAAAGGCTGGTTAATACAAAACCCCATGCAGGGTTTGAAACAAATAGTCTTAAAAAAAACTTTCTCAGCTCTCCTTGTGCGTTCTCTCACTTTCCCCAAACATTTCCGCTCACTCACCAGGCCGAGATTAAAAAACATCGACCGGAGCAGCGCCCAGCACCTGGAGGTGACGGTCGGGGACCTGACAGTCATCATAACGGACTTTAAGGAGAAGGCCAAGCCCACGTCCACCTCGGCTACGTCGTCCAGCACCGCGTCCACGGCCGACCACCACAGCCAGAACGGCTCCAGCTCGGAAAACACAGAGAAGGGGCTCTCCCGCTCCTCCTCGCCCAGAGGAGAGGGGAGCTCGGTCAACGGGGAATCCCACTGAGTCACCCCTTCAAAACCTCCCCCCCCTCCCTAAACTACCCCGGTCTCCACCCACATCTCATTTGCAAGTTCACGTCACCAGTGGAGAATCCTGCGTCTACAGCTGCACAATACTGACTAAAACTTTTTTTTTTTTGCTTTTCTTTCTCAATAGGAATTTGTGACCAATTTGTCAGAGTTGCCAACACATTAGACGAGTTTAATCAGTTCAAGATTCTCCACAGCACTGGAATCCTGCGTTTAGAAAGCAATATGAAACACCTCTTGCTCCATCTTTGAAGTTCTTAGTGATCTACATTTCCACTTGGACATTTTGGTGTAATCGAAAGGATCCCCACACGCTGTCCGAAGCTCACTACTAGAATATTTACTAAGACATTCTGACAAGGAACTTCTTCAGGACTGACCTGAGATATGTCTGGGTAAATGTTTGGTCAGGCTTTATGATTTCCTTCAGATGCACCAGCCAGTCATGGGTTTTTTTTTTCCTTCCTCCATATATATATATATTTTTGTTCAATGAGATGTGCAGCCCCACCTTTCATCGTCTGTGGCCGGCAGAGTGACTTCTTCCCCCCCTCATGTGGAATTTTCAGCCTCTGTCTGGAATCTTTACCTACCTGTTATAAACCCAAACCATCTATTACACACTCTCAGTGTCCCTACACTGACCCTTCAACCTCACAGCGAACCTTTGCTCCTGATCTTGATACTCAAAGCTTTTACTTCGGGATTGCCTCTGCTGTAGAGAGACTTTTTTGACACAGCATAGCAGCTGTACTGCTACTGGCACCGTGTGGTGTTGGTGCGTAATGTTTGGAGCAGGTTGTTCAGGTAATGCTTGTTACGTCCGCGTGAAGGCACCAGCAGGTTTTGATAAAAGCCCTCTCTTAAACTGTGCAGGAAGGTATAGTATATGATTTTAAAAGGATAATACCGGTGTTTTTGTGTTTTCAGTTTGTGCCAATAATCAACGCTACTCCTCTTTTACATTATTCGTTATTTGTCTGCACACAATCAGTCGAGTTAGACATACATCAAGGTCTTTTTCTGTCTTTGTAACCATTTGTTTTGTACCGTACATAAACAAAAAAAACACAAACCTGCATTAAGTGATATTTTTGGCAGAATCAACTTGATTTGTGTTATGCGAAAAGCTGAACGTATAGAGAATTAGCAGCTCTCCAGCTATATGCAACTTCTAGCTCATTGCTTTGGTTCTCTGAACCTCGCATACATCATCCATGTCCAGCAAAATGGCTCAGACAAGCTGTTTGTTACACTGCCTGGCCAGCATGAAATGGCAGAAGACTGAAATTAGCTTGTAGCTGGTAAAGAAAGTCTTCAGCACTACTTGCCAAGTACAGACCAAACTAGAGCTAAACCAGATGCTTATGTTGGTGTATGTCTGCTCGATATGCAAGTAGGCAATGGATTGCTAACGCATTAGCCGTAACAGCTAAAATCTGTCTCTCAGGGCTTTGAGTTGATTTTGCAGTCTTGCTGTACACTGTTGCTAAAAAAAAAAAAAACAACACTTAATGCAGCTTTAAGAATTACCCAAACTCTGTTTTTAAATTACAGTCAGTGTGAAATCATACTTCCTCCATCAAATTGTAAATACATGATGTTAACACAACATGTTACCAATTTACTGACATCCTTCATGATGATATTGCACCATGGTTACTGTCAATCACACGACTCCCACAGAGTGATGTACATCCACGCAAATACAGTAAGAATTCTTGGAAAACTCCCTATTTCATCATGTTTCTACTTTTATTTTGCGTGCTTTTATTTTCTCAACCAAGAGCTCATTACAAGCCAGGTTTATGAATTTGTTTCAGAGACGCAAAAAGAACAGATGATCGCACAATGACTCAAGGATTGTCGACTTTAATGTAGGAGGTAATCCAAGGGGCTGTAGCTGTAAATGACACCGGTATTCTCCTTTTTAATCTGCGCTGCACAAACGGGGCTGCACCTGCTCAGTGTCACAATGGGGGAAAACCAGAGGGCGCTCATGCTGTTCTGCCCCCCACAGTGGACCCAGTTTGGATACAGCGCCGTGCTCGTAGAAGACAAGAAAAAAAATAAAGAGCTCCGGCTTGTGGACGTGCACATTTATCAGCTGTATAGGTGATGGCGTGATGGACTTCAGAAACTGTTTAAATTCCTCCATTTTGATGTAGCAAAGTGGGGGAGCTTTAGAATCTACTAAACTCCCAGCAGAACAACTATAGATCAACCTAACTACACAATAACTTATAAAAACCTGTAGAATACTACACAGATAAAAGTTGATATTTCTAAAATATTGTACTACAATGTTTTGATGTGGTTGTATTATCCATCATACCAGTGTTCTTGTCAAGATTTTTTCCTTTAACATTTTAGCACAGATCCTGAGAACTGTCATGGCATGATAATATTATGGTCTCAGTATATTGTGGGACAGGCTATGTCTCTTAGTTTGTTAGCATCGTTTAATGTGTCAGAGACGTATTTTCCCTCATAGGTTGACCACACTAGCTGGGACTAGGTGCGTGGACTCGTGAGAACTGTTCCAACAGACATTTGTTATTTGGTTGTGGCAAAAATGGAAAGACACTTAAAAATATGTCGGTGTCACATGTTGATATTTTCTGTTTCGTTTTTTTTTTTTTTTTTTTTTTTGCTTTGCCATGCTCAATTTGTTTTAAAAATGTGTGAACTTGTTTATTACATGTCTGAATAAGAAAATAACAAAATTCTAAACAAAAAAGGATTTATCTCGTGCACACAGTTTTACTTTTTGTCCCTTTCTGTTTCATAACAGGTGTTTACACTTTTGTATTTTCACTGGTTTGTATTTTATTTGTGCTTTTTTTTTTTTTTTAGCTCCATCTGATGAACGGCTTAATAACTGTTGCTCATGTTCAACACAGTACATGCAGGATCAGTTTACTTAACTAATGGGTTAGTTATGAGCATAAAAAGGTGTGGTTTACACACTAATGAATTAACCATTACATCCGTCAATAACCTAATTTTCCTCACACTTAATGAAAATGCAGTGGAGCCACCTCAATAAAGACGACTAGTCACTTAAAGCCATGAATGGGTCTTTTCAGAGGGGAAATCAATTGAAAGTTGCTGCAGACGGAGCCTGCAGGGGAGGGAGGGACAGGAGGGGGAGCAACCTGGCTTATCGCTCCCACCCTTCCCCCCATTTAGGGTCCCGACCTCCTGCTTCTTTTTCATGATGCGTATCAAGCGGAGGGGAGAGACTGCAGAGGAGACGCGGAAGAGTGTCATCGCCTTCAAAATAAAAGCATACAATGTGCTTAAAGAAAGGGTTAAAATAAGCATCAAAAGTTCTGATGAAAATATTTCAAGATGCGAGTTAGATATCAAGAGTATATTCTCTATTATATAATCGAAATTGTTGAAATTGTTGGAAATAGGCTTAGAGAATTGTCTTAGCAGATGGTTTCTCCTTACCTCACATTATAGTCATCAAGAAACTAAGTGATCTTTTTTTTGATGATTTAAAAACAATAAGTTATTCTAAATTCTAAAGTAATTCTACCAGAAATACCTATAATGACATTCTGTAATCACAATAATTACAGACCCTGGGTCAGTCTAACTGAGCATGGTCATTGTGGATAGAAAATGTACCTTTCAAAAACAATTCTGTTGATTTTTAATGATATATACATGCATACAAATAATAAAATGAGCAGAAAGGCATAGACAATATACTGCAAGGTAAAATAAAATATAAAAAATTGATGAGTGTGACATCTGTGGAACTGTTTTCCACTCTTAAAATGTTTTAGTGCATTTACATTGTTGCACAGTATTGTATTGCAGTAAGAGAAGAGCTCAGTTTATGTGTAATCTAGACTCCGAGCTACTGCAATATTTTTTTTCCAGAAGTTGACAAGTATGTGCATTATGTGCGCGTTGCATAGCTTTAACGTGGCCACTAGATGGCGCCTTTGCAACGCCTGATAAAAGTTTTATTTTCTAAACGTTGGCCGGAAGTGCGTTACCATAGCGTCGGGCTTCACAGTTATTATTAAACGCTAGTTTCTGTGTCATGACTTTAGCTCCGAGTTGCGTTTTCAAACTCCAAAATGCGGCGTTACATTCGTGCACTACTGCTGTGCACAGTGTTTGCCGTGTTTTCGGGCTTGTACGTTTACAGTAAGCTGCTTTACTCGGACGTACCGGTCGGAGTAAACGGACCGAAGAGGGGTTTCATCCAACCGAGAGTCCCCGGAGGCAGGCGAGGGGCCGCGGACAAAACTGGGCCCCAAAGCCCACACTGGTACAATAGGTAAGGCTGGGTTTTTTCCAGGTCTTTCCTGCTTTAACGGGGTGCAACCGAGGAGAAAATACACATTTAATACGATTCGTGTGGGTATAGATGGAGAAAAATGTGTAACGTTACTCTTTACGACACTTGTGATGTATAGGAATGCGACGCTGATTGAACGGCCCAATGCAAACAAAGTAATACTTCATGCAGTCCGCTAACCTTACATCTCTCCATGGTTACACAGTAGTGACGCGAGACTTGGACAGGTGTGTGAGTGCACGTGCAGCCCTCCGGTTGGCATCCGATATTGATTGATACGTCACTAAAGTTATTAGGTACAGTTGTCATACAGAGGATAGCCTGCAACAGTACGTCTCCCACAGCCAGAGCCAGCCTTACATCTGGGCAAATTAGAGAGAAACCTGGGGGGGGGGATTAAATCTATATATATTACATCATGTGAAGTGACTCCAGTCAGATGGATTCAATGTTTAATGCTAGTTCAGCTTTGTTTGTTTTCACGCCTGACTGTCAGATCTTAGTGTTTGAGGAGAGGAACAGATGTAAGGCACATTGTAAATGGCCATCATGGCTGCAGGCTAGACTTGATCCAGTGAGTCAAGATACAATCCATAGGGTATACTATTGCATAATAAACATATCAAAGGTCAGAAAATTGCTTTTAAACATTCCATTAAGTGATATCCTAGATAGATAGATAGATAGATAGATAGATAGATAGATAGATAGATAGATAGTTTATTTATCCCGAGGGAAATTCAAGCATCCACTAGCAGCATACAAACATCAATTAGACATACATTAAACATATATTAAAATTAAACCTATAGCACAGTAGCCATACATTAAATTGGATAGATTCAACTTTTGCAGATGAATGAAATATGTGCCGAGAGAGAAAACAAACTAGAAAAATAGAAATGAGAGAGTCCAGCTCTGTGCCCACCACTGAGCCACATCCTCTCCAGTCTGTCCAGTCGAGCGGCGTCTCTCTTCTTGCTGCTTCCTCCCCAGCAAACCACAGCATAGAAAAGGACGCTGGCAACCACAGACTGGTAAAACATCTGCAGCAGTTTTTTTTACAGATGTTGAAGGACCCCAGCCTTCTCAGGAAGTACAGACGGCTCTGCACTTTCCTGTAGAGAGTGTCCATGTTTGCTGTCCAGTCCAGCCTGTCATCCAGCTGCAGCCCCAGATATTTATAAGTCCTGACCACCTCCACATCGACCCCCTCGATGGACACGGGTTGGAGATGTGGTTTCTTCCTTCTGAAGTCCACCACTGTCTCCTTGGTCTTGGAGGTTTTCAGCTGCAGACTGTTGGACCTGCACCACCCCACGAAAGAAGTAGACATCATAGAAATAAACATAAGTGTTCATTATTACATAAGATTGATTGATTGCCTTTATTTAATAAATTAACATAGAATACCCAGAGGTGCACACAGTGCTAAAATTTATCAAGATATTGCAATAAAGTCACATGACTTATTTCCAATGCGGTCCTAACACAAAAGGAAACCTTTCACTATCAGAGATTGAGTGGTATGTTTGCTTACAAATTGACTTCAGCTCTAGTTTATACCAGGACATAGACATATTGGTGGTAGCCAGTCACACAGCCAAACTCTAATCTGAGTAAAGACATTTAAGATTTAAACACATTAAAAACTTTCAGTGTGTGGAAGTTGAATTGATGTCAGACCATTTTACTAATTTAAAATTCAAGGATTTATTTGTTGCACAGTATGTGCAGTGAAATGCACGGGTGGTATACCAGAGGATGTCTTAACATCCTCTGGTGGCTTGACCTTGATGGCTTTACAAAAAGAGAAATGTGGAGTGTGTGTTTGCTTTATAGGCAATAAAGTCAAATCATGTGCCGCCTGGCGTCAAGGGTCATAAATAATTTGAAGCCATAGGTGCCCGCCATGTAATATTGAAAGCTTATTATACTCAGGACTCAGAGTTCCTTGGAATTGTATTAAATCTATACACACTCCGTACTCTAAAGACACTTCACATCACAATTACAACGTCTGTCCAACTCTCCCTCCTCTCCCTCAGGTACATCATGCGTCAGCGGGGTCAGGTGGAGGCAGCTGGCGGCCTTCAGAGCAGACCCGAACCTCCAATGCACCTGGCCGTAGTGGCCTGTGGGGAGAGGCTGGAGGAGACCCTCACCATGATCAAGTCTGCTGTGCTTTTTAGCATCAAGCGCCTCTACCTGCACATCTTCGCTGAAGACCAACTTCACGCCAGCTTCATCGAAGCTGTGAGTAGGAAATGCGTACAAAATGAATGTCTGAAAGCCAACCTGCAAATTGCATGCTGTTGACTGTGAATAACAGAGTTTGTGTCAAGCATATCTTATACAGTATATATCTCTACTAGCAATTTAATGTGTTATCTGTGTTCCAGTTGGAGTCGTGGCCTGGTTTTATTCGCTCCAGGTTCAACTACACCGTCTACTCCATCAGCTTCCCCAGTGAGAACGCAGCTGAGTGGAAGAAACTCTTCAAACCCTGCGCTTCTCAGAGGCTATTCTTACCTGTGAGTTTCCAATAGAGAGAAGACACTTCAGAGTTCTTTTTAAAGACAAAACATAACCCGAGTTAGGAAGTCAAGATCTTGCAAACTTGGAGCTCTAACTTTGAAAATATGTTCAAATCCTCCAATAAAATTTGGATTGGTAAACTGTAGAATATCAGGTTAATTTTCCTAATTTTAAAACAGGTCACCAACTTCACTTGTATTTATTGAATTATAATTAATTTATACTTCAACATCATATATATTAAATAACATAATAACTTTATATTAGTTTACCTTTGCAAAAGAAGGTGTTTTATTCTATTACCCTGAGGGGCATGCCGCTGCAGCATGCACCATTCAGAACAAACAGAGCACTATTCATCATTATTAAGTCACATCTGGCTTTTTGTCTTCTAATCTGTGTAGCTGATCCTAAAGGACGTCGACTCGATCGTGTACGTCGACTCAGACATCCTCTTCCTGCAGCCCGTAGACCGCCTGTGGGCATTCCTGTCCCAGTTTAATTCCACCCAGCTGGCCGCTATGGCCCCGGAGCACGAGGAGCCCCGAATCGCCTGGTACAACCGCTTCGCCCGCCACCCCTTCTACGGCAAGACAGGCATCAACTCAGGGGTCATGCTCATGAACATGACGAGGATGAGGAGCAGGTTCTTCAAGGTAGGAATAAAGGCACATTTTTAAGAATTTAAAAAGTAAAGGATTAGTTGGTGGCGTTTGGTTTACTGTAGTATTGTACTACTTCTATTGGCCACAAGATGTCCTCCTTCTGCTGCAGTTGTATGGCACTACAGTCTGAAAGGATTTAGTTTGATTCTTCCAGCACTTGAGAACATCCTGACACAGTAAAGGCATCTTTTTGACTGTTGTGTATACATGTCTATGTTGACAGAACGACATGACGTCTGTGGGGCTGCGTTGGGAGGAGCTCCTGATGCCTCTACTTCAGAAATACAAACTTAACATAACCTGGGGAGACCAGGATCTCCTCAATATCATTTTCCACCACAACCCTGGTAAATCTGCACTGTAACATAAACACACAATGCTTTTTAGAATCCAAAGACAAGTTGAAGCGGCATTCATTGTTACGGACAGTCCAAATGTAAATTTTTTAAAGTTAGACACTTGTCGAGGTCTACAGGATTCACTTGAGGACTGATTTGTTGACTTCAATGTTTGTGCACCTCCATTCCCAGAGTGCCTGCAGGAGTTTCTGTGCCAGTGGAATTATCGTCCAGACCACTGTATCTACGGCAGTAATTGCGCGTCAGCTGAAGAAGACGGAATCTACATACTGCATGGGAACAGAGGGGTTTACCACGACCACAAGCAGCCTGCCTTCAGGGCTGTTTACGAGGCCATACGAAAGGTGGGCATGCATTGGCAATTTCAGACGATAATCCATCTTTAGGCTTTGTGAATTCAGTCACAGTATGCAATACAGGCTTCTTTTTATGTCTGTCCAAACATGGATTTGTGCTCTGTGCAGACCAGATAAATGACAGTAAAACAGTAAAAAACAGAACACTCTACATAAAAGAGGGGGAAAAAGACAATAAAAGAGGTTGTATTAATATCAAACAGCTGATGCATCAACTGCTGAGATTTATCTGCTGTAATGTTATCAAACGTTGCTGCCAGTGCATAAAATTAACAGCACTTCCATTAATCTTTTAATAGCTTTTTTTTTTTTTTTTAAAATTGTACATTTTAGCCATATTCATCACAGACTTGTAAAAAAAAAAAGTTCTTGAAGATGTCCTTGCATTTCTGGGTGTGTTTGGCGATCTGTCTCACTTACAATGATTGAAGACCAAATGTAGTTAACAAGAAATCATAGAGATGCGTGCAGTTCGTCTACAGTTAAAATTTAATAACCACAAAATGTCAATAAACTTAAATATTAACAGAAAAAAAATATCAAAAGGTTTTAGTGTCTGCCCCTGAGGCTTCAAAGGCTTTGTCCCAGACTGTTTTAACAAGAGAGACGTAATATTGGGAAGATATTGATGGCGCAAGAAGAGTAGCAAAGGCAGCCTCATATTTCAGTCCATCACAAGTAGGGGAAGCAGCTCGCTCTTGCCTTCTTGTCATGATCACAGGTTTTGTTGCTTTACAGTTTTTGTTTCCAGCTACATGTACTGAATGCAGAATGTCAGGTAAATTCTCAAAAGGCATTTTGGGAAATAAAGTGTCTATCAGAACAGTGACTGAAAACTGCACCCTGTTAAAAGTCTTGTGTACAGTTACAAAAAAAAAAAAAAAAAAAAGAGCCTGGTGAGCCTTCTCAAAGTGTTGGTGTAATTTAGTGCAACATCTGATGAAAGGAGCCCTTTTATAACCCCTGTGACACACCTGCTCTCGTCCACTGCCGCGTTTCTTTACCCTCCAAGATGAGATTTTGGATTGGTGCTGACCCTAAACACCGTAAGTGTTAGTGACGTCAGACTGCATTGAAAGCACAAATCTCCACCATTTTCAGAAGGTTGGAGTAAAAGCTAATTTCCCCCATGAGGATGTTTATGGGTTGTTTAACACCACTGTAATGATATTGACGACACAAGTGGCATTTACTTAATGAAGCCATCAACATTGGGAGTCTCATTGCTTTCCTATTAACAAAGCATTGAACATAGATCAAAGCGATGGCTGATCCATACCGTATCCATGGCCTGCAGTTAAAACTGCAGCTTTATAGGACAGGATCAATTGCGACAGTAGACACACACACATGTACCTGTGCTGTATATGCTGCTATGAAGTCAACATAAACACTCACACAAGGGCCCACAGCATGCACTAGCACACAGTTTATCCAATAGTTTGTGTGGGTATTGATACTTTCATAGATATGTGATTAAGTCTGGTTTGCCAGGAGGGTGGAGGAGTATAGATTGATCCTCTGTGTGTTTAATCTCGCTGGACAGACCTTTTCATCCATTTCTAGCTTGTTCATCTGCAACAGAACCTCAGGCTCATCTGTGTAGTGTTATGGAGTAAATAACAGGACAATACTACATTGGCAGCTCAGTAAAAGTGCAAGGCTTCAGAAAACTGGTACAGGAAAGAACTCAAATGCACTTTTGCTCAATTTTGAAATATGATACATTATAATCCCATTTTTCTACGGGGCTTATTGCCTGCAACAAAACGCCTAATTTAATAGGCCTCTTCTTCATCTGATATTCAAGTTTGTACGAACACAAACTTCAACAGAGGGCTGTAAGGAAACCAGAGAAAATGAAAGGGAAAAACTAATCTCAATGGGCCATACAGAGAGGCACGCTAAAGAGAGAACCCTCTGGAAAAGCTCAGGCAACAGAGACAATCTGGCAAATAGGGGAGTGGTGGTTGGAGAGCACATACATACTGGGGCTGATTATATATTGGGAGCAGGTGTATAATTAGGTGACTGGTCAGGCGAGGACAGGACATTTTGACTAACATCAGCACAGGTGTTACTAATACCACTGAACAATGGCTCTGCTCTATTCAAGTGTCCCAGTAAGTCATGACAAAGTAACAGTGAGCCAGTACTACAATATCCAGAAACTGAAGCAGAAAAATGGAACTGAGCCATGTCAGAATGTCTGTGTCTATTCGCAGTGCAATATGCCGCAGTGTAGACCTTTTCAGACAGCAGACGTTTTGACATCAAATAGTTGGATCAGAATCTTAATTAGTGTAATTGTTAACACCTGTGTTTACCCCATACGCTGGACAATTACGTATTATCTTGGCCAAAATAATTGTGATACAAGATATTCATATTCATGAAAACATATCTACTAAAACATACTAAAACACAGTTTACCTCAGATTTAGTTAAGAAACACATTTATTGCGTCTCATCTCTCAATAGGCATCTCATCTCCCTGTTCTGTAGTTTGGAACATGTCCGGTTTAATGTTTTTTTGTGGGGGATAACACAGGCAAACCGAGCCTTAGGATTTTTGCTTGACTGGAAAGATACAGGCTCCCTTTTGTCCCCTTGTTGAAATTAAATCAGGAAATCAACATATGACTGCACACTGGAGAGCTGGACAGCTTTTTCAAGTCAAGCCATGCCAAAGATATTCACGATAATGGAAATGTTCTTCATTGCGATACGCGATAATGTCGTACATCGCCCCATCCCTAGATCACCCCTTATTTTGACTTTTTTTACATGATTGTTGAAATTGATATCACTTACCTGAGCTAAGGTAGCCACAAGCTCGCTTTCTGTTCACCAAAACAAAACGCCCACCCCAATACAAATAGCAAAGACGTCCTACACATCATCAAAAAGCCAATATCAAACGAAGGTAGAGTCGTGTCCACAGCAAGACAACTGATGATTATTTTCATTTAGTTAATCCCTCCTGGGTTTCAATCTATAAAATGTCACAAAATAGAGAAAAATGTCAACATGTCCCTAGGTGACTTGCTCCAAATTGTGTTGTTGTTGCACAGAAAAGTAGCAACTCCTTAGATATGAGAAGCTGGGACCAGTGGATGATTAAAATTTTTGCTTGATAAATGACTTTCATGATTAATCAATTATCAAAATTGTTGTTGTTCAGTTTCTGTTGACAAACTAATAGATTAATCAGCCCTATATCCATCTGTTGTTAATGCCATTAAGTCAATAAAAAAACACTATTAAAACTGGAGCCCTGTATCTTCACACAAAGAAATGGGAATACAAACGGCAGTGCTCCTCCCTGTCTGTCTGTCTGTCTGCCCGTCTGTGTCTCAAACAGACCACAGTGGCCTGTCTGTCATAAAGCATCTCCTCCCTCCGCTGCAAGAAGCTGAGCCCAGGAAGCAGCAGTTAAATTTTTTACAGCCGATGGTACGTTTAGAGTCGGAGCCTGCACACCAACAGTGCCCCATCAGCCACGCAAAATCAATACACCAACTGTAAATGCAACTTTATGACCGGTGGGTGTGTGCATTTGTGTGTGTGTGTGTGTGCGCGCTCGTAAAAAAACACCATTCTCTTTGTGACCCAGTATCAGGGACCCAACCGCAAGCAAATGAGCTGGCATAAAAAATGGTAATTCCCCTTTGATTTCCTCGGAGCGCTGTAAAGGCTCCTTCATTATTGGGAAGACATGAAATTTCTTCTGTAATCCCCGCTTATCACTGGACGGTAAGCCTATAGCATAAAACTGACTCCAACAACGCTGACTCCTTTATATTTTGCCCGGCTGACCGATCAGATTAGATTTGGAGTCCCATCTGAGTTCAGCATGCCTCGCGGATTTAGTTTTTAATTTATCCAGGGAAAGATATCTTTCGAGCAGAAATGCTGCCCAAAGCACCACTTTGCTTACTTACTGAGGGAATCTGATCAATTTTGCTGGAACAGGAGGGGTTGTGAGTCGTCCTCGGGGGAGTTTTGACAGCAGTTTGGGATTTCAGCTGCTCATTTCAAGTTTCCAAGCCCACTCCTCCAACCTTAAGACAACCACCACCCCCGTATTTTCCGCTTTCTGAAGAAACAGGGAGATATAGGAGAGTACAAGGCATCTTACTTGGCAACATGAGACCAGATGGATGCACAAAAGTCTCCTTCATACCACACACTTTGTCTTTATAGTCAGTAAAATTCCTTGTTTTAGCACGGTTTGTATTCTGCTCTGTTAAAGCACATTCCAAAAGTCCCTTTTCATCTCTTTGTTTAAGTGATACTATACATCACACCAAATCGATGAATTTGTTTTTTCATTCTAGTACTCCTTTGGTGCCGACCCGGTGACCTCTTTGCTGGATCCTCTGGAGGAGGAACTGTTGAAGACGACACACACTTATTGTGGTAAATCCCACCCGCTCTTCACCAGGAGACTGGCACACAGCCTGACAAACATCAACAGGAAGGCCCCGCGTGGACGGTGACAAAAATGAATCACAATGACGGGACGGAGGCCAAAAGGAGAGAGACGGTGCTTTAGCCTAACTTTTTTTTTTTTTTTTTATTACAAGCCTGGTCAGAAAAACAAGGAAGCAGTGCCGGTTGTGACTACAGCTTACTTCTAATCTTACAAGCTGAACCTCGCTGTTAAAAGCCGGGTTTGGTTTTTTTCTGACTTTGTCAAAAGAAATGGGATTTTCTTTTTTTTAAAACCAACAAGCATCTAGTCTCTTTCATGTAATAATTTTATCCTCTCAGTGCCTTTGGTGAATGTTCGTCATGGTGCAAAAGATGTTTAAAAGTTTGGAAGAGTAGCTCTTGACTTTCCATATTGGAGAATTTATTGAACCTTGTGAAACACTCTTATTAAAAGAGACAAAAATCATATCACAACTGGACAAAGGCTTCCAGCAGAGCCCTTTTTTTGAGAGAGATGTATGCACTAGACCACTTTTTCAACCTTCAGAAACTACTTTATTACCAACAAGATGGAAGAGAAGTCATTTTAGAGAAGCATGGAAAAGTAATAATTTCTGAATTCTCAACTGTGTAAAATGATTATGTGAACAGTTTCTGGAGTAGTTCTCCATATGTGATTTTCTGCAGTGGCAGAAGTTGAGTGTATGAACCCTCAGAGTACTGTCTTCCTGACTAAATGTTTGTCTTACTTGTTATTTTCACTGAGAAAAGGTCATTTTTATGTCGTATAATGTCATTCTACATTGTAGTGATGTCGGGTCATGTGACTCTACACATGTTTTAGTTAACTTTAATGAATTTCCTTATATTGTGTTGAACAGACAGGATTCATGAACTTTGCTGAATAACTGGATTCTACAGATGGGTGACAAATGAAAGAAATGGATTGGGTTCCAGAGACTAGGAGGTGTCTGTTTCCTTTATATTGTCACCCATCTGTATATACTTATGTATTTTCGTCAATATAGATGTGTGGATATGCTAAATATCCTGTTTATGAGTTTATGCTCCACAGTAGAGCCAGCATACATTGCTACTGAACAAGTGAATAAGCTACAAGTTTCTCTCCTGATGCCAAAGTATTTTGTTTTTATTACTATAATTATGGGTTTTGCACCGTTGAATGTATTTTGAACACTTAGGGTTGAAATCAAAATGTTATTATCAGTGCTTATGTTGGTATGGTTGTAATGTAAGGATATCCTTTGTGACGTGTGTACTTGTTTATATGTCATTGTGTTATAGGATTTTTTTTTTTTTACATTAAAGATTATTTCAGTTTTGATGAATTACTATTGCAGTGTGTCCTTTTTAACCACCAGAGGGCAGCATTTTTTGACATGTCCACTAGTGCTTAGAGGGTGAAAGATGTGGGAGAAATAATTAACAATGGTATATCTATAAGGAAAACAATTTAAAGAAACTAAATATAAACAGTTTGAGAGTTTTGAATTAAAAACTATGCTAAATATAATTAACTGTTAATGGCTGTGGATCAAGTAAAGGCATCTCATATAACCTTTTTCTCTTACCACTCTTACCTCTTTGCATCTTTGTTAGCTTACTCCATAAAGATCTAACTTGAAGAAGATTGATGCTTTGTTGCCATCACCTCCTCGGCCAGATCAATGGACTTGCCAATAATCTATCACTAAGCCACCAGCAGTGCTACACCATTTCTGCTTCAGCTCTGAGGTGCTCATAAAGTGTAAGTGATGGACCAATAACGCAGCCGTATAGGTGCCTTTCTGTGACACTGTATGGCATTGACTATGGGGAATGAGTTTATGCTAATTCCCATTAGGCCGGGGATGCAACCATTCATTTATGGATCCAGAGGTAGTTTGATTCATTGCACCAGAAATATGCTTCATTTATCACTATATATCCGTATGAGAGCTTATCAATTAGCTTTATTGACCTGTGTGCTTAAATGCAACATGTAACAGGCCAGCTCCCCAGGGAGAGGGAGACAATGGCTTGAATTGAGCACCCTGTTGAAAAATTCAATATCATCCATCCTGCGAGGTTTCATTTTCCTGAAACTACTTGTTTTATACGGTAATAAATAACTCTGATTTTATTTCTTTTGTGCCATCACGGCTGGAAGAGAAACTATTCAAAATAAATATGTGACCTCCAACGTTTAGAGTGGGGTCAGAGTGGGCAGAGGGGAAGATGAGGGAAAATAGGCACATAACAGAATAATTAACTGTGTGTGTGTGTGTGTGTGTGTGTGTGTGTGTGTGTGTGTGTGTGTTTGTGTTTGTGATGAAGAAAAAGAGAAATAGATTTTTTTCCAAATCCAGGTAAGGTTGCCCATTTTTCTCTATTGTCACAGGACAACACGTTGAAGAGGAGAGATGAGTGCACAGTGGGAGGACAGAGAAAAGGTTGATGGAGTGTGTTAGTGATGAAAGAAAAGAACAAGGCTGTCATAGCCAATATAGCAATTAGGGCACTTTGTTGCCTCAGAGCTCTATCTTTTGGATATTGCTTTCCTGAAAACAGCGTTGGACCTCAAAATGGAGGCATCAAAAGAAAACAGAAACAGAGAGATTGTAGAGAAACAAATATATTCCAGGCATGTACACCATTTGGTGGAAGTACAGTATAGCAGTGAATAAAATAGTGGGTTGATTATGAAGTGTATTAGGTGAAACACACACTAATATAAAGAAAAATCTCAAATGTCACAAAACCCACTGAGCTGCAAAGAGCTCTGCATGAAAAACGGAGAAACTCATTTTCTATTTCACATTTTCTTTTTAGATAAATTGAAAGCTAAAGAACCTAAAGTGGTGGATAAGTGCTGCATGAGCAACCTACCTCATCATATTTATATCTTCACTGGTCAAGGGGGCACCTTTGCTGCTAATCCACCTACACTACACTTGTCACTTGCAATAAGCAGGTGTAGGCCTCAATCATGTTATAGACCGAGACTAAAGAAATATCCTTTCATTGCTGCATTCCCTTTAACATTTATTCATTTCACTATTATGACATACTTATTTGCTGCTTGTGTCAGTATCGGAATCTGATAAGGCACATTTACTAAAAGTTCCTCCATTGGTTAAGCTTTGCTCTCCTATAACACTGTCAGACTAATAAAGGACATCACTTAAGGCTCAGCCACAAAAAGCTTCATACATCTTTTTTCACACACGCAGTAGTACTCCTAAAACCTGTAAGCAGAGGTTTCATTTAACCAGCATACGTGTGTGGCAGCACAACAAGCTGCAAACACAACATTCACATATAATCCCTTTATATGGCAAACCTGTTGGCAAACATTTAGACATCAAGCAGACCAGGAGAGACATTAAGTCCAATAGTCACTCTCATTTTAGCTGTTTTGGTCTCCATCAAGTCTTCAGGGAAAAATCTGGCTCTACAGCTGCTAAGTGCGCCTCATGTTCACCAGCTAGTCGCTAGCATTGTCTGTTGTTTGGTGCTGGGAAGGTAGTATATAGTGGGTTTATATGAGCTTCTTTTTGTTGCTGGAAATGACATTATGTGAGAGTGTGAGAGTGAACTACTGCAGTAAAGCTGTGGGCCGTAAAATCAAAACAAAGAGCCCAAAGAAGCAAAAAACTATCCATAGAGCTGAGTGGAACTGCAGGTGAAGTCGGGCAATTATTCTCTGTAAAAAAAAAAGAGAAAAAAAAGAAAAAAAAATTGATTAGTGCAGCTTTAAAAAAAATGGATTTTGGCAACTTCAGACCATCTGGAGCAAACGATGTCCTCTGGAGCCCAAAAGTGGTTGTTCTTGGCTTATTACTGGTGTATAAAACATAGTAATGAATTATTCATTTACCATTAATAAAATTAAAGGTAAGAACTCTTTATACGTAGGAACTATTTCAATATGGGCTCTGTGAGGTTTCACTGTGCTTGGAGACATGTGTCATTTATAGTGAGCGTATGCTTTGATCTAAAGTAGAATTTCCTCTTATTCGGGTGACTTGCCACATAGAAAGACAAGACCACATCTGTCCAACTCTGACAGCTTGGATCTAGCACATAACACACGGTATATAGATGCATAATGCACACATGTTCAAACACATAAAGACACACAGCCACAGTAAGCAGGTATTAAGGTTGAGAGGCATCACACACGCACACACACACTCTTATATACTATATATGACTTCTGCTCCGCACACTTGAGCACATACGTCATATGGTACTAGATTGCACAGTAGGGGGTCATTTACATGTTGTAATAGGGTCTACATATCACTGCTGTAGAAGATGAGAGAGAGACGCATAGAGTCGTTCAGGTTCTGCACAAACAGACTGTCATGTACTGCTCTTCCTATTTACATGTGTGCAACTCCAGGGTACGTTTGATGCCCAGTGGGATGGAATATGACATCTTTGCTCACTCTAGCACTGAATTTGCTTCAGTGAATCACTGGATATGTCATATGAAGAGAAAACGAGAGAGAGTGATGGGCATTTCAGCAGATTGGTTTATTTACTTCACAGCTTATTTCAGTGTGTGTCAGACTCAACACGGCAAATGCCACAATGCCAAGCCAAAGGATTTCTGTCCAGCTCTCTGTGAAATCTCGCTGCTTTCAGGGGAGCCAGCACTCAGGAATCTCCCACCTCCATCAGGCTGCATCTGCCAAATGTAGTCCTCGTCCTTGTTTATGTCCTCACTGCTTTGTATGCACATTTCTTCCTACTTTCCTTTCTTAACTAATTTGAATCCTATTTTAACCCTGCCATCTGCTGTCCTCCCTTTCTTTTTGCATTCCTAAATTCTTATCTTTTCGCATTATTCCTACAAGAAACCACCTCTGAAATCCACCTCAGTGTGTGACCCAGTTTCTTATGCCTGATTTCTTTTTTCCAGCACCCATCAGAGGGCACGCAAACTTCCAAAGACAAACCACACTGCGAATACAAAAATACCCAATATGCTCATCAAACATGCTCATATTTTTTTTATGCTGCTCAAGAAATGGCAACAGAATGCTTTCAAAGACAAATTGTGTTGCAGGAGTTCTCACCTCCAAACATTTCAATAGTGTGAGTCTGTGCCTACTTAGAAATGTTAGCCTTGGGGATATGAGCTCCTTTGCTTTGTACTAGACCGCAGGCGCACATGAGAGCCAAAACAAGGCTGCCACAGTAAGACAAACGCATCCAAGGACAATAACGGCGGCGTTACTGTCTTGTCAAGCGTGTGTGGTTGTTGAGTTACTACTTGCAACAAAATGCGATGTTCAGTAGGGGTTTTGAAGTGGATTTGAACACCTGGATTTGCTAAATATAAAAGCTAGCACTGTCAAAAGCATAGCTCCATGCTTCTCCTGAGAGTAGTAGTTACTTCTGTTTAAGAAAAAGTTCACTCTCATATCTGCGTTGTAAATAATCATCGAATTAATCACATTTTTGGACTGAAGCATGGGTATAGCAAGTTAGCGTAAAGATGGAACACGACTTTTATACTTCAGTTCTCGTATGAATGAAACAAACCAGATATATTGTCTGAAAGAGTGAGCCTTAGAGGGGCCGTTGGCCACACTGGCTCTGTCCCAGTCGGTGACAAAAAATGTAGCTGTTTCCCCCTGCTTCCACTGTTTATGCTAAGCTAACCTGGCTCCAGCTACATATTCACCGTACAGACATGTGAGTGGTATCCATATTTTCCTCTAACTCTCCGCAAGAAAGTGAACGTGTATTTCCAGAAATGTTGCATGATTCTTAAAGGTGTAATCTAAGGTAACTACGCTGCAGCAAACACAGAATGCGAACACAAAGCTACACATTTGTATGCACATGTGCACAATAAACATTCACACAGGGAATGCATACACACACATCTCAAACACACACACACACACACACACACACACACCACCCCATCTGCTCTGCCCTGTCTATAGATCCCACATAAAACTTAAAGCCGAAGGGGGGTGGGGGGCTGAGATAGGGGGGATGACATCAGAAATGAGAGTGACCATGCCGCTTTTATATCCCAATGTACCCTGACCCTCCTCCTCTTTTCCCTGCCGCATCCTCATCGTACAACAATAGATTTCCCATTACTGCTCCCCCCCTTCACTCCATCGCTCAATCACAGCCCTACAATATTTACCCCCGGGAGTGATCTGATTCAGAAAATACCTCAGCGCGTGCTCGTGTGTGTGGTCATACAATATTTGTTCATGGGTGCAAAAATGATGCTATGGAAGTATATATATATATATATGTGTGTGTGTGTGTGTGTGTGTGTGTGAGAGAGAGAGTGTGTGTCTGTGTATGAATATGTGAGTGTGTGTGGTGTGAAGTGTATAGCTTTATTGTATTCCAAAATCCAAGAGCTTATCTTTTCCTTTCTCCTCTCTTTTTACCCCTACTCTCCACATTCTCTGTCACTCACACGCACACTCTCTCTTTCCCCTGCGAGCTTTTCAATTAGGTAATTACAGTGGCGCTGAATAGAGCCTGCCTGGACACTGGCGCTCTATTGTAAAAGCACCTGTCCCCCCATAGACAGCAATTACCTGCCAGGCTGGAGGGGAGTTGCAGGCTATTGTCTGTGTGCATATATTTGTGTGTGTGTGTGTGTGTGTGTGTGTGTGTGTGTGTGTGTGTGTGTGTGTGTGTGTGTGTGTGTGTGAAACAGTGACTGTGTCTGTACCGTATATGCATCCAAGCAGGTGTGTTTGTGTGCACACTCATTTCGGTGCTAAAAGGTCTATTGTGTGGGTGTGTGTGTGTGTGTGTGTGTGTGTCAGAGCCGACGGCGTGCATGAAGAGGTTGCACTTAATCATTTTCTGTAGCAGTGAAGGCGATTTAAAAAGTTCATGTTTACCAATACAATATCAACCTAATTGTCATTGTGAATATAGGGACTGTACATGCAAATGCCACTTCTGCATTCAGGGTATATGAGCGGCATGCAGTGGAAGCAGAGCAGCGTGATTTTGCCTCGGGGGGTGGAGTTCAGATATTGCGAGCAGCATGTTCACCATGTTGTTAAACACTTCGTTAACATTTTAATCCCTGCTATGGAATGAACCAGAGTGGGTTTTCTCTCACAGTGAATAAAGTAAGGAATAAGAAGAGTGGCCAAAAACTGGAGCAATTTCCAAAAACTGCTTTGAGCAGGCCCGTAAATAGCTGCCACTGCAGTTTGTTAATCATATCTGGCCATACGGCCACTGTGACAATTGTGACCATCAACTTACTACGAAACTGTTCACTGAGGTAATATCAAGTGAGAAGTATGGTCATTTCTCCATAAGACTCAATACTATCAGACTTCTTTTTTGCAGCCCATGGAGCTGCCTCCTGCTGGCCATTAGAAAGAATGCAGGTTTAAGACTATTGTGTGTTGAGATCATTCACAGACCCGGAAGCACTGTCCACTTATTACATACTGTCAGTGGTTTCCATCCACCTGGTTTTATGTGTGTCAGTTTATGCATAAAAAAAAAATCGGAGTGTAAAAAAAAATTGCATAATGGCAGTACATGGAAATAACTATTAATTTGCATTTTCTTTATCCCAATTTTGTCGAAAATCGTCTCCCAGTTAATCAAAGAATGAGTCACTCAAAACGGCCAGATTCTTAATTATGCATAACTTTGAGCCTTAATAAATAAGCCTTAAATGAGAATAAAAATTCAACCCTGGACATTTTTTGTCATATGGGGCCTTATGGAGACCGACTTGCTTTTGTAGCCAGCCTCGAGTGGCCATTCGAGGAATTGCAGTTTTTGGCACTTCCGTGGTTGCTTCATGTCTCTGCCACGGAGGTTGCCACTGAGTGACATCCTGCTGTTTTAATTTGCATTAATTGAAAGAAGTGAGAGCTTGTGAAGTGTTCTCCTTTTATGTTGATGATGTCAATACATTAAAATACAAAGCTGGTGTGAAATACGTCACTATCAGTGTTGGCTTCTTTGAACATACTTTAGATCCATATAGTTTAAGCCTTTTATGAAATGCAAAGAATACATTTTTAACATTTTATCTAAAGCAGTTTATAACAAGTGGAAGTAAAATGTGGATGATGGCACACTAGATTACCATAATTACATTTAGCCAAGAGCACAAAGCGCAAGCATCAGACAGCATGCTCGAAAATATACTATGTATTAAATGTTTTTACAGCCTATAATAACTATGTTTTTCATGTATAATAGATACATGCAAAGTAAAGCTGTGCCAGGAAAGATTTTTCTCTTTTACAGGCTGTGGTAACAGTATTCACTTGTGTGGCTGAATATAGTAAATAATGATTATACAGTGTTTACACATCACATTAAAAAAATCCCACTTTCTGTCTTAAATATGAAAATAGCACAGCAAATTCCACCCCCAACTACTTGTTGATCTCTCAGGCAGCTGAGGTGTATTTGTCTAAATAACACCCTAGTGAATCTGGTGTCTTGTTCTGGCAGCTCCCTGGTGTGTTAATTTATGCCTGGGTCCATTTTATAGTGAGTACCTATTGATCTGCTTGGACACACATACAAGGCGCGAACGCTCTGTTAATACAAGGCACAATGTCTGCTCCAAATTGATGGGAGCATTCCACGTGTGTATGTGTCTGTGCACGCAGTGTTTCACACCATGTAATTCTCAAACCTCTCAAGGTGGCAAAACACGTCACTAACACCTTATCACATCTGTTCCCATGACGATAAGGATCCACTCCGTTCATTATAACCCTTTACTTTCCCGTTGTGTTGTGTGATGGACAGGTTAAAGTGGGCCATTAGAGCTTATACAAGCACAAACAAGCAAATACCTTAATTTAGTAATGTGACTTACTAAGTGGAAGACTCTAAATGCTCCATTGTCTCTCAATCTGTTTACAGCTCTATTATTTCCCCAGGTAACAGCAGTGAAGCATGATGACAATTTGCAGTCACATACGCTCTATCACTGACTGCTTTGTGGCTCCTCAGTCTTTTCAGTGAGTAAAATGCATAGCGACTAATGGTGAGGCATCTTGGCAGGGTTCCAAGTCTTAACATAATCAAATGCATTCAGAGTTTATCAGCAGTGTTTATCAGGCTTAGCACGCTTGATGTTATGGTCAGAAGGATGTGAGACAGGATATGAGGCTGATGGTTGTGATCAATCACTGATAGCATCACAGGAACTAACGAGGTCTCCTAACGAAGGAACACGGAGAAAAGGATATAATTGGGAAAGCTCATGATTACATCTACACCAAAGATAGATTTATACTGTCTGGGGAGATTTGGGGAGGAGGGAGGGCGAGATGTGGAGAAAAAAAGGTCAATAGCAAAACACAGTGCAAAGGTAATGAAAGACTACAGCAACAGTTGAAACCCTACTCTGTTATCAGATAATATAAAACTTCAATGATACTGAACACATTTTGATTAATATAATACTAATATTACTTAATTTATTGATACAAATAAATATACACATATACATAGTAAACAGAGCCGTAGATGATTTTAGAAATAGGAAGTCCAAAAAACACCCAACCCCACCCCATTAAAAACAGCTTTTCCCCCCTCTTTTTTAAACTTCACATTAAATTTAATTTTATCATTTCATCTCATCATATGAATTTCCCCCTATAACTCCTCATCAGTGTGCATTTGCACATTTCACAATGTCTTTGTTGCTTCAGTCTGGAAAGATTAGAGACTAGCTAGCCACCATGCTGCGACTCAGTAAAGAGTAAATTTTTATTGATATGAAGTGCCAGTATCTCTGTTTCATTGGAATTCAACCATGTTTTACCTATTTAATATCCATAGCTGTCGCAGTCTTTCATCAGTCCCTCTTGAGAGAAAAAACATCTCTTTTTCCGAGTCACGAACCAGCCTCCGCAGCGAGACAGGCAGAACCAGCCTGTGGATCCTCCTGCTGAGGCGAACATATTAAGGACACTTCAGCTGAGCTCAGACAGGCCTCACTTTGATCTGGGAATATACACAGTCCTCAGTGCTGACAGTTTATGTAACCAGCAGATCCCAGTCTGTCGCTCAGATCACCCCCACTTTGGGGATAGAAACGGCTCGCCCTTTTCAAGAGCACAGGCGGGGAAGACACACTGGGAGAAAGACAGGGGTAACAAAGCAAAATAAAAAGACACTGACACATGTGGGGTTTTGAACATTGAATGTCTCAATTGAAGAGGAATGGTTGGAGAGGTCTTGGGCATTTCAAAACATAGCACAACGGTCGCGCAACTGTCAAGGTCGAGCACAGCGTGATGACTTCCGAATCTTTACGTGCTGCTCCTCTGATGGTGAAATAGAAGAGAAATTGATGCCCTGAATACTCTAGCAGTCCTATGGAATGATTCCACTTTCTAAGGACTCATTCATTAAGAGGTTAATGACTCGAAATGTGAAATTAATTTTACGTCCAATGGAACATTCCCTGTAAGTGTGTATGTGAGAGGGATGGACTGTGCTCAGCCATCGGCCTAATGTTCTTCAAAGTCAAAATGAATGGACCCCTCTCTTCTTCAGTGAACTCCATGTTTCCCCATACTGATCTTAGATATGGGCTGTAGCTTTTTTTTCACTGCCAGATTCAATTTATGGTTTAATTAACATTCTGGAGCCAAAAAGACACTCTCATGTCTTGAATGGCACAGCTGGCCTGAGATGTATTTATGGATATAGTGTATTGAAAATGAAAAGCACAGAGATTTTGACTTAGAGATTATTATATCATTTGACTGAGCCACATATATGAACTCACGCTCGACAGCTGGTGGAAGACTTACTTACTGTCAGTACTGTTCGCAAAAAACAAAAAAATCCTCCATGTCTTTGTTCACCGGGGAGCAATAAAAACAGATGGCAACTAAAATGATCCACGTATGCAGCATGATGACAATTCCTAATCATAATTTATCCCAGGCTCATCACAGTAATGTTGTGTTTGCAAAGTGGTTAATTTCTTTTTGATTCAGTGCCATCATAAAAAGACACACTCTTTGTGGAAGTGAACACTATTTCAGCTGTCAGGCCGGCTACGGGCTTACCGTCAGAGTTATATTGGCCAGTGCTGATTAAAGCTTTAAATTTTGATCATTGGTGATTCAGACTCTCAATAACGGTCAACAGGGATTAATCTGTCACTGCGGGGCAAGGTCATTTCCACTTCCTGGTAATGATACCGACGTTTCTTTAGATTTGACGTATTTTCAATAACTAATGGCAATTACACTGGCAAATGAAAGAAACAAACTTGAGCCAATTTATGACTTAACATCTATGAAATACGCTGAATGTACAAAATATGAGGGACATCCAAAACGTGGAGTCCAAACGTGGAACACAACCCTCGCTGGATGTAATCCCTGTGCAATCTGTCCTACCTTTGGTCAGCTCTATAATCCAAGAGAGATGAAATGCAGAGAATGTAATATCCAGATATGAGGGTCAATCAATCAGTAAAATGTATCCAGTACTTTCCCATCATACATTCCCATCAGCCTCAGCTATACTTTGTGAAACATTATACATCACTATGTTGGATTTGGCATTGTGGGCATATTTGCATGCTGACGTTAGCATTTAGCCCAAGCACTGCTGCGCCTAAATTTAGCCTCACATGGCTGCAAAAAAATATGACTTTCAGTCGTCCGTCTCATGTGCATCTGACATAAGAGACGCACTTCTATTTTAATTAGTCCAGCAGGCCACATAATGGCTCACATTTCAGTTGCGCTATCACACACACACACACACACACACACACATTACCATGATCTGTAGCAATTATTTTTTGCTCAAGTCTAGTTTCTTTTGTTTAACACAGTGGCTTTTACAGTTACTATGTCTTGGGCTCTGAGCACTGCCAAAACATGAATGACCTACACACAATATTGTGCCTGAACCCATCCTGTAACGTCATGGGGGACTGAAACTACTGCTGCTCTGCTTAATGTGTTGCTTTTGCTAAGCTCCATCATATCACATGGTCATCATCAGTGGATGCTCAGATTTAACGGGTTTGTAGATGTTCAAATTTCTGTTTAAAGCGTTTTAAGAACTAAAAGTTCAGCTTCATATATCTACTGTTTGTTGTACATAGCCTAATGCAAGTGGTCCAGTTGGTGCTTTGGAAAGTACAAAACACAGCACTGCTCAACACATCCATTGTCTATCACTTTACCGTATCCAATTATATATAGCCGTATATTGCAAATGTTGACAAAGTACTTCTGGCAGTGTATACAGTGAATCGGGATGGATTGGATTAAGTGGGAATTATAGAAGGCATACAGTGATCAGTCTCCACAATAGTCCTTTTTCAAGGACTGCTTACTTTGTTTTCCATTTTATGAAGTGTTTATTCTCTTTTACCAGCTGTGAATTGTGCCTTCTTTGTCATTTCCCACTGCACGGTGTGACAATAGCCAAACACCACACTCAGTGAAAAACATGCCAGCATTCATACTTATTCAATTCTGTGATCTTATACATGCTCAAAACAGTACAGTATGCAACCAAGACGTGTGTTAAGATTGCTGCAGACAGATATAGATTGTTTAGATTTACAGCACTGCAGAGGAATAATTACTTCTTCTAATTGAACCAAGTCGGAGCTCTCAAGGGAGCAACAGTGCTCCAAAACAAAGAAAGATTAATAATGAAATGATGAGACATGGACTATCAGAGGATGATGCGCTGGGAGGGGAAGCTATGATTTAAAGATCTGGACAAGCTAAGACTTAATCACTTTATCTGATTGGTATTTGAAACCATGAATCTCAATTAGCAGGCATTAGGATCTTTTTGGCAGTCCATTTCCATGATTGGACCCTGCCTGCTTGTCAGCCAGAGTTAATATGCCGCTATTATATGGAAATATTTTGAAAACAGAAATGAGAAGATGTTCATTTAGAATCAGAAATCTCTCAAAAGTATAGTATTTTATGTGACATTTCAAAGCAGAACGTTTTTCTCAGCCGCTGCTGTTGTTGCCTTTTTGTCTTATAATTAATGATTTCCTATCTTTGCTGCTTTGTCTGTAGCGCTTTGTCTCTCCACGCTAGCCACTGTGTACTGTATCCTCTTGCCTTTTGTGTGCCTTAATTATGGCTGAATAGGAGACAATGGCTCTTTTAACTGATAGGCCTTTCTCTCAGCTTCCAGGTTCTCTATCATTCCTCACCACAGGTTCTCAAAAATGGCTGCCTTTGTACCTGCTCCATCCGAACCTCAATTATTAACAAACCGAACGGTCGTCCTGGTTACCTGCAGATAAGCGGCTAGGCTAATTCGGTTAGCTTGTTATCTCATCAGTCGGAAGGTAAAATGAAAGACGCTGGGAAATCACCTAATTAGCCACTTTGATGTATTGTCCCTTTTTAAGTATACGATCAGTAAAAAGATTAGCTTGCTTACACTGCTGCTGAATCCAACATTAACAATATGCTTTTGATTCCCCCCCTATATTTCTGTGCTATTTTTTTTTTTTTCAGTTATTCGCATTCTGATCTCCCATTTTTGCTCTCTAGGAGCACACAAATTCACAAGCCCACTTTCCACAGAGCCCCGATCTTTAGCATCACCTGGGGTAATTTTGAAGGAATGCTAATCTAGGATTCAGTTTGATAATATGTATATGAAATATTCACTCGCCTCTCCCTCTCAGCGTTGATTTTTGCATCCTACAGTAAGCTGTGAGCTGCCTCTTTGTGGAAGCATGTGTCTGATATTGGCAGAGGCTCTCAGGGAGATGCATATGTGCATGTTCGTGTGTGTGTGTGTGTGTGTGTGTGACATCGGGGAATCACTCAGACGAGTATCCTACTTGACAGTTGCTTGCCGCCATCCGATGCCTCTCACCTGAGGCACAGGCACCGACGTCCTTCAAAACCATCTGCCTGTCTTTCACTGCTAATTGATTTGTCCTTGGATGGAGGTGTCTGGGAATGCTTTGGGGAGAATATGTATTTTGACAGATGCTCTGCGCGTGAATGTGTACCATACAGCAAAAAAAGGGCGGGGCTTTGACTAGAAGACGCTCGCGGCGCCTGGAGGTGAATTAGTCGTCTTTGTGATGCGTGTTGTTTAAAGAAAGCGGCGGGGAGCTTAATGGCGAGGCGTCTCAGCAATTTTACAGCAGCAATCTGGTTTGTTTCCCTTGCGCTTCAAAGTACATTAAACTCTCACTCTCTCTTTCTCTACAGCACTTCTATGCCCTCTGGTAGCTCCTTAACTAAGCCAGCACTTTTCGCAGTCTTTAGGGATTCATGCCAAAACGCTAGAAAACACTATCACAGGAGGAGGTGGCCTCCCTGCCTTTCTGATACATCCTGATAAAGCTTCGAAAACAGCTTCCCATCATCAGAAGTCAAATGCCCCAAGCACTGAAATCAACACATTGTGGTTTTCTTTTGACACAATAGCATTATGATAGCCCACCCCTGGTGTGTGTGTGTGTGTGTGTGTGTGTGTGTGTGTGTGTGTTTTTAAGACAATAATTTATTCATGAAGGGAGGAATTATTCAGAAAGAAAAGGCTGCAAGCCACAAGTTGAACATCATAGCCTTTAGTTTGAGTTCAGTGCTCACGAGGGATTGCTCCAGAGCTGATTTTTCTTTTTTTGCATAATTGCATAGTAAACCTTTTTGTCCCTCCTCCAAAAGAACACCTCAACCCTCAACTCGCCAAAAAATTGTCTGGGAAAAAATTAGGTTATCATTAGCATGATGTGTTAACAAAAAACTTCATAGGCTGAGTCAGATGCTGTAGATGGCTGTAACCTTTAAGAGAAGATCTGTGAATATCACAGTCAAATGCATCGTTATCAAGACACATCTGCCAAAATAGGATATTAAGTATTGATATATTATATATTAACTGCTGGATTCATCATGCTCCAGCCCAGTCCCAGTGTAATGGAAAATACTTTCAATGAGAAAGTAGAGGGTGTTCGGGGTTGCAAATAAAAGGAACTTTTACCTCAATTATCAGATGTAACTCGATATAAAATCCACTAGAAGGAGCTTCTGCTGTAGCATTCTGCCCTCCTTATTACCACAGGCTCCAGTATGTGGGAGTTACTCTCCTCTCTCTCCTCTTCCCACAATGTGGAAGTGAGTGCAGACTTAAACTACCCACCAATAATTGGCCTGGCTCTGAGGATGTATTCCCCGGTGCTCATATTGAGCAAGGAGAGTAGCTAATGTATTGGTGTCAGAAAAGGTTAAATGCCTACACCGACATTAAAATGTAATTAAGCTTTTCTGCCAGCTTGGAAAGAAAGAAGAAATACAAACATGCATTGCATATTACATACAAAAACAGCTTATTACTCTTGTAATGTACATTTTTAAATAGTCTACACCACGCTTCTCCTTCTATATAGTAATACAGCCGGCATAGAGACAAGAAAATGATCACAATATGTAACATTACATATCCGTAGACACCATAGGCTTTTAAAAAATAATACTACTTGCACAACAGCATCCCTTGTTGGAGCCAAGGTCTTAACACAGATACACAGCAGCAGAATCCCTTGGCCATTTGGAGGCAAAGGCACAGCCATGGAGGGTTGTAAAAATGCAGGTTTAATTATTTGATCGTACCTGTGATCGCTTCCCTACTAACCTAATAATAGCATGAATGTCTGTTGGGGGTGTGTGTTGATTCCTGGGAGGCTGTGGGCTACAGGAGAGACGATTAACCATTTGCATTTAGATTGTGTGTTGACACACAATATAGACATATTGCCCGCGATTCAGACGTAGGGAGAGAGAAGCAAGGGCCCAAGAGATAGAAGTCGTCTGGGGGCCCTAAGTGTGCGTGTATAAATGCACATGTGGCTGTTTGCATGTACACACGGTTGAGGTGGTCTGGTGTTAATAGCCATGTCTATCTCCCTCCCCCATGGCTTTCCGCAGGTCTTTCTCCCTATCAGTGATGAAGGATTGGAGGATTCATAGCATTAGCTCCACTGTAGCTTATTTCTTATTAGTTGGCCTCCACACCCCGAGGAGAACATGGAGGTAAATATAAGGGGGTTTAAGGAGGTTCCATCTAGTGAATGGATGGATTACATGATTATAAAGAGCCCTGCAGGGAGGCTTGGATGTTAGTAGAGGCAACCAGCTGGGGAAAAAGAAAAACAGGAAAATACTGTAAGCAGAAGCGAAGAGATAGGAGGACACCTTGAATGTGCACTGATGAAAAAGAGACTTTACTGTGGGCATTTATTCTTACTATACTGTAGAAGTCAGTTTTACTGTACTGTAGTGTTAATGGCACACTATATAGAGACAGTTAAAGGAACTTTTTACAACCTTCGACGCCCTCTTTTTTTTGTAGTTTTTGCCATCATCTCTATTGGTTATTTTACTCAATATCTCAACCACTGCGACAGACTTTTAAACAGACTTTGAACCTGAATTCATTTATTTTTGGCAACTTGGGGGCAGCACAAAAAGCTGTAAACCCAAAACTGACATAATTTCATTAAGTTGATATGTCCAAATTGTTAGCCAGCAGTTAACATCCAGAATACATGACGCAACATTAGCATTCATTTGGAGTCTACTGGCTATTTGGCAAAATGTAACTCCAAAATGTACTCTTCTTTTAGCTTGGTTTTGATCTCAACTCTTGTGAAACATAATGCTCCACTAAGCTATAACTGTTAAGGCTAAATAGAGCGGTGATAAATCAAGACACTGAGTTAGAAGACCCTAAAATACTCCGTACAGCTGAGTTAGGTAATCGTTTGCTGCTGGTTTACTACAATGGACACATTACACAAGTCCACGCTTTATATGTAATAAAACCACATCTGAAAAAGTCTCTTGCATAGCTTCTTTCTTGTCCAACCATGACCAGATATTCTTACTACAGTTCCGTCCACTTCCAGTTTTACATAGCAATGGATGACATTTCAGGTGAGTTCATTTGAATTTGAATTTCACATTAAGTGGTTCAAAAACCTGTCTGATTTGTGACTTAAGTCCACACATCTGGTAAATACATATATACTACATTTACAACCTAGGTTTTCTACACAGTGCTTTGCCCAAAGACATTTTTGCAGCTCGTGTGCAGCTCTGGAGACCAACTCCGTCCCTTTTCCCATTCAGCCTCGCTTTATCAAATGGCAATTACTTATGAGACTATTACTCCATCAGATCATGAGAGGGTCTGCCTCAACAATAACTGTAATCTGTCAATGCAGTCGAGTGGTGATGACTTGCATGACAAATTCTCTCATAACAGTGACTCAATCGATCAAAGCAAATGGAAGTTTGTTAAGTCAGTGGGGGAGACAAATGCAACACAGAATATACAAGTTTGTCTTTATTGACTGACTGTTCAGTTGATATTTACAGAGCTCTGCTGTGTGAAACAGTTCATTAGCGTAATCGATTCCAAAGCATACACTTCTCTGTCATGCTGTCAAATAAGCTGCTTTGGTCTAAAGCTGTTTTTATTGATATTCCTCAATGTTTCTTGTGTTTTCTTTTTGTTTTCCCGCACCAACTTGCTTTTTTGCTCAGATGAATCTTTTATTGATTTCAACCTTCCAAATGCTGTATTTCCTTTGCTGCAAAAGTATAGAGGTATACTTTTGAAAAGTTAGATCCTGTTTTCAACCTTCATGGATAAATAAGTCATATACACTCAGAAGATAGAGACAAGAGTCAGAAACATACAGTCATCTTGTCAGTATTTGACAGATCTTATTTAGAGGATCTACAGTATATATCCTTAAAGTCTTTCATGTAGGTTTTAGTTGGCCTAAAGCCAGTTTGACAAAGGAAAACGATTCAGAACTATTCTTGAATAACTAATAAATGAATGATCAAATGGATGAAAAACAGAGACTATGAGAAACTTAAATTTGACTTTAAGAAGTTTTTGCTTAAACCTACATTCACAGATTTATTTGGCCACTTGGGGGCAGCGGAAACAAGTTGTGAACACATTGACATATCATCACCTTTTAAGACGATATAACTTGTTAGCAAAAATTCCGAGCAGTTAGGGAGCAGTAAAATTTATTTGGAGTCTTATTTCTGGCCACCTGGCAAATGTAAGTCCAAAGTAGGCAAATGTTTTCACTCTCTTTCAGCTCTGTTTATGATATCTACCAACTCCAGAAGGAAATATCTTGCTCTTAAGCTGTGCTGAGCAGGTATACAGTGGGTCTCTCAGAGCTTTTTTTGATGAACAGCTGCCTGCTGTGGGTGAAAATGACGCTATGAGAGCGGTGAGTGTGAACCAAAACAGTTTCTTTGTGGGGGAAACACCTAAACAATGACATATAAAGCTCTGTAAAGCCAAGGGGAGCTGCAGATTGAGCTGATAATTCCCTGCGAGCAACCCCTTTCACATATTTACACGTTGTCATTTTACTTTATTATTATAACAATTTCTGTAACTGCTGCCTTACAATGACATTTTACAGTTGTTTTTAGCCATGTTAGATTTGTACATTCAGCCTAACAGATAGCTGTCAAGACATTAGAGCATTAGTAAGCTGTTTCCTAACCTATATATGTTATGTTAGTATTTTTTGCATTGTCTGCACACAAAATAAAAACAAAACTATATACAAAAGAGCAGCTGTCTACCTCCTTTGGGATGTCTAGTGTCTGTAGCCAGGAGTATAACTTTTTTCCTTGTCGGAGACCTTAAACCCTTACCCAGCATACCCCTATTACCTCAGCAAACCAGGCACCAGCGCTGTCCTGTTCAGTTCTCCCTCACTTAATCCATGTGTGCCAATAACACCAGAAGGACATCATCATGGGTGCACGCTGAGGGTTCAAGACAGAGGGCACGATGTGGCACAGGAGACAGCAGGTCTGGATGAGCTGACAGGGTGGATAGTTGAGGCAGGGGGGGGTGGTGAGTTCCTCACAGTGTTAGCATAGCTGTAGATTCTCGAGTCTTCTTGAGTTCTGCTTCACTTTTATATCATATTTGATATTTCTATGGTGTTGGCTCTTGTCAGGGGCACAGTTTGAGATTCAGAAGACATTTTAATGCCTTCCTACATCTTTATATGTGTACAGGGTACATAGTTTCACAGCACTGACCGTGTGGATTTCTGACATCCAGTGCCAACTTGGAGTATCATGTAAGTTGATATATGTACAATTATGAGTGTATATACATGCTTTTCTTTATCTAATTTAGTTACAAACAAAAAGGCAACACATACTGAACAGCTTTTATTGTTCTTCTGTTAATTCATCAGCTTTACGTAACCTTTCACCTAGTTTTTCTCAGCATGATTGGCCCACGGGCCCCAGTGACTTAACTACAACATCACAGCGCAGCTTCTCATAAAGCCAGATCAATTACTCCGAGTGGGACCTGATTTTTGTCTCATTTCCTGCCCTCATTTTTCACAGCTTCACAGGGACTGTAGAAGAAGGCAACACCATCTGTGCACCTTTGCCCAACAAAGAAAAGAATCACATCCTCTCCGTGTTTAAGATAATCTCATGGAGGCACTTGTTCTTCTGGAAATCCTCTTGCCACTGAAATCAATTTGCTTTCATCAGGCCTAATGACACTTGGTTAGGGCTTCCATTTCCAAGTAGGCCATTCAGGGAGCTATTCATGGAGGATGAAGTAACTTGGTGAAAACACTTCAGTATCCAATGATCCATATGGTCAATAGACTTGCTGAAAGGATCAAAAGAAGAGCAGACTTAAGTGGCATATTTATATATTTACTTACTTATTTGACTTGTTCATAGCATTGATGAAACATGAACCGAGATAGTGTTCAAAGTTCTTTCAATTGTAGTCTGGTTGAAGGTCTGATTTTGTGACATGATACCATAAAATCATGGTACCTGCATTATAAAATGATGCATTTTTAAGTACAATACCATGAAAATTGGAATTTTCTTCGCTGTCTATGGTCATGAAATTCTACTTCTGTATTTGCATCAGCCTAAAGCCATTAATTTGTGTTCCTTACCTCGTGGAAGTCACAGGCTCCCATTGTTTTAACAAATCCATTAAAAATAGCTTGTGAAGACGTACTGCTGCCTCAGTTAATGAAATACATCATGTTAAACAGCATGTGTTATTGTAGTGTTTCCCCCAACACGCCTTCATCACACAGATTATCATGTTTAATGGAACTATTTTTTACCTTTGCCATTAATTCACACTTTGGAGTTCTTTTGGTGGCAATGAAGAGGCGAAACAAAAGCTGGGGAAAATACATCACTTAAGTTTAAATGAGCGTCAGGGCTTTTAGGAAAAAACTAAATCTGTGCTGGCTTTATCATTTAAAGTGAAGTGGTTGGATTCTAGTCTTTGGTTGACAAAACACACAGGTTTCTTGATATTTTAAGTTGATATTCTTGTATTGTTGCAAGAAAGAGACTTTTGTATCCAAAATACAACATTTTGAATAAACCTAGTTTGTGTAAAAAGCGTTTCTTCCCCACCCTTCACTCTGCTCAGGGGAGCTTTGAATCCTCCGAGCACAGCAGACATGGTATTCCCAGCACAACACTAGAAACCACCAAGCCCACCAGGACGCCTGCACAAAACCAGTAATAACTGAGCAAGATAAGGAGCAGTCAGCCAAATCAATAGTTGAGCACATCACTGGCTAATCAAAGCCTTCACCCCAGGAGAGACTGAAACAGAATATGTTTGTCTCTCAGGATAAACCAGGTGTCAGATCGGCTGGATTATGAAACCAGCTGCAACCAACCGCTATTGTCACTGCTGAGACAGAGAAGAGCTACTTGTAAAGAAGTGTTTCAAAGCATTATGCTCATATTACATATCTGTCTTGTAATATCTAAGGTGATTCCAAAGTAATAATAGTAACAGGAGAAGGAAGGATACATCTTTTTCTCAGGTCTTGGAACATTTGGAAGAAATTGCTTAAAATGTAGGTTAAATGTTTTTTTTATATTTGTACTTTCATCACATCAGTTTCAACGCATATTCAAACCTAACCTTTCATTTGCTGTTGTATGTACTCATCATAAATAAATTAGAAACATTAACAACATTTTTTCAGTTGATATTTTACATGTTTTCTTCCAGATTTTTACTAGTTCATCCGTCTTGCTTAGATGAATGTGGCATCCTTCAGGTGAAATGAAAATAACCCAAAAAAAAGGAATCACGAGTCATGCAATATTCCCCAAGATACTTTGCCTGGCTCAAATCCTAGAAAGCTGGTGGTTCCTCTCATTCATATAACATCTTCTCCCTCCACTGTCCCACAGAGGAACACTTACAGCCTGCTACCCCACCCCTTCTGTATATTCTGTTCCAATTATCTCGAGTGTTAAATCTGCATTGGGGCTGGTCCTCTGAATATTTTATATTGCTCATTAAGCACGAGTTGAGCCGCCTTTACTGTTGCTGCTTCAGCTCTGCGTGAGTTTTCTTTCTAAAACAGCAGCTCTTTACGCGGCATTGTCTGTGGTGGTGGCGGCAAAATAAAGCAGCAGCAGCTTGTCTATTGAAACCGCACAATGGTCTCACTGTTTGACGAACAATCAGGGGAAATGGGGTGGTCTAGTGGTAAAAAAAAGCTGTTCTGTAACACCTGGGTCACAGGGTTGATCCCAGATGTTTCCCCCAGTGTCTCAATCAGTGCCATATTTCCTGGCATACTGGCCTTTGAGCAAGACATTAAACATCTATTACTTGTTAGTTAGTCTGGATGAGAGTGGCACTGACTAAAAATGTGAACAAAGAACTGTTAATGACCAACATTTGAACAGAGCCACACACAAAGAAGGGGTCAAACTTGCGCGTGCAGGTTCTCCCTGTTCTCAACTAACTAACTGGAGTAGTTAGTTGTCCTTCAGGAAAAGACAGTGAAAAATATCCATTTAATTAATTAGAAGTCTGAATAAGCCATTAGCGCACAATTAAGACTATGAATAGAGGTTTAACGAATGGAAAATTATTGTCATTACCCCAACCTAATCAGTCATTTATTCCGTAATAAGACACAACTCTTGATTGTGTCGCATGTTATTATATATGACAGACTTAGCTGTTGTTGGCTGGATAAACAACACTGATTGGTCAAATCTACATCTGCAGGTCGTTCATTCAACGGTGCTCACAACACACCGAGCGTGACAGAGTTTGCATCGCCTGTTGTTTTATTTCATTTTCTTGAGCATGGGTGCTTTTTTTCTGCATTGTCTTTCTTCACAGTAATACAGTGAGACACATTCATACCTGGGAGCAACCCGGTATTACCACACAGCCTTACACTCTTTACCACTTACCAACTTCACTGGAGCAATAGGGGGTTAATTGCCATGCTCTAGGGCCCCTGAGTGGTAACTGCTGAGGTAGGAGGGGCCATTACTCATTCAGCACTGAGGCTTTTCCTACATGGTGTGGAGATTGAAATGAGCAAATTTCCACACAGAAGCATGCTTAAGCAACCTTTAGGCTACATTCACACTAATTAGTTGAAAAAGGAGACATATCCCACCCACACCCTTATCTTTAAATCATCTAGAGCAAAATTAGAAGATTATGTGTCACAAAAAGACACATTTTATTCATCGGTCATCCACCTTCTCTTACATTTCTAATCTGAAAAAAGTCATCACCACAGTTTTTAACCAACTCACGCAATTGAAATCTGTGTGAAATACATGGCACACTGTTTCAGAAATGACTACAAATTTCAAGCTGTAAATCCACCACAGTTATCATTGTAAACTTCTATGCACCGTGCTGGGACAAAAACCTCGACAGGCAAAGAAACAGTAAAGCAAATGGTCAGTTATGGAAGAAGTCTTAATGCATTTTTTAGATTAACTGTTAATTAATTGTTGGTAAATAACCATAAATAACCAGAAAAGAAATGTACACATTTTACACACTTTGTTCATCTTAAAATTGAACATCAGCTGAAGATCTCCTTTTTCTCCATGATAACACACTCTGTATAATCACACTCAAGGACACACACAGTCACCACCAAAAACACACACACACACACACACACACACACACACACACACACACACACACACACAAACACGTCACCTACTTCCTGTCACATCTTCTAAAACGGCATCTCAGTAAAGAACACCTGACTTTGTTCTAGTCCTGCTCATTCACAGCGTCTTCAAAGGCATCATTAGATTAAAGAGAGCTTGGATACCATGCTTTCCCCCCCCTCCCTTTTTTTGGTGCTCCAGTGCAGCACTAGGCTGTTCAGCTGTTGGAATTTGAATGAGACAGATCTAGATGAGAAGAATGGTTGAAGAGGAGTCAAGAAATATGGATTCCACATATTCGTGTTTGTATGTTTTGAGCAACATCCTGCTGTGAAACAAACGCGGGCCTAACTCTTCCACAAACACTAATTACTGAATGAATAAAATCACCCAGATGTTGCCCAGTGTACATTTATTTTTCATAAGGAAAATCAATGGATGACCTGAATTGAAGGTTTTTAACTAGTTTCTCTGCATTTCCAAAGGTTATTAGCTTTGAGTTCTTGTGTAAAGGCACTAGTGAGTTTTTCTTCACATTTTTCTTCAAAAGATTCCTTGAGAGTTGCATCCAAAAAGCAATAGTTTGACATTTTTGGAAATACATTTGTTCTCTTGCTAAGAGAGTTAAATAATAAGATTGATACTGTATTGTCCATTAAATACAAAGCTAGAGCTGCAGACGGTTAGCTTAGCTAAACCCGAGAACAAACCCTTCACCTCAGTTTTTGGTGATACAGTGAGCTTTAGTCTGGGTTTTCTGTATTAACTTTATAGTTACGAAACATTGAAGTAAGGGCAGTGCTCGTCTGAATTCCATATTCTTATGGGGTTATGGTGATATTCTCTTTTTATGTCTTGATGCCTGAAGCTTGCATGCAACCTAAGCTTAAACTCCTTCGCATTAAGCCATGTATTTTGGTCATGCCATTGTGCTTCATACATGTATGGAAATCCAAGCCAATTTTAGTGTAGGCTACCACACGCTACCACTGTAACATATCAACAGTCAAATACATTCAATTATCTTTGCTATGCACATTGGGATTAATCATTTATAATACTAGGTTGACTGCATCGAATTATTCCTCAGTTCCTGTGCCACTTCTGTCACACAGATATAACTGGTTGGATATTATACAGGGAGATGGGTAGCTCTGAGAAAAGTGGGTGCAGTGCTTACCTGATTTAATATTATGCATAAAAGCCCTGGCGATGGGGATGCTAGTCTGATGTCTCTCATTAATTCTTCAGTTCAGTGGGCTGTGGACAGACACAGCAGATTGACAGGGGATGAGGAGACTTCACCAGCGTCTCCTTAATGCTTTGAAATGGGAGTATAGTTTAGCTTTGATGCCTCCTATCGCTAAATGGACATGCACCCCCCCCCACACACACACAGCCTGTGCACCCATATCCCACCCCCACACACACTGTCAGTCAGTCATCCCAGTGTGAATACATGAATACTGTAAACTGTAGCGACAGGGTAAATTACATTGTGTGCTATCAAGCCATAAAACATCAAAATGCTTTATGACTTCCTGTGAGTGTGAATATGGAGATCAGGAGACTTGGTCTGGAACAGCCTGGAGGCAGATGTGGTACTTTTCCAGGTGCAGCAATCATTGAAGATCCTATTTAATTATCTCATGTGTTCAATTAGCAATCATTTTCTTTATGAATCACTTACAAATGTTTTTAGAGTGTAGCTGACTGCACAGTATCGATCAGGGACAGCACTGACAAAGATTTTCCTACATTATGTATCTTAGATAAACAACCTGGCTGCCTCCATCATATGCTCCTTGACACACACCTAAGTACACTGGGTTGAACATGTGGTTCTCTACAATAAATAACACATTTTACTCACAAAGAGTGCTTTTTTTCCCTCTTTTTTTTCAAATCAGGGAGATGCAAGTGTTGCTCTTGTGCCTCTCAAATCCAAACATGGAAACCGCTGACCACAGAATGCATAATGCATGGTGGGTATGATGGAGACACTCAACTGGAATTACTAAAAAAGTTTGAAGCTCTGTGTGTTTGTCACTAAGCAGAGGGGAAGATGGCAGAAATTTAATATGTTTGATTTTTTCCCCCCACAGAAAATAAGCAACCAGAAGGTCACTAGCCACAGACACGGGTCCACTCCAGCTATCAAGCTGATGTTTAGCTGGTACAATGTTGACCATGTTCACCATCTTAGTTTAGCATGTCAACATGCTCACATTTGCTATTTAGCACTGAACACAAAGTTATGGGAATGTCATTAGTTTTGCAAGTGTTTGGTCATACACTAAAGCTTGGACAAATTTGGGTTAATGAAAAATTTGACCTTATGAAAGTGCTTAATGAAAAGCCAGGGAATCACCAAAAGTATTACAATTTATCCTGAGGGTGGACATCATTGTCAGTACCAAACAGTACTCAAAACTGCATGCGTCAACCCCATGCTGGTACTAGAAGAAAAGTCAGGGGATCACCAAAGTCATTAGGATACATCCTCTGGGCACCATGAATATATATATATATATATATATATATATATGCCACACACACACACACACACACACACACACACACACACACACACACACACACACACACACACCAAATTTCATGGCAATCCAGCTAATTGTTGAATTTACAACCAAAGTAACAGAACAAGGATCACATCCTCACAGCCACAGTGCAAACAATGCTAAAAATCTTCAGTCTAAAAATGTTCATTATGTGTGAATGTAAACTCCAAAAACTAATGACTTAAGACAACATGTTCAGAAGGTAATTACTGTTGAAAGTGAAGTATTTCTTAAATTTCTTTATTATTGTTTTATTACAAATATCACCATCAACAAATACTGAACTCAAGGCCTCTTCAATGAACTTTACAGTGAAAAGCAGCAGGTTTGAGTTAAATGGCTGCAATATGATACATTGTCTTGACGGAGCCTTGAAACGTTTTGGCCTTTCAAGGGTCGCCACTTAATGTGAGACATTTATCAGATGGACCATAAAAATTAATTTACAATAAATAAAAATAACAGTAAACAATATAAATATGAATCTATTTAACATTTTAAACATAATTCACACATTTATAGGTTATAGTAATGGTTCTGGGTTGACTCAAGGGTTTCTTAAGTCAGTGTTTGAATTAACCAGGTATTTAACCACTTGATAGATCAGAGTTATGATTGTAGCTGAGATAAAACTTTCAATCCCTCCCAACTCATGAAGAATATGAGCTTTTAGAGATAGCATAATGATATTTCCAGTGCTTTAAATTGAGCGCTTTAACATTTTTAGGACAACTGACTCAAGTGACAGTATCAACACTATGAAAGGCGTGTTTTGAAATGTGGAGTTGTCCCTTAAGAGTTTCTCATCTTTCTTTGTTTGTCTTGCATACAATGCAGGCTACAATACAATCAAATGGTATCAGTTCTGACCTTGATGGTTTGGTGATACAAACATAAATAATAAATTACAATAAAATGTTTACAGTACATTGACATTCAGTGTAGAAAAAATCCTTACAAAAAGTTACTGAGCTTACAAAGTGTGAAAATATTGTATTTTCCCCCATTATAAAAAAATGCCACCTTGAACGAGGCAAGTGAAGTCGCTTCATATCCAATGAAACAGAAGAGTGGAGAATATGCAGACACAATATGTAGAATACATGAAGTTAATGTGTTGGTTCTTCAGTTTTTTGTGAGAGTCTGTTTGAACCAATGCTACCAAAATCATTTGCTATCAGAAGCCAGTGCATTACCAAAAAGCCAGAGTAAAAACAGTGTGGTCTTGTAATGATAGAGTTAAGAACTATTCAGACATTCTTAAAGTTACAAAGTTGCCTTCGGGTTGCTACAGAAGTCCTCAGCAGTGACATTTTTAATTTCATTTCACAAACTGATTTTTTTGTTTTTTGTTTTACATAAAGCAGTAGTTCCTGAAATGCAGGCTACCTGATATTAAAGTGTTCAGTACTTAAAAATACGCAGTAATGTATGTGTCAACTACACAGTTGTGACAGACAGGAAGGCATTATGTACTTTGGAGCCTTCTGGGACTCTAGCCCCATGGCTCATCAGCTCCTGGATGGTCATCCAGTTATCCAGGATCTTTTTGTTTCGTTTCTTCATCATCTTTTTGTGACTGAGCTCCAAAATATTGATCTCCTTCCTGCCCTCAGCTCCACTGGTGGGCCCCTCCTTTAGACACTCAAGGCGGCTCTTTTGCATGAACTCCCTCCTCTTCCTTTGCTCCCTAGCCCGCGCCAAGTGCTGCTTCCTCTCCTCTTTGCTCCAGTAGCGACCCATCTTCATCTCACTCATAGCATCATCATCTGTGGTCATGCCTCCGCTCCTCTCTTCTCTGATCCTTAGTGCCCGCTCCCTCAGGATACGATCACGAGCAGGCCGCCGGGCCACATAGCGTGTGCCGTCAGCACGAACTTTGACCTTCCACTCTAGACGGGGTTCCCCAGGGCGTCCGCTTCGGTGCACAGGATCTCGACAGAGACTGAGTAGACTCAGCTGGCTCTGGGAATATTCCAGGGATGAGTGCTGTTGCAGTAGCTGCACATAGCTCTGCAACACAAAGAACATTGTTAGCACAGAGCTGTCTTCAGAGGTGTCTCACTCAAAGGTATATCAGCATTATGTTGACTCATCTCTTCTTGATTAGACCTACCTGAAGCTGCCTTGATCCTCCCTGGCCTTGATAGGGGGTTGTCTGATATGAAGAACCATAGGAAAGCCCCCTTCTGGAATCTCTGGTCCTCCCTTTCTTTTCACACCTCTCATCATCTGCAGGCAGGGCAGGGTCCGACTCAGACCGGGAAGGGTTGCTCTGGTCTGGGCTGCTGGAGATAACAGAGCCTGGGTCTGCTGGTCTGCTGCAACTGGGTGTACCCTGGGTCTTGGGGATAGGAATGGGGCTGGACGGTGTGGAGGAAGCCAGTCTGAGGTTTTTCTGGTTGGTGATGCTGATGTGTCTCTGTAGAGAATGATCAGGAGATCTCTCCATACCTAGCGGTGTCGACCGCGCACTCTCCGCCGTATTGTAGGCACTGGAGCTGTCCTTCTCTCGGATCTTATCACTGTCCGACCTCTCTGGATATTCGTGGATGTCGGCCAACCTACCGTGTCGTTTGTGTCCATCTTTGGGGCTCCGGCCTGGTGAGCAGGATGTGGGTTGTGAGGGGTCCAGGTGGTGGGCCTGGCGAAGCTGATGCGCCTGCATAATGCTCTGGCACTCAAGCTCAATGCTGCGCAGTTCCTCATTTAACATCCTCAACTCCTGCTCCATTCCATTCTCTCCTCCAACACTATCTACGCCATCTCCATCCCCTCCTCCTTGCTCAGTGAGACTACACTCTATACTGTGTCGAATGGAGTACACCCCACACTCGCCTCCATTCCGAATTTGACACTTGAGCTCCAAGAGTTGCTGGAAGCGATTCTCTAAACCTAGGACGCCACCTCCACCATTGCGAATACTGACTACCCCTTCATGACTTTGGCCTTTGGACAATGTCCTCGGACCCTGGGTGTCCTGTGGCACTACAGTTGCTTGTCTTGTGTGTGGATGCTCTGCACGCCATCGGTCCCTCAGGCAACGGGCTGGGTTCCTCCTGTGAAGTCTAGCTAGCAGGGGTTGGTGCTCTGGACTGTCTGTACTGCGTCCAAACCCACTGTCTTTGTCTTGATTGGAGGAACAGGTAGCTGTGTCTGTTGTCATGTCTTCTTCAGCTTGATGCTGGTGTATGAAGAAAGATAAAAATAGTTAGTCCTCCTCAAAGGTAATTTCAGTCATTTGCAAGAGCTTGTTTGTTGCAGATCATGATTTTGTTACAGAGAGCATTGTGAAGGAGGAATGATCAGCCTTGGAATTATGTCCATATTGGACAATCGTGCACCTTAAGATTTACATCAAATACCAATGTTCAGCGCCAATGCAGGAAGTAGTGTAGGCCAGGGTGGTTGATGGGCGTGTGGCACATCTGACTTTCATGCTGGAGACCTGAGTTTCTGTCCCATCGTATATTTATTAGTGCTGTCAGTTAAACGCGTTGTTAACGGCGTTAATGCGAACCCATTTTAACGGCGTAAATTTTTTTATCACGAGATTAGCGTTCTTTTTGGCCTAGCACACTTTGTAATTTTACAACACCACACCGGATCTAGCTAGACCAGAAACAAAACAACAGGCAGGCCGCACACACTTGTTTAAGAGTAGTAGACGTTACGTTTTGAGTGGATGGCGTGAGACGCCGAAATGGATGCCAATAATATTCTGAATGGAAAGTTTACTTTTAAAAAGTTGCCAAATGGTTCCATTGACAAGACCAAAGTGATCTGTGTGTTTTGTCGTAGTGAACTGAGCTATCATCGCAGCACGTCCAGTCTGAAATACCACTTGATGGCCAAGCACACAGCTGATGCGAATTCTCCACCCCCTGTAAGCCAGGCGACAATGGATGACTTCAGACGAAGCACATGGGTACCACAACTAAGAACAAAGTTACTGCGCCATAGCTAAATGGGTGGCTACTGCTGTAGGCCTGTTACGTTGTGGAGGATGAGGGTCTGTATTTTTACCCTTTTATTGATGGACAGTGTTACATTGTGTGAGAGATTATTTGAGAAAAATGAGAAAATAATGGGACAAAAGAAATCAAGGGACATTTAGAATAGATAAAAATGTGCGATTAATTGCATTTAGTTTAGTTAACTATGACATTAATGCGATTAATCGCGATTAAATATTTTAATCGTTTGACAGCACTAATATTTATATTATATTTATATATATTTACTGTAACCATGACCTTAACCAGTTGCTTTGGTTGCTAAACCTTCATCATAGTTTATTATATTACATAGCCATAATCTTTCCCTAACCATACCGAAGCATGTGAAATAGAAATGTTGGCATTGAATGTAATCCAGGGTTTTGTCGATTTTGCTGTTTGGGGGCTTGCATAATGGTTGGTTCATAATCAAATCCTTGCTCTCTAACTTCCTTTTTAGTTTCTTCCTTTCTACCCAGTTCTACTTATTGGACATTTTTGTCTCTTGTTTTGATGCATTTCACTTTGCTTACACGCTCACCTCATCCCCCCTGTCAAAGTTACGCTCCTTCTGCTTCCTCCTCTCCTCCAGGATCTCCATCTTCAGCTCCTCCACGAGCTCCTGTTGCTCATCATCCAGCCATACCTCCTCCTCCAGCTGAAATCACAACATCTGTCAGAAACTCTGTCTCTCTCTGCGTGTGTATGTATGTGTGTAGAAACTCCATACAATCATGCTGACAGTTCGAAGGAAAGGAAAAGGCACTTAGCAGGCAGTTGTTGTTATTTGACATGACATAGGTTGTCAAGATAGGGCAGGAAGCCTGTGTAGGGGTGTATGTGTTTACCTGCATTTCTGGTCTTGTCACCAACAGTATGATGCTCCTTGCGTCTTCACTTGACAGCAAGGCAACAGCTTTCTCTCTGTCTTGCACTTCACAGCCATTAATCTGTACATCAAAGACAAGTATAGATGGTCATGTTAAAAATAATGAACTTGTAGAACATCTCAACCATATATTCAAAAAAGACAATCTGTACTTTTATCACCCAGATCCATTTAACTGACAGGAATGAAAAGATGAGTATAATACAACTAACCATTGTTCTCATTTTTGTAAGATACACCTTGAGTTATCACATCCTGACACCCTTTTTCTCTCTCATGCTTTTTCCATTTTCTCCCTCCATTCCAATCTCCAAACCAGACTTGTCTTCCTTCCTTTTTGCCATCACTTCCTCAAACTCTACGCAATCCCAAGGAAAGGCATGGGTAGGCTGCACACTCGGTAAGGGGAGTCAATTGCGAGTGCATAGTCCGACCTCATGAGAGCTCACCACACATCCAGACACACAATTAACTGTTCTTTGACAGGTGGCGTTCATCTTTTCCTCACTGGAGTAATGGGGCTGTCAGAAGAAGATAATAGGGCCAGTAGTACAGCAGGCCCTGTTCCCCACAATCATTCACACTACTGGGACACAGAAACACTACAGTGGGAGAATGGAGGTACTCAAAGAGTGTTACAATAAATATGGAGAGGTAATGTTGGTACACTGCTGAGATATTGCTTACTGAGGACATATAGTCAGTGTACATCAAACTATATTCTAGCACATTATTTCAATAATAGCTTGGAAAATATAATTTATACAAACAACAAGCATAAAAAATATAATTTATACAAACAACAAGCACAAAAATGTTTTTCCAATTGACTTTCTTAGTTTGTGCTGTTAATTTAGTTATGCATTACATTTTTACTTTATAAACCCTTCTATTTGAAAATAAATTACAATTTTCCATTCATCTTTTAAGGAACAGCGGACAGTGTGAAATCCTACCGTGACCAACATGCCATCATCGTCTAAATTGTAATTAAAAACTGACATTTTGGCTGTGTTCAGACTGAGGCCAAAGTGGCCCAAATTTGATTCTTTTGCTCATATATGACTCAGATCAGATTTTTTCATGACAGTGTAAACAGCACCAATCATATGGAATCTGATCTTTTCAATTCTCATTCAGGCCACTTTCATATGTGGTCCAAATCAGATACAGGTCACATTTTGACTTTTGTGTGAACGATCATACCAGAATTCACTTTTACGTCATTCTAGACTGACATATGTCATTTGGGCCAAGTCATGCAGCCTTTGTGTGTTTTGACTTGACAGTCAAAAGTGTGGAGCCCAAGTGAAGTGCCTTGAGTACACTGCAATTAGAGATATCAGGATGCTATGTCATGCCTACAATTTCCTACTTGAGAATAATTTTCCACCATGTTTGGTGACGTTGGCTTCAAAGCAACGTGCTGGTCTTTGCAAAATACAGGCTCACTTTGAAAAGGTAGAATGACAAGAAAAACCACAAAGAACTGAGAGTCTCTTTAGATGCGTACAACTCTGTACACCATCAGCTCAATTTACAGACTACGCTGCTCTAGAGGCTTAAATAGGCTTTCAGGGTAACAGCAGCAGCCAATCAGAAGGAGAGCAGTCAGATGCAGAAAATGTGTGTCCAATGAACTCGTCAACTATGCCTACAAGAGTATCAAATAAATGTAGACAATACATCTACATACACATAAAAGTACATATCATATGTACTTTATGTACTTGGCGACATGACAGAGAGCATGAGAATGGACCTGCAGAAAACCACTAAAGGTGAGAGCTGTATTCACATGGAACTGCAGAAGACATTAACAAGAAACAGACAACTTCTCTTCTCTTAACGAGGGACTGTTCACCTTGGCTACACACACCTTGTGCCACAGATTGCTAAGCCTGGAGTCAACAGTGCAAACTTTACACTTAATTAATTGTATTGTAGTGTGAAAACAATGCCCACTGAAGCTATTTTATACCTATAGTAAACGGATACAATCCACAGTGACCCCATAGGTGTTCTCGCATAATGAGACAGAGTTAGACCAAGACAGAGAGGAGCGCTAGAGATGATGTAGTGCCTGATATAACTGCAAGAGACTTTAATTTCCCTGGTAAAACGAGGTGATTAAATATACATTTGCTTGCCCAGACTGGAGACACCGGAGCTTGGATATCCTCTAAAAAGACTGCCCTACAAGCGGGTTGAAGAATCTATCTTGGCATATTTGTTCAACACAGAAAAACGAAATAGTAAATTGGGGATTTTTTTTGTACAAAATGAGGCTGATATCAAAGATAACATCCTGCCATTGATGTGAGGAATACTAAGGCTTATATCTAGACTTGTTAGAAGCCATGTGAGTTCATAATATAACCTGGTGTGAATGTACTTTGGCCACTGAGATGAAAATACGCACCTGTAGAATACGATCTCCTTCTTTGATGCGTCCATCTCTCGCTGCTATACTGTTTGGCTCCACCTGCACGAAAGAGCTTGAAAATCAATGCTGACAGCAGGTTATTGTGTATCTCTGAAACACCACTGATGTACCACTCTCTTGCCACGGCTCTCTTGTCTGCTGTCAGGAATAAAAGTCTGTTTTTATAAAGCGAAGATGCTTATTTTCTCTCTGACAACCTTGTATTTTCCATATGATACATGTGGGGTTTCACAGGTTCTTGGTGCTGGCTTATATTAGTGCTTCACGTCTTGCGTTTAGTAGCTGTTGACAATGAAGTATGTACATGTAAGTCCGTGACATTATACAAAAGAGCATGTGAGTTATAAATGAAGCACGCCAGAAAGACTGTGAGAGACAAAAGGGAAAAGAACAATGTATGTCCCAAGTTTATGGCACAGAGATGATTCTATTGTAGTTGAATGAATCAACACCTCATGCTTTTCTAACTGCATCCCAGTGTATATGCAACAACACCACAAGCCCTTAGTAATCATTTCATAAACTTTGTTGTTTTTGCATTGAAGATCAAGACATAGCTACATGTGGGAAAAAAAACAAACCATAGTAGAAATGGGGGGGGGAGCACTTTCAAAAGTCGCACTGATACTATCCATACATACATTTTAATGAGCTAAATTTGCATTTTTATCCATTTACAAAAATAGATGCGTTCTGTCGGTGGGAGACTGCTTTCACGATCTGTTGAGGTTCAGCAGGTGCCGATGTTCTTTGTGGTTATATATTCAGATTCTTCGTCTGGTTCGAGAAGAGCAGGTGAGAAACCAGAGAAATAGCAGCTAGGCCTCTTGGTTTTATATACACATAATTTAAATAATGCTAAAACGAGCTAAATACACAAGAGGTCTTTGTACTTCTGCCATTAATATCCTTATGGCAACGTTCTAATCCTCATAATAGCTCTTACTTTTCACACCCTCCTCTTTTTTTTTGTTCATAATGGGATTGAAACTGCACCTGCAGTCAGACTAAACACTTTTCTAATTCAGTTCGTAGCGCTTAAAGCCCTCATAATTCCAAATAATGCAATAATTTGTTTTCATTTTGTTTGTTTCTGAGCTGCAAATCATTAGAATTTTAAAAAGAATCTTTGTAATATGTTTCCTCTTTGTTTTGTGTGTTTGGTATTCAGATGGGGTACGGTAAATGGGAGGATGTGTCATTTCACTTACTCTGGGGGGGAAGGAGCAGGTTGTCGCTCAGAGCTAATTAAAACCTTCAATTAAAACACGTTAAAAGGAGGAGGAATGAGAATGGCAGGACGGGAATCACATTTCAAACCTGACATCCTCTTTGGCCATGCGTGGCTCATTCAGAGTAGATATTTGACTGGCAAACATTTTTCTCTCTTTCCTCCCTAATTCAGTTCGACTTGCTCCCTGCTTCAGGATGTAAAGAGGGAATTCAAATGGGATTTCATGCCATCTTTTAATAACTTCCTGCTCCAGAGGAAACTGATGATGGGGCCCTGCGTTTGATTTAACGAACACGCAGCCTTGTCTCTATCAGACCTCATCAGGGAGCTCTAGTTTATACTCCAGTGCTTCTCTGGGACATTTTATTTTACAGCAAGAAGCAGCAATTACCAGCAAATTCTAAGAAGAAAACAGTTAAATGTGGTAACAAGGTGTAACACAATTTTTTCACTAAGTGTCAGTGTAGGAGGACCAAATAACGGCAACATCTGTCCCTACCTGGCTCACATAGATGCCGCTGTCCTCCTCATCGTCAGTCCTGTAGCACAGCGTCAAGCCAAGCTTCTCTTGGCTGTTCTGCCTACACAGTTCCACCTCCTGTTACAACACACACAAACAAACCAATAATGTTTTGAACCAAACATGTTTTCCCATGGTGCACCTGTTAGGAGCTCACGTTTTCCCCGGTGGATATAATGGATTCTAAAAGCATATCAGTTCAAACATGGAGTTTATTCATCCGTTTTACAGAAACAGCTGAGATGATACCACTCATGGGAGATGAGGTCCAACTTGATTGCTATGCTCTACATTACCGTTACTAATCACTTTGGGAGAAGTGAATTTGTGTTTGGCAAAGAGGATTTATGTTATTTTCTGTGATAATATCCAAGCAACATCAAACATCAAACTCTCTTTTACACACACAGACTTACGAGGAATGTTGCACAGTGCATTCCCAAGCCCCTAACCCTAACCTTAACAACTACATGCCTAATCACTAAACATAAACTGTAAGAGCTTTAATCAAGATATATCTGTGAGCTGGAGGAAAAACAAAATAACTATGTATGGTGAAGTCAAATAAAAGTTTCCTCTTTATGTTGATTAAAAACATAATTAGAGCTTCATTATGTTTCTGGGAAAACTTGCTATTGTAAATTAGCTGAATGGATATTTCTTCATGAGACATTGATGCAATTACATGTTCTCAATTCATGTTGCCTCAATGTCTCTTCAGTTTATTTAACAAAGACTTTCTCTATTTCTTTCATGTCACAGCTTTTAACCTGCATGAACAGATTTTTTTGTTTTTGGCAGCGCAACAAGCTATAAGCTCTGACATATTAGCATATTATAAGTTCATATGTTAAATTGAGACTGTTTCATAACCGCTTAAGCGTACAGTGGGTTGATCAGACCTTTTTATGCTGAAAACAGCTACCTCCTTTGTCTGAAAATGGGGTTGAACAGAGTTTTAAGGATGACTAATAAATAAACTTCCTTAACTTCAATAAAGAGCAGGACAAAGCTGCTACCCTCATTGCTGTCATTTAAGCAGGGTACCAGTCAGGAATGACGCTAGCCTTTTACCAACCATTATTCATCCGAAAGTTTTAGAAATCAAAGAAAAAGATGTCTGTATTGTGCAGTACATACACACACACACACACACACACACACACACACACACACACACACACACACACACACACACACACACACACACACACACACACACACACAGACTGATTAATTTTTCAGTTCCAGACTGGTTTGGTCTCTTGGATCTCTTGGTCCACCTACACTGACAGACTGCTACGACTTAAAGTTGTAAAAGTCACCACACTAGAACTCAACCCAGCACAATGACTGAATCTAAACACACACGCACACGCACACGCACACACACACACACACACACACAACACACACACACACACACACACACCCACCCACACACACCCACCCACACACACACACACACAAACATAGACCCACCATGTGTTCTGTACATCAATGGAATAAAAGCCTGTCACTATCAAACTGAATCCAGCATGTGGCAACATACAGGGCAGGTATTTGATGGCTATAGTGGTGGTATTCCATTGGCTGGTCCCCTCCCACAGGAAATTTCTCTAAATGTAACCCGACTAGCAATTGGCTCTTTTTGATCCCTGCTGTGTATAAACGTAATCACATAAAGATAACTCTGGGGGTAATCTTTATTAACCCCACGCTGCCAAATTCATTTCAGCCTGGTGAAGTTGTGAAAGGAGGGGAGTGGGGTAAAAAAAGGATGAGGGTGGGGGGCAAGAATTAAGCCCCAGCCCTCTTTTTCTTCTGTCATGGGAAACCACGATAGCAGAGATTGACAGGGGAAGTAATTAATTTCTGTGGCATTTAACCCCCTGTGCAGACAGCTCTGACCTTCAAAGGTTGGGGTGTGTTAGGAGTTTATAATATAGTAACAGCTAGTCTCGACTACCCACACTCCTCAACAGTTAAGCACACTGGCTGATTTGTACGAACCCTGACAGTGAAATAACAGCTGCATACAGTGAGATCAGACAGCGCTAACGCTTTAATGTCAGAGCACATTGGGTGGTAGGTTGGGTTTTACTAGATTACTGGAGTCAGTTATCGCTTGTGTGAAGCCCACCAGTGAATGGTCTCCAGATGCCTGAAGCCGTAGGTGCTGAAATTGTAGAGTGGCTTGATTAGTGATGATTGGATCTTAATATGTGCCACTGTGGAGTTTAAATTTATGGCACAGCAGTGACATCTAACGAATTCCATGTTGCTTATAATGCATGGTGACAATTTTATGGAATTTATCTTCTTAATTTTTAGTATGTGGTTTCCTAATTTTCAGTAGGAGAGATCACATTAACCACATGCGACTTAGGTATATGAGAACTTGAGACGTATGACAATAAATGGCGCCCTGCCTTTTAGAGCCACATTAAACATCTGTTAGTAACATTTCAGCCTGATATGCACTCATCGGTTACCTCATGTTTCATTCAAAAGAAGTGATTGCCATGCCTAATGTTCATTGGCTCATTGTTTCCACTTTGCAGATGATGACACCCTTCCAGCTGTCACTATTTTATAGCAACAGTCTTTAAAGTGTAGTGACAGTAATTCATTCAGTCAGGGAAAGCTTAGAAGTTATTTTTACTTAGAGGTTTTCCTATTGATACCGGGCTTCTTTTTTATAAGCTACTTTCAGATTTTTTTAGCGAATGTCTTATCTGTTCTGGTACTTGGTCTTTGCAGACATTATGTGCCACAGACAACCTCAACATATACATGTGGTGTTGGCAGGACGGTAGCTTATTGACAAAATAACCACAATGATGCCATCAGAGTTATGTTGGATTTGGTTAAAGACTATACATTTTTAACCTAAAATCTGCTTTACGAACTTTACAAAGGGGGTTTGGATTTTGAAGGATGCTGGCATTTATCAGGCAGGGATGGTTACAAAACCAGTTGCATCAAGGTAATTAGAGGACCCAGAGTTTTTGGTGCTTGGCACATACTAGAGGGTAAAAGTCTGGCTATTCTGATTTTTTCAAGAATTTTGACCATTCTTAATTTAACCTGTCTCTCTCAAGTACTCACACACACTGCAATATTAAAATCACAGGAGTACCCTTCTCTCAGTTCTGAGTGTGTCACTTGATAACATGTCTTTCTGCTTTGTTTGATCTTATTTTGTACTTTCACTGACAAAACTCCGGAAGACTCTTGATTCTTCCCTCTACCACCCTTTGCATACCAATATTTTTTTGTTTTTGAGGATTAAAAAATCCAGCCTTTGAAGTTTGGCACCCGTTGACGATCCATAATTAAGACATGTTTATTTTGACTAATTTGGCAAACCGCTAACTGGCTGCTTTCTGGCAGACTGTTGCCACTTCATTAACTGCACTGTGTAACCTGGTGACCAAACAGAGCATTCATTAAAATCTGTATAACATCTTCAACATTACTTTGCCTGGAAAGTAGATATTAATATCCAGCAGGGGTTGTAAATGTTGCGAGCACGCTTATTAACTCTGATATTCACAACAGTAATTTTAGTAACTCTGGGAATTGGAATTGGAATAGCTTGCTATTCTACTGTGAACTTTACTTTTTAAGCTAACAATCAAAGCATCCATATATAAAACTCATTTTCTACATCTACTGTCTGCTACCTGGCAATAGTTTGGCAGATTTGGCAGAAGTTGCAGAAGTATTATGGCAGCAGGAGTACCCATGTGGACAATCAGTTGGAAGTGAAGCTAAACCTGTCAGAAGTAATGTTCCTGGGAATGGCAGCCCTTGTCTGTTTCATCCAAAAGGAAAGACATTCATGTTTCAGTTAGACACACATGGATGGACAGAGGTAAGTGGGGATGGTTGATTCGGTGTGTGTGTGTATGTCGGGCAGGTGTGGGTTGGAGTTTGACTGTATGTGTCTGTGTGTGTGTGTGTTAAAGCTGACCTTGTTCTGATACTACTGCTATTACCACACACACACACACACACACACACACACACACACACACACACACACACACAAGCCCTTCGCCCCCTGCTCCCACCACTGACACACACTGGAGACTGTAAGGTAAGGCCACAGCTGGCAGCAGAGGAATCCTAATGACCCACAATGCAGTTCACTGAACCAGGAAGTGCCTATTAAACCAGGGGGGGACCACTGACAGTAGCAAACGTCACCCATCACTGTCACCTTGCATGACCTCAAGGTCCACTGTCTGAGTGGCATGATGCATCTGTTACAATGAAGACACTTGTGGGCATAGACCATTGACTGTGTGACATATATACTCTTCTGATCATAAGTACCCCTTCAGCAAACATCTCTGGAGCTGCTCACTCACTTAAATGTGAATATGTAGCAAAGCATTGCTGGAAAAGAACTGTGTAAATATTAGAAATTGTCTGATTGAATGGACTGAATAACATGCAGATTTAATCATTGTGTTTTGAGTTATATTTTATATGCACACATAATCTGACAAAATTATTCTCCATTTTAACAAAGTCTGGCATTTATCACTATTGCCAAAATGAATGTCTTGGGTAAAACAAATAGGCATCAACTTAAGCTGTATACTGTGTTTTGTGCTAATGAGCAAATGTTAGCGTGTTTACATGCTAAAGTAAAATGATAAACAGGGTTAACATTACCTGCCAACATGTCAGCATTGCCACAATCTACTGTAACTGCCTGGTTGTGGATGAAATCCCAACATATCCATTCTGATACCCGTGAGTGTTTGCTTTTTAGCAAATAACATACTCACAATTTCTGTTCAGCTTCAAGTGGCTGTCTGAAAAGGGACTCAAACATTTCTGAAGGACAGTGCATGATGAAATGCCCTGTGAATAAAACACTGGTGATTCAAGGAGGCCTTACTTTTGCTACAATTACATGAAGAATGGCCTTCCGTCTTAAACCCAGGGACTTTGCTATGCTACACAAAACAATATCAGGACAAGATGTAGTTTTCACAAGGGGCAGCCAATTTTCTTGTACAGTTTTTATTTTATTGTTGTGGTACTTGTGAGCATCATACATCAGGGCCAGCCTTGAATTATCTACAGGGATTGTGTATTACTGGCACAACGGTGGCCCTGACCGACTGTATGAATAAAAATAATTAAGCCTATTCAATCTAGTTCCAATAGCATGGAAATTATGCCACAAATAGCTTAAAAAATTAACATTTCTATATAAGTATTGTCCTGTGCACATCATGTAGCTCTATATGCATTTCATAAAACATTATCACCATCTTCACAGGAAGACTTGATACTCCAGACCTAATACATTGTCCAATATTGAAAGGGTCCATCCTCTGGGAAGCATACATATGATTAGTAAATTACATGGAAATTTGCCCATAATGTTTTTTTTTATTTTTTATTATTATTTTGAGCTTTCTATGCCTTAATTGGTTAGATAACACTAGATAAATTAAATGGAAAGAGGGGAGAGAGGGATGGTAATCAAGATACAACAAAGGACGCAAACCAATAACACTGCGGCTCATGGTCAGTATCCAAAACCCTTGGGCACCAAGTGCAGGATGCAGTAGTGGATATTTATGCTATAAGAGCAAAATGTTTAAGCTGATAAATAGATTAATATTCATCCTCTATGGACCATGAAAAGTTATACAAAATTTCGTACCAATGTTGTTGTCAAGTTATCTTGTTCAGGACCAAAGTTGTGGATGCATTGAATGACAGACAAAAGGGGCAAAAACATATTGTACTGTCTCAGTACAGTAAAAGAACCCTCATACAACAGAAAGATGCAGAACTTTACCTCATACTCATACTCCTCAGTCCTCTCAACCTCAGCTGGGGTATTGGACAGGTACTCTGGACATTCATAAAACTCATGTTCCATGGTGTGGATGGAATGGCAACTTGAGAGAAAAAAGAAGAATTGAAGAGATAATTAAGTTAAAGATCATGAATCAATGGCTTTCTTGAGAGATTAAAAAAACAAAAGTTCCTTACTTAAAAGTTGTATGTGTTACATATCTTAGTAGTTGCAACAAAACTCTGAACAATCAATATAGACATCAACCATTCACCCCCATAAAAACCATGACCTCTGTAAACTGTCACCATGATAACTGCCTCTCCATAATCATTGACCAGGACTGGCAGATTTGTAGTTTTATAGGACAAATTGATTTAATCTGCTGTCCAGCAAAGCCCTATAAATAGCCACAAAATTGACGTAGCGCCAGAATGCCTGCTCTATCAGCCCATTGGCTTTTAATCGCCCAGCAAAAGCTCCCATTAAAGAAAATGAATGTAGCACACAGAAGCAATTATTGCAAGCAGGTTTGGCTCTGCATAATGATATCACAGGGATAAAGTACTTAGCTATGCTGGGGATTTCCACACTATGAACAACTGCTTAATACCTACCATGGAATGAAAGAGAACAACAGAAAAGCTTCAGGGAATCTTTACTTCAATTTGAGAGAAAAAACTATCCCCTGATTCCAGATAACAAAATATAGGGTAGTAATTGTCTACTCAGTGTGTACCATTAACATTCAGCCACCCTTCAGTAGATGGAACTTCTTGCATTGGCTTCAACTTGACAACAAGTGTTTGCCCTCACCTGTCAGACAAAAGGAAGGGACAGATGTCAGGGACGGGTGGAGTAGCAGGCCGAAGTTTCGCCAGTGCCATAATGTGCTCGAAGGTGATGTCCGTTTGCGTGCAAACATCCACCACACACACATCCTGTGGCGTGCTGCTGTGGTTATGTGCAACTGTGGCCGTGGCTCTGGTGGGGGTTCGACGGAGAACCTGGACAACGATGGGGTCTCGCCTGATGGCCTCCACCACTGCCTCCTCATGGTCAACCTTGGAGAAGTCACGCGCATTCACCTGGGGGAAGAGGACACCAAATCACTAGGATACCCTGTCCTCCTTCATGTTGCATGTCATGGTGAAAAGATGCAAACCGTGTTGTGTTGTGAATTCCTTTGTCAGTGACAATAATTACAATATACATGTTCTCTGAAAACTAGTCAGTAGAAGGTGAGAGGAGATCTTAATAAAGACCACAGTGCCTTTTTTTAACCCTCATTTATCCAAGGACAATCTGACATGTATCGAGCAACCACCAGAGACAACCTGTTTCACATTCACACCTTGGAGCCTTAGTACCTTTACATGTCTCCACAGTTAGGCACCAAAGAGCTTCCTGTAAAGCAACTACAAGTTAAGTGCTTTTATAAAGGGCACTCTGGCAGTAATTCTTGATGGAGGGAGCACATTACATATTCTCCCCCCCTTTTTTTACCTATGCAGTACACTTTCCCAGCAGGTTCAGACATTTTAACTGCTGACCAGCTATTCCCAACCTTTAGGCTAAAGCCAAATTTACAGAGACTGTATAATGTACTAGATTGCCGCATTTGCTGAAGGAGAAAAATTATTTAATGAGCTCATTTTATCTCATTCTGTGTTGCACCAATATTCTTCTTCAAATTAATCTAACTCAAATGCATTATTTATTCATTGCATTTCTACCATTAAGCCCATTAGATGCAGAATAATAACAATAATAACAATACTGATTTAAGCAAATGAGCAGCAAAGTGGGGAAGGAGCCGTGGGGGTAGACCTTGCTCCATTGGGAATATCAGTTTTAGCAAGCAGCACCTACTTAATTTGCAAGCTCAGAAAAGGTTTTGCCACAAGGGAATCAGTGGAGAAGAGATGTCATATACTGACAGCTCTCAGTGTGAAAACACCCACACCTATACATTTTCTCTCTCACGCTCATGCAAGTTTAACCCAATTAGTTTAACCTCTGTATGCCAAGTTCATTTTCAGCCTGTCACATCCTGAAATTGATTGTTTGCATTGATTTTGGATGGTGTCAGAGTGTTTGTCAAGGGCTTAAAATGTGGAAGTATATGCCCAATGTCAGCATCATTATTGGGAGAATAACTTCTGGACTATCTCCTATACATTTTAGCCTGGTGTTGGAAGTAGTAGCAACAAATTGGACATCCGGCCGATGATAGTTTTCTTTATGGTATAAGTGGCCCACTGTATACCTTGCATGGGTATGGAAACTAATATACCATTATGTTGGACCCACACATGATAAATTCTACTGCCATCTGCAGCTAGGATGGCAATTAACTCATGACTGCATTGAACCTTTGACATTTCTTGTTACGACATGTTTTTGCCACATAAAGGTTCTCCTCCACACGCATTAACTTCGTTTTATCGTCCCTGAACCTATGTGCATCTCAGAAAAAGTATAGGGAAAGTTCCACAACATTTTTAAGTTGTAATGAGGTCCAGATGGACACATTAATCTCCAATCAGAGGGAATGCTCTGTAAGGCAGGAAGTGATTGTGCGGGTACACCTGCCAGTGTGTTTACCTGCTGTTGTTCCTCTATTCAATCTGCCTGTTGATGAGCTAACTGGGGGCTGATTAATCGCCAGCAGATGTGACAAAGACCGGGGATAATGGCTCAGAACGCGCAGGTTTTATGTGTGTACGTGTTTGTGTGCAACACACATTTTGTACATCATATACACGGAATTTACAAAGCATTAGGGATAATTAAACCACAAAGGAGGAGATAAAGAGAAGCAGACAAGTAAGGGAAGACTTTTAGAACATTGTGACAATTGAGATGTAAATTGGGCAAAAAGGTTTGAAATCACAAACATCGTTACTGTTTTCTTTATGTCTACATACGCTTTAAATAATGAATTACTTCTTATTTGTATTAGTTGTTCTCCATTAGTGGCATAGCAATCCATATTTAAACATTTTCCATACTTTTCCTTGACATATTCCCATTTTCTGATCTCTTTCTTTGCATTTTCCTATTGTTATATTATTATTTACTCTTGCAAAGACTGTTTCCCCATAGTGATTGTAGTTTAATTTAGTCATAGCATGGTGTCTTCCTTTTCTATCTGTATGTATGTATGTATGTATGTATGCAGGTGTGAGTGGGCAAACCCACATGGGAGATACATGCAGTCTATACTGAGACATGTAGGTGTGCGGATTCCATCAATATCAAACAGTAATTCCATTTTGATTACAAGTTCCCTTTCTCATCACTCAACAGCGCTCCTGTGACCAAGCTGACGGAGAAACAATATCAAGTCATTACATCATCTGATATAACCTATGAAAGCTCCCCGAGAACCCTAAAAATAGTCAGAGTTCACGGCAGTCCATAGGGAGGGCTGTAATGAACCAACAATCTAGCACAGCCTTCATATACCTCTCAAGTTAAAGGTTACCATTGCCAATAAAAAATGGTTCCCAGTTGCCCCAAACCAAAGCTTCTTGTCTGTCCAAACACTCTTCCAAAAGGTCAAGGTTCAAAGTGGTGTGCTCCCGTTTGGGAGGAAAGACTATAACGTAGCTTATGTGTGTGTGTTTTTACTTTGTGCGTTCAGGGAGCGCAATGTGTCATCATCGATCTTCAGCCTTTAGTGAAAATGTCATTTGCTTGTTATCTGCCCACTTTGTATGCTTGTTTTTACTCTTTGAGACACCTTCTGTATGTTTTGTGTCCTTTATTTTATCTTTTCTATCTACTGGCCTACAATGACAGAAAGCACTGACTACAGGAACAGTAGGTAACAGGGGGTTAGAAGGGTACCTTTTATTCAATGAAATATTTTAGGCTGTATAAAAATTTTACCAATCTTAGGACCTGATTATTGGACAGTCTTAAGGGTGCAGCGCGAACACAGTATAAGAAACAAAATTAATCCAGCATGTAATACATTTAAGTGAGATTAAGGTTGCTTAACCACATCAAATGATATGAATTAATTGAGTGCATCTCAATTACCAAATAGATGCGTTTTGACTTTGTAGAGAAGAATAATGGTAGACATCCTGAATTCACAGCACTGTATCCTCTCTCCTTTTGTGCTCTGAAAAGTCCAGTGAATTGGTAAAATACGTTTTGATAGGTCACTTCCAGACATAACTCCACACAGACTTTAAAAGTCACACAGATAGTCTCAGCTACCAGCTTATAATGTAACATTTAGCTGCCTGTGATACACCAATTACACACATCATTGACTTTGAGGGGTTACTAGCGGACCATGGTGCGGATATGGCCTACATGTGTTTAAGACGGGGTTGAAAGTAGCACAGTGAAAGCCAATCAGTGTCTGAGGCTTTCAATATGCTCAAGAGAGGGCTTGTGTCAACCTTTAAATGTGTCACCGGGTGTAATCAGTTGGCCACTACGATGGCTAAATGTTGTTTCCACTTTTGAATACAAACAGGAGCGATAAGGAAAGCCAAGAGATAAGACTTTGTTTGTGTGTGTTTATGTGTGTGTGTGTGTGTGTGTGTGTGTGTGTGTGTGTGTGTGTGTGTGTGTGTGTGTGTGTGTGTGTGTGTACATGTGAATGGGTGTGCTTGCTGTGCAGAGATAAGAGCGTGATAGAAACCACTCAACCTCACAGCTAAATCTGACAGATATGGTGTCATTGTGAGCAAATGGAAGCAGACGCACACAAGCCACATACACACACAGTTTAAGCATTACATCAGCTCCCAACAGACTTAAAACAGCTCTACAATGAGGTTGTTTGCATTAACCATGTTTGACTGAATAATGCCAGTATCTCAGACTGAATAGGCTTACAATGGACCACGAAACAACAAGCTGCCGAGGAGGGACCCTCGGCCTATTCAACACAGGCCTCGTCTGCCCCAGAGGAGACACAGCACTCAATACCACCAGAAAGCTTTCATACGTAAATCCCCCAGATCATGATTTTTTGTGAACTTGAGCAATACGAGTGAGATTGTTTTTACATTCATATAAATAGGCATATTGTGATGAGTGACGAAGCGCAGGTGGCGTGCTCCAATAATCTGCCATATCTCATTTCTCCCTCCTTCAGCGGCATTGAGATGATTCAGGAGGCCGCTCTTATGTGGCGAGGGCTCACTGTCATAAATGTCTCATTTCCATAATAAAAGTCTCTGACATGCAATATAACCTAGTGCAGTGGAGGCAAAGAAGATGATGGTTTCATAAATTTGAGTGGCAGGCTGTGCAACTGGTGGACCATGCTCGGTCAACTGAATCACATTGACCCTTGCCTTGTGCGGGATGAGAATACCGTGATGTTATTGATGCTTGTGTGACAAGCACCTGCGGCGAGCTAGCAAGACAGAATAAAGGTTAAAATCTTTTTTTTTTTTTTTTCTTTCCAGACTGTGTAAAATAATCAACCATACTATCAAGTTCTACATTATATTGATCTAAACTATTTGCAAATGGTCAGTTAATGATTTTGAGGCAAATGAAAGCAGCAAAGTCGTCCCTAAGTAGTTCCCTACTCAGCTACAGTCACTAATCCAGGGAGCTCATTTTTGTGTTTACTTTCGGTTGGACAAGATTTGAGAGGTTTATCTAAAACTGAAGTTTATCTGAAAGCTTTAGGAGGCTTTCTTGCTCTGATGCATCGTTTTGCTGGAGTTTGCATTTCCCTGACTCTCCTCAACAACGGTGGCAAGTGCAAATTTAACATCTCCCATTGTTAGCTAACTTCTCCCAGGTTAAAAAAAATGACAGAGTTTCTCTTTTAAGGTCCAGTGTGTAACATTTAGGAGGATCTTGTATCAAAAATGGAATAGAATATTCATAGGTATGTTTTCATCAGTGTGTTTTTATTACTTTATAATGAGATGTTTTTATCTACAGACGCTGTGGTCTGCCTTCCAAGGAAGCCGCCATGTTGAACCACCATGTTTCTACAGTATCCCAGAACAGGCCCTGTACATTTTTCCTGAGTTTTGCAGCCACCGTTGTTTGTCCTACATATTTTACAGTCCGTTCTCATTCAAAGATCATCTAACACAATACAGTAGATATAAGTCAAGTTTAGTTTCTTTATGATTCTGAAGTGCTCTGAGTGAAAAAATCCCAACGCTAATATTACCTCTCACTCACTGTACAATTACAGCACTGCTATTTCAGATGGATAGAGAAACCCAGAGCTTTGTGTAAGATGTTGCTGAGAGAGGAAAATATATAATTCACTACAATTATAGCCAATTTCAAGCTGAGTATGATGACTGCAGTAAATGACTGCTGTTATGCTGTGATCTGATTCATTTTAACCTATATTTAGTCAGGAAAGATTAGCTGAGTCCTATTTTAGCAGCATCCCAATCATTCAGCGCTGTTGTAGTTGACCAGAGCAACCACAGCCTACTTATAGTCTTCCTTTATGGCTGAATCTGTTGTTTAGTTTATTGCAACGTTGGCATTTATCTTCCCCCTGTCACTAGAAATGGATTGGCGGAGAAACTAATTGTGACATGCATGGAGAGTTCATTAGTACGTCATTGCACACGCCTAATGCTGCCTTCACATGGATTCAGGCTGATGGCAAACTGATTATCATTTTAGTGGATGAGAGCAGGACAGTAAAATTAGGCCAGCATAGAATACTGGCAACGGAAGCGGTTAAAGTTGAAATATTGTAACTTTTTGCCGTGCTCTGTGACAGAATTTACAACCGGATGTTACATATCTCCCACACAAGGAGAAAAGATGGGCAATCTGAAGAAGCTAATAATTAAATTCCATAAAATAACATACCCAAATAAATAATTGTATTTAATATATTTTTTCCATTCTCTGTAAACAATACGATATCACCATAGCAACATTTCATCACACCTTTTTTGTGCCAATATTTGTTTTATCCGTGCAAGGTGTTTGTCTGTCGTCTACTGTCTGCCTGATCCAATGTGAATGCAGCATTAATATGAGTGAAAATGCAAAATCTTGAATTCAGGTTACTCTCTTATTTACTTCAGGAATAGAAAAACCCTGACTCAACTTTAAAAGTGCACAAGGAGTTAGTGAGATTTCACCTCTGTTTTGCATTTTTAGCCCGGCTTGTTCGTCTTTCCCAATCAGCAACTGTTCATTATGCATTGTAATGCTCCGCTGTTTTACATTTCTGTATCGCACCAATTAATCAAAGTGACAAGGTATTTAATGAGAGGCAATTAGAGTGTTAACCAAAATGCAAATCAGATGGAAAGGAGCGCGTGGAAGGGGCTGCGAGAGATGTGTGTTTGTGTGGGTAGTAGTGGTGCCAGCTTGGGGTGTGCATATGTGTGTTATGTGTGTGTGATAAGCTATGGCAACGGGTTCAAGGAGATTCCGCTCAGTGCTCTTATTAGGACCCTTATTCACGGAACACAGTTCAGCTCTTGCTGCCTATGTTTATGTGCTCGTCTGCACTCATGATTGCATCTATGTCCACGCCTGCAATTGTGTATACAAGTTGTAATGAGTGTCCTTCACAGTTTTTCACAGACATGGGTCCTGCACAACAGGCAAAAACAACCAATTAGTTTTGCTTGGAGGGAGACTGCATGACAACATGAAACGTGGATTAAATAGCTGCTGTCGGGACGGATGTTAAGTAGCCCGCTCAGGTCAGTCCTGCACACAGTATCTGTATGCAGTAGATTAGACTGTGTTTTTTTCTGGGAAAAGCTCTTCACAGTGCTGGCTTGTTTTAGCTGTCAGATCTTAGCTTCAGAGGGAGTGCTAAAAGTTAAAAATGTATGTACTTTTAGCAAAAGAGTGGCGTGCTTCAAATGCTTTTTCATAGTCTCGCAGCAACAGCAGGGACCAGTGCGTCCCACATGTCCCTGTTCAATATTATCTGCTAAAAGTAACAGGCTGATGTACTGTCCTTCAACTGGTTATCCTGCAACCAAGCCCCTCAACATGAAGCATCTGCACTGCTCAAGTGTCCTTGAACAAGATCGACTTTGTCGCTCTACAGCTGATCATACGCTGCTACCTCTCTATGGAGGGCTAAAACAAAAGGTTATTTCCTACATTTCCCAGAATCATTTCAGACAGTCTTCATAATACCCAGAGTGCCATTTTGAACCATTGTGCCAATAACCCCTTTAAAACATAAAATGTCTCCTAACTACGATCTTCCTGTTCCTAATTGTCCCTCATAAAACAAAGGCTAGGATTTAATGCTGCAGCAGGCTTCTCGTGTTTTACATTTTATAAGCTGCATCAACATTTATTTTGTGAGTTGGCTAAACGACAAAATGAACAGTTTGCTGTTATCTGGTAAACATGCATAGCAAGCCAGTGTCAGTACACTCTGCCAAACGATGGTCACTATGAGTGTCTACATGTTGAATGTTGGCACAACAAGGTGAGCTATGGTGGACACCTTTGCTTAAAAGATACACAGCATGTGTATGTATCTATTTTCATTAAAATGACTCATGGATTTTTGATCTAATCTTATTGTCATTCTTCTTTATGTGAGGTGTTTTTTCTTTGTCTGGGCGTTTCTTTCCCTTTTTGTCGGTCTTTGTCACTGTAAGTCAGTCAATTTCATTTAAATTCAGTGTGTAAAAAGGCTGTATTTTGCCAAAGCACTAGACGGCAGAGCTTTCTGTTTCTACCTATGTGTTTTTTATGTGTGTCTCAAGGGTTTTCTCCTGCCTCGCTCTTCACATGTCTATCTTTCCACAACCCAGCATACCAACACCAGCAGTAGAAACACACAGGCAGACATCAGAGACTGTTGACTTGTGACTGTCATTCCAAGCAGCCATTTCTGATGTAAGTGGGGGGAAATCAAAGGTTATCATCTGTCAGTGAACGCATTAAGAACCATCTCATTTCCTGCTCTTTGTACCACTTCCATATTCAAGGCGGGCTTCCTTTCAATTAGGCTTCATGAATACAGCTACATCCCACTGGTAAAACCTTGGAATGAAACATGATTTGTCTTGTATTCTGCTTTTTGGAATTACAATATGAGTATTTTCTTTTATTCATAAGACAACCACAACAGCGTGTGTGTTAGTGAGTGATACTTCCAAGGGAAAAACAGCCTCCTACTGTATCATAACTGAGGTAATCGGAAGCATATGAACTCCAATTAAAACATTCTTTTCTCTAATGCGTACCCCAGTATGCTATTATAAAATGACTAAAAACCCAGTGGCAAAAGTCAAGAGGTTTGCTTCATACTGCCTAGTCTAATCCACAATCTTATTCAACATCTACCGTAGCCTGCCGGTTTCCTTCATTTTCTCTCATAAATTGACTAATGCCTTTTGTCTGGTGGGCTCATACATCATGGCATGGCCAATGTGTCTGTGTTTAACTAATAGGCTCTGTGTCCTCAAGCAGCCACGGATGGCACGGGTTATGACAAACTGCATCAACAAGACATTCATTACCCTCAACATCCTAGCAACCAAATCACAATTACCGCGATCCACGAGTGAGCATCCAGTCCCGCTGCCACACTCTTATTCCTCGCACACCATGTCGCCAATGCATAAATTAGCCTTCTTTTGTCACACTGGGGGGTTGGCGGGTTGAGAATTAGCTCAGTTTGTTTTGCTCGTGATGAGACGGGGTGCACTGATGGCAGATGACTGCAAAACTTCTCAACTGACAAATCAATAGAAGTCACTTTCGTTCTCACTCTGCGTGCATCTGTACACATGTCTGTGATTGTGAGTCTGGGGATTAACCAAATGTGTTTGTGTGTACATTTTACGCTTGTATGCTTGTATGTGTGTTTGTGTGCATCCATGCAGACAGTTGTCTTGACTGAGTAATGCACTTGCCCTGCGTTATACCAGGACTCTATTGTTGCACTGTGTCCTCCCCACAGTCATTAGATCGCCATTAATCTCTCATCTGCCATTAAAACAACAGCCAGTGAGCTGGGCTGAACAATACAGGGGCCCTTCCTCCAGCCCCTCGACACATACTTGCAATGAGTTTGAATTAGGCTCTCGGGGGTCACCGATTAGACCCACATAATTCATCCAGACGGCTGAGTTCACAAAGAGGTTATGTGTTACTCCTCTATATGGAAAAGCTGAACATCATACATGCCATCTATTCTTTTACAGTATGTAGTTTAAAGAGCAAGACTGGTGATGTTCTAGATTTTTCTTATTGTCAGCAAATTAAACAGGTTGATCCTGCTAACAAATGAAGTAGGCCTGATATAGCTCATTTTTATGTGCCATTGTTGTCGAAAAAATAGTGTTAAAAACAAATTAGCGATCCCCTTGGGGACACATCTTTCGTTACCAAGAATCTGGGTATTGTAGTTTGTTTGAGTCAATTCCACAACCCCCATTCTGATGCCATAAATACCCACCAGTACACCAAATGTGTATTAACCCGCTGCTGAAAATAATCCCTACATGCACTAAGTTCTCCTGTTTGAGTAATCTGTGCTAAAAACTCCAGTGCCCAGGTATAAGGAAATTCTAAGGGCTTTTAGATATTAAACTACATACCTGCGACCTATTTTAAAGATTTCCTTCTGTAGGAACCACTGGGCATGGAGTTCAGTGGCAAAGAAGAAAAAGTACTGAGATGGACTTAGTAGTAGCATTTCATTTATATTTAGATTTTTTTACATTACATTTCACATTACTTATTTATTAATATGCATTATTATAGTGTTTTTGATGAAATGGAGTTGTTTTGTGGAAAAGTTTGTCCATTTTTTTAAACTTTACTTACAGTTAATGCTGCTCTTTCAAGATCCCATTCAGTTTTGCTGCCCTTGTTTTCATTGTTCTGGGTCTAAGCAACCTCAGTGCTGAGGGTGAACCGTAAAGACACACTAGCAGGGGTCTAACAGTGTCATTAAAGTGCCACCGCATGCAAACACCAGTGAAGAGACGGACAGAGGTGGAAGGTTGACTATGACGGAATAAACGCTGACTGAATACATCACAAGGGAATTAGCATAGCCCATTTAAATCTTTGAAATAAAACAGGAACTTAGAGAAAAAACTATGGATCCAAAATCATTCAGGAATGAGTGAATGTACACTAGTTTCACCATAAATCAGTGGGATAATGATCATCCTAAATGTAGAACAGTTGATCTCAGAAAAGGAAGCATCTTTTTTAGATGTATGCCGTCTTGGGTTTGAATCTATCTTATCCACATGAGCACAGATTTGGTTGAAGGCAAAAAGAGCCAGCTCTGCATGCAGGGGCATAATTAGTAAAACATGCTAAAGCTTGGAAAGTGAAAACATTTTACTGGGGAGCCAGAAGATAAAAGATTTATGTGATGCTCTTTGCATAAAATTAAGGTTTTTTTTTACGAAGCCTAGAGTGTGAACTTACCATCTTTTCCCTCCTCCCACCAAACCTTTGCCGTTTTAATTTTGAAGTGATGCATGTTTATGCTCACTGGAAGCACCTAACACATTAGCATTATTCATAACATGAAGCTTCCTCAGTCCGCCCTTTGGTGGAGAAGAAAAACGACTTCACACTCCACTAACTGTGAGCAGGCAAGAAGAGCTTCTTTGCGATGAAAAATACCTTCATCCAAAAGCATGGTTGGTTAGTTAAGTGAGAGACACACAAATGGTGCAATTTACCCCTCATTCGACCTGCCTCAATCAAGACTTCGACTTCATTCACAGTTTCAAGCAGCTGAGCATAAGTCTACAATATGACTGAGTGAATGGGTAATCACATCTGCTACCAACGTATTATCAGCCAGGTGATGATTGGTGACTGCATTTGGGTAATTTTCAGACCAAATCACAGATTGACTTTTTAAACCAAATCGTTGTTTCTTAAAATGGGTCACAAGCCTAATTTGTGTGAGTCTCCACGTAACACGGCTGTGAAGCATTTTGTAATGATGACAGAAAGATAGCACTGATGCTTGTTGTGGCCCCATATCTGAACTTTTTAAAGAGAAATATTCAACCTTATAGCCAGACATGTCGATATTGGACAGTTTGAATTACATTCTTGTTTTCTACAATATCTGCACATGGCAAATGGTATGGTTAAGGTGCACATTATTGGCCATGTGTGACAGCATGTAAAACTCCAGTCTCCATGCATAAAAGTCACATATGCTACATGCCCATCCACCACCCCCTTACTTTCCCCCTTGATACTTAAAGGTGCAGAATCATCCAATATGAAAGTAACTCCTAAGAATCCTGGGTTGGAAAAAGTTGTCCCTGATTGGACAACCATATGAGGAAAGAAAGACACCATCATGAGAAAAACCAAAGGACCATTAGATCAGGAAATGCACACATTGTTTGATTGTTCTTTAAGGTTTCTTTTTTACTATAAGACATCTAGAACAATTCCAGATGTAACCTGCACTTCAGGGAAAACACCATTGCCACCCTAAAACTGGTGCTTGGTATACCAGTTACATGCCTCTCAATTCTTGGAGCAAGACTGTGAGTTTGCGCTGCCTGCACCTGCTGTGGTCTCTGCCTTTACGCTGATAATTTCCCAAACCTAACAACATTTAATGAAACTGCACCACAGATAGGACAATCAAATACATTTCCCCAAACCAACAACAACAACAAAAACCCATCCACAGTGCTTCGGCCAGTCTCCATCCTGAGGGCATTTCCCAAATCGACACAAGGCTTATGGTTACACCCCACTCTAAATGTAATCACCCCCCCTACTATGCAGATGGTTTAGTGTTATTCTATCTGTAACTGGACTCGATGCCAGGCTCTGAGTGGGCCTAATGACTCCTAAACCCAAGTTGGTTAAGTGGGAATCCAACACCAGCGCCCTGCTGTAACCCAATCTCCCTTTAGACCACCTGGACCTAGAATCCACAATGTGGGTTCAAACACACTTGACAGTGGCAGTACAACAGTGCATTAGCATTTTTAAGCATTTAGGTAACAGCCTGATCAAGACACACAGTGTATGCAGAATGATTTAGATTTGAAAACAAACTGTAGAGCAGATGTCATGATGGCTGAGAAGAATATCATCACTGACATTACAAGCAACCAGCTGTAAATGTTCACGACTCAGAGCCACTGTTCTTTGAAAACGGTTGTAACAAATACCCCTGTCTTCCCCAAATGATTATGTGTGGTGGAGAAATTCTTGGCAAAGTGAAAGAAGAGCAGGGGGGGGGTTCTTTTTATATTTTAACTGACATTTGGTCTCAGATGAGAATTGCTCCTTCGCTGCCAAAAAACTCATCCAAAGATCTGACTGAGAGAATTGTTATGCTAATATGAAGGATGTTAGAGGTTTTTTATGTCTCAGAAGTTGTGTTTTCAGCATTTTACTCCTGCTACGGCTAAATATCTAGGGGAATCTTTTTTTGTGTGCACATATTCAATGTGTATGTGTGCATTTTTGTAGTAGCGTGTTGCAGCAAATGCCTGCAACATATCCATAACAACTCCAGATGGTTCGTTGTAACATCTGTCTAAGCTGACAAAACATAGCCTGCAGCTTGTGGCCATAAGGTGTATTATTGGGTTATTCTGGCACAAGGTTGGCTTCAAACTGTATAACAGTCACTGGCTGACAGCACACACACTGAGACTAGACAAAATTAGTGTCTCTCTCCAACACATGAATGACAGACAGGCCATCTCTGTGTCCTCCATCACTATATTTTTCTTTCCAGGGTTTTTGCAACACGCAGAGAAAACCCGTGGCACCTCAGAGGATGGGGTTGTGCCAAAGTGTATTAATGAGTCAGATAGACAGACAGTGACAAACAGGCAGAAAGACAGACAGGGGCAGTGGAATGGAACGGACTTGACACAGTGTCTGGCAACTGATAAGTGATGGGAGGAGGAGGAGGGCGAGACTTTCTGTTTTGGAAAGGGCGAGGTTAAGAAGGGGAGAAAAACAGAAGAATAGGGGGATTTAAAGGACTTATTGATGTCTTTACTCGCTCTGGTTCTCTCCCCTCGTGCTTTGCCGGTGTACTTTCTTCCTGTATTTTCTTTCTTCCTCACACCTTTTTTCTCCCTTCTCTACCTTTCCATTTTCCCTCCTCTACCTTTCCATTTCCCCCTCAACCCCATCTTTCTCCCTCTCCCTACCGCCTATCATCTTGACCAGGCCACTTGGCCTATTGGTTAAGTATGGTAATCAGCTAGAGGCTGATAATAACTGATAAGTCCTCTTGTCGGGTCCTAAGAGCTTGAATGACATTTTTACACAGTCGTAAAAAAAAGGAAAAAGGCCATAAAGCTGATGAATGAATGGACCCTGTGTGATTTTCCTTCTCTGTGGTACATGAATGTACACAGTATGTCCAAATAGGCATATCTACCTCTTAATGTTGCCATGTAGTTGTGTGTACATGCATCATGCATTATTTCTTTGCCTTGTCTGGTGGGGGAGACAGGAGGTGGGGTGAGGAGTGTCACTCATGCCCACAGAAAGGGCTTTCATCCTGGGCTTATCAGAGCCAACACAGGGGGAGATTGTTGGCTGGTGGAGCGAAACAGCGACTGTTGCACACCAAACCAGTCTTCCCCTGACTTTATGACACCCCCCCACATACACACACATACACAAAGACACTCAGCGATAAAGTGGTGTGTATGTATGCTTGCATACAGACGGATAAACAAAGAAAGACAAAGCACAGCATTGACATCAATCTACAGAATGAGCTTTCTGTCACTCTGTACCGTAATTACACACTGCAAGGAAACACACACATCCACGCAAATGTGCAGTTTTTACATTTACAGTATGATCAAAAATACCTAATCAATCTGTTCCAACACACAACACCAGGGTGCTGTTGCCCGTATTAACCTGGCATTAACCTGACGCTGAATAATCACCCATTTCCTGTTTCCAGTCTTGGCCAGCAACCAGAAGACGTGCTACCCACGGCGCTGGTGACGAGGCCATATGCACCCTTAAATCATGCGGTATTATCACCATGCTGTGCTCCAACGAGCAACTATAACCATGATGGAAGACACCAGATGATCTGTGTTCAGCGGCAGAGTTCATTTCCATAATGCTAGATTAACATTTTTAGGGAGAAAAACCATTAGCCAAGTTTATTATTTAGTACCTCTATGCCTTAAAGTGTAATTGTTACTTTTCTTCCCCTAGATTTTAAACTTTAACTTTCATATTTTGGAATGAAAACACAGTATATACAGTAAAATAAGATAGATTTAAATGCAAGTACAGATGAATGTTTTGAGAAATGTGAAAAATCTGAAGATTTAGAAACTGAATGATGCTGCGTTGCTTTGATTGTAGCTTGAGAGATGTCTGTTTTCTGACATGCAATACAAAACTACAATGTGTGTGTGTGTGTGTGTGTGTGTGTGTGTGTGTGTGTGTGTGTGTGTGTGTGTGTGTGTGTGTGTGTGTGTGTGTCTGTGTGCAACTTGTCAAGTGGAATTACACTCACAGGTGAAAAGGTCAAACTCACTGACCCACACAGACAGGAAGACAACTTGTTTGGCCAAAAAATGCATGAAAAAGTGGAAAGGTCACTTCATGCAATACTTTCTGAAAACCCTCCAAATCCCATCAGAGAGAGAGAGACAGATAGAGAGAAAAGGAGGCAGTGAGTTCAAGGCCTGTGTTGTGCCCCTCTGATAAGTGGACAGCTGATGAATCAGGTGATACCACCTCCCTTCATCCCCTGTTGGTCATCTGTGGCACATTTTATGACCCAAACACATCATTCTGAGGGGAGATCTGGGAGCAGAAGATTATATTAATCACCATTCCACGGATCCCAGACTTCTCCGTCATGCATGCTCACTCTTGGATCACAGGAGTACTTTGCTGTAGTTGCATGATAACTGCAGTCAGGTGCTTTTCTCATTTCCTTAACTTCATGTTCTGCTTCCCAGGTCTCTCCACTGCTGAAGAAAAACCTCCCCAACCATCTCCAGCTTGTGTAACCGATAGCACCGACATATTTCACATCCCTATCTGGATGAAGTCATGGTCCAGGTCTGAGGTGGCCATATGGAGGTGACGGCTGTGTGGGTCTAACCACAGCTTCCCCTGCTCTGTGTGGCACTCTCTGGACACCATAGGTGGTGGCGGGATGAAGGGGTGAAAGTCTAGCCCCCTCCATGCTGTCTAACAGGCTGGACATGTGGCACAGCATCTGTCTCCGGAGGACAGGCCCACACCAAAGATTGGCCTGGGTCACAACCATACACACCCACATATGTACAAATGGGAATTAAAATGGACACAATATAAAAGTATATGAAATATCTTCCTTAACTGTTCATTTGACACACCCATGGATACTGGCCTTTTAATAATACAGGCCTCCATCGGATATGACCAGTCGAGTGTTTTTAGGAAGTCTACATTAGCACCTCACAATTTACATCCAGTGCCAACATTCAGTGGGGAACCAGTGTGTCCTAAATGAAGTGAGGCAGAAAGAAAGGTGTGGGGGCTGTGTATCTGACTTTTGTGCATGAGACTGGCGCTTGCGTCCCATTACATAATTGCAATTCATGTTTGCCTTTGTATTATCTATGATCTTTCCCTAACCTTAACAATGCATCAACCAATGTCTTGAGAGGGTACTCTTGCAGCAGAGGGGCAACTTACTTGTAATTGTAAATAGTAAAGACTAAAGAAAATGGTTAACAACGTCTTCTGACACAATAATACAGAATGTATTTTCAAATATTATGTTCCACATTACGTGAAATGCCTGCATGAATTAGCTTTTGTCTTCCTCATTAAGTCCACTATATGCATGCATCATTTCCTCTGAATCCCTTGAGCGTGGGTACAGAAGTTGAATTTGTGAACAATGAAAGCTACATGTAGGCAACTACATAACACAAATACACTGAATGGTATTACTGGAAAAAATGCTGACATAAATAGTTGTACTTTAAGTAAGGGATTTGATATAATGACAATAATACCTTGAGGTTATATATAAATATATATATATATATATATATATATGAACTAACATCCAATAGCTGAACTTTTTAACAAGAGGAAATTAACCAGATCCAAGCAGCTCTCACTCACCAAACCATGCTTTTGTTTGGTTTAAATTTAAATTTTTTTTCTCCATAGACAAAAAACACTTCTCTATTACTTAGCAGAAATACAGGGGATGATTATACAAAGGGTAGTTAGTGGCTGTTGTATATAGGCTGTATAGTGTTGTTGTGTGATACAGTAATGCTGAATTTGGTACAACTGAAAGAACAAAACACATGTGTCCTGTGAGGCTCTGGAGGCCAGAGGCTATGGGACAATTTAAGACTGCCACAAGCGAAATACATGGAATGGCAATTGCCACAGCCAGAATGGAGCCCCGCGGTGTAGAGATGCACACACACAAAATCACAAATGAAACGCTGAATGTAAATGGTCTGACGAGAGTCATAAATCTCTCTGTGGCCGCTGGGCAGCTGGGGTCGGGCAGCCAGCAGTCCTGTCAAAATGGTGCAGCTGTGTGAACAGAGATAGCCAATGTGGTGTAGGACACACCGAGGCAGGCCTGCAGGCTGAAAACTGGAATTGGCCTCTGAAATGCTCTGTTACTTTTTCGAAATGAAAGGTGCTGAGCAGGTTTGTTCCAAACACTATATATCAATTTTGGGGGGAAAGTCATTACCATAACTCCCAAATAGCTGCAATCCACTTTTGTAGAATTGTCATAGTTTCATCCACAAAAGACATTTAACATCTTTAAAATGAAAAATCACCCCAAAGGCCTGGTCACGTCTGAATGTGGCATAGAAAAAGAATCAATCGAATGTGCGCAATGTTTGGTTTTAGAGGCTTGGTGACATAGTGACTATACCGGAAAGGCTAGCTGGTGAACTTGTGTAGATGGCAATCTAGTCACTAACACACTAGCCATCTAGGACCGAGCTAGTGGGAGTCATGCATGCTGTTTACTGTGCGCTGGGGTTTTGCCATCAGAATTGTACGTTATTTCAGTCAAAAGTTTTGTTGAAATGGGAAAACACTTTCTGAGTTGCTTACTGTTAGTTAGCAATCTTGTTAGCTCAGTCGCTAATGGGACAATAAGTTCACACAGTTCATTCAAAAAAGGTTTTTGCACCATCAACTCATTGTCTCATAACCAATTCTCTTCTATGAAACTGTTTAAACTTTAACAGAGGAGGAGGTGAAAAATGGGATGGTGCAACAGCTAATAAGCTAAGATCGTATCCTCCATTTTTGAGACTCTGGATCTCTATCCCTTTAAAGATCAACACTTTCAAGATGGCTTGCTACTTGCCATTGGCACAAATTAGTGGGTCAAAGTTCATCAAAGTTAAACCCAATGAGAGACATTTGCACTGATTTACTTTGCCCACACAAGAGAATTGACTAAGCATGTCGATTCCATTTGAATGAATTGATTTTGGCATAAAATTTTGCTATTTTGAATGCTGGTTTGTATGATCAGGCTTCAAGACTTAGATTTAACTTATGCAGTTTAAATGCTGCTCTAAAAATTTGGGTCAGTACAGTTCAAACACAGGCAACTGCCTCCCTAAGGTGGACGTCAAAGCAGAGAGCAGAGAAATAAATGCAAACTGAAAAGACAGGTTAAACTGTTTTTCTCATTGCTCTAACAAGAAATCACATTGGTCAGGACTCAATGACCAACACATAAGGGAGTGGGTTACAGTTACAGTTCGGCCAAAGCCTCCAGTGCAGTGCCATTGTGCACCTGTTTTAGCCCTGCTTTATAGTACAGTATCAGCATCCTTTGGTTTTCCACTGGTCTAATGAGCAGGTGGTTTCCAATTGTGTAGAACCGTTGGAAGTACCACAGAACAAAAACACTTTTAGAATCTGTAGTGTTGTGTGTGTGCCAAAGTAAAATGAGAAAGGGGAGAAACAGATTGCTGAGAGCGAGAAAGACAGAGGGGGAGAGAGACTAATGAAGGTTATAGAGAAGGAGAAAGTAGGGAAAAGGAAGGAAAAGAAATGAGTCTGGGATGATAAAAGAGAAAAAGAGACAGAGGGATTGTCTAGGAGTCTCTCTGGATTTGCAGAATCCCCTTAGCCTCGAGTTTCGGGACAAAGTCACACTGACACACTTACTGCATGGTGAGCTCTCCTTCTTTCCGTCTTTCTCTCTTTCTCTCTCTTTCTCGCTTTCTTTCATACTGGTAATGAGAACTGTAGGTGTTCGCTGACTGCCACATACACACCACAGAGCGTTTAACAGTAAAGCAGGTGTGCTCGCTGACACACATATGCACACGGTATTCTTGGACGTCTGCCACAGTGCCAGGACACCTAGAGTGCGATGCGGAAATAGGAGGAAACCCTAAGGGTCATTTTTATATTAGTTCCAGCCAATCTCCTTGTAAACACCATGCTTTATAATACAATCATACATCTGCTGTTATGTTATGCCAAATGGAAATTGCCTGTGCTATAGCTGTTATAAAGCTTTAGATGCCAAATGTGAATTTTGGGAAACATGCTTTTGCGAGAGTTATATGAGAAGATTAGATACTGCAGTTATGTCTGTGCAGCAACCAGTTACCATATATGTTGGTATAGAGGATTGGAAACACAAGGGAAAGCTAAACTTTGCTTTTTGTACAGCTTCAATAAAACAAGATAGTGAGCTTTAGAGGTGCTGATAGGTGGATTTTGTTACCCTTGAACAAAGCCAGGCTAGCCTTTTCCCCTTTTCCAGTCTTTGTGCTAAGCTAACCAGCCACTGGCTCCAGCTACATTTTTACTGTACAGACATGAGAGTGGTATCAGTCTTCTGATCTAACTTTAAAAAAACAATATGTCAAAGCTATTCCTTTCTATATGTGTTTAAATAACTAGATAATGGCAAATTGCTCAGGTTAACATGCTATACTTATTGCTTTGTTCCGGGCAGTTTATTCAGTTCAGCTCAACAATACAAAAGGAGCCGTGACCTTCTAGGGTTTCTTTTCATTGACATGGCTAATTTTCTTTCACTCCACCCAGGCAGACAACACAGACATCCACCGTCTCATTAAAGCATGGGCACATTTAGTCAGCGAGCGTAATGAGCTTGAGACTGCAGCAGTGTGAATAACGTTCATGAAAGCAGCGGTGAATGCTTGTGTAGGGATAATGTCTTACATTTTACAGAGCCCATGACCAGAAAACAGGCTGTCATTGTCATCATCAACAACAAAAAACTGACAAAAGCCTTACTGTCATCATTATTGCACACAGTAAAAGTTTATTTCTCACCACGGCTATAAATGCACACACTTTGGATGGTAGTATACGATAACAGTATACAAAACTAACAAAGTATTCAACAGACCTGCTCAGTCTCATTATGCTGTATCCAGTTTCCCCGCTGTCTGTAACTGTGTAAGATACTAAATGATGAATGAATCCTTGCTGCTGCTGGCTTCGTATTCGCCTGTGCTCTACTCAACAACAGAGAAAACCCAGAGCACGTGTTTCCCCACAATCAGCTCCACGCATATAACCATATCGCTGTTGTAAAAACCCTGTACCTGCTACACTTCACATTCATCTTCCTCTGCTCTGACTCAGTTTAACAGATGAAACCTTTTAGAATACCAACGACAGTTTTTAAAAAGCAATCATTTTTCTCCTATTTCTAAAGGAATGGCATCTTTGAGGTATGTGTTTTCTCAGCACATTCGCACTTCCTATCTAATCAACACATTCCAGCCAAGCCCTGTACAAGATGACAAGTTACACATTCACAGTGTTTTACTGCTCATAATGACAATATGATCGTTTGTGGGGGTAATAACGACGAGTGTATGGCTTCTGTCTCTCAAAAATGCATCTAAAATAAATCAAGTATTTCTTATATTGCAGAAAATGTATGAATAAAAGGGCTTAAGGTCGATGAAACTGTTCAAGTCATAATGTCGCCGAAGCTGAATCGTATTTTTACATGACAGAAGCAATGTGAAAACCGTCATTTCAGGTCAGAGGATGAAAAAACAAAAAGTCCAGTTCTGACAAACAACAGAGAAGAAAACAGCAGAAGAGATTTGCTGGTTGTTCTTTGAACTGTAGCGCTTCTAGACAGTCGCAGGCAGAGGAGATGTGATGAATTCCCCTGGAGCCAGCGCGGGAAAAAGAGCTGAACTTGTTCTCACATCTCCTACTGCTGAGGAGAAATAACTAGCTCCTCTCACTTTGATGGAGAAAGGAATGAACACACACTCACACACATACATTCACACACGCACACACACTGGAAATCTGCCTTGCTGCTTGGAAGTCACTCATTTTTGTACGTTTCTCTCATGTCCCTTTCCCATTTTTCTACTGTTTCCACATTCAACCTCTCTTTCACAAAATGACTCTGACTTTGCTCAGTTCCTCCTTGTTATTCTGTCTCACTGTCACCTTTCTTGCTCTTTAATTCTTTTCATCACTGCCTCTGCTGTCATTAACTTTATCACGCTGATCATTCCCATCATCAAACCTCCTCCCTCTCCTCCAAGTCTCACTTACCTGTGCAATCTCATACAGCAGTTTGTAGTGTTCCTCCCGTTTCTGCAAGGTGCACAAATTGCAGCCCATTCTAGTTGTCAGGGAAACAGTGCTGAGTGCCCGCTGGAGTGTGTGTGCTGTCTGCGGTGTGTGTGAGCTCCCCCTGGGGCGAAACACACTCGGGCTCCTCTTCCTTGGCTCCCCCAGACCTCTTTCTCATCCGTGTATCCTCAGAGATCCCTTCTAGTTGCTCCGAGCGCAGAAAACACACACACACACCACACGCACACACACCCACGTGTATCAACTCACTGCTATAGTAGAGGCTGTGGATGTAGTTCCTTCAGTGTGTGTGTTTGTGTGGAGTGTATCAGTGATAAGATGAGTAAAAGCACCTTGCTTCTCTTTCCCTCTTGCCTGTCACTCCTTTCCCTGATTCTCACTTGCATGCCTACATACACTCACTCCTCTCTCCACCACCTCCTCTTCTCAGTGTGAGCACACACTCGTACGCACACACACTTTTGGCTCATGGAGACACACCTCCTCCTGTGGCAGGCTGCCTACACATGCCTGCTCCTACTCCGGCTCATGAATACACAGCGTTCCTATTGGCTGTTTAAGGAAAGGGGCTGGAAGTGGAGGGAGGAGACTGGTGTTATCTAGTGGCAGATTCAGTATCTGAACATCAGTGTTGTTATTTGCAGGCGAGGTGAAGAACATGCTGCATGTGTGTTTGTGCTAGTGGCTGCATCTGTATTTGTATGCTCAAGAGTGCATCTGTTTGGTATCTGTGTGTTTACATTCCACCAACATGCAAAATCCCACCTCCCTTACATTTCAGTGCAAAAAAAAATTCAATACAGCAAACTCCAAAGAGGAGTTAAAATGCCATCCCTACAGTTAATCAAGTTACTGAGAGGGCTGTTTGTCTGTGCACACCTTCAACAACTGGATTTGGCATAGAAATCAATCTCATTTGGATTCAATCAGATAGCCTTTTGCACTCAGTACAATGGTTGGATGAGTGGTGTTTAGTCGCTGCCATAGATTTACAGTCAGAGCGCGATAGTCACCAAACAGATGCTCGCTCTCTCACTCTCTGCCGGCAGTTAGACAAGGGCACCGGACCGGGCTGACACACACAGGAAGAAACACAGACTAGTATTGATTGGCTTCAAATTAGCTTCCAGCCCAACTGGCCTCTCTCTAGGAGGGTGAGAGGACAGAGGGGGAGTGAAAGAAAGAGAAGGTGATGGAAAGAAGATGGAATAGATGCAGCAAAGATAAACGGAAAGAGCAGTGATGGTATTACAAACCTGTCATAGTAGATTGTAGTAGTATGCTAATTTGCTGAAACGCAGTACTGCCCAGATTCCAATTTAATGAGGAAAAGTTGTAAATGAAAATTTTTATGGTTATTCACTAACAGCACTTGGATTGGGAAAGAATCTGGTCTTGGTTTAATAGTAAAAAAGTAAACTGTGACTTGAAAAATCGGACTCTTTAAAGTCCAACTGAAATTTTTACTTTCCACACATTTTATGTAGCCTAAGGTAAATTTAAATTATGCATAACTGTGTGTAAGGTTCCATATTTCAAAAGAAGATAATACAATATTTGGAATGTGGAAACATTGTCAAAGCTTCACAGGTGTTTCCTGTGGCAGTATTTGGTTGAAAACAGCGGTGATATTGTTGCACAGTATTCATAAAATAAGCACTATATGGGCTCGCTGTAAATAAGTACCATTAGTGAAAGTGGAAGCTAGCAAGCTAGGCTAACGACTAGCTTTCACTCTGACCTAGCTTGACAACATTAGCACTAATTCCCACTAGACATTTCTGTTGGTTCAAGTTGTTTGCAATACATGCTAAGTCAAGTACACAAGTCTAAACTACACACCAGATATGCTGGTTTCTTAGGAAAAAAATATTGGAACAGGAAAGTGAAGCGAGGGGCCCGTAATCTGCAGCTTACTGCTATGCTAAACTAAATCCTACACACTGGTCCTTTAACCGAAATTTTAACCCTAATCAGAGTGCTTTGTAGCTTAAACCTAACCACAAAGGACGTGAACCCTGGTCATCAGTCTCAGTCCTGTAGCCTACTTTGTACGCCTGCCCTCCAACTAACCACCTCCATCCAATAATTAGTACACATTTCTAGGAGACAGAGTTGAATGTTAATACACTTATACAGCATAAATTAACATAGTAGCCCTTGCTGTGTTGCCCAAGGACATACATATATCGTTTTTGTGTTCTGTCTCCAGTCAAATAGAAAAGAACGTATCAAATTGAAACTGCCGTTACAGAACAACACATTGTTTTGTCCTGAGGGAAGTTCAGTCTACATTTTGCAAGGACAGCCTTCAGCATCATATTGGGAAGAATTAAACTCACTTAATGTCTTGTAGTGCACGTTTTATAAACTTAAACGTCAGTGTTGTGTAGTATGAGTTTGGGTCATTCTTTTCTTTACAAGAGGTCAGTACAGTTTATAATGTAGCATAATTGATTTTACAGTGAAATGAAAAGATTGCATTGAAAGTATAAAATCTGTTATTGCAAACTGTAAACTTCCAGCCAAGAGGCTTCAGGATACACTCCGTCTGCATGACGAATAGCCGTCACTGCTAAGACTATGAGCGAGAGCACAGATGTGTCATCCTTCTTATCACCAGTCATGCAGGTACAAGGACCATAGTGGTTCAGTCAAGGGCAGCAGAGCAGATCCAGATACAGCCCCCCAGATAACACTTAACCCTTTCTCTCCATCCACTCTTGTCCCCTTCTGATTAGGTCACCGCTTTCTCCGCTGACCTCTGAAGGTGACTTCTCAGGGGTGACATCACCACCTAACGCACTTTAGGGTTCTTCTGTTTCTTTTATTTTCTTTTGTTCTTTTTTATATTCTCTTCTATCAGCCTCTCCCACTCTATTCCAGTGCTGATCTTTGCAGTCTGAGTATGGGATTAGCAATACTACCAGACTCTGGTTAAACTGCCACTGTGATCATCCATAAGCTCAGATTTGCTGACGGACACACATACAGAGAGCTAAACGTGTGTCCAGGACACACAAACACACACAGTCCCATATAGACAATGAAAACGAGACATTTTCCATCTTATTCCTGCACATTTTATTGAAAGGACAGTGAATCTGAGATGCATGACGTTTCTCCTGAAGGTGACATCATCATTGTGGTCATTTATGGCCTATCACCATCCTTTTTATTGTTCATATCACCCACTTTCCATCATCTCTACAATTTCTCTCCTCCATTTCATCATCTTCTTCTATTGCCCTTTGTGTACATGAGACACTGGCCAGATGTCTGGCTCATGTTCTCATATAAAATTGAAGAGGAGACTCGTATAACTTTAAGAGATGTGGGATTTTAACCATACAGATCAGAAATCATATGCAGAATATTGCACAAACAAAATGCCTGCTTCACCGTCTTTGATGTCTGACAACTGGACTGGCAATACAGCAGCAGAGTGGTGTCATGCCTGTAAAGTTGCATGTTCAAAAAATCCTTAGACAAGTAGTTAACTTTAGTGCGAGGAGGGCTGAGGTGGGTTCAAACAGCTATACTGGTCATTTCATATTTTATGGTAAAGTCCGTCAGTGTGATCAGCCAGTCAGTCAAAGGTTAACCAAAAATAGCTTGCTGCAGGGGGAAAGTGTTGCACTTCAAAGGCAGCCTGAAACGCCACATTAGCATAATGTCCTATATGGCTGTGATTGAAAGAAAATTGGCCTCTTCGCACGATCCTCTCTGAAAATAGAAACTTGTTAGGTAAGCTCTGAACCATTTCAGCATTGACTTTACAGTAAATCAGAGTATAAACTTTTGAAAAGAAAATTCTCAGAGTTGTAGGTATGGCAGGTAATTACAGCTGCGTGAATCCCACACCAAGATGTTCAAAGGCCACAGTATCCTTGACGACAGACGGAGCAGTGCATCATGGGTAGAGAGCTGATCTAATCAGGAACGATGATCACGCATTCGGTCCGTGCTCAAAGGCCTGCCCTCTGCAGAATACCAACAAACTGCTATTCAATAAGTTACCAGTGCAAACTTTTCTCTCTCTCTCTCTCTCTCTTACAAAGTTGCCTTGAAGCACATCAGCATAGACACATCCCGGACACAACGGAGAGGCGCATCTTTAACGTTAAAACACCTCCAGGACTCATCTTAAGATCTTGGTTTTATGATGATCTGAGAGTGTCCTTCATGCAATGTCATTTATGCCTCTTAAGGAGGACAGATATTCAAAACAGCACCAGATTCTCTTTCAAAGAAATCGGAGACGGAGCTGTGAGGCTTGCAGCACATTTGTTTTGACGAAAGTAGGAAAACGTGCTAATCAGTTCCGATGTCAGTCTTAAATTAGCAGCTTAGCCCTTTGTCAAAATCAATCAATTCTCAACCACCTGTGGCTATAAAAGTTTCCTTTTTAAAGTGACTTTTAGACGTCACGCCATGTGTGGAAAGATCAATACAAAACAGCAGCATTTCTGGTAGTGTCTGGCCGTCTCAAAGCCAATGGCGTGAGAAGAGCCTGAGGGCGACCCACACACAGCTCTCAATAGCCATAACCCATACATTATTTAACACTCTGAACCATTCATCTAGGTAAAAACACGATTAGAGTGCTACTTACAGCACGGAGCTAAAGGCCGAGGGGAAATGATGGTACGTGATGGTAATTGAAAAGCGGCGTCCTTTTCTGTTTTTTGTTCTGGTAATTACATTGTAACTATTCATTATTGTCTAATTACTTTGCAGGAGGCCAGATCCAATCCTCATAATGACTATCTCTCCTCCCCTCATTGTCTCCTGATCCTGATTGTTGAAGCAAAATGACTGACTCTGTAAAAAAAAAAAGAGCCAGAGTGACTCCAGTCATTTAATTATCAAATTATGAGCAGAGTTATAAGAGACACAAAAGGCGGTCAGCACACAAAAGTAAGGAAAAGACAAAACAACTAAATTGGGATTCATTTAACGAAACACAGAGGGACCTTTTGTTCATAATTTGCAGACTGCCAGTTGGGCAAAAATCATTCATTAGAGAGTTGTTGTAGAAACAGTGTGTTTTTAGTGTCCAATCTTAGTTATGTCCCCTTTGAGCAGCCAGGCAAAGCCAGGCATGCACACAAATTCACACATATACACAAACAGACAAAATGTGTGATAATGAAACGATTCAGAGCTTGGCGTCAAACGAAGGAGGCAGCCATTAAAACAAGTCAAATCACTGTTGAAACAGTCGCTAACACTTTCTTTTTCATCGCTCCATTGAACAAGGCTATTTAGAAAAACAAATGGCAATTTTTTTCTGAACCATTGTGACCAGACACCCGGAGGCTGTGTCACCCCCTCCGCGCTTGCTATTCAGTATATACAGCAACTTAACCACCACAGTGCAGCATGACCGGAGGGGAATATGAGACCCTGACAGCCTCTTTACTCAATAAGCGAGCAGCCAAACTGGCGTCAGACCAGCTGACCTTACACCAAGTTGGCCAGGGAGGGTCAAGTAGCCCATAAGGATGGAGTTGTCCTCAGGCACTGGGACACAGGTTCAGATTTCCCTCCACAGCTTTTCTTTGACTACTGAGCAGTTTGTATGCATTCAAAATCAGCCTACGACGCATGAAAGAGCTTTGTTCCACTGAAAGACATTTACCAAAGCTGTTCTAGGCTGGTATGCATGTTCGATTGACTTTTGGCATGGATGGAAATGTCAGTCTTGGTCAGTCTGGTTGGTCCACGACTTTGGTCCAGAAGGAAATATCTCAACAACTATTGGATGGGTAGCCATACAATTTGGTACAGATATCCCTGATGACCAGAGGATGACTCTGATCTGCCACCAGCAGGTCAAGTTGAAAATCAAGTGAAATATGCCAACATCTACCTGAATTAATTAATTTATTTATTTTTTTACAAATTCATGGTCCCTAGAGGATGAATCCTACAGACTTCCCTGTAGTGCCACAATTAGTTTGACATTTTCAGTTGTGAAATGTCTCTATTAGATGGATTCCCCTTGAATTGTGGTACAAACATTCATGTCGTCAGAATGGATTTTGGTTATCCCTTCACTTTTCAGGTCAAAATTTTAGTTGCTGTAATACTTTGGTTTATAACTAAAATGCAAAACCAATTACAGTCCCATCTGCCTCTGTGTTGAGTGCTAATGAGCTTAACCAAGATTGGGACAATTGTAAACATCACACTTCCCAAACATCAGCATGTTAGCATTGTCATTTTGAGCATGTTATGCTGACATTAGCATTTAGCTCAAAGCATCACTATGCTTATGTACAGCCACGTGGAGCATCTAGTGTGCCTGTAGTCTTGTTGCTTTTCATTCATTCCTACTATGATTCCAATTCCAACTAAAATATATCAGTGAGTTGTGATCCCATGCAGTTATTTGATCACAGTATCTAAACCAACTGGAGCTCATCTGCCACACAGCTGAGTCTCAGGTTCCACCCCGACCAGCATGTGTGCATAAAAGAGACAGAGGTAGGGAGACATTACTATCTGTGCTATAGCCTTAGGGTGTAAACATACACAGATACCCCCTGTCTGCACACACACACACACACACATTTAAAACTGGAGTGTTGCTGGGCTCTGGGCCTGTCCCTGTTGTGTTAACCCAATAGCATAGCTCCAATAAAACTGATTAGAGAAGTCTTCCCCTGCTGCTCCCAGGCCCTGCTGCTGGACTAATGGCACAAGTGGGCCTCTCAATCTTTCCACAACATCTGTGCCAGTATTTAACCAAGAGAATGGATGGAGTGCCAAGGCCAAGAGAGCACCACTGGCGACCCAAGGGAGAGAGGAAGACAGATAGATAGACAATAGATCAATATAGATACCAGGATTTGAACCTTTTCTGTTTTCAGTTCTCCATCTGAATGCTGTGCACATCTTCCTCTCCTCCACTCTATGATGGAGAGTGCAAGAAGGCCAAGCCAGCTGTTCTTCCATTGTCCAGGTGCTTAACAGGATTACAGGGGGGGCACAAGGCCAGCTTCTTTCATACACACACACACACACACACACACACACACACTTCCATACACAGACTTAACCTAAAACTTCAAAGACAAACTAAGAGGCACAAGGACACATCATCCCTCGGCTTTACGGATAAGGGCTGGGGCCATGCTTGGCAGAGCATGCAGATATGGTGCTACTGTGATGCCCAGTGTTACAAGAATAGTGTAAATAAACCTAAAAAATACCACACTCCAAAAATATACATTGTACTGCATTCTTTTCTATTTGAAAGAAGTGATATTAAACCAGCAGCGGATACTGACATTTTGTGTTTTACTGAAACAAGCATGTACAGCCTTGCTAGCAGCTCTGTGAGGTTCAACTTTTGCACCTTGGCGCTTATTAAGATTATTTAAATAGTGGGTAGTGACAAAGTAAAACTTTATTCATACACACTTTTCGTAAAAACCAGGTTTCCAAAGTATTTTAACTATTCAAACTATTTGGAAATAACAATGTTCAGCAGGTTTAAGGTTTACCATCTTCACCATCTAAGTTTAGGGCCGTAGCATGCTAACAATTGCTAATTAGCTCTAAACACAAAGTACAGCTGAGGCTAATGTAAATGTCGCTTATTTTGCAGGCATTTACCAAAGGTTAATACAAATGGAAATTTTTATCTGATTATAGCACTGAATGGAAATTCAGGGGGTCAACAAGGTGGTTAAAATTCTTCCTGAGGGTAACATCAATGTCTGGACCAAACGTCACAGCAAAACATCTGAAAGTTGGCGAGACATTTCACTAAAACCACAAATGTAAATAGGATTCATCCACTGAGGACTTTGCATATCAGTACAAAACAATCTTTCTAATAGCAAGATATATCAGTCTGGACCAAAGTGGTAAAACCCACATCCCAAAATTCTGACAATGCCATCTGTAGAGCCATGTCTTTTACATGGCTAAAAATAAGATGTCAGGACTAAATATACCACTAAAGAACTTGTTAATTATGCAGTTAGTAGGCCTAGCATTTATTAGTTGCAATAAGGGTACCTCATTCATTTACAACATTAATCTAAGTTAGATTAATTTACTATGTGATCTCTGGTGGTTCCATCTGACATGAATGCAAATTTCTCTCTCAGTTCTTATTATCCTGTTATCCTGGAAGTCTTGCCCATCTGGAGCTGTATCACTTTCTTGATCTTGGCTTCAAAAGACCCTTTATGCACTTTATATTGAACAAATACACCACTTTCTGGCTGAGGCAGTAAACATCTTCCCTTTCTTCACTGAGGCTTACCACAAATATAATAGAAATGAATGATTTCCAAAAAAACAACTGTCCAATTTTGGTTGAAACGCAAAACATGTTACGTTTTATTTTGTAATTATATAAACTATGTGGTAGTGCTGTCATTTTGTCAGCCAAGACCTGTATTGCTAAACAAATTTTTAAAAGCTTAATAATTATCTTAATGGTATTAACCTTGTGTTTGTAACTGGGGGACACTAGATTTCTCTTTTGAAAAATACTTTCTTTCTGCCTTTCACTTCCATCTTTTGCATGCATACCCCCCCCCTTGCAGAGCATAGCCCTTTCGATTTTTATCAGTGCACCGGCTGGGTTTAAAAGGGCTTCCCTGTTGTGAATTAATGTGGCCTTAATCTGGCCCCCCACACACAGTGATAAAGCGGTGTAAGAGACAGAGCGTGTTCGGTCATAGGACACAAGATTAGTCATACGCCACTGAGCTCGACATGAGGCCTGCAATGTCGCGTGGCGTTTTACTTCCTGGTTCCAGCTGCTGGTGCCCCCTTTTCTGTCTAATCCTGATGGAGGGCAAGCTATTGCCTGCCAGGAAGATAAGGAAGTGTCCATTGTGTCCCTGATCCTCCTTATGTCTGTTATGATGCTTCTTATGTCAATGTGCCAACCTGAGGTGTGGTCACAGCAGAAAAGCACTGGGAACAATGGCTCCATCTGGAACAACAACAAAAAACCCCACAAAAGTCATAAGACACATGTTGAGATGTAATTGTACACAGAGGAATTAACTTAAGAGTTTTTATTTGCTTTTTTCTTGCAATTAGCCTTCTTGGTTCCTGGATAAATTCTAGCCATGAACAGGTAAACAAAATCTCTCCTCCAGCAATACGAAAATACTCACAAATGTTTTGATGACGTCAATTCCTTCACATGGCAGGAGGAGCCCACATTGAGTTTACATTGCAATGCCTTGTGTGTGCTACATTGTGTCCATAACAACAAGGGCCCCTGCCCATGTAGTGAATAAGCACACAGTATTGATTTGGGACCCTCTGTGGCTATGGGTGTGGCTGGCTAACTGGCAGCGGTTGGCCTTACAGTCAATATGCTCAATAAAGTGCAGATTGTAGAACATACAGTAATTTGGCAAATCCCAAGAACACAGATCTATACTGGGTAAATCTATACAGCAGGTCAGCAGGGGATTTCTGCTACATAGGTATAAATGTCTATTTGAATTAGTTATTTTATCATTTGTTGAGCTCTTTATTCACAGTTGGACTCATCAATGACAGTTACAATGATGCACATTATTATAGTTTACATTATGGTATATATATATATATATATATATATATATATATATATATATATATATATATATATATATATATATATATATATATATATATATATATATATATGCATTTTGACTTGCAAGACCATTATAGACTTAGACAGATGTCTCTGGTAAATATATATTTATTTTCTATGATAGATCACTGACACAATAACACATTGACTTTATAAATGTTGTCATGCTGTTACTCTTCAAGGTAAAATCTTCAGATGGTAAGAGGATGTTATTGTTGAATGAAGCCTTTCAGATAAAGCAAAGTTCAGGTTGTTGATGCATCATGAATGTAATAAAATCACCAGATAAACGAATCTAAGCAGCCCCGAATCTCACTGATCTGTTACTTGATCTATCCCACAGTGCATTTTATTTGGTTGCATCTGGAGAGCCATGGGGCTTCTGGGTCTAATGTTCCCTGTTGCTGTTCTTTCTTTTTACTGCTCACAATACTGCCAGATATTTTGAGACAGAAATATTTTTTTTTGTCCACAAAATGATCCACACACAGATAAATGTGATTGATTGCTCGATCGACTGGGCGTGCGTTTAGCACCCTGCTGGTCCCAATCTTCGCCCAAAGTGACCAATAAAATGTTTTACTGTCCCCACGATAGCCATACAGCAAAGAAAAAAAAAACGGCTTTATGAGGAGAAGATGACACACAGTCCAACTGAATGGTTTAATTTCATTCTGCAATGTACAGTATTTATTTGCAACCAAAATTACTCCAAATTAGCAAGGTTTGTGTTTTTTAAATAAGCACTGCAACCATCTGTTTAACATTGACACATAGGTCAATTCAGAGATTATAGAGTGAGGTTCAAAGCAGCCTGCACACAGACGGTTTGATACATACAAAAAGCTCTGACACCAGCGCTGTTATGACCCCAGAGGTTAAAGGGATGTAAGGATCAGATGGCCTCAGTCTTTACAATGCTAATGAGGATTGTGTGGAGGACCCCTTTTTCACAAGTACTAACGCACGCATACATACAAGCTCAGTTAGGATCTTCTATTGACTACATTATTCCCTGACCCTGAACCCTTACCAGACTACTTTAAACCGTCCTAATTTAAAAGTCAGATCTAAGCCCAAGCTTTAACTTAAACTAGCCCTTTAAAGCTTATATACGAAATTCACTTGCCACTCGATATCACACTAGAGCATCAGCACTGTCAGGCTCACGCTCCTGTGACAATACAATGACACTGTTCTTGTGTATGATTGTATCCCCTATGTGAACACATAAGTGATTTATTTATTTTAAATGGACTACAGTATGCATGCAAATGTGGTAATTCAGTTCAAGTTATGTTCTATTTTTTTATTAATATAAGGTTCAGAAATATTCTATAAATCTTATTTTAAAAGCTGCAAGTAACAGCCTAACAGACTTCATATTAGTGATGACCATCCACCTACCACAGATTCAAAGGAATTATTTTATATAATAAATGAAGATGCTGCTGGGCCTCAAGACGCTTCATCCCATTTCACTCACCCACAACGCATAATAAGTATAAAACTATAATTATTATTTTAATAGTGGTAAAAACCGCGACAACTTAGTAGTGAATGTTGAAAACCGAGACATTACATGTTTGGGGAGATATTTGTCGATATCCGGCACACCCAGCTTGAAAACAGGACAATACCGGACAAATGGGGATGTCTGGTTTCCGTAGTTGATAAGCTACAATAGCATTTGCCATTTTGGACTCTGATACCCTCAAAGGTCAGCAAAACTGTCAGTATGGCTTGCTACTGGTCAACGCTGCAAATTAGTGGGTCCCCAAAATTAGACTTGACACAAATTTCCACTTATTTACTTCATCTCTCTGAGTGACTCCAACATCACGGCGATTTTTTTACATGTTAGTGTGACCAGGCCATGACACCCTAGTTCTCACAAGGATAGAGCTACAGGAACATTCACGCACACACTGATGTTTACAGCTTTCTTTTCCCCTTGTAAAATCTCTTGTTTTTCTAATCCAGCAGCAGCCTTGTCAGTTGTTTATGATCCAATATCAAGACATTTTTTTTTTACAGCCATCCTGGACAGGGAAAAACACAGAAGGTCAGAGTGCAGGTTTTTATTGGAACCAACAGTGAAAGTCATAATGCTGTCAAAAGCATTTTACAGCACTTTAACTGCTTGTTAAAGACATATTAGCCTGTCAGATATAAATTGGACTGATCACATATTCATGAATTAGTGAACTTGCACCTGCATGTACAGTATGTGCCATATTTTTTAATCAAATCAATCTAATCTAAAAATAGTAGGGTGCTGGGCACTACGACCTTATTTTTTACCTCCCCTCTCTTAACTTGACATCATGCTGTGGTTGTCATGGCAACCATGCAATATGACAGAGCTGATGACAGAGGAGTGCTAAGCGGAGATCTGTCACTGAAATAGCCTCACATGGTGGAGCCATGCTATAATGATGCATGTACCTGTGTGTGCGTGAGTGTTTGAACTAAAAAGAGTGTGTGGGTGCGCAGATGAATGAACACACATGTGGATGGACCATTACTTTTTCTCCTTCTGCTGTGTCCACAGAAAAGCCAAATCATTTTGTTTTGATCTGTGAGTTCTCCTCTCGCCACAAACATGACAAAGAGGCGATGTCAAGTGTGTTTGGACAGTGTGTCATGCGTTGATGGCAAAACGAGTAAGGGCTCTCTGTTCGTACTTGACTGAAAGTCAGGGCCGCAAGAGTAAAAGTAACCTGCAGAAAGACTTACAACAACAAAACCCCTGACAATGTTTGAAAAGCACCATAACTCACTTTCTCTCCTTTGCAGGTTGTGTTTGGTGGTGGAAGGTTACATGTAAACACAATGGATAAGACATTTCTGTTCTGATTGTGTTGATTGAGCTTTAATGAGTAATGTAAAACGTTAATGTATGTCACTGTCTTTGTATCATCCATTGTTTTCAAAAATGTAACTATTGTTAGAATGTGATAGGGAAAGGAAATGTGATTCCATCTGTTTGGATTCAAAATTCAAGCACAACAGCGTTTGTCTTGCACTCCTAAAAATGCACTGTCCATCTGGACGCCTACACGCCATGTTGACTTGTTGGTTAGTTGTTCTCTTTGCTAACAGAAAAAGGGGAAAAAAGCAAGTCATGCTAAACAGATAATCAGGAAACCAAACCATCTAAGAAATAACGTGAGGAAGAATATTGGATTTAACACCACTAATGGAAAAAACACAGCTAATGCAACAAAATTAATTCTGCAACCTGTTTTAGGATTAGGCTACATGCTTTTAAATTCATTTCAACAAATTACATGTTAGTTTGAATTCCTTCCTTCTTATTTGTTAAGTTGCACCTCATAAAAAATAAAAAAAAAAACACCATGAAAAGGTTCAAAGCTTTTAATTTGAGTGTCAGATCATGTGTTAGGTAAATGTTTTCAGATTTGTCAATTCAGTCTGCACCTCTCCTGCCTTTAGCGGTCAATTCATCAGAACAGAGCATTAAGGGCATGTTTGGGTCACCCTGTGTCCCAGTGGGGGTCCTCTTCGGTCAAAAAGATCAAAATGGTTAAGAAGCGTAATCTCACGAGAGGGACACTTGTTTAGTGGATCCATGATGCCACAAGGTCAGTAAAGTGTCAGAGTTCAGGAGGCACCATTCAACCTTTCATTCTCTTTTCAGCTTGCTTTCTTCTACTAAGTTCTGTGAAAACAATGCCACCAGGTGAACCGTTTTAGAAGAGAGAGAGAAAGAGTTGTGTTACACAAAAGAATATTTTAAAAAATCACAAAAAAGTTACATTTAGGTAACATATAGGTTGGTCCTAACACAGTACGGGGGTCTTGGGTAAAGCTACTAGAATAGCTCTTGGTCACAGCTCTCTGCAGACTCAAACCTCTCATCGGCCATCACTCTTGGATTTAATGTTGCATTTTCCATTTCATACAACTGTACTATGTTAGCGCAACATTGGTGCAGTGCAGTAAGTTTTTTCCCCCCTTATGTTTTCTACAAAGTTCAGTTGAGTACAGGGATACTAGAAGTGCGCTGGTAACACTTCCAGACATATCTGACATTGCTTTTTCGAGGTGCAGCTGCAGCCCAGTATGTGTGAGTGTAAAGGAATATTTGAACTAGCACTGACTCTCATCTCATCACTTCCACTCAAGATATTACCAGATATTACTGCAGGGAGAAATTGCTTTTTGATTGATTTTGTTTCTTGAGCTTTTTACATGTGGTTTAACACAGATAAGAAATAAAATATAGCAATACCGGTGCAATATAATGCAGGCAAAATAGAAAAGAATTTTAAAAAAGTTTGAAGCACCTAGATTAGAAGTCGTAAACTTGTTCCAACTACATTGCTGAGTATTTTATTTGTGTGGTTACTTGACCTGAGAGGCCATGTTTGGGTTTTATGATAATTTCAGCTCAGTCTGGGCTCGCAGCATCCATGAGTGTCTTCAAGTGCTGCAGTGGCAACCAAGACCACTCTAAGCTTTTAGAGCACGTGGGATAAAACCACAAAGCGCTCCTATAAAATGTCCCAGCGTCCAATCATGCTGAAAATAGTCATATCTTGCTAATAGGCCTTAATGGCAGAATATGAGGTGCTTTTAAAAGGCCCCTTCTATGGTCATGTCTCTTTGCTCTCCCAGCAGTTACTTTTTCATCACTACCTCTAAATTTTCCAGGCATTTTCAGTATATAGTATAGTACCTCTAGCATCTCTCCAGCCATTCATCCATTTCTTGCGCTCACTATTTTCAGGGAACTTACAGTGGTATAACATTACAAAGAAAGAGAGAGGAAAAATGACCAAAAATAGAAATTAATTGAAAACCAAATATAATATTGCAATATTTATCAATCAAAACATGACTCAAAGCTTATTCAAAGATTTCTGGTCTAAGCCCCAGACTCCACTGACCCTGTAACAGCCCCTGGATTTTTTTGTATTTAAATATGTTTCTTGATTCAGCAAGTGTAAATCATATCCAACCAGCCAAATGTCCTTGGTCTCAGTGACACATCCTGTTCAACAATACATACACCATAGTGGCCACACATCCTTAAGTAACCAGATACTGTAACAACCTATCTGTACACAAACTGTAACATATATCAAAATGAGGAAGTTCAATATACAGAAATTAAAGAACGCACAAGACATTCTGCCAATTGCTCACGGGCAATGTTGCCCATGAGCCCAAGACATTATGTGATTGTATACTACTACATTTCTTCATACAAATATAGAATTACCAGAATCAACCTACTCCTTTAATGAAACACCCAAATCTATGAAAGTAATAATGCCTCTCTGTGAGACTATATTATTATCAAATCATGCGTTCTGTATAGTGGTACCATATATGAACAAAGGTTTAGTGTAATATAAAATGGCCTTTCAATTTAAATTCTGATTCAGAAGGTTATATGATGCACTTTATAACCATACTGACCACTATTCACATAATAGCTAACCTAATGTCTGTGGGTGGTGTGTATGGAGGCTATAAAAGAAAAAGTATATGGGTATGAATTGCAGAGATTTGTGAAAGAGAGATGTGAAAAGGAGAGACATAAAAAAGTACTGTATAAAATGGGAAAAAAGAGAGCCATTAAGAAAGACAGATGGACAGAAAGTGAGGGGTAAAGGGTGAGAAAGACACAGTGATGACAAAAAACATTGATCAAAAGACAGGGCTGACTTGTCCCACTCTGGGTGATACAAATGGCAGTAGCTCTGTCAGTGTACTACAGCTTATATATGGTGTGTCTCCTTGTCTATCTGTGCTTGTCATGCTCCCCTGCTTCCAATGCATGACAATTATCCTGCTCCAGACTGTGTGAACAATAAAAAAACAAGGCTCCATGAGATGACATCTTGCCAGTTTTGTAGCACAAAACTTAAGTTTGTTGCTTTGTGCCAGCAACACTTCCTAAAAATTTGGTGTTAGAGTGACTGCAATGTATGGGCTTCCTGCAGGCTTGTGCATATCATCCCTTCATCTCGAACATTAATCTGAACTACATATGAGGTGTTATACTGTGGGAAGGGTGTTAGACTATTTCGCATCATATTGAGCCAGGTTAAAGCCCCTGAAATCTTGGTTTCAATCTCAGAAAATTCTCTATAAAAAGTAAATATTCATGACTAAATAAGTTAAAAATGAGGGTTAAAGTTTGAGGAAAACTGTTTTATGAGGAGTCTGTGGTTGTGGTTTGATCACATTTGATTTACAGAACTGTAAATATAAGCAATATTATATTATATTATATTATATATTGCTAAACCCTGATTGTGCAAGGAAGAACGTAACATCACCTTTGTCCAACTGAGCCTCGCCCACTTCAAACCAGTGAGAAGACAAAAACACAAATACGGAAATCTCAAACGTGAAATAATGTTCCAACATTTTGTCATCATGTAGGTCCCCATTGTTCATAATGAGAATGAGAAAGTAGCTCAGGGTCTTTAAACTCTACAAAAGCAATTTGTCCTTCAGATGTAGCAACTGTCAAATATAAAATATAGCGTCTCAAAAAACCTTCAATAATAAATAATGGGGTTGGTCCAATTATCCCCTTCACAGTGCCTAATATGGATTTATGTCCATGGTCAGAAGCCTTTGTATCCTTTCACAGGTCATAAACTGGGAGTCACAAGAGGTCAGATGAACACTGAGGTCACCTCAAAACACATCCCATCCACCCTTTGTATTTGTCATTATTTGTTTGTTTGTGGCCACACCAACCACACAAATGCAATATATGCTACAAAAGGTAATATTTGGGAATATTACATAAAATGACTTTCTGCTATTGTTATCTTAAAAGAGAATGTTTTCCTTGAACGTCTTATTTTGTAACTTATTTGAATGAATAAACAATTGGGAGATTGTTTAAGGACAACCTGTTCAGTAGCTGTGTTGAAAACTCTTCAAAGCCGTGGAAGAATTAGTCTTGCAATTACAAAAAATACATACAGGCTTCAAAGGCCACACAGCAGGATACGAGAAATTAGATATTGAAAACAGAAGAGCGTAATTAATGGATTTGCTGTATTATTTAACATGTTTTTCTGCTTCACTTTATAGGATTTAATGTTTTTTTTACACTTTCAAACTTAAAGCACACACTTGCTTTGCTCTAATTGGCCAAATAAAAGTTTTAAATGGCAACATACATTTCAATTACTGATTCCAATTATCTAAAATTGGTTTCACCTCCATCTCACAAACAATGGCAAAATAAAACCTCCATTAACTTCCACACACCAACCCAGACGTACACATGCACGCACACGGACACACACACGCACACGCACACACACACACACACACACACACACACACTCTCAGAGACAAACCACAGAAATTATATAACCATACAAATGAAAGTAATTATTACAGCTATTAAATGATAAAAAACAATTTGTATGCAATCATAAGATACTTACATCATTTAAGTAACACAGTAGGATTCAGAGGGTTGGATACGTTTTTCAGTGTCAGAGGGGAATGTAATCTACCCAAACACCACTGAAGAGCTGCAATTGACATTTCAGTAGAGGACTTAATGGCTAAATGTATTAAAGAAATAGTTGGGCACTTCTTTATACAGGAAATATTCACTTTCTTGTTGAGTTTGAAAAGTAGTAAGAAGATCTCCGCGCACTGATACAGCCAGCACCTGGTTACCTTAGCTTAGCACAAAGACTTGAAATGGGAAAAGATCTAGCCATGCCCTTTCCAGAGTTAATGTGAGCATTTTCTTCACTATTCTGATAACTGGGGAGTACAGTCTGTGCCTTTTCCCTGATCTTTTTAAGCTGTTAAGTAGTTCAATAATTTGAAAGCATATTGGCTTTAAAATGAGAAGCTGTTAGCTTAGCTTGGCACAAAGACTAGAAATGGGAAACAGCTAACCTGTCTGCCCAAAAGAGAAGCAAAAAATTCCCCAAAATGTCTAACTATTACTTCAATCTGCAGTGTCATGATGCAAAGCGTTGCGTGTAAGATTGTATTAGAAGAAGCCTTTTTTGAAGAGTACTCTCATTAAAGCCACATTTAGAGCTATAAGCATGTCTGGTTGTATTGGATATATGTTCCCTCTGTATAATGACCCAAAGTATTAAATCATGTTAGAACGGTGCACACATATACTTCAAAAGGCAATGGAATTAATAATGAGTGAACCAAAAAGCTGATTTTCAACAACACGTGGCTCTAATGTATTCTCGTGAATAATTCTTTCAATATTTTTTCCCTCGGGTTAATCTTAAAAGCCATGCTTTTTGCACCAAAATGTTTAGATTTTATTAGCAATTTAGTCCATTTATTAATTAAATAAATAATAAAGTAATTAGAGGAAAATGTATTACTTCCTTCAACACATTTTGACAGCACTAAGAAACCTTCATTCTTTTCCTCAGTCACATTTGGAAACACTGTGGAGAGGTCGCACAGGCACATTGCAGATGTGCCTCTTGCACTGAAAAACTATGTTGTATACAGTCTCATATCACATATTCAAATCAATGCACGCTTTACATAGGTCACATAGGAAAACTGTTGGCACTACAGGCTAAGATACTTCTGCACACACACACACACACTGATCGATACCACAAGGAGCAGCTGTGTTAAGGGTCTGCAGGTTTGAAGGTAACCTTGTTTGAGGATTCGGCTACCCTGTGGAGGCTGATAGAGAGTTGTGTTATTTGTTTCGCTACATCCTTGTAGAGGGGACCTGTTGACCCTTCCGCTCAGCTGCTGATTATCTTTTCACTGGCGGAGAAAAATATGTTTCTCATTACAAGCCTTGGAGATTGATTGCAGGCTTCTTGCTTCAGCGCAGTGTGTCTGATTGGCCTGCGGTGGAGATAATTGCTAAGTCTTGTTGTCTGAGGAACTGGCTCTCATACTCAGGCTTGTCAGTCTGGTTGCCCACACCGAAGCCCAGTACTTTCATCAGCCTCGGGGTCTTCAGGTCACAGTTTTATTCTTCACTGCATATGCAAATAGGCTCCGCAGAACAATTCTGTCTATCTTTAGTTGAGGCTAGGGTTTCAAAAATAACAGTAATTTTAATGAAAGGTTGAACTGAGTTCCTCATATAGATTTACTTACTGCTGGCTGTTTCGACGGCACGATGCTGCTTCCCGTGAATTCCATGAGATCCACAACTGCCGTCTACTCTTTTTCCCTCCTCAGTTTTATACTCTTCACTCTACTTATATACTCTGTGCTTGGTCCATATCATAATAGACTTACTACTTATTAGTTTTGAAACTATCTGCATTAGGGGTAGCTTTTGTTGCTGTTCTGTTAACTTAGCTCAGAGCTTAGCCTAGCGTACTAGCTCACCCTTTAATCATTAACAGCTAATGGAACCTTGGATGATACAAGTGGGCACGCCCCTTCATGCCTGTCTGATCTCCTTTAACCTTATATTCCATCCAAGGTCTGTCCCTGGAGTTAAAAAGAAGTCAGCTGGCTGCAGGGCATTTTTCCTTCGTGCCTCCGTTCTCTAGAATAATCTCCCTGCTGAAATCAGACAGACAGTCTGACTCTGAGGCCTTTAAACTTAATTTTTTTTTTTTCTATTTCAGCCGTATATGTGTCTGTGTAGTCTGCCCTCATTTCAGGTCTTCTTGGTGAAAAGGAGCTTGTGAGTCTCAGGCTCTATCTGTTTGGAGGCAACTGAAGCTGCTTGATGTCCTCTCAGATCCATATTCTTCATATGTTTACAATGGATCTATAATTTTGTCATCCTGATTGTCCATGCTATAATTGTATTGTGTTGGTCTGCTGTCTGTCTGTGCCGGGAGAGGGATCCCTCTTGTGTTGCTCTTTCTGAAGTTTTTTCCTTTTTTTCCCCAAATTGAACGTGTAAGGACAGAGGGTGTCCCTTGATTTGTGATATTGGGCTATATAAATTGACAAAAGGTTTATGTTCAACATCAGTGCACATTTTTGCCCCTAAAACACTAATCTGACTAAACTCTGTCTTGTAAGTAAAGCTTTTTGTAAAATGTCATAGCCTCCTGACGTTTTATTTTTTCCAGGCTGGTTCGTCCAGATGCTACCTCTAATTAAGAACTGTTTCAAAAAAGCTCCAGACGCACCGCAACAGCTTTGTACCTATCAGCGGCCAACTGTGATCCATCAGCTTTGTGCCATGTCAGATTTTCAGTGACAAGCTTTGCGTGCAGAATTTGGCAGATTACTCCATTGTCTGTAAACAGAAATCTCCACATTATGTGTGACAATGTGTTAGGCATAAGCTGTCTGTTAAATGTGTCAGATTGTGTTTGCCAGGTGGAAATTTGTGGATAAATAATGTCTTGAGTATTCTACAATGCTTTTCACTAAAGCTTTTAACCTTTCAAATCTTTTGACGAAAGATGGATCAGTAGCATCAAACAACTGCTATCAACCATAATTACTCATTATTATTAGTTGTACGAATAATGGTTGTGGTTGGGGTCACTCTTGAGGTTAAAATGTCACCAAATAATCTTCATGCTTCATTTCTGCATCATTTTTACACCACAAGGGCATCTTTAGTCAAGGGGAAGTCATGGCTGTATCACATACTATGATAAAACTTTGACAATTAGTAATTTGAAATGTGTGATTGCATGACGGCACGGCATTTGTCAAAACTTTATTTTCTCATTGACTTCCATGTCAATTTTAGTATACATATACGAATATGGGTTTAACAAACACAGCAAGTGCTCCAATGTGTTTGATTCTGTTCAGATGAATGATTATGAAAAATTTTAGACAATAAAAAACACCCCAGGAAGAATAGTGCCTACAATTAAGGATAGAAAGGGGTTCATACTATTGCAATGCTGTGTTTTATGATTTATGTTGTCTTATTTTACAAACAACAAACAATAAAAAGGACAAACTTTGAATACCCCATTCAAGATTGTCTGAAGGTTCTATTATAGCTTATATGCCTCAAAACTGATACCAAAAGTTGAAGTAAACAGATCATAAGTTAGAAAGAAAAACCTAGAAGATCCCATGTTTTGGTGACATATCACTGACCTCTATCTCTTACAATAATATTAGTCAATCCACTGCTTGTCTTTGGTTTCCATCAGCTGGAGAGTAGTTTGTATTAAGGCTACAGTAATGTATCACTGTCTGACCTTATTACCCCAAAGACCCTGCCCTCTGACCTTTAGCCTCATCCTGACGTTCCCGCACACACTGGGGTCACGCCCTCTGTCCACGATTGTCACTTCTCCAACCTATGCATGGAAAGGAAACCGTGTACTGGGTCACAGGAGGTTGACAAGCCCCACTTGTTAACATACATTTGTGTAGCTCGTCTTGTCACACTGAAAAGTCATTTCTTTTTTAGCCCATATGAGTGTTTATTTCATTATTTTTCCTTTCTTTCAGTGGTGGTCAACCCATCACTTCAAACACACAGTGTTGGGCCCTTCTCTGCTGATCCACAGAGCTCACCCTGTACATTTTAAAGGAGTGTGAGAAATGGGATCAGAAATCAAACCTGACAAAAGGTTTTGTGGAAATCGATGGGTGAGGCCTTACTGTGCAAGGGGTTAATGGTTTGCTGAGAGCGGGGATAGTACCTTTCTGCTTTTTTGGATTTACTTTCTTCGTGTTGGACAGCAGTCAGCTGAGTATGACAGGAGAGGTGAGACAAAAACATGGTGTCATGTGAACTCAATCAAAAAAGTTTGAAGCATATCACATAGCAAGTGCCTTTCTGAGATGATCCATGAGTGCCCTGTTGTATCTGAAGAGATTTGTTTCAAAAGATATTTACCATTTTAGTAGAGCTATGATCTCCTTACAAAAGTAACAGGTAGTACAAAAGTGAAACAATGGTTAAATGATATGGTCTGGTGAACTTAGGCTCTTGTTTGACAAGCTAATTTGTAGCCTATATAAAGTTTACCACACATGGCAGTGTAGATTAGTGTTGGAAATCTATATGATGATGCATAGATGAAACAGACTCTCTAATCCAACCTCTCCCAAGTCGTCAAATACTGCTACTTGGTCAAAATATGACACCGTAGGTACCCCTCTAGTGTCGTTTCTGGACGTGCAGGGTTCTGCGGTCAAGTTAGCAACAATAAATATATAACATCTGGTTTGATGTGTGCTGCCCGCAGCCACACATATCAACCCAGTTCACACTCTTTCACCTCATTAGTTGCCATTTTGATTTACAGTCAATGACACCCAAACAATTAACATCACACCGTTTGTTTCACTTGAAATCTGTTTATTAGCTTTTTATCCTTACATTGTTCTGATGGAGTGCACACAATTTTCTGTAATATAATTTTGTTTCTTTGTCTCTGAGTTACCATGGTTGTTGGGGGTGGTTCCTTTCTGCTGTAAATAGTCGTCGCCGAAGGTTGAGGACGCTTAAATCCTGGAGCCAGCTGATTGTGCCAAACTATGTGCTGCTACATCAAGCTTCTCATATCTTATTTTTTCCAGTCTACATGAAAATTAATCCTAAAAAAAAACCCCAACGTGTCCTTGTGAAGTGTCCTTGAGTAAGACATTAAATCCCTACTTGCCCACACACTTCTTCAGTCTGGATCAGGATGACAGCTAAATTCCAGATCTAAAAAGCAAAGAAACCACGCTCTCTGACTACTTCGAGCTCCGTACAATCTTTCCTCCAAACAACGATCCAAAAGTAGAACTGTATATCACTCCTCAAAGAAAAGGCTTATTTAAAGGCTTACTCCATCAAACAGAGGATATTAGCAACTAATCTGTTCTCACAGAGGGGCTCTGGTGACATCAGCAGGGAGTGTGCTTAGAGACTCAGCTAATTTGTGCAATGTTCAGGAACAATAGAAAGAGGGGCTTCACTGTGTCATCCGTCAATGACTAATGCAAGGCTGTGGAATCATTTCTATTGGGAATTGATAGGACATGGGCTTATTGTCTGAGAGGCGTTCTTTACAATGTGGTGGTGATGTCATACTGGGTGCATGCACGTCAAACCTGTCAAACCTTTTCCTCCGTGCATCCTTCTCCTCTATGCTCCTCTATATTAATGGAGTGCTGGAAAAGGTATTTTTGAAGAGTAAACCTTTTGGGAGAATCATAACTTTAACACAACAAATCATTAATTAGTTTTAAAGAAGTTCAAACTGCTGGAGATATTTTTAAATAAAGCTTTTTTTAAATTTAAAATCAACAGTGGATGACTGTATAATGTGTAATAAGGGTACTCATAGTTGCAAAACCACAGAGGTCAATCATCAATTTACTGATGCTAAAATGAAACCACCAACCAAACAACAGTTTCAAATGGAAGCTTACCAGGAAGTTAAACACAATGTAAAAAAACAAAACAAAAACACTGCCTCTGTAAGTAAACAGCGAGAGTGTCATGGTTTTGGGTTTGGTTTAACTATCCTCTTGTGTCTTGTTAAACTTGACTTCCTGTCTTTGTCAGTTTTCCCTCCAGGTTTGATTGCTTTCCTCACCCTCATTAGGTTCACCTGTGTTTCATTAGTTTATTTGTTCTTTGTGTAGATGTTTGATCTTTAGTCATGTTGTGCTTCTGTCGCCGTCTCTAAGAAGTTATTCAAGTTGCCTTTTGTTCATTCAACCTTCCCTTGTGTCCTGTATGCATTTTGGGTCGACCTTTAGAACTGAATCGTGACAGTAAAGGAGTGATGTGGTGCTCATAAAATATATTTGTAACAGGAACCAGACACTGTACAACCTGACAGTCAGCCTGGAAACATAGTGAGTATCTTAAGGATGTAAGGACATCCACACCATGCACATTTTCTGTTGTGCTAACTGATGTGTGTTTTACAGATCTCACAATACTGTCAGATGCCTGTACAGCATTCACTTGAAAAAACAGCTGGCAGAGGTGCAAATAAAAAACCAAAGAAACCTGCTGGACACTGAGGAAAAATGGCTTCCAGAAATCCATAAAACTAGAGAGGAGTGATAATTCCAACGCACACTGTAAGCATTCCTGTAACACAATGTATTAATCATTGTTTTGGTTTTTTTTCTACACCCAAGCTCACCCTCAGCAGACAACTGATTCTGCAGAATAAAACACTTGTTTTTGTAACATATCTTTTGATAGTTGCTGGTAAATTGTACAGGTCCAAAAGTCCCAGAACCTTATAACACAGTATTTAAAGTTTGTATGTTGGCTATGAATGTAAAATAACAAGTTTTTGTAATCTGTAATTAATGTTACCAGTAGTTTGGTAGAATCCTTCTTTAATGCAGCGCATTCTTCTGCAGCCGGGGAAGGTAATGAAGTTGTGTGAAAATCCTTTCACTGCCAAATATTGAGCATAGCGTTAGTTCAGGCAGGCCACGAAGTCAGGCTCAGCTCTCAGTTACAGCTATATCATATGATCACAGCTAGTCATAAACATACATCAGCTGATGGATCAGCGGATTCCTCTAAGCTTCCTATTGGTAACCATATACAATCAGCTGACAGCTCACCTGATTCCCTCAAGCATCCAATTGGCAAATATCATTCATGAAGCCTTATTTAAGCTGCTTTAGCCTGCCTATCTCTGCTGCTTCCTCTACAAGCCTTTTTGCAACCCACCTCCACCCCAGCTCCTCCTTTTTATGTTGTTTCTAATTAATCAATGTCATTTTCTGATTGCCATTGATGCTTGCTCTGTTCTGTACCCTGGGGGGGTCTCTGCTGCCGCTCTCCTTGTCTTAAACTTTTCCATGTATGCACATAGGTGAGCACACCTCCCTGCCTTAAGGTTTTCCACGTAGGCACGTGGAAGGACAAGGAGGTCCCAGAACAGAGCCATACCGCCAAATGCAACATTCTGCTTTGGAATAAAAGATATTTTGACAAAAGTGGTCCTGACTGAAATACATTTCTAATGGTGCAGCAAATAGTTGCTTTGCTCAGATTTTATGAATTTCCTACTGCAAATAAGAGGAGGAGGAATGAGAGGTGCTGAATCTTTGGACCCAGCAGTCTGCACAGGTAAGGTATCCCCAGAGAATAGGATTCGCTCATACAGGTAGTCATTTGGGAAAACCAGTGAGTCCAAACTGTCCTGAAACACTCTGTCAGAAAGCCATTCTCTTCGACATTGTAAAAGAAACACACAACACGTATAGGACTTAATATATTGCCCCTATCACTGACTTCTTTGTCATCTTCATCTCAACAGTTGCAATAATATATTCAACCTCTAACAACAATGTGAACAGCAGTCTTCATCAACATGAACAATATTGCATTAATCATTTTAAAAACAATAATGGTTACAATGTTAAAAGAACACTGAATGGCAATATCTGGGGTATTTTAATGTTAAAATAATTACGGCAATATGTACTGTTAATGCAGGCGGATAGAAATAAAGCAAATACACAGAACTGAACAGATAAGACACCAGGATTAAATCAAGTCTGTTGAAAGAGTTTAAAATTGATTGACACATTTTATATTTAGTTGAAAAGTAAGATCTGTTTATTTTTTAAATAATGTAATAAATATTGCTTTATATGAGAATGCCTTTGTTGAACCACCAAAATGTAATTAGAGGGCTTGCTACATATGTGTATGTGATGGTGAAAGAATATAGTGTTCATGTGTGTTGAAATAATATTTTGTCATTGCAGGCACTCCCACTGGGCTCACTTCTGTTGGTCTTGACATTCCTTTCTTCAACTTATGCAGCCCATCCCTCACAAAGACAAGCATAACCAGAACACAGATGTTTGTCCAACCATTTGGTGGGGGTGTCATTCAATAAGTGACATTACTACATGACAGTGGCAGTCTCCTCTTGGAGGTTACTATAGGAACTTACTAAAAAAAACAACCCAAACATCTGCTATGTTGTTCATTTTAGCACCCAACTGTGGCACAGTCTGCAGCCTACTGTAACTCCCCTGAGGCTTCTACAACTGACAGATGGCAGCACAGGAAATCAGTCTATGTGTGTGTATGTGAGTGTGTGTGTCTAGTTATGCATATTTCTCTGCATCCACAAATGTGCAAACAATTTGTGTCCTTGTGTTTGCTTAGCTATGTTTTACGTGTGTGTGTGTGTCGTGGGCCCTGCAACACTGAACTGTCTCTGCTTTGATATCAGTCTGATTCTCTCCAGGTGTTCACAGAGTTAACGTGCCACCTCAGGAGTACAGTAAGAGCTGAAGCTTGGAGATAAACACTGAACTGTGGAGGAAAACAGATGTTTTGTTTGGTGATTGCGAAGATCATCGTGGATCGTGAAGCCATGAGGAGCCTGTGTTTACCAAAGAGCAAATATCCATACCAAACAGATTTGTTGAGAGGAATGAAACAATAACAAAAAAGTTGATTTTTCTAAGGTTTACATATTTGGGTGTACTGCTAATCTAGACCAGCATCCTCTAAATTGCAGATGAACCATTTCAGCTATTCAGTAATAAAAGAAATCCAGGTTAAGGATTTCACCAAGGGTAAAGGACATTAAAAAAATTGCATAGTTTGTCGTTCAGCAGCAACAAGAGCCATAGCCATTAGCATTTTTCACTTACTTAGCATAATTTGATGCCTCTTGCTTTGAGCAAGGACCGGCCATTAAATATGCATCTGTCTTATTTAAGGTGATAACACATTAAGTCTTTACAACACAAAGCACTTGTATTTGCCTGTATGTGTGTAGGTACACAGGTGTTCAGCATAGCTTAATTGAGGTTTTGTGTGTATATGTGATCATGCTGGAGTGCAACTTAAAGAGACACTCTACTGATTGTAATGTCAAAGCCAGTTTACTAGAGGTTCACAGAGGTTGAGCTGTGCCTTAAAACTGTCCTTTGTTTGTCTTCTTCACTGGTGGCACTCAGCAGAAAAAGTTACATTGCAACAAGGGAGGACTCATGCAAGAACAGGAGAAAGGGAGTAAGACTAGATCTGAATTTTCTTTTATTCTTATTTGATATGTTACAGGGCTGCACAGACAGTGAAAACGTGTTTGAGTGCAAACATTTCAGTCCATGTTGGACTTGCATTCACAGTGAGTCACCCTATTTATGGGTTACTCTACAGGTGCACCTAGTCAGCGATCTAAGGCTTGATTGAACACACCTGAAGCCAATTGTCAGCAGGTCAGGGTATTACAAACGCATTGGAATAATTCCATAGCAATGACACATTTTCATACTAGTATATACAGTATGCACTCAGGGGAAATTCACTGGGGTGTAGCATTTTAAGGCAAAAAACACATTTATATTCACGTTCTTCTGAGTAAAACTGGATCCACATTTGTACCACGACGATTAGGAATCATCATGTCAATGACACAGAATGTCAAATAGAATAAAATAATTGCCATCTGTCAAGTGTCTTGCAATAGCTCATTTAGGATCAGCATGGCAGGTAGCGTTTTTCAAATTCTAAATATAAGTTGTCTCCTTGTACTGAATGCCACATTTGCCACATCACTACAGCTGCATGTTCAATTTTGTACTCTCACACTCTTTTGTACTCCTGCACATTTTTTTTACTGTCTGTACAGCCCTCTAATGCATGTATGTATGTATGTTTTATTTCTTGTTCCTACAGTTGGATGTTTGAGCTTCACTGTGCAGATATTCATCCGCTCAAAGTACAACGTTTTCTGTTCCTACTGAAAATCTGCTTTTAAGGGGCGGGCCTACGAGCATGATTTGTGACATCACAAATAGTCACCAGTGCAAATACACTGAAAATGTGACAGTGAAGTGACTAAAACTTTAAAAACAAACAGCGTTTGCATATAGATAGATAGATTCTGGAATTTCTAAAAAGGTAGAAGTAGATGTTTTTTAAGGATTTTAATGTGGAAATTATACCTTATACCTTACTAAACTAATGACATTCCAATCAGCCTCAGCTGTACTTTGTGCTAATTGTAAACAAGATGGTAAACATGGTAAATATAATACCTGGTAGACATTTGCATGTTAGCATCGCCTTAGACTGTGACTCTTTTTTTAAGCTGTCCCTTGTGAGTCCCCGAACTTCAACATGTTCCACTAGGAATTTAGTTCCCATGGGAAATAAAGTATGGGAATTTTATTGTAATCTGTGATGACACTGGGAGACAAATGACTCATTTATCCTTGTGTTTATCTATCAAAAACATCCCTGATCCCACTGCCTAGATTTGGAGAAAATAGAGTGAAATGATGTTCCAGTATGTTCATAAGTACACAGCTTTGCCTAATGGGGTCATACCATATATTATCTGTTTGTATTTTGCAATATAACACCATGTACTCATGTGTTACATTTATCAGCCAAAGCAGGACACTACAGCTGTTTGCTATCAGTGTCACATACCCTGGCTCATTGTTAAAGCTTACAATGTGATGTTTATTGCTATTTGGCCCACACAGGGAAGTCATAATTTATAGGGAATGACATATTTACTGCTGGGTTGTTTTTTCTGTGGAAATAAAATCGTATGACAGACAGAGGATAAAATCTCTTGTTATGATGGACAATGTCTGCTGTGTACAGATACATGTAACACAATATGACACACAACAGACTGGAGCTGTCACCTTACTTAACAATGCAACACCACTAATGACACTTTACGTAACCGCTGTGTTCAACAATAGAGCCTGTCTCCGTGGCTGAACCTGAACCCGTTTGAGACACCTGACGCAATCTGCTAGCCTTACTGACACCAAAACTAAGATGTGAAAGAGTGTGAAAAGCTTTTCATGTTGCTTGTTGTCTGTGAAAAAAAGGCTAATTCCCCCAAAAGAATTGCCTTTAAAACTGAGACAAAAGACTATGCAACACACACTCACATACAGATGCGTAAACACAATATGCAGACATAGACAGACACCACAGAGGGCCCATCTCTCCGTGCATCTGTTCCCCCTTCAGATTCAGATGAAGACAACGTTTTAGGATGAAAAAAGACTTTTGAAGTTGACATTTTCATCATGGCCCCCAGACAGACATCTTTCACCATAACAAGGGGAATTTGAGAGGGATATTTTTGTTGGGTGTAGCTCAGCAATAGTACTTTCATGCCATTGAGCTGTTTCTAAACTTTAACTTGAGTTCTACTTTCATGTCATCTCTTCCTTGTTGGAGAAATATTCTCTGTGAATAGGGAACGTGTGATAAATCCTGCCATTATTCTGAGGGTGTGAGGAGGGATGGAGGTGATTTTGCCTCACGGGCACTGAGTGATGCCACATCATTTTGTGGTGTCTTTCAAAGTCTATCTCCTTTCCCCTGTCTCCCTCTATTTCTCACTCTCTATCTTCAGTTTTTTTTCCCCTGCCAGCTTGTTTCCTGCCTTTCTCTGCTTCTATCCCTCCAGCTTTTCCTTCCTGACAGCACAGGTATCACATTCCTCTTTCATAAGGCTGACATCCATCCTTCACTGCATGGCCTCCTGTGTGACAGCTGAGAGCGCACCACACTAATGGCTGAAGCCCTTAATTCCCTCCTGTCTACACCGGAAACAATGGAAGCTGATATTTAACAGTCTCTGCAAAAAAAATAAAAATAATACATTCATCTCAGCCATTTTAGCATTTTACGTTTTAATCTTAAAGTCTAATTCATCTTCATCTAGAAATATAAATATTATTCAACCTCAAAGAGTTTCAAGAACAAGGCAACTATCAAATTATTAAATCTTCATTCCTTGAAAATCCTCTTTGAAGGAATTTCTCTTTTCACTGTTTTGTCAGATATTTTTCCTTTTTTCATATAATTAAAACACTCAATAGTTGTTTACATGCCTGCTTTGCACTGAAAGTGAAGCACTTCAAACAAAGCCCTTTCATATTAAGGCAAATAAATTAATAAATGTATCTTATATGAGTGATTTTTTGTTAAGAAATGTAATACTGAGAGTGAATACACAAAGAGCAATGAATCATTTGACCAGTGTTCTCCCCCTTACTCCATACCTGACTGACTATAATTGTCGATGCTGGAGAATGATTCTCAGTAATTATAGGCAGACATCCTTGTACTGCTTCATCCTCTTCAATCATTAAGGATGGATTCATCCAGGCCAGGGATAACAGAGTCATGATATATAATATAAACTCTGTAGTTTTCATCTGATACTATAGAAACAGCAGAAGTTTACAGCCATGACAGCCTCTCTCTGAGACTGCACTTAGGCACAGTGGTGCTTTGAGCTAAATGCCAATGCTAGCATGGCAACATGCCCATAATAACAATGTTAACATGCTGATGTTAGGCAGGTGTAAAGTTAACTATGTTCATCATCTTAGTTTAGCATGCTAACATACATATGCCAACGTACAGCTGATCTGCAGGTTTTCTTTAATGTATTGGATGAATTAAGATTTTGTGGCGCCAAATGAAAAGTCAGAAGAGCACTCACGCACACTTAGGATGCATCAACTGAGAACCATGAATGCCTCCACAAAATCTCCATCCATTCAGAAGCTGCTGAGATGTTTGGATAAGGGAAGACTTTGACCTGCTGGTGGTGCTAAATGAAAGGTTAGAGGATCACCAAAGTCATTAGGAGTCATCCTCTGGGGACCACTGTTATCTGTACCAAATGTCATGGCATGTTTTCGGATGGTTGTCGAGAAAATGCACTAAAATCCCAAAATGTCAACCTGCTGGTGGCGCTGAAAGGTCTTCACTTTAATAGAGAGAAATCATTCTCTATTTTAGTCTATTATCCTTGTGTTACCATACATCAGTGCAGTATTTGATCCAGATCGTGGAATAAATGTATCAAACAATGACAGCTGTGTTTTGTGTAGACTGCCCATTTCCCAATTTCAGCAATCGTACTGAATGAAAATCTCCTAAACAAAAGCTGAGAAGGTATTTACAGCAATAAAGGGTCCTGGCTCTGTGGATGTACTGCTGTTAATCTTTAATTGGACACAAAGAGGATTGGAAACGTTTTTTCTGGCATCAGCAAATACCAAGCGTCAGGTCTGCCAGCACAAGACAGAAAGAGAGAGAGAGAAGAGAGAGGATTTGGTGTGATTGCCAAAGCAGACTAGGGGGTCCTGGTGCAGAGTGAGCACAAATCTGGCAGGAGGCTGATGAGCCACACAAAACAGAAGTCATACAATACTACAACCTGTCTGTTGTTATTTCTGAATTTAGACAGCACTGCCGGGCACTAGGTATCTAGGGAATATTTCCACAATGAAGTTTCCCAATTTAGCCAATGGACAGGAAAAGCCTCTTCTGTGAGAGTATACAATGCACAGTGAGCAATCAATTCCCCTCTCAATGCCACACAATACAGCTAAAATTGTTTCCTTCAGCCTCAAGGTGCACATTCTTTTTGTTCACTAATAGTGAGAAGGCACCTACATCAACCATCAGCCTGACAAAGTACCTCCATCAGAAAGAGGGATATGTGAAGGAGCTATTCTTCACAGGGTAAACAGGGTCATAAACTACCCATAGAAGAGGCAATTACTTCCGGATCTGACACCACAGCCCATTTCAGCCAGTCGAACAGCGGGAGGGACCTCCAACCGTGGTCTAACAGGCTGCTAACCAGGTTAGCTGCGCTGCTAACACAGGCCAGCTCTGCCATGCCAAATTGGTCTAGGAGATTTAGTGCGGCTCTTTCCGAACCCTGGGAGCCATCTGATGTTGCTCAATAGGCCACTCTGCTCTGTGGGAGCAGCAGAAGTGGCTTCTCTAGTCTGGGCTAACTAGCTAGCAAGCCAGGGGACCCTGCCAAATGTATGTGATTTATGGGCCAGTGCAAAGGCTAATGCAGGCTGCTTTGCATATGTCCTGGTTTGGCTCTTTGCTGGCTTTACAGAGCTTATTTTGAACTTTTTCATACCATTGATGCTTATAGTATTCATAGCATTCCCCTTTGTGCTTCAACACTGCTGCTAAATTATAGAAAATGTGTTCTATATTTAAATGTATAGTGTGCTGTTGTACAGAAACACAGCCACCGTATATGGATAAAGATGGGGGATAATTCAGAGAATGGAAATGGGGCTTAAAGGGTTGAGAGGATTTGATAAAAATGCAATGAGTACATGTGAGAGGTAGGAAATCACGCAGACTGAACCTGCTTTGAGCACTAAGGGCTCCAGGTCTATTATATTATTATTTATGTGCTCCCACCATCACAGGTCCAACCTGACAGCCAGAGAGCATCTTCTGATCAAATGGAAAGCAGCAAAGGGAATATCTAATACGTAAATAATCAGCTGAATTCCACTGCATCGCTGGGAGTTTATTTACTGTATCTGACACCTGGAATTAGTGGTGTCTGTCAGAAACTGAGTGAGCTTATTGGGCAAGAACAATAAATAAAAATATAGGTGTTTGTTTGCAGGGACGTGCGGACACCTAAGGTAATGTCATACTGTATGTGCACACTGACACAGGATAGAGGGGGTTGATGAAAGTCGACAGACAAGTGTTAAGGCAAATAATTAAGATTGACGTCATGTGCTGGTCCTGTCCTAATGCAGCGTCCGTGCAGCGTGTCGCAATATTCATGAAATCACCATTGAAAGCACCATTCACTGTGTGGATGCATTTTATTTTGACAGCACAGCCAATGCCAGAGCTTTGTTTGCATATGCATCCTTGATCAGGCGACTTGACCAAATCACCTTTCTTATTTACAGTAATGGCCAAAAGGGAGTGTGGTGCTTCCTGCACATATCTTAGCATAATATCAGTCAGAGCCACCACAAATAAACACACACACACACACACACACACACACACACACACACACACACACACACACACACACACACACACACACACACACACACACACACACACACACACACACACACACACACACTGATAAAGTAGCATATTAGCAGCCTTCCATGTTTTGTATGCACACAGTATTTGCCCGTGTTATAGCCAACCACTACCACAGTTAACCTAAGTGCCTTGCTCAGTGGCACCTCATACAAAAAACGGGGTACTGTTTTTCACATTGTGGAGATTTAACTTGGCAAACATCTAGTCAGAAGTCCCCTTTCACTGTAAGCCTGACAAAGTCACAGTGGGAAAACAAATTCTTTACTTCACAAACTTTTCTGGTAGAATCTGATTTAACAGAACGACTGCCTTAAAATGTTGGATTTTAAGCATTTGTAAAAACATGAGATTTCATTCTATACAAAAAAGATTGGGGTAATGCACTGCTTCAAGCCACAGAGACAGACTAAAGGCACACACTATGATGCTGCCGTTCATTGTCTACAGAGGAGCCAGACCAGAGCATGTAAATAAAAGCAGAAAGAACCATGTATCACAACAACAGGCTCTTCAATATCCTCCTCTGGAGGACGACTCACTCTCCTGCTATGGGAGACTCACCTATGTGTATCTGCTGTGACTGTTTGTAAATGATGGGAGCATTGATTTCAGCCTCACATGGGATTCTCTGTGTCTAGGTAATTTGTTTGAGGGGAAGGAGGTAAAATGCGAGAAATGCTGGTAATGGAGGTGGAAACAGGGGAGATAAAAGCCACCCACACAGAGACTACTGTACAGTATGAAAGCAAGCTACCTTTAAAGCACAAACAAAAGCACACACATTAAAAATAATCCTTTTCCTTTTTTCTTCTTAAACACCATCACACAAAATATGGATATGCTGTTTACACTGTATAAGGAATAAGCAATAACCTTTACTACCATCCAAACCAATACTACAGGAACATTTAGTGTGGAAAAAATAATACTGCTGTGAAAGTGCAAGGCCATTCAAGAAAAAAAATCTTTTTTTTTTTTCAGTATTACTGAAAGGAAACTATAGATGATATGACACAATTCAGATTGGAAATAAAAAACACTTCTGTGCACTCCTGTGTCAGTGATTGGATTGAATAATAGACTAATACTGGTAAATGGCGCGTGGATATACTGCCATCTGCTGATTGAAATCACACATCACATTTCAATTTGCAGGCTGAGAAACCTTAAAAAGTACAGCAAGAGCATAAAATAAATTCATTTCTTGCTCAAAATTCACACCAAGGCAAAATATATCTGAATAATCCTATTAAAGTACTTCATTAACCCTGTACTGACTGGAAAGGAACACGAAATGGACTAAAACTCAACCAATGAGACAATATAGACTGTTGCACTGTTTAATGGTTTTGCAGCCTGACATAAAGGAAATTAGCATACATATGTGATATATAGCAGTTTCTATTCAAACCCAGTTTCATGGTTCATTCGAATATTACATTTCCCTTCACAAATCATCATTGGTCTCTAAGGACGTTGTCATCAAAGTGATATGGCTTTCATTGGTGCAGCTAAAACTCATACTTAAATTGTTTACGCATGTGACTCTGGTTAGGATGAAAACCTTAATTAACATGAAGCAAGCTTTGTACCTGTCATACAGCACCATTGAAAATGTAGAAAATTAATCTAAACTAAAAGTTTAACAAAAGTGAAAACACCTTCCTGAATCTACAATCTTATGATAGTGAATAACAAGCCTGTATGTATATGATATACAGTGTGTGATCCAAGAAGAAAATTGGACAAGTGACATTATATATCCATACAATCTAGTCGCTCATCCTTCTCTTCTCATTCCAAACCAAATACAGTGGTTATCTTTATATGTTATCGATTACTTAACCATCTGAGAAATTCATAGTGCTTGTAATAAATAACATTCCCCCATTTTAAGGGTTAAATTCTACCTGTTTGTCCACACAGGAAACCGTGATTGGAACATAGAGGAAAGGCATAAAAAACAGCTCTATAACTACAGCTAATAACTTAAACATGGCTTTTCTGAATGCATTTACAGTACAGTATGTGGAGAGCTTAATTAAAAAATAAGGGGGCCTTATTAAATGAGCCAACCAAATATCACCTGTCTAACATTTTGGCTTTGACTTGGATAAAACATATTTGGATTTGACAGAGTACATTTCCGATCTCCTCCTTAGAGATATGATATGATCGATGCAGGAGTCTTATGCAGCTCAGTAGCACTGCTGTGTTCATTTAGAAGATGAAGTAAGTCCATAAAAAGTGGCGGGTCTTTATTTTTTGTGAACAACAGCTTCCTGTGTGGTGTTACAACAGAACAGATGCAGGGCAGAGGCATGATGTAGGATCTTAACTGACTATCAGGTGAGGAGTGTTTGGAGAAGAAGACTGGATCTCTCATTACAGTAGGCCCACATAATAACTTCCCAGAGTCTATTATATACATGTCACTTGTGGCAGGCTTAAATTTCCAATCCTGCAATGCACAGCGCCAGCAGCACCAAAGACACCAGGCTTAGAGTGGGCGTGATCATAGATGCTTTACCTGAGGAAGCAAAAACAACATGAGACAAATGAACCAAGAGGACATAGCATCTTTAAATCAATCACAAAATTATATTAGTCTTACCCTGAATTCTTATCTTCCTCACTGGGCCATCTCCTCCTTCATAACGGCCTCGTACCATCAGCTCATAGTCTCCAACCTGAGGCATGGGGAAGTCCATGAAGTGCCAGCCAGTGATGTAAACTTTCCCGTAGATGTACCCTGTCTTTCTGAACATGACCTGGAAAACAAAAAGCATGGGACATTTTTATGTCAGTCTCAGATCTAATTAAAAATGTATAAATTTATTTAAAAAGATAATAGCAAAGCTTCCCACACTCACCTTGTAGTACAGTGGGAAGGAAATATTGCCAAACCAGTCATACTGGATATGATCCCACCACACATACAACCACTGTCCTGTCCAGGAAATATAGCGCCACATCCTGGGAGGGTCTGGTGGTGCTGTAAACAAAAGAAAATTGTTTCTACTTCTACATCTGTGTATCATTCTAAGAAGATAGCTCTCATTATAGCGGTTAATTGCCCATAGATTGTGAGTAACTGCTCTTACGTGGTCTCTTTGTGAACATCTCACAGTGTTCACCAGGGGGTCCAAGGCCGGCTCCATTGAAGGCACGGACCTCAATGAGGTAGTGGGAGTCTGGCAGCATGTTCTCCAACCTGGTCTGATTGACTGTGGCTGGAACAAATATACGGTTTGCTCCCGGCTCCGGATCATCGTACTTTCTCCAGTATTTGACCTAGTTAGAAGAAAAATGATATTTGAAATGTATCTCTTTATCCAGTAGGTTCAATCAAAAGTTAAAGAGCTGGATAAACAGTTAGTATGTCTTTGTGTAATTCTTCAGTGTGTGTTGTTCAGTAAAAGCTCTGTACCTGGTATCCCTCAATGTACTGCTGCAGGCTTGTACCAGTGTCGACCACTGGCAACCACCACACCACTGCCTCGGTGGAGGACACTGGCCGGGCATAGACGTCTGTTGGAGGCTCTATAGGGACTACAAAATTCAGACAAATGGATGAGAAAAGAGAAAAAGTTGGACAACTGCTCTAAGTTTAGTGTCACACCCTTTACAGTATTTTTCCAAATGGAAACATAAAATGAAACCAAGCTGTAAAACACAATCCTCACCATCTCTTGGGTAGAAGATGGTCTTGGTGAGGCTGTACGGTCCGTCTCCTTTCAAATTAAATGACTTGATCTTCACCTGAAACTCTCTGACCTGGAAATCTTCATCAGTGGGAATGAATGTGGGGTCCCGATGGACAAAACGCCTTGTCTCAGGGTCCGAAATGGTCTGGGGAAACCAATCGTAACCATCTCGAGGCTTGAATTCCACAATGTAGCCAAACTTTTTGCCATAGAAATACCATGGCTGCACAGGCTAAGGGTGTCAGGAGTGGAAAGAGAAAAAGAAAGAAAAAAACAACTCTTAGATTTTGTTATGCAGGGATGTGTGTAAGTATTTTTGGTGTCACGTGAACTAAGGGCTTACTCACTGTCCATGTGATGATGATTTCACCATTTCTGGTTCCATAACCTGCTACATCAGTGGGAGCAACCACTGGAGCTGAGAAGAACAAAGGTTATTAAAGTTTTTTACCCCACACCTGTCCTTACTTTCTGACTAAAAGTCAGCATTCTCTCCTTACCAGCATCCCAGGTTTTGATCTTGAGGGAGGGGATGCTGGCCTCGCCAGAGCCATACTCGTTAGTGGCAATGATTCTGAACTGATACTCCATCCAGGGGTACAGGTCTGTCACTTCTGCCTTCTCCATACTGCCATCAAGAAAGGTTGGTGCTGAAAGAGACACGAATGTCATATCAAATTTGATTCAATTCTAAAAATTGTGCTACATTTGCTGTCTCTGCAGCATGATTAGGCAATGCTACTAACAACATGCAACGATCAGGTCACGTTAGGTTATAACGCTTGAGTTAATCCAAACTGCAGAGCGACTTGGCCCCCTGCTGGCAGTTATCAGTACTCACAGGTGCTGGCGTCCTTCCAGTCGTCTTCATTCAGAGCCCAGTAGTGTCTGGTCTGGATGGTGTAGTAGAGTATGGGGCTGTTATGATCCCCTGCTTTGGTCCACAACAGTTTCACCCACGTGTCCCCGATCTCGTCCACCCGGATCACACCGGGAGGCCCAGGAACACCTGGATTAGGGAGGAAAGGTACATATTCAGGCAAAATAGCAATACAGACTGTATATTTACTCTGGATAAGAATATCAACCGAAATACTAAAAGGGGATCAGAAATCAAAAATAATCAAAGTATCTACGATCGACTGACCTACAACCTTGAGATCAGCGTATGCCGTGTCGCTGTCCACCACTGTCTGAGTTGTGCAGGTATAGCGACCTTCGTGCCAAATCTGGGCATTCATTATTCTCAGGTCACCGCTGCCATCATCACTCTGAACAACAGCAGGCAAAGACAAGGACATAAAAGAGAAAGGGAAAGAAAAACGAAGAAAGAAAATACTGTTAAATCGTCATTAGGTCACAATACCAGCAGCATGTCAAGGGACCAATTGTGAGACATCTTAGAAGTTAAGATGTTAAATGAGGCTAGGATGAACCATCACCCTACCATAACACGTTCATAGTGTTGCCACTCAGCGTTAAAGTCGATGACCCTGTAATCTATGGCCCAGATGAATGCGATGTCCAGCATGGGGTCGTATGAAGCAGCACACCTCAGAATCACCTCATCACCAACCATTACCTCAGTGTCTTCAGGTGCTTCTGTGATGCTGGTAGCCTCTAAGAAAAAGAAGCATCACAAATAAAGTTTAAACCCTTATACAAATCCAAGAATACTGCTAATGTTCACTGACCGCACGTATGTGCATACTGACTGACCTGTGATGGTGAGATAGCCAGAGCTGTTGGCCTTTCCTCTGTCATTCTCAGCAAAGCAGGTGTAGAGGCCCTCATCATTTTTGGTGGCGTTGAGGATCTCCAGACTCCCATCGAACAGGATGGAAATGCTACAAATTAAAAGATAAGTTAAGCTTAGTGGCTGCAACCCCAACTTATTGTTGAGTATATTATAAGTTGGACTGACCGTGAGCTGTTGTAGAGGAGCTCTTTGCCCTTTGTCCAGGTATACCGCGGTCTGGGAGCAGCGCGGGGTTTACACTCGATCACAACACGACGATCTTTAGCTCCAAGAAGCTGCTTCTTCACAGGGTTAAACTTGAATGTAGGAGCGCAGGCTGAAGGGAGATTTAAATTGTGAATTGTTGTAATTGTCCCCACTCTTACCTTTCCTCTAGCAAAAAGGAATTTAGATTATTGTGCACCAATATACAATTCAATTTTACAGCTGTCCTTGAAACTGTTTCAAACACAACTGACTCACCAATGACTCGCAGCTCAGCGTTGGCGTATTTGATGCCCCAGTAGTTCTCAGCGATACACTGGTACATTCCTGAGTCATCGAAAGTGAGACTGGAAAACTTCAGCTCCCCCTTCCCATACTGGAAAACACACACACACACACACACACACACACACACACACACACACACACACACACACACACACACACACACACACACACACACACAACCGAAATGTAAACTTGAGTATGGTTTCAAAGCACAAAAACTAAGCTGATATCATGTACTCCACAATGTCTTTAACTGAAGATGGCAATATGTATAAGGTTTTACCATATATCCATCTTTGTACCAGCGGATGAAAGGGAACGGCTTTCCTGATGCCACACAGCGCATGGTGTGCTCTGAGCCAATGTCAATCTGAGTGTTGTTGATGGTTTCCGCCCACTCTGGAGCAGCTACAAAAACAAAAGTGCCATTTGTTGCATTAGTGCTGTCCAAAATACCCATTTATTTCTATTTTTATCTCATAAAGGTCATGGGTAGATTCAATTATAAGAAATAATCTCTACACTGAGTACGCTCTACAATCTAAAGCTGGTATAACAATGCAGTGACATCACTTACACTCCACATACAGCCAGGCCTTGTGCCAGTCCTTTCCTTTAGTGTTGATGGCTTCACACTCATATCCTCCCACATCTTCATACTGTATATTGTACAGATGAAGCACAGCTCCTGATTCACTGATCTCATGATTTGGTGGGAGGTCAGTGTGGTCCACCTTCCTCCAAACAATATGAGGGATGGGGCTAAAAAGACACAAAAAATATCAAATTGATTGAATTCAGACAAACTTAAATTACAATTAAACTCAAGCTTTCAATAAAGGTGACAAATGCACATATCAACAGCTATCTTCAAATAAACCAGTGTCTGTGTGAAAGCATGAATCTCATGAGCCCCTGTACTTCAATAATTCAGTACATCAAGAGAAGAGACATGGAGACTTACTTTCCCAGAGCAAAGCACTCCAATGTAATATTAGTGGCCAGCATGGCAGTAGTATCTGGGAACTTCACCCTGATGTCTGCTGGGTACTTTCTCTCCTCACCTGAGGCCAAAAAAGTATGTTTTATCCAAATGTTGCAAGAGATACTGTGTCTTTTTCTGTAATACATATATCCCTTAATTCTGATTAAGTCTGCAACATATGTTAAGGAGGTTTTTCCTGTTAAGCTGCAGCACAACTAGTTTCTACTAACCATCTTCAGGGGGTGAGGGGATGAGGGGGATAAACTTGGAGAAGACACTCTTCCCAGTGACAGGGCTGGAAACAAAGCAGGAGTAGTTTCCTGCATCCTGAGCTTCCACTTTGGAGATGTACAGGTTCCCCGTCTTCTGGGATACAAACCGACGGCGATCTGTGTTCAGGAAAACTGGGAACTCGTTGTAGATCCAGCGGTAGGTCACCTCCTCTGTAAAGGAAAAGACAGAGGGACATGAAAAAGTTGTCATTGTTACCTTCACAAGACTGACTTATCTAATGGAGACATGAAGACCTGTACATACGTGGCCAGGCTTTTGGAGGGGCACACAGCAGAACAGCTCCCTGTCCTTCCTTGACATACACTGGGTCTCTTTCCTCCTGGGGAAACTCCTCAACAACTACATCGCACATGAGGAGAAAATAAAGGATAAAGACACTACTCAAACTTCAAACAGGAAGGGCAGTTTTGATATTCTTAACATTGTATCTTTTAGGTCAATTTGAAGATCCGTTCAATTTGACTTCAGGTCAAAACTGAGATGACAGTAATTCAAGGCAAAACTAAAGTGGGTGATAAGTTGGTGGTTCTTGAAGAACTGAAAGGTAGATTTACAGTATATGTAGCACAAAACCTCCATATCAACATCCAGCTAATTTACGCCCACAATTTCAATTATAAAAGGGATAGGCAACTAAACTTTTAAGTTTTTCTAGTACTACTTTTGGGGAGAATAAATTGAGATAAATCTAGCAAAGAAATATAGGAATAGGAACGAATTCGAGTCAGCATCTAATGTGGCATAACCCAAGAAACATCTGAGCCAAAACAGTAATTTTGGCAGCAAAAAGATCCCATACAAGGTAGAGAGGACAGGCTGGAGCACCAGGAAAAAAATCCTGGTGCCAGCCAAGACTAGCAGGGTTCAAATGCTTACATCCAAACTTGACCCTGGCCTCCTTGCTGATGACGGTGCCATAGATGTTCCTGGCCACGCAGACGTATGTCCCAGCATGTTTCTTCTGTCTGGGGTTGGTGATAACCAAGTTCCCCCCCACAAGGCTGTAGTACTCGTCCGGCTGCTCCATCAGCTTGATTTCCCAGTTATCCCGGCGCCACCTGGCAGCAATTCAAAACAATTCTAACCTGTATCTATATAAATCTAAATCTATATAAAATACATAAAATTTACAGCATTAATGATTTGAATGAAAATCTTTAGTGTGTGTAACCTGTATGTAGCAGGTGGATTAGCCCGTGCCCTGCAGTTCATAGAGATTCTCCCATCGGGTGAGTCCTCAGTGTAGACCACATCTACAGGCTCCTCCTCAAAGATGGGGCCATATCCAGTAGCATCCTCTGACAAATTTTAAACAACAATCAGCTTCTGTGCTAATTACAAATCACCCTCAAACATTGTGCTGCATGCAGTGTTTTTTTTGTCCTGACTCATTTGGACAACAAATCCGAGGAAACTGAACTCACCTCCATAAATTCTGGGCTCACCAAATAGGACTGCCACTGCAAAGCAAAAACATAGTCATGTTAGCTAATGATGCGCAGGTAGTACTGACATTCTTGTTGTTATGAATTTTAGGGGGAACAGTTTTAGGCATCACTGTGCCTCTTACCTGTGAGGGAGACGGAGGAGGAGAGGGCCAGGAGCAGAAAAGCAGTGGAAGCCATGACAGTCAGAAAACCCACTTACTGCAGCCACGTGAGCTTGGTGGATGTGCAGAGGGACACAAATAAGAAAACGATGGGCAGGACATGAACTGGAGAGGGCTGAATAAGAAACAAAAAAAGATTTGAGGCTTTCAGAAACAGAACTGCTGCTTAGAACATCGTGTGTAAAATGATCAGCCCTTATTGTGGCAACAGTGTATTATTATTATTATTATTATTATTATTATTATTATTATTATTATTATTATAATTACATAACACTTATGTGACATTTAAGATATAATAACTGATGACTGTGCATCACTGTCCACACTAGAAACCGAGTGCAGAACGAGCTGAAATCCTCCCGGTGTACATAAATGATGCAGGATGTCAGTGACTCAGCAGAACACTACAAGTAGTCATGCAAAGCGCGTGCACATCCACCAGGACATGCACCGGCAGAGACACAGATCTGCACACAAGGCTGTCTGTTAACAAAACATAAGGTAGCACTGCAGAAGACGGCCCCTGTTGTGCCGTTACACATGCTTACACATCACTTCTGCAGGATGAGATGGCAGTACAGCTGCGACTGCAGTGTTTCAACTTTCAATGTCAAACAGGACAAACAGTGCCCTCTAGGATGCGCTTCCAGGAGGCTTACCCAGACATTTTCATCCTAACCCCAATTAATCTCACTCCTCATGCCTATACCAACCAAGACCTGAACCAAGCCGATGAAGGCAAACGAGTACTAGCCAATCAGAGGCAGAGTAGGGCAGGTTAAATTGGCGTACAGGAAAGAAGAAAGTTAACAGAGGCTTGCTCAATAGTTATCAGAGCTCAGAGCAAAAAGGAGCAGGACCTAGGATCGGCCTGTTATAGTCTCTCACTTGTCCAGCATGACATTAACACAACATTAATATATTGTTTACTGTAGAGCACAGCTGCGTTTTCTTGAAGTTTGTGTTCACGGGTGAGGATACACTACGCTCTACATACCTCTGCTGACTCCAAAATGCATCATAGAGCTTTTGGACAAAACCTTTGCACTAAACAGTCAGATCAAAGCTCAGGCTACATCTGATAATCTTCCTATAGTGTCAGAAGCCAAGGGAATATGATCAGGAACAGTAAACCCACAGCAATCTTCCCTTAGAAATGTTTAGATATGCAAGAGTCCAAAACGCTAAAATTCTGGGAAATAAATGTAATATTACATAAAAAAAACAAATGGTAACTTCTTCTTAAAAAAAAGTATAAACTTACTATTTAATATGAATTTTTAAAAAAAATGTATTTAATGGTAAGTTTTTGAGGTAACTATTGTGGCAAATGCTTGTCTATCCTCCAGTTAGAGGAGCAGCCGGACAGTCTTTGCTGAGTCGTTCTGGATGTGAGAAGATATAAAAAAAGGGTAAAAATTGCCAGACAGCCTCCTCCCATGTGCCTCAGCAGCCATGTTTGTCTCAAGCACACAGAAATAGAAAGAGGGAGGGCAGAGGCTTACACCCAGTATACATGCACTCTTGATGACTCAACAATAATATAACAGTATACTAGCGGGGGGCTGCATCTATCCTGCATTTGAATGGCTGTATGACTTCAGACTGTTTATCTTTGAGAGGGAGTAGGCTAGCAGCGAGAGAGAGTGAGATAACATATTCAAAAATCAATAAAGTTTAGACCTCAAGCTTCCAGGACACTTATATAAATAGATATATATTTGCTGCAACAACAATCTATCAAGCCACCTTGGCATTATAGATTATTGTTGCAGCAATCTGTTCTACCACTAATTCTAATCAATTCATCGGAGTGTGTTTTCATGTGTTTCCTCTCGCAATAATCCCATCACAGATCCGCTTTGGACAGGGCAGTGAAATTTAGGTCAGCACATGTATTAAGCTCAGTGTCTTAGTGACCGCCTGAATAACTGTTTGTAGAAAAATCCCATTGAAAGTCGAGACTGAATTCAACAAGAGGATGAATAATGTTTGGGTTAGAGGAGACTTGATGAAAGTGGGCTTCCTTTGATTTGTTTCAGTGAATGAGTGTGCTGGTTCTGGCTCTTCTGCACCACACAAGCTAGAATATGTCATAAGAAAATACGGCCTCACGTTTAGGATATCAGGGGAGAAGTACCCCCCTTTCCTCTCAACATGTTGCACCCATGACAGTTTTATTCATTTCTGACATCTAAAATGGGAGTGGCTAAATTATCCTTGGACTGTGGTACATTCTGTATTTTTCTGTTATAGTCCAGTGGACACTGTAGGCAGTGAAAAGAAATTCAGATTCTGATGATATATGTGGATCTATGTCGTAATAGTTATTGCAATATTTAATTTAGTTTAAAACCAAATATATTTTATACCTTAATGTGACTTTAGACTCAATAGCTACAGACTTTATTACAGTACCCTACATTATTCAACCTTTAAACACTGATTTATAAGGGAGTTGCCCTCCTGCCAATGAAGGACAGTCAGTCCTTTACCACAGAGATGGCATGGTGCACCCAGCAGCTTCCTGCGCCCTTGACGCATTCAGTATCTGACTCTTCCCACCTTGCGTCTCCTCCCTGCCCCACTGAAACACACTTTCTCAGATCAGCATGTGCCTTGCATGACTACAAGTGCAGGATGAGAAGCAAAAACCTTCTTTTAAATTGTACAGCGCTCACTTTGTCGCAGTCATTTAAAAAAAAAAAAAAAACCCCAATGCAGCCTCTACAGAGCATCTGCGCAGCACCCTTACATCACTTCACCCCAATGACGACTGAGCGGCACCGGTAATTCACTGCTCTGCATTGCGGTACTCCTGTGCCGGTCCACTTCTGCACTACAGCGCTGAACACACTCCGGTGTATCCTCACTCAACTCCAGACACAAGAGCCACTTAGGTCATGCACAAACTCGCATGTGGTGTGGTTCTTACCTTTTAGGCAGAAAAAGGGGGGAATTTCAGTACACTGTCCGCATGGCACACCTGGACCCGAACCGCATCATCCCACAGCCCACCCGCCGGAGCGTCCCGTTCAGCGCAACTTTTCTATTGGAGGACAGCGGCGGAGTGACACCTCTGTGTGGCAACGAGGATGCGGTTGCGATTGGTCCACGACAAAGGGAGGATGGGAGGGATGTGAGCATCATGGTGCTACGCATCCCAGACAAGGGAAATAAAACCTTTGCAGAAATTAAAGTTGAGCTTTTTAATAAACTGAGAACAGGAATCCTTTTAAGATGGATGGATTACTTTAGTAGCCTACCTATTATTTGATTTCCCAACAAGTGTAAGAAATACAGTGAGTCTATGTACACGGACACACGCAATAGGTCTTAATGGGAATATTCAGGTGCATTAATATAGGCTTTAGTTAGGCTGTAGGAAGATGTAGGAAAGGTGCATAGACTCTATTGTCCATATCTTGCTCCCCAACATGTGCTCTGCATCCTAAATGACCTTCATATCAATTAATAATGAATGATTCCAGACACCAGCTGCGTGACTATATGTGATAGGAATTTATCCTCTACAATGAGACTCTTTGGAAAAAGATAGTTGCATGATGGTTATAAATAGTCCACCTTTGTGTTGAGACAATACACACATTAGGATTACATATATTTATTATTTATCTTAGCTTTTTTTTAATACTTTAAATCTCTTTTCTAATTCTTATTTGTGCATGTGACAAATACAAGTTTAGAATCTTCAGATTGACGTTTTAATCTTAAAAGCACTTAGATTTTGTGATTGGCTGTCCTCTCGGAAAGAAAACATAGAAACCATAGCAGAGCTCTTTCAAGAAGAATAAAAAACAGGCCCACTGCGCATGCACTAACACGGCAAATGCATGTTAATCTTCAATGGATTAACTTTTGGGGGTTTATATCTCTCCATGGCAAAAAAACCCATAAAAAACAATTCCCATTTTCATACACTGGGTGGAGCTACTCACACACACTTTAGTAGCCTATGTCGCACTGCATGCATGACCACAAAAAAAAAAAAAAAAAACATGACTGTTTTGAAATCCTGAAACCAACATTTATTTCATTTTTTTTAAACTTCATTTAAAATACAAAATATTTTGCAATATTATATTGTAGAGTAAACCATTTTGACAGCCTTTCATGCTTCTCGTATAGCTTCAACATTAACCAGAATGTCATATTATATCATATCATATACTGTATATCCTACTGTATGTTCACCAGTCACTAGAACATTGTTTCCAGGGTTTTCACACTCCGATGTGCCAGTCCGCTTATCTGTTCCATGCCGGCCATCCTTCTGTATGCTCCAAATTACAGTTTTGTTTTTTTTAGATGCACACTCTTAAAAAAGGATGTATTAGTGTCACCTGATGTCTAGTTTAGGACAACAGTTTTCAGTTTCCAGCCGTGTTCAGACACCAGATGTTGTTGTTGTAAACTAGACACGCAGAGGTGTGAGTGATACCTCTTGTTGAAGTGTGTACCTTTTTTATAAAAAAATACAGGAAAAAAAAGGTGCATGAACTGTCAGAGACAGAAACAATACAGGTGTCACAAGAGCTCAGTCACAAGTTAAATAATCTCCTTTGATACCTGATAGGCTAAACATTTGAGCTAGCAAATCCACCTGGCAAGTTAAAAAAAGAAAATATGAAAGAAATTAAAGAAATTTCACAGCAAATGAACGAGTGAAAACTGTAAATAGTCTCATCTCACACAACGCCCTCCTACCCATAATGCAGCAGGGTCAATTGAGGTCAAAGCTCTCACCTCTGACCTCAACACATCTACGCTCAATTCAAGCCATTATTTACAAAATACAACAAAAATATCTACACGTGAAAGCTGACACATCGCAAACCTAAAAACTTGATGCAAGTTATGATAAACCTAAGACGTGGAAATGTTCTCTGGAAAAAAAAAAAGTCTTGTATCTCCTGTTGAGAGCAGACTGCAGGACACACATCAGAATTAGACGGTTATCCATGGAAATTGAAAGCGGTAGTATACATCACGCACGCTGTAACACAGTAGCATGCATGTGCTGCACACACACACGCGCACACACACATACACACACTCATGCACCCAAACATTCACACACAAGCTTCATTCATTTACAGGAATATAAAACTCACTGAGTGCTGCGCTCAGAACGTGACAACATACACAGATATAAGGTTAAATGCATAAACCAAAGTCACCAGTGTGTTTTACCATTTGCAGTGAAACAAGCAATTATTTTCATTCACATAAACAGATACACTTGTTTCCACATTCAGTATTCATTACGCAAGTTTCCGACCCCTTAATTTCTAAGTGCTACCAGTAACAGTTAGTCCCGTTCTGATAATAGCCAGATGGTGAGTCTGGTTCCTGTTGGCAGTTACCTGGTGAGTAGGTTGGCAGTAGTTTAATGCTGCTGGGCAGCAGCTCCTCCTCAAGATGAATGTGTTAGGAGGACAATGTCTGAAATGAACACATGACGACATCTCACAAGGCGTCCATGCTCAGAAGTTTCCTACTCGCTTTAATATACCACACATTTCTTCAGTCTTTACCTCTTAGCCGGATAGGTCTGTTGCACGGGCTGATGATAACCGGGTGTATGATTGTCGACAAGGCCATAACAATAGCTGAAAATTATTCTTCACAACTAATGCCAGCGTACGACTGAAAAAGGTCATTTTGGAATCAATTTCTAGAATTTCCTGTTGAAAACTATTGAAAGACTCAACGAGGCCATTTAAAGTTAATGTTTTGCAATCCTCAATGACCACATAGCTCACAATAAAGGGTCGTACTGTTAATGAACAAAATTCTTCAACATCAGCGGAACCCCTTAGAGCTTATTTTTTGTTTAATGTACTCTTGAATACTCGCATAGCCTTCAAAGTTGTCGTTAGATTAAGATGGGATACTATTCTGTATGTACTGTATTGATGGACTATATAAACTGCACTGAGCCCAGGTGTGTCCTGTATATGAAGAGGGATGTAATTCTATGGATGTAAGTCACTGTTCTCTACAAAGGCACTAGAAACCGTGCTGAGAGGTTCTTGATCATCGACATCTAAATATCCAGAAACTACAGTGTCTACTGTCAGTAAACCTCTACATGTAACGTCTTATTCTGTCTGTTCTGCCATCAAACACAGCAGATAGGTGGAAATGCTATCGAAAACAAGGTCGGGGCAGCGGTTAGTTCTGCCAATACCATAACCTAAAAACAAATATCTGCACAGTGGCCACGATTTGGGGTGGAAACACTTGACAATGACACTGGATCACACCTCCACTTGTGTTAAGTTAGTGCTCAGTAACAAGAAGCATAGGCTTGGTGTAAAAGGAACAGATCGGGGAAAGAAAAGCAAAAAAAAAAAAAAAAATGCAAGCAAAGAACAAGTTTGAGAAAACACGAGGCTAGAAACGGGCCGATTGGAAAAGGATGTGGGAGTTCTGGCTGGCTGGTAGGTGTGATAAGGAATGACCAAACGCTGAGTTCAAAGTGGTTCTAGCCAGGTTTTCCAATGACTACAAAGGGACATCCCTGACCTCGAAATATAGCTTTCTTCTTATTCTATTACATATGTACAAACAGTTCATCTGTCTCAAAAAGACATATGCTAGCTTCTACTTTGAGTCACATTTCACAGCAGTGTCCATAAAGACACTGCTGCCATTTTTTCTATATATCATACGCCACTGAACACTTGAAAAAACAAACAAAACAATAAAAGAGGCATAATCCAGTCACTAGTAGGCGTGCACCATATACAGTCTCACACAGATCACCTCTGCAACAACTGACACGAGGATGGTAAAATGCTTAATAGAATCATGATTTACTCCATGCAGGTGTTCATGAGTGTGATTCAATGCATATTTGCCTGCCTGCGGGTCGTGTACTGTACTTTGATAAAATATATATTTGGATACATCATGTTTAGTATGTTTGCAAAGGAGATCAAATGCCAATAACACACACACACACACACACACACACACACACACACACACACACACACACACACACACACACACACACACACACACACACACACACACACACACACACACACACACACACGGCCACTTCTGCTCAGTCTGAGTGGTACAACTCTTCTGGTACATTCCTTCTGCTTTTCTATATTGCTTCCTCTCTCCTTCTCAGAGTCCTTGCATCCCTCATTTCACACCTTCTTTCAATGCTCATGGGTGGGGAGATGTGGTGTCGGTCTTTGCCATGTTGAGTGTGTGTTGATCAGAGGAGGTCACAGTGTGACAGGGGCTGGCGGGTGTGGAGATGAGGGCGTTATCAGCAGTCTTGATGACAGGTAGCCATGGGGATGGCCACCGAAGTGACAGCCACCATGGTGAGAGTAGGTGTCCACAACGACTGTCACCTTAGCAACTGTCACCGCAGAGACAGTCCCCATGGTCACATTTGCCAGGGTGACAAGGCGTGGGCCATAGCAACCATCCCAGCCAGGCCGCGGCCCCTTTGTTAGACAAACGAGTTCATGGCGTTGACAGGCGATGGGGCCTCCGAACTCTCGTTGCCTTCGTGCGTGTCTTTCTCTTTCTTGCCGCTGTACTGGCCGATGAAGGAGCCGTCCTCATTGAACTGTCCGTCCCCGCCCTCCCCGTAGTCCACCAGGCTGTCGTCGCTCTCGTCACGGCGCACTGTCCCATTGGACGGCGTCCGACTGCCCTTCAGCGGCTTGTGGTCCTCTGTGTCACTATAAAAGGGTAGGAAAAGGTTGGAAGGAAGGTTATTGAGAAAACAATTTAGGCAGTTTATTGAACTTTTTCTGCAGTGGTTAGAAACCCTGGTGCCACAGAGGACAGGCTATTATCCAAGCATTAGCATTTTACATGAGTAATCTGGCTTTCCCACCCACACAAAGGCCACATATAATAAACACATATATTGCTGTTGTGTTTTGTACACAGTTGGGCTCAAGTGTAGCACCAATGTGCTTGAAGTGCCCCTGTGCCATAGGCCAACAGATACACAACTGCTTACTATATATAAAGTGTTATTATAATGCACAACGGCCAAACAATGGAATGCCTAAAACATAGCTATAGCATTTTATAGTATTATCTATAGTGTTAGTGCTGTTTTAAGCCTGGGTGCAGTTTTAGGGTTAGTGACCACTGCTAAAGGGGATTTTGCAAATGCGTGCTGTTCAGTCTCTTGCAATACCTTTATGTACAATATTTGGAATAAAATCAACCAATATGCTTTCAGTTTACATGCAATAATCAAAAATGCACTTTCCTCCCCAGAGATACAACCTGTTACCATCTGTCAGTATGTTCATTTGGTCTAAAAAACGTATAATTCCTGTTAATACTATGCAAGCTCTACAATCTCAATCTCAAACATTTTGACTCCATTTTCAAGCTCAATGCATTTGCATCTTAAAAATTAAATGAAGCTAGAAGCAGTACTTTTAAATGTTACATTTTAGTGTTAATGTCATGACTGTGGTTATGGTTTTGACTATGCCAATGAGAATGATGACATAGTAAAACCAGATCAGTTGATGTGCTTTCTCCTTGCTTTTAGTTGCACCAAAGTCAGAAACATTGCTTGCATGCATGGCGTTTTTATGCCACATCTTGTCTTACCTCTCCATAGACCTAAACTCGCAAAAAAACAAAGATAAGAATGGAAGGACATATGAAAAGCAATTCATGAGCCACAATGAGTGTCTTTTATGCACTTTAGACACAGACATGACAAAGCATGCATATGGAAACATTTAAAGCACAATGATATCCATATTAAGTTATTACATAGTTCATTCAAAGCAACTACTTTTTACCAACTTTTAGGCCTCCAAAATCCTGAGTAGCCTTCTAGATTTTCTAGAATTCTAGATATATTCCTACAAAAATGTGGAAATGTGATGGAAAACTGTCAAATGTGATGGAATTTGTTTTACAATCTTTTTGAGAACAGTTACAAAGTGACTCAGCCAGAGATTAGATTACTTGTTATGCATTATATAAAGCTGTTGATTAGATGGCCAGTGTGCAGGTGAGTTGGTCATTATAGGAATCAACAGTAGTGCAGATCTTTTCCTTGCCTCTATGGAGTGTTTGGTAATGAAGTCTGGTGGGGAGAGTGTCTCTGCAGCCTGGTAAAATGTTCTACATACAGACAGGCAAGTCAGGACACAATGAATGAAAAAAGAAATCTTACACACACTACTGTATGGTGTGGTCCTATCTTAGCCTTTACTGTCTGATCTCTCACCTGTACTCTCCAAACGTCCCATCATCCTCCTTCATGGGCTGAATCTCGGGGTCTTGGTGAGCATCTTCTTTCTCTTTCACTGAAGATTACACAGTTTATTTCCTCAATATTTCATCCACACATGTCAATACACTTAAATTTACTGTGAAAATGTGCACATTACCAGGGTATTTGCCACCCTTGTTCCTCTTGATGAAGCACACTATGAGAAGGACCAAGATGAGGAGAGCGATGGCACACATCAGTCCAATAAACCATCCCTGGGTGGCAATGTCGACCTGCCGGCTGGGTACAGCTGAACACACAGATAGTGAGGAAAGATGAGACAAATTGTAAGCAATAGCTTTCAAACCAAATCTCAATCCAAGTTGCTAAAAAAGAGTGTAGTCTGTTTTCTTCATGCTGAGCAACACTGAAATTAACAGATGCTGTAAACACAAATGAAATTTTAAAATGGGTTAATATGGAATGATGAGCTGCTGTAAACATGACAAAAACAAACAAAAGCCACAACAGTAAAATAATGGACCTCTTAGTAATGGTTTTAATTGACATGCATTAGACCAACTTTATGGCGACATGCTGGTACACTAACTAGCAAACTAACTACCGTACATTCACATCTGAATGTAGCATCGTATGTCTGATAATGAGACAGTGCTTAAACAGAGAGGGGATGAGAAAATGACACGGGCAAAATTAAACAACACAAAGACCATCTATCCTGAGGCATGCCGCCTCACCTGGCACCGCAACCAACACTTCCCCTGTGCTGTGGACCGTCGGGTCAGCCGGGTCTCTAGCTACCACGCGCACTCTATAGGATGTCCCCGGCTTTAAACCTTTTATCATATGCCAGTGTGAACCGTTTACCAACTCCTTTTTCCAGTCCTCTTTACCTAGAATTGGTGTAGTGGATGGAGACGAATTAGATTCAGGGACCTATTTTCAGGGACAGTATTTATGATCAGACTGATTCAATTACAGACAGCCAATCACTGCATGCACTGATGTTTTAAGATGACTGCAAATACAAAGTGAAGCCTTACTGTTTTCTACAATATATTCCACATATACATTCTTATGGTGTCCAAAGTAATCCCAACTGATCACTGCACCGTCCTCCGACACAGATGTGTTAACTGTGCCAAATGCAGGGCCTATAGGTGCCACTGAGCACACAAGAGAAAAAAAAATAAAAATCAAGGGCTTTAATTCAAACCTTCCCAGCTCATTAAAATACCTTAATATGAAATAACCTTTGAAATACTGATAGGCAGCTTAAGTACAGGAGTAGAAATAACATTCTAAAGAAATAATCATACAATATTCCAGTATTCAGGATAAAGTTGGTGCCTACAAATCTACTACATTCAGGTAACATCTGGCTGTTTCTGTCCCACTTAGTATGTTAGTTTTAGAAAAATGTCCCACTATACAATACATGGCAACACTGCTTTTGTAATGTGAGAAAAACACAAACTCAGAATAGTGTAGTGAATAAAATCCTGCCACCACATAGAAACAGGTCGGTTATATAGTTGCTAAAAATGGTCATCTCAGTGAGGCCATATTAGTCTTTTAAAAGAAATCAAACGAGTCAGTTAGGTGAGAGAAATATAGAATAGACATCTACTTTACTGAACTTTTAAAAAGTTGATTAAAGCCAATAATGAAGCTATTATTTGAAAAGAACCAACTCCTTTGCTGAGATTGACCATTTTTTGCAGGGCAGAGCAATATGTGCAGATATTTGGGGTAGAGGGGGGACACAGGGAGTGCGCTTGTACCCTTGTGAAACGGGGGAGGCGGAGACTGAGTGATGGGGGAGGTTGGGTGAGGGGGCTCTGTGGGGCCTGAAAGAACATGGAAAAAGTGAGACAACACATATACACACCACAATAGTCGCCATACAGTAAAAACTGAATAGCCTCCATTTTACAGAGAAAGTTGCATGCCGAGTAAAAACATGTTGCAACACCTCTCAATCCTGAGATTCTGAGTTAAGTTCAGAGTCTAAATAAACTGACCAACTCTGAATCACAGCAATACGGCACACAGTATTTAAATCAAATTCTAGTTACGTACATACACATACATAAGTTTATCAGTAGCTATATATAAACTGTGTTAGTACTGGACTGAAACATACGCATTCACAAGCATCATGCCCGAGGCTTCAAATGAAAATATGTTCATTTGAAGAAAGCAAATACAAGGAGGTGAATACTGCAAGCACAGCTAATTTACAAAACCAGAGATTTTAAACTATGTTGCAGTAAGAGCAACCTATTCTCTCAAAACAGGACACAAGCATGGTTGCTTGCAGATGCCATGGAAGTCTGTCACACTTAAACCCTATTTATTTACACAGGAAGTTTTCAGACATGCTAACTTAGTAACATGCAGGGGCAATTAAACAAAAGGTAACATCTAAGCTCTTTTTCTGTTTCTAATATCTGATGGTAAGGATAACATGCAGGTGCTTCCAGTGGCAAACTTGGGTTACCTTTGCCCGCCTCTACAGTGGGCTGAGTACGAACTTCAGAAGAAAGAAGAAAAACAGAGAAAGAGATAGAGGGGGTGTAAGGTGTGGAATGCGGTAGGAGCTCATGGTTGTACTTTTAAACTCACAGGAATCCCCAATATCTGTCAGGGCACTGTGATTCTGACCCTTGCCCTCCACATTCTGTTGGCTTAAATGCCACCGATATAGGACTTTGACCTTTTCTTCCTATTGTATGCATGTAATTTGCTACATATGAAGCTAAATGGCTACCGTGTAAATAACTCACTTGTGTCCATAGCTGTGAAGGACTCCTCGGTGATGGTGGGGCCAGAGCCCTTGATTGTCTTTGCATTTAAGGTAAACCTGTAGAGCATGCTGGAATTCAGGTTGTCCAAGGTAAAGGTGGTCTCGTTGGCTAGGAAGTTCTTGACCTTAACTGGTCCCAGTTCATTGGTATTGTTGACTGCAGTGATACGGAGAAACGGTGAATAAGTCAAAAGTAGAAAAGGCTGATGTTAGAAATGTACAATGCATAGAACACAACAGGCAGCGTGTCAGGCAGCTGGTAAGTCTACCTGGTTGGTATTTCAGTATGTATCCAGCAAGACGTCCATTGTTTTTCATTGGTGGGCCCCATTCAAGAGTGAGAGAGTCCAAACCAGGGTTTATGACATTCAGAAAAGCAGGAGGCCCTGGGACTGAAAACAAAAACCCACAACCACTGTCAGGATCAGAACGTTGCACAGGACCCATTCTAGGGATGTTTATATATAGTATATTATTTTTATTCAAATTTCTTAATGCTTTGGGAATATTGTCGTTGATGCATTCTCCATATTTTATTAGCATAAGATAGTGGCTATGGAGCACAACACGGACCGTATGAGCGGTAGGCCACTTTGTTGCTAGGGTGTTCCATGAGGTTTCATGGGGGTAACATGATGGGTTGCAAGGGTGTAGCTATAGGTTTTTTGGGTTGTTTTCATGGATGCTCTGGGTGGTTTCTAGGATAGATTGGGGGTTGTTATGGTGAATTTGAGCAACACAGCTAGGTTGTTGTCATAGTAGTCGTAACAGCAGCTGTAGTATTCGTAGTATCAACAAATAGAGGCTGATGTAGTGCAATCAAATTCAAAGTGATGACCTAATTAATATCTTAAAGTACTTTTCCCAAAAATTTTCCAAAGACTTCCAAAACTGAGCGGGGGATTATTCTGCCAGAAGAATTACATGAAAGGTGACATGGTGACCTTTAACATAAGATCATCCATTGTCTATATGCATGATGCTCTAGGCCAGTAGAACTACCATGTCAGCCAACATTAGCTATACACACCTCCTTCAGGTGTCTCGAACCTCTTGCTGGGGCTAGGAGGCCCTTCTCCTTTGTTATTAAGGACCCTGATGGAGAGGTTGTAGAGGCTGTAAGGCTCGAGGCCTGGCAGACGTCCCTCGCTACGATTCCCACTAAATGTCAAAACCTGCTCCTGCTGCTCCGTCTCCACCTCTGTCTCATGCACGCCCCGCTCGCGACGGTAGTATACCTAGAGGAAAGACACCAGGAGTTAATACTTACATTAGTCTGATGTGCACAATAGTTCTGTTTTTCCCTCATCATCATGGTGAGGGTACCATGCACACATGCAGATAGGCTTATGGTAAAAAGCTTGGCTTGAGAGAGCCTTTCAAACAGAACCTGTTTCATAATGTCAACCTACACATAGTGTGATTACATTAATTCAAGCTTGATTAAGCTAAACATGTAAAATAAAAGACAATAATAATTAGTTATTAATAATATAATATAATATATATATTTATTCCAGGTCCTGAAAATGACATGACATCCAACATGCCATTAAACAACTTTGAATTAACAAATAATAAATAATAGTAACAATTCTCAAACACTTTAAGGCAACAAGAGAGACAGCAAAGAAATCTCAGGGGTTCCTAAAAAACAGAGTTTCGGGCTGACTATGTCTCATAGTGTGAGGTCAGAATGCCCCTGGGTGAGCAGTTCCACATCTCTTATGCCTTCAAGAATGGGCGTCGTCACACCCTGATTGGCAAAGAGGGGGACCACAAGGCTGTTTTCCATGAATGAATGAATGAATGAATGAATGAATGACTGCTTCATTGCATTACTGCATAATGGTGTCTACATGGTGGAAACACTTTGATCAACATTCAAGTTGGTGGACTGCCCCTTTCAATACATGGATTTCTTGGGGTCTGTTTCATTTCTTAAATGTTATTTATATGCCTTATATGATGAAAGCAAATGGTTGAAGTGCCTCTTTGACTATGAAGCTATAACCATGGATCAAACTTATTAGCTTTTTCAGTACACTTGAGCTGTACATTTTAAGTAGGCAATAACTTGCATACTGCAAGTATGTAAAGTCATACATTTGATACATTATGCCATTTCACTCTGACTTCTGTCTTCACAGTACAGCAGTAAACACTATTGGCATTTATGAAAGAATACCTTGTATCCCTGTAGTTTCCCTCTGACAGAGGGTAAAGCTACAGGCTCCCAGTGTACTTCTGCGAGTGTGCTGTTGTGAACCATGATCTGCACATTATCGGGAGCTGATGAAGGCACTGCAGAGCAATGAGAGAGAGAGCAGCAGTTAAAATATAGTGTCAAGTCACCACAGTAATGGAGTATTACATGTGTCTTCCAAAACAAATTATGAGAAAGACTTTTGTAATGAAGTCAAGTTTCTGAAAAGTATGTTAAAAATAATCAAATTCAGTGGTAAAAATGGTAATTGGGATCTTTCAATCACTACCCTGAGAAGCAAAATGGCAAGCTATGTTGACTGAACCCTCAAAAATATTCTCACATTCATAATGACTGGTATTGTACAGTGGTGCTAGTATCACCAGTCACACTGTGAATCAACACCCAGGTCTGCAGCTCTCAGCAGCTTTCAGTGCATCATTGAATTTATTTTTGCAAGCATTGTAAAATCCCAAAAGACCAAAGGTCTATGCAGAATTTTAAGAGCGAGAGAGTGTATTTCAACTAACTGTGACCAATAATGGCTAAATAAATGCTTTATAGATTTTTGAACCCTAAAAAGTAAATAATAATTAGTTCACTCACAGTCCTCTCCAGAGTATCCAATCACTGCTCCAGGCTCTGGCCCATAGCCATAATCATTCAAAGCTTGAACCTTGATCTCATAGGGCACATAGGTTGGAGTTCCAGACACAACAATCTGAGAAACGTTGGCCACAGTCCTTTCAATCCAATCCTCATCTGAGTCTTTCTGCCTCCACTGCACTTTGTACTGCAGACTGGGCCCATTAGCCTGAAATCCTGTCAGTGGCTGTACAGAGAATATTTATTTTTTTTAGATGCTGAAAAACGACACATATTAAAAATATGTACATACATATAGACTATGGTGAAATGTTTGCCAAGCCTTTAATTACACTGCATATGCTTCAAAATTAAACATTAACTAGAAATAAGTTCATAATCAGCCCACAATAAGTTATTTCCAATGTAACAAAATTATAGCTTACTGTCCAGGAGATAACTAAGTTGCCAGGCTCTATTCCTACTCCTTGAACATCTGATGGATTTTCATCAGGAGCTGGGAAAACCAAAAAATGATGGTTCAATCAGTGTATATATTTTTTAACATTTTACATATTGCAGGGTTTTTTTAAATGGAGGTTTTTATTACCTGCAGGGTTTGTTCTGTATTGGCTCGAAGGCAGGCTAGGCTCGCTGAAGCCAACGCGATTCTTAGCTAGGACTCTGAATGAGTAGTAGACGTATGGAGAGAGGTTTAACTGTGCGGTGGTGCCAGTACCATCAACCTCTGTCAGGTTGATCCAAACTCCTGGCTGGTGGAGCAGATCCTCATATTGAATCAGAAACTCTGGGGAAGAAAAAAAAATTCACAGAGTTTAAGAATTTCGTCGAAAGCAGCCACTGCGTCAAAGAAACAGGACAGAAAAGAAAAACATTTCTAATAGGTTAAGTAAAGTGTGTATATTTAGCCATGGTAACTCATTGCTCATCATGCCAACTACTATGTTCTTGTCTTGTTTATTTCCCCCAAACCTGGGGTCAGAGGATTCTGACTTAACAAGCTTTAAAGGTTGAAATTCATTGACTATAGTGTCTAAGTTCAAGTTCGGCAGTGGAAAAATGTAGTGTAGTGTAGTTCAATAAACTTGCTGCCAAACAACTAAAGCAGCAGCATTATAACATTTCATACTCTCTGTGGGACTGTTGTGTTCATCTCCAGGGATCCAGGTGAGCTGAACGCTCCTCTCTGTCTGGTCAGTCAGTTCCAGGTCAGTCGGAGGGTCAGGTTTCTCTGCAAACACAACAAGCAGACCAGAACCACAGAACAATGAAAACTCTTTCTGCTATTGATTACAGCTAGTCCTTGATACTATTTAGACTGAATATTTGACTCTGATGCATATTGTAGCTTTAGATCTAATTAAGGTAAAAAATGTGTAATTGAACAATGTGCTGAAATGCTTTGAAACTACTGTGGACAAACATATCACTGCCCTATGTTCAATTAACATTATTTCTTCGTATTTAGTAATTTGTCAAGAATACCTTGTTTCTTATGGTCCTATTAAAAAAGTGCAACATTATTTCATGCAATTAAACATGTTAAAACCAGGCACACCCACACAGGTGTTTTCCCTTCTGGCTGATTAGACCTCTGCAATCAATTACAGTCTGCACATGCCCACAAAGACCTGAGAAGAGGTCTAATCAGGCAGGGTAAGTGAAAACATATGTGTGGGTGAAGCATAGGTACACAGATACTGTGCATTTCACAATGAAATAAAAATTGTAAAATGCATACCTTATGTTACACAAAAATAAATGTATATCAAATTGTTCAATATGAAATAAAGCAAGAAACAATCAATATAAAATAAAATAAAAATACGGTGAAATGGATGCTGCCGGTTTTACAAAAAGGACTGATGGAGGCTACAAAATCCTAATCTATGGACATCGTTTACCGTAGACAATAGCTGGAGTAGGTGTAGCCTCTGAGACAGCGAGAAGCAAGAGTAAAGTACAAGAAGATATTAGATGTTAGTGACAGATATTAGAAACAGCAGGGAAATACTGTACTACAATACCATGTAATGTGACACTAAATTAGATTAGAACTCACACTCACTGTTGCTGAAGTTTGATAAAGATTTTTTTCAAATCAATAAAACAACGTCCGACATCTGACATCCTGCTGAGTGCAGAATCTTGAATGCATGTTCAACTGTGAACGTACCTACGACAGTCAGCATGGCACTGGCTGAGTCCTGGTCCAAGGTGGTGTTCATGATGCAGGTGTAGGTGCCCTCATCTCCATCTGTCACGTCTTTGATGATCAGACTTTCCATGTCCACCACAAACCTGATGGAGTATCACAGAGTGATAATGCATTTTTTTTTCTCTGAGCTTGCACAGAAGTGTTAAAATGAATTAATCTCTGAGTCTCAAGGTCATTATACCTCTCATCATCAGGCAGCTCTCCGTTGTCTTTGAGCCAAGTCATGGTGGGAATGAGGGATGGGTCGTGTTTGACTTTACACTCGAATTCGGCGCTCATTCCTCTCTGCACCACCTTGTACTCTGGCTGTTTCAGGATACGGGTGGGCTCTGGAAGATGGAGACAATGAGTTAATATTAAAAAATAATACAGCTTGATGGCCGCATGACCTAATGGCTATTGAGGTCTAAAATAGCATCTCTTTATGAGCTATAGTAGTATTTTTGACAGGCTAAAAGTTGAACCACCAGTCTCACTGTATTAGTTGTGACTGGTCCATATCTGACCTTTAACCTCCAGGTAGACATGATTCTCTTTGATCCCCAGGTTGTTGGTGGCAATGCAGGTGTACTTTCCACTGTTCAGAGGTTGGGCCACGTGGATCTCCAATGTACCATTCTCATGGATCACATAAGGGTCACCATTCTTAACGCTGGTCTGACTGTCTTTGAACCTGCATTGAAACAGAAAACATGGGTTTAGTACTTAATGGTGTTGTGCAGCAAAATCCATAAGGAAATGGCTAAACTGACAAAAAATATATTTTTTTCAACAAGGTTTTGAAATGTAATTATTCCAAATAAAAGTCACAGAAAACCTCAATCTTACCATGTGATGGTTGGTATTGGTGAGCCAAAGGAGGCGCAGTGAAGTAATGCAGGATTGTTGGTGATGACCTGGTACACTCGGTTGGGTGGAGTGAGCACCCTTGGTGGCTCAGCTATGGGAAGAATCACAATATTATCTAAATCAGCACTTACACACTGGCCTGTATATCCAAAATTTCCAATTCAATTTTGTTTACAGTTGCAACAAAACAGATTAAGTTTAACTCACCGAGAACATTGACAAAAGCATTTGCCAGCAGGTACCCAAATTCATTGGATGCATTACACTGGTAGACAGCACTGGAGCCTGACTGCACGTTGCTAAGAATCACAGTGTCGCCATCCACCTTCCGACCGGGGTCCTCCGGTGCATCTATTATAAGATGAGAGACAGGATATATTGTATACCTATCATTTTTCCGAGACGAGTTCTCCATCTCTGCATTATATTTTTTGGTTTGTAGAGATCAGCACATATGTGTAAAACTACAACATACTATAAAGTGGAAAAAAATACCGCTTGGTCAATTCTCACTACAATTCTGCTGCTGTAGTATATTCTGTTTTTGCAAGCACAGTCTAATTTTCCTTACTCTCTATAGGGACTCCATTGACAAACCAGCTGATCTTCGGTTTGGGTTCTCCATTGACTCGACAAGTCAGGATGCCAGTCTCATTCGGGGCGAGGATCAGGTTCCTGGGAGCGCTGACCCAGAAAGGGGCCGCTGTGGATGATAAACAGAAATAAAGAAGACAGAGTTAGATTTTTCAGAGAATTACTTTACTAAGCCATTTGATACATGACGTATAGGGATGCAGAAATATTTGCATCCATATGAATGTAAAATCAAAACATGTCAGTCAAAGGTGACTCAATTCTGAATTAAATTATATTCATATCAACATTGAATCTAATCACTCCCTGTGACTCCCTACAATTAGTTTACTTTCCAATTCCAAAACTACAGGCTACAACCCAATTCTGATGTAACAATATAATTAAATTACAGTGCATCATTAGAGTGAAACAAGAAAATAAGCAGGTTAAACTGTATACCTTTGACAGTGACCTTGATGACGTGGTGTGCAGTGCCAAGTTTGTTTGTGGCTGCACAGCGGTAGTCCCCTGCATCAGCTTCATTCACATCCGAAATCTTGAGTGTTTTCTGAAAGTTTTGAAAGGACGTCCTACTGCCCGGCAGCTCTCCTCCATCTTTCTGCCAGGAGATCTCTGGAGTGGGCCTGTCATAGTGACAATTACAACAAATTGTTTCTTTTTGTGCTATTTCTGCATTGTGTTTTTTGTGCCATCAAATACTTGTTTAATGAATACCCTGACAGTTTCTTATTAAGAACATTCTTGTATGATACAATTTCCATGTAGATTATAGATACAAGTTACAGCAGGTGTCTACTTACAAGCCCTCAGCAATGCATTCCAGCTCCAGAATCTCCCCTCTCAGAACCATCTTGTTGCTGGTGGTGCCCAGAGGCATCATGAAACCGGGGCGATGCTCCCCCTCTGGGCTGTCTGAACACATGAGGACATACGATCAAATAAGACCCAGAGATATTAGACTTGAAGGTTCCTCTTACCACAGGTGTTACCCCCAAAGGAGTTGGGTGACACCATGAGTTCAGAGGGTGTTTCATATTCTCATGGAGGGAGTAGGTGGTAGAAATATATACGGTCAAATGAAGAGTCACAGTGTGATTTGGCATGAAGTCCATTAAAGGGATAGTGAATGAGTGATGACTCAACACAAAGTAACAGCAGTTTTCTTCTTAATACCTCATCACATATGAGCAGAAGCTCAGAATCAGAGAGCAAGAGGAAGTGGAGGAGTAGCTGTCAGTTCATTGCTATGGCAACACAGGGGTTCTTGGCAAAAAGCAACCCCCCAGCTTTACACATCCCTCAAGTTTTTAATGGAAGCATCTAGACTTCTTTAATGTTCCTTGAACAAGGTCAGCAATGCCATGTTAGAATAATAATGTGTTGTATCATGCTTCATATGGGGTCATGGTGGGTAATCACTGAGGGTGCGCTTGATTGCGCAGATCATGACATCAGTCTGAATTGCGTATGCATATTTATGATTCCAGGAGAGATGCAGTTAGCTGACATTTAATGTTGTGCATGCTCAGCCTTAAACCATCTTAGGCTTTATGGTATTAGCATACAGAGACAATAATGGTTATTGGTATTTTGCCATGTAATAAGTATCATGCATTATAGTCAGGTCATTTTGATTTATATTGACAAAAATCCCTCTCTATCCTTAGACCCTCAATTTGCATAAGTAAATACTCCACAAAAAGACTGACAAGATAATAATGTTGAGTTTGTTAATAAAGTCACCAAGGAAGGGACTGAGGCAACAATTAAAGGTGTATGTTGGGTATGGTTAGGTCAGGGAGTAAAAACAGGGCTGGGTTTACACTGAGGGGGCTGAATGGGAATAAACCAGCAGCACTCACCACTATAGAAATCAGTGATATTGTATAAAGCAGCCACAGTCTCATTCATTGTTTCCACTGTAATATAACAGAAAAGCATAAGCATGCAAAACTAGGAAAGAAAACAGGAAATGCTTTACTTTACAATGGCTTTTTTTTTGCAGTGTATCAACCAATGCATTAGCTTGTGGAAAATGCATTGTGAGTACAGAATAATATTGTGTTGCAAAAACTCACACATACAGACACATTGTGGGAATAACAGTTCAGAGATATGGCCATTGTAAAATCAAATGTTGCTAGAAGCCCTTTAAGCTCAGAAAAGGTTGACTACAGAACGGCAAAAAAATCATCAAGGCTAAGACAGATTTGCATAAGCAGCATATGGTGTTGAAACAGGAGCAACACAAGATCTCATTGATCCTACAATGTAGTGAAAACATGTAGAAATGCAAGAAAGAAAATTAAAAGTGACTGTAAAAGGGGAAAAAAATCATAAGATTAAACTCAAAAGATCTTTTCAGCTAGAAGCATGGTTTAACCAGATACAATTTAAATCCTGGAAGATCATTGATTGTCCTGACTTACTGTCCAGCACGGTGACTGAGATAGGCTGTTTCTGCTGGATGGTTTGAGTGTGAGGGAAGCGGGCATAACAGATGTAGTCAGGCCTGCTGTCTTCTGGGAGAACATTTGAAAAGTACAAGTCCCCATTCAGAGCCTGGGACACTCTTTTATCCAGCGGTAACCTCTGGAAGTCTGAAGGACAGGGAGAGGCGGAGTTAAACATGAAAACAAAGAAAAACATGTCTGCATCAGTATATGGTTTCTTGGGGTCCATCAGGACTATATTCCATCAATTATCTCCTTCTGTGTTTGTCTGGCATTGCTCTTTTGAATGTGAAATGCTTATGTCCTTGTACAATGTGTGCAGATGTGTATATATGCAAATGACTCACTGTTATCCATCCAGAAGATGACAGGAGGGGGCAGCCCTGCAGGGGGTCGGCACTGCAGCACTAGGGAGACCCCCATCTGCACCACGATGGCCTCATTTCTCTCCTTCGACCACAAGGGGGACCCTGCGAGTCACATAAACATCAAACAAAGGTACTGCAGGCTTCCCATAGCTTCACAGCCATATGGATCACATTTATTCATATTCACAAAAGTGATAAGATTGAGCATTTTGAGGATGCTGGAAACTAGGAATCAATTATTTTGTTTGAAGAGTTAAATTCCAACATTAAGTCCAACATTAAATATAAAAAATAACTTATACTGTAGTTGGGGCTAAAGTCTTTAGAATCTTTTGGGGAAAAAACAACATAAATAATGTAATTGAAGTCTTACTGGACTGTCTGATGACAATACTGTTGGCTACAGCTGTGCCGTGCTCGTTGTGTGCTGTGCACTGGTATGTTCCTTCATAAGCCTCAGCCTTTTCCCCGCTGATGTCAATGACCAGAGTTCCTGAACCGGGCTTCATCAGGACTTTGGAGTCTTTTTCTACATCAAAGTGGGTCCCATTTCTTGTCCATGAAAAGCTAGGATCAATGACAAAAACAATTATCACTGTATTGTAAAACACACAGCATATTCAAATCATCATGATGCATTGTGGTCCGTTCATGCTGACTGATTTGAATCATTCATTGCTGGGTGTTTGGCAGGTTCTAAATCATTTGACTCAGAGGCCGGTGGCAAATCTAAACTGTGTATAATTCACTCTGCTAGGTGTGTTTCTCAAGTGGTCTCCATGACAACAGTTGCTATGGTGATTCATATTTCCACACCACTCCAGGTTAAGCTGCCCTCAGAAACACATGTATGGTTTCACATAGAGACCCATAAAGCTAAATGGAAATGAGTTTGACGAACAGGTTGTACCTTACCTTACCTAGACCATGTCATTATTTTATGAGTTTTTGTCCTTCAAACTTTTTGTCTGTTGCACATGTTCTGATAAACAAGCATCGATGTGGTGGGAGGAGCGATCGCCTCACCTGGGATGAGGCTTCCCCTTGGCCTCACAGTGGATGACAATGTTCTCCCGCGGATCAAAGATGTAATCCTTTGGGGACTGTAGCGTTATGGTGGGGGGTTGGGGTACTGGAGAAACATGAATAGAAGCAAAGGTTCAGATACATATAATGACATGTAAACATAGTACACTGGGGCTTATAGAATCAAGGATATGCAAGCAACATGCAGCAAGCATTCAGTTAAACTTGACAATCAAGTGTAACACCATCTGGAGCTGCAAACAAAAGCCACAACAAGTATCTAATCTCATAAGAACTTACAGTTCCATGAACTGACAGTAAACCAAGCGCCACTCCAAAACAAGCAAGTCACTTCACACAGTAACAGCGTTGAGATAACTGCATGCACATCTAACATTGCTAGAATCCACACAAAAGCAAGTCTCAATAAGTTTTAACAGCAAAAACTCAACACTAGACGTCACAGCAGTGTTTGTGGCAACTTACATCCTTCCAGTACTTTAGCTTTTTGTCCACCATGACACGCCGTACCACAGTGATAGAATATTGAGGAAAGGTGTTAGTTTTTGCAAGGAGTAAACCACAGGTTCAGGTGAAATAGTCGCACATTCAAGTACTTTTAAGCATCGTATTGAGCCTGCTTATGATTTTGGCTTGACTTCTATGGCTTAAGACTAACTAAGCAGGTACAATCAATGCAAGAAAAGTAGTTGAAGACATAATTTCACACAGGATGTGTGATATATAGAAATTGAATTGCATTTCATAACTGAAAACCATAAAATTAATTCCATGCTGAAACATGCAAAGCTGAAATACAAGAAACCAGTAAATGCTGCTCAATCTGCAGCTACTCTAAAGCCCCTTTAGTGGCCCATAGAGGCTGTAATGTTCTTCATTATGTTCCACAATATGAAATAACTTCCTTTCTAGTTTTCCATTGAGCATGAAGTGCTGATGCAAGCAGAACAGTTGGTTAAAACGTTTTCTGAATGTACTATTTTGGCAATCTGTGATATTGATGAAGACAATACTTACGATCAAGAGGCACTTCCAGCGCTGAAGTCATGTGACTCATGAGTATGAGTAGCACAGCCCCAAAGCCCGGCACCCACTTCCTCTTCCTGTCCATGGTTGGGTGTGTCACGATGAAAACCTTCTGTCGAAATTCAACGACACAGTCAGGGTGGTCAGCGGAGTGACAAAGTGGGGATCCACACTACAAAAAAGAATATGTATACATTTTAATGGATTTATAGAGACTGCAGTATGAAATGGGTCTCAAAGTTAAAAGTGCACATGCATTATGAAAGCATCTGCTCCAACAGACATCTAGCCTACATATACAGAGGTAAAAATAGTGTAATGTATATAAGATTAATCCATAAAAATGACATACTATTAGTACATAAAAAAGATATACTGTATCTACTATTTAGTCTGAGTCACAGTGGAAGGTTTGTTGCTTTTCTCTCAAAATTCACTGACATTCTCAAAGCTCAACACCCAAATTAGGGTATAAGCCAGAGATCACAAGTGTCTTGTCCATTGGATAGCCCATCATCCTGCCAGTGTAAAAGACTTTGCCAGGAGGAAACGTCAAAACAAACTTGATTTCAGTCATTGTAACTTAAACAATTTAAGATTCCTGCACTTGCCAGTCAATGAACTATGCCTTCTCTGGTAGTCAAGATTCCATCAACAGACACAGTGGATTAATATAAGCAGTTAACATATATAATATAGTATATGACAGCGTGGAATGTCTCATTGTCTAGAAGACAAAGACACATTTTAGGCAGTCTTTGTGGCGATATTAGGAGCAAGCTGTGTCCACATTGCATTCTTCTCAAGACAAGATAGCCACTGATTAATAGAACATCCAACGCGCACCGCTGAGATGTACCACGTGTTTGCCTGTAAACATATGGCATGTGAGCGCACTCGGCCAGAACAATCCCAGCTCTGCTGCAGATATAGCTGCAAAGTAGATTGGCACATGCATGCACAAACGCACCACATTAGTGAACGCTTCCTTGTCAGTGTGTTATATAGATCAAATTATACATGAGTGCAGACCCGCAAGCGTTAGCTAGCTTCTGTTGTGTAGTCTGTAACAAAGAGATTGATACGTACAGACGTCACAAACACACAGAAACATGTTGGCATTAATGGGCTCTTATAAACTGCACCATGGGGAGCAGGAAATTATGTGTGTGTGTGTGTGTTTGTTTTTCCCTTTTATGTCCTCAGTCTTGCGGAGTGTGAGTCTCTGTCACATGTGCCTTAGCCGTTATTAATTTATTTGCAAATTGGTATTATATCACTGCACCAATGGCATCAAGATGCACCTGTGTATATATTTTTTGATAAATATATATAATTGTCTCTGTCTTCCATACAACATAGGTCTACATTTCAGCTTGTCTAATCCAGGGAGATTACTCTTATATAAAATTCAGTCTTAAAAACATGTGATTTCAGCTCCACTATTACTATGATTCAGTTCTATTCCAGAAGATGCTTCAATCAACAAGCACATTTTTCCTAATTTCTAAACTAAAAAAACAGACTTTAATTCTCAGCATTAGACTGAATGATTTGTTCTAATAGCCATTTTTTTCCCATTGCATGAGCAGGTTGGATCAAAGTAGCCGAAGGGTGACAATAACTCCTCTCAGCAGGCTAAGATGGATTTCGATGGAGCAGTGCTGCTGCTGTCAGGTAAATGGCTCAGTCCATCCTGACATCTTCATTATTCATGACTAGTACATGCATTTGCACATATATTGTAGACACACAGACACATGTGGATACACGGGCACAGCCTGCACACACATGTGCAGGGGGGAGGGGGTCTGAAGTCTTCAGAGGCATCTGAAGGTGAAACTATTAAGCTCACTGTTAGAGTCAGACCTGTTACATCTCTACTCGGCTGGAGAGGAAGCATGTCTGATGACGAATATGCGAATATGGAAATGAACACTCAGGCAGAAAGTAGTGTGTCAGATTTTATCCAGCTGAGCTATGCAGGTGTGTGTGTGTGTGCTAATACAACCCCAGGACACAGCTAATTACGATGACACGTCCTATTGGATATCACTCTCACTAGTTAATCGAGAGGGAAGACAACAGAGAGAGAGAGACAGCAACACAATGAAATGCACTTATTGCATTAAAGGCAGGCCATGCATGCTAAATCTTCTAATCTCATTGTGGAAAAGGCAATGCCATATCATGCAAATGTAATAACCCATTTTCAGATTAATTATAATAATGCTCCATGCTGCTGCAGCAGGAATGGCCTCCCCCACAGCGACAGTGGCCATATTAAGCGGTGCTGGACCTCAGGCCATTTTCTCCCAGAGAGACACCTGGTATGGCTGCTTATAAGTGGGACTTTGTATAAAAGGTAATAAGTGACAAAAAAGGGAAGGGGAAATAGATAAAACAAATAGACGGTACAGAAGAACGGGAGGAAAGGAAAAGAGAAATTCTATAGCCTAAGGGAGGAATGTGATAGGGCATGTGTTCAAAATTAAATGCAGCATCAAATTCTTTACTGATCTTCTCCTTCTTCCTTCGTAATCCAATTCTGGATATGAGGCCTGTACCAGTATTTTAGAATACTAACAATCAGACAGTATGTCAGCCAAAATTTTCTTTTTAACATTTTGTCATATTAATGTTACATTTGATATACAGCTGCACAATAAACTTTATTATAAGAAACCTGTACATAATACAAGAGTACGATTTGAACAAAAATAAAATATATCAGAAATATATATCAAACCTGAACTGAGAAAAATTAAAGCTAAATATACTTAAGAAATGCGAATAAAACCCTGCAGTAAACTGCAGTTTTCTTGACATCTCTGCAACATATTTGCCGAAATGGATACATATGATGATGATGATGATGATGATGGTGCTGTCGCGGTGATACATAGAAAGTAGTTCCTACATGAAACTGTTCACGAGGTCTGTGGATTATCTTGAACAATCACTATTTTTGAGGTCATGATTTCTAGACAAAGACATTGCTGATGACTTTTTCAAATGTCTTTTGTTGCTTTCAGCACCACGAGCCAAGTGCCATTTACTTCAGACACTTCTATGGCTGATAACTCCAAAATTCAGCAACTCACACCAAAACAGTCTAAATGGATAAATAGCACTACAGGTAAGAGGGAAAAGCAAAAGATAGACATTTTGGGGTATACACCTATTCTAACCTCTGTTTTTGTATGGATTAAACAGACAAAATAGAACATGTTAATTAGTGAGCTTTAAAGGTGCTGTGTCAAACTTCAAATGTCAAACAACCTTTAACGCAAATAAGCTCTATATTTTATTTAAAGTAACTACTTCTGTAAAAATTTCCCCCAACATGGAAATATAATATAACTCTTCATGTTGTCATCTGTTTTTCTCCTGTGTGTCTGTTTTTATGTCTGACCTGGGTCATATCTCCAGAGAGAGATGCCCGGGGGTAAATAAAAAAAATAAAAAAATCAGCAGACAACACAGATGACCCCTCGAGCACAGGCACAAACAGAAAACAGACACATACATAAAATTAGCTGCCATGTGCAAATGTCAACATCTCCATATTTCAACAGCTAGAATGTCACCGAGTGTTAACTGGCATGAATTGCTCAGACATTCACGTCGGAAATTCCTTACAGCCTTTGATTTGGATGATCGTGTGCCATAGAGCTGAACTTTTGGCCTTTTTAAGCGAAGAGGACGAACACGCTTTCATACCTGTGTGTAGCACGGTCAAAGTGTCTCTGAAGCCTGTTGAGTGAATTCTTCATAATTAAAGGCTTTACCACGAGGCTGTACTGTGCTGTGTGGTGGAAGATATTTGTCGAGGGGCAATATTATCAAATAAGAGGGTCTCTCGGAACACAATTACACACATATAAAGCCTGACATTCATCCTGGAGCTAAGTGGGTACTCATTGCTCGTTTTCTCACAGGCCACGGACAAAAAAACAAAGATGATGATGACAAAGAGGACTCAGAGGAGGATGAGCAGGATGACTCTGGCTAGTGGGCAGGTCATCTTTCATCCGCCTCATTCCTCTCTTCTGTGACTCAGGGGTCAAAGCCCACAGGTCAAAGAGTCCGGCTCTGCCTTTCCATCTTGATCAGTCTATTTATTTCACTTCCTGTCTTTCTTCCTCCATTTCACTGTGTTCTGCCATCCCTCATTATACAAAGCTCATGAGCGCAGAGTAGACTGATTATCAAACTGAAATGGCTAATTTAGGTTGCAATGTTATATTTTGAGCATTTACAGTAGCTGACACTCATCTTCTAGAGACTATGGAGTGCACAAGTGAACAGGAAGGTGTTCAGAGGACATTTTAATGGATGATAATGGCAGACATCCACTACCCTATCCTTACACATTCTCTGCATTTGAAAATGATTGCATCCTGTTTTGTCACAGCTTAATGGAATAATGTGACATTTTGGAAAAAGCTTACTCGCTGGTGAGAAGATTGATACCTTCTCTATACTGCAACTCTATACTTGCACTGTTTTGGTTCTTTGGAAATATGTTGTCTTGCTGGAGAGTTCATCTAATAACAGTTTAAAACCAATATGTGTGTTGAGTTCAGTGTCTTTGACACTGAACTATTATTTGCACTCAGTGAAGTTCCCCGGAATGAAAGCAGATATCTTCAGTGTTGTGTGAAGGTTATTGTAAGAGATGAGAAAGGACTTTTATTATATTGCATACTCAATTCATAACCAGAGCCAACAATTTTCAACAACAAAGAATGAAGTGAAGCCTGCTGACACAAACCCAACAGTCTTCCTGCCTCTCAGTTTGCAAACCCTGAAGCAACGTGCTAAGTTGGTCACTCCACAGCCTTCAGTCACACTGAGAGACACTGAGGCATGACAGCCTGACTAGACAGATGAGCGAGGGAGGCAAAGGGAGGCAGGGGGAGAATTGGAGGGGGTATGAAAACACAGTCATCTGCAGTCACATCGGATCACAGTGACAGAGAGTTTTCTAAGACGATAGACTGAGTCGGACCGCTTTCAGCCAGACTGGACTGGAATGGCTGTTCTCTCATCTGTAGCATGGTACGCAGACAGATCACAATTTGAACATAAAGACACTAATGCCACATCACTGTATAGTAGAACTCGCAGCCTGTCATGAAATTAAACATCAGTTACATTTTCATTGCAGGCTGAGATTTGATGCCTTTTTTAGTAGACATTGCACATGATTCATAACACACTAACCAGACTGCACTGAACTGCAGTGGCATCCTCCAGTAACCAGGTCACTAGAATAGAAGTTCTGAGCCGTGAGAGTTCCCACAAACACACGGAGGGGAACTGCAACCTAAATGTGAAGCCACCGTCACTGCCACTTCACTGCTGACATTTGAGAAAGCAGACATCATCTGAACTTCTTCAGAAAACACCCTTAAACTCTTACAAAATCTAAATTATAAAAATACCAGCAAGCTCGGCAGGTAGCCGAAAACGATGAGAGCCGTGAGAGTGAACCAAAACATTAAAGTTGTGGGCCAGAAAAAACTAAACAATAAAGCCCTCTAAAGCATAAAGGAACTGTAGAGTCTAGTAATAGTTCTGTGAGCTGTTAGCAACCCCTTTCACATACAAGTGACCCACTGTTAATATAAAAATATGGTCTATAGCAACTTTTTTTTATACATTGAGACACGGGCCAGGGCTCGTGGTTGAACACAAAAAGCCACTTCCAGCGTGTGTAGAAGAGGAATACAAAATGTAAATCAATTCCAGTGGGTACCAGACAGAGATGCATTCGACACCAGGAGGGACACAAAGACATGCTAACATACCAGTCCTCTCTGTAAACAAATGAAGAAAGTGCTGACCCTGAGTAGAAGACTACAACCTGCTCTTAGTCCTTGTCTCTGTATCTGCCAATTGCATAACTTTATTGGCCGACTGCTCTGTCTCTCATTCCCCTTATCTCTGTCTCTATCCCTCCTTGACAAACCCCCATGAAGCGACCGGTCTACCATGAACAAAGCCCATTGTAAGGTGAGAAAATGGGCCTACTTCTTTGGGGCAAAGCCTTGACTGGACCTTTTGATCAAAAAGGAAAACAATGGGTTGCATTGCCTCACTAATCCATTTTGACAGATGGGCCTCTTTTCATGCATGTTTCATATCTTTTTACTGAGTTAAGTATTATTTACTCTAGCACATTTGTGTCGCAGACAATAGGTGGATAATGTTACACTTTACTTACCTCGGAAGGTAAGGAGATACATTATATGAGGGATGGGAATAAAGCATTACTCTCAAGTTTAAGTGAAGCTATGCAGGGTGTTATACAAAGTGTAATTTCTGTTAAACAAATACCTGACACTGTGAAATGCAGAAGTGAGGTGTGGAGTTTATTGTAAAAAAGACAATAACCTCAAGTGAAAATGAGGTAATGCTGTACTTGCATTACTGGTATGGTTTTATTTCCTGGGAAGCATGCCCCAAATGTGTCCACAGTTTGTACATTTGATTCCTTTTTAATTTTTTGGTAACAGTGCAAAAATTACAGATGCTCAAACCTGAAAAATGACCATTATATTCTTGTACTTTTGGCCAGTAAGCAGTTGCTTAAGATCACGTCAACCCGGTTTCCCTCATGATGTATCTGCTGACCTCATCGGAAGCTGTCTGCTACATTGGAAGTTATTGTAAGAGGAGCTTTCACTACACTAACACCACTTCTTTGCAGTGAAAGGACAGTACTGGCAGCCTCTTTGTCTCCAATAGCCCCTAAACCGGATCACACACAGCCACATAATCACAACAAACTACCTCTGCCTCTTTTTGCATGTGTACACACACACACATACACACAGAGGGCCTTCCCTTTTTGGGGTCAGTTTTTCTAGCACGATCCGCAGAATCCCCCAGCGCCTGCCTTTCTCTGAGGCTTTGTGAAGTGCTGATGGTCAGCATGCACCAGGCCATGCCTCCCCCCTCTTTCCTCCATCCGCACCTCTACAACTACCCCATGGGGCCCATTGTCCTTCATGTTGTTTACCACTGGGATAACGCTGAAATGGCAGGGGTGTTCTAGGGCACAAGGTGATACCTCCAGCAATAAAAGATGCCACAGTTTAACTGGGTATACTTCTTTACGGCATCATAATGTGCAGTAATGACAGAAAAGCAAATTTACACATACATAGTGGAAGGATTTCTTTTCAAGCAATATTATTTGGAAAATCATTTTCTAATAAATTTTGTGTCCAAAAAGATATATTACAGGCAAAGGACAGGTCATCTACATATGTGCAGAGTGCATAATTCCTAATCTAAAAACAGTTTAAAAACATGGAAGTATGGTCTCAAAATACAAATGTAGTGACTTTGAGTGGCTTTCTCTTTAACCATCATTGTAACTACATCTTCATTGGACCAATCTGACATAAAGCTAAATCCTGATCCAAGATTATGTAAAAGATTATTTTCTGTTATATAACACAATGTACACAAGCTCACTCGGTTACAGTGGATGGTATACACAGGAGTTGTTGGGTCACAGAATGTTACACTGTTGGTCACATTCGCTTCGATGTTTTTTTTTTTACAATTGCATTGACCATAGTTTGAGTTGTCATGCCCTTTGGTAGACAGGTATACGTCCCATTTAGACAAATAATCTCCCTTTCCTTTCTTTAATCTTCAGATAAATTTACTATGTTCCATGCTCTAAATGCCATTTACAATATTTATCCATTGATTCTCTAAGGCTCGCTAAGAAAAGCCAAGGTCTAGTAATTGCCATGTACTGTATCTTGTGTCTTCACTAGGTTGTATAATATGTGCACAGAGGGATTTATACTGATCTTAATCACGTTTGTCATGTGTGGAGAAAACTGTCCATTACATATACATGGAATACTAGTTGCTGAGACAAATGACAGCTGTCTTAGCTATCTCTGTTCTAGCTTAAAGTGACAACACTTTGTACACATAATGTGAAGTGTGATTTATGTCATAGCTGGCAGGATCGCCAGTTGTGAAACACAAGGAGGTGACCTAAACTATGAAGGAATGTTTAGGTCTTTGTCTGAGTGTCTTGAGTTCTTCTGATAATCTGATTCCCATATACATTGGTTGGACACTGTCATAACTGACAATTAGAGCTGGAGAGAAAGAGCGTACTAACACGACAGGAGCAGTCAAAGTGAAGATCTTCAGACCCCTCCCCCCACAGGCAACATAAAACATAACCCTACTGCAGTGAATTCCCAGGCATCTCCCAGCACACTGATATGAATAGCCTTAACCATTACAAAAAAGGAATATCTTATTGTCATTTCCCATCCCCATTTTTCTTTTACCTATTTAGGGAATGTGAGCAGTTCTGCCCTTCTGTGAACTGAATCTTAACAGCTGTGCTCGAGGCCCATTCAGGCAACAGAGTGGTCCTTGCTCAAAAGGTGAAAAAATGGGAACACCTCAGAAGGTGTCACACCCTCTGCCTGATATAGGACACTGCTATGAAAAAAAAATTACTACAAAGTAAATGTGTTCTTACCTATTTTTAAGCTAAAATGACCAAAAAAAATGGCATTTGACAAAAAAGGTTGTGTATGTGTTTAAACTATAGGCAATGTAAATTGTGACCGTGAGTAAACAAAGACTACAGGATTGGCTTTGAAAAAATATAATTGCACAAAAAAAAAAAAAACAAAGCACTGGGCTCATCCATGTGTAGCTCATCAAAAGCCATTACAGATAGCTGCCATTAAAATACGCTTCATCTGACATCCAATTATAGGGCTGTGATATTTGGACAATTGCACACATTTTGCCAGGCGTATGGACCGGTTTGTTGGCTGCCGGGGGCTTGGTTGGGTGTTGGGTGTTTGCCCGTGTGCGCATGAGTGTGTGTATGTGTGTTTGTTGGTGAGTGCATGTCTCGCCTGTCTAAGGTCATCTCATCAAAAGCTGTGGGCTCAGCCAGAGCAGAGGGCCATGCTGGTGTGTGGTTATATTTATGTGTGTGTGTGTGTGTGTGTGTGTGTGTGTGTGCATCTTTGTATGTGTTTGTGTGTGCACGTGTATGTGTATTTAATATATCACATTAAAATTAAATGAAAATTAAGGTAAATAGAGATAGGATAGTATAGTATTTACAATATCCTATCTTAATATGTTACAACTTCGACTGCATCAGCCTGCAACAGAAAATAGAGTGAATCCTTCTGACTTAAGCAATACTCATCTTCATATAAAACATACATTTCTGCAGCCCTTCACACACTCCTACTCGTCATGTACTTCCCTGTCACAGATTTTTTTTAATCAAATCAGTGTATTGTCTGTCTAAAAACATATCTTGAAATATAGTGCAGTATCTTTTAGATAATGGTCAGCAGTGATGTATAATGCAGACAACTTGTAGCTGATAGGCTGCTAAACCATGCAAAACCTGCAGCACTCCTTCAGTATCAAATATCATATCTGAACTGTGTGAAAAAGTGTGTTTGAGGAGAAGCACACATGCATGTTGAATAAAAGACCCTATAATCAATAGTCGTTCTAATACAGTGTGACAACGTGACAGTGGCCACATAAATCCAGCTGGGCTTGTAAACGAGCCAAGTCTCATTGGTATTCCTGGGTGCTATTGCTAGGTAAAAGGTATTGATGAGCAGATACACGCACGTGGCCTTGGTACGTGACTCTGGACTTAACTATGACATGAGTTACTGGGTATGTGGATTTGTACAGGAGTGCATTTGTTTGTGTGGCATTCAGGGAAGACTGTTATACCTTTTTTACAACTATAGAATGATGTTCCTACACATCATTCTATTTTACTAGGCCTGATCCATCTCTGATGACCTTGGTTGTGGTAGGTATACTGCACCCTTCAAAGTGTTGAATAGGACGCTCAGGATGCTGATGATGTTGCTATTCTTAGAGCCAGTTGTAGGATTAAAAATGTTAGGTTTTTTACTTGTGGAGTGTCGAGATTGGTAATGTTTGGTTTCCTGGATAGCTGAAAAGATGGTCAGGCAGATCAGTGGACTGACCGACAACACCATCAGGGCTAGGGGAGCTCATATAAGGATAGAGGAAAGGCCGGTGTGAAGGGGGCTAAGAGTGAGGTAGAGGAGGCTGAAATGAGCAGACAGGAGAGAAAAGGGCATGATGTGATGGGAAGGGGGCAGGAGGTGAGAGGGGGGAGGAGGGGACTGATTGACGGTGTTATAGCGGCGCAACAAGCTGGCATGCCCCTTTTTTTTCTCCTCCACCCATCTGTTCATCAGGATTACTCATATAGAGAGGGATGGAGGAGGAGAGGGAAACTGTAGGAGGGCAAAGACTGGGAGAGGAGAAGAGAGGAAAGGAGAGGAGCTATGTCATCACAACGTACAATTATTGAATTCAAACCATTTTTACATAAACTGAAATGATAATGACTAACCGAACACGGATCAGCGCAATATAGTGGAGTGCTCTCATGTGCTATTCAGGTAACAATGATAGTAATGGGAGGTGGAAACATTGTAGTGGTGTGTTATGTAATACTGTGCTGCCTGTTCTACTTACTAAGGCATTGCTCTCTACTGACAAATTCATTTTATGGGTTTTCCACAAGGCAGGTACAGCACGATGTGTGCTATAGGTCGGTTATCTATGTTCATTAAAGGGGCCCTGCGGAGCTTTCTTGTTAACCAACTATAGTCCAGTTTGCCCAGTGCATTTCCTTCCTGATAAAACATTTGCAAGCTGAAGTTAAACAGCAACAAGTATTCAAACCAAGAATTGTTTACATCCAAATTGATTAACTTGCAGTCTTCTTGTTTCCTGCTGTTGTTGGTGCATTGCAGCATATCTTGGTGCATATCTTGCCATCTGATGATCAGTGGAATAGTGTGACACCATTGGTAAGACTGTGATTCGTGTCACCTCCATGGATGAGATAAACAAAACAGGGACCCACTCGTCGTTGAAACTCAGCTCCAAAGTGCTACTAGAGTTCTACAACTCCACAGGGAACATTTAATATATGGGCACATGCTGCTGCTCAGTATTTAGGATGGAATACCAATAGTCGTGCTGCTACATGTATATACATTTGTGAATGCAAATTAATACATATTTTTAGAATTCTTTGGAAGTAGTTATAATAAATGAAATTAAAACACAAATGTTTCATCATCTGTGCACTGTTTCACACCCCTCTGTGTCTCTCTCTCTCTCTCTCTCTCTCGCTCTCTCTCTGTTTGTGTGTGTGTGTGTGTGTGTGTGCACATGGGTACGTCCAGCAGCAGGTGAGCAGGAGGTGATGCCTGGTCATGTGGCTCCTATTTTTCCAGTCACATTTAAAGTCCCAAAACATGCTGGGTGTTCACATTGTCCTCTCACCTTTCTGGATGTGTGGATACTTTCAGTGTCTTTGTTTTACAGTCGGCTTCAGGCTTCTTGCATGTTTACATTTCACTGTCTTCCAAAAGATGCAATGCTTTTAGCGCGCGTGTTGACTGAACTCTTACACTAACAGAACAGTCTTTCAAACCATGAGCCCAACCTGACACCCTATATCATGCAGCTTGTACAGTAAATTTAAATCTATTCACTAACATTCTCTCACTTCTCTAATGAGTTCATTTCTCAAAGAGGTTACAACAGGCATCAAGCTACTGTACTCTGCTGGGTTTGCACCTGGTGAGTCTGACTCTTAAACCCACCCTGTATATATGCATTACATTAATGCACTCCTGTTTTCTGTACAGTTTTCCTGTCTTTCTTATCTTTTTTTATTTATATTTTAAAAGTATAAAAGTTCTTGTTTCTTGTGTGATTTTTGTGTGATTTGTATATTTATGTGTACCAAGACAAATTCCTCGTATGTGTAAAAACCTACCTGGCAATAAACCAAACTCTGATTCTGATTCTGATTCTGTATAAACTGCAAATACCAAGAGGGCGCAAGGGTCAAGACTGCACAGGGTATAAATCCGTCACTGCCAGCCTGTGAGACACGCCTCAACACTCAGCACTTTTCATCCATGCTAACTGACCTTTCTTATTTGAACTACAGCCATGGTTTGAAAAATATAGATAAAATGCCTTTCCAGTGTATTTCCAAACCCAAACATGTTGTGCAGTGCTGTCAGTGACAGCCACTCTATACAGCAGAATGTATGTCCATTTAGTGCATATATGAATCCAAGCTATAGTGCAGTAATTCCCTTAAAAGGATACTGAACAAAGCACAACAGCCCATATCACTGAGGCACTGTATACACAGAATGCACAAGGCCAGACGCCATAAGCAGAAACTGTGATCAGAAAATAGAACACGAGGAGGTTGGGGTGTTGGCAGGAGAAGCTGATTGACACTTCCAGTAACATCAGTGTGTACACAGCATGTAGGAGCGAAGAATAACCAGCTGCAGAGCCATGAGTGATTAAAATCAAATGATAAAGACAGATCAACAATCAGGTTCAGTGACAACAGTAACTCTATCTACCCAGGGTTACCAACATCCAAATAATGGATACAATAACTAAACAGAAAATGCAATATTTGACTTACCTGTGAGGATTTAATCTCTGCCACTGTCCGTCTTCAGGAAGTGGTTCAAACCTGTAACAATGAAAAGGAGGACATTAGGTTTTCAGCCAAAATGATAAAATTGCTTTTGAATTGAACTAACCAGTTCTAAAACTATGTACACTCACGCCAGAAGACAGCATAATCTCATACTGCATATGATATCTAATCATAAGAACAGTGCACATACTACCCTATCTCCTGTGATATTATGTAGCGCTGGTGTTTTTATTACAACTCATTTGGCAAAGAAATACTCAGTCAAAGTCTCGCACAGCTTACAATCATGCAAACCAGGCAAGACAGAAGGACATGAACAAGCAGTTAAATGGTACTCACTAAAAATGACTAATGTGTAATATTTAAAACCTTACTATAGAAGTGCTTGGTTGACAAACATTGTGAAAGATGTGTCTTCTACTGCTCTTCTAATGAATGCAACCAACTGCAGTTAGCAAAATATAACTGAGACAAAGGGGCATATTTGGTTCTCAAAACTAACAGACACGAATTCATTCATCAATACGGGCCAGTGTCACACATGCAGCGCCCCATGAATACATCGGCACATCCTCCCAGCTCTCCAAGGAATAACCAGTAAATGACTGTGTCTTGCTGAACACGAGGCCCTCAATCAATAACCAAAATGTCCCCAGTCATTTTTATTACTTTTACCTCCAGCGGGGGACACGCGCAAATGAAAGGTTACCCGTCAACACGCACACACACACACACAGTGCCCCCCACCTCCCGCAAACAGGCTTCCCTGCGTGACCGCGAATGCATTATCATAATCTCCGGAGAGACTCTCCATTCATCTCACATTAGCAAAACAAATGTGACAGACAAAGAACACCGGCCCATTTAGACATGGAGCCATTAAAACTGTAGTTAGCTCAGAGAAAAAAGACGGTGGATTATGTGAGTGTCCATTAATAAGCCCAGGTCGAGCTGTTTGAACTCATTGGGTGATGTAAAAAGAGGAGGAAGGGGCTCTTTGAACTCCCTGCGATGACATTGGTGAGTAGCTGCTGTCACAGAGAGAGAGAGAGAGATTGGAGAAACGCCAGCGACACAACCCAACCCCAAGCCATGACCCGTTACCATGGAAACAGAAGGATGTAGAAACAGGGAGGCAAACAGAAAAAGGGAGGGAAGATAATTTGTTAATGTCTAACATCAGCACATAAGAATTAAACTAAAGTTTACCTGACAGTTGTTGAAGGATTTGAAATATACAGAGTTCAACTGGATGAATTTAATCATCTGGACTGAACTGAGCTGCATTGATCTTATCTCAGCTGAACTGAAACAAATTGAACCAAGCCGAACTGAGGGGGCAGACGCAGATTGGGGGGGGAGAGGAAAAAGAAAAATAGAGGGAGATGTTAATGAACAGAGACAGGAATGCACGGAGACATCAGAAAACTGGAAAAGCAGAGAGAGGATGAAGTGGGAAAGAGAGAGAGAGAGAGGGAAAAATCACATGAAAAAATTAAGACAGAGTGGGAATTTGAAACATGCATTTTTAACGAGCAAATCTAAAAGCGCTTCATCATCAGAGCGCAAGAGAGAGGGGTGGAGAGATACAGAGACGGAGGGGGGGGGACAGAGGAGAAGAGAGCTGGGAGGTGGCAGGAGAGAAAAGCTAGTAGACCTGACCCCAAGCTCCAGCACATTACCATGGATACAAGAAGAGAGAGACACATCCTAGATACCACATGACAACAAAGAATTCTATTTCCTTTTAAAGGAGTAGTTCGACATTTTGGGAGATATGTTTATTAGCCTTTTCGCCAGGAGTTAGATGATGAGAATGATACAAGCTACAGGACAGAGATAGTTAGCTTAGCTTTGAATAGACTGGAATCAGGGGGAAACAGCCAGCCTAGCGTTATCCAAAGCTAACATATCCACCTACCAGCATGCTAATTAACACATTATATCCGGTGTGTTTAAGCTGTACACCGAAGTGTGAAAATGAGAATTAGCTGTTTTATGGGGGGTTATGTGCTGGATTATTTCTTGAATGGGAGCAGTGACTTGAGCCTGTGTGGTTTTCAAATGTAAAACCACACATGAGTATCGAACATTTTTGTTATTTTGTTCTTTTGTGTTGTAATCTAATCTCAAAAAGACAATATATATATTTTTGCGTTTAAACCCCCAATCACTAGATAGCAGTGTTGTAAATGTAAACTGAGGGCTATGGTGTTGGGTGTTACAGGGACTGTCCAGATATGGTGATTTGTTCCTTATACAAAGATTTTTTGAATTGTAATATATTGCCTTGCTTACAGTATTGCAATATATACCGAATTTTAACCACTGTATCGTGATACTTACTGTATTGCCAGATTCTTGCCAATATTCAACGCTAATATAGAGTAAATGTTTTGAATCTGTTTGATGAGGCTTCAGAAGAATCCATGAGGCAAAAATAGATCTGAACTAAAACATCTCTATGACAACAGTGAATGTGAAAAGTACGCTCTGTGAATATTTGAACATTCACAGAAGAGGCCAGTGTTTCTCCAAATGTCCTTATACCAACTACCAGTGTGATCATTATGCCTGATTACTAAAGCCGTATGTCCCAAAGCCTGCTGCAATACCACACTGATTTACTATCTATCTTCTGTTTCAATTAGCTGATTGAGTTTATGGATCCACAGGGAACCAGTACACTGCACATGTCTCAGTGTTCCGGTGTGTGTGTGTGTGTGGTACAGGAGGGGAGGGTGGGGGGCAGACTGTGATAGAATAACTGACCCCAGGCGTGAATAGAAATGTGGGTGCATGTGTGTGTGTGTGTGTGTGTGTGTGTGTGTTTTGTGTGTGTGTGTGTGTGTGTGTGTGTGTCGTAATCTCCTTGACTGAGGGGCCTCAGCAATCAGCCACAGTAGCAGCTGCCAAAAAAAACACTTAACACACGCCGTGACTGCCTGGCCTCCACGCCCACTTCTACCTTCATCTGATTCCTACGCAATATTAACACACAGACACACACATATGTATACACACAAACTGGTAAATTAAAACCACCTCTATGTCATTCATACACATCCTCATAAACCCATACGCATAGAGCAGACATTACTTTGTATGTGGGTTGAAATTGCCAAAATGTAATTCCTAGTTGCTTGATATCCATTTAAAGGGGGAAAAAAAGATTCTTGAAATTAAATATTCAAACATCAATATTACTAGAAGTAGCAGATGTGGCTAGTTTGGGTATATGAAAGTAAAACACTGTGTTTGCATTGTCACCCTATAGCACTCTGCTTGTGATCAGATTGTGGTCAAAGCTACAGCGTCATGTGTCACTATTTAACTTTCAAAATAACTTTCCTGTCAATGTGGAAAATAAGCATTTACTTTTGTTGTTTTTTGTATACTGTAGATGCTAAATTTAAGTCAGTGTAGACCCTGCTAACATCATGTGATATACATTTCTCCACTGTCTACTCTCTACTGCAGCCTTCATGGAATTATTGTAATCATTGTTGAGGAAATTATTTTTAAACGGCCATGATTTCTATTTGTTATTTGTACATCTGGAGTCTTGTAACTCAGTAATACAAAATAATAGCAGGTTTGAGCTGAAATCCAAATGGATCCATCCTGTCTCTCTGCCTATTCTCTCCCACCAAGGAAATCAGTGTAAGACAATCTGTATTGCTGTAAGCCGAGTCTGGGCACTGGGCTTTTTTGAGCAACACAGACTGCCATAAATGAAGTCCAACTTTCTCACTTCTGGGAGCACATTTTGATTTCCAGATACAGTTGCCCTGGGGCTGGCCAGTGCAAACAGCAGAAAACACAAAAGCAACACTTGTGCAAAATGTTTTTTATAAACAAGTATAGAGTGTCAGCAGCACATCAACACAGGAAAGTGGTTGAAGGCGTTCGCGACTGACTTTCAGTTTCAAGGTAAGAAAATAAGTTAGTGTTTAGAGCAGATGTCACATTGCCAAGCAATGCTAAGGAAGCAGTAGCACCCGGACCAGTGACGACTGTTTGTCTGGAGCCTGAAGGTTGTTTGTTCATCAAGTACATACCATCTGTGTGTGACGAGATTTTGGTGTAGGCCTTGGGGGTTATTTATTACTCTCCCCGTGTGTGTGTGTGTGTGTGTGTGTGTGTGTGTGTGTGTGTGTGTGTGTGTGTGTGTGTGTGTGTGTGTGTGTGTGTGTGTTTTGTGCCCATGTACATCTGTCTACATGTACCCATAGTCACAGAAAATGACAAATGACCTAATTAAGATGGTCGCCAGGTTGGGTTTAGTGCACCGTGTCATTGTGTCGCATAAATAAAAAAAAAGGTTCCACACTGCCATTTACAAAATCCCCCGGCATATAGACATTAAATGGTTTTTTTTTGCATTTCCAACAAATCTCAAAAACCATATATAAGCCAAGGAACATCAATCAACAAAGACATTAATGAGCAAATGCATGAATAATTTTTTTTGTAAACTGCTGCACTTTTGAGGCCCGTACTTGTCCAGTCAGTGACATTAAGTACTTCAGATTCTACCTTTATAGTTCCTGTAAATCTGAAAAGTACATAATACCTCTGGAGATGGAACCTGTAGGGGCTTAGATTCATGCAGTCAAAATGACAAAGTCTCTGGAAATGTTCCTGGTATTTAAAAGCACTATATTACTACTGGTTTCTGCAGGTTTCAGACTTTTTAAGACTATTTGGAATGCAATTTAGGACCTATTTTATGTCCATATTGGCAAAACAAGTAGGAAGGATATGAAGGAAAATTGGCTCTATGTTGGTTTTGTTTTGTAGTTTGTAGTTGTAATTTTTTCCCCAAAACACATTTAAAAAGAAAGCCAGAAAAATGCACCTTTATACAATCAATGTTTAGTTCATTCATTTTTAAGACCTGTCAAAATCATTTTAAGGCCTAAAATTCACTTTTTAAGACCCCACAGACATCCCGATTACTGGTCTTTCACTCCTCTTGCACTGGTACTGATTTAGTATAAACAGTGTGGATGACCACAATGTGGAAAAATTGATAAAATAGCACAAATAGCCTGATCTGTCTTGTGAGGTAAGGCTGGATTGAAAAATGCCACAAGCCTGTGTCAGCCATTTACAGCTGCTTTTGAAGTCTCCACTGAATAGTTCAAACCCACACATTCCCTTGTAATGTTTGCATTTGTGAGTGTGTGTTGGGCACTGAGACTGAGAGGGGGGGTTGGTTACCATGGCTATTCAAAGGTTTTTTAATTTTAACAGTCTGTGAGCATCCTTTTGATGACAGACAACACACACAGTCCAGTCCCACACAGAAAGAGCAGTCTGAGAGAGCTGGGTTTAATCAGAGAGATTTACTGCCTCCTGGAAGTTAGTTTTTTTTCCTTCCCTCCAGAGGTTAAAGGGACAATTCTCCCATCCCCACTGTTCCCAGTCCACACCACACAATGCACACAATGGAGTCATCAAGAGTGTCACACATGCACACACAGACGGTAAGAGCAAGAAAGATAAATCAAGGTTAAGGAACAGTAGGAAGTAGCATTCCTCTAAGGCTGATCTTTTGCTAAGCCTTCTGCAACTGAAGGAGCATATTGTAAAAGTTTCCAGGTATGAGGGAGCTCTCTGGGGGTTGGATCCAATCATCAGACTCATTTTACAGCACCGACAGAGAGGGAGTGTATTGAAAGCGAGAATGAAGCAGAGAGGGGAGAGGAAACATGAGAATGACAGGGATGAACAGAAGAGTGGGAGGTTCTGGAGCGACAGAAGAAGAAACAGACTGTAGAAAAAGATGATTTGTAAACTGACTGGAAAAGACGGGTAGTTTGGCCACCGTGAATGCAGATGAAACATCTCACCATATGACATATCAGGTCCATTAAATCCGTCACAGTGAGAGAGAGAAAGAGGGCCTGCCATAGAGTTTGATTTCTATGTTAATGCAGGATCCCTGCAGGATGTGCATAGGGATGCCTCCCAAGGCAACGCTGTGGGGATTTGAAACCTCATTTAACATAAACATGCACCCCTAAACATGGAAGAAAGACCTGTCTGACATTCAGTATGGCTTTCTTTAAAGAATGCAGCCCCATGGAATGACTGTGTTTGGATTCACTGCATGTGGCTAAGTAAGCCAAAATGAGAGAGGAATGGTTGTCTACTCATACATTATAGTAAAAAAACTATGTCTATCAGCTAAAGTCAACATATTAAGTTGTAGAAACACATTTGGGCTTTGTCAAGTTCAATGTTTTAATAATAGGTTCACATTTATTCTTATCTTAAAAGACCCTTCCTAACACAATTCAGATTGGGGGACAAAGCACAGTTTTGTTACAGTCTTTTTAGTATATTCCTTCTCTGTGTTACTATCCTTCCACTGAAACAAAGCACGGAAACGCTGTCCAGGCAAACAAAAATGGGGAATTTTTCATTTTGGTAGATTCCCACCAGATCTAACTACTGCTGAAGCCTCATATGCCTTTTGGTTGACTTTATAGAAAAATGTCTGCATGAAAAGAGGGCTGTGGATTTCCCCCCTCATCTCTTATAATGGAGTCAAGTTAGGAAGGGATCCCTTCACAGCTTGTATAGAGAGGAAGAATGATAACAGCAATTAATGGACATGACTTATCTTATAAATTACAAATGCAGCCTTTTAGGAGGCCACTGTGTCATGACTTACTGCCGTAATCGCAGAAGAATAAGACACTTGCCAAAGGGGTTTAGAGGGTTAACATAAACTGCACACAGCTGTGTACGGCCTCTAGGGCATTGTACAACATGTAAACAATCAAGTCAGGTTGTCTAGGACACAGATGTGAGAAATTATTGTAAAGACTTGCTGTCCTATTATTAACATAAAAGGCACAATCTCTCACAGAAAGACCTGGTGGTGGCCGATATTGCTAAAGGAACTGGATCCACTGAGATCTGAGAAGGGTCACCATGGAGAGAGTCAAGCAGAATGACGCCTAGAGTGCTTAACTGAGCAGAGCTTGGTCATCAGTGACATGACATGTCAGAAACACGTTGAGAAAAAAAATGCCCATTCCGCCATAACCCTGGAGACCATGTTATCTAAAGGAACAACACAAAGGGGGAGGCAAGGGAAAGACAAAGATGGAGACAGATGTAGAGTAAAGCAATGAGAGTGAAAATGAGTGGAGGGCAATGAGAAAGTGGAAATGAGAGTGTGACGAACAAAGGGGCTGTGGACAAGGGGGAGGGCAAACAGTTGAGGGTATAGACCTATAGGATGCCTGGGAGACATCTAATATTGACTGCATATCTTCCACCTAACAGAGAAAGTAGGAAGAAGAAGTAGAAGAAGTGGAAGAAGAAGACGAAGAGAGGATTGAGGCCTCCTAATATTAGAAACCAGTGGAGAGGGAGTTCTCTATGTGATCTCATTAATTTAGGACTACTCACAAAAACCTTGTTCTCAGGCATAAAGCTGTGATGAGGAAGTGACAAGCTAACACAAAGGCTGCTCAGACACACACAACGGCTTAGTGTGACAGTGAAGTGTAGATATTACACTTGCTACATTCTGTTTGACAGTGTAGACGTATCCAAGTGAGATTACTGTAAACGGGATATCACTCTTTCTTTTTTTAACTTATAATGGTTCAACAAAGCCACCGCATGGAGAGCGATGCCAGATTGTAGCTTTAACGCTTTTCACGCCTCTGCTAGTCTCACACCACGCACACAAAGCACCTCACAGCTGTGTAATCGGTATATCCCACAGGAACCGCGATCTTCCCAAGAGTCTTTGGGGAGATCAAAACTGGAGATGAGGCGAGGCAAAAGATGACATTACTGAATTTGCTATTTTCATTATAAGTGAGCTTTAAGATTAGATAGGAATAAGAAGGGTAGACTAAGTATAGGTCTGGTGTTTCATCCTGCTTTCCTTTTTATGTATGCCTCCCTCAGGGTTTCTACATGTGAGTATGGATCAGGCTATGTCCCACTGACAGTATATCAAACATTATATGTTTGTCAGTCCCAACTCAGGATTTTGATGGAGTTTACAGGAATTCTGTGACCATCAGTCAACTTGCCCCTTCAAAGAGATTACCCCAAGACAACGTGACTGCCAATAACATGGCTTGTTAAAAAGTCAGAGCTCTGTCAAAAGATCGTGATGCTCTTTTGCTCCTTTCCCAGTTTATTTATGCCAACTTTAATCCAAACTTTCTGATCTTTTTTTACAGATATTTTGTTTGTTTTTAGCCATGCTACCGGAAATTACTTTCCCATCAACCTTAGCTGTGCTTTGTATTTAATGCTACTTAGCAAATGTTAGCATTCTAATATGCTAAACCAAAATGGTTAGTAGACAGTTAGTAGACAACAAGACAACATTGATACTTGAGCTACTTCGATTGAAGCGATACACGAGTTGAAGCTGTGCCGTCAGAGTTTAAGTTCCAGACCAGGGACTTCTTTGCCTCCACCCTTTTACAGGTACTAAATCTAGCCTCTCGTTCCTCCAAACATATCTGCAAACTGCCAACACTATACAGTTTGCTAAAATATCTGCGTTTCAGCAACTCAAAGCACTTGGTTATAGCTACAGAAAGCTCGTAAGGGTCAAGGCTGATATGAAAGTCCACGAGGTTGTTGGAATACATTTTTCCCCCTATATTCCACCAAAACCACAATCTTTCCATAACCGTGACCAAAAGTTTTAGTTTCCTGAACCACCAGTCACATAAAGCACAAGGCACTAACTCCAGTCTCCAGTGCCAAAGTCCTGTGCCTTGCATGCCCAACCACCCTGACCCTCTTTCCTATAACAACTGTCCATCGCAACAATTGAATTATGAACAGTTTTGCCACCATACGGTAACAATGATAGCAGTGAAATGCTAATATAGAGCACGTGCATTATTGGAGTGAGATGTGATGGTGTGTGACTCTAACACGAAGTGACTAATTACACTCCGCTCAGCAGTTCCACTAGATTGAATGTGAAAGCTCTAAAACATACACTTCACTAGACTGGTTGGACTTGACATTAGCAGTCCACTTCTGAAAAAGGACTTGAGGCTACAAGCAGACAAAACAGAGCGCTATCTATACAGCGTTATTATGCACTACCAGGCCTCTCGTGTTAGCTGAATGAATGTGTTTGTGTGCTTTGCTTTTGCATTTTTCAGAGCTGTATTTGTTTACGGCACCCACTCAATAGCCCATTTCTTCTGCTTGGCTCTCGACTTTCTTAATGTGGCTACATTTTGAGGGCTAAGAAAGTAAGCCTTAATAAAGAAAGAGGCACCTGGTGCTAATGTTCCTGAAGCCATCCTGGATTACGTGACAGCCGTGATTCATGACCTCACCGGAGCAGCCAAATGAGCAGCTCGGTTGGACTTATTTGGATGCTTTCATGGTCCACTAATGCAGAGATGTTGTTGCTTCCTTGCTGTGGTGAGCAGGATCACTGTAGCATGAATTGGACACACATACATTTATATATTCATGCAAGTTCATACACATGGATTCACACATACATGCACATGAAGCCACACAGACACACAGACCTACTTTATTTGCTTCCCACCTTTACCCTGATTTTCATTAAACAAATTCACAATGAAACAACATTGACCTGCAGTCAAATCCAGTGAACAACACAAACCACAGATCAGCTGCGACAGTCTGAAAGGCTCAAAGAGTCATAGGTTTAGAATATGCTAACATCACACTCTGGCTATTAAAACCCTTTGGATAAAAATGTCTTTCTCTTATGCTAATTTGATACATTTGTAACACTGTAGATGACAATCCATTGAGAAAAGACTGTCTGTGTGTGTCCCAGTAACCTCATTATTTGACCCCAATCTTGGAACTGAGAAAGACTGACTAAATCTATCCTTTGACACCTTTATATTGCTTTTGGAGCAGAAGAAATCAATATTTTAAGTGCTGTTTTTTTCACACCTGCCAATCTCTGACCAGTCCTCAAATGACTATAATCAACACCTCTTCCCTTCTTCATCTCTAGACAGCAGACTCCAGAACTCTTTGTCTCAAAGGTAAACATTAATGTAGCTGCAAACAGCTATGTAAAGATATAGTGAAGTAATGGCGTCCTGAGCACAGAATGATGTCTCCCTTTGCCTGTGTTGCTATCACAGCCTCTCTGTGGTTTGTTTACATAGCTGTCTGCTCTGTGTCCATCATTCATCTACCTTCTTCTACTTTGGTGAATTAAGGATGAATTTTGACCAAACCAGAGTTTGTGATTGTTGTAACAGTGGCAAGACTAACAAAGACTGTTTGAGTTTTATTTTGTTTCTGTCAACCTTAAATTTAAAAGTGTTACAATGCCATGCAAGGTAAAATTACACTTCTTTGTCACTGGAGTATGGCGAGCTATAGCGATATTGTGGTTGTTTATGGTTAACCAAAAGGTATATGTCTTTAGGGATAATTTCCCAGACACTTACTTAACAATCTGAGCTTGTCAGTGGAACAAACTGAAAAAAAATACTTTGGCATTTGTTCCCAAGGATTATCATTAGCTTACATTCTGGCCGTTGTAGCCCTTTTGACTAATATTTTCCTGTACCTGCATAATAAGTGTGAGAATTCAAACCCACTTGTGGTGATCACAAAAAGATTTTCCTGCACTTTCTTAAAAAAACATGCATCACCTTTCAAGTTCAATTTATCTTTTAAAACAAAAGCATAAATCCGAACCAAGATCAACAATACTGTGCGGAAAACTTTACACGTGTGAAGCCGGGCTCTGCTATGGTCCTACCAAAGTAGCAGACCCGAGCAGTTTGCTATCACTCGATCTCTCATTGCGCACTAACACACAGACATAAGCTATTCACTGCTGCCCACAGGGCTGTACAGCCTTGTTGGCCAATGGTGCTGAGCTCGTGGCAGGCCAGACAGCATGGACCCAGCTGTAAAAGAGAGGCTGTAGCTATCTCTATACAAAGACCCCAGTCAGCACTTTGGTACTCTAAAAACAGATGCTGTCTGAGCTAATGAGTGTACCTCGCAGCACAGTGGCCCAGGGTTTACATTGGGACAGTCTAAATATCCATCTGTGCAAATGCATCCTCTATTGTGTTTACCAACCTATTAAAGGCTATGCCTCATTGCAGGAACATTTACATTCAGACTTCAATAGAACTATTATTTCATTGTTCCTTTAAGTAAAATTAAATCTTTATTATCTCACTGGATATATGATGTTTGCAGGTCATACAATTATGATTTCTATCTTTATCAGAAGATGAATTGGAGGAGTCAAATTCAACAAAAAGAAAGGAAGTATTTGAGCATATCTGTGTCTTGCACATTAAAACATGACATAAAATAATTTCCCTGGAATGTGAACTGAATGCCTCTTCTTTTGGCTGGAGGCAATTCAGTTCAGTTCAGCTCCTGTCTAACAAAATGCCCATCTGACTGCTGGGATTTTGGCTAAACAAGATCAACTGAGTTAACCCACTCAACTCCATCAAGCCTGTTTTAATAAGCTTGTGAAGGATCACACAGCTGTCTAAAAACAGGGGCTTCTGCTTTCAGCAACACCTCCGTGTCCCCGGGCCTAATCCCAGGATCAATAATCCTAATGTCAATACAACCTCATTGGCTGACATATATGGATTTGTGATATCTGATACACACAATCAATCAGTGTGTTGATGTGAATGCTCCGCTGTGGGTCCAGAGTGAGAAAAAACTGTAAATTCCAAAATCATAAAAAGGTGAAAGTCAAAGGAAATTCACAATGGAGAAAAAGAAGCACAAAACAAATCCTAAACCTGATTGTGAGACTGTATCTGTGTCCAATTTCTCTGACGGGAACAAGGACAGTACATCCCCAATCATCCCAAATTCGACCCTGCTACATGGAGGACTGTGAGTGCAAGTGACAAGAGGGGCAGATCACTCAATAATTCAGCACTCAGTATAGTATTTTTGTGGCCTGGCTTTGATATACCAAAGCGGTGGCAGTGCTTCTAAGCAAGAAGATAAGAGACATATTTTTGCATATATATGTGAAAGGATATCAATTATTCAGACATGAATCATCTCTCATAGCTAGAGGGACCCGGTCAGCTCACAGTTATTCTCAGGTGTTAATTCAATGTCTGAGGCCATTGTGTTGTCATGAAAATATTCCATTATGTACAGCTTTGTAGTTGTTGTTACCTCCCACATCAATTTTTAAATGTCATGTGACAAGATGAAAATGCTCACATAATATGCAGTAGGCCAAAAACACTTAACAGCTTAAAACAGGGCTGCAACAAAAGCTTATTATCAAATTATCTGCCAATTATTTTCTCCATGAATCCATTCAATCCAACATTTATTGGGTCTATAAATCACCTGAACATAGATTATATTATTATTATTATTATTATTATTATTATTATTATTAGAAATCCAAAATATTTAATGTAATATTATAGAAGCAAATATTTCATATTTTATAAGATGGAACCAGTAAACCATTGGAATCTTTGCACTGATTCAATGTCAGGCTCTAACCTACTCCTAGTTGTTTCTCCATGAGATTATTTCATGCATAAAATTCATCATACATTTTTTGAGAGCAGGCTACAACATTTATGAAGTGAATGGGGGTCTACATTGCTATCAACTTCCTCTGCACAAATAGATGGATTCCTTATCATATTCTCTTTGATGTATAGTCCAATGTAAGGCAGATACACAGATGTCACTCAGGCCTTACCTGAAATCCATCTCTGAGGAGAGCAGGCTAAAGCAGGTTGTATCAGTCAAGTACTGATGTGTAGGACAATACTTGAGAGAATGACAGTATTAACTGTATCATCGCTGAGTGAACAAATAACAGTTCATGTGATCCAGCAGTTACGGGACACTCCCTGGACACCTGATAGCTTGTGTTACCTGGTTATGTGAGCGTGTACTTGGAGGAGACCACCGTGGGAAAAGTATGTGATACCCATTTTAGAAACGTAGCTGCTCTTCCACTTATTAATGGGCCTTTTGTAGAGTGAATATCTTGCAGGTAATATATCACATAGCTGTAACGGATGACTGGCTTGAATGAATATATAACAAAGTGAAGGGGTTTCCTGTGCTTAAGAAAGGACACACTGATACACTGCAGACATCAATACCCCCGTTTTTTCTTCGGCTTCACTATATTTGCATCTATATTTTGCCAAAAATAATAATTTTAGGGTTTAAAAGAGACAAACATGGACTGCCTCTAGTGGGTAGCGACTGAGTGCTGGCTTGCATTTTGCTGGGTAAAGGTTAAATGGGCTTTGTGAGTCACAGATCAGACAGGAGAGTGGAGGAGAGATGGAGTGGGTTGAGGGTCAATACCAGCAGTGTGATTATGGTGGGAAAATGCTGGGAGGACATTTGGGGGGAAAAAAGCTGAGCAAAGAGGCGTAGTGCAGAGCCGTGAGCAGCCCTTCCAGGCATGGAAGTGATTACGATTTAAAGAATGTGGATGCGTTGAGATGTCATATTTGATAACGTCATTTTCATGGAAAAACAAGCCTATGTCCATCGGATTTCCACTAAAGAACAACAACATTCATATGGCCTGCAAACAAATAAAATCATGTCAGTTTTTGACATTTTATTTAAAGCTTATTAATATTTTTATATTAGTAATGGCTCAATCGACTATGGGAAATTTAAGAGGGGTGGTTAATAACGTTCATGACAAACAGAGAATCGTCACCTGACTCAGCGGTCCCCCAAGTGGGCAATAAGTAGCATGGAGCATTAAGCAGCTATAGAGGCAACTATTTCCGTCAGGAGTTGGTGGAAACCAAAACAGAGCTAAAAGCAAAGAGAGAATATTGGACTTACATTTGTCATAATTCAAAATAAATGCTAATGTCAGCTGGATTTGTAAATAAACCACTGTTTGCTAACTTATCCATATCCATATTGACTTTATAATATGCTGATATGTTGTTGCCCTGTACCCAAGTAGCCTAAAAGTCTATTCAAGATATATACTGTATATACTTAAATACTTAAATATAACCTACATAGGACGTTATAGTGATTTGTGTTAAAATCAACTTCAACGTGTCACTCCCACAGACAATTTCAATCTTGCCATGCGAGAAGGGAAAAAAGACATCACAGACATTTATCTGTAAAACAAAACTATAGCTACTGGCTCCCAGCCAAGTCATTAAAACAGTTAATTATCTGTGCAGAAGAAGCTGCGAGGAAACAGTTATATTATTTTAGGAAAGGTTAAGCAGAATATCTTTCGTAAGCGAGATAGTTCATTTTGCATTACGAATTGAATTGAGGATTGGAAGTGCCATAAAGCCCCTGCTTCCAGGTGATAAATGATTTATATTTGACTAAAACATAAAAGCTCAACTCTTAGCTTAACACAGAGAATGTTGTATAAAAATATGCAGTTATGTTTTTTCAGTTTGCCTAAAAAGATAATGACTTATGTCCTTACCACAAGCTACATATGTAAATACAAACTTCTATGGCCCTACATCTCTGTATGCTCTCCCTTTGTGCAGGTACTGTGTCTGATTTCAATCTAGCTGTGTGAGTACCATCACTGTGTATCTTAGCAATCTGAGCAGGGACATCAGGGTTATCTCTCTCCCAAAGAACAGAGATCAGGAGAGGGAGACAGTAGCTAATTTAGTAGAAAATAGCCACAATCTGTTCCTCCTTTTGATCAGTACCAGCCACAGAGTTTCAGAGCCTGAAACCTTGAGAGGAGTGCTCTTGAGATATCTACATTTTCAACTGAAGTGTGCTTGTCTCGTATCTCACATCCAACTGTAATAAGCTAAACTGCTATACAAGCAGCCGTGGATGCTTTACATCAGCGTGCAAAAAGGCAAGGTGAGTAAAGCAGCCTGGCTCTGAGAGGACAATGCAGAGTATGTGGCAGCCCAAAGAAACAGTCAGCTCAGCAGTTTTAGGGGTGAAAGAGATAGAGACAGAGAGGATGGAGTAGAGTGGCAGGGTGGGGCGTTATCAGTGATGTGAAACGCCATAGACTTTTATGGGACGACGTCCAAAAGCATCAAATGACGCTGAGCAAGAACAAACAGGAAATTAGTTATTCTTATTGTAAGTCAGACTGCATTAGGTCTGTTGATATGAAACACATGCTGAAAGTAAAATAAAATGGATTCATGTGCTGAAGGGCAAAGTATCATCAAACTGGCTTTTAAATCAAAAACATGCGTTTGCTGTCATTTTTTTTTGTGATTATTGATTCATTTTTCATCATCACATGGTGTGAGTGAAACAGTCTCTCAGATTTTCCCAAATTACAGTAAGTAGCTGGGTCTTCTTCACTGTATATAGCTAAAAAGAAGATTTTTATGACTCATTTATATCACAGATGCAGATTAATTTGCAGTTTTATAGCCAAAACATTACACTTTCATTAAATAGGTTAATATTTCCTTGTGTATATATATTTTGTACCCTGAGCTTTTAATACCCCTATCTTTAGATTGTAAATGTGAATACACACACACACTGTATGCACATGTCTATTACCAAACGCATTGAAGATTTCATCATAGAGTCTATTTCCACTTACAGATGGACTGCATAATATTTCTGAAATATAAAATATATATAGAAAAATATTCGTCCTTAATAGTTATAAAGCGTACTTTAAATGTGTTCATAAGTAATATACATCACTTTCATGTCTCAGAGCAAGACCTTATAATTTGTAATGCTTTAGTGGCATGAAAGTCAATAAACAATATTGATTAAATGTGAGGCGTATGTAGTATTGTTACAAATGAAGATGCTTTAAGTGTGTGTCATGTGGATTATAGAGTTGAATTCAAATTAAAAGTTGGAATAAACAAAAACCTGTTTAACATGACAGATGTTATACGTCTTTTTCTGTCCTCAAGGCTCTTAAACATGAGGATCTGTCAGGCTTTAATTGGTTTATCAGTTAGCAGACACATCTTAAGCTGACAGATGACTTTTTTCCACACTGAGAACTGCTTCTGTTCTCCGTCCTCCTCAGCTGCTCGCTGGATATAGTTTATCTTTTTCAACAAAGCCGTTCTTTCAGCACAACCAGAGGGCACTTATTGAAGGCGGGCTGGCCTCAGAAAGGCCTTCTCTCTGGGGTCAGACGAGTAGGATTCGAGGACACATGCCAGGCTCCATTGAACTGGAGCCGCTTTTCCCACACCATACACATACTGATGATTAACAGATGCTCAATATAAAGTTTCCCCCTGAACCACTGATGCAACTAGGAGTTTCCCTAAATTGCACTGGAAGACCTTATAACACAAGTGCAACCTTTCCTAAATAATGGAGAGGCATTTATCAATAAATAAGTTAAAATTTGCTAAAATATGTCACCTGAATATTCTGTAGACATGAACGTACTTATCGGAAATAACACCAGTCTTGCCACAGGGATCCGTAGGGTCCTGTGTAGGTGTAGTATGAACAATGTCAGCTTCAGGCCAACGAAATACCTTAAAAAGCAATACATAATTACACACTCTACAAATCATGTGTAAAAGCTCAAAGATAAAATCCCCCATCAAACTAATCTCTCCTTGTGGCTGGGAGAAGAAAACATATCAACCTTTGAGAGAAGAAGCTAAAAAAAAAAAAAAAAACTTCCATAGCTGACAGATTCAATTATTCCCTGTGTAAACATCTTTAATAATAATCGTTAAGGCTGGTTGGTTCACACCCATCATGTGATGCCGGTGCCTTGAACCAATTGGATGTTTGCTGTGATAAGAGGGAGCTCTTTAATGGCTTCTTTGACCTAAATCCTTACTAATCATTTTAGAGCTGTGACAAAGATTCTGGTGGATGGGGGTAATATTATTTTTAAGCCCACTGTACAATGAACTAAGCTCCCACCACTGGGATTTGAACATTCCTCTTTTGTTTCCCTAAACACTGGTAAAAATTTTAATAAAAATGATATAGATATATATGACCATATGTCCTTGATATAGGATTACATTGTGGTTTTTTTTCTCTTCCAAAGAGATCTTATACTTCCCTTCAAATCTTGATTATGATCAGTTAATCCTTCTCCATTTTAATAAGGCTTAATGAGAACATGAAGGAAAAACAAGCTGTGGAATCATGCCTCTGAAATGCCTTATCATAGGGTCCTCCCAACAAAACTTTAACCACACAGGCAATTTCTGAATAAAAGGATCTAGTGGTATCTTTTTTTTTTTTCTTGGAATGGATTTAACAAGATTGTAGTCATTAAACAACATCACAGCCACAAACACTCAAATAAAACTGCAGCGAAAACAAATAACAAATTCGCCTGCATATGGCTCAGTATGTAAAATTAAATCAGCCGTTCAGACAGATATGCTGATATGTTTTTACACTCAGCAAGTGACAGCTACTACCAGTCTGGCAACTCCCCGGCTCTCACCCACTCTCCCATCTGTTGCCCACCTGATCCACACAAACAACTCGTCTGCGGCCCACGAGCAGACTCCAGCCTTTTTGGTTCGTTTCAAAAGAGCCTGATAGGACGCTAAAAATGTGAAAGATGTTATGTCTGTATATCTATAGTACAGGAGCTGCACGCTTTGTCTTCTTTTATTAATCTCCAGCCTCTTGCTCTACTTCAGATGTGGCGCGGCACAGCTGGTGATCTCAGCAGCACATCGCTCCTCTCCCTTCTTCTTCTACTCCTCTTCACTGCAGCTCCTCTTCCTTCGTCATTCCACGTCTTTTCCCCAGTACTGTGCTTTTTCTGCTCTCTCCTTTCTCTTCCCTTCCTCCCCTTCTCCTCTCCTCAGCCCTCCTTTCCTCTGCCTTTCGTTCCTTTCCTTTCTCTCCTCACTCTTCTTTCCATCCTCTCCTCTCCCCCCATCTTTCTCTCCTTTCCTTTCCTTCCCTATCCTCTCCTCTCCTCTGCTTTGCTTTCCTTTCATTTCCTCTCTTTCGTGTCTTCTCCTCACTCCTCTTACCCTGCCTTTCCTCTTTCCTGGTTTAAAAGCCTCCATAAACCTCAATTAATGACTGATGATTAATGAGCAGTTAAATGAATTACTTTAAACCATATATACACTTAAAACGCGATGCTGTATAAGGTATTTAGTGTAGAGCTACAACTAACAATTCTTTTCATCATCAATTAATGTGCCAAAATTTTCTCAGCTAGTTTGTCTAGGAATTGTCTAGAAAATGTCTGAAAACTGTGTGTCCAAAACCAAAAGATATGTATTTAACAATGACATGAGGCAGAAAAAGGTAGCAAATCCTCATACTGGAGTTTTAGCTTGAAAAGTGATTCAATTGATTATTAAAGTAAATGCTTCAGCTTTAGTTTAGTCACATTGGTAGAAGAGGAAGAATGCTCCTAACTTGTATTCATCCCATTGGTTCATCCATAATAATACAGTATCACCACCTCAGTGGCTTGTCTGTGCTTCTCACAGCCTTTCTTTGCACAAGAACTGGGTCTTTCCCATCTCCCAGCAATAACATCATCTTCCAGAAAAACCATCTGTCTTGTATGGAAGACAGGGGGAACAACAGCATCTGCTCTCTCAGGAATCTACCAGCAGCAGCAGAGTGTCACACTCGAGGCCCGCGCTGTAACTGCTCCCCATTTTCCAATTCATCAATCTTCAGCCAGTCATGTTAATTCAACATGCCCGGTCCCTTAATGAAAACAGCCACCCAAACATGTCTAGCTGTCAGCCAAGGGCGTGGGGGTACACCGGGGGTTGTGGGGGGCGAGTTCATGCCCCTCCCACCCCTTCCTAACCCACTATCATCGCTGCAGGGTGCTGATGCTATTAACCTTAAGAAGAATCTATGATGCTAATTGTATTCATTTGGCTGCAGCTTCCTGGTGGTCTCATAGATGTGAGACAGGAGTTTATAAATCTACACTGAGACAAAGACCCAGGATGCTCCTGTTATGACTTCATTAACATGTGCACCTGCATACTTCATTGGCAGTTGCTTATAAGGAGTGACCTTAACAACCTCTGGGGATAAAGATGCATTGTTTCCTTGTTGTGGCAGTGCCTGAAGCAACGCAGGGACTGATTGCAGCATAGCAGGCATTGTTACAAAAACACAAAGCATAAGCGACATTATGCAGCTGGAAAAAGCAGATGTGCAAACAGATTTTCTCACAGCTCTTTCCTCAGTGTATCGGGGACCACAAGCCGATACCAAAATCCCACTTGTTTGAGCTTTTTCCCAGATAGGCTTAACCCAATCTTAATTAGTCAATTAATCGATCACTTGGTAAACAGGAAGTGAATCCGCAAAAAGTTTTATTTGCTTTTCTCTATCTAATGTTTTTCAGTTTGGCATTTAAAGATATCACCTTTGGTTTTCGGAACTTGTGGTGGGCATGTTTCTCTTTTTCTCACTTTTTGACATTTCATAGAATAAATGAGGAATAAACAAATATGATAGAGCAGAAACAGTTAACTGACTAGTCATTCAACAGAAAATTTTAATTAAAATGGAACTACTTTGATTCTCGATTAATCGTTAAAGCCGGTGGTTCCCAGTCCCTTTCCTTAAGGGACCTCTTTTCTATCATTGCGTAAACTGGATGCATATTTCATTCAATACAACAAGCAATTTGGAGGAATTTTTAGAAGATTATTTCCTGTGAATATTCCATCAGAGATGAGTTTTCCTGATATTCTTAGTACAATTCTCTGTCTGTATTATTTATTTTTTTCATTTTTAATAATCAATACAGTTAATATGCTTCTTCTTTGACAAATTATGTGTTTTCTTCTTGCTGACACTTGGCCATTGTTCGATTGTGCATACTTTTCTAATGCAGGAGGAGGCTTCTTAGAGAGTGAAGGCTCTGTGAATATAGCTTGTGTTCAGGTCTCCAAAATTTAGATTTTAAATAATAATCTGAACTTTAAAAGTAACAATTTCATTCAGTTTTTCTTCATAGAAATTAACAAAACACTGATATATAGGCCTACTGTGTATATTTTTCTAATTTTCTTACACCTCTTGAAATCAAGAAGGCCTTGCAACCCCCTGCGTAGCTTTGGCGACCCCTAGTGGGGGTCCCGCCCCCTAGGTTGGTAACCACTGGTTAAAGTCTTTGTTATAGCAAAAACACTCAAATGTGAGGAATTGTAATTTTTCTCTGTTTTATATAATTGTAAACTTTAGATTTTCAACTGCTGGTTGGATAAAAGAAGCAATTTGAAGGTGTCAGCATGGGCATTAGAATATTGTACAGACCAAACCATTGATGAGTTTATCAAGAAAATCATAGCGATAGGTGATGATGAAAATAACCGCTCTTAGCCCAAAGAGCAACTCATTTAGTTAAGGCATCAAACATCTGTTGCGCTTGATAGCTGAGTGACCAGCTCCTGAAATACGTGGGCTTGAAATACCCATTCCACAGTCAAACATAAGTAGTAAAACTAATACTAATACTAATATCAATATGTTGCTGTTAAAAAATGATATAGGTGACAGTATATAGCTCACAGTAAGCCATCAGAAACACAATATATACACAAGAGGTTTCCTTCCATGATTTAGAAAGAGAGGAGACTCAATCAAAACGCCACTTTAAAGAAAACAAATTCTGTTCACCATAAAAAGTTACAATCTATAAAAAAGTAATGGAGTCTGAAAGCTATAACATTGTCACAGTGTCAATCTCACCTGAGTGAAATGAAAGGGAGTTCACATCGACTCTAATCCCCAAACAGCACTGGAAGCAATGTTATGCATCTCCCTTGTCTCCAAAATAATGTCATCACTTAAGGCGACAGTGTGGGCAGAATGAGAATGTACATAAACCCCACTATAAGCTCCATCACCTGACTCGTGTCTAATGGACCGGGGATAAATTGGAGAGCGGGAGAGTGACGATGACACTGCATCTGCCGTGAGTAATGTGCTCAGTGCTGCCTCTGCACCTGGAGACTGAAGTCATGTCTTGTGATGTCTCTTGGGGAAGGCGGAGTGATGGTGGTGCCAACACACAATACCTGCCATGACATGCCACAGCATAACATGGTATTTGTTTCATTTTCAATTATCTAAGCACTTTACTAAACCAGATCTTCAACTGTTTTTATCTGATAGAGTATTTAAAGGTTAGGATAATAGGCCTTGCTCACCTAAGACATTTTGACTTGTTACTGCAGAAAAAGCTCAGGTGTCACTAATAACACCAGCTCCGCTCTATTCAAGTAAATGGATTTCAGCTGTCATTTAAATCCACTACACTTGTGCTTTTCCTCCCTTGATATATCCAAAGGTCTGTTCTATTGTGGAGTTTCACTGTTGCAGAGCGCCACTATTAAATGACTGCTGAGTAAATATTACTGAATCGTTTGCAGTCAAGGTTCAGGTATCAGGAGGTTCTGATATTTGCCTAAGTTATCTGAGTGGTTTGATTCACAGAAGATCACAACACGAAAGTGTCTCTGCTCTCGCCGTGTTCCCGAATACGAGAATACAGTATGAAATGCTGACTGGAACTTTCCGAAATGTAGGTTAACAGGCTGATATTAGCATTCTAGTGCAGCAACAGAGGGCTTCCAATTCACTGCGACTGCATTTACCGACTGTAGCTGCAGAGTGGTTCTATGTTGTTTACATACATATATATATATATATATATATATATAAAAATATAGAAGATGAGTGAACACTTAATAATATAAGGACATGTTTGCATGAAGTATGAGAGTCAAAGTGAACATGTCATACTGCATCACACGCAGATACTGACTGCTAATATTAACACCACATGAAATAACTCCACACTGTCAGGTTGTGGGATTCTTATTAGCATCAATTCTTTCTACTCATAGATGTTTATGTAGTCAGGTGTGGTCACATACACTGTATACTGCAAACAGCAGTACCAAGCATCTGTTATACATCATCAAACAAACACATCCTTAAAACACACCGACATGTGGCCCCCAGTGGGAATTAAACCACTACATAAGACAAGTAAGACACCAATGGAGGACATTTGTGGGACTGGTGACTGCCTATATTCCCTCTCTCTCTCTCTCACACACACACACACACACACACACACACACACACACACACACACACACACACACACACACACACAAAGACAGCCCACCACCATGTCTACTCTGTATCACATTCATATCAGCATGCATACAGCTTACAGAAAACTGTATCTTGACATGGGCTGCATCAGTCAATCATCATTTTGTCTATAAAATGTATGAAAATAGTAAAACTGTCCATGTTACTATCATACATGACAAGCGAAAAAAGAAGCTAAACCCAGAGAATATGTTGCACTTTTGCTTGAAAACTCAAATTATTATTTTATCATCAAATTTGTAGTTTTTATTTTTTTTATTTTACTGATTGATTAATCAATTAATTAAATGTAATTTCAGCACTAGTATTGACTTAAAAATGCTTATGGTTAGATTCATGATTCCTTTACGAATGGGGTTTGAATTAATCCAAAAAGGTGAATCAACTTCTTTGATTGACTGTTACCAATCCGATGTCAGCTCCAGCTGCCAAGTATGTTGTCTACTGCTTTCATGGCTGTTTCTGTGCTTGCATTTGGAGACCTCTATGAAAAACAGCGCACTGATGAGAGGTAAAGATTTTTTTTTTGAGGGGGAAAACCCCACAAAAATCACACATTTCCTTTGTGGAACCCTCTCATTTATTTAATGAAAGAATCAGCCCCCCCCCGATCAATAGACACCTGCTGACTATTAGGCTATATCATATCTCTGCATCTAATATCTACACAAAAAACAAGGCCTTAGTGGGTTTGCCGCCTGCCTTTAAGTCTATAAACACTTGAATTGACAGCTACATCTGGCAGCATGAGCATCACTGGCAGACATCAAATAATCCTCTGAGCGGTTGCGGGGCCTGCCTGCCTGCCTGCCTGCCTGCCTGCCCGCACCGGTCGGCGGCAGCAACAATGAGCTGCTGCAACCAACCGCTGAATCCATGCATCCAACACAACAGCCCGATCAACACATTGCCTTTCCCTCCCCTCTCGTTGCTTTTGATGGTTGCTCCTCAGGATGCAGCGCATGCAGTGCGGTCGGGGAGTGAGTGCACAGGCTGCAGCGGTCTGTCTGTCTGCCTTTGAGCAGAATCCACATTTTTTAAAAGAAAAACACGACAATCGGCGCCTCCATATTGCTGGATTATTTGCACCTGGTCATCCTAGTCAGGCAGCATCACCGGGACGCTGTGGCGATTGAAAGAGGCACCGACTTGACACGTCCACTGCACCATTATTTTCATGATGATACAGAAGACAACGGGGCGGGTGGTGGAAAGGGAGAAAATGCAATCCCCCCAACCCCCCCATCATCTTCAAAAGAGAAGAGAAAAGGAGAAATGATCTAACTCACCGTCTTCTGCAAACCGGCTCCTGTTTCCTTCCTCCCTCTGCGAGTGAGTGTGTGTTGATGCTGGAGAAAAATGATGAGGCGTGTGTTTGACGGACCGTGCCCGGCCGGTGTGTGTCCGTCCCCCCTCTCTCTCTCAGCCGCTGCAGCAGCTATCTGTGGTCCACACACACACACACACACACACACACACACACACACACACACACACACACACACACACACGGATCCTCCACTCTCCTCACCAGCTCCCCCGCCGCTGTCAAAACCAGCAGCGACAAAGATCGTCTACACTTTCCAGAAGACGGCTCACTCACGGGCGAAAAAGCCAGACCCAAATATCCAGACCGAGTGGGCGTCACATAGAGATTGGACATTGTTACAGCTGAATTACATGTGCTGTATTTGGTGGAAATAGAGCTGTAAATGCATATTTAGGCCTATACATTCACTCTTATGTATATATATATATTTTTTTTTCTTGCAGGGATATCCCATGCCTCACATTCCAGTATTATTATAAAATAGATGAATAAATGCTTCTTTTTTTATATAGCTCAGTCATTCTGCTGTAGATCTAAATTAGTAGTAGTTTAATATGGCTGGTAAACACACTGCTATCATTAAGAATTGGGCTGTTTATCATACAAAGCTGTTGGAAGTTGGAGGACTCACTGATTGTCTAAAAAAAGATCCAGTCTCTATGTTGTGTTACATGGGGGACTTCAATCTCCATAACAATGTTACTTCTGGTAGATAGAAGATATGTATCGGAGTGAGACCTCTTTATTTTCCTTCTGCTATCAGTGAGTCGCTGCCAATTTTGCAGGAAGAAAGAGAAAGACGCAACTGCAGCGACCCCGTTTTAATGAGCGGCAGCAGTGGGAGCTGCACACAGATATGTGTGAAATGAACAATAACCCAGCAGAGTATCTAATGAAATCTCTCCATATTCCTAACTGTAGCCTTGTACGTCTGTGGTAATCTCACAGTCGCAGTAGTTTCTTTTCTAATTTAATTTCATACCTTACTTCCAATATTTAGAATTTGATAAGAGTTTAGAATGTCATAAATGAGCAATTCAATCACACTCTTCCAGGATCTTGATGAACTGTTATACATTTGGGTCAGTACTTCATGCAGATGATATATGAAAGGCTATATAACGACAAATGCTGTCATACTTTAATGATCCACTTTTCTGGGGCACCCTGGTGGCTTATGGGTTTGTGCTGCTGGCTGTGAGCTGCAGTGTAAGTACATTTTTTGTACTTTTAGTTACTTTTCTGATTGAATTACTCATACCCTCCCTGTTCAGTGAAAACCATCAATCTCCAAATTTAGTGAAAGTTTGGAAACTCATTGTCACAAAGCTGAAGACGGGGCTGTTTTTCTCATGAAAACCTTTTTAAAGATACGTTGTTCTCACAGGACAGTGACACTATAAACATGATGACAGAATATGATGCACAGATTAAAGTATCCAACAGTATGTAAAGTAGTTCAAAGCAGCTCAGCCATAGCCATTAATGCAGCAGTAACATTAATCCAAAAACATCATATATGATACTAAAACACTGACAGGGACCATTTTTCTGCACACTGAGTACTAAGTGTGGCTGATCTGAATACTTCTTCCACCAATGCAATGTTTCATGTTGTTCCCCAGCTCTCTCTCTCCCCATTTTCTGTCATCCTTTTACTGTCAGCTCTACAATAAAGGCTTAAAGTGCCCCAAAAATACTTTTTAAAAAGGCCCCGGTCCTCTGAATATGAGACACAGGTGTTACAGAGGACAGGTGGCCCATGTCAGACATAGACATGGCAGAGCTGGTGTCAAACGCCCCACTGCACATTACATTATCATTACTGGCCCACCAATCCACATCAGGTTTTGAACTGCAGAACGCACATGACAGCTGTGTATGAACACCCCTCACCCACGCTACTCAGTTCCAATGTGGGACAGCCCGAGCATGTCTTACACACATCAAGACCATGTCATCAGGACCATTAATGTCCACATTGCTCATCTACCAGTCAAATGAGTGATGAAAAGAATGTATTAAATAAACCTTTTCATCGTCTTTTACTGCCATGGCTTATTCATATGTAACCCACCGTGAGGCATGTTCAGGTCATGAGCATTGTGTGAAAAAAAGGGGGTGTACATGTATAGTTTTTTCCCATGATAAACACATGTAACACTCATCCAAGGCTAAAGGGCATTAGCATTCATAAGTGAGTCATGTAGCGTCGCTACTAGTAATGGGACCAAAACAAAGCGGAGTTTTAGCAATGGAGCTCGCAAAACATGATTGGATACGAGATAAAACTGTGTTGGTTGTTATGCTCCAGCTCAACGATTTAAATGCATAATTGCTTTCCATGGGTGTGACTTGGAAAACATGATATGATCTTTTTCAAATATCTTAATATTGACCTAGAACACCAGGTTTTCATTGCACACTGTTGCTTGGTATTCATGCACAGCTATTGGACAAATAGGATGTGTGTGTGTGTGTGTGTGTGTTTTGTGTGCGCAGGTGTGTCCTCACACTAACTGACTGGCAAAGATCTGCGGAGAGCCACAGCACTGTGTCAACTATTCTGCCGTTTTCTTTTCAATGAGGAGACATGATGACAGACTGATGTTTTTTTGTTTTTTTTTCTTTCCTCCCCAGCGTCACGTTACAGACATACTGCTGTGGAGTGTGAAATATTCCCAGGTCCTTTCAACATATTTTCATTTCTGAAACTGTATGTCTACTGTCTCTCTCTCTCTTTCTCTCTCTTCCTTAACTCCATAATGCATTACGAAAAACAAAAAATGAGCTGAAGCTAATTGTTCTTTTTCGTTCCTACAGTCGGGCGTTTGAGCTTCGCTGTGCAGAATGTATGTGCAGAGTTCGACACTCGACACATCTGCTGAAAGTGGAAAGTTTCTCTGTGCTCATTGAAAAACAGATTTTAAGGGGCAGGGCCTATTAGCGTGATCTATAACATCACAAATAGTCTGGAAGTCAACCCTGGTCCAGTATGTGACTTATATAAGTGTGATGTTGACACTTGAAGCTTCCAGTGCACATAGCAGTAGAGGCCTTTTTAAAGATTTGAATGTGGTGATTATAGTTTGTTTTGCAGACAAAAAACCCAGATCAGATACACGTCATTGTTCATTTATGTCTTAATACATGTCTGGAGGGGATCTTTCATCATTTGTGCTAAAAAATAATCTGCAAGACAAAACATTCAACTTGTCTCAGTATCGTTTTACATTTGTATGATCAAACCGTCTCTGGGCCTATGTGTACTTTAAAACCAGTTTATACAGGCCAAGATATATTATAGAACAACAACGTCACATTTGACAGCTACCAGATACGTGCTTTCCATACTGTTTCCATATCTTTTACACAACAGCCTTCCTAACTTGGTCAGAGAGTGTCATCACTGACAATGGCGTGACGCAGCTTCGTGCACTGATAAACAGCAGCTTCTTCACACTATATATCCTGAGATGACCAGGTTATATTACGGGAAGAATACGTAGAAGTGACTATATATGAATTTTCAAGCCCTTTGGGTGATTTTGTCCTCTTCGGATGACAGATGGGATGCAATCCTTCTTCCTCATTCCTACTCCAGCCCGAGCTTCACACCCACTTCTAACCCCTCAGGGATGTATTTGTTAGTTTATTTGCATCACTTGATCTACAGCAAACTCATAGATTATGATCACATGCGTCACTGTTTTTATATATTTGCAGCTACGGCCGCATTGGGCGAGCCATGACAAAAACAAGGTGAGACAACTTGTACAAACTTCTCCTCACATGCTGCACTGCTGTTTGTATAAGAATATGGCACATCCTGGCAGACGGCAAATAAACACTATGTGCCAACTGCCAACTGAAGGAGGAGGGGGAGGAAAAAGAGCACGGCCCGAGATATTATGGCAAACTTAAATGTGATCACTTTTTCTTTTGCTATTTTAACAGTCAAACGCCCATTTCCAGCAGCAAAATAAAAGAGGTGGATTGTGTAACACATTTCTGCCAGATCAGGGACAATTTTAGGCAAACGTGGGCACACATACATTGAGAAGATTGTAAATGAGAGGGGAACTATAACGGTTGCTAGGGAACACCATAAGACCAGACAATCCAATTCTGCTTGAGGAGGAGGAGGAGGAGGAGGAGGAGGAAGAAAGACGGACCGCTACTGACACAACAAGAAACTAATAGAGCAGCGGTATGATATATGTATATATGTATATATATATATATATATATGTGTATGTGTGTGTGTGTGTGTGTGTATCCCACTCCTTCATGTAAACACAGCCTGGCAGACTTCACTTTACCTTGGCACTTTGGCCCTTTCCGACTCAAGGAAATTGCCAACAGGATGAACATCACCGGAGAGAGTTAATCTCATGTTCACCTCATTCGTCTGTCTTGACGGTGCTCGTCAGAGACACTCAGTCTCCACACGCAGCTGGATGGGAGGCTTAAATAATGTTTTGCGCTGTGTGACAGTGGAATTTCACAGCAACAATTACACCTCAGTATTAAACGTTTTCAGATCAGCAGAGGTACATTGCTCTCTATATACCATGCTACTACAAAGCTGAGTGCAGCTCCGTTACTGGCTCTTTATCTTTAAATGGTCTGTTACTTACTTCTTGGGGTATCTAGTCAATTTCAACTTCATTATAGAATAACCCACCTTCTTATGCCAAAACTATCTAGGTGAAGGGTTGAAAAATAAATTTTGTCAACCAAATTGGCTTTTTTTAAAAAAAACTTGTGTACCTAAATAACGCAATGTACCCTGACTTTTTAGGGATATCAATTTCCTTTCTTGTGGACTTTGATTGCTGTGCATCGGGAACACATGCTTTGAAGTCCTCACAATTTCCACCTAAACTAAAATGTACATTAATCCAACATCCTATCAGCCCCCCATGAGGTCCTTAGTAAACATAGATTACCATGTATAAATTTGTCTTAGAAACACATATTCTGCCATATTGACAGCTGTCAACATACACACAGGATAGTCTCAGTTTTTACCCACTGAAAAGATCCTTCTAGAGTAAGGCCAAGTGTAGGTGCACACAGACATGGTGAAGCTGGTATTTAAAAAAAAAAAAAAGGACCATCAATCTATCAGTCGAAGCCTGTTACAACTTTGACAGTTTGAAACCAGGAGTGAGGCCTCAGTCAAGTGAAATACTTGACACATTATTCTATACCTTTCTGACATCTGTCATTGTTGTGGAGGTTTGGAGGTAAACCTCCTCGTGGCGTATTGTTCACGTTGATTGGGGTAACGTCAGTTTGACTGGGAGGAATGGTGCTGTGGAATTTCAGTGAATCTTCAATGGGATCAAAACAATAAAAGCAGAAAATCAATGTGTGCAATTGGAAAAAAAAAACAATTCATCATAGGAAGACGCATGGCATTCCTTTGTGACAACTCTATTGTGGGGCTCTTTGTGATGTGTGTGTGGCAGCAGAATGGACAAGCAGATAAACATGAGTAACATCAAACAACACATGTGGCATATATTCCCATTCTCAGACATTAAAAGAAATAGTAGATCGCTCAAAAGAGAACCAAATTTATTTTACAGGTTTTATTTTTTCATAACATGTTTTTTTAGCATTCCACAAAGCAATGGGGGGGGGCAATTAGGAGTCTGACAAAGTAAAAAGTGTGTCAAATCTATAAAGTGTGCGACAACAACGGCCACGGCTGAGGATTTCAGGCTTGAGTGAGGTTAAAGGCAAAAGATTCATACTGAATACTGGGCCACAATGGAGAACATGCTTTGTTACCAACAGGAAAACACACATTCTGATACTTTCTTATTAGTATCAGAAGGGATGTCAGGGTGGCTGTATGTGCCAATACAGGACAGTAAAATTATGCATCAGCAGTATGTCTTTTGTCATATTTTTAAATTCTAGCAAGAGCACTCAAATAACTCAGAATTACTTCAAATACTATTTACATTGTCTTGGTTAAGAATGACATTTTACAAAGTGCATGAGGTCTTTCTTCTGTACAGTGTTAGAAATAGGCAGTCAAGTTTATATTCCCATTGTGCAATCACATATTAATTTTAATATATTCAAGTTACTGACAATGCAAAAGAACAGTCTAATTTCTTTACAAAATAACTAGTTATTATATAACCATTAATGTTCCATAATATGGTGCCACATTACTGTTTTTGTGCATTCATCCAACCAACTCTTTTAGCCAGCTTATAATTCATATATTTATGAACTTCAGTACACATACAGTATTTCCTTTGTCTGAGTCTAGTGAATGATTTCATCATCGTCAAAACAAAAAGTATTATTCTGTCTCCATCATAGACTCATTCTGTCCTACAAAGAACAAATTACATCACATTTGTAATTCTACACTATTATTTACTGTATTGTCTTTTTTAATAAATAATCATAGTTTTACATTTCAGTCCTTTTAGTGTTAGGTAAATAATCAAACCAAGTGACTGGATTATTTGTTTTTTTACTCTGAATTGACTCTCTGGATGCTTAAAAAAAAGTGTCCAGTTTGTTCCCTTTCCCTTTTCAACAGTTAAGCTATCAGTTCTTGAGAGTTTTTACACTCCGTGTCCTCTTACCTTAAACTCTCTCTCGTCGTCACACTATTGCCAGACCAGTGACTACAGCTTGGAGACGAAGGGGAGACCCTCGTACATGTCGGCTTTGAGCTTGCCCCACTCAGCCAGTCTCTGGATGGTGCTCTTCTCCTGGCCCAGCACGCTGGCCGCCTTTCTCAGCTTGGCCTCGTTGCGCTCCAAGTAGCGTTCCCCCTCGCTCTTGAGGAAGTTCAGCTTCTCCATGCGGTTCTCGTTTAGCGGGATGTCCTCGCTAATGTAGGGGTTGAAGCGGAAGTAGGTGTCGGGGGGCAGGAGAGCATCCAGCATGGTGTGAACCTCTGAAATAAAGATGGAGGCCGGAGCCATTAGCTATTAGTTGGATAGTAGTTAGTCACAGGAAATTTTGTAAAACAAGACTGGCTGTGACCACATACCTCTAATTTGGGGCTTATAAATAACTGTGTGGGACGTCAAACACATACAAGCAACATTTTGTGTGGTCTTACCCTCTGTATCGGTGGCACTGCTGATGACGTTGGTGAGTTTGGCCTTGAGGCTCGTGTAGGTCGTGCTGTTCTTGCCCGCCGTCTCGTACCGCCCAGTGCCGAGAGACAACACGCACTGCAGTGGCGTGTTAGGCCACAGACTTTTACACTCGTGGATGGCCAATGCTGTGGGGTTGTTGATTAGGAGTCCTCCATCCTGAAGAAGGAGACAGGTGGGAAGGGAAAAGGGATAAAGGGAAAGAGAACCATGAATAAAATGAAAAAAGACGGCCAATTACCCTAAAGTAACCCAACTGTAAGGAAGTCAATGATGTGTGTGTGAGAGTGTGACTGTTTTAAAGTTAATACTGCATCTACAAGACAAGAACCAAGTCAGATCAAATTAAAATCTGTCAGCCAGATTTCTGTGTAAGAAGCATGTTTATGTCATATTGCCAGAGCAGCATTTGCCTTTTAAACCAACAGGCACAAAACTGTAAAGTCACCTTCAGCATTTCATCAGTCAAATATGCTTACTACCCAAGGTTACTGCACAAATAGGACACTTTGTATGTATACAATGTGCCTCTAGGTTTAATATATTTGTTGTGACAGCCTGTAGGGGACAAATGAGGTGAAGTGAACAAGCTGTCCCAGAGCTACACAGCTTTAGGCTGGAGGAAAAGAAGCTCCCTGGCCAGAGATGTGCTGCGCTGGCAAACAACCCTGTTTATTCAGAAGTAAACAAGTAGGAAAAGCTGTCTTTTCAGCAGCTATCCGCAGCTAAAAGAAGTCATTTTCTTGAGTAATTTAGTCTGGAATTTAGCTATATAAAGAGTTTAATTGCTGCATTACTCTGAATTGATACAGCATATTGTATTTCAGTATTCTAATCTTGACTGAATTCATTTAGAAGCTAATCACAAATGATGTGCTTGCTTTTTAGTCTCTTTTTCACAACATAATGTTACTGGATTCATGAAAGAGTTGCTGATCTAAATGAAGCCAACAATGAGAGAAAGAGGACAATCAAGCTGAATGGATGCCTGGACCGATTTAGCGCTAAACACTCAGTCTTTCCCCAAGTCCAGTTTTGGACTCTATCCAGCCACTGAAGTGATTATGGCTTGGATTAATAGAGGAGAGTGTGGCACACAAGAGGTCCGGTCCTCCCCAGCAGAGCAGGAGTAAAGGTCATTTCCATGCTTCTAAAGGGGGTGGGTGGTGGAAAAGTATCCAAAAAGCTTAAATCCTCTCCTTCTTCTAGGATAAAGCAATCAGAAAATGGCAGTCAACGACAACCAATGCAAAAACAAACAAACAAGTTGTAAGTACCTAGAATTAAACCTTTTTTTCTTCGCCTAACTAATTTAAAAAATAGACAGCTTTAATGTCCTTGGATTTTGATTTAAATAACTCTCAATCAATCACTCGGCTGCCCTGGTATCATTATGGGACAATACTGCCTAAAACATATCACTCTTAGACTAATAATAAAGCTGTTTATCCTCAACTGTAAGCTATTGAAACAGTGGAACACAGTTCACACTCTTGAGACAGCAGGTTAATTATGCAGCTGCTCCTCAGATCTGACCCTTCACCTCTCACCCCGAGGTCTCACCCAACTGAATGACATCCAGCCTGCGTGTAATCACAACAAAAAGCTGCTAAAGTGCAGCATCATCACACAGGCAAACAACTGGATATTGCTTTAATAAAAAAAGAAAAATAAAATAAAAACTTAGGATGAAATATCTAGATTTGTCAATCTATTTTGAGTCTGTGAATGCATCCATCGCCACTGTGTATATATCTGTGTGTATTTATGTATTTCTGGTGCTCTGCAATGGCAGAATTTTCCTGAGAAATATCACCTCTAGTGCTGAAAACTAGAGTAGGAGTGAGACCGGTGGGTGGAAGCGGTAGCTCAACTGTCGATGAAACACTATGCAGCTCCAAGAGGAATGTAGAGAACAACACGAGCGCACATACATACACCACTCATTCACTCTCCATCTTTCCATCCCTGCTGTCATCCCAAAGTCCATGGGAAAACAAACAGATACTTGGAAATAAATGGAAATTCTGCATTGTTAATACATTAGTCAATCACACAGGTTTTCCGGGTAAGAGGTTTCCATTACAGTTGATTCTTTGCTTAATTAAGAGCTGGAAAAGCTTGGGCTCAGGCAACGAACTAGCAGGCCTTTTTTAATTCAAAAGAGGAGAACCAAGGATATGATCAGTAAACATGCAGAGTGCTATTGGAGATAAGTATCTATTATTGACTAAAACATTGGAAAAGGCTGGCTACTGGGACTCTTGCATTAGGAAATGGCAGGGGAAGAGAAATACTTGTTAGAAACAGGGACAAGGCTAATTTAGCCTAAGTAGGTTATCAAAATTAAGCTAAGCCTTGAGCATAATTGCTGCTCATAAAGACCATCTAAAGATATCTGGCCTAATAATCAAACTTCATAAAATAACACATTAAAGGCGCTCTGCGATAGAGCAATATAAAAGATTAGTAGTAGTAATAGAAAGTAAAATACATGCTACATAAACTGTAGCCATTTATCAGATGCCTTAAAAGCCAGATTTTCCTTCAATTACCACTTACTTAAACCTGATCTACCATTCTTGAACCTAATATTTATTATAATTTATTTAAGCCCTATTGGATAAGCCATAAGAAGAAGGAGGCCTAGGGGGCACAGACCGGGTCCAAGGACTATCTCTCTACTTCCATTTTATTCTCTTCACTTTCTCTCTCTCTCTGACTCTTGACAGCCAGAAGAGAGAATGAATCAATTAAGGGACCGCCTTCAAGGTTACAGGTTTGAAAAAATAAAACAAATCTACACACATACCCTTGATGTATACACACACACACACACGCACACAGAGTGCAGTGTAATGCTCAGTGCTTCCGTCCTTGGCACTAGGCAATGCAGCGCCACAGTGAAGTGTATTGATTGGTATGGTTTCAAGGAAATGACTCTCTCACACTAAACTAGAGCTCTAAGAGATGTGACATTGTTGCGGCGATAGGCACCACTGTTGATGCAAACTTGAAAGAAAATCATTATCAGAACATTATTGATCGTGGACAAAATAAAACCTAACTCAGATGTTTTATGCCTGAAAATTAAATTGATATGGTTTAACACTGCGGTAGTCCAGGGAAACCAGTCTGGATAAAATAAATGAGTCAATTCAGGGTTTTTGACAATAGAAGAAGAAATCTATTTTTTGTGTTTTATATTTTATCATTGTTTTGGTTTAACACACCTTTTAAAGGTAATGTATTATAAGTGCTTTTCATCTATTCTGCAATCTGTGTCATTGCTAACCTCCTTCTGCAAATATAGCATCTCCCATCACTCTCCATGTTCCATGTTGTACCTGATGGAGGTCTTTTCCCAGGACAAATTCCTGGAAGTAGCCCGGGGCAGCAGACGAGGCCCTGATAGCCTGCCACATTTTGTGTTTGCAGTCTCCAAGGTAGTGGGATCTCACTCCTGGCATGAGTCTGTAGTTCCTAAACACGAAGGCCTTCAGAGGTAAACCCCTGTTCACAATGGCGCTCACTGCTGACACCTGGTGGACATACAAAAGGGCATTTTTTACAGAGGAACATGCAAAGTCATCTCTATTTTTCAAGCACCTCAGCAAGCTGATATTTTTCTGTAGTTTAAACACAATTTAAGTGTTTTGCTGCGCAGTGGAAGAATAAAAAAAAATAAAAATAAAAATACACAAACATCCTCAAATAAAATTGACACATGCAAAAAATTAAGCGTTAATCAAGACAGTATAGAGCTAAAAAGATATGTGACTTACTTTAGGGCAGTTTGGGTCCCTGGCACTCTCAATCATATGCCCCTCACCCATCCTTTCCCTAAAGAAAATGCAAAAACTGATTAAAAATACAGACAAAATAGACTACCTCACTGTCTTTGAAATCAAGGATGGACGAGGGTTGTGAAGGGATGGAAAAAAGGAGGGATGAGAGAGTACTGCAGACTAACTTGAGGATGTTTTCCCATATTTCGCTGTCATAGAAAGCATGGCTCCATCCCATTTTGACAGTTCCAACAATGACGTTCTGTTTGAAGACGTCCGCTCCCAGCTTCCTGTACATCTCCTCGCACTCCTCTAAAGGGATCTGGAAAATTCCCAGCATGAAGGCCAAAATGGCACCTGAAGCAGAGAGAGAATAAGTGTGGGCTGCATGTTTGTATGAAAGGTGCTATATAAATAAAGCTGAGTTGAGTTGAGTGATGACAACGTACCTGTGCTGACTCCACAGATGTAGTCGAACAGTTGGTGGATTCGTTTGCCTGTCAGATTCTGAAGTTTATGGAGAGTCTGCAGAGCCAGCAGTCCCCTGGAACAAAGTCACAAGCTTTACGAACCAGGACTGAAAACATGCAGCTCTTATATTTGACAGCTGGCCTGCAATGAAAGCTGTTACATGGTATTTCTCCGTAGTGTAATATAAACCATATTAGTTCCCATAATTTCTCACTTGTCAATCAAGCAGTGGAGCCAGTATTGCGACTTGGTTTTATCTGGACTTTTTGGCGTTTTGTTTTCCCCACGAAATAGCTTTACCTTGTTCCGCCTCCATCTATGGCCAGAACTCGAATTCCTCTGCCTTTGACTGGTTCGGTGTAGCCAACCAGGGCCAGTGCTTCTCTCACAGCAGACTGAAGAGGAAGGTCTCTGGCCTGGCGCAAACGCAGCAGGCAGGGCAGCACTCTCTCCTAAAAAGGTCACAATTACACACAAACATACTGACTGCTTAATGTCCCACTTACAAAAACATGTAACACACACTTACATGTAGGACTGTGCATCTGACATTAAAGTGAACTGCGGCATACATAACAAAATAAAAAAATAAAGAAAAGATGCACACTGACCTTTACAGCTACTCCTCGTGTCTCTGGGAACTCCAGGAGATGACAGCTGAGCTCCTCCACTCGGGTGATGAGGAGCTTGACATCAGTGACTCTCTGTAGGCCTTTAACTAGGGCTCTGGTCCTGTTGTCTACACTCACCCTGGCTATTATCTGTATGACAAATATACACCGTGTACAAAACATTAGGAAAATCTGAAAAATATTTTCTTTCTTTAAAAATGTCAATATTTTTTTAATGCCTTTATTTTGCCTTACAATTTCTTAACCATAATCCTTGTTTTTAAACATACATAAGCTAATTTAAACAAATTTGAAGCCATCAATAGTTAAAAAGCTCAAACTATCTACCACAACACTGATGCATTCAACATTCAGTCTGAGTCTGAGCACCTTACCTTCTCTCTTTGAGTCAACAGCTGTCGCTTCACTTTCTCCTCTTCACTCTCTGTCTTCTCTCCTGCCGTGTCCACAGTGGGCTCTTCCACAGCGACTGCTGAAGACTTCTCTTTTTCAGCTGCGATGCTTTTGGAGTCACCTCTGAATTTGGGGACCAGGGGTGCGATGTAGCTGCCAACAAATGCCTGAACACTGGGCCGAGGGTAGGAAAGATAGTGGGTGAAGCCTTTTTTAGGGGATGTAGCAGGCGCGGGAATGGACTGAGCTGCACTTTCAGTTGCAGGGATGTCAGAAGAGGGTGTCCCTACTGGAGGACTAAGCTTTTCTGATGGAGATGGAGGAGGTGGAGAGGTAGTGGGTGCTTCAATACTTTTAGCCTCTGCCACTGGAGACAAAACAGGAATGTGGTTGCGAGTTGTTTGAGGCACAGCACTGAGAATGGGCTCGGAAACAGGATCATCCCCTCCTCCGGGCTGCTGTGGCAGCGGCGGCGGCAGCCTGTTGTCACCTTCTTCCACTGGTGTGCTGGTACCAAAGTAAGTATTGATGTGCTGAGCCAGAGTTTTGTAGGTCTCATCCATGTTAGTGGACAGACCTGCTGGGTGAAACAGCTGCATAGTTTGTTTCGCCACGTTCGAGGAAGAGCTCGGAGCAGACACATTTGTTGCTGAAGCTAAACTGGATGTGGACTTCTTTGTGGCAACAAACGGATTTTCTGTAACTTGCTGGCGTTGCTTGTCTGACTCCTCCTCTGCTGTGCTCCTCTCGCCTTCTTCTTCTTCTTTCATGGTGGTTTCAGGAGGAGAGGCGGTAGCTGTATTAGAGGCTAAGGTCTCTGCTTTGACCAGGGCCTTTTCCACATGGGTGCTGTCGACTGTGGCACTGCCAGGCTTGAAGCGGGAAAACTTGGAGATGAGGTCTGTGCTGCCTACTGCCTTGGTGACGCTGTCGAGCGTGGTCCTGATTCGCGACATGCGTTTGCTGGCTCACTCTGAACTTAAGTGGAGAACTTTAAGTTATTCAGGAAAAGGATTATGCTTAATGTCTGCGTAAAATGATGCAGCATGCTGGCAGACTACCTGCCATCAGCTACAGGTGGTTTCAGTAGAATTCCATTTTGGAAATTTACTGCTTGTTCCAATTTTTCCTGAAAAAGAAAAAAAAAAGACACACAGCACAAATTATTTTTTAATAGAAACATATTTTCATAGGAGAAAACATATTACACTGCAAATGGAAAGTGGGCCAACAGAGGGCTCCATTTGACACCCTATCCATCCTGGTAGCCATGGAAACTGTTAGAGCAACAAGAGCTGATGCGAACAGCTTTCACAAAATAACAACTTAAACCCCCTGATGCCATGTCTGATACTGATTGTTACAAAGACAAGATTGGAGAGGACCGACATTCATTAAATATGAATTTCACAACAGAGTCAGCGCTTCTGGTGAAAGCTTTGCTGGACAGACACCGCCGCACTGTCATGAAGGAGCAGGTGGATAACTCCGCCGACAGTGAGACGACGAGGAATGTAAGCTGGGTTGCTTGCAAAGACTTTACAGTCGAAGTGGGGAAAAAGCAGATTGGGGAGTATATTCAAACCTGGGAGATGCAGCCCTGCTGGCTTTACAGTCTGGACTTCCTCTACTCAACCGAGGAGGAGCATGATACCTTCCACCACTACCGGGCCCGCTTTAGTACCCCGACCCCGCGGAAGCCGATTCAGGGGACAGCTAGCGTCTACTTCGTCGTGGACATATCTAAAGTCAAACCCCAAACTCTGCCCGTGGAGGTGCTCTTCGTGGTGGAGTCCAACAGGTTGGTGCACACACCCGGGAGGACCAGGTTCAGAGAGAAGTGGCTGGCGGACGTTATTGAGAGCAAGACTTTGCTCCAGAGGGCGGTGGACCTTTGAACACCCAGGAGGGGAAGATTTCTCCGCACTAACTCACGTTAATTTAACTGTTTGCTGGCTACATTATATACCATTAAATCCCACAGGATGGCTGTGACTTGTCTGTTGCCCTAACGAACATCAACCCACTTTTAAATAATAGAAGGTAGCTTGCTGAAACATGGATATAAAACGAGCTGACTAGTGTTATCTAACAGTCTGTTATTTCATTAAAGTTACCGCTAGCTAGTTCCGACTTGTACGTAACACAGTGACGTTAACAGTTCGCTAAGCTAGCTTTAACGTTAAAGCACATATTAAATGTTTCCAAGACAACGAAACTGTCTGTGTTAACTACATAATATGTCTAACACATTTAGCTGAAGGAACAAACACCTCATGGCCATGATGTTTTACCGCTAGCTCGCTGAACAGACAGCTGACAATGTTGTACACTGAAACTCGTTACATTAGCCGCTGTTAGCCCAGCGTTGGCTAATTTAATGATGTCAGTTTGTCGAAGTGTACGCAGTGTCACAAAATTAGCAAATATCTTCTTCTTACCATACGAAACAGAGCCGGTTAGATAGGCTGCCAGAACATTTAATTCAATGTGCCGCTGGTACAATACATGTATGAGTGCTGGTGACAAAAAAAATAAACAGGAAGGAGAGAGGAGGTGACGTAGTGCCCTTCGTTACAGTGCAATGCTTTATTTGTGCCACTAGATGTCGACAAAACATCTTTGAAATATAAAGAACATCTATTTAAATACAGAGAATCCACAACACGGTATGTGCAGTGTAAATAATAACATGTTAATGCATGACAATGATGATTTGATAATCCTATTGTTCTGTGGATGTGGTCTGGGTTTGCTCTTTCAGCAACATAGCCGGCAGCAGTCATTCTGTAAGCATTTCAGCACCATGGAGAGCAACAGTTAATCCATTTGTCATAGTGAAATGAACATCATGGTTACACCAGTGCATTGCAACATTATAAAACATGGAGTAAAATATCTTGGTGACCATTTGTGTCAGAAAATAAAAAAACCTGAATCTGTCTGCCTAATTGAGATGTTTAGGCATTAGGCATTAGGCAAGATCTCATGCCCTGTTTTCCTTAGCTTGAAGTAATCAATGATTCAACAAAGTTAGACTTCAGACATGGAGAAGCCATTTGTCTGTTTACTTGGGTCATGATTTGTGACATAAAAAGAGGGACATGTCATGTTGAAAAGGTTTTTTTGAAATGAAATATATTAGAGTTATTTAAATCCATTTAAGCGCTATGAATACTAATGCAGTGCACAATTAACGGTCCCTCTTTCTCAATTCTCATATACACTCCCCACTGTTTATAATGACTTTAAACTCTGTGCGGCGACACAGTAGTTAAGAGCCAATGCACAATTCTATTTAAAAGGTCAATTGCTCTCAATGATTCACATACTGCACTTCTGGCACTCAAGATGAATCAAAGCCAACAAGATTTGTGGTATAACATCACCTAGCTTGTGTGGGCCTGATGTTCATGGTATTTCAGTGCTTGGAGTGCCATAGGTTGGTATGTAATACATTTTCCATCTGCCAGATCCAGCCAGAGGGCTGCCCTGGTAAAGGTTAGTGGAAGTGCTCTTTCAAAAGGATCTAGTTTGCATGGAGGCGATGAAACACTTATTTGTGCTGAGAATTTCAGTTGAAAGAAACTTCTATCGAGAGGCAAAGTGGCTGGAAATAGAATCATCGGGTGGTAACAATTATTAAAGGTTGCGTGTGGGAAATAGGATGGTTATTGGCCTACTCAGGTCAGAGTACGGTGGAAAGAAAGAAAAGTGTCACTTTTACTGAGAGTGCTAACAGTGCAAAAAATGTCTCACGTCTCTGTAGCACAATATTATATTTATTTATACCATTGTATCATACAGGCACAACATAATGGCATGTTCAAATAGAAAGTAAGTTTATTGTTGTGTCTACTATTGCTATTGCTTTGGAAGACCTCCAGCTCTTTCATGTACAATATGCAGAAAACAAAAGGGATTGCGGCTGGGTGAGTGACAAGACTAAAACACTATAATCTTTTTCTGCTTTATGCCCACGCCACCCTACCTATTGTGTAAGATGAACACCCTGCATAACCTAAAGGGATCATGTAATTTCTTTCATTTGTCATGAGTGAAATGGAGGCCACACAACTTTTGTTCTCACTGCTCCAACATGGAGATTATACTGTATATGCCCCTGGCATCTAAGCACAATTTAAAAGTATTTAGAAAAAAAATAAAGATACATTGACAGCAATTTTCTGTATGGTGTATGTAGTGGTGCTGTAAAAGAACACGCCACAGATTTTAGACATGAAGGTTGGCTCATGTGAAAACTATTGTAGCATTATGATCTCTGTGACTCTGAGAAGTCTGAAAAAATTACCTTAATGGCGTCATCAGGGTTGTTTTGAATCGGGTTTGAAACAATTATTTGACACAACTGGGGGTATAAAGTTTGAAAGATGTCGGCATTGAACAGACAGCCAGGGTTTAAAAAAAAAAGTTGAAAGTTGCATTATAGGAACTAAAGAATGAAATATAGAACAAAAAAATGTATTTCATGAGCCCTTAAACCTAATGAAGGAGTAGCCTTTTAATTAATATTTCACACTGCAAGTTCAGCTGTAAATACATGTTATGTGTGTTGTTTGACAGCCTTCAACTCATATTTCAGGTGTCTTATTTGGTTGACTGTTTAACAACAGTTTAAGCATCAAGGTTCAACTGTCATGATTCTGCGTATGTATAACTGTCACTGATCCAACAACCACCTAATAGGGTTTACTCATTCCCACTCCTTTTACATACAAAATAACTCTTTCTGTGTACTGCAGTGCATCGGCCTTAACATCGGATGGGCCACACACACACTCTCGCCTTAAGGAAAGTTAAGATGTTTGACAGTAGGACAGCTGTATTCAGTCAAGGACAATATTTGACTAGCTTTTCTGCTGGCTCTTATATTTCTTTCTCTACCTCCGTAATCTAAGTGTCAGGGCTGTAATGGCAATTCCTATAGTGCAATTACTATGAAGCCCACCCCCAAATAAAATCAGTGGAGTATACCATTTGTTTTCACAAATAAGATGCAAAAAATTGAATGGCATTATTAAAGGTGACCTTCTATTCTTTCCTTTATTTTCTGTCATACATTATGATCAGCTATAACATTATGAGCCCTGACAGGTGAAGTGAATAAGTCCAGGCAGGGTCAGCTAATTGGACGGCTAGCTGCACGGCTGAATGAGCTAGTACTAGCAGTAGTTAGTGGCTATGGTAGCTAACCCCCAACAACAAGTAAAGATCTCTATTCATCAGAAAACTCTGAAGAAACTCAAACAGCCAGAAGACTGGGAAAACCAGAAATATGTTCTTTATAAAATATGATCCTGTCTCATCAAAATCAAAGTTGTGTTTTTGTGTTGTAATCAGTGAGGCCTGGCACCCAGAAACACTTCCCTTCGGCAGCAGCTATCATTTTTCCAACTCTTATCTTACTTGTGATCTGATAAACACTAAATTCATCAAATTCAGTGCCCCATGTTGCTATTTTCCAAGCTAAGTTACTGTAGCTGTCATACACCATCAGCACACCAGCAAGAGGATGAGGAGGTGCTCACAAGAACTGGCTGCTCCCTTTTGGCAGGCATCTGGAAGTTAGCCAATCAGAAGATAATGGGCTTATATGGTGCCTTAAAGAGACAGGCGTTAAAACAACTTGTTTCAGACAGGATGAACTGAGGGGCTGAATAAGGGCCAATATAAGATAAATAAGGAGTTTTTTAAAAACTGTGAATTATGCAAAGTTAATCGAGTGCGGTCCCAGAATAGAAATATAGAGCTGTAAATTAGCACAATAGGTCTCCTTTAATCTGGGATCTACTGCGATGAAGAGATGATGATCATTTACACACGTAGTTTGACATTTAACATTCTATTACATTACTAAATAATACATTTGAATACTTACAAGTATGATCATTGTGGTCTAATACACACATTGGCAATAGATCTGATTAACATTGCTGAAACAATTCTTTGGATCTGAAAAGTAAAGTTAAGATGTATAATAATAGAACATAGATATTTTGATTACCTGTTAAAGGGCCATGTGAAGATGAATTAGAGATTAATATTGATGATTAATTAAAGTTCAGTTCATTTCACTTTGCATTTAGAGGTTTTGGTTTTGAGGATTAGAGCTTTTTAGAATTTATTTTTTATTTGCATTCTAGTCTTGTGTTTATTTCTGTATCTCGTAAGGCTGACATTGACATTCAGTCGCCACTGACCCCCCTCACCCCTTCAAGTGGATGACTTTCCCTTCTCACAGCCACCACAGTCACTCACACCACACACGCGCAAAGAAGGAAAATGTCGAGACGTATCTGCGCCAACACTGCAATATTGCAACTCCTGGAACATGCAACGTTGATTGAACCCTGAAGTTACGGGACCAACAGGACACATCAGGAATTTGCGCTTAAATGGATCCCAGAAGCAACAGCTCTGAAAAGGCACCAGATGAGGATGGAGAAGTGCATGGACATTTTGCGCTCATCAGAGCTGGGATTTTGGGTTTGATTTTTGTGCTCGCAACATGTGGAAATCTCTTCTTCTTAGGCACACTTTGGAAGAAGCGAAAAAGAAACACGAGGACCCAGCTGTTCCTACTGCACTTGTGCTTGGCGGATCTGGTGGTCGCATTCTTCCAAGTCCTACCGCAATTTCTCATTGAAATTACGCACAGGTTCCGAGGCACAGACTTCCTGTGCCGGTCCGTAAAATACTTGCAGGTGGTTGGGATGTTTGCCTCCACGTACATGATGGTGGCTATGACCATAGACCGGTACCATGCGGTTTGTAAGCCGATGGTTTCCTTCTTAAAGGGTTCATTTAGGAGATACCTCTCCATAGGCGCAGCGTGGCTGATCTCCCTCGCCTTCAGCTCTCCTCAGCTCTTCATCTTCTCTCTCCAGGAGGTGGAGGAGAACCAGTACGACTGCTGGGCGACATTTATAGAACCGTGGGGGAGCAGGATCTATATCAGCTGGATCACCCTGTCGGTGTATGCCCTGCCTGCCGTCATTTTGCTCTATTGCCAGTTAAGAATATGCACAACAATCTACTTCAACATGAAGAGAAAGGCGCTGCAGGCCAGGCGCACGGGCACGAATGGGGTGTCCAACGCGAAGTTGAAGACTGTGAAAATGACATTTGTGATTATAATGACTTATACGGTGTGTTGGAGCCCATTCTTTGTTGTGCAGTTATGGTCTGCATGGAGCCCCAGCAGTGCGCCCACTAAAGGTTCGTCCAAATGCTGTCCAGGAGGTCCCCATCCAAAGGACCAAAGATGCCTGCCACATTATATTTAATGTCACTGTGGTGTGGGCCCACCTTATACATTAATAACGAATGAGATATTCTTCAGAGCCAGTGTTCAGTTGTTTACACATTTCTCTCTTTCTCTAACAGGTCCAGTGTTTGCAATCATCATGCTGCTGGCCAGTCTCAACAGCTGCACCAACCCTTGGATATATCTCTACTATAGCTAAAATCATTTTTAAAAAAAGAGGCAAAGCTTTATGAACTAATACTTATATGGATGTTTCATATCAAGGCATAGATACAAGCCTGGGCCTGATGAAGTCTGGATGGGTCATCTGGATGAGGATACCTGACACCCAGAAAACCCCCAAAAAAGTTCAGCATAGATCTTGTGTTTCAATCTGTGTTAGCTGTTGTGTAATGCTCTTTCATGAGCACTATGGCCACAAGCAAATTTGTAAAAAATAATAAAGAGGACTGAAATTCATTGTGTCATCACTTTCATGCTACAAATTCTGACTGTATATGAGTATTAGATTGAATTTCTGTTGGTATTTTACAGTATTTTGTGAGTTAATACTATGTTTTCAATGTTCTGACAAATAAAACATTAATTGTGCATTAAAGAAAACATACTGTATATGTTTTTGCAGAATAGTTTACAGCTGTGAAACAAGCTAAGACATATTCCTTGTTTAATGCATATTTAAATATGGCAGCGTAAGTATCTTTTCCTCCAGGAGTAACGATACTTGCGCAGAGCACAACACTGTCTTTCATTCAGTTCTGGAGCAAATTATGTGCAAAGCCTTTAAAAAAAATACCCATTAAAAAGCCACACATATTTGTACTTATTTTAACTATAATGTAAACTGCACACATGAGCTACCCGCATCGCTTCCTTTCGCTTTGCCTTTTTGTATGATCACAAATAAACACAGCTATTCCTGATTTTCAATCTAATAAATAAATAATTTTTTGCCTACAATACGTAGAGCAGCATTTGTTTCGGTAGCAGAGATGTAAAGCACCTGTTGGAATTTGTTACTACTCTGCTCCTAAAGAGATCATCTGAGGAACACAGTGAGATTAAGTGTTTTCATTTTTGAAAATGCTTTTAAAATGGACATTAATAAAAAGACGGCTGTATCATCTTTTGCTCATTTTATCCTTGCTCTCGTTCTATTATTATCATTTTAATCCTTATTTCCTTTTTTTATTGATTGTGACTTTGGTAATATTGCACATTTCCAGACAAAGACTTGTCTTATTGCTTCACTGTACTTTGAGACCTGCACACTTATCTCTACAGGATTTGGTCAATGCCAAGAGATCTCATCACAGTACATTAGTCCCCTAATGCACTGTGATGACGTTTTGTTTTCCTGACAAGAGGTGGAGCAACAGGCTTACAACAATTTCATTTCATTACTAATTTCGAGAATCCATTCTCTTAATCCTTGCTGCAGCGGAGGCCAGTGTCAGTCTTCACCAGGGAGGGAAATGTGTCATCCTATAACCTTTTAATGTAATGCAACACCCTGGAGTCATTTTAAATTGCACTTCACAAATCCTTTCATGTGTGCAATTAATCATTTTGTAATATATATTTGAAAACTAATTTAGCCTCCCTTCTGCCTTTCTCTCTCTCTCTCTCTCTCTCTCTCGCACAGCTGGTGTGGAAATCTAAAGTGTGTTAAATTAAAGATCTTTACTCCACCTTCAGCATGAGTGTCTACTGCCTTTGTAGCCTAATTAAAGTCTCAATGTAACGCAGTCACGTAATGCTATGCTCAATGAACAGCACAACAGGTGTTTTTATCTCTTGGACAGTTTAATCCTATTTTCATGTGGTGTGGGTTCAAAATATGATGTTTTAACATGGTCACAATCCGCTTTACACTGTTCCACAGATTCTGTGACAAGGCCTGCTACAGTCCAGATGCAGCCTATGGCGTATTTCATTCTGGAAAGCTGCTTCAAATAAGATTAGGTATCTCACTCGGCCAAAATACTATGATGACTAAGTCAGGGCCGTACGGTGGAAAAGTGGCAGATAAATCCTGCTGCTGGTTCATGTTCATGTCATTGTGGGGTTTAAAACAATCACAGGGGACATAGTGGACACAAACGCAGCCCCCAGAGTGGCACATGCTTTAAGAAACATATTTAAGGTACACTTTATTCTACTTCAAAGCAAATCCATCACTGGTTTTTCTGTAAAGCAGAATATTTTTTGAGTTGCAGGAAATTGCACAGAATGACGGGCAATCAAGCACAGCACAGAAATATAATGAGCCTCTGCTTCCACGGACATGATTGCTGGTGACTCCAGGACACTGGAGGCATTGCATGTACAACATGTGTGAATGATGTTGTTTGAACAAGGTCAAACAACACAAGAATTGATTTAATGTGTATCAACACAGCGAGAAGTAGCTGTTGCAGTCAAATAAATACCAAAGCTTAAGAGGAAACAGGCAGTTGTGAATCCAGGTATTGATTCATGGTGAGCCCATAAAAATCCCCATTAACATTTCATTTCAAAAAAAAAAAAAAAAGCACTTTTGCACCATGAAATGATATAATGAACCAAGAAAGTGTGATAAAGGCAACTGTCAAACACAGACCAGGGGATAAAATACATCAACGCTGATGGCATTGCGTAATAAAAGCAAAAGAGCCATTAATAAGTTAGGATACGGTACCGATCACTTCAGAGATCCAATTGTGTAGACACCTAACAGAAAATCTTGGATATGCATTTGTAATGCACAACAGAGAGCTGCAGAAAATCAAGGCTTCAGTTTGGCTTTGAACCACTTCCTGTAAAGACGGTCACACAGTGCCACCATGTGGACAAAAACAAATATACAACTGTAATATGGAAATTTGAGAACAATGTCACAGAACACTGAGCACCAATAGTTTTTATAAGACACAATTTTAACTGATGTGCTTTATATATGGGAGCATGTGCAACATAGCAGCAAAACTGACTGAATGGTAACAGTGAAAACACATGCACATCCACAATCCCATTTGGAGTCCATAGCTTGTAATTACTTGCAGAATCAGAGCAATGCGGATGATATATAATCTTCTAAAACTTTCTGCTTCTCTTTAAAAGCAGTACCGTCTCTCTTCAGGAGGGCTATCTCTGTCTCCAGATCATGGATTTTGGCCACGGTGCTCTCCTCCCTGCGATCCAGTTCCAAGATCTTTGCATGCAAACTCAAGATCCTACTCCAAAGCTGATCTTTGTCCGTGTCTGGTCTGCAGTATGAGTGTTCGTAAATAGAGATGTGCTCTCCCTCAGCGGGTCCCGTCTCCTCCAGAAAGCAGCCCGTGGGTTGGTCCGTGACCATTTCCACAGGGACGAAGCTAAAAGCCTGGCCCAATGCTGCTTGGAGGGCAGCTGAGTCCACGTTTGCCTCTCCGTCGGAGAAAGGGCCCAGTGTCTCACAGCATAACACAGTCACGGTGGAGTCAGCCTGCTCTTCAGAATTGGGCTCAATGCATGAGGAAAGTGCGAGGCAGGAAGCTGTTGGTATTCCAGTGTCGCCCGGTATCTCACAAGCAACAGTCTGTATCTCTGAGAGATTTGAATGACAGGAGATGTCAGTGTCCGACACCAGAGGCGGTTCAAATATCACCTCTGTGTGTTCCGCGACGGTGTTGTTTGTTGTACTCAAATGGACCTTTCTGCATGTTCTGCTCAAAATGAGAGGCCTGTTACTGAGAGGGAAGTCGATTCCTGTGGGCTTAATGTCAATATCTATAGTCCTGGGCTTTGCCTTGGGGCTTCTTTTAAAGGTTGTAACTTTTTTCTCACCATCCTGAGATAAAAGAAAATGTGTCTTCGTTAAATGGGATTATGCAACGGCAGCAGAGTAAGAGCACAATACTGTAATAGGCAAACTACATGCTTATAATGGAACTGGGTGGACAAAACATCAGAAATTCTCTGCAGAGCAGTATAATTCAGACTGGCACTGGTCAATCTCAGGCAACGCAAACAAATCATAATGAAGAACAGGCTGAATGCACACCAAAAACTCTCGATGGACTTTCTGTAAGTGAAAGTGCACTCTTTCACTTGCAGAAAATGTTGTCGCATTGGCTTCTGATGTGCACCAAGCACTTTCTTGGATGGATGATAAGACATAAAAAAAAAAACAAGACAGATACATACATCCTCAGTGGAGGGGAAAATGGTCGGTACAGCTGTGTTCTTCAGGTAGCGGATACCCCATCGGATATCGAAGCAGTCCTCTGTAAAATGCTCACTGCACAGGTACTGATGTCGACTCGGGGTCCACTCCTCCCGCTTCATGTTGTTCACCCATTTCTGAAGCCTGGGCTTGTCTTGCAACGGAAACCTTTTAGGTAAAAGAGACGGAGACGTGAAGTAAATGGCTGATTTGACACTGAATCAGTTTCACATTCAGCGTCACCTAACGTTATCATCACTCACATTCACTCCCACCGTCTCCCCTGGCACCATTACAAACAGCTGAACATGACATATAGAACAGAATAGGCTACTTCTGACATGCCATTATTAATATTATTAACGTCTCACTTCCTCTATCATTAACTAAAGGCGCTAAGGAAAACATAAACTAAGCAGTTGCTGCTAAACTAAACAAACAAACATTTCAACTCGAAGACACACCAGAAAGAAAACAAAAAAAAAAAAACATACGGATAGAAGCTTATTCTCTTGTTGTCTTGTCTAGATGCATTTCCCCCGCGGTTTCTGCAGACTTTGACAGCGCAGTACCGTGGCATCTCTGCAGTGAAACCTCATGAAAACGTTTTACACACACACACACACACACACGTTCGTGGCTAACATTTTTGAAAACACAAACCAGCTCGTAAACTGTCACTTCCGGGTTGTAGTACGCCTCACAGCGGAGATGACGTTTACTCCTTTTAATGATCAAGATAGTTAACGTACCATTTATGATTATAAACGGTTACACAGCTACGGGGAGGAAATTACATAAAATAAGATTACACAAATATATCATTTGACCATTCATCTCTTAGTTTATGAAAGACTATTCAGAATAGTACACATATTAACTAAATAATGTCATTTACAGGTCTGAAAACCAGTTTATGCCTCACACCCGAATCGATTATGCAAAAATAACAGAGCAAAGCGAAGACGGAAGTACACGCAGTTCTCTCTCTTGCTTGCATTCGGATTCTTTTCGCACTATCCCCGTTCTCCACGTGCGCACTGTTTCCACCAATCACCGGGCTCTGAGTCACTGTGTTAAGAAATTGACCAATAGCGTTGCGAGTCGTGGTGTTACGGCTCAGGAATGCAGCTAGTCAACAATAGTTAGCTTTCGTTTCGCATCAGCTGGAGCTGTTGACGGCGGAGAGAGGTATCCTCGGGCTGTTTGTCACTCCGTCTCCAGGTAAGCCTTCTCTTCCAGTACTCATCAACTTTATTTGTCTCGTCTGTCTTACGTGCAAATGAGAATAATTAAAGTGCCATTACAAAGCTTACTGAAAGCAGAGCTGATTGAGCTGAAGTTTTCTCCTTTATTCAGCTAAAACAGTGAGTTGTTCTTTTTTTTTTTTTTTTTTTTTTTAAGGCTAACGTCTCTCTGTTGAAACTAGCTAGCACATTAACAGTAAGTTAACAACGCCTTATCACCTAACGTTACATTCTGGCTACTCTTTGAATAGTTGGTGGCAAAATGTTGACTTTGGAAACCGTACTGTAAGCACTTCAGGGGCGTGTGACACGTCGTTAACCGAGCTGTCAAACTGCTCCCTTCACAGCCTCAAAGGTGCCAAAACCAGCAGCCATGGCCACAGCGCAGTCGGTGTTGCTTCTAGCAGTGCACATTCTGCTCATCTCCGAGTTCATCCTGGCCAAGAGAGACTACTACGACATACTGGGGGTGACCAAAGATGCCACTGAGCGCCAGATCAAGAAGGCCTTCCACAAGCTCGCCCTGAAGTACCATCCTGACCGAAACAAGGGCCCGGACGCCGAGGCGAAGTTTAGAGAAATAGCTGAAGGTAAGTGAGTCTCTGTGTCATCCCATAATGTGGGGCAGTGGGTAAAAACTTGTCTTTATTACCAGCTGCTTTGACTTAATAGGGTTTTTACCCAAGTCAGATTTTCTAGCATAAACTACCTTTTAATAATGATATGTTTATGGATTACATGTAAGTCCCTGTGAGACATTCCTTACAGTAATAATAACAGGTCTTGTTTGTTGTGAGGTGACATATGCTATCATGACAACAACTGGGTGTATCTACTGGCTCACTCTCTTTTCTCTAACTGGCCTCAGTAAAGAAAATCACACTGGAAAGGTCACTCATTTAATCTTAAGTGAAATTGGATTACATTTATAATTTTTCAATTTATGTTGACTTCAGTCTGTCTCATTATAATCTGATCTCATCTCCAAAATTCAAACATTTCTCTCTTGTTTCATAATACATAGATAATAAACCTGTCACTACTAAACATGTTCAGAAACCTTTGAGTGGCTGCATCACAGCAACCAACACAATGAGTGATGTATTGTGTCTTTGTCTCTACCAGCTTACGAGACACTATCAGACGATAAGAGGAGGCGAGAGTACGACCAGTTTGGTCACGGCCCGTCACCAGGGGAGGGCCATGGAGGAGGAGGGGGAGGAGGTGGCAACTACAACTTCAACCAGCACTACCAGTCCTTTAACTTCAACTTTGATGACATCTTCAAAGACTTTGACCATTTTGGTCAGCAGCAACGACACCAGCACCACTTCCACTCCCAGAATCAGGCCCACCAAAAGAGACACTTTGACAGCCACTTCCAGGCTCATCGGGAGACTATGAACAGACAGAGGAGGCAGTTTCAGCAGGGGGGCTTTGGCGGAGGACTCTTTGACGACATGTTTGAGGACTTGGAGAAGATGTTCTCCTTTAACACGCACAGTTCCAGGACTGAGAGCAGATTCCAGGGTTCGGGAAAGCAGCACTGTAGGACAGTGACCCAGCGTAGGGGGAACATGGTGACCACCTTCACCGACTGCTCCTGAGAGGAGCAGAACATGATGCTCTATGGGACACTGCTGGGTTTTGTTTCTGTTGTGGTTTTGGAATTGAGTGCTAATTTATCACTTGGAGGAATACAGAATGGTTTTGTGTGGCTTGTTTTTTGTAATTTTCTGTGTGTAATTTCCTTTTAGGAACAAATATCCAAGTTGGCCTGATAAACGGCTGCTTCCGAGCAATAACTCACGCACATTATTGCTGATAGCACGACATAAGTCTCATGCTGATTAAGATACCTCCCCATTATTTAGCTTACCGTGTTCATTATGTTTACTTGTGTTCATTTCTCATGATGGTACAATCTGTTAGACTCAGGTATGGCCTAAGGTTAAAAGATCATTTGAATTAAAAAGATTTTTTTTGGAGCAATGAAGCAATAAGATTTTGTCATTCTGCAGCTACTTAGGCCATACTGTTATTGTGCTCTTAACGTAAATCTTTTGCTAATGTAAAACCAGGCTTTGCTCATCTAAACATAGTATACCCTGGCCTTGTACATGTTATCTCTTGGTTTTTACTCAGTAGCTTAAAGATTACACAGTTTAAGTTTCACGGATGTTGATTTATAGAACTTGCATCAAATTTTGCTGTGAAAATGGAGCTACACAGAAGATGTGCGCAAGTTGGCCATTATCAACTGTTACCTCGTTTTAAGTTTCTTCCTACAGAGTTGCGTCTACCTTCACTCAGTCAGGGTGGGAAATCAACATCAGTCCTATGACAAATGCTGATCTGTCAGTTTCCTGAACTGATCATAACGTGCAATATTTAGCACCTTTTGCTCTTCATGTTGCCTATCTTTCATAGACAGTGCTGTGTAAATGTCATTGTCTTATGTCTGCACTTTGTGTGTGTGTGTGTGAGTGTGAGTGTGTGTGTTTGTTTGTTTGTATGCTGAGAGTGGCCTAAATGTTGATTGGTCGCATAATAGTCGGAGAATTAATAAAAAAGTTACACGAGCCTGAGTTTGTGTTTTGTTCTGGGAGAGGAAAAGTGTAAGAAATGCATAGTATTAATTCAAGTAATTATTATTATTATTACTATAATTTATTGTTTCAGTTACACTTAACAATAATCCAAATTTAGCATGAGATAATAGGTAACCATGGTTCCCGTGCATTGGGTTTGAAGATGCATTACACAAATATATCATTTGACCATTCATCTGTTAGTTTATGAAAGACTATTCAGAATAGTACACATATTAACTAAACAATGTCATTTACATCTTTACTGAAGATGTGTCAGTCAAGTTTTTCAGACTATATAATATTTGTCTGAGCAGAAAAAACAGTATTGTCACACTGTTGACATGACAATATATTTTTTTCTGCAAGTGACAAGACACAAGTGTTGTACAGCCAACTGTTGTTTAAGTTACACTGCTGATGACACAAATGTGTTATAACCAACTGTTGTTCAAGTTAAACTCCAGTAGAGAGCGTGCTTTCATAAGACAGAAGAGCAGAGCTGTGAATACTAGGAGAGCTTGTGAAGGGGAAGAAACCAGCCTGACGAAAACAAAGACATTGTGCGTTAGAAGCATCTAGATGAGTTATATGACGGCATAGAGAGGACAGTTATGTCTACTTGTATAGGAAGAACCGTAAAAAGAAAAGAGAAGTTTGTATGCATTTCCATAAACCTAATCAGATCAGAGACAGAAAAATGTGAATTGACAATTCATACCTAGAGAATATTCAACAGAAGATGGACTGATTTTACTTATTCAAGTGTCCTGGTGCCCAGTCCATATGGGCTTACAAGACACTAAAGCACCATCAGTCAAGATAATCACATGACAAATCATAATATACAGCTCCACAAACTCAAAAAAAGATGCATAAGATTACATTTTCATTACCAAAATGTGTTATTATGTTGGTTTACAGTGTTCTCTGTCTTAATTGCCATTAAGAGTCAACTCAACATTTCATGATGGGAGTGGAATTCAGTGCTCGAAATTGTATAGTTATTGTAATTGTATAATTGTAAAGTATATTTGTTAAAAATCTTTTCTTCTTTTCTCCTTCATATGGGAATAGCATGAAAGGGTAAATTCAACAACGCAAATGTATCAGTTAAATTATACCGTCTCAACTATGCGTAACATTTGACATTTAGAGTCTTTTAGAAGCTGTATTATTTGTAGTATATATTAAAATTTTAAGGAATGGCACATGACAAGGGGATAATATTTTGCCTTGAAGCAACCCAGCTGAATGTCCATAAGATCTGACCCCAAACCCATCAAACGTAATATAGAAAGAACAATACAATGCCAATCCTCTTGACTTCTCAAGCTGAAAAACTAGGCTGCTAAGAACTGGCTAGGAAAGGCTAAAGGATAACTATTACTACTTCATCAAGTGTCTGATAAAAAAATGTTTCCCTCAGGGCAGTTCTACACTTAGCTAAAGTTAAATAGCCAGAAAGATGAAGATGTGGCCAACTGCTTACCAAGCTGCACACTACAGCTTTAATGACAGCTGCAATTATAAAAAGAGGGACAAAGATGGCTGATCTTCTTCATGTTTTTAAAAATGGCAAAGCTGCCAAAGGTATTTAAACAATGGCAAAAATGCTAATGTCATAAGACAACACCACACCCAGGTGTGGTTCAGCTAATGCAGGCTGGATGATTTTATTAGTATACTCTTCCTCACACTTGCATTTTGAGATAAGCTGTAATGACACATCACACATCATCTGTGCATTCTGTGAGTGATACAGTAATATATGAGGACAATTGCTCCATTCCTTTTGAAATGTTCCTATTTATCGTACATTTATATATATATATATATATATATATATATATATATATATATATATATATATATATATATAGTGTTTTTGTATTACTTTTTTCATCTGTTTTTTTTAACAATCATTCTTGAGTTGATAGCTCAAAAGCATATGATTCAATGTATATAGAGCATCATTCTATATTTTCTCTTGCACGTGTGGATTTATTGCTGTACTTCCTCAAGTGTAGCCTAAATAGCCAGCTCAAAAATGTGAAATGCAACTGTGCATACACTTTCAACATGACCTGAAAAAGTCTATTTGTAGTCTGAAAACTTGAAAAATCCCTCTCTTGGTATGGTAAATTGTAAAAACAAATGATTGCATTGCAAGTGGCCGGCCACATGAGCTGAGATATCTAATGATCTAAACTAAGTACTGGCTTATGATGCAGTGAATGTCCTTGCTATGCCAGGATTTGCATAAATCGGCATGCCAGAAAAGAAAAGAGACCCAAATAATAATGTAATTACCAACTTCAGCTCAGAAAGCTGCCCCCCAGTCAGACTAAGAGAGCACTCAGGGCCACCACATCAATGTATTTATTTCTTATTTTAATTTTGTCTTTTACATAGCCAAACACTAGTATCTGTAACCTGTTCAAATGTGATGGAACCGTAGTATAAGTAGAGAAGAGTCAAAACATCATCGTAATGACTCACCAATATCAATTACACAACAATACTTATTTAAAGTTTTAGCCAACAGTAGTTGCCATTAGTTACTGGTCTACCAGACAAAAAGCCACCAAGTACAGTTGTAGCACCAAAACCCCTGAGTGTACTGAACTGAACAAGGATGTGTTTTATTGCAAATTAATCTATATGTAATTTGAATAATGTGTTATATTGTCCTTCAAAAATTACATATAGAACACTGCTGTTATAAAATGCAGAACAAATATGTAATTAACCCAGATTTATTATGGTCATTAACCCTGCCTGTTATATATTCACAACTGACAGAAGGGGATGTCCCAGTGACACAAGACAGCAGACCCAAACAACCACTCATTGTCTTTAATCTTGTTTTCAACTCTTCAGAATAACGTTAATAAAGGCAGCCATAATACTACACAAACATTACTAACACTGTTTGTGCCGATTCATTCTTCCCTCTGCAGCCCAGCTCTAGCCTCCCTGTTCATGTGTTACTGGTGTGCAGGGCAGACGTGACTAATCAATCCCAGACACACTTTTTTCTTCTGATTAACCCCACCTCTCTCCCCGGCTGTAAGGGGGCTGCCTCTTCCCTCGGTGTACTAACAGTCTGCTTGCACAAACGGCTGCCTGTTGACTGATCCTGCTTGAACGCCGACACGAGATCCAACATGATACCGTCAGTTACACTCAACAATGGAGCAAAGATGCCTATTGTGGGTCTGGGAACATGGAGGGTAAGGCTGAATGTTTTATACCTATAACAGATGAGCTTTAGAAAATGCATGGGTGCATGGACTTTTCACTCCTTTTCTCTAAGTACCTATACCTACATTTGAGGGGTTCTATGGTCTGTATTATCTGTATTGTCTATGTTTTGTATGTTATGAATCCACTGCCTTGCCACTTTAATCCACTGTACGCACAAACTAGGTTCAAAAGTAGAGACATCTTTTATTTAAGTAGTTCTATTACAGTCCAATAAACTAGTTAATTTCACAAACTGACCTCAACATTATCTCTTGCAGGAGGGTAAACATTAGCCCACCTTTAAACTTTTTACTCCACACTGACCTCTGCCTGAACAATGATACCGGCAATGGCAACATGCCCTTTGCATTCATCTTTTACCATTCATATTCTTATAACAGAACATAGCCATTCACTCATGAGGCTAGAACAGCACACAATCACAGCCATGGCTGCCACTGACACATATTTCGCTCACGTTATTGAGATACCTATCTGTATCTGCAATTTCCTTTTTTTTTGTATCACCCTACCTCTACAGGCAGACCAAGGAAAGGTCACTGAGGCTGTTAAAGTGGCAATAAGTGCTGGCTATAGGCATATCGACGGCGCATACGTGTACCAGAATGAAGAAGAAGTTGGGGCTGGAATTCGTGCAATGATTGACCAAGGAGTAGTAAAGAGGGAGGAACTATTCATTGTCAGTAAGGTATGGTAAACAGCCAAAGTCGTTAATAAATCCACATGGGCCACCTTCTAGAGCATTTGACCCCATAGACACTCGACATTTGAGCCAACGTAGCCCATCAGACTACACCAAATACATTTTCTGACTGGGAAAGTGGGAAAAACAATTCCTTACTGTATCTCGGAGCTATTACCACAACCAAATAACACCAATTTATGCTCTTCCATGTGACCTCCTTATTATATTATGTAATAATAACATAATGTAATAACTTGGTTGGGTTGTTCTCCTCCATCTTGTAATGCTTCATAGCTCTTTACTATTTACAATGAGCACACATGCAGCTTTGTTGCATTGTGTATCATTTGACATACTAATACTACAGTTTCACCACCAGACTACCAGCGTGCCCACACCCACATAAACGGCATACACTAACAGTATGTTTAACAAAATCTGTTTTCATTTCACAGTTATGGTGCACCTTCCACATTCCATCTCTGGTGAGGGGAGTGTGCGAGAAGACGCTCAGTGACCTAAAACTGGACTACCTTGACCTTTACCTCATGCATTTCCCTATGGGGGCCAAGGTTTGGATACCACTGTCTGTTGGTAGAACTACCTGTATCAAGGACTCTGGTCAAGCTCAACCTTTAGTCTATTTTATCTGTCTGTCAAACTTGGCATCAGATAATTATTTTAGATGTTTTTTAAATAAAGGTTTTGCTTAAAATTTCTACTTCTACTAGGTTGGCAAAACTACTTATATTGTGGACAGAAGTCTTTAAGTTTTGATTTTAACGTTTGTAATTTTTCCACTGCAGCCAGGGGATGAGCTTTTTCCTTTAGATGACAACAGCCAGTTAATTTCCGATGGCAGCAACCTCTTGGACACTTGGGAGGTAATTTGAGTGACTTACATGTGTAAAGCAAAGCCTGACCTACTGGTATTGCTACTGACTTGCTGGCAGCTTAAATCAAATATGAGCATGTAAAATAGGTTGCAAAACAAGATGCATAAACAGTAATGTGTGATGTGTCTTAAAGGCTATGGAAGAGCTGGTGGATGCAGGGCTGGTCAGAGCTATCGGCATCTCCAACTTCAACAAAGACCAGATTGAAGCCATACTCAACAAGCCAGGCCTCAAGTACAAGCCTGCAAACAACCAGGTACAAAACACAACATTGATATTGATTCCTCAATATCACAGTATTTTGAAAGAAGAACATAAAAGCTAAAGCATTTGGCTGTTCCTCCAGATTGAGTGCCATCCGTACCTGACCCAGGAGAAGCTGATCCACTACTGCCACTCAAAGGGCATCTCAGTGACAGCTTACAGCCCCCTGGGCTCCCCCGACAGACCCTGGTGAGAGGCAGCGTCCCCTATCGTACACAGCACTCACAAACAAGTGCTACAGCTTTCACCCATTCTTTTCTATATCTTTTTTACAAAAGGGCTTCATCTGATGAACCGTCCTTGCTGGAGGAACCTAAGATCAAGGCCATTGCAAACAAGTACAGCAAGACCCCAGCACAAGTAGGAAAGAAATGTCTACCTAATGTGCATCTTTTATTTAATTTTTCCTGGAAAAATAAGGCTATATAAATATATAATAAATAAAGCTTTTTGGATGATGTTTATTTTAGACTGCAAAGCTAAGTTTGGTAAGGAAAGACTCATTATGATTGTTGTATTTCATTCACATAAGTAATGAATATATATAATATAATATATAAAATGAGGACACACTGTGTGCAGTTTGAAGCTTTTATATAAGATGCCTCATATTGGGTACTTAAGGTCACATGCAAGATAGTGTACAGCACAAAATTAAGAAGGGTGCACACTCATGATTGGAACGAGACATAACCGCTTTGTTCATTCAGCGCTTCATTTCCAGAGTTAAATAGCAAGTCAGCGAAGACAAAGTCAATGCTGTCACATGGTGGAAGAAAGGGTTTGTTATCTAACCATTGGAAATTGAACAGTACAGTGTTGTGTAGTCATGCAGAGATGCTAATATGATAATAATAATGCTTTGCTCATATGAACTGTTTTATCACTAGGTCCTCATCAGGTTCCACGTCCAGAGGAATGTGATTGTCGTTCCAAAGTCAGCAACACCCCATCGAATCAAGGAAAATTTCCAGGTATACAAATCTTAAAACTTATTTAATTTAGGTTTTGGCATTTGGCAAAAATTCTGATTCTGTTCTTTACCCTTCCAATACAATGTTAGTTATTTTTGTGTGTGCACTCTACTTGTTGGATGCCATTTATGCAGACTACTGAAGCTTCTTGAGAGCTGACTTTATCTGTTCTTTCTCTTTTAGTTGTTTGACTTTGAGTTGAGCGAAGACGACATGAAGACCATGCTGAGCTTGAACCATAATTGGAGGGGATTCCCCATGCCATGGTGAGTAGACAGGAAGACGATGGGAAAAAGGGAAAAAGGGAAAAAGATAAGCAGAACTAAACGATGCTTGTATGGTAGATAATGGGCTGTATTCACAAACAATGTAAAACAGTACAGGCTCTGAAATGTACTTAAAGTATACAAGTAAAACGTACTCTCTTGGTTTATCTGAAGGACATTTCTACTGTTTCTGTTAACTGAAACTTCAAACCAGGCAGAGTCCACCTCTTGTCTATTTATTCTTTGTTATGTCTCATTTTAGTATTTAATCTATTTGATATTAACTGGGGAAAATGGCTCAGCTTTAATTAATTTCAGTGACTACTGCTGACGGAAGGTTGCGACAGACCAGAGTCATCACTGCTGCATTTTTCCAGTGTCCAAATATCTTATTATTAGGATTACTTTTTATTTTCAATCTAATCTCTAGTGTTTCAGTAACACACTCTCATTCAGCGTTTGTAGAATTTCTCCTCTGCTTAAGAAACTCTTAAGCCTCAAAAGAGGTCCTCCCTGCTCTCTGAAGGGCTAAGATGCTTTGTGAATAACTCGCTTTACCAGGATCTAGTCTTGATTTACGGGGAATTTCTCATGAAACATTATAATTCTAATCATTTTCTTAGAATTTTGTCAGTAGGAGCAACTTTTTATTCTAGGCTTTATGAATCCATCCCCAGGTAACTGGACCTATTACGATTAAAGTAAAATATGTTCCTCTTCTTTTCTCTACAGGGCTTCAAAACACAAAGACTTCCCGCTGAATACAGAATACTAACTCATCAGATCATATGCTCCGACAGAGCCTGAATAATTATTTCTACTTACTAATCTTGTACTGGACCATTTTTGTATAACGCTAGCTTCTAAAAGAATTAATCCATTGGATGTATTGAACACAGAATTTAAGTTGAATTTTCACATTCTGTTTTATTAGGATATAGTCTTTGTATGTTGACTTTATTTAAAATAACTGTGTGCTGCAATACCTGAAGGCGTGTAAGCTAAGTAATCTGTGGGTTGCAGAAGCTGAAAGTGATCACTATAAATGTTATGTAGCTACTTGAGGAGGCTGATCATTATGGCAAAGTTATATAAGCTACATTCTCGTAAACCCATGCACCAGTTCAGAAAAATGCAGAAATTTGTCAAGATGACTCAAAATCATACTATCTACTAATCATCATCATCATCATACTAATCATATATTTAGTGTTTGGAATGTTGATTTCTTTCCTTCCTAGTCCTTCTCCATTGATATGTTTAAACTTGCTTACCCTCATAGTGTATTTCTTAAGGTTTTAGATAGATGTAAAGCAAATTCAATTTGCCTGTCTAGAATGTGCTACATAAATAAACTTCCTGTAATGTGAATGAATATTCTATCAACAGTCTGTGATAACCATTTCACTTGATACAATATTGACATTTTGAACTCAGTTGTGACACTTTTCTTTATGTTAACTTGGTCCTCCTACCGTCCCAGAATGCATCACATTAACTTGGTCAAGACTGAAATCACACCTGAGATTGTTTGTCTTTTTTGGCAGCCTCAACTTCCCATCTTCAAGAATGGAATATTCAATTGAAGCCTGCTAAATAAGGCTCCTATGGTAGTACACCAGTGCCACATGAAAGCACAATGTAGACGTCAGTCACTCGTAATATGTGTCCAGACCTTACTTTTAAACACTCACTAGTAGAATGATCAACTGCATTTTATTTCTGTAACTAGATAAAATTGTGGCTATACACTTAGGTGTGTGTGTGTGTGTGTGTACTGTCAATGGTGCATGTGTGTGCGTGTGTGCATACTGTGCATACGTGATATCTTTGAAGGTTCAGAGCCCGTCTCATCTCTAGCTTTCCTGACCCCTAGTGGTCACTAAGATGTATAAACTTTGCACTGGCCTGACTGTGTAGTAAACTCGCACCAACTTGTTTTATTTTATCCCACAGGACTTTATTGTAATGCACAACAAAAAAAGCTCACACAGGAAGTGAAAGCGACTATTTCATAACAGGGTTAATACACATGATTAGAAAATGGCATATATGACTCACATGTAATGATGGGAAGTACCCATGTCATCTTATGACAAGCCGAGGTAATATGCTCTATATTACACAGAGATAACAGTCCTTTGAATTTTGCTGTCAAATGCATATGCTCAATAGGGACAAATACCTGCAAAAAGTACAAATAAACCTTGTCACAAACTGAAACAGGAAGGAAAAACAGGCTTAGTTACACAAGGAGTGCTTTCAAGTTTGATAAATCTCTGGATGGATCATATTTGTGCTATGGAAAAAAATTTGACCTAAATACTGATTTTGCCTTTTAGTTTGGCTATGAGAATTTACTATAGGTTGTTTTTTTCCCCTCTTACATTTGATACTACAAAACGTGTAAGACTACAGACAAAACACTGACAAATGTCCATGTTTTTGTAAACTGCTTATTCTGTGCTCAGAACTAATTCAGAACTCTTTAAAAAGATTTTATCTGTACTGAATATGGCACACATTTTGGTTCTTCAGTAACTGCAGATGCAACACGGATCACAAAGTAAAGCCAAAGAAAAAAAACATGTTAAAACTTGAAAATGACCATGTAAGGAGAAGACGCTAATACTCATTGTATTAATGCAAAACTCATACCCATAGTGGCTGTAATTTGTATAAATTGAGCATTTTAAATTGGGTATAATAAGTACTTGGGAGTGTGTGTAGTGTGGATAACAAAAGAAGTCAGTGTTTCTCTTGAGAGATGTAACATGAAAATAAAAGTCTGATAGAAGGCCACACCAGCATTGCGTACTGCTCTAAAGAACCGGAAAGCGAGCAGCCTAAAGGGGAGAGAAGTAAGCACCAGCACCCACTGTAAACCTGTGGAAAATCATTTTTCCCCATTTCAGAATTCAGCATTGAATGGATAGTCCTTGTGCTTTGTGCTCCTACAGAGAGGGGAAAAAAGAAATGGAATATTTATAAAAAAAAAAAAAAAAAAAAAAAAAAAAAAAGGTTTGTGGTCAAAACATCTTCTTAACAATGTTACAAAGAAATCAATAAAGAGCACAACGATGTGCGATCTCACCATTGCATGGGACAGACTCTCCAGTTCCTGTTAAATCCTAAAATAGTCTTAATTTCCTCCTCAGTCAGCTCAAAGTCAAACACCTGCAATGATACAAACAACGGTCTTCATGCATGGGGCAAAAGCAAAAAACAAGAAAGTGAAGCAGATTGAGGGCTAATCCTAGAAAACATCTCAACTATTTCTCAGCCAATTACCTGGAAATTCTCCTGAATGCGCTGAGGTGTGATCGACTTGGGGATCACGATCACGTTCCTCTGGACCTGGAATCGGATCAGGACCTGGGAGGGAAGGAAAACGAGTATTAACATGTGAACGTGATCAAAAGGTCATGACTTTGAAGTGTAGTAAGAGTAAAATCCATGTGAGTGGTATTTAAATCTACCACATTTTTCTCTCATGTGTTTGTGCTCATTTCTACTACACTGTGATTGTTAACAAGCTCAAAGTTGCAAGAAAAAAGCTGAATAAGTGTTTTTTTTTTTTTTTGGTGTGTGTGCACAATAGCTATTTTAAACTTTCAGTTCAGTTTCATTTCTCATTTGCTCAAGCGTGAGTGCTGCACCTGAGCAGATGTCTTCTTGTGCTTCTCAGCGATGGCTTTAATGTTCGGGTCATCCATCAGTGAGGGGTCTTCAGGTTTGGCCCTGCAAGTCATCCAGCGTAATTAACAGGATTCACACATATTGCATTGTTTTGCTGACAATCAAAGGATGAAATAATGCTTCCAAGTTATGCAGCTGTATGTGTTTTTTTAAAGGAAAGTCTCTACAAGTAATAAAGACGTATCTGTCAAAAAACAAAACAATATCAGACAATGAAAGGCCAATTACATAATGTCAAAATCCTGACAAAATAGGCCACACACAGACAATCTGCAAAGACAAAGAGGAACAACAGTCACAAGTTGAAACTGACCACAGGGATATGACAGACATAATGGGGTTGACAAATACTGGATGGCACGCAACCAAATATGACCCACTTTGTAGCAGTGTGGACTTACACATAAGTCTCTCTCATGTTATTTTGTCACAACTGCGAGTGTCATGCTAACTGACCAGGGTCTATCAGGAGAGCCCAGGGGGCTGTAAGCAGTCACCGAGATGCCCTGAGAGTGGCAGAAGTTGATCAGCTTCTCCTGGTTCAGGTACGGATGGCACTCCACCTAGTGGGACAAACGGAGAACTCTTGGGATGTGCTGCAGAAACCACATGAAATAAATACAGAGTGGGCTACACGTATGTCACCTTACTCAGGCCATCAAGACTGTCCAGCCCTTTGAAATCTCAGAGTTTCATACATAGATGGTTTTACAGTGGCTTTAAACTAAGCTTCAGTTGTGTCTTATTTTCTAATATAGGAGTACAGGAGTACATTTGTATGATTGCATTTAGCATACGCCTATTAGGCCTGCTATACTAATTTTAAGGGATACAATTGTTAATATTCAATATACAAGAGTCCTTTTGTTCTGTGTTTGGTGTGTGTGGTGACAAAGGGCAGAAGGGAAATGGTGCTGTAATCGAATATACAACAAGACCAGACAAAACAAGACATTGATGTTGAACAATGGTTCTGAAAAACAGCAAAAATATAAGGTCACCTCAGCTAATTGGTCTGGCCTGAGGGGAAACTGCTGTGGCCCATTACGAATTAACAGGACATTCATTTCTCAGACCTGATAGGAGGAGACAGATACTGCCATTATGGCCTCTTGCCCTTTTTAAAGTGCAATCTTGAAATGTATCTGTTTTCTTGCTGCCCTGAAGCCTTTCAAAATATGCTGGAACTCAGAATGCTGGATATGTTTAAACAGCAGCTGGCCACTACAGTTATCAGGTGAAATGTTATCTGTTTGTTCTACAACTGTGTATCGAGTGATGTCACTGGAGGGTGACTTTATTTAGGTATGTCTTAACGTACCTGGTTGTTGGCAGGCTTGTACTTGAGGCCTGGCTTGTTGAGAATGGCTTCAATCTGCTCCTTGTTGAAGTTGGAGACACCGATGGCTTTGACCAAACCTGCATCCACCAGCTCTTCCATCCCCTGAGAAAATGGACCATAAAGAACACCTTTACTAAACTCTACCGCGTCGATCTCTGTTCTTGCACCATCACATTTTAAGCTTGCAGTTCTCCTAAAGCTGTCTGCTTTCAGGGCACTTTAAAGCCTCTTTCTGACTTCCTCAAAAAATGTTGTTCATAAACTTATCATAATATAGGACAGACTCAGCTTTGTCGGATGTCAGTGATGATATCTTATGGCTGCTGTAAATCACACAATTTGCTCCCAACTCACAATTTGCGATTATTAGATCCTCTGTGAATGCATATGTACCACTATTTTTTGGTATTTCTTTATTGTTCTAGTTTAAGAGTTGTGCTAAAAAGAAAAACTCCCAACAAGTTTTACCTGTTCGAATCTTGTGTCTGATACAAACAAGTTTGTCTGTCTGTTTAACTCACCTCCCATGTCTCCAGGAAGTGGGTATTATCATTGATTGTCTCTCCTGCGCTGTCCAAAGGAAAAAGCTCACTTCCAGCCTGGAACACGACAAAGGGATGAACAGCCTTCAGGTTTACATAAAATTACTATGACACTGACATATTTTTCTGACAAGACAATAGAGCGCCTACCTTGAAACCCATGGGCCAGTGCACTAGATAAAGGTCTAGGTAGTCCAGCTTAAGATCACTGAGAGTCTTCTCACAGCCTTGTCTCACCAGGGACTTCTCATGGAAAGTGCACCACAGCTATGAAATTAAAAAGGTAATTAAATTAAAAGTAAATTAGTTATTAAAACAACATTGACACACAGCCAATAAACATGCAGCAGTTCCCATGAAATATTAATAATAATGACATGAATATGTAACATTATGCACCCAGAAGTCACCTTGCTAACAATGAAAAGATCCTCTCTCTTGACCACGCCGTCCTTGATCATGGCCTGAACACCCTCTCCCACCTCTGCCTCGTTCTGGTAGACATAAGCGCCATCGATGTGCCTGTAACCCGCAGAGATGGCTGCTTTCACCGCCTCTGTGACCTTGCCAGGGGGAGACTAATACACAACGGATGGTTTGTTAGTTACTGTAGTGTCAGAGAGTTTACATGGTGTCAGTACAGTGTCTTTTTGTCTTTGGGGTCATGTACTCTGCACTTATACCATCCTGACTATCTGTCTTAAAGAAGGTTAATCAAGCATTTTTTTTAAATCGCCTCTTTGGGGGTGGTGTGTCCTCTGCATTTGTTCCAAACTGTTCAGGAGAAATCACAGTGCAGCACCTCGTGCAAGAACATTCACATTACCCAATATGCATGTCTTTGGTGGTGGGAGGACACCATGTACACATCATGTGTTAAAAAAACAACCCACCAAGTATGGGGACAACTAAGCCTGTCTTCTTTATTGCCAACACTAATTAATTGCACACATCATTTGATATGTTATGGAAGAAAACCACACATACTATAAAGCAGGAAACAACAGCCTTCTAAGATAAATTATAGATAATGTTTCTAATATTAGCACACAAAACCTCGGACTGCCCTTCATGTAAACACATGAGAGGAAATTGGCTGTTCGGGCTGTAAGACGGCTGACAGAAACCACAGCAAGCACTTCAGGGATTAGGTTACATAATTGTTGGTGTCTATCACAACACTTAAACTTGGGTAATCGTTGGTTTTTGTGGGTTACAGTGGCTCAAAGTGGAGCCTGCTGGCAAGGAATTGTTCATTAAGTTAGCTCACAGTCAATAACGTTACAAAGTAACTTTACCCAGCACATTGCACTCGACGACCGCGCTTACGGCTGCTATCAGTTATGGTTAAGTGGGGGGGGAAAGTAAACTCACAGATACTTATAAAATAAAATGCAATTTCTTTCGACTTTACAGTGGTTATATCGCCGCGTAAAGTTAGTTTTAACGACTCGTTTATGTAACATGTCTCCAGTCATGCTTTCTGTTCACACGTCCAGCTAGCTTAAGTTACACACCAACTAAAGGTAACGTCAGGGCGACATAGCAAAAAATATATATCTATATATATATATAAACGCACCTTCCATGTTCCCAGTCCCACAATGGGCATTTGTGCACCGGTGTTCAGTTTCACTGTTGTTGCCATTGTTTTTCAAAAGGACGAGCAGACCCTCTTGGTGTGCAGCTCCAGCCGAGCAGAGACAGTAAAGGTAGAGCACAGCGCCAGCACAACGCTGGCATCGTCGATCGATTAATAATGCCTTTTAATTCATTTAGGTCAACTGAGGCCACCCACTGCTGTCAGTCTGTTTTAATTTGCCAATCAACCTGTTCTTAACATATTTATTCACCTTTGAGGGTTCAGAATGGTTGGTATTAGCAGTGGTAGAAGAAGTGTCAGATTGACCCATATTTGCTTGGAAAAGCCTCCAAATAAAGATGTTTTTAACTCAAAACATTGCAATGTCATGTAATGTAATTTTGGCACATTAGTAAAGCATTGAAATGTCTAAAGGTGGCATTAGAAATCAATAAATTGTTTTATTTCCAACTCTTCTTTTTCCATATAGGCTACGTGTATTTTCTCACTGAACTTAAGGCTACCATTTAGTCTAAAATGTGGCCATAACAGATCATTTCCATTTAATCTCAATTAATGTTTTAAATTTGACAGCATTTGACACCAACTAGGAGGCAGCTGGGGTTGCCCCCTTTATAAATACACTTCTTGCATTGAAAATTGTACTAAATTTAGACCCCTTAAAGACTGTTCACATAACATATTGTATTGTGTAACATATTTCATTAGTTAATCAATCAAGTAACTATCTGCCACATCGATGTAGAAGGGGTAAAAAAAAAGTACAGTAGTTAGTAGTAGTAGTAGTTTAAATATAATGTACATTTTTTAAATAATGTACACACGTGTGGAAGTTAACTGCAATACTTGGGTAAATGTACTTAAGGAGGCTGCTGACTGCCATGGCTGCAATCATTTGGACCACATTTGATCAACTCCTGCACAATTGTGAGGGTTTCTGCACATTTTTTTAAATCAAATGTAGTCCTTTAAAGACCTTTTCAGATCTTGACAAAGACATTTTTATAGCCTTTCCACAGCATGCACATTAGGGCTGAGTGGAAGGTTTGAAATCCATGAGGATATTTTTTAAAATATTGATATGTATCCCCAAAGAGCAAATGTATGCAAACCACATAAAAAATACAATAATAATGTTTATTGCATTGCATACCTGCAGTAGACATTATTAAACCAGTTTTGTAAGCTGTTTATATGGCATTTATATAATTGGGGACCCATAAACTTTGAAAGGACCCAAGATAGACTAACCACAGCTGTGAACCACCTGGCACAATAACACCTGCCTTGAGCATTTTTCTAAAAGTTTTGACAGTTCTATCATTGAACCACTAGAGGGCACCGTTACCACACTTACCAAACACCTGAGACAATCTCCTCAAATCACTCAGCTGAGGCTCCACAGTAAAATAATCAGGTAATGTCATACATTAGCTAATATGGCCAGTAATTACAGTCACTAAAATGATCACTACTGTTCATTTTACTTATGGCTCTCAAAAGCCTCATGCACATGTCCAATCTTTGTCAACTTTATCCACTGAGAATGCTCTTTAAACAAGCTTTGGGTATGTTCATTGTCCAGCATGAGGCGTGTAATGTGGGAGATAATGTTCTTTTTAATTAGTCATTATTATTTCGACTACAACTATGTCGTGGTATTATGCTTACACTGTAAAGGAGCTGTGCAGCATTGTGAATGTGCTCACACAGACCAGCCTTAAACCCCAAGAGACAGCTGAAAGAGGGAACAAATACAAGGTGATTTTTTTTTTTTTGTCAGAATCAGATAAAACCTCACAGACCTTTAACTGAGCCATTCAAAACTCTGAGCAGAAGATAAGAGAGGGAGAAGAGAGCGATATAAAAAACATACAAAGGGAAAAGTTATGGGAGCCGGCAGCCACTGTGTACCTCACAATGGCTCTCGCTAAAGTTTGTGTCTCTTCTGATCTTCTCCCAGCTGGACGCCTGCTTTTCAGGCCCCTGTCTCCTCTGATCTAACTTCAGACACTAGAGGGCCTTTTGCCAGCCTGCAAACTGTCAAAGTACCCCAGGAATCAAACACCGTCGCATGCTGTCATGATCAAAGACCCACAGGTAAACCAGACGAAGAGGCAACCACATACAATTGTCATCTAAAAGAGGGGGGAAAGTTTTCATTTCTGAGGCTCTTATTTGGCGTCTGCAGGTGGATAGCTTCTCGCTGCACCAAGTGCATCGATTAGAATAAAGGAAAAGAGAAACGGTCGGGTATTTGAAGATTACAACAGAGGCCCGGAGTAAAACCAAAGTGCCTCTCAAGGAAACTTTCGGACAAAGAGTGTAGACTTAGGTGAGATTTCAGAGTGTGCTGCTCCAAGAAGAGAAAAGTGGGAAATATTTATACGCTAGTGGGATGGACAGGGAAAGAATGGTTGTGTGGCAAATAAATACATAGATCACAATGAGCTACTGTCTCCATTCCCATTATGTGTGGCCATAAGGAATTCTCTCAGTCCAGCTGGTGGTGTCCATTCTTTCATAGGCTCTACATCAGATCACACTCCACCGGTAAAACCTGATCTGTCCTGGGGAGATCAAACACCCCATTTCATTTCATGGCCCTTTGCTCCATTCTTCCTGCCTCTCTCTCTCTCTCTCTCTCTCTCTCTCTCTCTCTCTCTCTCTCTCTCTTTCTCATTCACCTCTTGTCTCTCCCACTACTGGCCTTGGCTTTGCTTGTCTTTTTCTCTGTTTCTGCCAGAGTGCCCTGGGTCATAATCTCCCACCCATAAATGTAATGTCAAGTGTCAGCTCCCGCTGAGTTCACTCACATACTCGCATTCTGCACATTCTATCTGTGGAACAACAACAAGATCAGGGAGAGAAACCCCTACGTCATAAGTAAATCATGGTTATTTGTCAAGTGCATTACACGTTCTGTTGGATACACTGAAGATTACTGTGGCTGATCAGAGCCCTGCAGACATTGCGGAAAATAATTCTTCAAAATTTACAATAATCCCACAAATACCTGGACTAGATGGACAGTGTCAACTAATACAGAGCTTAATTAATGCATTAGTCATTGGTCATAAAATGAATCAGAAAACATTCTGATAATCGATCAGTCTTACATCATTTTTTAAGCAAATATGACAAAAAAAAAACAAACAAAAGACAGGTTCCAGACACTAAAATATATGATATAATATGTGAATATTGGCTGTTTTTCTCTGTCTGCTATTTTAAATAGCTGGTGAAACAAAACGAGCAATTTGATGAGCATTTTTAACTAGTTTGTAACCTTTTATAGGCCAAAAATTTGATTAATAGAGAATAGTTGCAACCTTAATTGATTCAATCTAAAAAATTTCAAAACATTACAAAAATATAATGAAACAGATGATTAAAAAGAACAACACTATATTCCTCTATCTTGTTACGACATACAACCTTGCACATGTTCTCATAATTGCAGTAACAATTCATGAGAAAGGCTTTCACAGATTTGCTCATATTGTACAGGATTATGTTGGAAAATTAATCTCATTTTTCTATGGCACTAAATCAGTTAAGGCAATTTGGACAATGTAATATAACTGCTCTGTACTGACATATTGTGTGAGGAAAAGCATGAAGCGTGCACCACACCAGCACCCTCTGACGTAAGACACGTCTAATTTCAGACAGCAGAGGACTTAAGTGCCATTGGTGTCGGTGTGTGAATGGTCACATAGCATTAAAATCGTGTTAAGACCTTGGTTATGTGAACAAGAGAAGCTGCTGCCTCTACCAGAATAGTTCAGGCAATTTATTCAGCTAATGTTACGGAATGTCTGTATGAAAGAACCTCTATACCAACTTAACCCCTCAGCGTGTTCGGAGTTTCTTCTACTTTCCTGGATTCCCTTAATGTTTTTAACACTCTGGATCATATTCCTGCCTGAAAGTAAAGTGTTTCAATTGTCCTATTGTACCTGTCGATGAAATATTTTAAGCTACTCCTTGTGATGGAGAGGACAGTTAAAATCATGCTATATATTCTCTAAACTCTTCTTGTAGCTGGTAATAGTATGTGGTTTTGGTTTGTCTTTTGTCTTGAACTGCATGTTACATACAGATTGGGTGTCCTACCATAATAGCATATTAGTTAAGGTATATTGAAAAGCAAATTTTGCGAGTATGCAAGTATTTAAGCATGGAATAGAAATAATTGGAAAATATACATGTTTGGAGAAAGTTTTCCACTAATATAAAACTCATATTATCTAAATTTGTGGTACAGGTTTAGCCCTGCTAGCGGCATGGTTCTAGGGATCAATGTCAGTTGGTCGGGTTGGTGAGTACAACACTTTGCTCCAGTCTGTTGCATAGATTGCCTTTCACATCTTTCATGTTTCCCAGAGGATGAATCCTGATGACTTTGGCCATCCCCTGACTTTTCCTTCCCTGTGAGGTTCACGCTTGTGTTTTTGAGTGAAACGTCTTGACAACTACTGGATAGATTACCTTGAAATGATTACTTTTAGGCATACCAGGAACTATCAACTCTAATAAACATTTTCTCAACTACAAAAGAAGTAAAAAGAAAGTAACTCATATAAATATCTTGCATGAGAGTTCTGTGACAAAGAGAGAAAGACAGGTAGACAAAAAGCTCAAAATGTGTTTGATTGAAGAATCTTTTCATCTTTCACTAATAGGTAACTTTGACATCAGGGCTTGTTATCTTCGAAACGTTGGTTTCCTGCTGTAGTGAATCCTAAATGTCAAAATTGATCCAGAACACACACACACACACACACACACACACACACACACACACACACACACAGACACACACACACTATTGTGTATTTTAACATGCACTTACATACATATTGTTACCACACAGCCTTGGCCTTGTCTGTGAGCATAGGTGTCTCCTCTCTGGCCCCTCAGACATGCTTTGGTTTTTGGCTTGATTAACCACTTAGTTCAGTCTCTCAGACACAAGATTGCAGGGAAAAAGCAAGTAATGAAGTGCTTTTGAATTTGCATTCCTGAGAGCTTTCACAGACGCCTTGATTTCAGTCTGCCTTTGCTGTTTGTTCTTCGTCGAGAGATGTCTGCTATTTTAACGGTAACACGTAACAAGTGTCCATCCAACCTCCTCCATATTGCTCCCTCATCAACCTAACTGCCATGAATAAACACAATCAACATGCATCTGAAGGGGAATTTGGAGGCTTTTTCTCTCAAATCGTCCCTGATGGGTTGTTCATCATTGTCATTATGCAGATTACAGTGTGACCGTGAATGCAATATTGGAGCCCTTTTTCCTCTGGAATGAAATGTCATCCATCGTTCCATAAGGCTGACCAAAAACACTTGGGTGTTTTGTTCTTACAAGTCGAGCATCAGCCGTGGACAAACCGTCTGGAGAATATGAAATTAACAGCATTCATACACTTGAAAGTCAAGCCTTTTTTTTTTTTTTTTTTATCGACCTTGACAACAATATCAGAGTGTGCATCTGTTGTAATTTACCAGGTAAGTACCTTGGTTTGGTGGAGAATTTCCCGAAAAACCTCATAACAAAGTCAGATACACCAGACAGAAGACTAAGCTTATTATTTTTTTGTTTGTATGTTTTTAACTATCTAAATTTTGTAATGGGCAACCATGATTATGTAACACGATGACTTGCAGGAATCTGTGATTATTTCTGTCACGGATTTAGGGACAGTTGACGCAAAAGCTTCCCTTTGCACCCTGCTCCTAGGTAGAAAAGAGGAAACACAATTTGGTTTAAATCTGGGGCCCTTTCACTAGTGCATTCTTCCAGTAATGATTAAACAACAATAGGAGGCAGGACAACAGGCAAGTTTTAGCAAAATTTTGATAATTGGACTTCTACTTTGAAGCAGACATACAGTACTCCATTGGGACCTGTCTTCCATAGCCTCCAAACTACAGGTAATTGAGAATTTAAGATTTATTTATTTGCCAAATATATTTAAAAATAATATTATCCTGCAATTTGAGGTGTGCTGTACTGTGACTTAATGGGTAGTTTATAAAAGCTGCCCTCGCCCATATTCATGGTTATTGAGGAGGAAAGAAGCCCATCACCTCCACTTCTACAAAAGCAACATCCTGTTTAGCAGGAAGTTCGTTAGCGGCAGGTTCGAATGTTATTGGATATAAAGAACTAATTTCTTGCTCTTACATATGTTTCTTATTCACAGAAATGTATATAATACTAAATGTAATAATTAATATAATTTGTGTAGATAAGAACCAGCAAACTATTAATTACAAACATTAATAAAGGTTATTGAACTTTAAGACTACCCAGTGAAGTGAGCGGTTTTCTGTAAAACCATATTAGAGGACATGAATGTTTCTATGAGATTTCAGAGGCGACAGTGAACGGTTACTATCATAACTTATCCCTGGTTACATTCATGTTTAAATAACATTTAAAATGAGGATCTGCCATTTAATTACTGTAAATATTCTCACACATCTGAAATCAACGTTTGAAATTATTGCAACTGAATTAGTTTTCTTTTCCAACATGATTTATTTTAATAGTAATAATGATTTGATTTAATAGTTTTCACAGTCAGTGCCATGTAATTACACTAAATTCCTGTATGCACTTTTATCAAATGTTTTTAGCTGTAATAGATGAATAGACATGTGCTCCTCTGTATACTAATATTGAAATTGCCTTTGTAAAAGATTATCATGCGTCTCACAGCATCCTTTGGTGTGGGCGTGTTGTATATTTGTCTGAGTGCAGCTTTGAGACATCAGAATGACACAGCGGGAAAATCTTTAAAGTTCCTCATGGGCTACTTCCTCATTTTTAGTCACCTGATATTATTTACAATATATAAAGAAAAACCCTGTGAACTTCTCTAATCTTGCATCACGGGAATGTTGTTTTCAGAGCTGTGCGTGTGCGGGTTCAGGGCTGGGGAGGGGGGAAACCGCATGGACAAGATGAGCTATACGGCAAAGAGGGTGGGGGACGTGTGTAAAGGCCTCATGGGATGATGAGTCACAGCCAAGATGACTAAGTAGTATTTTATTTTTAAAGAACGTCACAAATAACTCTAAAGAGCAAAAAGCATTAGATAATTGATTTTGTTATAAAGGACTTTAAGAGATAATTTAATCTTAAAACACAGTATTCAGCGTTCCGTATGTCTTTTTATCAAAGAGCACCCCAAGTCAAAGTATTCCTGTGGTGTGCAGCTGTGAAGTGTGCAACAGCAGAGATGTGTGCAGCGCCACATACTACCTGGTGTATGTTCAGAGGATGGGGTGCAAACTTGGAGTAGTGTGCAGCATGATGGAAGTGTGCAGTGTTTGACATTAAGATTTCTGCACAGGGTACTCCAAGAGTTTTGCAATTGGAGAACTCACTCTTGTCTGAGTCATCACTTCCCAGAAATGTTATATAGAAACAGTTTACGACACACACATGCCTTCGCAAATATTTGAGGGCTTTTTTTGGATTTTAATCATAATTTGTGGGGGCATACATTGCAGTTTCAAAAAGGAAATACAAATATGAACAATGTCTATGTTCAATGGGTGTGTACAACACCATCTTGTGGTTAATCTGGAAATTACAGCTAGGATTTAATTTAAATTTCCAAATAAGTGCATTAGTGTATTTATTTATGCCCAGTCCAATATTTGTTTTAGCTTCACCTAAAATAAATTTTCTGGACTAATAATAATAATAATAATAATGTCAACTATGAACACTGTTATTAGTTGTATCAATATCTTAAGGTTGAATTAGCATTTGGGCTGTGTGATGGAGTGCTATGGGTGTGAGAAGCGGTGGGCTGGAGGGAGTAATGTGCTGGAAGAATGTAAACATTGTGCTGCTCTGAGGGCTGACTTCAAAGTGAGCCTGTGGTAACCTCCTCTCAGCGGTGGCGCACACCCTTGACCGATGAAAAGTGAAAGTGAATGTTCATCCACGGTCTACAGCCTCTTCCTGAAACCCCTCTTTGAAGTCACAAAATGGATCTGATTGACTCGTGAAGTAGACACATATATAGAATAGAATAGAGTAGAATAGTATTTGATAATGCACATGCTGCCAGTGTCTCTCCCACAGGTTAAACATAATGACGTTGAAGCATATCAAAGTATTTAGAGATTAGTTTTCCCACAGTGCAATAGGCCAGAAAGACTACAATACATCATCTTTGGTCATAGCAATTTTAGCACTTAGCACATTCATGTGACAGGTGTTTCCTCAGAGCTTTTAACTTCAGTATATAATCAGGTGGGGAAACTCACATTTTATTACATGAATTGCAGCAAGCAAAGACATTAATCACAAGGGAAATTAAAACTAAATATAGTGATTGTTAATACAGATAATATATGTTATAAAATGTTGTAAATATCATATAAAAGCAATAAGTTACTCTGTGGTATCAGTATATGGATATTCCATAGATGTTGGAAGCAACAGACTATAAAATGCTAATTAAGATGGAATTTGTCTTGAAAGCATCTACATAAAATATGTTATTTGTTTATGGTTAAAAGATAACATTGGTTAGGTTTGTCCAGTACAGTTTTGTGTATTGGACAACCTATTACTGGAAGCGTGGTCTCTAACACATTAAAATAGCTCAAAAGGTTGAAAAACAACCATGAACAGTGACATAGAGATGACCTGACAGTAGTATCAAGTTTATGTTTCTGTTTTAAATTCTGCTCTCTTTCTTTGCTACATCTTGGAATTGGTTTGGTTGATTTATGTAATTAAAAGCTCCATATTTAGTTAGAAAGTCAGACAGAGCATAACATGCCTATCACACCTGTTTATCCTGTAGTTTCTAGTACAGTATATATATAGGGCTTCTTTATGTCCCATTGCCCCTGTTTAAACTACCCTAGCCTTGAGATTAGATACTGTAACATCATTATTACCAGAGAGGCCCGCTCAGATGGAAATAGAGGTAATGTTAGTAATTTTAATTCTGTTCATTCTCAAAATAGCAAGTCTAATGCAGTTAACGCTGCAGAGGCAACAGTTGAGACGAAAGCTTAAGTTTGAAGTGTCTGAATATGCACTATAGTTAATGTATTATGTATAATGAATCCCTGCACCTCTCCTGAATTTGGACTTCCGGTGCGGCTTATTACGTTTTTATGGAAGTAAAACTGGTCCAACTAAAATGACATAATGAAATATAAAATAACTTTTTTCCACACACATTTTTGCATGGTTTCTTTAACAAGTCATATAAAAACCCTGTTTAAGTGATTAGAATGAATCGAGGAACAGATAAACCACACTTTTTAAAAGTGTTTAAAACGCAACCCAAAATGGTGACCTCAGCTCTTCACACAAACTCAATAGACTCTGTAATAATGACATTGTCTGAGGGGTGTATGTTAAGAAGTCTGCCGGTGTGATCAGTGATAGAGGCTGGATTCTCCTGTGTGTCTGAGCTCTTCATCATTATCTTGGCCCGATGAATCATGTCTTGAACACAGGGAACAAAACTCTTGCGGCGGCCTTGTTCCAGACACGACGGGACGCCAGGAGGGACAATAAGAGAGAATTAACGGTGAAAAAAGCAAATAAATAGGTGCTTCAATACATGACAGCCCAGCAACAAAGCCCACTGTGGATGAGAGGGAGAGCGAGGGAGAGATAGAGAGAAGGAAGGGAGAGAGAGGGAGAGGCCTTGATGAAAATAAATAGTGGAGCTCAAAGGGAGGCAAGGGTTGAGCGGATTGGAGGTGATGATGAGTGGAGAGCTGTACAAAGTAGTACATCTATGGGAAAGGTTTTAATGAGGCAGGGTGTGTGTGTGTATGTTTTCTCATCTGTGACACAGACACTCAGAAAATCCTCAGCAATGATACTCCAAACTTCCTGTCTCCACGTGGGTGGGTGAGGATTTCTTTAAGTGTGCAACATTGACAGACAGACAGATAGATAGATAGATAGATAGATAGATAGATAGATAGATAGATAGATAGATAGATAGATAGATAGATAGATAGATAGATAGATAGATAGATAGATAGATAGATAGATAGATAGATAGATAGATAGATAGATAGATAGATATAGAGTCTTATAATCAATAATGAGAAATAAACAAGAGGTCACATAGAGTCTATGTCATAGACAGTGATTAGGCCTGCAGCCGATGTAAAGACATGTGAGCAGCACACCACAGATGCTTGTTGTTTTCCAACGGCTCCGAGGCTTTGTGTATCTGTAAACCCTCAAAGCAGCATGAGGCCTTTCAGTCTACCGTCGGTCCTCAGTTGGATTCAGGGAACTCAAAACAAACTCAAATCAATGACAATATAAAGAACACTTGTAGAACAACCAGGAAATCTTATGCTGGTGGTATCATGAGTTCAGGACATCACAGTCACACTGTTTACAGCATTACATGGCCATTCAACAGACAATCCATAATGAGCCATGTTAGCTGAGGTAAGCTAATTAAGCTGGAGAAAAGGACACCTGAGACTCTCAGGACCAGCTTCCCGGTCAGGGTTTACACTAAAGACAGGCAAAACAATGGAAACAGATAAAACACATTCACAAACAAACTACTAAAGAAAAATGGAAGTATTAAGTATTGTAATGGACAACTGCCCCTTGAACGCATCAATTATAATTGAATAGCATAGGCTTTATTTAAATGTATTGCATCTATAATGAAAAAAGAATGTATATTTATTTAATTCTAAAACACAACTTCAGACACAATTAAAAAAAGATTATTATTATTATTATTATTATTATTATTATTATTAACTTCAGATTCAGCTTGCAGGGACGCATGTCGAGTCACAAAGGGGTTTTTATTGGCTTAAAGACAATTGGAAGGCAGCTGCCTCTTCCAGTGCTGCCAACAGCGGATTAACATTCCTCACTTATAACACTTTCACACACACACACACACACACACACACACACACACACACACACACACACACACACACACACACACACACACACACACACGTGAGATAATGAACGCAGGTTCAGATCTGCATTTAACCATTGATATTAGTAAAAAACCTTTTTGTGGTTGTCACCATTACTTAAGTAAACCTAGGAGAATGGATGAATGTATGTTGTTAAACCTAAAACGTGTGTTCAGCATTCATACCAAAGCTCCCACAGATCTTAAAGCCAGGGTATTAATCAAGCAATACATTATGTTAAGGAGGTTTCCCTTCTCCTCCGCTTGTGGTCTTATTCCTATCAAAGTCCCTTATATCAAGTTGCTCTACATCTCTGGAAAATGAGAAAGCCTTATTTCAGTTTGGGAAAGTAGCATTAAAATTATAGCTAAAATATGTATTCAGCAATAATCATTTATGGGTTAGCAATGGAGCAGTCACTGGGTGACAAAAGCCTAGTTGAGTGCCATTCCCATACCCATGAAACACTCTTCGTGTGTTAAGAGAGTTAATTATTATTTAAGAAAGATGCCTTGCACATGGGCGAACAGAGGAGCTCACAAACCACAGACAAAGACTGAAGCTAAACCCGCACAAGCAAACCACTTGTTCCAAATGACCATTCCCGCAGGAATTCAGCTAGGTGGACAAAACACGTTCTCTACGTTTACGAAAAAACCTGCATTCTCATGTCCAGTCCACATCATCTACACACTTTTACACAGTGCCTAGAACTGCCTGGCAAATTCTACAGCAAAGACATCCCGCGATGCTGGCGACAGAATAAAGGCAATTAAACAATGTTGGCACCATGCTTGGACAGCCAGGCAGCCATATGTCTTGCAAATTAACCTCCCACATAAGAGAAGACAGAGGCAGAAACTAGACTAGATTAGAATCACACACATTCTCCCTTTCTTACCTAGCTTCTCTTTGTGTTCAATCAGTTCTGCATTGTAGCCAATGTACAAGTCTCCTATTTTTCATGTATCCTCCATTAGTACCCCAGTGGCAGTGACAGCTAATTTGCACTCAAATATTTTAATTTAGATATGAAGTACTTACTTACTTTCATACTTGTGCCCTTGGCTCCCCCTGGGACCTTCAGTTATTGACGCCTTCTCCACATCTTTCTCCTGTGTGTTCTAGCTGTGGCCCGTCACCTCTATTTCAGCCTTCTACAAAGAAATTAAGTGGTATGTTTTAATTTGTATCGTGGCACCAGTGATGCTCAGTGCTACACATTTCCATGCATCTCTTGTAGGCTATAAAGAACTGAAAGAAAATCTGAATTTCTATTTGATTAAGAGCATCAAGCATGTGATCCGTGCAATAAAATACATTACATCTGTACTGTCTTTTTTATTTCTCCCGAGCACAAACTTGAGCCTCTTTTACCCATTCAGTGGCAAAAATAAAGGAAAAAGAGCATTCACAACACAAGAAATCTTTCTTGCAGGAAAGAAAATACATAGTTTTTGCTATATTAGCTGAATGGGTGATATTAAGAAAAAGGATGGTTGGCAGCAATGTTTTTCCAATCAAATTGGCTTTTGATTATATACATGTATCAACTGATTCTGGTTAAGCAAGAGCCTCCAATACGCTTTGATCTGGGGCATGCTGCTTGTTGTTACTTCAGTCACGCCAATAATCAAGTTTGTCCATCCATTCACTCCATGATGGAAATACTAAAATTTTATAGAGTTAAATTCACGACAAATCCAATGAGGAGCCGTTTATTCATTTCACAAATAAACCCCAGCCAGATACTATTGTGCCTGGACTGAAGGGAATCCTCTGGAAAGTGGTTCATTTCCAGAACCCTGAAATAGCTTAAAGGAAAATTCTGCTATCAGAAAGTTCTCAAATTGGGCAGCAGACACAGAGACTCCTAGGCAGAAAGTAAAAAAAGAATAGAGTTCATGTTCTTTGCTTATCCAGTGATCTTAAATATGCCATATCAAGGCAGAGGAAGAAAGTCTGCTATAGATGGCAGAGAACATAAATAAATAGTGTAGACAGGACAGACATACCATGCTGTAACTAATATATGCTAATGTGATAAAAAAAAAATAAAAAACAGTGTTTCTTAATGTTTTTATAAGATACTGTCTGGCTTATAAGATTAGCAACCAGTAAAAATAATGAAACCATGATCAGCTCTAGTCTAAAGCTATCTAAAGTAACCTGTGAAACATTTCTATGAATAAACGCACGCAAGTTTGCAAATACACAACCACTTACACCAGTGCATCTCCCTTTTGCCCTCTAGTTTCCCTCTCCTTAACCTGATATTCACTGAGAAACCCAAGAATAAATCATGATTAAATAAGGGTAATACGTCAATTTCATTACATGTCTGGTTAATTTACTCACTAATTGTTATTTCCTTTATTTATTTTTTTATTTTTTTGCTTTCATCCAGTTTCAGGTTGTTCAAAAATGTTCCAGTCGTGCTCCGGCCCAAACAACCAGTGGGTGATGAGTCAGGAAGATGATGTACCGGGTTTATATGATTCTGGACCACATCCACGTAGCTGGCCTGAGTTCTACCCTCCTCTGCCCAGCAGCACTGTTCATCATTCCCGCTCTCAGTATCCTTATGGTAGAGCCTACACCGCTGCACAAACCCCTGTGTGGCGCCAACCACAAAACACGTGGAAGGTAGGTACAACAGAATGTTACGGTCACACTGCGAGTCTATGAGTCTACAGCTAATGCCAGCGGCTTGGTGAGGCTGTAGTTATGCGCTGAGCTACAGGCTAACATGCTCACAATGCAATGTTAACATGCTGATGTTAAGCATTAGTAACATTTACTAATTAGCACTATACAGAAAGTACAGCTAAGGCTGATGAGAATGCAATTAGTTTTGCAGATATTTGGCCAAATAAACCAAAGCCTAAACCGTAATTAAAATGAGATTTCTTTGATGACAGCACTAGATTAATTGTTAAGAAAACCTCAGTTATTTATTACAGTTATTATCAATTTATCTCGAGGCAGATATTAACGTTTCATGGCAATCCATTCAATAGTTTTTGCGATATTCAAGGAACAAAGAAAAGTTCTGTGATCAGGTTCTACTTTTATAAAGATGTTTATACATATATAAATATTATGATATAAAGTATTTATCCCTATCTTCATCATCAACTGGTCTTCAAATAACTTCAATGTATTTCTTGGGCTTTGTTTTTTTTTTGTATGGCTCTCCCTTTGATCATCCTCAATCTCTTTACATTACATTACTGGTATATGGTATCCAGACAAAGAACTGATCACAATGCAACCAACTACCACCTCCAGTTTAAAAGGCCCACCATCAAAGTGAGTTTTACTTGCCCACACACCTCCCCTAATAGCCCATACATTATCACAGGTATATGATTACTGAGCTGTCAGGTTAAAACAATTTAGTCACATGGATAATTGCAGAGCTCAAGCAAATGCATCAACTGTCATAAATATAAAAACACCATAAGGTCGTAAACACAGCAGGGCTTCTCCTACCTACAGCATGTAAACAACATCAATGACGCATTGTTGTCGAGGCCTTTGAAAAAAAGGTTAACAAAACAAGGCAGTTACAGTGAAGATCATTGATCGATTGCAGACTACATATTTTATTGATATTACTCTCCTTAAATGCTGCTTTCAGTGGCAGTACATTTGTGTGCTTACAGTTTGTGTGCGACCATCTGCCACTGATACATACTGGCCCGATTGTGACCACATTGCTGTTGTTCACACATGTCGGGAACCATTTTTGAATGAACTTTGTGTTTTAGGGGTCATTTCTTTGGAATTCTGTCTCTGGGGATTGTAGCGCCATTGTCCAAGCAACTAAGAACCCCACACAATGCGCTGACAGATCACTGAGCCATAACCAGCCGCTGCAATTACTGTATGCCATTCGATGTATGCGTACTGTGTGGATTCATGTACTCCTGGATATATGTGCATTTTTCTAGATTGCACAAAGATTGCAGACCTCATTTGGGATTTAAAAGAAATCTGATCTATTTTCCTGCTTTGCTTTGATGCAAAAGTGAGACTGAATTTTGGATGTTTGGGATACATTGGGGCTGTTGTGAAAGGAGCCAAATGACTCCCAGATCGGCCGTAGTTGTCTCTCAGGCTTTATGGAAGGAATTTCTGGAAGGGAGATATGAATCAGACTATTAGAGGAGGAACAGAAAACATCCCTACATTAGATGGATGACTGATAGACTTCAAAGCATTGTTGCAGTATGTTTCTCACTTCTGTAGGAGGCCTTTCATGTGCTAAAGTTGCTCTGGAGTGTGGTGTGTGTGTTTGTGTGCATGTGCAAGTGCCTGTGGGTGTTTGTGAGTCGACTACTGCCTCAAGGTACAAGCTGCCTCCTCCAAAACCTGAGGAAGAGAGGTTAGGTAGATACAAGTAAAGGTGAAGGTGAGGAGATTCTTTCCCCAAATAAAAAGATCAGAATAGCTTCGAGATGCTATTAAGAAAAAATAGGTTTATTTAGGTTTGCTAACACGCTGCTGTTTTAATGAAATTTGGCACTCTTCAATCATAATCAATAATAACAGGTACTAACAGGTAACATTTCCTATGAATTTCCAGAAAATGTATATTTAGTTAATATTTGCTCACCAGGTGCTCACTTTTTATAAATAAACCATTATGCGCGCACAGCAGGGGTAGTGAAAAACATGTTGCAACAACGTCAGGAAGGTTAATTATACAAATTCTCAGCACTTGAAACAACTTGTATTAAACCAGTCAAAATACAGTTTGAAGGTGAATTTGTATGCTGCACTTTTTGCCACATCTGTTTGAGTCAGTCAGCTAAATTCCAGTGAGAAACTGCAGCAAGTAGAAATGATAACCAAGACTATAGACAGTTGTAGTGAAAAATAAACTGTGAGTATCCCAAAATACCAATCAGTAGCACGGCCTAAAAGCCCAGAAGCCACGTTAACGTTAGCATAACCAAAAGTAATATTTGCATACAGGAGGAAATTCCTGCACACAGCCACACAGGATTGTGAAACGAGACTCTGCACACATGTTCAACATTTTGTTCCTAAAAGATTCTGCCACCTCTATTAGCTGTAATCAAATCCCATCCTAAAACTCTAAACTTTAATCAAACTGAATACCAAAGCGTTGAGAAAGAGAAAACCAGCAAAATAATGAACATTTTCCGCCCATTTCTTTTGCGATTTGTGTAATTAGGGGTATGAGTAGGGTTATAATTGTCTCCTCTTAACCTCTTAGTCCTTGTCGTTTGTTTTCTACCCCCCTCATGTAATATTGTAGTACATTCTGTAGGTTCTTTCTGAAAAAAAATTGCTTGTTATACAATACTCTCAGTGTGGCGTTAGACCAGCAGTGTTCCGAATCCAAATCTGGTGTGTTCTGAAACTGCTGTCACATACAACATTGCGAGTAGCACCACAACTCAAGGTTTGTTTGTCTAATGTCCATGGCAGAGCCTGTGAGTCACGGTGGAAACAGACACATAACTCTGGCGTGTTGTCGGGTGGTGAATCAAGTCATGCGAAAATGTCTACAAATTCAGTCGGCCAGCTTGTACACACTGTTGATATCAAAGAGAGACACGCAGTGGTTTGTTTTAACTGTAATTTTATATGCAAACACACTCAATTCAACCTTAAAATAGAACAAATGACTTATCCATATTGGAAAATCCTTTGTCAGTCCCTCCACAAGGTCGGCCACAGCTCCATTATGACTAGTGAGACATTCAGTGCATAAAAACACTTCAGTGGAGCAGGTGTTGGCCAAAAACAGTAACTTACACCTGAGCCCTGAGGTCAGGATTTGGATTATGCCACCCTGAGACGTGAGATGGTGCGTAAGGAAGAAAAACGGTTAAAAAGCTGTGCGAAAGGGGCACTGTGGCTGATGCTAATGCAAAGATGGAAAATGAAAGTGAGAAACTGAGATACTAAGGGGAATGGAGAAAGAAAAAGAAAAACTAAAGAAGGAAGGAGGGAAATTACAGACATTTTAGGAGGAAGGAAAAGGGGGAGGAGACAGCCTGAGGAAAAAGGAAACAGCCGAGACTTAGCCAAGATTGGTGTGAAGGAAGAGAGGAGAAGAAATCAGAGGAATGCGTGAGACAGGGAGAGAGTAAAAAGAGGAGGGTGTCAGGGTAGCAGGGACACTAGCAAGCCAAAGCATGGGAGACCAGCGGTGATTGGCCTGGACCACCCATCTGGACTGGCTGAGTGCCTGGGCTGGGCTTGACGGCTGTTTGCCTGCTAGACCGAATGCATGGATGAATGACTTGGGGGATAGAGACATACAAGAGTCCCGTGTAATGATTCAGATAGAACAATGTGCTGGAGACGTTAAATATGTCAATGGAAAACACACATGCTATCACCAGCAACTGCACGCAATTAAGATTCATTCTATGTACGAGATATAAGTTTGGCAAGGCTCAGCTGGCTCTTCATGTGTTGTTCAAGTCCCCTGAAAATCTGTAGGCAACTCCCTGACCCCGAAATGCAGGGTGGTCATAGCAAAGACTCCCACATACCTGCCAACTTTTCAAAAAACCTTGGAGTGAGATTTTGTCGGGGGTGACCAAAATTATGCCACGCACACAGCCACACAAGTTGGTGGCTCAGATATCAGAGAATTGGAATTCATTTGATGTTGTACCCATGTTGTACCCTGCATTCTGGTGGTTTGTGGGGAGGCCCAAAGCCGCTGATAGGGGCAGCCTACTGGAGATGGACAATATTGATGACGTTCTGAGAAGCAGACATAGCTGAAGGTCCACCCCCAGGAAATTTTGGATTAAGTAGATGTGATTTCCTGCATTCTAGTGGATTTTTGGGTGGTCTGCTAAAGATGTGCAATACCTGAACTTATTCTGAGTCATGTTCGGCATCATGACATGTAGGGCCTTCTAGACTTGAGCTGAACATTCAACCAGAAAACTATTGTTGTGCCTAAATGACTGCCTGTATCACAATAAAGCCTTATTCATAGACCAGTGTTTAAGATTTGACCTAGGTACCTGTAGGTTGATTGATATTTTGATTAGAATGGTATTAAACTGAGTAAATAAACAATGCAATGAGCTGATATTTTGAGCATGCAGTATACCACTAGGTTAACAAGGTGCTCTCCTGCTGCTTGTTATGACAGCTTTCACCACACTAAATCATGTTCACACGCACAAACAAATCATTTATATCAAGATTTAAAGTTTAAGAAAGTGAGTACTCAACATTTCATTGTCACATACCTAGTCTCAGCTCAGATCAAGGACGAAATTTTGATTTGTTTGATTATGTTTATGTCTTTATTTATAGAGACAGCTGCAGGGGGACAGTGATGGCGGGTGGAGAGAGAGGAGATGGCACGCAGCAAGGGGCAGCAGGTCGGATTCGAATCCGCGCCGCTGCATTTACCCCTATATATATATATATATATATATATATATATATATATATACATATATTTTCTAGTTTTCTATTGCTACTTTTACGTTTATTCTTCCCTTTTTTGGTTTGACTGGTTGTAAAGCATGTAAATGTAAATATAGAAAAAACATTCTGGACACACGCACGCACACACGCACATGGATACCGATTCAAACGTGAATGTAAATTAAACCTCTGATATTACCTGGGCAACTCCAGCGGTGTGCGAGCAGATGGAGTGACAGCGGGGACGGCCAATCACACATGAAACGGCAGAGCCAATCGAGGAGCTTGTGGGCGGTCTAAACTATGGGTAACAGCAGAGAATGTCTAATATGTCGTAGACGGGCTCTGGTAACAGGCTTCAGCTTGAGCGGCCGTTTTCCTCTTGGTCCTAGTGCTCAGGGGACCGAAACGGCCCAAGATCGGGTGAAAACAGGCAAAACCGTGTGGCACACGGCGAAAGCGTGAGAGTTGGCAGCTCTGTGGGACTCCCATGTAATTTGAAAGAAGTTATATGATAAATTATTTAATATTACATAAATATAAATAATAAAAACTATACTGATGCAAGATTCCCTATTCTATGTTTTGTATCTACTTTCCAAATTAACAATAGTCTAGATTAGTCACTTTTTTGTAAATCTTCAGACACAACAAAAAATGTTTATAATTACAATCCATTTCCAGTTTGCAATGTGACCATGAACCTCTCATACACGAGCACAGTAGCTATCGTGAGACAGTCCAAAAGTGGGCAAAGAGTGGGAAGTTAGATTGATGTATAATTTCTAATTAGATTTGTCTAAAAAAAAAAAAAAGCTACTTATTAAATAGCAGCCAATAGTTTTGGGACATTGTTTACACACTGACTGCACTAAACCTGGTTTTAGACCCTTTCTGCATGCACAACTAGCAGTCTGATTTACACAGCGTACTGTAAATTAAATTAGCAAATTAAATTAAGCTTCAGACTTAAATTGTGTTTTCTATGTGACCTGAAGCAATTATCCCTAAAGGTACAAGAGTCTCACTGTTTTTCCTCAGATCACCCCTAAAAAAGTAGAAGGTAATGCGCTGCAGTTAGGAAGCTAATGGAGAAGGCTTTTTTAAGTTGTTGGCATGTCATTAACACATGTAAAGGAAACATTGTTTTATTCTTTAAACATCATGTAACTCACTAATAACTCACAGCCACCTTAATGCTCTGACAGCATGTATGTGAAATTAGAGAAGTTCTGGGGCCTCAAATAACAAGATTAAAACCAGTCATAATTCTAAGTATGGAAAAATGATGCTATCACTATTATAATGGATAGATTAATTTAATCATTATCTAGTGTAATACATGCATACTTACAGATCTTATTTTAGATCAGAGGCAATGAATATCAATCCTTTCCTCAGTAAAATAACATTTAGACACCATTATAACCACCTTTTGATGTTGCCTATGATAGAAATTTCAGACAAATATTTGCCTGATTAGGTGATGAAATTGCTCTCTTTTGGAGAGATTTTCCACAGAGGTCTTTCCTTTGACCCCTTCTGATATAGCAGGGTTATCTAAGACATTAATAGGATTAGACAGAAAGGCCCTCCAAATGTCTTATGTTCAGTTCTTTATTGTCTCATATTGGACATAACTCCTTCCTAACAACACACACATGCATACATCACCACCCCTCCAGCTCACCCTTGACCTCCTCCTACACCGATTGTTCTTAAAACAGCAGAGATCAAGCCAATGGACTGTCCCGATAATTGACACACAGAACCAAAACACATGCCACTTCTGGATAAAACATATCATAATCCCTTAAGGTGGGGGGGGTTTCAAGGCCACCAAGATAGCTATTCACAGCATCCAGACACATGTAGAGACCTCCGGGAAAGACATTGTGAGGTGTTGGTATGAGGCTTGGTATGACACTCCTGGGAAGAATGGTAATTAGTAACGAAGAGGAGAGTACACTCTAGGGCATACATGTGGAAACACGGCATTGACTAATGCTACTAACGGTAGGGAGCAAGTAAAGACTTTGCATTTTAGGAACAAGCTTGTTCTTGCTCTCGCTGCCACTTAAGCAGGAAAGCATATAAATATCTCTGCTGATTTACACAGTGATGGTCAATGCTCTACCTTGATCATTCAAAATATTAAAGATGTCTTTCTTAATAGCACAATTTTCTGACTCCAACACACTGCACAACAGTTCAAAACGATACAACCCTGTCTCAGACAAATTATGTTCATATACACCTAATTTAGAACAGCAAATGTGTTTGGAAGGAAATGTAAGGCTGACCAGATTAAATTTCCTTAGAACATAATGAGGAATATTTATAATTAACGTATCTGGTAAGTTGCAATAATGTTGATACTGATCATATTAGTCAAATATTCACTGACAGTTAGGGATGTAACGAAACACTTAGTACATATCATGATCCAACCAGCGATTATGTCACCACAGTGTAAAAATAATACTATATAAAATGATACAGGGTTTTACTGTGATACAGGATTCCACAACTCACAGTATCACTGCTGCAATCATGACATCTTTCGTCACTAAGATCGCCAGGCGGACATTACAAATGTGACGTTCACGTTAAAAGTATTCTACCAGGAATGTACGCTTGCACGTGTTTGATTGGGCCTAAAGTTAATAAGGGGGCTGCTGTTTGTCTGAACATCGCCAAAGTCTGCTTCTTCATCTATACCATCAGTGGGGGCTAGTGATTGTTATCTGGACACACCTTATCAGTTAACAGGAAATGTAATGTCCCAGCTATTTTGGCCATTAAATGCTCATTCTATAGCGGGTGTCTGGGGCCTCAGACTGGCTCCCAATTGATTTTTTTTTTTTTACAAATTTAGATTGAAAACCTGATTGCAAATTTGCCATTAGTATGTCTAGTTAATTGTTTGAGGATGTTTTTTTTATTACTTGACCTGCTTTGCAAAGCTTACAGTGATGCCTTATTTAATAGTTGCCCTTTGATCAGGAAATATTTTTTTTAAATGTATTTAGCAACTAAATTATTAATTCCTACATCAATTGGCATCTACATTATGTGCTGTATGAATCATATTCATTTGTATTACTGCCTCAAACAAAGATACACGCCTAAAATAATATTTCAAAATGTTTCTTTATATCTCACAGAGGTTGATGGGATAAGTGTTCAAATGATTAGGTTTTGTGTGGATAGGATGAAGCAGTAAAGCGATCAGTGACATGGTAAAAGGCCATTGTTCTCGGTGTATTAAGAGACAACTGTTAGTAATTATCTTAACAGCATGGGCCTCATGAAGTCCTCTACTCTCGAATCCCACACTTATCCATCCCCATCTCTTTTACATCTACGTCTTCCTTCCCCTTGACCACCATGCCAAACATTACTAGAAAGTAGCCTAGTTTGTGCCCTGCAGCAGTGCTTTTTGGACCATGGTCCTTCTTCACAGTTTTCGCTGAGGTTTATTATATTTGGGTGACAAGACTTTGACTGATTTGTTTATTAATCACAGGCAAAAAAATGGAAGCTTATGTGGCATTCACACCATTTTGGCTGCACAGGAAAGCCTACCTAATTATTCAAACTTTGGCATTCAGGCATTCTTCCAAGGTTGTTATGGTAAACAACCTTGACTAACAAATGTAAATGACGACACAGTAGTGTTGAAACGCTGGTCTGTTTGCACTATTGAAGGCCGCAAATCAGGGTGTGTGCTCTGCTCTTGGTTGATATATGTACACACATCTTGTTAGTTATTTAAAAACAACATTTCCTATCAAAGTTAGGAAATACAGCTGAAAATGAATATTACAACCTATAGCTGAAACCTGTAAGCGAGAAGAGCCACATAATATATGAAATGTTCATTAAATGTATCTGTTACCAGCTGTAGCTTCCTTCACCAGCTACTTATTCCAAATACTGAAGGTCCAGATTTACAAGTATTAAACTGATCAGATTAAACTCTTATTAATAAAAGTGTGACTGGGAGATTAACATGAGTTGATCAGCTGGATCATTTCTCAAGAGAAGAGTCCCCATTACAAAACACACAAAACAGTTGTACAGTGGTGCTCCAGGTACTAACAGATAGGTCTTTCACTCACAAAGAACCTTTGGCTGAATACAGACACCAGCTGCAGAGAGCACATTTACCACAGAACAGCCAAACTTTTCATTTGAGCCATTACAGAGTTAACGTTAGTCAGCTACAACTGATCTAATCTGCTGCTGGGGATGTCTGCCATTTTAACCAAAGACAGTCGATATTCGACTAAAATGAGAAACGTCCTGGGGCGCCCTCGCAGCTGAATGGAAATAGCGAATGCCAGATAACTGTGACATCCACAGTTTGATTAAGGGAGAGATAAGAAAAATAAATTTGTTAGCTTTATGTCATTTGTCGACTGGGAACCAGGTCCAAAGTGGAACTGGCTATCCGAACCCGTCCTGCAATATAAAAAATGAATGCATTGACAGTATTGACGTTCACTGCAATGAACTGTTTCACTGTCATAAAAAAAAAACTTTACATGCATGAAAAACTTATTTTGTTAGCCTTTAGCTGACAATAATATTGTATTAAACCTCCTGAAATCTAGATAAACTGTTACAAAACGTCATTCAAGTGGGTAAAAACTTTAATTTACTCTCCAAGTTAACAACATGCATTGTGGCTGTTAGCTACCTGTACAACTTTTAGATTTACTGAAGTCCTCTTTCACCACTGAGCCACACTTCCTCTGATACTGATGCCATCAGGGCTGAAACCCATGCACCTAATACAGCCATTCATCCAACCATTCAACCCTGGGCGTCACCGGGGCCCCTGCATACTCCATAGCCTTTATAAGATTAATGCAATGGATGGAGCAGGTGTCTGCCAAAATTCCATTCCTATTTAAACCTCCAGGCCCATACCGGCAACCTAATCCTATTAGGCCTAATTGAGTGAAGTCGACAGTCTTTTTCAGTTAAACTAAGTTCACGCACTAATAGGATTCAAAAGAAGGCAAAAAATGGTACAATGTGTAGAGACTAGTAGTGTTGGTGTGTGGCTAGGGGAAGTGGACAGTGTGCTTCAGGGAGCAAGTAAGCAGGGACTGTGTGTTGGGACCAGAAGAGGCTTCCTGCTGGGTTTGGAGATCCATGTTTAAGGAAAAGGGAGGGTGTGGGCTGGAGGTCTCCCCGGAGGCTATGTAAGCTCAGAGGGGGGAACAAGAACAACATAATTGGTATTCTTGAACCCCTAGTGTGGCTGTGTGTGCTTCTGTATGTTTGTGTTTATAAGCAATGTGTGGCAGACTGTGTGATGTATCCTTGGATACTTTAATAAGCTTCTAGGGTGTAAAGTATCATATTCATGTGTATCTGGGAGTTTGATACAATAGCATGTACTGCAAAAAGCTTAAACTCTCTTTGGCTGATTATGGGAAATAAAGCCAAACCAGCACTTTCTGTGTTAATCAATGTCCTATTATTTATACAAGGATACACTTTTGCATCAAAAACATTCTGGTAAGAAAGTGGCCACAAGATTTGATCTACAGTGAAACACCCTCAGGCCAAAAGACAGTAAGAAATATCAGACTATGCCTTAAAAAAATCAAAAAGGCTTGTCATCTCATTGAATCCTTCTTGTTTTTGGCTTGTGGCTACTACATGATCTTATCAGGGCCCTTTGTTAACAACATTTCCCCTTTGTTCCCTGCTGAAAGACAAGATGAGCAGTCGTGATAGGCAAAGCTTCACACACACACATACACACCAAATTAAGGAGGTCACCGCCAGTGGCATCAGTGACACAGACATGGCCTGAGGACCTAACCTTTCAAGGCTGCCCATGGCCAGAGGTGCAACATGGGACTCCCTTTGAAGAAAACACATCCAAAAGGACTTCAGAGACAAAAGGTTAGCATAGGCTTCCTTACATGGCTTTCAAGGACAAATAAACAACAAAGGGACGGAAGAGGTAGTTGACATCTAACTGGAAGTGATAAAGCAGATGTAATCAAGGTTTTTAAAGTAATAGCACTGAGTTAACAGATTAATGATGGTTTTATTATTACATGATACTGATTTCTCACAGCAGTGTTAATTTTGGCACCTACTTTTTGTTGTTTGTTTTAGCGCATATTAGCCATTTGTTGGCCAGTGGTGTTAATATTAGTCTAAATTTAGGGCCTGTCCTCACGAATAAGTTTTTCTCAAATCCGGATAAATACTTCATCGTATCGGCCTCGCGTCAAGACGGATACGGTGTTTTCGGGGTGTGAAAACGTTATTTTTGGGAAACAGGTCCCAGAGTGGGAAAATCCGAAAACGCCGGATTGCCCGGAGTTGTCTGGACGGCGAAAACGGATTAGCCCCGCCTCTCTAGCCTTTAACCTCAGCCGCCGCGGATTACTACTACTTGTCTGTAAACAGCGCATGCTCCATGGCTTCTCTTCCGGTTTTAGTGTATTGGTGTGGCGTTTCAGTGAATCCGTGTGGACGCAGATATTTCTGGAAATGACGCCTAGTTACTTCAGAAAGTAACTATTGCGTTACTTTCAAGTACATTTTTAAATGCTCAAATGTGACCCAACCTCCCCCCCTCTTTAACGGAACTTAAAATACATGTGCATGTTCAATTATTTATAAATCTGAATATTATAATGAAATGGGCACTTAATACAATACATTACTAACAGAAACAATGTACACAAATCTAAACTATTTTAATGTTGCTGTGGGACAAAGTGAGACTAGCCTCTAATCAAATGCCATGTATGTAGATATTATGTTCATATAGTGGATCGATACAAATAACACAATAGGTGCTTTGGAACTTTTGATATTTATTGCCCCTAAACAGGCCACAATTCGGCAAAATTAAATGATGCTTGTTAAGCACTATACCAAAAATAAATAACAAATATATACACTCTTTGGAGTGCAAATAAAAAAAAACTTCAGACAATTGGTAGAAAAAGTAGAACAGTGTAACAATATGAGGTGCTTTCAATCTAACTGAAAAGTACAATGTATAGCAAAACTAAGGAATCCAAATATAAACAGGTAATACATAAGAAATAAAAAATACATCTCCATAAAAATAAATCTCTTTCTCTGGCTATTGACAATCTCACTTCAAGAGGCTGCAGCCAGTCAACAAATAAATCTAAATTAAATTATGCTCTTTAAGCAATGTACCAAAAATTTATACAAACAATATATACACTCTTTTTAGTGCAAATGTCTGATGAAAAAAACAGCTTCAATTGTAGAAACACGCCGCATTTTTGGCAGTAACGGTAACGGCGTTATTAAGATGGGAAGAGTAATCAATTAGATTACTCATTACTGAAAAAAGTAACGCCGTTAGTAAAGCCGTTATTTATAACGCCGTTATTCCCATCACTGGTTTAGATAGATAGTTTTTGCACTAAATTTATTTTATTTTCATGCATTTTTAGGTCTTCTAAGCAATCTTAGACTACAGCTTTTACCATGGTTACAGATTTTCTATTGCATCATCGTTTGTGTTGGCAAACGTAATGGTTCACAGATACAGATCAGAACAGTATGCTATTAGAGTGAATGGCATTACAACAACCTGCGTAATGTTACAAATTGAATCAGTATAGTACATAGCCTACATATCTGCATACATGTTGGCTAGTATAAATCTAGTCTGTTAGTTAACATATTTTAATTATCATTAGTTCGTATCATTGTTTGGTTATTATCTTCAGTCTTCATTGGCTGAAAATCGCATATGGCCAAAGATTCTTATTTCCTAGAACCTAAACAATACAAAAATGTAATAAGTTACCTCGTTCACTATTGAAATGTTAAATGAAAGTCCTATTATTGAATCAAGGAAGGATAGGACTGATGGGACTAATAATTTCAATCAAGAAAATGACCCCTAAATCAAATAAAGTTGATTTGGACCAGAAACCAATGAGATTTCCTACTAAAAACTATTCTAATAGCTCACGTTTTCTTTTCTTTTCTTTTCTTTTTTTTTATAGTGTAGCGTGCTGTGGAGTCTGCCTTAAGAGACCTTTTAAAAACAATAACTTTTTTATACAACTCTCCACATTCATGGTTCAGATTAAGGGAATTATAAACTGCCTGACAGATAATTAAACCATTATATGTTGTCTATTCTCCTAATCATGTTAAAGATGGGTTGCCCTCATAGACGTTTCCTAATCTGATAACATTTCTCCTTTTCTTCTGATATGACTTGTAGAAAGGCATTCCCTTTGTTTTCTGGATTTTTGTGGAATCCAGTTTAAATGTCGATTAGTTTTTCTTCCAAAGCAGTCTGCAATACCAGTTTTTCCACAGGAAGGACAGGGGAGAACAAAATAGTGACAACAAGAATATGCAGAGTATATGCCTAAATTAAAGGTTATGCCATATCGCTTCCATATTAAAAGATAAGTGCAAGATATTTTGTAAAAATGTGGAAACAGTGACGTGACTCACAATAGTTTATCTTCATCCTAAACTAAGTAATGCGTTTCCAATGACCCGTTAAAATGGCTCAGACTGTGAAAAATCCAGAGGCACAAACTCATGGCAGCAGTTATGGGAACTTTGGAAACAAGACTTGATTCAGTTTGAAGATCAATGTTTAGAAAAGGGGAGTGTATTTTTGTGAAAAAAAAACACAAAACACAAAACCAAAGATATTATGTAAATGATTACCACCTTAGCTGTGATTAGCAAAATCGTAGAGGAAGTAATCATCCATGTTTTTCAAGTATAAAACTTTTTGATTTTTTTGAAGAGAGCTGAGAAAATCGATACCACTCTCATGTCTTTACACTAAATATGAATCTACAGCCAACTGTCGTTAGCTTAGCTTAGCATAAAGACTGAAAACAGGGAGGGAAAGCTAGCCTGGCTCTGTCCAAATGTTAAAAGATATGCCAGCTTCTCTAAGGCAAATTAACATGTACAAACTTGTTTGTTCAAACTGTACAAAAACCATTGTGTAAAAACAACCATTTATGGTTAAAGAAATAGCCTGATGTCTTGGCTGCACTTTAACCTTAGAAGACCCATACTGTCCTGAGACATCCTCGCCAAAATACTACGTATTTGTTTGTGTGTGTGTGTGTGTGTGTGTGTGTGTGTGTGTGTGTGTGTGTGTGTGTGTGAGAGAGAGAGAGAGAGAGAGAGATATTCCAGTGATGAAGACTGAACTATGAAAAGGAGGGAGGCGAAAAAAGAGACACAGCTTACTTAAAAAAAAAAAAAAAAAATCAAAGAATTGGAATAATTGGCATAATTCAAGGTGGCTGGGCACAGTCAGGGGGAGTGTCAGTGTTGGGCGAATCTTTTGCCATCCTCAAAGAGAGACGGTCTGCACAATTAGCCACGCGAACTCTGACCCCGCTCAGAATAATTAATGAATAACAGAAGGGATAAAGACAAAAGGCGCAGAGCGGTCTGGTTGAGTGGCGAGCGAGGGTAATACATCAAAGAATGCCGTTAATTGGCCCTGTGGCTTTCATTCTTTGCCCTATTTCTTTCAATTCATTGACTCAAAATAATGGGTTCAGGTTCATTATCAACAGGTCGTAAGCCCTGGGAGTGCCAAAATTCAACAGGAGAGTCAGGGGTGTGTGTGAGTGTGTGTAAGCTTGTAAGTGCATGTGTACAAAAATTGTGTGTGTGTGTGTGTGTGTGTGTGTGTGTGTGTGTGTGTGTGTGTGTAATGGCTTAGCTTTCGCCTGGCCCCCCAAAGTCCTGACGACATCAATTCCACACAGGGAAAACTAAGAGTTGTATAGTTGGGTTGAAAAGAGAGCAACAGGCCGCGATTATCAAGGTCCTTTTAGTTGCGCAAGAGCATACAAGTATAGTTTTTATCGCGGGTGCAACAAGTGTCGTCACAATGCTGGAATATAACTGGTACGGACAGGTAAGTGAAACTGACACACCTATTCCTGTGAGGACGCTTTCAGAAGCAAACTCAGTGTTGACGATCACAACAAGATGATGCTTATATGATGCACAGCGTAAAATAATCAAATCATTTTCAAAAATTGCAGGCTTCCAACTATATTTCCATGACTTCAAATCAAATTTCCAAACAATATGTTCGTGTCATGTGTGCTTTAGATAAAGAGTGCCCTTGTTTCAGATAGCTGTAAAAGGACTATGACGAGTCTATTACACGTAAAAAATAAAATGAAATAAGCACCCATGTCGAATTTAGGGCTGCATAATGTAAATTTAAAAGGCATTAAACTCAATCAAATTCAGAGTGGTATTAAAATAACTCAACACTGAAATGTCTGTGAGAATGATAAATACCAAACTAAACAGAATCAAAGCATAGCACTGCACTACAAATCTGACAGGAATACAACTTGATTAAAAAGTAGCGGAGGCACTGAAACTGATGACGTAAGGAGCAGAGAAAACATTACTATCGTTATTACAGTACTGTCCAACTCTCTGTATGGGTACATACACTTGAAAATATGTACTAGGTGTTAATAATATTAAATAATAATAATAATAATAATAATAATAATGTGATACAGGTACAAAAATTACAAAAACTTTGAAATCTGAGAATTTGTTTGTTTGTTTGTTTGTTTGTTTTGTCCAGTAAAAGCCACATATGTCCAGATTCTGTGATTATTGGCTGTGAAATTTTGTATGTGACATGAAACATTAAAAAACCCATTGGATTCTCAAAATGTATGGCAAAAAAATAAAATACTGCATTAGATGAAAACAGAACGCTCATAAAAAAAGACAATTTTTCAAATCATAAATTTGGTGAGAACTTTAAAGGAATGAAATGTAATTTAGCTGTTAATGTTGATACTTTTACTCTTAATAAAGCACAAAGTAAACAGTAACAACAGCACACATTCTGTCTTGAGTTCACATTTTCACACCAGTATCATGTGGAAATGTTTTTGGGTGGATTTATGTATTCAGGGTGTATTATGTATTCATTATTAACCCATTTAATCCCACTGCCAGGTATGATACAGGTAGTGGGATTAAAAGCCCCAGGTCCTGGCAAAAACCCACAGGTCATGTGAAATTACTCCCACTGACATTCAGAACCAGACACACCATGAAAGAGTAAGGGGTAGGAGGGGTGGCTAACTCAATCACCGTAACTTTGACTGCTCACGGCGGCACGTGATTTTGTGAGAAATACCTCACCGCTTATTACACTCTAAAATATTTCAGCCATCCTCTTGGCCGACCACAGCAGAGTTCCTTCTCTCTGCTGGTCCTTTAATTGCCATACGAAAGGTTTCCCATACCTGAGTGAGCCATGTCAAGCAATTAATACCCTGAAATACGCCTTTTAAGTGAGTCTTTTGGTCTCTGGGACTCCCCATTGTGATGAAACGATTGGTGTCGTCTCACGTTAGCCTCGCACAGGTGCCTTCTCTGCCTGCACATCAGATCATTAACATAACCAGAGATGGAGGGATATAGATAAAAAGATAGACAGGGGGAGTGAGATAAGGTGTAGATAGAGGGAAGGAGCAAAGGAGAGAGAGGGAGAAAGTGAAAGGATAAATCAAGATTATTTGCTTTGGTGGGACTTGCTTTAAGTCTTTCCTAAGCATAAAATGCACTCATGAACTCTGGATAGTTCAGACACGCACAAAAAAAAAAGAGGGCTGTTAATGTAGGCTATGCAGACTCTATTCACAATTTGCAAAAGCTCAAAGGATCAAAGGATTTTTCACATTTTAGTCCAGAAACTACAAATCACGTTCACTGACAACCATTTTCCACAACTCGCAGTGATTGGTCTCCATATACATTTATATTTACGGCATTTACTTTTTGTCAAAGTTACATTATAATCATGTTATACTAAAGATAAAAGGATGGACCAGTGGCATTCTTAAAATTCTTGCTTGGTGGTGTGTTCAAGGACATTCAAAGATCCAAGACTTTTAGTGCATTATGTTCAATAGCTGCAATATTAAAACATTACCCAATAAAGATAATATAACTATCCCAACTCTCTGTAACTATAGATGTTCTGTGTAATGCATATGTGAGTTTGAATAAGATGATTTCTATAATGATTTATGACTTCTGTAACATGTTGAAATGAACCAAGACCAATGGCTGTTTGAAATCAATCTAAAAACTTGGTAAACTGTAATGTACATACACATATACAGTGTGTAGTTAATGGACTAAAACATGCGCAACCATCAGCAAGGTCATTTAATCCCTAATGCATTTGCACTGTTGCAAACTGTGCACACTTCTATGTGCACAGTTTAGATCATGTTGCTCAGTTGAAAGTGATCAGATGTGATTATTAATTACAGAATTAAAACAAAGTTTCATTGTAATTTCAGGTTCACTGATGAGATCTTTAATTGTGAAAATGTCACAGACTGCAGGAGAAAAAAAAACAGTAAAGCAACATTGGTTTCAGTTCATGCATGGATTATCAACGCATAAGTAGAATAAATGCAACGCATGCTTGAACATTGACACTGGTGGGAGCAGAGGAGAGCAGTGTTCAGAGAGCTTAGTCAAAAACATCTCCGACGGATAGCGGATGTAATTCAGTGCAGTGAAAATGAGCATATTTAAGTAAAAGAACCCCCTAATGTTCAAATGTTTAAACTTCACTTAGATGTTTGACCTCTGTACAGTATAATGTCCATGTAGAGTTTGATACAAGAAGGCTGTTTTCACATTCAGCTGCTGAAGGGGGGAAAGTTTCTCTGTGCTCACCTTAATCTGACTTCAACATGTACATGATTTTGTAACATCAGAACTAGTCTGGGAACCAATCATGGTCCAGTATGCAACTTACACAACTGTGAGATGGAAAGTTGAAATCTCTAGTGTTCATGTTTTGAGATTGGACTTTTTAGTGAAGTAGGCAACATTTATTTTTAAAATAAAACATATTTGCATATTTATAGATTATGGATTTTTTAAGAAGGGTTTAACGAGGCAATTCAACTTTCTTTGGAAGAAACAAATCTGACAAATTATTTTGTTTGTCTGTATGTATTTATTGGATTTTTATATGTCTTAAAATATCTGGATGGGATATAACAGAAGCACAATTGGCATGTCGAGTTGCTGTAACTGCATTATAAAATATAATCGTTCACATATTTTTCTCATAATCCTAAAGGATAAAAGGATTATGGTTATTTTCCTGACAGTGAGGGAGGAGAGAGGGGTGGATTGAAGATCATACAAAGCACAGGACTTTGGCAGCAGAGGTCTTGTCCTAACACTACTGCCAGACAAGAATGTCGATTAAGCTCAATGACAACTTTTTTTTTTATGTTCAATACTAGTGTTTTTAACATTTGCTTTGGCATCTATGGTATTAGACAACTAAAACACTAAGGATAGGAAAAGATTTTGGTTATGGTTAATGTTGGTCAATGGGAAGCAAACTCACCCTACTTCCTGTACTGGTACTTAACATTGGCAAAGGACATATATCGGAGTCGTCCAATATGGATGTTTTTCCTTGGTATTCCTGGGCTGTTTTTAGGTTTTACAAGGTTTTACAACACTTGGTTACGGTTAGGGAAAGAAATGGCTGCTAGCAGACTTACACAGAGGCTCCCACTCTTACTATCGGATGTACAAATAAAATAGACAGTCATGTCAGAGGTAGACAACCATCCTTTATGAAAGTGTAGGTGATGTTTAGTTGCATTATCTTGGTTCAATTCGGGGTTAAAATCATTCAAGGTCCATGGGTAAAGCTAACAAAGGACCAGTTCTGAGTTCTGAGAGCAACTGTTCAGCTTTGGTGGACCGTATTTGGTGAAAAGAAGAGGCTGGCATGTGCATCGGAGGAGGCACATGGTCGTCTAGCACGGCGAATTAGAAATGATAAGAGAAAACTCTGTAACACACTTGGAACTGGCACTGACTAAATGATGGAGAAACTAAATTGAACTCAGGCACAGCTAATTACCCAATTAACCCGAGACTGGCAATTGGAGTGATGAGAGAGGACGACTGGCAGAGCAGCATGATCCAATAAAGTAACCGGAAAATAAATTTTGAAAAAAAAAAATCATATTGATTTTATTAACAAAAAAAGAAGATTTATGTGCTCTTCGATACACTGATTTAGATTTGGGTGGAGATTTTTCAACAAATTCTCAGTATAAGGCTGCGTGCTGCACGTTGTATTTAGAGAACTGCTGTATTTGGATTTAAAGTTTGGGAAAAGAATATGATCATAACAGTGCATGAGAGAGAGAATCAAGGTAATACACAAGAACTATGTTGTAATGACATAATCCGGATGCAGGTCAGAGTAAAAATTTAACAGACCTGCATATGATAAAAGCCTGAGCTCTTCTGGCCTTTCCCTCTCACTCCCCTCACTTTCATTCTTGGTCTTCATCTCATGCACTGCTGGGAAGAGGGGCACTGCCTCCCTTCGTCACAGAAGCTCACCCGTTCAAACGGCAAGGGCACAAAGATAGCCGGACAGAGCAAACAAACAGCTCTTTGTCCACAGCACAAACCATACATTATTATTTCTAGCAAGGTCAGAGTTGATTTCATTTTCTGCTTAGTTCTCATTAAACAGCTATTGCATTATTTAATTTTCCACAATTAAGTTAAGGGGTGGGAAGGGGATCAATACATCTCCACCAAAAGCTTTTGAACAGTGGCTTACAAATTTAGCCCACAAATGCACTTTATGTTGGTTAGGGAGAGTAGCATCCTCTTTTTTGATGCGATGTTAAGATTCAAAGGTCAGAGGAGCTGCATTGAAATAGTTCTGATTTTGATCTTCACTCTATTCAGTTGCCAGTACTGAATCTTAATCAAAAATATTTTTTCTTTGAAGTTCTCTTAGGATTTGTACAAAGATAAGTAAGTTCAAAGAAAACATAAACACTCACTCAAATCATTCACTAGTCGCTGAATACTGTTGTATAGTGATTCCCATGATTCCCCAATGATTGTGCACTAGTTCAATTCATTTGAAAAAGTAGAAATTAGGAATTGATTATAAAATATTTCCTCTTATTTAGTCGGCTCTAACAACTACATGTTGCGATTTAGAGCACATGCAAACTAGTTAGTAAGAAAGAAGGGCAGTTTAGACAGCTACAGCTGGCTAAAAGTAATGGATGGTTGAAATAGTTAGATAAAAGTAAGTGATAACTGGTAAAAGCATAAAGTAGGCAAATTAATAAATGTTTGAAAATATTTGAATATTTGAATTTGAAACTGAAATTAGATAATAACTGGTTAAAAAGATAAAAGCAGTGATGAAACAGCAAGGAAATAAATTATTAATAAGGTAGCTAAAAGTATAATGCATAAACAGATAAAACAGTTAGCTGAAAGTATCTTAATAGATAAATAGTTGAAGTAGTTAGCTAAAACTAACAGATACACATTTGAAATAGCTTAAACTAAATGATTTCCAGCTTAAAGTAGTGGATAAATGATTGATATAGCTCAAACTAAAATGATTTAAAAATGATCTTAAAAGCCGTTTCTGTATGTAGCTCTGTCAGAATGTGTAGTGAATATTATTATACCCATGGATGTATAAAGAGAACCGGATATAGAGTTTCATTCCTATGAAAACTGCTCAGTGGCACCTGAAGCCACTTCTCGCTGTAAAGAAATGATCCAGATGAATGCATACTGTGGGACTGTGCTTCCTGGGACTGATTATACCATATACAGTGGAATCAACTTAGCCCACAATGCATTGTAAAGAGTATACAGTTAACAATTCTAATTAACTACTTTGCAAAAAAGCCACATTTAAACTTACTTCCACAGATGACAGGAATGATAAGAGTGTCTGAAATTGCCACCTGATGCAGTGTGGTACTATATATAAAATTCCCTATATATCAGGGCACCTGTATAGCTCACCTGGTAGACCTGGCAGTCCTTGCTGCAGCGGGCCCAAGGTTAGAATCTGACCTGTGTCCCTTTGCTGCATGTCATCCCCTCTCTCTCCTCTCTTTCCTATCAATCTTCAGCTTCCACTATCCATTAAAAAAAACAATAAAGTTCCCTCCCTCTTGATATATATACATACAAATATATAATGTGCAGTGAACAGCCACAGTGAAGGATTTCAGATATAACTTTTGTAATTGTAAAAATTAGTTATATCATCAATAATGGATGCATAATAATCCACTTGCTTGTTACATCATGTTGTCTAATGTTCATATTGAGTTAGAATACAAGAACCTAATGTTATCCATCTCAAATAGGTTACACAGGACTAAATTAAATAGCTTGGAAAAACCTCCCCCAGTTAATTATTTTATTTCCTTTTTTTTTTTTTGCATTTCTTCCGTTTTTGTGTGAGAATCTCTCTTCTCCCTGACACTGTCACATTATCGAAAATATTTTAGCCCCTTCATATGTGTCTTGACCACTCATTTGTGCCATGTTCTCTGCTTAAGTCTAGACAATACTTTTCAGATCATACGCCTACTCATCCGCTCAAGGAGGAAAGTTTCTCTGTGCTGACCTCAGTTCAACACGTGTGCTTACAAGATAATTTTGTGACATCAGAACTAGTTTGGAAGCTAGTCACGGTCCAGTATGCAACTTACACAAGACTGGGGACATGGAAGCTTGAAACTTCCAGCCTCCTAGCTGATCAGAGCAAACAACCAACTCTTTGTCCGTAGCACAAACCATATATTATTGGTTCTGGTAAGGTCAAACTTAATTGGATTTTCTGCTTAGTTCTCATTAAACAGCTCTTGCATTATTTAATTTCCCACAATCAAGTTAAGGAAGGGGAGGAGGGAGGGGGGCAACGGTAATCAATATATCTCCAAATCATCTCTTTGATTTATTCCTGTCATGTTCTCTGCTTCAGTCTGGACAATACCTTCAAGTTATATTTACTTGACAATCCATGATGTCTTATGGCATATACATGAAGGAAGATTGCTCCAGAAATTGTCTTGTGACAGTTTCAGACTACAAAAATATTAAAAGCAATAATTGTCTAGATTTTAATTATTTAAAAAAATGACTACTTTGTACTTATTAATAAATAATACTAATTCAGAAAATAAATATTGTATTATGGGGACAAAGGTAAATACACTGCCAATATTGTTTTCTGTCTAAGCCCATATATCCAATACAAGCACTCTTTATCATTCCTTTTTTTACTTATGTGAAAAAGACAAATGTTTCATAACAGAGCAAGGCAAGGTTCTGACAGCAAAAGCCTTAATTGCTCTGACTGACATAACTACCAACATACAGCCCATACAGTGTAGCGTTGAAATTTTACTGACTTGAATCATTTACTTCTCTAAATGTTTGCATAGTGTACAAAGAGTCAAAACACTGAATCTGGTGTTGGCTCACAGCACACCAGGACAGGGGGCATGTCCATCGACCCTGTTACTGGATCTACTGTACTCTGTCGTCACCACTCGTTTTTCTGTATCACTTGTTTTTTCAATTCTAACATATTTATCATTTAATATAAATGACTCCACAGTGGTATTTCCCATTATATGTTATCTTAATTTCAATAATATCTGATATGCAGAAGGACGATTCTAGGAAACATTCAAAGGAAGAGAAATTGCACTCTGTTCTCTAAAAATAATAATAATGAAAAGTTTCCCCTTTGTTGAAGTTGAAGCTGCAAATATATTAGTATATTATTGTTTTTAAGAATGTTAAATACAAGAAAGATATTACATCTGTATCATATTAGATACTTGATGTGTGAAGCCCATTAAATAAGTGTGAGAAAATAGATGCAGTAAACCTTTGTGTAGACGTGTAACCCTGACATAATTCAGCTGGAGTAAATAGTAAGGGGGTTTTGTTATGAAAGCACGAAATTGGTAAGGTACGCTCAAAGTCCATAAGCTTCTTTTGAGAGTGTAACATGGATTTCTCTCTCTGTGTGCTGATCATTTTGTCTGTAGGCTGTTGCCCAGGCTTGAAAGGCTTTTACTTTGGTGAGCTGGGACTGTCTCGCAATCAATCATGTGCATAATTTTAATAAGACTTCATCTTCATAGTTATAGTTGGAGCCCACCGGGGCTTCTTTTCACTGTCTGCCAAAGTGAGAGATTAAAGTTGTCTACAGTACAGCCTTCTGACATCATTCAGAGAGGCAACGCTAACACCCGGTCTATCCTGTTCTTGCTCACTGGACAGTGAGGGTCAAGGATGAGGTGCCCCTTTCAGGCCCACAACTACTACACAGCAGTTTACCCACAATCCTCTGCTCTGTATTGCTCAGCGGCTTTGATTGGTTTAGGATCGGGTCCTGTTTTCCTTTGTTTGTTCACTTGTATGTGTCCTTTTTATCACTGCAAATCAAATTTAGGTGATTTAATATTTTAACTTCACCGCCTTAAGGGTGACAAAAATCTTACCGTTTTCAGGTTGTCCCAACAGATATATTTTGGGCACAGAAGAGGACAGTAGTATGTGATAAACTGGTGTATAATTAGATGACAAAGTTGACTAAAGTAATAAAGTCATTTTTTGCCTTATTTGTGTGAATTTGACTGCTGGACTGTTTTTGTCTGTGTTTCTTCGCCCCAAACAGCCAATGTGTCTACAGATGTTAATCATCGAATTTTAACTTTTTTTTTAGCTTGGTGTTAGCTGATGGGTACTTGTCATGGCATATCTGAAAGCTTGGTCAAAGGTGCAGGTTAGCCACTGTAGTGAGAATATGTCAGAAGGAGACATTTTTATTGGTAATGAACTATGAGTGATTCTAACTGTAACTAATGAAGTATGTTTAAATATTGAACCTTTTTTGGCTGTGGTAGCCTTCAGTGTTACAACATTGTATTGTATGCAACTAAAGAAGTAAACACACTCTAACCTTTACTAGTGTTTGTGTGCGTGTGCGTGTGCGTGTGTGTGTGTGTGTGTGTGTGTGTGTGTGTGTGTGTGTGTGTGTGTGTCTGTTTGTAAAGGACTGTATGTAGAGGGTCTACAGTCTCTCAGGTGTTCCTGTGAACAAGCTCCTTTTCACTGCTCACAGAGAATAATGTGCTCTAAGTGATTTAGCAGCAAAGATTGTATTATTTCATTTCGACTAATTACATCTCCTCTGCACTGACATGAGGACAGGCTGCACTGCATCCTCCTCTTCATCTTTCTCCTCCCGCCCTCACTCACTCGGCTTTATAAAGTCTTTCAGTTGACTGAAACGGTTGTAATGTAATGCAATGTTCGTTATTTGTGAAATTGGGAGTTAATAAGTCATAACACATATTTTTGAAAATTGAATTCACCCAAGAAAGATTAATAAAATACTTCCGCTTCTTCTTTTGTATGTTATTTAAGGTATGTGTACTTATCATACATTTATCTTTTTGATAACATTTACATTACTACATGTTTAAAAATAAAACTTTAGCACTAATACAATCATTCAGACTACTACTTGCTACAAAATTAGCTTGTTTTCTAATAAATAACACACTATTCTAATAGTTTTATCCCTTGAGGATATCCAGTTTGTAGCTAGAAATGAAATAAAATAATAAAGTAGTAACAGTTTACTTACTAAATCTACTTTTTCTTTTCAAAATGTACCACATAAAGATATTCTATTGTTTGTATTTTGTGTTCTACCACCACACTTGTGTATGCCGCAACAGCACTTGAGAAGCTGAATAGTTTCAACAACAACAAAAAATGCTTTGCAAATGTACATTACAATGCAGGAAATACATTAAGAATATACCTAATGTGTTTTGGTGAGAAATGTTAAATTTAAATCAGGAAAATCATGTCAAAACTCCACTGGGTACCTAAGTCATTTTCCGTCTTTACTTTGAGTATGAGTTTTAATTATTTTTTACACTGCTGTCGAGGCAGACCATTTTCATAAATTCAATATTTCATCAAGGTAACAAGCACACATGCACACACAGTTTCACGTGTAATCCAGTTAAAATGGCTGTAATATTTAATTCATATGAGAATCATTAAAAGTGCAGTAGTGCCGTGTCCATTATGCATTCCTTTTCTAGCAGGATAAAACAGTCCTCAGATGTGGGAGCTGCACTTTGAAGTGTTGTCTCAGAAGCAGGCCAACTCTTACAGGAAGTCCCTGATGTTTAAAACATGCCATGCAGGGGGACTAACAAAGGTGAGCACTTGTGGCTTGCCCCAAGATGAGCCAAAAATGGCCAGCCAGGAATTTGGGCTGGATCTGATGGACTGTGTACACACAGCAGACATCAAATAAACAAAAAGCAGACAAATATACACATGGGTAATGGTGAAGTTGTGAGAACACAAAATACAGTCACAAAGACACAGCAGACATGAGGAGTATGTGTCTTGTTGCCCTTCAAAATGGCAGCAAAATGATTTAGACACAGGAGCATAAATAATACTCATCCGTCCAGCTGACTGCGACGGTACAGGCTATTAATCTGTTTGGTTATAATGAGAACTCCTTTTGTACAGATAGCATCAAGACTGGCATTCTGTATTTAATGAAATCATCCACCATGGACACGTGTGGGACAAATTGCAATTTAACAGCTGAGAGGAGACATTAGCTTATTATGCATTAGTGTTAAAATGATTCTTTAAAAACATAATCTGTACCGGCTTGATTTAACTGAATCATTGTGATTCGATTTGCCTTATTACATTCAATGTCCTCAATTGAAGTTCTGATGTGTTTATTATTAAGTGTATCAAAATATACAAAACCCTGTGTTTGCAAGTGTTTGCAATAATCACTGAATCAGTCGTGAGTATAAAAACTGTGGTTCTCAGTTTTTCAGGACTCAGGACCGCCCTGGATTTCACTCCAGGCTTAACAATCAGGGACTCATTTGCATAGGCAAGGTAAATGCAAGTCAAGTAGATGGTAAGACAGAAAAACAGAAGGGGAGGAGGTGCTTGGGATTGTCCCAGTTTCAAGCTGGGTGTCCCAAGTTCTGACAAACACTAAATTGTCCTGGTTTTACCACAATTAAAACAATAATTCGAATTTTATACTTGTTTTCAGCGCTTGCACGTTTGTCATGTTCTGTCCCATCAATGAAATACCTAACCCAATATGAAAACATAAACAATGCACCACATGTCTGAATTTAACACTGTATGTGTGTGTGTCAACCACCTGCTTGCTAGCAGCTAGCTGTCATGCTACATGAAGAAAAAGTTGGTCTTTTCCAAAGTAAACTGTGAAACTGTTGGCTCACATTTTTGCAGGCAAACACTTCATGTTTTGCCAACCCTGCTTAGGAAGTTGGACTCCACTTTCCTGTATTTAATAAGATCTTGGCTTTTTATTTAGCTGATTGTTTTTATTATCTAAAAGGTTGGGACTAGAGGGAGGATTTGCAATGACCTCGTTCAGTTTTGCTGTGTCTAGGAATTCTCTTGAGAGCCATTCTGGGAAGGCTTGAGTTGGCCTTTGTTGTGGCCAGATGGTGACAGGGACATGATAATTTTGTGAGTGTGTTTTCGTATATTTGCACACATACTCAGTTTCCATTTTCGTGTGTTTCCCTAGTTGAATCTGTGACTGTAGTTTGATGGTTTAAAAACCTTCCAAGGGAAGTGGGTGCCGTTAAGATAACCTGTGAGAATGTGCTGAGCTGGGCTGGATGTTCTGCAGGAAGGAAAGTGCGGTGATCCACAAGCAGGAACTCAGATTCTGTCAAGTTATTACACCCCTGCACACACACACACACACACACACACACACACACACACACACACACACACACAAACGCACAAACGCACACACGCACACACACTAACCCCCCAAACTGCCATCTGTATTTCTGCTTTAGTCAGGCCTTTCCTTGACCAAAAACACACACTAGTACTAACACACACACAGGAAACGGCCCGTGTGGCTCCCAAATAAGCTGATGTGTCATGCCTTCCTTTCCAATATTTCTGCAAAAGCTCAGGAAGGAGGGCTGCAGCACCTCTCTTCTTCTTCCTCTTCTTCGCCCCGTGTCTCAGTGACACACAGCTGTGGCCGTGATAGTTCTTTTGTCTTCTATAAGAATTTGCAGCTCCTGCGGTGGGAGACGCTGCCACTCTGGGAGCCATGAGTCGTTGTTGTGTGGTCAAAGTGATCACCCTGACAGAGATCCAGCTTCTACAGGTAGGGGGAGCGACTCAGCTACACAGGCCAGGGAAATCGGAGCACAGATAGATAGATGGATGGATATAGAATAAGGCATATGTGTGTAACTGTGTGTGCATTTGTTTGTGTTTGCATGCAAATTGTCTGTGCTTTGTAAAAGGCATGCACCTACAACCAGAATAACTGAATAGCCACCGTGGAATGCAAACTTTGTGATCAGTTTGCTATCCCAGTCTTATCTTCCCTCACATTTCGCAATCTAGGGTGTGTGGTCACAGCTATTTACTGGTTAGCAGGCTCAGCAAAAATAAAGTAAGCTTGTCTGAGAAGCCTTTTTGTTCCACTTTCATCTTATCTCTGTAGATTCAAGATGGGAAAAAAGATAATTGAGCATTGCTCCTCTGCATTCCCTAACTGTGTCAATATGTTGTAAAAAATACAGATTTTTGCAGAAATGAATCCAAACCTCCTACTAGGTTTTGCCCATAATTTGTACAGCTAAGTTAATGTCACCATCACCCAGTGTTTCATAAGTTCTTGGATTTTTCTGAAGTGAAAGGAGAACTTGAGCAATACTGAAACTGAGTTAGGCAAGAGGTTTTCATTTAGGAGAAACACCTGTGAGTTTGTCTGTTACAATGGCATTGTGAGTGCAGCATTTCTCAGTGGGACTAAAGAAATACACCTTTTAACTTGGAGGTAAATCACATCACTATTAAATACATCTCACAAATTGGGGCTCAAGAAATCATGATTTGAGAGAACACATTAAACTGGATTTAGCACTGAGGGTTTGTGTCTGTAAAAGTTGCTTTTTTTATCTTTTAGTCCAGAATTTGTGGTTTTAATTATACATGTGTATACATATGTGGGATATGGCTGTTATTTTCTCTTGAGGGGCATTGCTGCGACATGCTTTATAGTTGCAATCCTGAGTACTTGCTTGCATGAATCAGATACATATTCTATATAACAGCTGGAAAAAACGTGTGTGATGCGACTTCACAGGAGGGCATAGTAGAGTATTTGTTGTATTTGATTAAGCTGCTACATGCATGTTAAAACCAGTGCAAGTACTCAAATGATGTTAGTGAAAGAGTTAGGAGAGGTTTAATTGAGAAAGAAAGAGAGAAATGGGTTGTGTGTGTGTGTGTGTGTGTGTGTGTGTGTGTGTGTGTGTGTGGAACGAGGGAGTTGTCTGCTTCTGACATCTTTATTTGAGTGGTCTAAATGTCTCTAATGAAGATAATGAAGTTAAAGGGAGATGTAGCTGATTTCCTAATGTTCTTTCAGCAGGACGCAGGAAGCACGAATGCAAACCGGACAAATATTATTTTATTATTAAAACGTTACGAAACGTGATAAACTGTGCTGAAAGAAACTGGAGAGATATATTAAAATGTTGTTGCATCAAACAGTGGCCGTATGCAAAACTGTCGGGAGCTGCGTACAAAGGCAGAAATCAAATGCAGTGACTGATATCATTGCTTTGATATCAGTAAAATGTGGATTTTAGCCCAACATAATCTGCTATAGGTTTGCACGACAGGAATAACTGTGCAAATGAGTGTAGATGGAAAGTGAACCTGTGACCTCTTCTCTACAAGTAACCACAAACAGGGCCTCAATTGTTTAGCAGGTGCAAGTAGCCGTATTGAGAAAAACTGAAGTGTGTCAAACTTCAGAATACTCACTACAATCCCAAACTTGAGCCATGATTGATTAGATTCTTATCTCATTCCTGTCCCTATGTGTATGGCGGACATTGATAATTTTCAGCATGTCCTCTTCACACATGCACAGGCCTGCCATTGTCAAGGTTGGCCTCAGTGACTGAAGCACCATTACTTCTCAAATCTAATCAGATTCCCTTAAGTGGATAACAAGCGTGTCTCCGGCATTTACAGTAGTGAGAAAGCTGAAGTGAAACCAGGACAAACTGTTGTCACACAAAGCAGATGTGGTGTGTAGCAGTACTGGCATCCCTCTTGCTATCCGTAGTGGAAAAAAATGTTGATTGGCTAACAACTGGCATCTTGTTTGGCCTGGAGAAGTCAGATAAGAGCTCTCAGTCACTACTGACAAGTTGAGTATTGTAATGAGCCTGTTCTTAGTTAGGTGAATAAGGGCAGCTAGTTTAGCTGACTAAGAGAATTTAATGCTGAGTTTTAGTATAAAGTTTTATTCCGGAGTTGCCATCACTAAAAGTACCAATCACTATTTAGCAATGTTGTGCTAGTTAACATTTAACCCATAAAAACTGTGGTTGTTACTAGAAGTCTGAAAACATGGGCTACTTACTGGCAAGCTACTCATTTAAAAATTTCTAGCAATTCTTCCTGTGAGATAACTGTCACTCGCTAAAGTTGGCCTTCCTTTTGATGCTTTATTATGTGTGATTTCACTTGATAAATGACACTTGTATAGTAATGTACTTTAAAAATGGCATGAGGGGGGAAAGAATGAAAAAATAAATTCCTCTTTCATATCACAAAATCCAAACAGCTCTTTCTATAGCCAGTGTCTGGTTCGTCCCTTCAAGGCTAAACTAAAGGTAACAAAAACATAAGTCTTATTTCAGATGGTTATACACTAAAGAAAACATATCTATGAATATTATATTACATTTCTGCCAATAGATCTTCCTAAATGTTACACACTGGACCTTTAAGTCACACTGCATAGTGTACCAAATCTGCTTAAGCACTACACCAGCATTTTTGTTTATCTGACTTTCTTCTACTTCAAATTGATTTCCTGAGGTCATGGAAAAAAGTATCCATGTAGTTTAAAAAAAAAAGAAAGAAAAAGAATTCAGGCAAGACTATATAGCACACGATTTTGACCAGTGAATAGAATACTATTATGAGGAAGTACAAAAAAATCTAGGTAAAAGAGTCAAGATGACCATCAACTGACAAGAGAGACTAATATTATAATACCACTGTTAACAATACAAGTATTATTATTAAATTCTCTACAGACCATGAACAAGCACATTACAACAGTGAGCTTCTTTGTGAGCTCCAGACCAGTAAGTAAACTAGACGTTTTAACATACGATGTTCCCTCTAAAAATAGCGTACTGTAATAAATACCTCAAAATAGCTTTATTGCAGTTATTGTTTGGGAAAATGATGACACCAAACTGTCTGCATTCAAACCAGTACATGAATGAAAAGGCTTGGTTAAAAATGGCATTAGAGGAGTTATTTAAAATCCCCATTGGGGAACAAGGGTCAATTGTGCTGCCACAACCCCTGGAGCCGGCAGCAAAGGACTTTGGGAGCTGACCACTGATTGGTCAGTCAGACAGAAAAGGGCGGTCCGAATGAATTAGTGATAGACGCTAAAGGCAGACATCCTGCAGTGATCAAACCCTGGGTGATCTGACAGTCCACCGTTTGAAGTGATTATCATGCTATGCAACAAAAAGGCTTACCCCCAGTTTTGGGCCTAATTAGCTTACTTAGGGCCCTTTAAAAGACATTGGTAGGGGACTGGAAAGTACAGACACTTACTGAGAAGTCAGCAGAGCAACAGGATACCAGCTGCAGCAGACCTGGATCTCTAAAGTTGACCTGTTGCTATACCAAAACAAACCAATCTGAAGATTATATGCGTTTCTGAGAATGCCACACTTAACCGACTGCAGTTACTACACGATGCGGGACGCAACCAGAGCTTCAAATGTAAGGATATCTAAATTTAGAAAATTCTGAACTACTTGGTAAAATGTTTTGTTGAACAGTGTTATTATGTTTTCTAAAATAACACATTGGTAATTTTTTTATTACTAGTTTGGCAATCTTGAATGCTGGCAATATATAATATATTGTGTTATTGCAGATTAGGGTACGAAAGTAACAAAATGCTATGTATTTAGTTTGTCAATTTGTGTTCAGTTCTGAGGAAAAAGGCTTTTGCAATTAATCACATTTATCATCAAGAAACTGGGAGTGAATTTAGAGAATATGATATGACTTTACTTGGAGAAGGGTCTTAAGAATGAGTTCTACTTCTCATAAAGACACTTGCCAAACATGACTCACTTTAATATGAGTGTTAACTTTAAGTTCTACAAAATATAGCACTGCTGTAAGTCTGTAAGTTTGCTCCGTGACTAATGATAGGAAAATCCTGAGTCGCATTCTGTGTGTTGAATCAGATCATCTTTTTCGCAAAGCTGCTGTGAACTCAACTTGTAAAAATGTTGTTAGTCAGCACTGTTTCAGTGGTTTGAGAGAAAATGTGCACTCTCCAACCTCCTACTTAACTGAATTGTGTATGATTTGTTTTTGCTGCAGGTACACAGCCACCTGGAGAACTCCAAGTTCCACCTCCACCAGACCCAGAACCAGCAGGTCAAGCAGTATCTGACACTGGGCACAAAGCTGGCCTCTTCGGCCGGGCAGGGCCACTCTGTTTCGCATCCACATACCCCCGGTCAGCCGCTGGCCACCTTGCCAATCATGAGGAATGGACACATGCCATCTGTCAGCGACGGCAGCAACCCCAACAGCCCTGTTACCCTGCTCACTATGGCCAACCACGACAGCGAGGTGAGTGGAGTTAAGGAAAAAGAAAGCGAAATAAGAAATTAAGATGTTGCTGAATATATGGAACTGAAATTGAGAGAACTCAAAATGTGCCTACTAGTGACAGGAAAAGAGTTAAATTGCAACAAAAAATTTGAACCACAGACTGGGTCACATACGGACGTACTGTGGGTCATAATTTTTGTAGATTTCGCAACATTCTTGAGACGTTTTCCTGTCAACACTTCACATTCTTGTCAAAAGAAATAATTAGTTCTGTGTCCACTGTTTATGTTAATTATAAGAATTTGTTCTTAGTCTTGCTCTTAGTCCTTCTAAATTCTTTCATTAGGAGAGATAAATCATGGCTGACCATTTGTTTGGATAGACAGTCAACATGTAATATAATTCACAAGTATCAGTGACCTGTACAATTTCTATCTGGATTGGGTTTGAATCTCAGAGTAGTTCCAACTAATCATCTAAACAAAGTGATGCCATTATTGATCTCCCTCTCTCTCTCTGATGTGCTCATCAATAACTTCAGACATGTAGTCTCTGATGAGAGAACCCTTTCAAAGGAGGAAACTAGTTTGATAACAGATGCGCGTTTCTCCCGCCAACACTGCTAACTAACTTATGAATGACATGGCGGCCGAGAACTCGTCTGTTATTGGATTAGTCTCTGGACAGTCCCTCCCCTTTTTTCATGTCTATTTTGGTTTGAATGTTTCAAAAGATCAGACTTGGACAGGATTGAAATCCTGGCAATAAAAAAAGCCATCATGAGTCTGTCCCTGAATACACTGAAATTACTGTTTTCTTTTAGTTTCCAATGGATGAAGTTATTGATGACCTAATTAGTCTTGAATCCGGTTTCAATGATGGAGGCTTGGATTGCATGGACTCTAACATCCTAATGCAAAACAATGTAAGTATAAATCCCATTAACTACAGCTTCATACTAACACTGTTTAAAATGTGACAGACTATCAACAGTTTGAAGGTCTTTTGTATTGATTTCTGCAACATGTTCTTTGTTTGTTTAGTCGCTCACATTATTGCAGTTAGGTTCATGTCAAGGGAAGTTCCTTAACTAATGACCTCTTTCTTTTTAAGTTGAATGGGGACTTTGAAAGTGGGGTTCCTCCATCCAAACATTTAGGCACAGGCTTGACTAGCTTGGGAAAAAGGGGACCTGTGTTAGTTTGAGGTCAGCTTAAGTCTAGAGATGAGTCAAAGTTCATTAGGGCTTAGGAACATTTCTCACACTACTAACGAAGATCAACATTGCAGATTAAGTTAAAAAAGAAGGACGTTTTTTGGAGAAAAGTATATAATTAATGACAATATGACAATAGAAGAAGCAACATTTATAGTAACTGTCTTACTAAGTTCATTCTTGGGACGCCAACCAACTAGAAATTGCAGCACAGACAAGCAGGAATTCAAAAACTCTGAGCAAAAATCTGGGACAAGGGGTCCATTTGGCCAGAGAACATAGCAGCACCTGAACCAAATACAGAGAGAGTTTGTGGGATGGGAACACTGGGAATCTGACCTAACTCCTGAAATACAGAGAGACCCAGAATGGCAGACAAAGAATCATACACACAGATAACGGAGAAAAACACTACAGATACTGTGACAGAGAAGGAATGAGAGTAAGGAGGCAGAGATAAGGCGTGAGGGGTGGGGGGGAGAAGACGGGGAATGGGAGAGCCAGTAGGTTTTTAAATGAGGACAGAAGCGCGACAGAGGAGCGAGGAGTTAGATATTTTGTTGGAGAGAGTTACTGAGCCATTGGATTGGGCTAATGCATACACTCCCCATGGGCTTGTTCAGAAATGATACCATGCTTAAATGGATCAATTCATCCTAATTAGTCATACAGTACGATGCATCACGCCGTTTCGCCGTGTCAACACATCCAGGAACACAGACGGGAGAGGGATTGAAGTGATTACAATAGGAGTAGTAGGGGAATTGTTGCAATCTTTCATTTTGATAAGCACTTTTGTCCCCTCCTCCTCCTCCTCCTCCTCCTCTTCTCCCATCTTGTTGAGATAATGAGAAAAAAAACGCACATGCAAACCAAACCGACTGCAGATATCTGAAATGTCTGCAGTTTCTTCTGTTTTGTTTCTTCTCTTTTTTTCCCCTCTTGCTTTCCATTCCTTCCCATCTCTTGACTTGACATGCAGCCTTATCACATTCACCAGTCTCGTAGTTAGATTTGACACACTTGTCGCAGATAAAATTGGCTGTGCGCATCTTGGAATGCATGGTGGCTTCTGTAGCATTTCCCCATAAATGCACAAATGCGAATTAGACACACATGTGTGTCAGCACGCTATATCTTCACATCTCCCCAGTCCGTGAAAAGACGTCTTATCACAGAACTGATGCATGCTTTCCCAGACAACAAGAGACCCGTAGGAAAACAGTTTTGCCTCTGTTCAAGCAGTTGACCTAGCTAGCCTTTTCATCTAATGTGATGCTATTTTCAACACAGAGCGCATCTTTGTGTAAGGAGCACTTTCAAGTGGAGGGGTTTTGAAAATGGTGGCATTAGCAGATCAAGGCACTATGGCCGGTCAAACCAAACCTCAGAGGGCTGCAAGCCTGGGTTGGAGGTCAGGGTTAGGGTCAGCTGGAGTAAAAGCTGTAGGACGACCCTTTGTTGACAGCAAGGTTATGTTCTTGTTAAGTCGTTTTTTGCTCTTTGTAATACAAAATGAGCAGGCAGACTGAACATGGCAACCATTCATGACCACAGCGCTGCCCTGTCCTGCTTAGGGAGACGTGGATACTACAACTCCCTGCTGGGAAGTCCAAAGCCAGAGGCCTGGGGGCTGACAACCTTTTTCTGCCACTCTCTGATCACTCCACTCGCCTCTTTAGTCAATGCTAAACAAAGCCACACAACAGTTTAAAACAACTATTTGTGTTGTGGCTTTTGTTAAAGTGTGAAAGGCGCGTGTGAAATACAATTGCTTGCTTCTCCTGTGACTTACCATATTTCTTTCTTTCTCTCCCCCTCCTCTCTCTCCCTCCTAGGTGTCCCTCAGTGGCAGCATGCTGGACGTCTATGGGGGTGAACAAGGTATGAACGCCCCTAATGGTGGAATGAGCCCCACATCTAACCCCACAAAGCTCACTGTTAAAAGGGAATACACAGGTATGAACTCATACCATAGTACTGATCAAACAATTAACCAAGTAATGAATTATTACAATTCTCACATTGCTGTAAAAGTTACAATTCCACACATTCTGGTTGTTAAGACATTTTAGGGAATTATAACAAAAGATAATTCATATTTCTCTTTAAAACTTCTTAACTAAAGCTCTGGGTGGGTGCTAATAAAGACAGAGTGTACCTGCATTAGCTAAAAAGGGCAACTTCTTGTGTGTGTGTGTCTGTTCCAGCCAAAACTGAGTCCAATTATGTGTGTCAGGCAAAATAACAGACAAATGTGTAAGCTGATTTGTGTCCAGTGTTTGACAAACACTATCCTGCTTGTGTTCTGTTAATAGACCGTAGAAACGTGTAGACTTTTCGTCACAGTACAAAAAAAAAAAAAAACAAAGGGCCCTTTAAGACATTTATTAATGTCATGCATCAAGCAAAGAAGCCTAATTGATTTAGGAAACAGAAAGTATGCCTGAAGAACCCTTCACTCTCAACGGGCAAATAAGTAAATTGCCATCTGTTTCATTTGAGTGTGGGCAGAGAGGACAATGGGCTGTTACACAGAGTTTAAATTGTCTTGATTGAATCAACAGAGACAAATTGGGAAATCCAATCTCAGGTCCCCAATTATGTAATTTAGAAGAATGCGAGTACAAATATGGATGCACTGGCATTTTTGTCCCTCTCCCGGAGAGATTAGTGAATTTGCTAAACTGTCTTAATTATGGAGTAAGCAATCTAAAAGTGTTCACCATTTTTTTTCCACAATGAGCTTCAGACATGCTTGAGGGGAATAAATTAGGGTCTTTCAGTGTGTGTGTGTGTGTGTGTGTGTGTGTGTAAAGAGGTCGAACTGTCTGTGGTAAGGGCTGATGAACGGAAACTCCACATTCAGGCTGACCTCACCACTGAACTCCCTCAAAACAACTGATTGTGCGTCTCCTGACTGGATCTTTTGTGGTGTTTTGTGTTCGTTGTCTTTCGGTTCCTAAATTAGTGTGCGTTACTGATCAATCCGTTCCCCTCTCTGATTTTTTTTTTCCGACAGAACTCGACACAAGAGTGATGGCCAAAGAGAGGCAGAAAAAAGACAACCATAACTTGAGTAAGTGTCTCCCTCTGCTTTTCAGCTCCCTAACAGTTTATCATCTGAAAGTAAGTTATGGCTATAGCCTTTAGAACTGCAGCTGACAATGCCCTAATCATCTCCTGCTCTTTTTTTGTTCTTGCTTAGTTGAAAGAAGACGAAGATACAACATCAACTACAGGATTAAAGAGCTGGGGACACTCATACCAAAGTCAAATGACCCGTAAGTTGCAAAATCTCAATGTATTTATTGAAACAATGCCCCTGCCTTCACCTACTTTATGTCACTGAAACAACTCCAAGACCTTGTCTGGCTAGGAAGCATATTAAATTCCAAGCACAAAGACACTCTAAACGTTGTTCATTGAATTCAAATGAGTACTCAAGCACATTTCAGTCATATTTCAAGGGTGCACTTGAACTTCCATTGTAGTCTACGCTCCAAGAAGCTGTACATCCTCTCGCTGGGTCCCAGCAGTTCAGCTCAAAGCATGAATGATGAGGAAAGGGTCAAATGCAAAGAAGCAGGCCACACCATTTGAATCAAAGTTTGAAGCACAATTGGAACATAGAGATGGAGTATGGAGCTGAATTGAAATCCACCGGCCATCTTTCGCAATTGAACTTTGCTTCAAATTTAAATGGAGGGTTAGCGTTGTCGTCGTGCCATTAACACGGGATAAAAGAGATTATTAGCGCTGATCAGACCAACGTCTCACTCGTGTGGAAAAGGACAATTTTACTGCAGCTCCCCTTTCCTTTTTAAAAAAGCAATAATATCTGCAAAAGAATGACTTGCACTCTAGCACCTCAAGTCCAATGCTCCATTTCCCCCCTCCCGTCCTCCTACTTAGCTCATTTTCCCTCACCTATTTTTACTCGAGGATTAATTTTACCGAACAAGGAGGTACGAGAATGGACTTTCCACATAGCTACTTAACTATTCTATTAAAATTCCCATTCAGTGTCCCCATGTAATGTCCAAGGATGAATAATTGTCCCATGTAAATCACCATTTCTTATTCATATCATAAAAAGAGGAAAAAACCTCTGTGTTAAAACTCCCCCCCCGTTTTTTTTATTGCGTAGGATATTCTGCCGACATCAGGGGGTTCTGTGTAAAAGGTTATCTTTAACATTTCTTCCTTCTGCAGCGACATGCGCTGGAACAAAGGCACTATCCTGAAGGCCTCTGTGGAGTACATAAAGTGGCTGCAGAAGGAGCAGCAGCACGCTCGGGAGCTGGAGAGCCGTCAGAAGAAGCTGGAGCAAGCGAACAGGAGGCTTCTGCTGAGGATCCAGGTACTAAAACAGAACAGCATAAATGTGTTTTTATGTTATATACAGTGATAAATCACAATAATATTAAGATAAAGTGACAAAAGTAGAGTTTTTGAGGAATATCGCAACTCATAAATCTATATATCTTCTGTTCAAACAAGCAAAACAGTATAATTATAATACTGATTATTCTTAAAAAGGAAATGCACCTGTACAATATGAGTTATGAGAGAGGTTAAAGAGTAAACTTGTGGCAACAAGGAAGATTAAGGCATACAAAATTGGGTGTTTATAAGCTTGGTAACAAACTATGTTAGACTTAGCTATGAGATACCTAAAATATCTTAAATATCTTGTATAGTATATAATAATACACAACCTTAGACTTCATGCATTCCTCAACACAAAAGCAGTTTTCCTCCCAATACATTTTAGTTTACTCCTTAACAAATAAGGTTGGCCAATCAACTCACTAACGCCCCACTAATGTCTTAGTCCGAGTATAGGATCCAAGTAAACCCCATTTTCACATTATTGATTTATTTAAAAACAGCCTCCTTCAGGCATCTAACAGGCCCTGTTCTATTATGCCAAAGATCAGTTTGGTAAAGACAGAGGGCTCACTCTGTCAAGTGAGTGACTCAATCATCCCTATGTACTTCACACCTCTGCTAATTTCCACCTCCAAAGCTTTACGAGCCTACAACATAAACTAATTTCCACTTTCAAAGCTTTACGACCCCAAAACGTTAGCAAGACATCCCCCACCGCCTCGCTCCCCTACTGTTGTTTACATGGGGTCTTTCCACTCTTCCTATCTCTGCTCTAAATCTTAAAGCTCAACGCTAATTACCTGATGACTGAAGACAATGACTGCAGCACTTTCAGTGAGAAAAAAAGCAGGTCAGAAATAGCACAACTTAAAGAGATACACTCATGTTGTGGTTCATTGAATTTACTTCAATGATGGGAAGAACACAAAATCTGTAATCATCTTTAAAGATGACTAAACTAACCAGGAAACACTGACCGCCAATGACGTTAAAAGAACAGTTAACAAAGGTCAAACAGGGCTTTGTGATGACCAAACAGTGCTGATCGTGTTCTCCATGATAACAGTGTGTGTAGGAGAAGAGTATGTGTCAACACCCAAATATCCCCAAGTTTCACTCCAACCTAACCACAGTATGTGGAGAAGGTGTGGTGGTGATTGTCCCAATGGTACTCCACGCTATATTGTCACAGCATATCTTCTCATATTTGAAGAAATAACTTTTTCCGGCATTCGCACATTTGTGGGAATTTATTCAGGTCTTATCTTGACCAACATGCAATGGGTGTGGAGGTAATTTTCCCAACAGCACTTTAGAAATAGATCTTTTACTCATAGTTTCTCTTCCTTTGTTTTCCAGGAGCTTGAGATCCAGGCACGAGCACATGGCCTCCCAAACATGGCTACGGCCTTGGGGACAGTTGAACTATCCTCCCATCTCCTCAAACAACAGCAACAGCAACAGCAACAACAACAACAACAACAGCAACAACAACAACAACAGCAGCACCAGCAACAGCTGTCGTCTCCCCAGGCCCAGCAACCCCAGCAGCCGCCTCTCTACCAGGAGGACCCCAACAGCGACTACCTCCAGAGGATAGTGGTGGCTGGAGTGCCATCCATCCCCACTGCCAGCGGGCCGCAGGATCACATCCCCGACGCCGACGGTTGCACCACGTTCTCCGACCCACTGTCCCACTTCACAGACTTCTTCAGTGCTACGCTCAAGGAGGAGCATCGGCTTGATGAGATCCTGATGGATGACCCGCTCTCGCCCTTTGGCACTGACCCGCTCCTCTCAGCAGGTTCACCTGGTGCTGCGTCGAAGGACAGCAGCCGCAGGAGCAGCTTCAGCTCGGCCGAGGGTGATGATCTATGAGGGTGCCCCTCTTCAGTTACACACTCTTGTTATCTCCTCGTGACAACGAGATTGTAATCCCCAGTGGTAAAGGGCATACACAGAGCCTTTAATAGACTGACTGATGGCTCTGGGCATACAATAATGACCACTCACAGGGTTGCAAGTAATCTAAATGACAGCTAACACACCTGGCAGTGCCCCTCAAAGTGCCATCTGTACATAAAGTGTGTAGTAGTTGATCAGGTGGGTGTTAGAGCTCCACGGGACTAGGAACAGCTCGAGGACCTCCTGCTCCTCCACGTGCTCTTTTTAACATCACTATAGACAATCAATATATTTCTCTGCCTCCCAGACAGAGCAGAAACAGACTCACAAAAAAAGGGAGACATTTATCGGCCTTCAAGTACATAATGTAAATAATGTCTTCTGTTTGTTTGTTTTTCGTTTTTTTGGTAAACACTGTGGTAGCTGTACACTGTAACATATGCAAAATAATCACTGTCAGAACTGTCCTTCCTTAAATGACAATACTACTGATTCACAGAAGGATTTTTTTAATAGTTGCAGTCGGGATTGTGATCATTTGATGTGCCTTATTCGAACCCCCGGTTTTGTCTTAAAAAAAACACGTAACTGATGTACTCACCGCAATGCCTACCTTAAGTGTTTCTGTTAAATAAGTGTTTGTGTATTTATATATGTTTTAATCCATGTATTCATAAAAAAGATATATATTATTATCTAACATGTTACCTTTTTTTATTCTTAGTAGGGGTGGGGAAAATATAATAAACCCCTTTTTTGATATACCTGATTTTGGCTTCTTGTTGTCATCTCACAGAAGACATTTACTCGAGGTCTTCATTCATGCACCCTCAAACAATACAACTAACTTTGACAACATTTCTATTGCTAAATGCTACATTAGCTCTAAAAAATTTGCCTTAATGACAGACTTATGCTACCTACCATATCTAACCTCTCACTCATAATTCTGCTCTGTTGTTCAGTGTACAGGAAGCGCAACACATCAGGGGCATGACGTTAGAAACATGATACAGAGTGATAAACTGAGTGCAAAATGATTTTGCTGGACGACAACAGGGCTGAAAGAGTGAACAAAGCCTGAAAAGTTTCATAGTGGAAGGTGAAGGGCCGGCTTACAAGGTGGCTGATTGGCAATGAGTGGCAGAAAGGAGGAGAGAGGAGGGAAATTGGATAATAAAGACAAGTAGAGGAGGAGTAATAATTCTGATGAGCCTACTGTGAGCTGATGAGCCCTTGAGGATGGATAATGGCGAGGGATAAAGAGTTGCTGTGAGAGCTGTTAGCTCAGAGCCAAAAAAGTTTCCTTTGAGGTAAGCAGGATGAAGAGGCACGCCCTTTCATACTGCAAGGAAGATGACTATAAACTCTTTGTATCATTAGTAAAGTTTGCTGGAGAAAAGTTTGTTTGTGACACAGCAATCCTAAACCGTGACCTATGATCACAACTCTTAAAAACGCACTGTTTTCTGTAGTATCATTCAAAAATCATTCATTTACATGTAGTTTTTTCTTGAAGTCATGCATTAATAAAACAACAAACAGAAGAAAAAAAACACACGCCAATACTTCCCAAATGGATTTCTCATCAAAGCCTCCCTGAATTAATGTTTTAGAGTGTTATTAGCGCGTGTTTCTCTGTAATGAAATCGAAACATTCCTCACTCGCATCTCCTCTTCAGCCGCAAACAAGACTGAACCAATCAATCAGCGCCGAGTACAGTCACTCCAACTACAAAGTGGTGAGTGATGTTTACGGGTAATTGGCCAAAGCAGTTAAGGAAGGTAAATATAGATTTTCCCTACGCTATAAAAACATGAAGAGTATCTAAGAAAAAGTCAGCATGAGTGAAGTTTCAAAAGGCTTGATTTACATTTTGATTTTCAATGATTTCTTTTCCTCCTGTCTCGTCTTACCAAACTTGGGAAAAATACACAAATCCAATTAGTGTAGCGCAGGAATTGATGAAAGTCAAAGTAAAGGGTAGAATTATACAAACGAATACCCTTTACCTTAATGAAAGTATTGACAGAATATAAAAAAAGGAGAAAAAAAACAATACACTTACACTCTTTTCAGGCTACCTCAAGAGACAAAATATTCTCCCCTAAAAAGAAAGTCAGATTAAACTTCCTAATTAATTCATTTCTCTCCATATCAAAGGCTATCATGGACAAAGTTCAAGGCCGCTTATGCACAGGCTTCAAAAGGAAATGTGGTCGGATGAGGCAACGGTGACATCAGAACAAGCGACTTTTTATTTGGAATATCACAGTTCATCAACCCACGGTTTGGAAACTTAGAGGAACTGATGTGAAAGTGTGTCTACAGTGGACTACGGTCTGATAACATAGTCATGTTAGAGACATTAGCTGCATGTGTTAGGAGGGGGAACACAAATTTGAAGATGTAAAACCAATTTGAGAAAGTTTGTAATCCCACAGACCTCCCTATCTCTCTCTCTCACTTCCTCCGGCCATTACCTGATCTCCTTCATAAGAAACAGATTGGTTTCTAGCCGTCTGCCAAAAACTGTACACCTTGTAAAATAATCTTTTCCGTTTTCTTTTTTGTGTTACTTCTGCATGCACAGCAAAATGGTCTCCCTCAAAGAATTACCTCACTCCCAGGATGAAAGGGCTGCTGCTGTGTCGTATTTCAGACAGCAGGTGGCAGCAGTGGGCTGCGTTTTGTCATCATACTGTGCAGGATGTTAATAAAAAGGAACCCAAGGCAGGAGTGTGGTACAACAGAGAACATTTCTGGTGGATTATTTAAAAAAGCCAATAAAGTAAAATGCCTTTGAGTGTATAACCATAGTTGGTAAACAGTACATTCACATATGGAATAGTGCTTTGGCAGTATATGCTTAAGTCCATGGTACTACCTATACTTCCCAGTATAAACTGACAAATCTAAAGAAGGCAAGTGATGTCGTGAACCTCACAGCGGAGTCGTTCTGTCACCAAAACAACGTTGTCAGACCTCCTGCCACCCACCAACACTGACACCACCACTGAGCAGGAGAAGCTGTCACCTGTGCAGATGCCACAGCTGCCAGCGTGCTACAATGCACTCACCTGTCGAGCCTGCCATTGGCAACTCTTAATCACCTCCCGCTGAGGTGACTCACTTTGGAGCGTGCCAAACACACACACACACACACACACACACACGCACAGGGCCGCACACACTCGCGCTCACAAACAAGCCTAATCAAATGTGCTTGTGTGCAAACACAAATGTGCACACGCAAGCACAAACACACACAGATATGCATACTACACACACACGCACAGGTGTGTATCCCATTGCACCTCGTTGCCACACACACGAGGAAGCTAAGGGGAAAAAAAATAACCACCTAAAAGCCCTCATCAGGATCTGGACTGTGACAAGACTTGTGCACAAATTAGGTGAAATTTGAGTGGGAATAACAATATGACAGCCGGCAGTGAGGCACCAAACATCAAGTGTCATATCTATTTTCAGCTATGACTCAGAGCTGTGTGACAAACAATACCATGCTGCTTCTCAATCAGTCAGCCCGTCGGCTGGAAATGTGGCAAACTAGGCCCTGGATGAATTTTTCCCTTCAGGAAAAATAAGAAATGATCTGAGGTTGAGGTCAAAGTTAAAGGTGAAATTATAAAACTTAGCCACGATTCAAGCATTGCATTTAATGATTAGGAACTCAAGCAATCGCAGCGTTGTCTCTCCAGTGCACTACGGTAATTCATCCCATGATTCTTGAGGGCATTAGCCTCCATGCTGCTTTTATTAAGGACCACACCCTGAACCAGTGCTCGACAAACTCCCACGTCACTAGACTAGCAAGGCCCCACGTGCATTAACGATGGAACACAAGAGAGATGAAAAAAAAGTGGCTGGGCCTTCTCGAGATGCTATAAAATTAATGCGATTTCCAGAGTTTTTATGAATCAAGCCAGATGCCAAATACATAACTTCAAACAAATTGACTTCCAATTATTGGTGCGGCGCACCACTTCCAGATGTGCAACAGATGGGGCCGGGGCGACCAAAGGTGTCTCAACCCGCGCTTTGTGTTATTCTGCAGTAAAACGGCAGTACAGTTGTATGTGTTTTAAATCACCGTGGGCTGTGGGCTGGAGGTGAAGGGAAGGACAGGGGGGATAGCGGAGGAAAAATGAAAGCACATCATTAGGAAAATGTAAATCTACACAGCACCAGACAGTAGAGCTCCATATGTAGCACTAATACAGCCTGATATTATGTAAAGGCAGATGAGATGCTGGGGCTGAAAGCTGGAGCTGTATCAAGGAGGTGGGGGATTCAGAAATGTAAATGTTAATGTGATCTCTGCTGTATCTTCCAGTGCTGGGATTAAATGGTAAAAAGGAACAATTATGGGGCTCGCTTTTTTTGTGCATATGTTAATAGCTTACAATATCCTTGCATGCATAAAGTACATTAGATATGATTAGAAGATATCCACAATACATAGCTTTATATACTAGAAGGTTTTACAATTGTCATAAGAAGCACTGCACTCTGCTCACTTGTTAATGAAGTCTCTTCTTGGAAACTTTAAATAATTTGATTAGTCACTGTTAAAGCTACATAAAAGTAAAACAAATGTGTTTCTGAGTGAGAAAAGTAGCTGAGCACAGACTTCTTTTCACTGCAAGGGAAACTAATAGAATATCCAATAGTGGTACGGTGTCCTGGGAGGGTCATGGCTCTGATCCCATTATTACCAGAGACTCGGGCCCTGAGGGAGCCAAAATGGCTGTGTATTTTTCCCAGAGCCCATACTGAAGCAGTCTACTGAGGCCCTATCTACTTAACTAGCAGTCTGCCTGGGCACCACAGGTCCACCACCCCCCCACCCCCCCCCCCCCCCCCCCCCCTCCCGGGGGGAAAAAAACCCCCCCCCCCCCCCCTCTTTTTCCTATTTTCTATTAAAAAAAAAAAAGGGGGGGTTTTTCCCTCTCCCCCCTCTCTTCCCCCTTTTTTCCTCCCCCTCCCTCTTATTTTTATATTATAACCAAACCCCCCCCCCCCCCCCCCCCCCCCCCCCCCCCCCCCCCCCCCCCCCCCAAAACCAACCCCAACCCATTTTTTTTTTTTTTTTTTTATAAAGGAGGCTGGATGGAGGAAATATTAATAAAAAAAAAATGTAAAAAAAAACCCCCCCCCCCCCCCCCCCCCCCCCCCCCAACCCCCCCCCCCCCCCCCAAAAAAAAAAAAAAAAAAAAAAAAAAAAAAAAAAAAAAAAAAAAAAAAAAAAAAAATAATTTTTAATTTTTTTTTTTTTACGCATTGGTGAGGTGCAGGGGCAGCTGGGTAAATGTCAGATTTAGGCATGGGGGTGCAAGGTGGCGGGATGGTGGAGTTGAGATGGGCGTTGGGGGAGAGCATCAAGATGATCATCATTAGCAGGGGAAGATAATTGGCGCTGCGTGGGCCCCTGAGTATGGCCGCTCTGATGGGCATCTTGTCTGCATTATTCATTCATCTTCCTTCTCTCTCTTTTATTCTCTCTCTCCTGTTCCCTCTCTCTCGACCCAGGCCAGGCGGTGGGCCTTAGGAGCCGGACTCATCTATTATAGATGGGTAATTGTTTATTAAATGCAGGCCTGACCCTATTATGCCTATTACCCATGTGCTGCACACCAGTGTGGCTGGCAAGCGTCTGTGTTTTTCCATATTCTAGAAGATCTGACAATCCCCTGTCGAGGACGTGAGGCCGCTTTGGCATGAGTAAGTGTCAGCATCCATGGCTGAGGGTGGAGAAAAGGAAGAGGAAAAAATAGGTTTCAATAGGAAAAGAGGAGGAAGCCAGCAGGGAGGAGAGGAAAAGGATGATGAAAAATAAAGCCAATGCCCGTGTGGCTGCCACTGGCCAGAGAAGTATCTCTCTCCTTCTCCTCCAAGGCTCGGAGGACGGAGGCAAAGACAAAGGGTGAGCTAAAGAGATGCTTTGGCTCTCATTACACTGACTCCTAATCTACCTCTGCCCTATCCTGGGCAATCCCTGCTCCTGGCGTTTGGAGGCTAAAGCTTCAAACCAGGCAGTTTGTCCAAAGCGGATTCATTACCTTAGATAGGACTACCAATGAGCCATCTAAAATGTCACATTTAAAACTCACACAGCAGCCAGAGCTGGGCCAAACTGACACTAGAGGTCAGTGTTGTAACAGAGTTCAGATGCCCCTCTTCTTTCACCGCCAGACAACAGTGAGCTTCAAGCAGACACAGACATTACAAAAGATAGGAGAGACTGGCAAAATAATTCAGGTAATGGAAATGAATTGAAATGAAATGATTAAGTTCAGTTAATTACTCGGTAGCTTAGGCAAATCAGCTTAACTTATATCAAAATCATTATTTCAGCCAGAACGGCAGATTCACTGAGAAGATATTTCGCCAACATGTACTTAAACTGGTGTATGTAAAGTAGGATCAGGCTAATGGATTAGATCTAATACATGTGGCACTCGGTATGGCGACAAAAATAAATGTGCTATTAGAAATTATAGTGCTAGGAGAAACATACAGGGTCAATTTGAAGCCACAGATGGTTCGGATGAGTAAAGGGTGGTGGTGACATGTTTCTTTGTCGCTGTTCAAGTATTACTATCACCTCAGTATCACTTTGTGAATGACAGTGCTGCTAAATACCAACTTCCTGTTCAGGAAAACAGTTCAAAGTGTTCTCGCTCGTACTGTCAAATAAGTCAAAATACACACTGAGATGTCTCTACAACACAACACTGGGGAGAGGGAAAATATTGCTTGGTTTGGACGTACTGCTGTGCTGTGGTATGATGTAGTGATCTGCATGATGGCATGTCACTGGTTATTGGCTGGGTTGAGAGTGATTAACATGGGGTGTTAATTAGTGGGTCGTCAGGAGTGGGTGTGTGGCTAACGACATGGCTCCGAACAGCTCGGTCACACATAAACACGCAGCACAGCTCAAGTCTTCTTTTACAATTAACATGGATTTTACAATTAGTGCTGAGGAAAATAATTTAAATTACATTTCTTAATATGTTCGGTTTAATCAAAGGCAAAAGGGAAAAAAAGGAAAAAAAAGAAAAAAAAAAGGGAAAAAAAAAAAAAAAGATGCTGAAAATTGCAAAAGAAACACTGAATATTTGCAGAAAAAAAATAAGACTATAGGAATAATATCTAAATAATGACTTATATTAATATACAAGGAACTGCAGATTTAAAAGCAATTGTAATGTCAGACTCCATTTGAAATTATGTCAAATTATGTCATTTAAGCAACAAACAGAACAGGCTTGGATCTATAAAGATAAAGCCCTGGTTGTGGAGAAGGAAAGTAGTGAAACACAATAAAAACACTATAAATAACATTAGTGGTATTTACTCATAAAATGAACAGCGAGCAATAAGTGTTGTCATTTAAAATCACTGGCCAAAATAATAATAACAAGAAATGTAATTTTATATCAGGACCACAAAAAACAACTAAACCGTAACATTTAAAAAAATAATAATAATAACAAAAATAATAACATAAGAAGTAAGAAAACTGCATCAAGTACAAATCAATGACACATTATTTACAACCTTTTCTAATTTCACAGCACTCGTACAGAAATAGAGGCAGCCAGCAGGAATTCCAGCAGCAGATTTGCCGTAATGCTGTTGAGTTGATTAGAAGAGTGAGAGGAGAGTGACTGAGAGAGTGAGTGAGTGAGTAAGAGGAGGGGAGGGAGTGAGTGAGCGAGTCAAGCCGCCCCTCTTCCCAAAGCTTATTTATTCCTCCAGCATCCAGCCCACTGATTAGGCAGCTACAGACACTCTGAATGCCTCCCAACAATGAATGAGCTGCTGCAATTTCAATGGGCTTATCTGTTGTTGCTGTGTTCAGTAAATAATGCCGCAGCTGTCAGTGGCCTCAAACGCATCATCCATGTAGCTAATGCTATGTTAGGATTAGCCGTGTTGAATGAAGTCTTGTCAACGAACAGGGGAAGCTGTGCCAAGCTCCAAACAGTTTACAGGACCCTCTGCCCCAAGTGGAACAAATAGAATGTAATTAAGAAGAGATGAGAGCATGGAGGGGGTGTAGTTCGACGGGGATGCACACACACTAACGTATGCACACACAAACACATCGTCTCACATTTACTCCTGCAAATGCAAATGCCTCTTTGTTGGTTGTCGTGCCTTTTAATACCCTGAGAGAGCAAAATACCTTTTTTTTTTTTCCACATTATGGAATTTGTCATGTTCAGTTGAAGCTGTCATAGCTAGAACAGTGTGCGCTAATGTGTGTAATCTGCTTTGCAACACATCAATTATGATGGATATTGCTCCGCCGCCATGCTTCCAGGGTTTTTATACAAGCCTGCAGGGGAATCAGTCTTTTCTTGTTAGGCAACCTGTTTAGTAAATAATGATCCACTTTGAGCCTGGGCTGATGCCGTATAATGTGATGTGTGTGCTTGTGTGTGTACACACGTGTGCATACAGTGTAGCGTGTGTGGTGGCGGGTGCTTTGGTGTGCAAGGATCAAGCCTTCTAGATCAAAAAACACTTACGTGCATGCTGGAATTCAATCATGCCTGTGTTGTGTGAAAAACCCACGTCACGGAGAAACCTAAACCGCTTCTGAACGCGCTACAACCCCATATGTAAAAACTATAAATATTATCAGTGACTTGTAAAAGTATTTCCAGAGCTGTCTGAGCTAACAAAGAGACAGAAAGATAAATATTTAGATCTTACCCTGTGTCAAACAAAATTGAATTTTTCTAAATCAGCTTTTACCAGTCTCTCTCTCTTTCTCTCTCTCTCTCTCTCTGCTTTTTCTTGCAGGGATGCTCCGGGGTGCATGTACGCCGCCTTCTCCTCCTGTCATCTCCTCCCTCCCCAATAACACCACTGCTGTTTGTCTGTTTTGCTACCTTTATCTCCCTGTCTTTCCCTAACTCTCCACTCCTTTCTGAACTCTTTCTCCTCTTTGTGGCTCGTGGGTGAGTCCTGGCTCTCCTATTTTTGCACCAACTCTTTCTCTTTCGTTGCTCAAGCAAGAGCGGTTCATGAACTCCCTTCACTGGCGTTATGAATCATGTCTCTCCGCTTTGCACTCTCTACCTTGCTGTCTCCAGGACAGGGCGGTAGAAAACATGGAGAGAGTGGCACAGATTTAATCTTGTGCTTGCTCGGAAACCATTGGGTGCACTTAATTTTTTTTCTCCTCTAGTCTTATTCTTAATGTCAGATCTGAAGAAGGCTCTTCCAACAATCCCTAACTTTTGCTTTGAATCGTTCACCTCCTGGTTTTTTCTCTGCACAGACGCAGAGGAGAGGGCAGCAACACTTAGTTAACTTATCCAGAGCAACCTCCAATGACTCACAGTAGGGGGAAAGCGGTGTTTCTTTCACCGAAGTACATTTTGACAAAACACACACGTTGTTTGGATTTTCAGTTAAAAGGACGAAGCTCTCTAAACTCGGGGGGCCCACCCTGCAAGCCGGGCTTTAGCTTTGGGCTCTTCGGGAGCTGCAGCGGATCACATGGAGATCCCTGTCAGATCCCCACTACACTACACTTCAGTCAGTCAGTCAGTCAGCAACTCAGTCCGTCGGCAAGGCAGAGAGGCAGGTAACAGACAGGGGAGAGAGAGGCCCTTCACTCCTAGATGAACACATTCTTTAGTGTCAGCATAAAACCCTTAGCTGCACTGGGACCCACTCACAGACACCGCTCTGTGTATGTTTTTTTCTTCTTTTTTTGTGTGTGGTGGAAGTGTATGCATGCATTCATGTGTCTTCACGCGCCTCTGTCAAAGTGAAAAACTGCTGAGATTTTGGTGGCTTAATCTGAGATTGGGACAGACACCACTGGATATTCTATTTACTCCATGCAAGCTGCTCCCCAATGTCCCATAAAGCCCCTCGCCTCTGAACTAAGCTGGTCAGGGTTAAAGCTCCCCAGCGACGGGAGACTGAGTACCTGCCCAGAGTGTGTGTGTGTTGTCAGTGTGTTTGTGTGTGCCTGTCTATGTGAACACACAGTCCTGTCCCCCTGCCTCACTCCAGTGTAATGGCTTTATTTATGAAGTGGCACCAGCAGTAACAGGCAGGCGATAAAGGAGGAGATAGTGCAGCAAAGCTGCATGTCATGCCGTGGCCTGCAGCCATGCTATCCTTATGGCTTTTAAGAGATTGATACCATTCGATGTTGTGTGCTCGCCGTGTGTGTGAGCAGCAGGAGGGACGAGGTAAATACTGCTGCTAGAGGGGAGGAGGTGATAATTCACTCAATGCCGGAATTTGTTTATCTTTTCAAGTTTTCAAGGCGATGTAAATAATTTGCTCATAACTTTCCTAATTTTGCTCACCAATCATGACTTGTTCAGCTTATTCTCATGCTTGTAGCCTATTTTCACATGATGGAATTGTTGTTAGTTTGTTTCACTAACATGTGAAATATAGTTGTTTAGCTAATCATCCATCAGTTATTTTTTCCCACCATAATAAATCATGAAAGACAGGTTTGAACAACAGACACACAAACATTTTCTATTGCAATAATGCATGCTTAGTTCATGAAGGCATTATCTTAAATGCATAAAGAATTACCGTGTTTTGACACTGCTAATTAGCCAGACAATACCAGTAGAGTATTTGTAATTATGTATACCAGAAAACAAGTCTGACAATATTAAAATCACAAATGTTGCCACTTAATGTCTTAAAAGTTGTTCTTATTTCTTCAAGACGAATAAGCTTGAGTGAGAAAAAGCCACAACGTGCCCTTTCTCGTGAATGAATGATTTTCTAGAAACCCCACCTGCACCTGGGGTACACACACTCACACTCACACTCAAACACACATAGACAGAGGTGTGCCTCTAAAAACAGAAAATGAGGACATTTCCTCAGTATTCCCCAGGGCAGCAGCCTGCTGGCCAATGACACCAGCAGGTTTCCTTGAGATGCAGAAACCTGTTGGAACACACAGAGCTCATTCAAACTCTTCTGCCTGTCCTCTTCCTTCTCTTCCCCTTCTCCTCTCTTTCCAAACTCTCTCCCCCTCCTGCTCTGCTGTACTTAAACTTTGTGTGAGTGACTGAGAGCATTAACCTCCTTACCGCAACCTCTGCTTCGACGCACCTGTGCGCCGGGTAAACCCATCATTAAAATTAACATATGACTTGCCATTAAATGAGCACATTCGCCGTGTTTTTCTTTCCCGTTGTGCCATTGCAAGCAAACTGCTGAGTGAACTCAACAGTTCTCAGGGGTGCCATTCCTGAGTTGTTTACCTGAATAACTAATGTGATTTACTATTTCTTTCAGACCCAACGACACCGAATTGATGGCGTCTGACTGCGGCCAACAGTGCGTGACAGCAAAAACAGCGATGCATTCACATGCACAATGAAAGCATGGTTTAATGTAAACCAAATGCCTACACAAGCGCAGTTTCGGAACAAAATGTCTCCCTGAAAAGTAGATTTGTGAGGCAGGGCTGCTGTCATCACAACCACCTAGTGTGTGTATCAGAAAAGACAGACGGAGAGTAAAGAGAAGAGGAGGTGAAGACACTTTCTCTCTGCTCATGACTCCCCAAGACTAAATATAGCATCTGGCTTTTGTAGCCTGTGTTAGATCCCATATTTCAGTCTGACCCTGATCTGAAGACAAAGCAGGAGCTCACAGTTTCTCCTCTTGTCTCTTTTTTTAACTCCGTGAACCCCACCCCCCTCCCTGACTGACTAAATTGTGCCTAAATTTACAGCTAAGACAACAGAGCGTGGGCCTTTCAGATGTGTCATCTCAGTAAACTGCTCATTTGTTAGCGGAGATGTTATACTCGCTGTCATGCCGAGGTCCCATCTTGTTTTGCCAGGTGGACAGGGGCCCTTCCCGCCTCCCCTCCGGCTGACTTGTTTTGATCTAAAGCAGCTGGTAGGACGCAATACCCGTTTAGTCTGAGAAATCAGCTTGTACAAACAAACACCTCGCTTTCTCTGTAGCCCGACACAGGCCAAGTGCATCTGCCAACCATTATAACCGAAATATCTGCCTTGTATCAGCCTTGCAAAATACGCCAGATCCTGTTTCCAGGCCAGCAAATAAACAAAACAGGCCGCAGGCATCATTATTCATTATTAAAGATGATATGGCAGAGGCAGGGGCAGTTTACAAAGTACACCTGCAGTGCCCACAGTGACGCAGTCTGCATACCCTATCTCTCAAGGGAGATGGCAAAAAAAGGCAGGTGTGGTGGGTTATGTATGCCGGAACTGACAAGGAGGTTGGGTGACATGTCTTTAAGATATGCAATTACCTCATATGGAATTCATTCGTTTTTTTATTCATTTATTCATCTTGTCATCAAACACAAAAGCCAAAGTTAGTCTAAGGAGAGCACAACCTGTGAAAACTCTAACTTATGGGAAACTCTTGTAGTCTCCCTGACACATACAACGTACAAACATGCAGCCGATGGGTGTATGTTGTCAGTCATTCCAACGCAGAACTGCCAGGCTGATGAAAAAAAAGTGCTGCGTTAAGCAACTCTGGAGTGTCACAGTGGTTGAAGCTAACTTGTAGGCCTACTGAGCACTTCTCCCAGGAGTACAAACTTGTTACAAAGTAAGGAAGCACTTTTGTGTTGATTGAGGGAAACTGAAAGCCACTATAGTTGGTTACAAGGACTCGAAGCTTGAAGACACCTCGCTGTACTGTGAGTGAGACGTGAAGAAAGAGAGCAAGAAAGTGAGAATAAGGGCAGAATGGAAGGTAAAGAACGAGGGAAAAAGTGGGGGAAAGAGGCGTAGCGTAGGAGATGGAACGAGAGAAGAGTGTGTGCGCAAATTAATGTGGATGTGTTTGAAAGGGTGAAAGCGAGGGTGGGTAGTTTTGCCTTGTTTTTCTTGGCGCACCTGCCCGGAGAAGCAGCCATGAACAGGAAGGTCTAAAAGTTAATTACATCAGCTGTCCGAGCCAAAATAAATGTCAGCCCCCTGATGGACGCTGCAACACCTCCTCGCCTCTCGCTTACCTCTCAACAGGCTCTTCACCTGCTTTAAGTTAGATATTGGAGCGCCAATGACCTGGATAAAAATCTATGCCAAATAAACTATCTCTGAGATTAACCGTATGTCTCTTGCTTATGCTTATGTTCTACACATGCAGTCTAACTGCCATGCATATTTTTAATATTATTTTTGGAGGTCTTTTTAAGGTGGAAAACTCAAGTGGAACCCATTTTTGAATTTGCAAACGTCCACATTCCTAACTTTGCATTTTTTTGTCCATCTCTCTGCTAATTCGTCTCCACCGTGCTCCTTTTTCCCGTAGCTATGTTCATTAAGCAAGCCCTGTACCAAAAAGCACCGCTCCCGGTCTTTCTTGCTTCTTCATCATTCTTAATTTCACATAGCACCTAAGGGTGCCCTTTCCTTGCCCAGTGCTTCCACCAATCCAGCCCCTCTGGCCTCCCCTCCAACAATGTCGAGCCTCAGCTACTCACACACCCCAAAAAGACCGCCTGTACCAATCCAACCCCAAGCCTCCACGCCAATTCAGCCTCGGAGCGATGTGGACTTTAAAACGTGTTATCTCCTGGTACACTCTGATGATCCCTGCAACATTAGCATAACTTAACCTATCACCTCTGGTCAGCTTTTATAAGCCACAGAGAGAGAGAATGCTTTGACACTTGGATGAATATAATGCGCTTGACTATGGGGTCATAACTTAGATAAACATGAAAAAGCTTATAGAAAAACACTGAATATGAACTTAATATAAACCTCAATCATCCTCTGCCCATACATACTGACCTCAACAGTGTATACTTTTAATTTCCACCTCATATTTAACAACCTTAAAAACCATCAGACTGCAATGAGACAATTAATTTTGTTCGAGGAAGGACATTTTGAGTTATAGATCAATGAGTTTTAAAGGCTTATAAGATGCCAAAAGGTACACAGTGGTTCATAATACCATAAGACAGGACTTCACAACTTCTCACAACAGCAATAATCTAATCCTCCTTTTGCGAAAATCGCCAGGTCAACAGTAGAAATACGGTGTAGTCGTAAAGTAATCTACCAGGAATTTACACTTGATGCATTTGATTGGCTAACGTGTCACCGTGTCAGTTGACACCATGGTTTTGGCAAATGTTTTTTTCTCCAGAGTCCTCAGTTGCTGTGGGTTCACAAGCAGAGGAATCCGACAAAAGAGCGATACAATGCAACATCATCTGGAAACATGCTCCACTGGCCAATCAAATACATGCCTGGATTACTTAATAATAACCCTATTATTCTACTCTTTACCTCAGTATCGTTGAGATGAAAGATTGTCGCCGGGATTCCAGAGTTGTAAAATTGTGTCTCACAGTATAATAATACATTGTACATGAATAAAGACACACCAGCCCAGCCCTTGTGTTCTGTTTCTGGTTTGAACGCCTGCTACGACTAGCAAGACTACGACAACCAGTCAGTTGTGTTTTAAAATGGAATTTTGGTTCTTTCAAAGATTTACATGATTCTTTTCTTCTTTTCTCTTTAACCTACTTTAAACTGCAAAGTTTCAGCTTGAAAAAGATGATTTCATTATTAGCTCATTAGCAAGCGAGAAAACCAGTGGTTGGTCACCCTTAATATTACTGTCGCTTCAATTTGATACATTAGCTAGCGTCCTATTCAAAAGTACTTTTTACAAGATAAAGAATCAATTCTCACACCCGAAAGCTCTTTGAATGCTTAGGAAGATCGATTTTTCTCTGTGATAAGATATAGCATTGCCTGTGCATCTTTATTTGCAACATGGTGAAGGAAGAGTGGGTGGGCAGATGGAAGACGGTGCCACATCTCCCATCTTCCTCACGCTGTCACTTCTAGCATCCTCTACTCTCCTCTCCTGTCTTCTTCTCTCGTCTCCTCTCTAGTCTCCTCTCCTCCTCTCCACTCACGACGGGAGCAGTGCGTGGGAGTTGCTCAGGAGACATCATCATGAGCCACTTCACTCGAGTGCTGCCTTCAATCAGCCCTCGAATTAATATTAATCATCCCTCCCTCATCCCCCACACAACAACCCTTTCGTCTCCACGCTGCCGCTGATAAATACTGATTCAAAGACAAGCGGCAAAGAAAGCATTCACAGATGTATATGGACGTATGTCAATGACCACACCTTAGCAACGGGCAAAACCACATCTCTTCTTTCCCTCTGTGTCTTTTCTTTCCCAGTGGTTTCACGGTTCAAACTGCCGTTCAAGACTTAATTGTCCCTAATCACTGCTGAAGGTCATGGCTACTCAGCAATACATCTCCCTTCCTTTGCCCTGTCCTTCCCATCGCTCCTCTCCTTTCTTTTCCAGCCCCCTCCTTTCCTCAGCAACCACCACATTGCTTTCACAGAAGAAGACACTGAAACAACTGTCCAGTAGAAATCTTCAAAAAGAAATGGAGTGAAAGCATAATTAGGACTTTTGTTCCGCAAGAATGTAGAAGAGAGGAAGAGTTATTAGCTTGGAAACATCTACTGCCTAGCTTTTACCGGAATGCTGCCTCCCAGAAAGACCAAAAAAAAAAGAAGCAGTGAAAAAATGAGAGATGGGAAGAAAATATGAGCCCTAAAATCAAAAGTGATCATCCAGAGGAATGTGTGTGTGTGTGTGTGTGTGTGTGTGTGTTGTGTGTGTGTGTGTGTGTGTGTGTGTGTACGTGTGTACGTGTGTGTGTGTGTGTGTGTGTGTGTGTGTGTGTGTGTGTGTGTGTGCGTGCGTGCGTGTGTGTGTGTGTGTGAGAGAGAGAGCAAGAGACCGCTGAAGATGGCTGAAGGTCAGGAAGACATTGGGGCAATCACACTAATGAAAACAAACGAGGGATACAGTTGGAGAGAGAGACGGAAAGAGAAGAAGGGGGACAGGCAGAGAGACAAAAAAAGAGAGTGGTAGTGTGTGTGTGTGTGTGTGTGTGTGTGTGTGTGTGTGTGTGTGTGTGTGTGTGTGTGTGTGTGTGTGTGTGTGTGTGAGGAGAGATAGTCTGCCTTGCCTCAGACTAATCAAACACAACACGGTGCTATAAAAGGCTGGTGAGAATGTACAGATACATAGGTGAACTCTCACAGCCTGCCATGTACTGTTCTTTTATTTACTTGCCCTCCTAACCTTTAGTGAAACATGAGGACGCGCGGTCACACACATGCCGTATACTGTACGTACACACACAAACACACACACGTACACATGGCAGTAGCAATATGTGAAGGTTATTCCTGCAGAGGGATGACAGTGTTTATTCAGGGCTAGCAGGCAGACTCTGACATTCAGCTCAGAGAAAATGATTAATGCTACAATATACATAGGCACATGGAAAAAGAGGAAGAAAAGAAAATCGTTGCACTGTTCCTTCATAGAGAGCAGAGGGCCTTTGTAGCCACATATATACCCAGTTGTCTTTCTTTAGCTCACTGTGCTACATTTGTGTGTCTGCAAGAACAGGTTGAAATTACAATGATTTTGAATCAGATATCTTGTGCTTTGTCAGTTTTCATATCAAATACGCCTCAAACAATCTAACATGTTTAAATGTAAAGAAAGGAGGAGAGAGACTGAGAGAAATAAGGAAGGAAAAAAAAGTTTGACTCTGAAGAAAAGAGAGGGTGGGCGGGAAGGAGAGACGTACACGAGTTGTAAGTGAATAAAACCTCCATTACCAGACTGAATGTAAAGGAAGTGGGTTTTTAATTAACATCACTGCTAATTAACGGATGGTTATAGATCAAAAAGAGAGAGATACAGAGGCACATGAAGATTTACAGTACGCACACACTTGCACACATCCACACAAATTGCCTTAAATACACACTCACAATCACACTGTAATCACACTCTCACACCTAATCACGCGCCATCTGACCAATCAGTAAGCATTTGGACCCAACGGCTTCCCACCAATAACATATAGTGGAGATCATTAAGACATTAGGAGTGATCAATAAGCAGAGGGCCCACCACTGCACATAAACCTTCCCAGAGGAGAGGCACTGCCTTGGGCAGAGTGAGGAGCTGTGGAGAGCAAAACATACTGAGACCTAAAATCATAATTTTTCTTGTGGGAAAAAATCTACTGTATTAAGTCACTGTAGGAATCTGGACACTGAGCACCTGAGTTTATCTCATTACGGGAGCATCTTTGAAAGATAATTTTCAGATTAAATGGTTGATTCAGAAAGAGCATTAGCATAGCAACCTTTCATTAACCACCCATTGTTCTGCCTGCAGGATGCTAAAATTATGTACAACTTGCACAGCCTGCTAGTGCTCTGAAAAGATAGATTAATATCAATGTGTATTAATAGCTTAGACTTTCTCCTTTTGGGTCATTGTGGTCACTTTCATAAACAACACCCTCTTATAAAAAGAATCCAAGTCCAAAGGCGCGAGGGCAAGAGGTAAAATACCAGTTTGTGATTTTTGCACTAAAAGATGGGGTGGTTTGGTATAAATGGGGTTGAAAGGGTCAAAATGTGACAGCGAGGTTAACACAGAAGTAGTAAAGCAATTCTTTTTTACATTTCACTTCATGTCAGTTAAAGGTTGTCTGTGTAATTTTAGACCTCTGGTAGCGCTATGGAGCTGTTTTTCTATGAGTAGCTGTCTGTTTTGTTTATCTAGTGCACATGGGTGACAATCTACAGCCCTAACAACGCTATCACACTGTTCCACTGATCAACAGAGGGGTATTGCACAAAAGTAGAATAAAGAAATCCAGGATAATTGAGCAAGCGCGGCTTGACCTAGCCTGCTCGGCGCATCCTGGCTTAATTGGTTGCACGTTTGCCGAGCCAGGATGAAAAGGCGCGGCTATGTTAAGCCAGGTGTAGATAGTCGGGATAAGTGCGTGTTTACGGCATACTGAAATAGACCTCGCGATCGCTCACAGAATCACCAATGGGAACATGGATAAGAGTCGCGCTTCATATTTCACGGCCGCTGAGGTGAAAGATATAAGAAAAAAAGGCAATACCAATGCCATAATTAAAGAAAGAGAGAAAGCCTGGCAGACAATAGCGGACCAGCTTAATGCTTAAGTAGTCCAAAACTGTACAATTAATAAACAGTGCTCCACTGGAATAATTAGGCTACAATTAAAGGACTAAAGGAGTTACTTTAAGTCGACTAATCAACTGTTGCACACTTTGCTTTAAATGTGGCAAGTAGAGGTGCATGTTACTTAAATGTAGAGTATTATTAAGTGCAACAATTCATAAAGAACAAACTTGTCTGGCCCTAAAAACACCTGGCAGCAAGTTACATTAAAAATGTTTAAAAAGTTGAATACAAGAACATTTTGCAGGCTGGAGAGTGACTTTAAAGTAGATAACAGTGAACAAATGAGGTGAATAGATTAGGTGTCTGCTGACATGTTGAATGTCTGTATGATTGTAGCAGTTAAAAAAAAGCCCATAGAACTGGCACAGGGGGCGCCCCACCAAGTCAGGATATGTGCGGTAAATGGTTCCTTTATTGAGGTTCTCTGCATCCCCAACAGAATAAAGGAAGCTCCCACTTGCAAAACATCTCAATGTACCACAGACCATCTGTGGTACATTGAGAGCATGGCTTCCTGCTGTCTGGTGCTGTATTTTTGGACCCAGCAGCCTACATAAATATCTTAGTCCATCACCTGAGAATCTGTATCTCTCAATGAGATAGTCATCTCCAACAGCCAATGGGTCTGACCTGTCACGGAAGACTCTTTCGTGCCTAAATGCTCGTCTGAGGATTAGGGCTTCCTCATCCAGTACATCCTCCAAGAAAGGGCAAGCCATTATGAAGAGGGAACAGGAGATAGATAGATAGATAGATAGATAGATAGATAGATAGATAGATAGATAGATAGATAGATAGATAGATAGATAGATAGATAGATAGATAGATAGATAGATAGATAGATAGATAGATAGATAGATAGATAGATAGATAGATAGATAGATAGATAGATAGATAGATAGATAGATATTCCTTTATTTGTCCCACAATGGGGAAATTCCAATGTAACAGCAGCAAAGTGGATAAAGAGAAAACAGTATAAACTGTATATATATATATATATACAGCCTACTATATTGCCCTTGTCACAGATTTCATTGAAAACACCTTTGCAACTTCATCAGCTGTGTTTTGTAACCTCAATTACTGCAATAAAACACATATTTATGAAACCTCTGACGGCATTTTGACAAGCAGTCTTCATCAACATAGCAATATAACACTTGGCCTGAGTAATAATACTACCACTTGAATCAATATAAAAAGACTGTTGCAATTACAAACAGATTTAAATGAAATGAGAAATGACAATATATATGTAATATTTTAATGCAGGATAATTAAAATGATGCAGCATACTTGGAAAGACCATGGACATGCTGTAAAACACATTAATTCCTCACAGGATTGACGATGGAAATACAGGTGAATCACTAGGACTTATCTTAGCCTGGCTGTTAGCCTGGTCTGGAGCAGGCTAGCTGCAGAGAATAAATCACCATAGTAACTTGGCCGGTATAAGTTTGACCAGCTTTCATGCAACCGACTTGAGGCTAAATTCAGCCAGGATAACCAACATATCCCGGCTTAATCCCTTATCTAGGTTTTGTGCAATACCTCTCAGGTGGCGATAACATGCTAGATATATACAAGATATGCTGCAATGTGCAGGCAAAAAGAACACCGCAAGCTAGTAAACACAGATGTAAACAATGCTGAATTTTACACAAAAAAAAGAAAACTCACCAAAACTAGTGCCAATAGTAAATTGTGAATTAACATTACTCCACCAGCAAGAAGACTGTCTCTCCAATCTAGAAAAGTTGTGAAACAAGTTACTTTAAATCTGAAATAAAATTACAACAACCAGGTCTTCACTTGTTCCAAGAAAAAAGTACAAATTTAAGGCTCTAAATTAATAATTTATAGATGATAAATCCAAGGCTTATTTGGCTGATCGACCCAGTCAACTAACCCACCAGTCAGTCAGTCAGCCAGTCAATCCAGCAGTCAGCAAACCGTTAAATCATCCACTGAGCCAAGTCACCTGGGCAGCCAAACAAACTGACTCAGCAGCTCTCAGACAGCCTTCCTGGCTGAGCTGAGCTGCTCTGTGCCGGCCTATTCCACTTCAGAGGAAGCCCTGTAGTTTATTTTTCATTGGAAGAGGGATTTGGCTGCTATCAAGTGGTAGCAGCCCAGTTTCAAACGCACGTCTGGCTTGTAAACAGGCAGCTGGCAGCTCTCCAAGCTCCCCACAGTGTGAAAAGCGGCCGAGCTGAGCGGAGTGGAGTTGTGACACTGATCCCACCCCTATCACTCCCTGACAGCCTGCGCTAATAGACCCTTCAAACACTCTCACCTCTATCTATATTTTATTTGAGACATGCCAAGTCTGTTGTGTGTACACGTGTTTATGTGTGTGTTTGTGTGCAGCAACTCTGGATGTGCATCATGTTGTGTGTGCGCGTGCGTGTCTCTCTGGATGAGGCATCTTCTTTATTGCTTGTTGTTGACATGGATCCCTTTAGCCCTTAACAGGAGTCAGCGGGAGGGCTAAGCTGCTAACCAGCCACACACACACACACACACACACACACACACCAAACACACACACACACACACACACACACACACACAGCACTGCTTCACCAGTCGAAAAGCATTATTCAGCAGGTCAACAGCCACTCTCACTGCTAGGGAGTGTGTGTGTGTGTATGTGTGTGTGTGTGTGTGTGTTTGTGTGTGCCTGTGTGTACAGTATGTACGTGTCTGCTGGATGTGTTGTGTGTGTGTGTGTGTGTGTGTGTGTGTGTGTGTTTGTGTGTGTGCTCAGCGCTTCAGGCTAAGGCACTCAGAGTGAAATTATGTTCTCAGACTGGATCCGTGTTGCCCTCTTTATCCTGACAGGCGAGGAAACAGCCACAAATAAATAAGCAGAGAGCTCTCTCTCTCTCTCCCCAGACGTGACCGCCATGGCATACTAGCACTCCAGAAGGCGGCGTGAAGAAAAACAGAATTGTATTTTAGTGTAGGGGTGGCAGGGGACTGTGACTCGATAAGCATGGTGTATTTGTTGTATTTGTGCCACTTAAAGTAAAGCTGCTTCTGTGGGAATAGATGTTAAAGGGGCGTGTGAGGACACAACAAGCATGGAGAAATTATTTTTCTGGGGTATGGACCATTTACAGCTACTCCTTTAATGCAATTAAACTGTAAACATGACTGCATATTATAACATATATATGTCTTAAAGAGGTTAAATGTAAGGTTTAAACTATTATTATTAATAATAATAATGCTCACACTTTTTTATATTTATTACTCATTCAAAACAATGCTTTTTAAGGAATATATTGGTCTTACCACCTGTAGCCTATCATTGTTGTGTATCACAAAGCAATATACCTGGCACACTAACTTCTCAAAATGCTCCCCACACTCACATTCACATTGCTAAATATTAAAAGGATGTCCACACTCACACAGGTTTTAATAATTTTTCTGCCAAATTAGACCTCCGCCCAGGTTAAAGCTGGGCAGAGTTAAGGTGGGAATAACGTGAGGTCATGCAAATGCCATGAACCAATAAGAATGAAAAGAGTATAACTTCTCTGCCATAAGGTGCAGCAAACTAAAATGAGGGTTAGGGAGCTGTCAATCAAGCCTTCGGATTGATTAGAAAAAATTAAGTGTGGGTGCACCAAAGTGTGTAGGTCCTTTAAACCCTGACAGCCCAACAGTAACCTCATTAATTTCTATTCCTTAAATATGTTTTTGAAAATCTGTGACCAAGATATGTACGGATCATGACATTTTATAGTTAAAAAACAAACTATGTATAGTGATGTTTATAAGTTACCTCAAATATTAACATTTCTGTGTTTCTTATCAGGCAACCTATGCTGGTACATTTGCTTACACAACAATTAATAATAATAATAACTAATCTGTGATAAGCTAATATCGGGTATTAAATAAGCCCGGACAATTTATTATTTATTTAGATTTTCTTCATAATATACTGCATTAACATAAAGGTTTTTCCTTATCTGATCAGTCATCAAATGCCAAAACAAAAGTGTGCTTTAATTTCTTCCTCCCATCATGAAATTCAAAAACACAATCAATTCTGTTCAACACTTAATTCTGACCCAAATCCAGCCTTTTAAATATGACATTAAAGTCAAACCTTCATCCTAACCCAAAGGTTTCCAAACTCATCATCACTCTAAACAGCAATATTCAGTTCATACAAACAAGGTCTTGTTGGAGTGACTTATTGAGCACACAAAGGCAGAGGCCAGGGTTGTGCTGTTTCATAATGAGCAGCCATTTTGTTTTTGCCTTTTCTAGCCAGAGGGAATCTAATCGATTTTTTGTGTTGACAGTGGTTTTATTTAAATGTCCACGGCCATGGACAAAAAAAAAGGAAAAAGTGAGTGTTCAAATGGTGGCTGATGATAATGAAAAGAAAACCCCTCCCCAGCTGGCCTATAAAAGACTTGCAGAGAGACATCTTTGAAGGTTCTCCTTCAAAGCCCTGGCTTGCCTCCACAGCCGCATCAGGGGATTTCTGTTATTAATTGAAGTTAATTTTCTGGGATATCAGTTTGCTGGGCACGTGGGAAAGATTGATAGCCCCCACGCGTCTCCCGAGTGTTGGGATGTGGAGGGGGACGGGCGAGAGGACAGAGAAATGACACTGTTCCCTCACCATCCCAGAACCCGGCTTTCACTTTTATCATCCCCAAATCAAATTACAAACATCGGAGGCCAACCTTGGCTGGAGGAGATTTCCATAAGATTAATTAGGCCGGCTAGCCAAAGACAGAGTGGGCAGGGAAAATATAAAATAATAAATATAGGAGGGGGTGGGTGGGGGGGTTAGTGATGGAGATGGGGGTTGGTAGAGGGATGAGGGATAAAATGTGTGTCTGTGTGAGAATGGGCAAGTCAAATGGACAATGGGTAATTAGTGCAAGCAGCACATTCTCAAAGGCACGGGGAGGACAGCCGGGCGGGGGCTCTCCGTTGGCCCCGTGATGTGGAGGGCCGTACGGCGGGGCCCACATTTAATTAGCGCCACTTTGATACCCACAGGAGTGCCAGGGGCCCCGGGGCAACCTAAACAGTGACTGACAACCCCACACCTCCGGACGCTCCCTGCTCTCCAATTATAGATGCACCAAGCTGAGAGGGCCCAGCGTAAACCCTCATATGGGGGGGGAACTCGCGCACACATACATGCAAAGGCGTACACACCTTTGTACTGTATGTGCACAGAAATGCCCAAACAAGCCAGCCAACCAGGCAGCTGGCTCCAGCCTCTTCCTATTTGTGTGCTACAAATTGGCATTTGGATTAAATGGAGCTTGAGATGCCCTGAAGGCGGGAGGAGAAGACAATCTCTCACCTGGCCTGATCTGCTACCAGAGCAGACGTTTAAAATGAGGATTAATTTTTTTTCTTTTTTGGGGGGGTGGGGTATCCTCTGCCTCTGTTTTCTGAGACAAGGCGCATTAGCAAACAGGGGGTAAAAACATTCACATGCAAGCGGGCACAAACACACAGGCCTAGGCGTGCCAGTGCACAATCTGCAATATTAATATGTGGAAGCAAGTATGAATAAGTGACTGGAAAGGCTTTTGCTGTGTTGCACTAGTCTATTTTTAATGTGAAGGGATGTGCCTGACACCACAACATTTTACAGCGCTTGAGTTACGTGAACAAACAATGCCTGGCTCCATGAATTATGCAACTGCAGTGTTTTCATCCAACCCAAAACACATATTTAGTAAACAAACTGCTTACTCTTTCGCTAACAAGATGTTTGTGTAAATAATAGATATTCAAATCTGTTCTCCCGACACAGAGGAAGAAAGTTGCCGTGTAATTTGTTGTATTATTTAGCACGTTGTCTTTTTCTCTCGCTCTCTGACTCCCTTGTCGCCAATTCGTGGAGGCTCGTTGACAAACACATAAATGAAAACATCAACAGCTACATGGTTGTTGTTCTTTCTCAATATGCCCTGTGAAAACACTGTTTTTTTTTTCTTTTCTCCCCGGTAACAACCACCGCCTGTCATAAATGAATTACAAGACATTGAAATATTAATCCACATGACACACATCCCTCACAAAGGAGGGGAAATGTTACGATTTTTTCACAGTGACAAGCCAACGCTGACTGCTTAGATTTTTAATCAAAAGAAATCAATAGGATAAATATTGTATGTAAAAGATGGCAAAGCTAACAATATGGCATCTAATCACATGCCTTTGCTTGTGCTGTCAAAGGTAATTCCTCTACAAGTCTCTTATGGGGAGAAACCACAGTGGTGTGTTCAGTCGTGATGAAATGCGGAGACTTTTTTCGAGAACAGATTGGTGTCGTTGGCCCCGACAACGACGGCGTACACAACGAAACCGTGTTGTGTTTATTCAGGCGCCGGGAGGTTGTGTTGTTTCATCAATAAAGCTTGTTTGATGGGGATTGCCTTTAATCGATAGAGGAAATCAAACAAACAGACCGCTAATGGCTGGATAATCTGTGACAAGAGATCTGAAATCCACTAAAAGCCATGGGGCTTGATCCACCTCGCACCCTTGGGCGAGGGGAGGGGCGTGGAAAGGGGTAGTGTTTCTTAAGCAAGGACACATGCCCATGGAGATGATGAAAACACAGCCTCATGTAAGTTGCTAATAACTGAGGAAACTATGAAATGTTCACATATGCAGAGACCTGCAGTGCGAGGGGACAGCTAACATGATGACACTTTCCTCCAGTAAATAGGCCTTTTTTTTTTCCTTTTAGGACATCGTGCACAGACCAGTCTACACACAGAGATACATGCAGCATATACTCACTGAACCCATCCTACAGGGCGAATCTCATGCCCACCCATCTCCACCACTACCACATTAGCCCATTTGTCACACTCGGGGCCCCCTGAGGTAGTCCATAGAGTCGGCCCTCTTGACCCAGACACTCTCTCACCCAACTGCCTTCAGAGCCTGGGGTGTCCCTTCTGTAACCACCAACACCCGCCCCCACCCTCCAACCTTACATACTACCACCACTCCCCCCCCCCTTCGCCAACCTCCTCTCTGTCTAAACATGGAGCCTGGGGAACCTAAAGCAGTGCCAGATGGGGCCTCTTGTTACCACAACAGGCAGTCATGCATTTGTTGTAAAGCAGCCTCTCTTGCTCCCGCTCTCCTTTGCCCTTTCGGCCTCTCTGTTCGTCTTATACATATTGATGCACAGAAATTTGGCATGGCACGTAGAAGTTGACTCAATTCGTGCAGACCCCCGACAGCTGTCAGACATTACATCCAATCAGTTTGGCTCTAACCAGCTATTGGGCAATGAGCCCAGACTGTTGAGCACCAATGGCCTTTATTGGAGACGACAAATTGGGCCCTCTCAAAAAGCTCGGCCGTTTGCTCTGTATTGCAATTTGTCACCGCTCCGCCTACGTTTTTCGGTGGTCACCGACAGTATATCACCTTTCCCAGAGGACTCTTTTCCATATACTGCATTAGAGGAGCTGTCACTATTTCCCCCTTTCCAGATCTCCTCTTTATTGCTGTGGTCTTTGCTTTTTATCAAAGCATATCTCAACCAGCTCGTGTCCCTTTCAGGATGAAGTTTGCTAGAAGCAACTGAAAGAAGGAAGTTGCCTGCATCTACTATTTATCCCCCCCCTTCAGATATCTCGCCTTCTTCAAGGTGACAACAGAAGGAGGTGTCAGCTTGTGATGAACATATGTATACATACCTTGTGATTTGCTGTTAAAAGCTATATGCATATAAATCAGTTATTAGCAGGTAACCAACTGCTAAGTTGCACAAAGCAATGGGTAGTCATCAAGGAAATGCTCCTCCAGTGCTTTAATTATACACTGCTAGGTATAATTTAAGCACTGTGCTTTTCATAATCAACTAAATAAATATCTCTGTGCATGGATATGCAAGATCAAATCAATATGATGGATTGAAGCTAAAAAGGACTACATGCTTTCATGTGACATTGCTTTAGTAGTAACTGAATTATTTTTCGCTGGATCTCCTTTCCTATACCAAGACGTTGTTTGCTTTACTTATCGTCAATTTTTACAACAACAGTTGATTGATTAGACTCAACAGTTCTTGATTTGAGCTAAACTCGCTGCTGAGCTTCTTTGAGCTCCTTCCCATCGAGCACTGTGCTCACATTCACACTGCAATTTTAAATCCCCCCCGTCGATCCATCTACCAGTTTACCCTAACTGGATAGAATAAAGAAGTCATAAACTTCATGTAAAGACAGGTATTCTTGGGTGGAGGGCAACATTACGATTGGGTACACAGCTCATGTTGAAGCCATCAAGCCGTCGACCCGACACCAAGCCTCATCCGTCCCACAGCTGCAAACTATTATCATTTGTTATAGATTCTGTATATCAACAAGGAAAACACTACATAAAGGGTTCCATATGGTCAGAAACGCCATTTTGTGTGTTGGACACTAAACGGTTTGGAGTAATTTAACATGATCCCTTTGGAGAAAGAATCTTGCCCCCTTCCAGCGAACATTTCTAACAAAAGACACAGAAAACATGTGGTGTTGATGCATGCGAGTGCAATAACATTTACTCTGCAAATCACTTCCACATTGGACTGTGTTGTATCAGGTAAGCTGCCTTAACAATAACTGGTCGTACAGTAAATTGTACCTTATGTTTCTATTAATGAAGGAATTGCTAGAAAATGATCCTCAACATTTTCTTGAAGCAAACTGAGCGATTAATAAAAAACAGGTTGCAGACATTTCCTCTTAAAACACATTTAGTCAATAATAAATCTATATCAATGCCATTTTGACATTTAAGGAGTCAAATTTACCCATATGTACAATATGCATGCATCACTCGTGACACAAATTGCCCTTGTTGAGTGAATTTGTCTGCATGTATTTGTTTGTTGGCACGACCGAGTGTCTCAGACCTGTTGTATCTTGGCTGCTGGTGTTGGCTGCGGCCCAGGACTTCCTACTAAGGCGAAATGCCAACAACATGTGCGGCTCTGGCTGCAGTATCATCATGTGTGCCAGACAAAACAGGCGAGTCTTTGCTCTATGGCGCTGTGTTACATTAGGGTTTTAATGGCTGTCAGTTTGTCATTTAACTGTTGTAAACACCCCCGTCAGTGAACTGTGAGCAGTCCGCGGGCAATCTGTTGGTAAATTAATGAGGAGGCGGGGGCATTCCCACCCTGCACTGGCATCTTGCCAGTGCCATGCTACAGAGGCAACAGGCTGGTATAAAAATTTAAGGATTGGAGGGGACCAGATAGGGCGCAGTGAGGACTTGAGTGTGGGAGAGAAGTCGGGAAAGCAGGAGAAACTGATGGAAAGAGCATGTGGAAGCAAGGGAATGAAAAAAAAAGTTCAACATTCAGTATCCTGCTCAAAACATGTAAAAACAGCCAAAAGTATTTTTTTTATAAGAAACAAAAGCCATTTTTGAACTGCAAACTTGATCCTGAAGTAACATTTTATGAGAATTACTCTTTTGCTGTGTCGTGGATAAACATAGCTCTACGAGCGCGGTTCAGATTTCACGTTGAACGGGGTTCCGGGCTTCACCAGTGCCGCTTCGACTGAACTAATTCACTAAATAGTCTGTGTGAACAACCCTTGGCCCTACTCCACCCTTTTTCCTCACTTCAAAGTAACTTTATTAGGGGAGAGATTAGACTGCACTTAACCTCTAATGATGCCATATGAGAGGCTGAAGAAAGAGGTTTCTGCAAGACGCTGTTTTATTTGATAGTTTCAATATGAAGAAAGGAAGGAGAGCAGCAGGGGGAGAGGAGGGAGTGTGAAGCATGACAGCTCCATATCTGAAAGCAACGTTCTGTCGCAGGCAGCCCGCCGCCGCCGCCACTGCTCCTACCCCTCCCTCTCTGACGATGTACAGCTGTTCTCCCCTCCCTCTTTCCTTCACCCTTTTCTTTCTCTCTAACCTCCCACAATCCCTTTTTCCCTCCTTTAGTCAACCCTCTTCCCCTCCCCCGTGGCCCCCCCCGCAAAAATAGGCCAAGGTAACTTGCCAGCACCTCCCCACCCCCCGCCACCCATCCCCGGGGGTTCGTGTGATATTTAACTACGGCTACAGTGGCATTTACTAATTTTATATGTGCAGAATTTATGTCAGATTCTTATTCAGCGAGAACAGGGAAGAGGAGCAAAGGTGGCTGGCTCCGTGTCCACTGTGTATACACTGGTATTATGTGAACTATTCACAACACGTCCACTGACACGAGCGTTGCTATTTTGTCTATAACGCTGCTGCTTTCCAACCCAGGTGCCACAATTAAAGCCTAACCTTAGCATTTGGAGAGGGAGACATGAAGGAGCCAATTTGTTGTCCACCATGCACCTCGACTTCAATAGAGAGCAGCCAATGAAGGTAGTCTTTTTTTTTTTTTTTTCAGAGGGAGCTCACAGCCCAGCAGCCACATCTTGTTGACAGGTGGCGCAAGGTCAATCAGATACTACCGATACAGTGACACAGATAAAAAGACAAAGACATGCAGGGCCCATACACAAACACACCGAGTGCATGCGATTGCATTGCTCTACACACATACAGTTTGTGCAAGCCTGCATGGAACACATATGGAAATAGCATGGTGAGCGTTTACTTTGACAACACAGTCTATGGCGAGAATGCTTTTTCTCAGAGGGTCAAATGATACAGGGGTGTGTTGACAGGATAGGAGCCCTACCAGAAATACTCCTGTCAACTATAATCTGAACATGAGTCAGTGATTTTATGGATATTTTTTAATTAATTGTTAACTTGCATGCATACATATTCAATTAAAAAATCAACTAAATATGCAAATGAATTAGTAATCAGAGTTACAGTACACCCATTGACATTTCTTTCCAGTTTCCAGGGTGAAACAGGAAAGAAATGTCATTATGACATTCCTGGTTTGAACTTATGAACTGCTGCCAATTTTGATTTAATCACAAACCTCCACAGACAGGCAGCTTTGAGAAGAATAAAATCACAATAACAGAGCAAAAGTGAGTGAAAGAGAATGAGAGAGACAGTGAGTTAGAGACAGCAGAAGAGAATGAAAGAGAGAGAGAGAGTGATAGAGTCAGAAAGAGAAAGCAAAAGAGAGAGTTGAAGTGGGGAAAAAACGAATGATAAAAGGAACTGCCTGAAAAGGGGGTTCAGGAGATTGACCTGTGGGGCTTAAAATCAAATTGCAACGGTATTGTATTCCCTCCCATTTCCAGTACGGCTAGTAAGCTCCTTATTGATAGACGAGAGATGAGACCACCCATACCTGGGGCTCATCCTGCTGTCACCGTGCAGGACGGGCACCAGGAGGAGGGAGAAATCACACATCACATGTGTGGGCCCTTTTCTATTTTGCAGCCAAAGCCAAAGCCAAAGCCAAATCCCCGGGGTGGGATCCCACCTCGTCCCCCAACTCAATAAAATAATTAGCTTTTGGACGGCCCGGCCGTTAATCAAGCTGCTCTAACATATGCAAAGGCGAAAAGAGGAAGAAAAAAAAGACATATTCATTTTTTTTATCCGCCTTTTCACTTTGGCGAGCCGTGGCACTTTTATCTAAAAGAAGTCGCTGATGTGAGTTCTTTTTTTTTCTTCTTTTTTTTTTAAAGATTTCTATAAAACATACGGCACAGCCAGATTGCTTTTTAATTTTATGTTTAGTCTACAGGAAGCCAGATTATTGCTCCCCGGACTGAGGGGGTTGAGAAGTAAATGAGAGAATCAGCACAAACTGTTTCGTTTCAAATAAATCTGCTAGGTGCTGGGGAGAGGGAACGTCATGTGAAGATTTTGTTTAAATAAACTTGTGCTTTTCCCCTCTCCCCAGGATTCCTCGATGTGTAATTGTTAGCTGTAAATGAAACATCTGTTTGGCTGTGGCGTTGCAGTAAAAGAATGCCCCGACAATTACAGCAGCCCTCAGACAAATAAGCAACAGCATCAACGGCAAGCATTAAAAAAGCCCAAAACAGATTTTCTAGTAGCATGTTGACAAAGGCTTTGTCAAGAATCCAATAGCTACACAAACACCAGCATTAACTTGCTACTTTAAGATTACGTTTGGATACTAACTTATTTGTAATTCTACAAAAAGCAAACAGAAGAGAAAATGGGAAGAAATATCCCAATTCTAAACTCAGTGGCTCCCACAGAAATAGGAATCTTATGCAAATGCAATGAAAAGTGATGCAGAGGTGATAGGAGGCTGTCTGACAACAAGTGAGATGCCTCTTGTCTGTGGAGGCCTTTGCAACGTGCCGCTGTTGGAAATGGCACTAAAATATGGGGCGCTAATTTAAGGCCTGACACATTTCAGTGTCTAATTTTGCTATTGCTACACATTACAATCAGGAGGTTGCATGGTATGTGTTTTACACACACCCCTTTGGGGGATTAATCAGTATTTTCACACCTACTGTATATGAAGGGCAATTGGGCTTAACCTTAGACATGCAAATAGACCCCTTTCTATACTCAAGAATGTATTTCAGTTGGAAGCGAAAGGTCACAAAGATGACTCATAATGTCAGCAGTAACCAACACTGTCCTATTTCTAACAGTTTTTCTTTCACTGGACGGAAAAGTCATAACAAGATAAAACAACAGTTTGGATAAGAGGGGTAGAGTAAAACCAACTGTCAGACTCTCTCAGTTCCTGGTGGTCAAATACCTCACACTGTCAAAACTGAGTGTGGAATACCTTGAAAAAACAATATTAGAGATACACCTGCTGAGAGAAGAAAACAAGTCAATGTGCAACAGTCAGATACACCGAGGATAAGAGCACTCATAGAGCTCTTATCCTTGAGAGAGAATCTGTGAGCAATCATAGATTTTTCTTTGCAGCAAGCATGAACTTATACTGAAATGCTAAATAACAACGACTTCTATACAGTTCTACCAAAACAGAGAGAAACACACACCGGCCCCCTCATCTTTTATATTTTCTTTCCATCCTCCTCCGGCCCCTGCACCAAAGCTCACATCTCTAATGCATGAGCCCATCGTCAGGCATTGTGGAGGAATCCAGCATCAACCAACAATGTGTTCAATAAAATATGGAGGCATAGCGTTCAAAGCCATGCTAAACGCACCTGACATGGGGGAGAGAGAGCAGGACGTGCAGCTTTTGTCAGAAAGGGGGGAAGCGAGCAAGGAGCACATGAGAGAGGAGAGGCTGAGAGGAACTGTTGGGAGGAATATTGTAACTTTCAGATCATGACACTTCCACTGTGGCTTGGGAGCAATGATGGTAGACTGGTGGCTTACACAAGATCTTGTGTGTGTGTGTGTGTATGTGTGTGTTTCAGTGAGTGTACGTGTGTTTTCAGGTTGTGGATTTTTAGATGACGTGTGGTCTGAGTTAATGCGGCAGTTACATTCCATCCTGATTAGTTTCACCATCAATAAACTGCACTACAGATTTGACGACGGTTTAGTTTAGAATAATGAAATTTGATACTTAAAAGCAAAGAACTAACTCCAAGATGTACACTTTAAACGCAAATAGTTGGACATTTTGAGAAATACGCTTATTCGCTTTCTTGCCAAGACTCAGATGAGAAGATCAATACTAATTTCACATCTGTACAGAGTACAAGTATGTAGCTGGAGCTAGGGGCTGGCAGCCTATATTAGCACTGGAAACAGCCAGCCTAGCTCTGTTCAAAGGTAATAAAATCCACCTACCAGCACCTTTAAAAACCACTGGTCAACACACATGTTGTTTGTTTAATTCATACAAAACAGAAGGGTGACAATAACAATTCAGCATTTTACGGGTGATTGGTGACTTTCTGGAGCCTCTGCTAGTTGCTTTGTAAAGAAACATTCTGGCACATAACCCCCAGTAAAACAATAAATTGTTTGTTTTTATATGTATTAAACGAGCTACATATAATGCATATCATTTATGTTTAGGTAGTGAGCTTTAGTGGTGCTGTTGGGTGTATTTTGTTATTTTTGGACTCAGGCCTTACCATTCTCCAAGTGAACGCCATAGCATTTCCTTCAGCATGGAGACTCATTCTCTTGCGATGGTTATTAACAAATCCCCCCCCCTTGTTTAAATGTTGTCTGTCTGTATTTGTGTACTCTTGTATAATTGCTTAACAAAAAATACTAGAAAAAAACACTCAAAACAGAGTCATTAAAGGGAGCAATGAGTTCAAGAAGTTGAAGAACTGTTGCATTATGACGCCTCTAGTTTGTGTGTGTGTGTGTGTGTGTGTGTTACTGAGGTAGAGAGAGAACAAGAGACAGCTACAGCGGGAGAGATTGAGCACAGCGGACTGTGTGTGGCCAATGATGTCTGCAGATCATCATGTATCATAATTACCCGCAGCAGAAATTAGAGTGGGGATGTTGAAATTTCCATCATGTCTGTTTTCTTTGGGCCTCGCGCACCTAATCACCTCCAACGGAATGCGGCTGTCAATCATCTCATGACTCCTGTCCTCAATCCATAATTCCTGGGTCCCCCGAGTAGCGCTGCCTGCTGGACCAAGCTGCCTCGCACATATACAGACAGACAGACAGACAGACAGACAGACAGACAGACAGACAGACAGACAGACACACACACACACACACACACACACACACACACACACACACACACACGACTGCGCGCACACAAAGGTATGAACTATTTCTAGAATTTACACACATGTACAGTACACACACTCAGCAAGATTAGTTAAGAACAAGAGGCTGGACGCAAGCAGCCAAATGAAATAAATAAATAAATAAATAGATAAATAAATAAAATACAAGATGGTGTTCTCATAAATTTTAGATGACAGGCTTATATTGATTGGGGTGTGTTTGAAACTAAACAAGTTATATCCATGGCCCAGAGCACTGAACATGCACTCTGTAATAATTATTTATGATATATTTGGAGAAGGGCCCAGTGATGTTTTGGCATAATAAGCTGCAGGAGCCTGCAGACTGTAATCACCTGGGTTATCTCTCAGTACTGAACAAACTGGATACGGGATAGAAAGCTCACTTTATGAGAAACTTTTATTTTTTTTCTTAGAAGCTGACAGAAATAATCAAAATCGACTTCCCTTCTGGGTAGTTTTGGGGTCACGTCAAGTTTTTTTCCCTAAGGACAAGATGAAAAATGGACTTATAGATGATAAGACTTGATTGAAATGAGTTAACATTAATTTTAACATATAAAAAGAGAACTTCTTAACCGGCTCAAAGAAGAACATAACAACCAGACACCACCCTTACATAACTATGCTCAATTAAAAGGAAAATGAATCCTATTTACACCCTATTCAGTGTCACCCACCAATCTTTTGTTAAAACCCTAACAGCCCGATATGATAGACGCCACGCTGACACAAGCAGCATCATTCGATATCTGAAGTCTGATTTGCAAAATGGCCGGATTCCACACTGCGTGGTGTGGTGATAAGCCTCAGGAAGATGAGATGGGGACCTGCGAGTGACAGGTGATGCACTTCACATTTAACAAGCTTACACTTCAGTGTGTCCGTACATACAAACAGGACGTAAGTAGCTCGGAAATCAATGGTCTCTAAGGGGAAGCGCAGTGCTCCCCCCTTTCCTGCACTCCTTCATGTCTGTCCAACGAAAGCTTCGACATTGCTAATCCATGTTTAATATCAAGGAACTGTGGCATATGGGGGGGGCAAAAACACAGCGCCCTCACATTTCCAATTTGAAACAAATGAAAAATTGAACAGTAATGTAACACTAATCATGAGCAGTTGTTTACATAGCTATGATCTCTGACTCGATGTGTGATGATTTTTTCCCATGGGCCCTTGGTGTGTGCGTGTGAATGCTTGTGTACGTGTGTGTGTGTAGATTACACTGCACAGTTTTGCTCTGTTTGTTTCCTCCATCCAAACACAGTCACCACAGATCATTCTCACATGTACTGAAACAGAGAAAGAGATAACTTGTTTTTAGCACCTGTTTTATTTTTTGTCGGCAGCAATGTCACTTCCTGCATCCTACACATTACGTGAGATGTCCCAATTACTTTGAACAACTTTTTAGATTAGTTAGAGATTCTCAGAAGACCCTCTGAAAATCACACACAACAGACAACTGTTTCTCACATGTGGATAGCGTTATTAGCCTGATCGTCACCTCTAATATCTGAAAATATGATCAGTCATTATTCCCGGCCTTAAAACATGTGTGTGCTTTCGTTGAAATGCTTCCTAAAGTAACTCTACTAGAACTATTTTCTGATCTTAAAGAAAGATGATGTTCAAATCACGAAACAAAGACTGAAAACAAAAATATCACACAAATCTTTAAAAAAAAACAAGCAGTTTTTAGCAAATTTTAATAAAACAAGAGTAAAAACAGTATTTGTTGGGGATTTGGTGTGACAGTGAGTATTTCCAGCAAAAAATAAACTAAAGTGACGCAACATCTCACGCAGTGCCAGCCAAGACCTAATGTTTAATTTAAATTTGTGTAAGAATATAACCAAACTTGCCCTTACTGTAACAATATTAGCTCGTAATGTAGTTACAATCACCAACTTAAATGTTATCTTTTCAACGTGTAAACTCTAACTCACCTGTACCAACGCACACACCCGTTATGCTAGGCCACACACACATACATGCACTCAAACCCACAAGAGAGCTGGGGGAGGATCCTGCAGAGGTCAGTATAGCAACACCAAAGATCAAAGACTTCTTTGACTTCACAAGTGTGTTTGTGTGTGTGTGTGTGTGTGTGTGTGTGTGTGTGTGTGTGTGTGAGACTGTGCGACTGTGTGCAAATTTGTGCGTGTGCTTCTATGTGATCTGTGTGTGTGATGGTGGACAAGATTTCTGTGTTGCCCACCGCAGTAAAACAGCTCCTCTGAACAGACACGTTGTCTACAAGAGTTAAATCAGTTGGGCAGCAGAAGAGAACGGCCTCTTAGGTTCTCGAGTTGGCACAACAAATCATACTTTTTTACCTTTTTTTTATTATTATTGTGCTCACCACATCCACATCCACCTGCTATGATAGGAGCGGGAACTAAAAAGCTGAAATTATCTATCTCAACTGAAAGCCGTGGTGAGATTTCCTTTGTTAATTAATTCCATGCCTGCCATTCTCGTAAACTCTGGATTTCTAACACGTACCGTGTACATGTGTATCGCACGTATGAGAGAGAAGAAAAAAAAAAGATAAAAAAGGAATCCTGAAAGGTTATGTTGCAGATAGGAGAGTGGTGGCTGCTGGAGGAGGAGGAGGAGGAGGAGGGGTTTAAAGTATAAGAGTATTCTTTTCCTCCGCGTCTCCTCTGGTTTTAATTGCAAGGTGCAAAAGTGAAATGGCTGTGCTACATGATAGTGTTAGAGGAAACAGGGGTGTCAATGGGTGAGGGAGGTGGAATGATGGGCAGACAGCAGAGGGGTAGAGTGGTGTGTTGAGAGGGGGGGGGGGGGGGATGGACCTGGGGTGTGTGCACCAGGATGTGTGTGTGTGTGTGTGTGGAGGTGACAGACAGGAGAGCGAGTCCCCAAGGTGCACTCCGAGGAGCAATAGATAAAGATTCTCCGGGGAAATTTCTCTCATTAGTCCTCAGACACAGTTCAGTAATTCAGCAGTGTCAGGTTACCGTTTGTCATGAGACAAAAAAAAAGTGGATAAATAAATAAATAAATCAGCATAAGAAATCATTTGAAAAGCACCACTCTGCTTCCTCTATTTGGATATGTCACCTCAAAGCTCAAATCAGATTGGAGGCCATTATGAAGTTGCAAACTATGTGCTCGATACTTATCACCCCACTCCCCCTGATAAGTCAACCTTTAATGGTTAAATGAGGTTACTTTCTCGCAGTGAGAGTATTTTAAAACCTGATGGTATCATTTGGCACCAAAGTAGGCTAAAGCAAGATAAATATGTTATCTCTCAGCACACTGTACTGTTTACCGGTGCAGCAGAATGAGTGCAATCAAGGGGGTGAATTCAAAGTGAGGGGAAACACAAAGGAAGAGCTATGATGTTGACACCAGAGATATAGCTGGAGTAAGAAAACACCCTGGTCTAACTGGGTAACATATTAATCTTGCCACCAACACAGCTTGCAGTTATCTCCTCCGTACAAGAGCTTCTCCGCGAACAAAAGAAGCTCTTCCTCAAACAGCGTTGCAAGTTTTGGACGTTTTTATTACACTGTTAGCGGCATCAATTTTGAGCAACAAAAGGAGCCCCCCGCTTGTGTGTCACCTCTGAGACAAAGCCAAACCAAGACAAATGAATTCCTCGGCATGTGATTGTTTAAAATGTGTGGGGGGGAGAAGGGATCTATTCTTTTTTTCGCACATCTTCTTGACAAAACAGCACAGATACAACGAATCTGCCCTTTCGGAAGACAGAGACACCGGGGTGAGACAGACACACAGTTGTGACAGTCGGGGCGAGAGGAGGGGGGGGGACCCAAATGTATGAAGAAAACTCAATCCTCATATCTAGTTCATTATATTTTCAGCATTGTAATCAATAATCACAGAAGCCTGCCTGCCTCTTCCTCCCTCTCTTTCTCTTCTCGAATTAATGAATAATAGAAACATCATGAAATTCATTTTCGAGATCATATTTTTAAACCTGCGAGGACCATTAGTCTGAGAATAGATGCTGGTTGCTGTTGGCCTTTGTCATCCTCTTCCAGCTTCCTGTAACTCTCTGGCCGTCTGCATGCCTAAGCAAGGAGGCCAAGCCCTTTTACTCCATTGTCAGATGGAAATGGAAGTCGGTTTCCGTCCGTAATTGCTCCTCTGTGTCTGCATCATCTTTACCAGCCAGAAAAAAGACAGAAAGCCGGAGACGAGTGAGAGCATGAGAGGCCTGCCTGCCCTCTGCTATACTATCAACCTCAACAGTCTATTATACCTGACGCTCCTCATCTCACTCATTATCCTCCTGGGTTAAAGGTCAGACCGTATCCATCCCAAGTGGTCATTTAACTCTTCTTAACACAACAAAGAATGCAGATGACATCGCTGTTGCATAAAAAGGTTATGTGCAGCACAACCCAGAGCAGTCTCTGACGGTTCACTCATTGCATATTTAAAAAAAAAAAAGAGAGAGAGAAATAAGCGCTTCAGTTATGGCGCTCACCTCCGTCTGCTTGAATGACCGGTGGTTCGTCTCTCACCGTGCGCCAGGGAGAATAACAGTTCAGCCTTGTGGCGACCTTGGATATATCACGGGCCAGAGCTGTTTTAATACAAGCATAGCTCCCACTTTATGGATGCTTTTGTATTATTAATACTGTGAGAAATGAGAGGCGAGAGGTGAGAGACTGCGGGCTAGGTTTATGGATACTGTAGCACCCAGCAGCGCCGTCCGGCCATGGGAGCAGAAGAAGGCTGAGTAGTGAAATAATTCCAAAACCACATAAACTTTACCGTTAGTGAATACTGAATAACAGAGGAACTGTTCTGTGCTCAGGGCCACACACCAACAACATTAGAATTAACAAGAGTTCATTTTTTATATATTTTATCGTTCTTTTGGGATTAACATACTGCTAATATATCACATCCTTCCTTTCCAGATTCCTTTGCCAACATCAAGTGTAATGAAACTGGAGTTGCCTGTAAATGTAATTCCTCGAGCAGGCAAAAACACTGATGTTCTTCAAGCATTGTGCCTAACCTCTGGACTCCAAAAACCCACAAAATAGAATTATTACACCCCAAGTAGTCGGGTCGGAGTCAGTCATGCGCTGCCGTTAGCCCTGCCTCTGTCTGTGATGGCACATTGATCAACTGTATGTCCTCAGGCACAGCCACACTAGCCAAGCAGAAGCAGCTTATAAAACACTTTTAACCAAACTTCAGGGCAAACCGGCACTGAGGATAAGTGCATGTCAGAGGAGGGGGATTGTGTGTGATTTCGTCTGTGTTTGCTCGCCAGTGTGTGGATGTGTGACTCTGTGTGTTTGAGCTGGAGGGAAGCTGTGTCGCGGCACCTCGAGGACAATCTCAGAAACAAGCGAAGTGCTTGAAAGTGGGACAACCCCCCTCCGCCACAACAACTTCATTTAGAGCCCCACAAAGTCGGTAGAAAGTCATCTTTGTTACAAGATGGGTCTGGCAAGCGGACAACAAATTAATCTTCCCATTGGCTGGTACGCACACATTCATCAAGAAATGGGTGATTTTGACCTGCATAACAAACCCAATACAAAGTACACAAAGAGTGGATATTGTGAGGTTTTACTGTATGTAGAAATACACACAAGAGAGCTATGAGGGAGAGACAAAGATACAACATTGTAGGAGATTATGACTTCTCCCTTCATTCAAATTTGTGCTCAAGTTGAATAAAGCTATTTATAGAAGTGGCTTTCGAGCTGCTCTGAGAATTATGTAAATTCAAATAACATATTCTTTATATCAGAGAGAAAATAATGAAGGCCCTATAATGTGTTCCTTGTAACAATGAACGAGTTTGAGAAAATTTTCTCCAGACCCTGATCTTGCAGAACAATGCCTTGTTCATGGACAATTAAAACAAAGAGCAATGGGGTTCTGCTGGGACGCAGCAATGAGCATAAATGTCCTTTATGGCGCGTGCAAATTGTCCCCCTTTTACGACGGTTGAGCAGGCTCGACCTTAAGGAAGAAAAATCATACAAACGGCACTCTTCATCTCTTATTTTCCGTCTTTTCATGTACAATGTCTTTCTCTCTTAGGGTCTTTTCTCACTCAGATTTCTCATTCTGTCTTTCCCTCCAACTTTTTACTCACATATTTTCGCTCCTACCTTTTTCAACTCTACATGATAGCTGATGGAATAAAACACCATCTTGGTCTTTCATCTTCTGCCTGCTTCCCCGTCTCACTTTGCACTTCTCACTCAGTCTTTACTGGCTTGTAACGAGCCACGATTCATAGCACATTTATTTTAGATGCCATCTAGTGAATCAACAGAAAAATCGATAGGGCTTGTAAAATTTTAGCTGCTTTTCAGAATTTGTTACAAAAAGTAACAGACAATATTAATCCAGTATTCTCCTATGAGTATATACAGAGTATGAGAGGGAATTGCCTCATAAATTGCTGCACATTTTCAGTCACAAAGCCATAAAGCCACTCAGTACTCAGAAGAGGATTTGTAGGATTGTATGCACAATAACCATTAGAAATTGCACAATATCAGACCAGGAAACACTGACATAATATCACTTAAATTGTACACCATCTGATTTTGAAGTGAATGAATTGAGGACCGATTTGGACGAATGAGATGCAGAGAAATCAGTGGCTTGCATGTCGAGGAGCCAAGAAGATACAGCAGACCCAAAGACTTTCCAATTCTAACCAACAAACACCTCAGTTGTTTGTCACTTCGCACAATACTATGCGCAAAAAGCCTCATAAAAGTGAAATTCCTACAACTTATGTTTCTAAGCTAAGCCCAAATAGGCAAAAGCAACAGGTGGAAAAAAAACTAATTTTCAAGTCAATAACATTTGACTTAAATGTAACTGTATTTTTACAGTTTGGCAACATATACCAATTTGCCACTTGGATTTGGACAACAAAAAAGCCTTCTAGCTAGTCTTCTTTCTTATGGTTTTGTTTGTTTATGTAGGTCTTCAGAGTCATCAATATTAAATTGAGACTCTTTCATAACAAGTTAAAAACTCCTTGTACTAGGTTTAGTAAATAAAATATATTACATAAAATAAGTAAATCAGTCTTTCTTTCAGACTGCTTATTATTTAATTGATGCCAAACTAATTTCCAAAGTGTTGACCTTTAAATACCATCCTATTTTCATCTCTCCCCATTGGATGTTTTCCTTACAACCCTGGTACTCAGCATTATGGAGGTTAGATATTTTGCCTTTGTCAAACGATAATTTCAATAAATTTAGTGCAGATTCAATTGATAACTTTATTGAAGAAAAATGAGACAGAACCACTCACTGTTGTGCAGATCACTAAAAGTAGGGTCAAATTATCTCTTACTTTGCACATATGAATGAAACCAGTGAAGCCAAACTACAAGAGCCCTGTATTAACATTAGTACATTGGATCAACAACTCACACTCCATATACTACGAGCATGGCAATAAGGCAAGCCAGCTTCATATATGATCCCTCAGAGGCACATTACGCATGGACCCATCTACCACTTGTCTTTTGCTTTTTTTATAAAGTCTGAATTTCTATCCGACACACAGAAATGATTTCTTTCAAAGATCAATTTGATAAACTCGGATGTTGCTGAAAAATTCAGTTCAGCATTAACTATAGAGGAAAAAATTCATGCAATGGAAAACATCCAAAATAATAAAGCTGATTTCCGGTTAAATTGTTTAAAGATTTCAGGCTAAACTGGCCCCACTATTGCATTCTGTATATAAGAAATCTCTGCAGCATGGCTCTCTCCCTCCTACTTTAAGACAAGCTTCCATAATTCTGCTTCTAAAAAAGACAAAGACCCAAATCTCTACAGCTCTTACAGACCTCTCTCCTTAATAAATGTGGATGCTAAGATCCTTGCTAAGGCTTTGGACCACCACTTGGAAAATATTCTTCCAACTATTGTTTCAGATGAACAAACTGGATTTACAAAGGGGAACAAGCTGTTCTATATCTGTACACTCTGAAATATGATCTACTCTAAAACCACACATACCACAACAAAAGTAGTGGTCTCAGACGACGCTGAGACCACTACTTCAGGGGTTGAATGGGACTGCCTGCTTACTGTACTAAGTAAATTTGGGCTCAGAAATCTATTTATTTTGTGGATACACCTCCTTTATATATCTCCACAAGCTAGTATCTCCACCAATGGCATTCAACCCTGTTAATTCACTTTGTCCTGTGGCACCCGACAGGGATGTCCCTTATCCACCCTATTGTTTGAACTAGCAATAGAGCCCCTGTCAGTCTATCCTCTCCCATTTTTACTGGGATATCATGATTGGGCATAGAATTTAAGCGATCACTTTATGCTGATGATTTACTGTTGTATGTGTCAGAACCAAACCATTTCATATCAGCAGTTCGATCCATGCTTCAGTGATTCGGCTTATTCTCAGGTTATAAAGTAAAATAAGAGTGAATGGTACCCTATTAATGCTCCGGCATTACAACTGAAACAGTCTAATATCCCTTTTAAATTGAGCCCCTCTGACTTTTGCACCTGGGGATTAATGTGACCAGAACAGTGACCACCTTTTTTTCCTGCCAATTTCTCCCCTTTAGTGTCTAAAATAAAATCTGACCTTCAAGCATGGGTAAGTTTACCCCTGTCGCTGATTTTAAGAATTAACAGAGTTAAAATAAACACCTTCTCCAAATTCCTGTTTCTGTTCCAATGTCTCCCTCATTCCTGCTGAAATATTTTCTTTAAAATTTTCTTTAACATTGATCATGCTATTTCTTGCTTTTTATGGTGTAAAAAAAATCTCCCAGAAACCATACATCTGTACTTCAGTGATTCAAATTCAATGACGGATTGTCCCTGCCAGTGTTCCCTGATAGCTCTACCTGGTTCTACAAATACACTTTTCCACCTTTTCTGTATCACATGATAAAGGCCTGAAATGTTTTTAAGACATGCATAAGGATGATATTTTTCTTTTTACTTTGCAGATCTATCAAGGCAATTTCATCACCCACCCTCTCATCTCTTTTGCTATTTTCAATTTACACAATGCATTAAATCTTTGTTTCCAACTTTTCCCTTCTCACCTCCAAGTCAACTGGGGGATGATTTTCTCAGTTCCGACCCCCTTCAAAAGTCACTCATTTTTCAGGGTTTATAACAAACTTCTGTGCTATGACAGTTCCCTAGCTACGAACGGCAAGGCTGCCTGGGAGCCTGAACTGGGGTTGAGCCTGAAGGATAACTGGTGGGATGCTGCTCTTAACAAAATTCACACAAGTTGAGCTTGTGCTCCCTCACACTCATACAGTTCAAGGCACTGTTTAGGATTAATTTTTCCAAAACTCGATTGTCACAAATTTATCCTAATATCATCGACAGCTGTGACAAATGTCATGCTGCATCCTGCAATCTAACCCATATGTGCTATTCTTGTCCATTATTTTTTTTGCTTTTGGCAGAACTAACTAACTAACTTCCATACTATGTCAAAAATACTTTCGATAACTATAAATGTCTCTCACCGTATTGCCACATTTTGGGTTTCCAGAAGACTACAACCAAGAGGCCATCTTGCACTCAGTGGCTGAGTGACATGTCATTTCTAAGGCTAGAAAAGATGAAACGTTAAGTGAGACTTAATTCTGATGAGTTCTATAATAAGTGGCAACCTTTTTTAACGTTCTTCAACTCTCTTCACTCACTGTCCCCTGATTGTTATGTTAATAGTGACTCATGTAGCCTCTAGCTGCTAGACAAGCAGGTATGTTAAGCTCACTTTCTTCGAACTCAACACCCCCAGAATTTTGTATTTTTTATATAATTCTGTAGTCTTCAGCCCCAACCAATGCTGCCTTAAGTGAAGTCACTTGATCAGATTCTGCACAACTCCCTCTGGAGCCACAAAAGATACAACTTTATTCACATATGCATCAGTACGACCAAGACCTGTAAACAGACTCTGATGTGTAAAATCGGTGTTCCCCTTCAAGACACTACTACTCAAATGCAAATAAAATGTAATTTCTGTTTCTTTTGTTCACATCTGAAAAAGCTTCCTATAGCGGTTTTGTGTGTGTTAGACTTTACACAAGTATCTAAAGGTTTTGGTGAAAGGTCAATGTTTAATCACCCTCTCCTTGACTGTTCAGTGCTCAGACCTTTAAGGTGCACTGTATCTGTTCTTTTAATAAAGCAGTTCAGTTCACAACAGCTTTTTATGTCCACAACCGCATAAATGAAGCTATGTAAATTGCTAAAATCTAATTATTTCTTTGACATAATAATGTGCCCACAAATAGAAAAACATGTGACAGCAATGGCATTTTTCTTTTCCTCACCTGGACTGAACATTAATAGAACAATTCATGTGTTGAACAAATTAAAAACCTTTAGGAGGACTCTACTTTACCTCCACAGTTTGCCCACAGACTTCATTTACAGTAAGTAATCGTGATGTGCATTTATTATACAAAAACACACTTGTAAAAATACAATAGACATTAATAACAAATGGTCTAATGAGAACACCTTTTGACATTTAAGATGACGCAAATAGTACAAAGTGGCAGGTGTGTACCCCAAGTTATTTTAATGAGTGTTTACTGTGTGTATGCCTGGTGAATGTGTGTTCTTGCATCTGTGCATGCATCTGTGTATTTAAGGAAGAGATGAAAAGGTTAATACAGATGTGAAGGCAGGGATGACAATGCCAGGGGGCTCAGTGCATGTCTGAGAGGTAGGAGAAAACAAGGGGCCCAGAGACTTCTCCTCTCCTCCTGTCATATATATCTCGCTCTTTTTTCCCCCTGCATTTTAGACCTCACATCCTCTTTCCCTGGCTTTCTGAGGAAGCCATGTGACCTCTGAAAGGCCCTCGCAGTCATCTATCCCCCTCAAATGCTGGTTAATTAAAGACAGCACAGTTTAGGCTTTTGCTAAATAGCTAGATACTGTAATCAAACTGCAGCATCTGACAAGCCCGCGATACAAGCTGCTAAGCAAAGAAAACCACTTGCTCGCTTCAGAAATGGAGTAGAGGAAAGAAAATAATTATGTTCAGCCTCGCCAATCCAGTGTGTGTATGTGCAAGTGTTGTGTGTGATAAAGAGGAGGGCCGCAGAAGAGAAACACTATTAGGGTCAAATCAATTGTTCTCCGTTTGGTAGAGAGAGGGATACATAGAGAGACATAAAAAGGGAGAAAGTCAGACTGACTGGCAGCCAAAGAGACCAAAAGCAAGGACAGCGTCTGACCTTTCCCTCCGGCCACTCCCTAGACATCTCTAAATTGTTCCTATTGATAATCAACAACCTGAAAAGGTTACGGGAGGCATTCAAAATCATCCTTTCATAAGCATTACAGCTCAACACCTTTCCTTTTCTTCTTTACCCTGCTTTTATATCACTCACGAGGAAGAATGAGAAAGGAAAAGAAGTGGCGAAAAATATAATATGGCAATTTAGCTAAGTAATTACAGCATTTTACTCTCAACTACCAACCACCTACCCGCGGCTCTGTTGGCAGAGAAAGCTAATAATTCAATTTCTCGGTGACAGTAATTGTCAGCCGGTGTACCTAAAGGTCATATCAGTCACCCAAGAGAAAGGGAAGGGAGAGCCCGATGACACAATCACACAAGAGCAATTTAACATCAGAGCTAATGGGAGGAGTGCAGCTGTGATAGACAGAGAGAATAGTAGAGACGTGAAGAGCAGAGGAGCTTGATCTTATGACAGAGCGCACACGAGATGTTTTGATGGTCAGAAGACAAAAAACGACAAAGTCTGAAAAACTTCAGAAGCTTCAGGAGTTTTTTCCTGTTTAGTGAAATGTGTGTCTTTTTGAGTCTGCATTTTAATTGTCTGAATAAGGAATACGGTGTTATTATTTGTGCTATAGACATAACTATGTAAGAATAGAGATATCACCTTTAATAAAAGTAAAAATCCTCCAAGTTTTCATACGAATCAGTGAATATAAACCATAAAAATAAAGGCTGCTTCAAAAGATACAGTACATTTTTGCTTGCCAAACGCATAACACATTTAGTGATTGGAATAAAGCATGAATATTTTTTATGGTCACAATTTATATACAGTATTTCATGAATTTAAGCCCTAAAAAGTCTATTTTTTCCCCCCTAATCTTTCAGAGATATATTCCTGTGTAAATAAAGACAAATCAATAATAGATACAATAAAAAGTCGATGCCTCAGAAGGTATGGACTGTGGGAGAGGTAACGAGAGGGCAGCCTAGCCTTTGAAGTAATTGACTAATACAGTAGCGGGTATTAAAGTCATTGAGTGCCAAAAGGGAGCAGGCAGCCGCTTGACCCTGAGCCACTTTGGACTAATCTAGCATTCAATCCAGCGTGTAATGACTGCTAGAGCTGTCAATCCTCTGGGCTCTCTTTCTGTCTCACACACGCCGACACACACAAGCGCACAAGCACTCCCACTCCCAAACACACGTGCACGTAAATGTGCACACACACCCTCACATGCATATATATAAGCAAACCTCTTATTCTCTCTCTCTTTGCTCCTTGAACAATGTAAAGAGAGTCTGCTGGACAGCTCGGTTGAAATGTCCCAGGATTTCAGTGGATAAAGCCAGGGATCACAGGCTATCCAGGCCATCTAGAGACATCATACTGTGGGGAAATAGTGGGTTTTTAGAAGGCCACAGTGGTCTCTTTCTGTCCCTTTGCGACTTCACTTATAAGCGTTTAATATAAATGTCTGCAGGAAGCACGCGATTTGGGAGGGAAGTTTCTCTGTGGAAGGAGGCTCGTTATAGAGTGGCACAGGATGAGCAATTTGCTTAACCTCTCCACCTGGCTCGGTGTAGGTGATCAATATGTTTAATCCACATTGTGAGATGTCCATGAGGACTTGGAAGCAGACATGATGGGAGAATGGGAGAGGAGAGGAGAGAAGAGAGGTGTGGACTTCAAAATTAAAGTCATCAATTATGTCTCCTCTTAAGTTCTTTGCTTATTGTGCTACACTGATTGCTGGATAGGACTGGGTATCAGCGGTATCACTGATATTTTTAATTTCTTTAATGAAGGCAGTTTATTAGGCAGTGGAGCAAAAAACGTTTAACATTTATCACACAGTTTTTTTCCTATTAAATGTTTAGCTTAAAAGAATTCCACAATACAAATTCTGCCTTTCAAGCATAGAGAATATTGATCTATTTGATCTTTGATCATTGGTCTCCATCACATTTGTCTAGCAGTTTAGTTACAAGTTTTTAAAACTTAAATTGAACATGGTAAACCTATAGAATATACTGATTGTTACAGATTGAACTACCCAAAAGTATATAAAAAAAACACAATAATAATACAGCGCATACTATACACTACATGCACTGAAAGGTAGTTTCGACACTTTAAGTAAATTTTGTTGCTCATACTTTTGCACTTTGACTTAAGTTAGGTTTAGAATGTAGGGCTTTTACCTGTTTATTATTTACATCTATTTTTAAGTTTGGCATATACTCAAGGAAGGTTGGCTTATGTTAAAACTGAAACATAGAAAAATCAATGCAGTCCAGACAGGTGCTTGTTCACTGACAATCATGGTTGAAAACTGCTTACATTGTTAAGTGCTTGACTCTAAAACTGTCTAATAGTTAGTTGTTGCATGTAATGCACTCTACAATAGCTAGCATTTTCAAATAATTTTGCTGCTAGTCACTTTTAGCCATGATATTTTAGACAAAATGGATGAACACACAATACAAACAATGATGATTCACTGATGGTGCACATCAGTGAGGCAGCATGCGATAAGACATTTAATGAACATTCCTCCTACACTATGGGTGCCTATAAGGACTCCATCAACCATCCACTGACTCACTGCAGTGTCTGCAGTCCTATCACCACACAAAACGACACCTGTCACACTGCCTGAGCAGCAGCTTAAAAAAAAAGAGAAAAGAAAGCGAAAGAAACAGAGGCACTTCACAACACTGTCATTGCCATTCATAATACGCATTGGCGTATAAAGAGGGCCATTAGGGGCCCCAACCTGGGAGCCATTAAATCATTTTAAATCGTTGTAACATCCCATTAGTGTCAGTGGTGGGACCACATAATAGTCTGTATTAGAGGGATAACCACAAGACGCTCCATTTGGACTGAGTCACACAGGTCCTCTCCACTCCTCTCCTCTGCTCTCCTGTCCTTGTCCCCAGATCCTCACCCCCGTCCTGAGGAAGTGAAGGGTCACTAGTGGATGGAAGTGCCAGCCCAGACATAGGGGACCTGAGTGGGGGTTTCTCCCCTGTTGGCTGCTGCTGCTTTGAATCACAAGGATGAGGAGGCTGCTGAATAAGGAACACAGTAAAACCACCCTGATGAATTAGGCATGATGCAGGTAGCCTGTAATAGGCCCATTACGCTGCCTTTAGCCGTGTCAATAGGAAACAGGAGAATTAAACCTGGGGTTGTTTTGTCTGGGGGAAGGACGTCTGTGCCTGTTTTTGCTCTGTGCGTCCCATACAATTGGAAGTCCATGCACGAAAATAACTGTTCAGTAAATAAACTTGCTGGAGGAAGCAATTATCTATCTATCTATATATATGTATATGAACAAGTTTAATACATACACAAAAAATGCTAACATATCTTTGAAGGTCCAGTGTGTGGATTATAATATTGTTAGGTATGTTTTTATTAGTGAATAATCACCTGTGTTTGTGTTCCCTTAGAATGAGCCACTTTTATTTTTAGATGCCGCAGGTCTCCTTCCATGGAGTCCGCCATGTTGAACCACCATGTTTCTACAGTAGCCTAGAACAGACAAACCAAACACTGGCTGTAGATAGGGCCTTCCACATTTTTTGAGAGTTTCATGGCCACCATAGTTCCTCCTACACACTTCACAGCCAGCTATCATTCCCATGAGAATAGTAACTCACAGTTCATACATACATACATAGTTCAACATTAAGGGAAATACGCTTATTTGCTTTCTTGCCAAGAATTTGATGAAAAGATGGACACCAGAGGGAATGGTTAGCTTAGCATAAAGACTGAAGCAAGGGGAAACTGCTAGCCTATCAGCACCTCTAAAGCACACTAGTTAACAGATTATATCAGTCACTGGCCCAGTCAAGAAACATTCCAGTAGAAAACCTCAACCATAAAACCACAACTTGTCGCGTTTTTTTTTTTTTTTTTTTTTTTTGAGCCACTGCTTCCAGTCTTTCTGCTATGCTAAGCTAATCAGCTGTTGGGTATGTCTACATATTTAGCGTACATACATGAGATCAATCTTCTCTAATAAATCCCAGCAAGAAAGTGAATAAGCCTACTGTTTTTGCCAAAGGTAAATCAATATAATGATGCGCAGACCCACAGACAGTAGTCCTACACATGTCATAACAATGCATAAACCTAAGATGTGTTTTATATATCATCATAAGGAAGTGACGTTTACAATGCAAGTTAACTCATTGGAATTAATAATCAAACAGGTAAAGTTTCTTTGCAGTCCAACATAATTACTGTCCGTATAAATCACACAGGTGACAGGGGCCCTTATAACAATACAAGGCGGACCTGAAAATATGTCAGGCTATTGTGAGCTTTGAGAAAAACTCTGTGTAAAATATGCATCTCTTCACTTCTTTCTCTATTTTTCTCTGCCGGATGATAAATAGCTCATTCGGCAGACCCTTGGTGTGCCCTCAGAGTTCTTAAAGGAACAAAGCCATGATGAATGGATCAATGCCAGCGGTCCAGGAAAACAGCTCTTCCGGCCGATAAAAAAGATTTGCCAATGACAATTGGGGGACAGCAGTGACCTGGAGAGTGGGTCTTTGGGGTACGGCCCCCCCAGAGGGGCCCCGGTGATGGAGCTAGGATCACCATTAGGGGGAAGATTAAGTGGCCCCGGCTTCCTCTCTCACTTAATTATACATGCAAGCCCCCTCTGTACCGCCCGTTGCAGCACCTCAGAAAAAGGCAGAGTGCTCCTTTGTCTCAGCCACTGGCCGCTACTTTGATTGCTTATTGGCTGTCTCTCCTGACAACCGCCGGGCACAGAAACAACTCCCATTGGCCAAGGTGTCAGGAAAGCAGAGAGGGAAGGATAAAAAAAAGGAGAGAGAGTAAAGAGAAGAGAAAGAGAGAGTTGGATAAGAGACAGACAGCAAGGGAAGATGTGTGTATTTAGTTTTCATTACAGTGGGAGCTTGAAGAGGATGGGGGAGGAAAAAAAAATGTCCTTGTCAGAATGGGAGTCTCTGGAGGTGCTGGGAGGCGTGCGGGTGCCATCCACCGACACTCAGCTGACAAATATGGAACCCCTCAAAATAGAGCAGTTCATGCTTGAAAACAATGGCTTATGAATAAACAACAGGGCCCAAGAATCCTGCTAATAAACAAAATGATACCACTAGGGGCTTAGAGGGACAGGAGGGGAACGAGGCAAGCTGAGAAAAGCCTCTGTTATATGCTAACAACATGCAGCAACACATGGCGATCGCCGCCTTAGCCCCAATGGCTCAGCAGGAATGGACTTGATTCCATCGGTCAGATCTCTCCTACATTACAAACTGGGCCCTAATCTCTTTTCCAGATTGTTGTACACACTTTAAAGGCACTGATCAGAGGCAAAGCGAGGGTACAGTGTGGATGCTGAAGCGCCTAAGTGAATCTCAATGATGATGACTTCCATCCATAGCTTTCTGCGGTTTCAATTCCCAATCCATACCACATGCATCCAAGCCAAAGTGTTCCAACATGTTGACAAGGAAAAAAATGCTTTCTAAAGTAACAGAGGAAACATATTTTTTATATAAGAGGACATTTTAAAAAATGGAACAGTGAACACACTTTTAAGATCGGGTTGCGCAAAGGACAGTGTCAATAATTAATCTTGCAGGCAACTCAGCTTCAGTGTACTCATCATGTTTTAAGAACATAACTGGAGATGCTTTTAATATGTAATGGGACTGCAGAGATGCTTCCCACCTCCCCCCGAGTTTTCGCGCCGAAAAACAGAGAAATCAAAGTTTATGTCCTGAGGCAACCTCGAATCAAACACAGCCCGCCGCCTCCGCCGCCAAATCTGGGAACATTTAAAATGGATTATTTGGTGTTAGTGGGTTAATAGTTAATCAATACATGGCCCAATGAGGTCCCAATGGTCTAATCCACCTAATCACATACAGTATAAGACAGCTGGGGAGACAAATAGGAATTTCAAAAGACAGACTAAGGCGATAAGGTGTAAAAGAATCAATATATTTGGCATTTACAGCTTTTTAAGAGATATGCAACTTTAATTAAGAAACCCTAAGTCGTGACAACAGAATTCTTCAAAAATGGACTTCCAAAACCTCTCATCTAGTGAATGTCATATCAAATGAACATGTCACCTATAACCACATAATAAACTTTGACGTGGAAAACCTACCGTTGACTTTTGCTTTTTAGGAAATGGCATGTATCATAAAGTTGACTGGGAATCAGTGCTGACATGTTATCTGTGCAAGATTATCTAAAACTGCTTTTAGGGGTAAAATCAATAATCAAACCAGCTGTTTACTATTCAAGCAGAGCCAGTCGGAGCTCAGGGCGAAACGAAAGGGAATGTTTGGTTTAGACTAAGAGGAAAGTTTGCAGAGAAAGTTATGAGCCTGCATTCACTTATTAGGATTTTTTTGGGCATCTGCATGGAAGTGGAGTAGCTCTCTAAATATTGAGAGGTTAACTAAGGCATGTCATTTTCAGAACATAAAATTCTATGCAATTCTGCATTAACATTTATGCCCAAAAGCTATCTATTATTAAATATAATTTGAGAATGATGAGCTGGAAGTGACATTAATGGCAGTAGGAAGATTGATATACTTGGACTCAAACTTAGACACTGGCGGGCAGGCACATGTACACACCCGTGCACATGCATGCACGCAGCCGCCAACACACGCACACACTAAAACTGGACTTCACTCCTTACCTGTATAAGGCTACAGCTGTAATGTAAAGCTGAGACTTTATCTATGACAATTTAACATTCAAATTTAAAGCGAAGTATAAAAAATGGCATTCAAATAACTACTTTCAGATGTTTCAAGAAATGTGATTTATGAGAACAATTGTTTACATAATTCATAAGATGATTATCACATTACAGCGCATAAATTATACTACTTTCATGATAATTCAAAGCCTGCACACAGTTGTCTGAGGTTTATTTAATATGCATTATAATCATAAATCAAAGTAAGCAACGCTAATTTTGACACGCTGTAAGACTAATCACTGTCTGAATTCTATTATCAAATACAAATACATGTCCCCATCTTAACCAGAGCCACAGATGTTCACAAGTGAAATCAATAGGAGAAAATCAATTAGAATGTGTTTGCATGTATGGATTGACACCTTGAATCATCAGTCCTATTGATCCTCTCTACTGTGATCTTCATAAAACCCATTTGTTCCAGCTAAAGTTTGCACATGTAGCCAATACGTTGTTCTTTCTCCTCCGTCCCTGGTTTGCATAAACAATGGTAGAGGGGGTCATAAAGAATACATCATAAGACTTAGTGATACATATACTCAGGTCCTTCCAGAATGCATATTCTGCAGAAGAAAACAAAAATGACTGACTGAAAATAAAAGCTCTTAGGATTTGAGCAGAAAAGTGAAAAGATTTGCTGACGAAATGGCATATAAGTCTACAAACCGAAGCATGTAACTTTCAGACAAATTGAATGATGATCCAGTTCTAAACTGCTAACCTCCCCACCCTAAAACAAAAAGCCCTGATGAACATCCTTGTGACTGAACTGATTGCAGTTAATTATAAATTATGCAGTCATTGTGGGCCCACAAAAGAAGACATCCCCACTCTGCAGTCAGATGTAATTACCAAAGTCAGGCGCACTCTGCTGTGTGTGATCCAACCCTGACAGCCAACGCTGACTGATGACCTTCCCCGGTAAAGACTCCCTCAGTTGGGTCGATGAACACATGAGACACACCCACCTGCCACCCACACCCCCCGCTTCTAAACTTCCTCCCTCCAACTGGATCTTAAACATCTCTATACCCGCTCAGACCCCCACATGACCTGACGTTCAGGTACAGAGCTATTGACAATTTGAATCATCAAGCTGCCGTGGCTAGTCTTGCCTATCATTCACAATCATGGGTTTATCACTCCACGTTGCTATGTAGGGCAAAAGAAATATGACTCCCCCGTCAGCGGGTGGCAGAAAGGGTTGGGCTTTGGAGTAAGGAGGAAGGGGAGGAGAGGGCTAATTTGACACAGCTCGCTTGGCTTGCCATAATTGCTCCGTCACTGTCAGTCCTTGAGAGGCCTTCTCGTCGTACAATTTGGACACAATTACCAGCCGTTTACCGGTGGCCGTTATGCCCGTCGTCCCATCCCCATCCCCCCTTTAAAAACCCGCCTGTTCTCCCGTTTGGCCGGTGGCTAGGATGTGCCATGCCTCATCAAACGCGGATGCGGCCCATTAATGAACACTGTTAGCATTTCTCTTAAACTTCTCCTGCCTCTAATAAACATGCAGTGTTCCATGAAGGAGCATTGCCATCCTCGTGACATGATATTTATTGTCTGTGCTGGTGGGAGGGAGCGAGGATGGGAGGACAGAGGTGAGGGGAGGGGTGGTTAGAAGTGAAGAGAGATATATCAGCGATGAGTAGGGGGAAAAAGGGGAGGGGAGGTGAACAAAGACAGATGAAGAGGAAGAGAAACAGACTGGAACATCTCTTTCTGCCATCACACCGTCGGTGGCTACCGCCGCATATACATATGAACTCACCTCAGGGCTGTATCGTAATTTTTGACTTTCCACGGTAAACACATCACAAAGGGCTGCGATGTCAGCACTTTGTCAGAGCTGATGAAGTCCTTGTGTGCAATGTTTAAAGCTGATCCTTCCCAAAAAAAAAAAAAAAGAAAATGTATGAAAAGAGATTTGAATCAACATTTGATATTCAAGACTAATGCAAACATTTGCAGTTCACTGCAGCTGCTTCACAGTCAAAACTCTCCAGCTGCACCAGGGCAGGAAGGAAAGAAACACTGTTCATACAGTGAAACACCTGCAGGCAAGTGACATACATAATATTGTCTGAAAGTAACCCAGAAGTGTTACACAATGCATACTTAACAGGTAGAATATTACAGTTTTATTCTAAGTTCTAGTACATTAAAAAATGATTTAGATTTGATTACACAAAGAATGAATGAAAGAACAGAATTTCTAATTTTCAGGTTCTCTACTTGTGGATCACACTGCATATTTCCTCATACATGCCCTCACACAAAGACACACACAGGTTCATGCTCACACAACAAAGTCACACTCAGCAGGAGCGTGATATGATTCCTCTACACTTTGACACCTGTTTTTGTCGCCACTGCCAAACACAAGCAGAGAGAGAAAGGGGAAAAAAAGAGTGAGAGGCTGAAGGATAAACAGCAGGCGGGACACTTGTGTTGACCTAATGGCGTCTGTGTCCTCTAAAAAGCCTCTCATTTCCTCCTCTGGCCCTAGGGTGGCCCCGCGTGCAAGGGCCATCGTTACCGAACGAGAGGGGGGTTGGGGGGGGTCATCATCTATCATTGTGCGCCTGTCTCTGTTTCCTATTCTGAAGTAATTACACACCCAATAGACAGGGAGAGGATGGTCACTTTGGGTATATACCCTACATGGAAGCACACGGTTCCTCAGGAAAATACAAGAACAATACGTGAATGTAGACAAGGTTTTTTCGGTCCACAAGAGAAAAAAAAGCATTAAAATAAAGAAGCAATGATAAAGTATTCAGGCAGTCAATTGTGTTGTGTCTCTGGGGACAGAGGCCTCCACAATGACTCCCCTCTCTCCTCACCTCTCAGCCCTGTAGAAATTAATGAAGCCCAGTGCAACTGCAGTCAAAGGCACAAAATGGCCGCTCATTAATAGCCTGCTGTCACAGGGGGCCATTATGACGCAGCTACATATTAGAAACCATTATTCTGGGGGCCACTGATGATAAATAAATGAGTGAGAGAGAAAAAAAAATTGAGAATTTACTGGGAATTTCTGAGCATCTACTGCAGCACATTTGATGTTAAAAAATGTTTTATTGTCTTTGTAGTGTAGTTTCTAACTCTATTTGCATAACTTTAAAATCGGCTCAAAAACAGCACAATGCTTTTCTCCGCTGCTGGCTAATGCAAAGGACTGTATAAATGAACGAAAAAAACAAAGGGACGCTTACTCAGACAGACTCCCATACAGCAACACATACACATGTGCACGCACAAACTCACAGCACAAACAACCCTGGCAACAAAGTAAGACTTTTCATGTCTCTGTGGAGATGGGACCTGGCATCGTACTAAGTGTTTAGTTGCTCACTGAATAAACTCATTAATTTGCTTAATTATGAAACTCCCTATCAATTTCCCTTCGCTGGGAAATGCTCAGTGAAGCTGTGCAACAACATAACACATTTAGAGGCTATGTTCTCACTATCACATAATAAACAAACAGAAAATACACCAGGGCCTGATTAAAGGCCTTTACACTACAGAGGAGGAGAGAGAGGAGACGGTGTTTGTTTCTCTGCTCACAGATGAAATTGTTTCAGCTTGTTTTTGACAGCTACAGCTACAGACGTGCTGGCTATTATTGGGGGGTGGGCGGGGGGGAGAGAAAGGCTGGTTGTAATAATTAAAGCACACCACTAACCTGAATAAATTAATGCTTCCTCTGTGTGTTTGCGTGTGTGTGTGTGTGTGTGTGTGTGTGTGTGTGTGTGAACGCTAATGTGCAACTGCACGTTCAGACAAGCTTTGTTCATCCTGATTAATTTTTGTTTCTTGTACTGTTTGCACGTGTGTGCGTGCATGCATGTGTGTCTGTGCAAGCGTGTGAGTGTGTGTGCGTGTGAACATTTGAGTGTATGATAAAAGTGATGTGTGCTGTATTGTGATGGGGGAGCTGTTTGCTTCCTTCTCGTAGCTCACAATTCTTATCTCATGAATACAAATTAAAAGTTTTTAAGCCTTTTACTTCTTTTTTTTATTTCCCATTCTAATTACTAAGAAATAAGGGTTAAGGCGAGAGCATAGCGTTTTATTAGACATACAGCAACTAACACTCCAGTCTCAGTATGCTACTCAGTAGCAGCCTATATTCAACATCTTCTTTACACTGTAGCATTTCTGCATCAGTAAATACTACCAGGAACAAAAGATGGACACAGACTTTTTTAATACTTAACATGTGCTCATTATATGCAGTTAGAAGAACATTTCCAGTCCCTGTTTAGAAATTCTGTATTAAAAAACGTTTTGAGTGACATCTGATTACTTCAACGGATCATGTAGCTTAGTTTCATATGTAAATCCTAAATTGGACATGTATCAAAATAAGATGATTCCACAATGACATTCCCAGTATTAGTTTTCTGAAGACCTTTACCCACAAAAGTAACTTTGTAGATGATATATACATCTCAGCTTTTAAACACATGCCCAACAAGCATTTTCTATTCAAAAACTGGATCTGTAGCAGACTAAAATGACATCTCTCACATGTTCAACCAAACCTTTTGCCCTATAAAGCCATTTACTCTATAGTCCATTTAGAATAAGCTCATCCCTTTAACCCACACTGGTGGAGTAGCAGCGCATTTAGCCCTGAGTGATAGGTGAACTGGCAGTGATAAAAGGAAATATGGTAAAACACAATCACAAATATGCATGTACTGTACTGTATACATGCATGTACACACATACCAGTAACTACACTTGTAGTTAGTTGCATGTATGAGACACATTCACACACTCCAAAAAAATGAAAGGGTGGGAGGCCCTCGTCAGATAGGGTAAATCCCATTATTTGGCCCTCATTCCAGAGAGTGAATTGAGAGTCAAGTAGGATGCATGTGGTAACCACAATGAAATTACAGCTGCTGTGAGGCCAGGCGCTGCTAATGCACCCCCATTGTGTCCTTGAGTGCATCTAAATAAGCAGGGGTAAAAGGCAGCCTGTGCTAGGGCTGCCAGGGTTACAGTGCTGTGTGTGTGTGTGTGTGTGTGTGTGTGTGTGTGTGTGTGTGTGTGTGTGTGTGTGTGCAGACGTAAATGGAGGCCTGCCCATGATAGAGGGCTGTATTTAGGCTTGATGATGGGTAACCTGTGGGGACCACCTGATGCGGCTTTGTTGTATGTGGGTTTATGAGGTTGAGTGTAAGTGCAGGTGTTTATGTGTGCGCAGGTCCAGGACATTTTTTCCTGTCCCACTTCAAAAGGAAATGATTCACCATCACCGTCTACCTGTAACTCACAACCTGCAAATACTACAGCATGACAGTGATGCCAGACAAATGGAGCAAAAGCCCTTTGTGATATTTTTACCTGTAATAAACTCGAAGGTTTCTGATGTCCTGCACTAGTACAGAACTAGGCCGTAGATCACAGGCCTTTGCTCTGAGACAGAGACAAATTCCTCTGGATTACAAACAGCCATACTCTCCCACAGCACAGTAACCAGGACATCAGCCAGAGGGGGGGCGGGATGAAAAAAGTGAAGGAAAAGAAGAAAAAGGGAAAACACTAAAACTGTCAGTTGAAGATGCAAAACAGAGATCCGGATCTATCCATTATGAATGAGATATATTTGAAAGGTGGAGACTGAATATGAACAGCGAGGAGGAGGAGGAGGAGGACACTCACTTACCCCACCATACCGGCAACGCTTAACCCTCTCACAACCCCGAAACCCCCTCACTCCCTCCCTTCCCCTCAGCGCAAGCTCTGGTTCATCAACAAAAGCCTTTGTACAGTCAACAGTGCTGTTTTTATTCATGTTACATTCATCCTCAGAGCTGTCCATCAGGCGCGGCGGGGACGGCTGATCTAAAACAGAGCCTCGCGCTCATGACAGGAGGATAGAGCCGTAACTCTGGAATGCTAACCTCCACTGTTATTTGGCCCGCAGAGAGAGCGGGAGAAAGGGAAATAGAGGGAAAGAGAGAGAGCGATACACAGCCTAATGACAACTACAAACACAGACGTACCTTTGTTCCAGCTCTATAAAACAGCAGACTTCAGTGGGATTGCTTTAGCTTCCATGGGCCCAATCAAACTTGTGTTATTTAGACTTCAAACATGGCCTCCAAAGAGAGACAGGGAGCGTGCTAGGTGTGTGTCTCTTGCTAATAGCTGCTAGCATGATTCGGTTAAGCTGCTTATTTCCGACATAAATAATGCATCCAGGCAGATGCGCTTGACTTTAGTTGAATATGAATCGCTTGCATGATTGACACCGAGGTTTGTTGAGCGCCGAGTTGATTCTACAGTCTCACCTTTGGAAATAGGCCTGTCTCATTTAATATCCCCTATGTTAACATAATTATGACAACCAGCACTGATTCATGCATGTGTCTGTGTAATATCCATGACAAAATTAGGCTACTATTTTTTTTTTTTTGAGGGGGGTGGGGGAGCAGGCAGGATAGATTTTAGTAGAGTATCAAAGCCAACTAGATTGTCTGCATGTTTAACAGCTAAGCCAAATCAAATCAGAAATAAGAGGACTATCTTCAGTTTAATTCTGGATACTTTCACAAGACACCCTACTTACCAACCCACAAACCCTGCCCCCTCTTAGCCCCCTTTTTTTTTTTTTTTTTTTTTACAGTCATTGATTCCAATCAATCAACGCTAATTAAGCAGGCACCTATACACATATATGTCATATGCTAATAGGGTAATGATATGGGCATTTAGTTGGTGCTTTAATCTTATGCTACTTGCAGCTAACACATAATGACACTCTCTACCCAGCCATGGGAATATTTATAAGAGACCACTGAGAGCATGTAGACACACACACACACACACACACACACACACACACACACACACACACACACACACACACACACACACACACACACACACACACACAGAGAGAGAGAGAGAGACTTGTACTTCACACTGGCTCACTGTATTAAAGCTTATTTACAAGCTAACAGCTATAACCATTACAGATACGGTGGCGGAGAAACCACATTAGGTTCAATGGGCCAACAGCGTGTAATCCAAAACAATAAAATGTAAATTTGAGTCAGTCTCACACACTAAAAAAAAAAGCACACATGGCTGATCTGCAAACAGATGAACATCTCTGTGATACAAGATGTTTTTCACCCCATTCTGTCTCTTTTAAGACCTTGGCGCATCAAGGAAGGAATGTTTCTCATTTCATTTTTAATCCCCCCTCAGTGTTAAGGTGCTGTGGATAAATATATTGCAGACTCGTTCCCTTGCCTAACCCACAGCCCTCCCCATCTGAGCAGAAATTAGCACAGCGAAAAGGGCTCACAGGCGAGTACAAGCTAAAAGCCAGCATTGAAGAGAGAGTGCATAAATAAATATCCATAACTGGCAAACAGTGTTCATGTTTTTGAATTTTATAGTTAGGTTACTTTCATATACATTTTACCACCTTGTTTTTTCCTATTCATCTTGCAGTAAAAACACAATGATAATATAGTTTTTTACTCAATAACTGACCATACCACTGCAGTGGCAAAACAAAAGCACACAGGTGGGCTATACGTCCACGCTTTAATGTTACTGCAATCGTTGCTTTTATTGCATTTCATTTTCATTCCACGGTGCAGAGAGTCAAAAGTCATGAGTGGGATTCAAACTCATGACGTCACAAATGCACTGTATGCTCATTCCCCTGCTGAGCCAGCAGGATGCCTCAGGCCGGTGTACTTTTTCCATGACAGTACTGGGGAGAGGTTGAGGAGGGACGGGAGCCCAAATCTGTTCCAGCAGGAAGCACTTCACTGACTATGCTGAGTTGTTATGACTGACTGGGGCCGTGTATGGAGGACAATTTGACATACAAGAGTTCAGATTTACTTCAATTAAAATGAATTGTTCAATTCAGATATTCACTGTCATGCCACTGACATACGATGTTCTAAATTATCTAGAAAGCCCTATTTTCCTATCATAACTAAGGCTCTTCAGACCTGGCAAGCCTCATCCTCTCTTTGAAGGAATCTTAACCAGACAGATTCTAGATGCAGGGGCATGTTTTTTTAATGAAAACTGAATGTGTCCTTTATATGATTGTCCTGTGTGGTTTATGTTTATGTATTACTTGCTTGCACAAACTATGTTACTGCCGAAAGTTTAAACTTACCTTGAAATTAGATGTTAAGGAGTCTGGATGACATTCTTTGTGAGTTTTTTCTGCTTGTTCTGAAAGATAGTCAAGGTAAAGCAAATGTAAGCAAATGTAATCATTGGATAAGCAATATCATAATTAAAACAGACATGCAGAAAAGTTTTCCGACTTCACAAACACTTAAAACTAATCACAAGCCCTGTCCTTGCAAGCCCTTACATGGGTCTTTGTTGCTGATAATAACCTGCCTCCGCACAGCTCATCTCCTGCACCACTCTGTTGTGTGATATGCAGAAAGAAACTAAGGTAAACTCAGTGGTGTTTGTAAGGGAGTTCTCTCTCACACTCCCAAGTGATCATTATTTGATCTTGTTTAGTTCATTATTCATCTTGAGGGAGCCGGTTGTGACTTGTGGATAAATGCCATATGAAAGGCATTGTGCGCCGAGGATGCATCCTCACTTTTATCCTGGCTCCCAAAACAGATCAATTAGTAAAACTAAACAGTAAATTATTAATCACATTGCTTTGTGTCCCCGTTCCATCACCGGAAGAAAACAGTTCATTAGAGAGGGAGAGGGAAGCAGGGAGGCAACGTGATTGAGAGGGGCTTTAAACCGAGCTGATGCTGTGTGAACATTTGAAGAAAAAAGAGGGAAGAATTATCAAGCATGTCCATCATTTCAGGTAACTTCCAAACCACCACCACCCCCCCGCCGTCCCCCAGCCCCTCCTAAAATGACGTGCACTCATAAAATGGGGTCAAGCAGTGGAGGAGTTCAATGTCACAGCCATCATATACGTTGCCCGTTGGGGTGCGTGTGATTAAAATAACACACAGGGATGTTTCATGTCATGGTGAGCAATCAGACCATATTTGCAAAAAATATTCAGATCAGATGAATTTTAATGAGGTGTACACTCGAGGGGGATACCGCTGCCAGAGCACTGGGGATAGAAGGTGGAAGCAAGCCCGTCCCCTTATTTGCCAGAAGACAGCAAGGTACATAAACTTTTTTTTCTTCCTCTCTCCCTCTACCCTTAGATGAAAAAAAAGAGAGACAGATCCAAATTCAGGGGTCCACTCGGTGTTCAGATTGCTCTGCTGTTCTGAGTTGGGCAATTTGAATAAATTATTCCAAATAAGAAAAAAAAAAAAAAAATCGCTCAGTGGGGTTCATTTTGTGAGAAATTATATTTTCGCAGGAAAGGTTAATTTTGAAGGGAGCTTGAATGACTGAGAACTGGGGGGCTGCAGAGGGAGTGAAGGTAGGAGAGAGAGAGAGTGAGAGGAAGGGGGAGAGAGAGGAACAGCATAGAGAGAAAAAGAAATGGGGGGGTGGGTGGGGTGGGGGGCAGGAGCGCAGTGCTGCACGAGGAGCATTGGGCGTCGAGGAGAAGGGGCGAGAGAGGGATGGAGGGAGGGAGCAAAGGAGGGAGGCAGTTATTAAAAGCGATTGCATTGCCTCCCGGATGTCTCAGGAGAGCAGAATCAGTGGAGATGTTAAACCTTGCTTGACACCCCAGTTGGATAATTGTGGGTGTGGGAGCTAATCAGCGGAAGATGTCTCCTCAATTTAAATCTTGTCAGTTAGTGAAGATTAGGCCCTCCTGTCCCGGCCACCATTAGCTTTGTTGCATGTCAATGCGCCGGTGAGGGTGTCCGCCTGGTCCGGCTGCAAGGGTAAAAAAGGCGAGCGTGATGGAAACCAGCAGATTTATTCCAGCTAAAACCAGTATGGCATTTTCAAGAAAACCCATATGAGAGGGGGGGAAAGGGAATTTATGCAGCCTTTTTGAAAATGCATTTGTTACTACTGACCTAACAGGGGGACCCTGTGGAATAAGAAATGTAGTGCGGGGATGTGCTCCAGATTTTTCTGCAAGAAAAACATCGGCGTGGTAGTTAAATATAATGTCGTACACAAACTAGAGGCCAGGGAAGCAAATTAGTGTGCGTTTGCTGGAAATACATAAAATTAAGGGGAATTATAATTTCAGTAATGCACAGACCAACCAAAGTCATTAAATGTATAACCACACTGTCCCTGTACACATGCTGTGTCCTCTGTTAAAATGTTACGTTAAGGGATACATTTAGGTTGGAGGAAATCACAGGATCCTGATGTTAAGGCTATTAAATGACTAATAACCTGTGACAGTGTAATCTCATTAACAAAAACGTGGGGGTATAATTTTAACCCCGGTTAAAAGGAATGATGGGTGGAGGTGGCTAATTCAAAAATGCACTGTAGTGAATTTTACAGCTCGAGTCTGGCTGGCTGCGGGCCACGGCTTTGCATTCCTCCCCATGGTAAATATTTGTAACAGATTTTTCCTGCAGGACAATGGCTCCTTTCACTGAGCAGGTCCCGTAACCTCGGAGCGAATGCGAGGTCAGGGCAAATAAACAAGGCGGCCGTGCCAAGCTGAGCGGCTCCACTGATTCCTGGGCCGGGCCTGCTGCATACCAGGCCCCTCTGCTCTCTCCTCCACCGCCACCGAAGTCTGAGTGCTGACAGATGTTTCGAGTCCCGGCTAAAAAGGAAAGGGGATGCCGAGAGAAAGAAAACGAAGCTTTGCTTTGCTCTCTCTGGCTCACTTTTTCTCCACATCTCCACATATTTTTCTTCCCATCTTACCTCAATCTGAGTGTGTCCGAGTTTCCAACACTGCCCCCGACAACTTCAGACACCTACAAGCCAAGTCATGAAAAAGAAATAAGAAAATGATTATGCACTGCCTCTGTATAGCACCAGTATGATCCATTGTGAGCATGTGTGTAACTTATGAACCAGGTTATAATTAACAGCTGCACAGCCCTGCAGTCTGGGGTCAAGAACCCCTGAGTGTGTGCCGTGTGTGTGTGTGTGTGGGGGTTAAAATGTGCCTGAGCAAGAGAGAGAAAAGAGAAAATGACACTACACTCTACAATTAGTGGGCTTGTCACATGTATTTGAGAGTCTGTAAATGCACACACACCAGGGTTTTCCTATACAAGTCAAAAATCCTGATGTTTCAATAGCACTGGCCCCCAGATTCCCCCCCCAATCCCAAACCAATTCAGTTCCTGTCGAAGCGGTTAATATCAGCAGCCTCAAAGAGCGAGCTGCCGGCGGCTACCGCAAGGTGTAACGAGTTCAAGGCCCCCGCTCAGGCCCGAGGCAGCAGACGGTAAACAGTTGTTACCGGCTGTTTTTTTGCAGAGCCTAGACAAAGCCTCTCTGTGTGAGAAACAACAGCTACAGCTGGGCCGAGCAGAGTGAGACATCGATCCATAAGCTCGTGCCTTTACACCCCTCCGAGCACTCGTCTGGCAGGCAGCAGGAGCAGCAGCGCATGCCAGAGCTGGGCACTGCACTGCAAAAAATATCCCTCTAAACCAGTCGTTTAATCTGGTGCTCAGCCTTAAAACCTTATATTTTCAAAGAAAGAAAAAAAAAGAAAAGGCATGAAAAAAAAATGTCTGCCAGTTGGTGATGTATGGTTTTTAATTTGAATGCAGGTGAAACTATATTGGAAACAGCTAGAATAATTAGCTTAATGGCAGCGTTAGCTTTAAATGTGATTTAAAGAAAGAAAAACAACATTTTATTTTTGTTGCTTGACATTTGAATTTTTAATTTCTCATCTAGCGCTCTCTAATGACAATAATAAGTGCTACAGTAAGAGAAAATTAATCTTTTTATTACCGGTAAAAGAAAAATATACCACTAGTTGACAAACACATATATCTTTAAAAAATCAATTTATACATGGAGTATTCTCTTGAAATCACATTGGCCATGAAGGGCCCAGTTAAAAGTATCAAAGAGGGGAGACAAGAGACTGGCGTTTAATCTAATCTACGTTCTAATAGTTGGGGAGACATTAATTATTGATAAGGCCGGCAATTGATTGGTTAATAAGATAATGTAATTGAGAAATGAAAATCATCAGAGTTGAGTGTGTGTGTCGGCTCCAATCTGAGCCGCGTGGGGTGGGGGGGTTGCGTTGAGTGGGGGGGGGTCTTAGGGGATTGCCCCTACATAGGCTTCCATCATTACTGCCACACTATAAAAGCAGAGTGGTGATTAAAAGGACTTGATTGATTTGACTCTCATTGGGATAAGCTGTCCTCGTTCCGTCACTGGGCTCTGCCTGCAAAAAAAATAGAAAAAATGTGTGTGTGTATGTGTGTGTATATTTAAATGTACTCAGTGTGTTGATGCATAAAATCAAATCAAATAATTAAGTAAATGTGTATGTACATTTAGGCACATTTATATCTTGCAAACGTGTGCTTCTGTTTGTAAATTAGCAAACAAATATCAACAAATAAGTAAATACCTGTATAACTATATTTAATTTAAATTCAATACATATATGCTTGTGTGTATAGGCATGTGTATTTAATATACAAACATATTTGAGTGTGTGTAGGAACTTGCAGGCCAGCTGGAGGAGGGAGCAAAAATGTGTGCACGTGTGTGTGACTGTGTATCCATGTCGTCAAGAGGTGGCCCCACTCCCCCAGTTTTCACTCGCCTTTTGTCTGCACTCTGTACTGTACTCTGCTGCTCAAACACACACACACACACACACACACACACACACACACACACACACACACACACACTCTCTCTCTCTCTCTCTCTCTCACTCTCTCAGCTCCAACCCACCCAGAGAGACGGAGACAGACCCTGCCGCCTGACACAAAAGCTATTGATTTTACTATCTGCTGCAATGAATGATCTTCCTTAGCCAATTTCTGAATTTAGAAATGAGTTCAATACTAATAATGATAGTGGAAGGATTCTTTAAACTGTTGGAGTTGAGAAGGGGGAAAAGAAGGAGAGAGAGAGAGAGTGAGAGAAGAGGAGGAAGGAAGTGAAGATTTGTGTGTGTTTGGCTTTGGAAAAAGAGAGGATATGATTTCTCGCCATGGGTGAGATTAAATAAAGATGACACCAATGGTTTTAACAGTCTAAATTACTACGTTCTGCCCTCAAATACAATTACTCGTATTTGGCTTTCCTCACTGGGCTGAGAATGGAATAAGTCAGTGGTGGAATTTGTCTCTCTTTTTTTTTATATATACTTTTAACAACTCCCAACTTTTATATGAACAGTTTTCATCCACCTATTTTCACGCACCGCTCTTCTGCTTTTTATGATGCAATTTTCAATGTACGGCATTCTCGCGAGCTTGCTCCTTAATCCATTCATATATTTCATGCGCCATAAAGACACAACTAGTTCAGTTTCTATTTTGCATCGCACAAATCTTGTCATAAAATAAAAAAACAGGCACATAAATATTTAACACGGCCTCTGTTTAGATGGGGAAAACTATTTATGTCAAATTAAACAACAGACGTAACGAGCTGCTCAACAGAGGAGCTCAGCAGACTGGGACTTTTCTTCTAATATTTCATTTCTTGGTGCACATTATTTTCCCTGGTTATTCAGAAAACTGCCATAAAACATGTGGCAACAGCCATGTTAAACCTTGCATGGCGTGATCATGCTGTAAAAAGTGTGTGTGTGTGTGTGTGTGTGTGTGTGTGTGTGTGTGTGTGTTATAGAAATACAGAAGATGTGTGTTTGTATGTACAGTTCTGTGCATGTGAATTTACATGTGTATTCGCATGTGTCTCTTCTCTCTCCCACTCTTGTATTTGGGCAGGCAGGCAGGCAGGCAGGCATCGGTTTGGTGGGGGGATGTGTGTTAATCAGACGCCCCCGTGCCCCGTCGAGGTGTTAATTCAACCCCCCTGTTACAGAGAGGTGTAGATTAATAGATAAGGGAGGTCTGAGCGAGGGTCAGCGCGATACGGCCCTGGCTGTGTTCGCCCACTTGTCAGACACCTGCCTGGATTAAGCCGCTGGCTTCTCTCTCCGTTGTGCTCAGGTGAGAGGTCAACCATTTACCCAGTTCATTGGTCTTTCGTTCAGTCTTCAAGGTGGGGTGGATCTGCATAAAGGCTCTGGCATCTGTACGCTTCGCGTGGTTCGTGCGCACGGGGGGTCCTGCACCGTGAGGTGGAGAAGCGGACAGGCGATGCAGGATCTGCCGCAGAGGATTACTGTAAATATACTTTGAGACACGGGAGGAGATGAGGAGAGGTTACAATGCTGGAAATGCATGGATTTTTTTATTTTTTATTTATTTAATTTATATCTTGTTTAAATCTGATTCCAGCCGCACAGCAAGCGTCAACCTTAACACGCGAGAGGGTTTCCTTCTTTTCAGGAATTTTCATGGAGTAAAGACAGGAAGATCCTCGGCAAACAGAAAAAAATAAAAAAGGGGGGGGAAAAGGGATAAAGCGGGTTGGGGGAAGGAGAAAAACGCATGAAACATGAAACTCTGCAAATTTGACTTATAACAAGCAAAATTACACCCTGCTGTCATTTAAATTATGGCTGCCCTCTATAAAGGTGTCTTTTAGATGCATTAATTGAATTCGGCACTATTTCCCAATAATAATCTGTAAAGTTCAGCCGTCCATCCTTCATGAGATCCCTGCCGCGTACCAGAGGAGTATCTATTTCAGTGGCTTAATTTATTTTCATGATTCGCCGATAATGACGGCCATGCAGGCTGTACATCAGAATTAACCTTCATTTCACTGAGGTATATTACGATGACAGTCCCCGACACATTTCACCTACACAAAGGGCATTCTCTCCCTCTCTCTCTCTTACTCTCACTTTCTCCCCCTGCCTCCTCTGTCTCTGCCCCTGCTGTATAATCATCCTCGGCAGACCAAGATTGTTTGATAGCCGATTAATTTTCATAGGAAATCAAGTGGCCACCTCTTTCTCTCTATCGCTCTCTTTATTTCTCCCTCTTACAGCCCCCCCCACCACCACCACCACCACAACCCTCCCCTTCCAAACACATACACACGCTTCTCTCCAACAATGGCGAACAGCGCCTGTGCTTGGTGACTTTTCCTGTCAATTAGGTGTTTTATTTAATCTCATCTAACTTTTTTCTCTAATAAATTGCATCTCCCACCCCCAACCGTTTCTGATATCTCCGGCGTGGTTAATTTATTTTGGACGATGCCGATGTAACAAAAGTGCTGTAAATTAATCAGGGGACATCAAGCGAAAGGGGGTCCTTCGCTCGCTCTCCGTCTCTAATTTCTATGCAAACCATTAAGTGTCAGATATAGATTCCACCATTTGCTATGGTCTCAGTCAAAAGATTTCATTAGGGACCTGACGTCACATTTTGAAGGCAGCGCCGGATCATTTCTGTCCTATTTTCTCCCTCATGAGCTCTTTGTTCTTCGCCCCTCTGTAGGATCCTGCCACTAAAAAGGCCCCTATGCAAATGACAATAATAGATTTCACTAAGCGCCGCCGCAACGGCATGATAGCCTATTTAGAGAGAAACCAAAGAAACATTCAATTTGTGGCATTAACCACGGCACATGCAAAGGTTGCCAAAAAAGTGATTAAGAAATTACAGAATTGGTCCTCTCTGCTTGAAGTTCTCTTTCTCTCTTTTCTTTTCTCCCTCTCTCATTGACATGACATCTGTAATGAGGAGGGCTGGTAATTAGAATATTCTGGAGAGGTGAGCCCTGCTGGAGCTGGCAGCCAGAAGACTGATCTCTCTCCCTCTCTTTCTCTCTCTCTCTCTGTCTTTTCTGTATTATTTCTTTCCTCTGTCATAAGGGCCTGGACGCAGAACAGACAGAAAAACAGCTGTCTGATGACCAGACTCTCTATGGATGTCTCTCACTCTTCTTTGTGTGAGTGTGTGTGTGTGTGTGTGTGTGTGTGTGTGTGTGTGTGTGTGTGTGTGTGTGTGTGTGTGTGTGTGTGTGTGTGTGTGTGTGTGCATGTCTCACAGACGAGCTGTTCGGAGCCCCTCTGCCAGCAAATAAATATAATCAATCTCCCATTTACATACAAATAGGCTTCTCTCCTTCATCCTAATAATCTGCCCAGCATCCTCAGAGAGGGAAAATAATATTCACTCCACATGGCAATTTCGTATTTATCATTAGATGGCTTTATTGATTGTTTTATTTTTTTCCCTCGGATAAATTTTTTTTCCACTTCATTTTATTAGAGGATATTGAAGGCATGTAGGGCTGACATGGCACATACGCTTCATTATTTCCTGCCCAGGGATGATTATGGTTATTGACACTGTCACGTCTTCCCCCTCGCCATCAGTTATCAGTGCTTACCGCTCCGAGATCCGGGAAGCCGCGTTGCGGCGGGGGGGGTGGCTGGATGTGGGGTGGGGGCCACAGGCGTCCAGAACATTATCATGGGCGTTTAATGGGTGTAAACTGCAGGGGCGCAGCACGTGTGCGGCTGCGTGTCTCTAATGTGGCTCATTCCACTTTGTGTCATGTCGATGATAGGGGGTGACCGGCGGGGCCCTGACTGAGTGTCAATCCCACTTTGGACAAACAACCCTCCTGTCAGTGTGATCACCAGCGCCAGGGGCATCCAACACATCCATCATATATACAGAGAGAAGAAAGGAGAGGAGAAACAGACGTGGAGCCAGTGAAACTTATTAAATACTAATTACTTATTACTATCTAATTAAAACTCTAGATAGAAACAGAAAGGAGAATGCTGACAGGATTATGATCTTATCAATCTACTGTAGGTCTCTGTTATAAAAAAAGATCTTAAAAAGGGGCACTTTGGTTTGTGATTTTTCCTCTTTAACACATATTTTCCCTGACTGTCCTTCAGACATTGTTACAGCTTCTCACTTTACTTAAACATTTGATTGGCAGTCAAAGAATCCTTTAGGCGTCTAAATGCATATACAAGACAGGTGGGCCTCACTTTCTTTGCAATCAATAATAAATTGAATTGCCATCTGTGGCAAAGTGCCAAACATCACTGCATCATACACTGTATAATAAAGCAACTGCTGTTAACCTGCTGTGTAATGACCAAATTAGCTGCCACGGCTATTCTTGGGGACCGCCATCAATAACAACATCTGTTAGCCAAGTTGATCCTCGGAACACAACTTGTCACGTAATTAACTTGTCACTCGTTAGCGTGATTACTTTCACAAACAGGCCTCCTACACTTGGCTGGATCGTGTAATCTCCTTATTTTCCCAAGCATTACAAGAAACGGTGGCGGTATTGCTCGAGTTACAGTTTCCTCAATCCCCACTCTGCCATGTTAATTAGGTCCTAATGACCATTATTGACTCATTAACAGACATTTGGGGATCGTTTTGCGATGCACTGACCTCAAACAACTCGGATGCCATTCTATCAATGATGTTCGAGCATCTGACCTATTCAAATTAGCTTCTGCTAACTTCTTAGCATCTGAATAATTACCCCGCACGCCTTTAGATTGAAACCACACATCGAGCGTGACATCGACCCAAATGTTTCTTCCAAATATTGTTCAGTTGAGGTATTGTTTTTAGTGAGCTCAGAGGCCTTGGCTGAACAAAGATCCTGTGTTTTGCATCAGAGCACGAGTAAACAATTACATTTTTTGGGGGGATATACAAAACAACCCTCAAGTCCTTTGCTCCTTTCTAAGAATGGGCTCAGCTTCAAAACTGATTGTGTAATCATGAGTTCCCTTGGAGATGAAAAGCGGTTTGATCAGTATCTAAGTCATTCCAGTCTGCATGTCGTCTAAAACAAAGAGACAGCGGTGGAGCACTGAGTGAAGGTACAGTAAAAGATCATCAACGGGTGCTGACAAAGTGGTGCAATTAAGATGAATCGGGATTTGACAAAATGTTTGTCTGAGGTGTAAACACACAAGTCAACAGTGCTGGAGATGTAACAGGGAAACAGCAGAAATAGATCACAGCATTTAACAGCTTGTCATAATCAAACAAGATCATTAAAAATGTAGAAATTCCACGGGAGATTAGGCTCCTGTTTCTGGGAGGGAAATTGGACGTTTGTGTTGATGAGGGGAACAAACAAGCCGTTTCGTTTGCAGTTTATTGTTGTTTCCTCTACGACGATACAGAGGACAAATGAATACTTCACACCGGGGGCCACTTCTAGATAGCGAATAAATACTGTTATTGCTACGGGCCTGGTGCTTTACTGGTAAAAAGTCCAACACTTGAAACAACAGGAACATGGAGACGTGCAATTAAAGCAAAAGAGGCGGCGCTGCTGTGCATCTACAGGTATGTGTGTATGTATGCGCCACAAGCCTCCTGCAGTACCCCACCTGGCAGGCAAAAAAATAATAATTAAAAAAAGGCAAATTAACAAAAACTGTCATTTAGGAATCATGATGAGACAGTGCGCCGCAAAATACGTATGTTCTTTGAAGTCCTTATTTCAGCAAAATTATATATACACACTATATATATTTTAAAAAAACTTTATATCTAATTAAAATGATAACTGCATTCTCATTTTTCAAACTCTCATATCCTGAGGGCCAATTGGGATGAGTGCTTTTTTTCCCCCATGCAGCTGCAGCTTCCCTCTCTCTCTCTCTCTCTCTCTCTCTCTCTCTCTCTCTCTCCCTCCCTCCCTCCCTGGTTTCTCTCTCTCTCTACCAGTCTCTCTCTATCAGTCTGTCTCTCGCTCTCCATCTCTCCCTCTCTCTGTCTTTCCTCTCACTCCACTGTGGCTCAGTGAACTGCTCCTACAGCAATATCCCATCATTACCATCTCCCCAGCTGAGCTTCAGCCAGCCATTATCATGCGGCATTATTAATCTTCTTGTCTTATCAACTTGCAAATCACAAACCATTGAGCCTTATGGCGCGGTTTGGGGTGCGCCGTTATTCATTTTGTAGGTCTACCTAGCCTCCGAGTCTTTCTAATCACCTGACGATTGTCACTCTCTTACTGTTGCCCTGCCCTCCTCCTGGCCTCGGTGCTCTGTAGCACTGGAAAGGATCCAAGTGTTTCACTCCATCTTCATACTCAGACACACTCTCTCTCTCACCTAGACCTACTACGTCTCTTCTGTCTTCCATTCACCCACACAGACACTGCCTCTTCATGCCTCTCTCTGTCTTAGACATAGATACGGGAACCTCAATACCTTTTTTGGTACTGACATATGCATCCATAGTACTGTAGAGTATCAAAAACTAAAAACAAATACCAGAAGTTGGCAGTAAGTGCTTGCTCAGATTTATACTCTTTTTCACTGATTCTTTGGTGAGACATTTCCTGGTCTAAATGATAATTTTGCTATTTTTAGACTGTATTTGAGCTTGTGTTTGGACAACATTTAACACTTGAGTTTGGCTAATAAAAAGAAAGGGTACTGAAACTACTGTAACAGCCTCATCAGCATCACGATACCCAGTGGTGGAACTAAGTGCATTTATTTAAGTACAATTCTTCAGAATACCTGCACTGTACCAAATTCCTTCAACTCCACTACATTCATCTGTAGTTAAACAAATCTGCATTAAAAACGACTCAAATTTGAGATTAAATGACCCAACAATATGTAAGTTAAAATTAGCTCTACCAACAGCAGGGCCAACATTAAAATACTGCATACATTTTAATGCATCAGTAATAATAATAATAATAATCCAAGTTCCATCAAGACAGCACTGAAAGGTGCCATTTTGCATAATGAATACTTTTGACACTTCACTCTGACACTTTTTTCTGATTTCACTTTTACTTAACATTTTTAAAGCTGTAATTTTACTTGTAATTGATCTAAAATTGTGGTATTACTACTTTTACTAATAATATCCAGGAGAATAACACCCAGACGTATCCTACATCCCTATATAGACAGCTACCCTCTTCTGTTTCCACCTATATTTTCACATATTCTCAAATACAATTACCTCTAAAACAAAAAATGAAAATAAAAAAACAAAAATCATTTAAATAAAACACACTTTGAGCCCTGCAGCTGAAAGGAGTCGACAGCAAGGAGGATAAATTTTATTAATGGGCGAGCATTAACATGCGTCTGCCCAGAGCTGACCCTTCTCCCTGACACATACTTCCACAATGTTTCTGTCATCTCTCTCTGTCTCGCCCTGCCTGCTGATATTAGTATTCCAGGGAGGAACAGAGCTGAGTAGAGCGGCGAAGAGAGGGAAAGTTTCTTTAAAGACACACCATTGACCCCTGATTCTTGCTCTCACTTGAGTTTGCTTTTCTTCAGGGCTAAAATATTCACCCTGGAAAATGTGGTGTGGCTATGGCTATGCTACTTGAGGAAAAATGTGTATGAGAAAAATTGCAAGGAATGCGTGCTCCTGTGTGTGTGCGTATATCTGAATTAGCATTTCCTTTGAAAACTTTACATGATAAATCACCTTTTTCCCCCCATAGCTCATTAAGCACCATACAACAGGTACCGGGCATGAAATATTTAGCAGAAGACAAAGTGTTTCATGTGCTCCTATGGACCCAGCTATTACCCAGCCCTTTCGCATAACATCCACTAAAAACAGCCCACCCTTTGATCTTCATTAATATCGTTTGGTTAAATATTTCAAATATGCTTTCGTATGTTTGATTAACATCTTTCAGAATTATTCAGTAAAACAGAGATTAGCTCCGAATGTTCGACTGCTAATGATGAAATTGCGATTACCCACTCGTCACTATGAATCCAATGAAGTTATGGAAGGAGGGGTAATATTTTATTTGATCAGTAATATATGGCAATGCATACTGGACAGTTCATGAAACTTCATGGGCAAACTTCCCCCGTGCATTCAAATATATGCTTATAAGCCCTGGGTATTAATATTCGCGTTGGGGTGTATTTTAGAGCACATTTCAGAGCACTGCGTGCTCAACATTGTAATTTCCAAGCTTATCTAATCAATTCTGCAAGCTCCATCGGCCTCATATCAGGCTTCGTGAAAGAAATCAGCTCAGTAGCACCTTCAGAACACTTATAAATAATGAAAAACAGCTTTTAAAAAGAAAGAAGCGCTTAAGGAAAAAAAAAAAGTTGATTAGAAAAGTGCCTTTTATCCGTGCCTTCAAATCTTTCACATTCCGAAGATGCGGAGGACTCCGGGCAAACCACGACGAATAAAGTACCCCTATCTGACCAGGAAAAAAAATAAGTATTAATTTTTTAGATAAAAAGTGCTGACAGCACAGAATGAGCCAGGTGGTATTTGGATATGAGCGGTGAAGATGAGATGAGAGCCCAGAAGATCACTTTCATCTTGTGTATAGAATTGTCCTTGAAAACTTCTCTCAACCCTGTGCTGTCTGGAGAGCACCATGTTGCTTGTCTTACCATTTCAGTCATTTATCTTTCTCTGTGTGCCGATACTTTCTGTGAAACTCTGACATGTCAAAACCAGAGTTTGACCCAGGTGGTATGGGTCAGTCGATTCGCCAGATGAGTACCTAGTCATCATTTACAAGAAAAGGACGTATGTGTAGCCCTATTGTCTGAGGGGGGGAGAAAGTTGAAACATTGGAGCAAGGGAAGTAGAGGGAAAAGAATAAAAAAGGCAACTTTTACATGGTTAACAGCATGTGTCCTATTTTGTCATGCTGGTGCTATGCAGGGGTGGGTGGAAGGTGGGCAGGGTGAGTGAAAATACAGAGTTTTTATGCCATCTATAAATTAGGAGCGGTGGGTTGATGAGCAGTGAAGGAGAGTCGTGTCTTAGCTCAGAGACAGAGAGAGGGGGGGAAAAGAAAGAGACTGTGCTACTATAGCAGCCAGATGATACATTCACACACACACACACACACACACACACACACACACACACACACACACACACAATGATACACTGAGGTTTTGATGACAGTTATCCTGTTAGGCTGTTATAGAAAAGACTGCTGGGCAACACACACACACACACACACACACACACACACACACACACAGCTGGCAGGCACTGAGGCCCTTGTGCATCTCCTCCGGTGAGGATTTGCATTCTGCTCCTGGCAGGTCGACCGACAAATTGCCCAGGCAGCCGCGGGAGACGGAGGCTCTGGCTGAGGGGAGAGACGCTGCTCAGAAAGTGCCTCATCCGTCTGATACTCTCTGTGGAACCGCTCCGGCATCACACCTCACCTCCAGAGGCAGGGCTGATAGGGGCGGACAGGCAAGGACTGTCTTTTTGGAGACCGGAAGGCCTGGCGGCCATGGCCGGACCGTCCCTCCCTGGGGCCAGGAGGGGCTCGGAGGCCAGTGTCCCCCCCCGAGCTCGCCTTAGGCCAGCAGCCCTGGGGCTATCGTTCACAAATCAGCCCCCGTTTTCCCAATCAAAGACGCCGACTGGGGGAAACTGGCCCAAAGTGCTGCTTAGTGCCTTGAATAATTCACCACCCAAAATGTCGTCACACAAATGGACCATCCACAGAAATTAGAGGAAAAAAGATATCAGGGGACCACCGCAACTCTTGTCCTGACCACACTAATTTCAGAAACGCTTATTTAAAAGCAAATTTCAATCTTTAATCAAATGATAAAATGAATGGCAAAGAAACGGGTTGGGAGATGAGCAAATAGGAAGAGTTGCAAGCACACTGTAACGCATCAGGATCAAAGTGATTTTTTCTCCTAATTCCTATATTTTTACATGATTAATGATTGAGGGCAGTTCTGCAGCCCTATTAACAAGCTCAAGTTAAGTAGGGGTGATGTAAAAAGACTAATGTTGAAACTGCTAGTAATAGACTGAACTGTTCTCAGATTCTTGCAGTACTGCATTTAGTAGCTACTTCCCCATCAAAGGGTGAACTCGAGAAAAGACGTGCTCTGCCCACAAAACAGGACTTGTACGAAGATTAGGATTCAAATTTATTAAAAACCAGATAGTCAGCATTTAAACAAACTCAATACAGTTCACACTGGGCATTCAGAAACACACACACTCATTCATTCACACATCGACACAAAGTCCCAGGTGCTTAGCCTAATTAGGTGGTCTAATTGTTGCCTGTTCACCCTGGTCCAAGTGCTGCGGTGTGCTCCCTGTGTTGGGGGCCAAATTTCCGGTTGATGTCTTCTCATGTATGCCCAGAACACTAATGTCAACAATTATCATGCCCAGGTGCACATGGCCTAACATGCCTGCCTGCCTGCCAGACCGAGCCAACCCCACCTATTGGTCCCAGTCAGGGAGAAAGCTGGAGAGAGTTGGAGCTGCAGGGGTGAGAACAGAATGCAATAGATCCTGGAGAGAAAGTAGTACAGGTAGTTGAGTCGAAAGAGAAATAGGGAGAGGGGAGTACGAGGGAGAGTGCAGGAGGGGAAGATAGGGGCGATAAATAAGGGGACAAAGGAAAGAGGAAGAGAAAAAAATGGCCAGGCACCCTCCAAAGTGTCAATGTTACCTACATAAGTGCCAGTCTCTGAGGCACAGTGGTGTAATAAATGTGTGTGTGTGTTTGTGTTCAGTAGGTACAGTATGTATATATTCCCGGCTTCCCCCTTGTGTTTGTTGCCATGCTGCCCTCTCTCCCTTTCCTTAATGAGGCTGGACGCGTGGCTGCCTCAGCACCTGCCGTGGGTGGCCACAGGGTTAATCCCGCCTGGCTTCCTCTCTCGCTTCGTCTTCCGTCTCTCTCTCTGCCATGCCTCTGGGCTGCTGACGGCAGCAGGCACTGTACGAGAGGGCGATGAGGAGGGAGGGGAGGTGACAGGAGGCGCAGATACCCCGGGGTTCCCCCCTCCAGCACAGCAGAATGAGTTGTACCAGACGCCGCTGGATACCTGACAAGCGGACGCCTTCATAAATTACCAAATGAAGATTGATCGTGCGCACCCCTCACCTCTTTTTGTGTCACCATACAGGCAGATGCACACATAGGCAGAGAGGTGCGTGTACACACCTCTGCACGCAGCCAAAGAGACACATGAAGATACACAAGAAAAAGAAAACACCAGCACAGGTATCAGTGCACCCTGTACACACACACACACACACACACACACACACACACACACACACACACACACACACAGATCCATCCGCAGCCGCCTTTGCTTGTTGTCAGGCTCCAGGTAAAAGTGATCTGGCTGTTTCATGCTCTACCAGTTAGATAAAACAGTCAGTCAAGTGGGCAGTCAGTTGGTCAGTCAGTCAGACCAGTGATGCAGACTCCATTACAGGTCCTGTCAGCAAGGCCAAAGGAAGCTGTTTTATTTATGGAGGGCCAAAACATCTGAGGAAACTGCAAGGATGGTGTGAATATGTGTGTGTGAACTCTCCCTCGCACACATGAACACACGCACAGGCACACACGGCGCACGTACACATATACATACATACCATGGCAAATGTTAAAATGTATAGTCTCTGCATGACCAACCCTAACATCGGTGTATGCTGTGCTGAATGTACAATGCTTCTACCATTCTTACCCCAGTGGATAAAGGGGTGGATTTCAACGCGAGGACCAGGGCCATTCACCTGAGATTGATGCCTCTCCATCTGATGCGTAAAGATCATCTACATCAACCCACCCCGCCCGTCAGTGTCCTGCACGCTCTTAAAACCATCCGCATCAGCAGAACGGCCACAACACACACACACACACACACACACATGCACACACAGTACTCACAGAAGTTAATCGACTTGTGAAATCACAATCAGAGCATTGTCTCTCACTCTCTCTCTCTTTCACACACACACTCACACACACACATACTTTTTCTCTCTCTCCTATTTCTCTGAGACATTTTTCCAGGGACAGTAACCTTGCCTTGTAAGTTGCTTACTCAACAGACCTTGTTACGGTGTGGGCGCTTTACCACTCCTGCCTCTGCCGAAAGGTCAGCACTGTCGCAGCCGATCTCATTTCAATGGGGGCCTGCTCCGTTATGATCGGGGCCATTATCATAAGCTGATTCACAAATTGGTGCAGTAAGGGATGATGGGATGGGGGCCATGAGGTGCTTTGTGAGTGAATGCAAGATAGGAGGGTAGTGAAAGGGGAAGTGTGCATATGGTTATGCAGCGTATACAGACAACAAACTAGCCGTGGTCAGAGGGGTGAGCGTCTGTCTCTGACACTGCCTGTCTCCCATCTCCTATCTGCGCTCCCCGTCATGGACTGTGTCGGTAAATTGGCAGCGCTCCAATGAGAGGCAGAGATGGAGAGAATGAGAGAGAGAGAGAGAGAGAGAGAGAGAGAGAGAGAGAGAGAGAGAGAGAGAGAGGGAGGGAGGGTGGAAAAAAAGAGAGGAGTGTAACCTCCTAACTCCCTCCTTAAAGGACCCTTTTACATGTGTAGACACACTAGAATGACTTGAGGGCCTGTCAGCAAGCTGAGAAAAGAGCTGAGGAGAGGAGGAAGAGAGGAAAGAGAAGTCAAATAAATCTGACTGATACTCTCCTCCGTCGGTTGGCCAAAATGCCAGATGCAATGTAAATCATGATGCGTTGACTGTCCATCCCGGGCCGAGCTGACATTACCCCACCAGCTGTCTCCGCTTTACGATTGGGCCAATCATCTCATCCTGAGGCACAGGCGCAGAGATTGATGTTTATTCAGAACCGGTCGACATATTTCAGTTACACAACCAGCGAAAGAGACACTTTAACATTAGTCAAGCTCCCGTAACTGAACCCAGGATAATTTAATATGCCATATAGGGGACACAAGGAGACTAAAAAGGTTTCCAGCATACCCATTTATCTCTATCCTATCTACAACAGTGGCCAGGAAAGTTTAGAGAGGGTCAAGTTCATGGTTCCTAATGGTTTGACATGCCTTAATATTCCTCTTAAATATTAATACCGTGCACGTTTGATTTCCACATAGTTGCTCTAATGTGCCATAAAGGGCACCCATTCAGACCTTATAGACTGCATGTGTGGGGTCCAGCTCTTGAGGTGTGCAGTAATGACAGTTATGAAAATCTAACAAATGTGTCGGTGGTGTTTCTGGCAGAAAGTCAATACTGGCTAAACCGCTGTCCAGGTGGAACTGCATACTTTGTTCCTAGAACTTGCCACCCTTAGAAAAAACAGCTATTCTGAGAGCAATGGAGGGAAATGGTGGAATGTATAATGTCATGGCCATAATAAGCAGTATTATTACAACTATTAAACTGAAGTCATAAGTCAGGTTCAAATGGACAAAAAGGGAGGGACAAGGCAGCCAAGGGAAATGGCAAAAAAAAAGAGACAAATTCCTTTGGCTTTTTTCCTCAAGTAGCATATATTAGCGACAGTGTAAGTACTGTTTTGTGCCCTGGTTTTGACCCTTGGGAGTGCACTGACTTCACCCAGCCGTCAAGACTACGCAACCTCATGGATATTTCCACAGGTGAGCAGTTAAAAATGTTCCAAAAGCTAGGCTCTGTCTGTAATGAATTACTGGCTGCCCAAAACATCATCCTTCTCTACATAATCAAACCTCTAAGTGAGTAAAGAGACCAAAAGACAAGAAAGAAATATATATATATATATATATACATATATTAAAAAAAACGCCACAAAGTCAGAGTGTCTCCCTGCTCAACACAGAAAGAAAAAAAAAATGGCAAGTTTAAATAATTCTGGAGAGTGGCTGGCCAATAAATTTCCGAGCAGAGGTTAATTTAGTGAGGGGAAACCTCGCCGCAATTACCTTGTTCGATGCCTCCCCTCCGAATGCCCTCAGGGCCCCGTCTGAAATGTCACCCAGGAGGAGGGATAGAGGGCTGGAGGTTTGGCGGGATGGAGACCCACCTCAGGATGCAGCCATGAAAAACAAGGTAATCAGGACAGGCTAAATGCTAACAACAATGGAGTCCCATTAGTGTCTATCACCGGAGTGGGTGAAATTACTCTCCTTCAATAATCATCCTCTCCCTTATAATTTCCATCAGCTTTTCTATATAAATTAACTTTAAGGCGCACGGAGAGAAGGAGGAATGGTGGAGAAAGATGCAAATAAAGACAGAGGGAAAAAAAGAGAAGAGACAAAGCCGTAAAACGCGATACAATGTATTCTTTTTTTCAAATGGCTTAGCTAATATGATTTTAATAACAGCCGCAAAAAAGCTAATACTGGAATCATAATCACATTAGTAATGCATACAGAACAACCCGCTTTCTTCTGTTTCAAATGGCATACATTTATTTTGGTACCATGACAGGAGATGTCACGCAGTCAGTGACTTACCCTGGGTCCTATTTCATGTGATTTTGTGGATCAGTGACAGAATGACTCCCCACTCCCTTCATCATCCAGCACACTCGCCTGCCAATACACAGGACTCTATCTTTATCACACTCCCATAAGCTCTGGGCCTGGCTTGCTATATCTACTGCTGAGATCTGGGATGCCTGTAATTACCGCACTATCTACTCAAATCAGCCCGATCCAAATCTTTATTTCCCCGAGGCCCCGACCAGGCTCCTAGCTAGCTCTTACCTCCCAGGAAGACATAGCGAAACGTCTGTGCTTTTTAATCAGGCCTCGACTCAAGCTGTTCCAGCAGAGAGGAAAAAGACGGTCAAGCTGTGCCAGTGGCTTTTAGAGGGTGAAAGGTTCCAACAAAGTTTTGCCCAAATATAAACACTGACAGGCTGTTAATTCAAACGTTGCACAGTGTGTTAGTCAGCTGGGCACCGGGGAGTAATATTTTTTTATATAATTGTCTCATGACACATAGTTCTCTGACTTTTCCATCTGGACTTTGTTGTTTGAGTTTTCGAGTCATTAGTGAGCTATGGTGCCCTGTGATATTATACAGCACTAATGGCACAACAAGGAATAAGCAGAACTGTGATCTAATTTAATTAAGCACCTCAGCTTTATAGGGAGGGATCTTTTTATTAACCGTAGCTCTGATACGGATGCTAATATTAGCTGAAATAAACATGTTTCCCGTGTCCCATGTTTCAATGTCAGTGTGTTATAAAAAAACATTATCTAGAACCAAGAGAGGAAGAAGCTCATTTGCACTTCAGAGCTCGATCTAGCAATCTCTGCAGGCCTTTGCTTATTTACCCATCGCTTCCCCGCCCTTCAGCATTAAATGCTAACAAACCCAAACTGCAGGAGTCCAAAGGCCCCGCATTAGAATTTATAAACAGTTTAAAAGAGACATAAGCAAAAGGCATTTACACAAACACCATCAATATTTCACAATTCATAACATTTCCCCTCTCGTGTACAGTTAAATCCTCAACTGGAAATAAACGGTGCTTTAGCTTGATACGGTTAGCTAATTGATTGTGACTGTTTGTAAAAACTGCACAAGCGGGATGTGAAGCCCCCCTCCTCGTCCTCCTTTAAGAGAGAAAACATCTCCACTGAGGCTTTTAATGGTGTATGTACAAATAAAATCAGCCTATTTGATCAGTCCTCAGTGTATTTGGGAGTACATTCAATGAGAGTGTCAGTCTGAAGGCTTTTCACTGTCAAAGAAATTACTTGCAGAACTCCGAAAAAGGTGTGATATTTTGTAGAAGCTGTAGCTTGTCTGACGCTTCAGGAGAGAACTTGTTTTCATTTTGTGCTATGCAGAATTAAAGCAGAAATTTCAAAGGCAGGTATAGGCAAAACAAAACTGTCTTCATCTCACGGACTAATCTTGTCTCTGCCTAGAAGAAACAAAAAAAAAAAAAAAACACACGCACATAAAACCCACCCCGTTTATAAAAACAGCCCAGCATTTATTTGACACATCGAGAGGACAAAAAGTGCATGTACCTTTGGTGAATGTGTGCCAAATAAATTAGACAAGCAGCTTGAGCAAACCCAAAGGTCTAATTAGGTACACAAATTCAAAGGACATAATGTATGAGGAGGATGAGGGAAATGGTAGGTTAATGCCGCGCAAAGCAGGAACTCACCCGCTGATTTGGGCCCTGAGTGCGGGCAAGCGTGAGAGTGTGCAGCATCCTGAAGGAGCTTTTGAAGTGAGCATTGTATTAGAGGCCCCTGCTACATATCACCTCCTCGCTGCTCAGACTGAGCACTGCCCAAAACACCCACACTCTAGAAGACACATACACACACGCACGGCTCAAGTACATGCATACTTGTGGCCAGACACACACATGCTCGGAGTAATATTAAGGAGTGAGAAGTGAAAATAACGAGAGGAGAGCAGAGGAGATGAGAGAGAATAATGGAAAGAGTGGGTACTCTCTCCTAGGTAGCATGCTATGGAGGACACCCATTTGTTTCTTTTTTTGTACTTGGTGTGGGAAATGGTAAATAGACGGCTCATGTGTGCTGTGAGGACAGTCTCCTGTGTGTGCGGGGGCATGTTTGGATGCGTGCCTCCTTTTGCTAATGCATCGCTTGTGTCTTTTTTGTGTCTGCTGTGTGATTGCAATGCTAATCAAAGCCAAACGTGGGCTTCCGCAGAGGGATGGCGCTTTTTACATCTCTTAACACGGCGCAGGTGGCACCGCTAAAGAAAAAATAAAGATCCATGAAATCCTTCTCCTCCTGCTCCTCATCCTTCCTCTCTCAGGTGGATCGCTCATTAAAAGATTGCTGTACAGCAGGTGTTCGGTCACAGAGCGCTGAAGGAGAGGGTGCTTGAAGTGGCAGAAATCACAAAGTGGATCGGAATGCCGTTGCAACTTGCGGGCGTGTGAATAGGGGAATGCAAACACGCCCACACGCACAAATATGCATTCAGTGGGAATACACACATTGTGTGGCAGGGAAACACAGAAATACTGGATGTAAGTGCACACAAACACACTCAGGGGGGGTAGTCGAACATCTGCTTGGTGCAGGTCCCTGTAGATCTGGCTAACAGAGACTCTCTGGCCTGCAAGCGTGGGCTGCCGCTGGTTCTCACACACTGACACACATACGGAAACACAGGCTGGCAGTGAGGAAAAAGCAAGAAAGAATACAATAAAGGCTTGAAGAAAGAAAACTAGTAATGAAAGAAAGAAAAACAGGAGGACAGATGGATAGGTAGAACTGTCAAAGGCCCACGCAGAGACACCAAAGACTCTTCTTCACGCCACAGATGTCAGTTAACGCCACAGCCATCATGCTCTCTCACCACATTATGATAATGCAATAAACCCTGTAGAAAGGCAAGTCACAATAGTTGCAATTTCCCCTCTCCTGCTCAGCATTCATGTAAATGCTGCCGTCTGGCTCCATAGGGGGGCCGGAGTGCAGCTTGCGCTACTCCGCGCTGTACCAACGAGATAATAGCAAATGTGTTTGCAGGGGATGCTATTTTTACGCAGGGATGCGAGATCCCATTCCTTCAGCATATTTCTTTTTTTTTTCCTTTTAGATTCCGATTATTTCCCTGCCTGTCCTTCCCTCCTATCCCATCCTGCCCGCCCGATTCAATTAATATTCAGCCAAAGTAAGTATGAAAGTACAAAAATCAATTTATCATGCTTCAGAATCAAGTTCTGCTGTTCTTTTGTGATGGCGTAACGGGGTTTACATACGCCGGTTATATTCGTTGAAACCCTGTCTTGCACTGTAGTCTGCTTTTGTCTTCCTTCAGTCCCAGGGAGGATGTTGTCTTGTCTTTACTGTCAGGGCACTGACACCGCGCATGTGTGTATGTGTTTGTGCAGGCATCCCACATGTGCGTGTGCATGTCTGTATGTGGGGACCACTTGTTATTCCCAGGGTTGGAGCTCACTGAGGCCTGTGTCTCTGTGTGTTTACAGCTCCGGGGGCTTGTTGCCTCCTGACTACAAGAAAGACTGATGAATAAATAACATCCAACTCTCTCTAGCTCTCTCTCACTCTCTCTGAGGCCTTGAAGTTTGTGTGTGTGTCTGTGTGTGTGTGTGTGTGTGTGTGTGTGTGTGTGTGTGTGTGTGTCTGTGTGTGTGTGTCTGTGTGTGTGTGTGTGTGTGTGTGTGTACATATGTGCCTCTACCTGTATATGAGCGTGCACGATGTGTACGTGTACAAGCATTTCTGTTTGTGACCGCACGTGTCACAATGTGTGTGTGTTTGTGTCTTCAGCATCTCTCAGTGGACCGGGCTCTCCTTCATCTGGCTGATTCCTGGCCCCTCTTGGCAGGAAGCCGTCGGAGAGCATTCCCTCTCTGACGGAGCCGGGGACAAACACGCGGATGGAGGGGAAAATATCCTCTTTATCCTAGGCATCAGTAGGAATATGCAGAGGGCTGTGCGTGTGCATGTGCACACGCGAGTGTGACGCGCATGTGTGTGTGCCTGTTTCTGTGTTAGTCGAAGTGAAACACTCCAGGAGAGATTGATAGAGAGACATCTAGAGAAAAAGTGGAATGCATTAAACAGTGTTTGTATTCTCCTGAGCGACACTACCACGAGGCTCCAACCTCTCTCCCAGGAGAAGCCTTCATTAACCCTTAAACTTGCTAATTAAACTCCCCAAGAACTGCAGCATGCTAACTAAATGCCACTTATTTATCCAGACTGGACACGCGTGTTAATGCAGTCTGCATGTTATTGCCTTGGTGGATGAATTCACATTAATGCCCCAACCAACAAATAAAGGCCTCTTTCCAAGTAATCTTTAAGTGATTTCTGCAATGGCCATAAAAGAGTCTCTTGTTAGTACTACAGCAGCTAGATATTCATTTGTCTCTCGCGGCTGCTTATGAAACGTGAGCAGGAGGGGGAAGTGGTTTTATTTACATGGCATTATGTTACATCAAGTGGTTGTGCTCAATTAGGGAAGCCGTCACAATGGTTTTAAGTCTCTAATACAGTCTGCTGAAAGGGACCATGACTCGCTAATAGGGTGTAATTCCTTTTGTATCTGTATCCATGTGCAGCGGTAGGGAGGGAATGAGAAGAGGAGGGGTGTTGGAGGGGGGGGGCAAATCCGTATCATCAGTAAAAACAATGCATCAATTAAGCAATTAGCGAGGAACAAACTGGGCAGCTTTCCAAACCCTCCCAATAAGGCACTGTGCCAAGGGGGCTTGTAACGTTCATTATACCCACATCACAGAGATGGAACGAGAGAGGGAGAGAGAAACAGGCAGAGAGAGAGTGAAAGAGAGAGGAAGAGAGCGGCTTGCCTTTCATTTGTAAAGTGGAGGCATTTGTCTGCCAGCATGGAGACGTTTTGTTCCACCAGATGTGCTTTTTAGCGAGGCCACATGGTCGGTCAAGGCTGGGGAGAAGGTGTGTGAGTGCCAGCGTGTGAGTGTGTATGTGTGTCGTGTGTATTGGGGGGGGGGCAAACGGCCTCTTCGCTGCCATCTGATTAATTAAGACTTGAAAGGGGCCCAGTGGCAGCAGGGTTTTAATTGTGGTAATTGGGGTTAATAAGGTGCCATTACATGCGCTGATCACAAGTATTGTTTCATCCAGACGGGCAAATTGAGCGGGGTTAAACACTGATGGTAGAAGGGATGTGAGGAAAAGGGGAAAGAGGTGGTGAGGAGGAGGAGAGGGGGAGGGAGACTTGGCAGTCATACATGCCACTTGTTTCTGCATGTTAACACCATGTAGCCCCTGTCGGGAACTGAAAGGCTAATACACTGGAAACTACCAGTGAAGGTTTTAGCTCATCAGCAAACCTGTCGGTGGTTTTCAATTTGGAATCACGGTTTCCGTGTTTCAGAGTTTGACCCAACACTTTTAAATATGCAGATTAATTACATTACAGAATGGCGTGTTTATCTAAAACATCTTGCGAGCAAGTGTATCGCCATCATCAGAATCACCGGGAGCTGCAACAATAGCAGCAGCATCACTCTATTGGCTGGCATACAGAGTCATTAAATGGACCTTCTTCTGCAAAACAGGCCATTTTATCTTTAAACAATGTTGTTTTCAATACCTTATTCTGTTTAAATGCTCTCTATACAATGTAGTTATGTTATAACAAGCCGCAATTTAAAAAATGTATTACCAACATTGTAGTATTGGGTAGTTCTTTGATATAGTCCTTGTTTGGTCACACTGAACGAAAATGCAAGGGCAAAATCTTTTGAACATGGAGACAATAATTAAGTTTCATGAACCTTGAGATCCTAAAACTGAAAAAAAAAAACTTTTTCCAGACCTCACTTTTTCGATGCATCTGGCTGGGGACCTTTGTGCATTTTGTTTTGTTGACCTTTCACCCCTAATTTCCTGTCATCTCTCTTTTTTGTAACCTGACTGCAACCAGATGGTTGATTGGATGAACCATCTGTCCAAGTACTGTTTCTGACCTTCTGACTACCCCAAACTTGTCGACATCAGCTAACATCAACAGAAGCAGCTTTCACCTGTTTACTGAATCAGTAAAAGTATGTGCACTGGATAGAAATGAGGCAGTTTTCCCTCCTTTTCAGACTGTCTTGAGGTCACAATATATGACATGCTAATTAAGTGGTGGTGGTGGATGATAAGGCAATACAACACAAACACTTTAAGATGTCGAGAAGGTTCATACTACTCTTCTTTCAACAGGTGTCTGCTTCTGCCTCTGATTTAAAGTGTTAACAGTTGGGCCTTTTTGAGAGATTTTAAGGCAGGAAAGCACAAAACTTGTCTCCGGTTTACCATCAATCTACTGTACACTTTTTCCTGTAAGTCCACTTAAGAGACTGTATCAGTGTCCGTAAATCATTTGTGACACATGCATAAAAAGGACAAAGTTCAGCTGTGACAGAGATGACAAAGTACAAAAAAAAGTACACGCCGATCCTGCAATATTTGACATATTGTGTTTTTTAGAGATATGACTCAAAATAATATGGCTTCTCAGATTAAACATCCTCAGAACTTGAGAGATCTTAACTGCTTTTATTTCATTTTTCTCTCCTGTTGGAAAGTTGTGTACATCCTGAATCTCTTTATGAAAACAATGAACTGCAATATATCCCCCTCACGCCGTGGCAAGTCATTTTGGGTGTGCCTGAGTGATTTGAGCTAACTTGGCAAAGCTCTGTGGAGTGTGTCTTCTTTACCCGCTGACAGCTAGCAGAGAGACGGACAGAGAGAGAGAGAGAGAGAGAGAGAGAGAGAGAGAGAGAGAGAGAGAGAGAGAGAAAAGAAAGAAAGTGAAAAGACGGATCATCCCTTGTGGTGCTGTGCTGTCCTGTGGTCTACCTTTCTGTCAGGTTGCCCAGTGGAGAGACAGAAGAACGCCAGGCCAATTAATCAAAGTCAGATGTGGCTGGATGCCTGGAGTCATTCATGATCCCTGTTCTGCCCCCCCCAACACACACACACACACGCACACACACACACACAAACACACCGTGCAGACTCTCTTTCTTCTTCTATCATGTCTTTTTTTTTTTTTTTTTTTTTACTTGTCTGTGTCTGGCTCAGACCTTCATGCATGCACACACTTGTAAACGTAGAGACACATAAACACCCCTGTATACACACACACACACACACACACACACACACACACACACACACACACACACACACACACACACACACACACACACAGTATCTCTACTGCATGACACACAAATATTGTATTACTATGCTTTTGGGGACATTCTGTGCCAGCTGTTCTTATATTGACCATAAACTCAAGCATTAACCTTTAAATAGCCACAGAAAGAAGTGTAGATCAGCACAATGTCCCCACTTTGAAGGATTTTACTCATCTTGGTATTGTGGTAGACATTAGTTCTTATATGTATGGATGTTCAAGAACTCTCTCTCTCTCTCACACACACACACACACACACACACACACACACACACACACACACACACACTCATCAAGTAAAAGTGAAGCCATCCCAGCAGGTGAGACTTAAATGTAGTCTTTTTCAACAGGATGTTACAGTGAGAACCTCCTTCCCCTGTGACCTCAAAACGCACAGATCATCTCCCTCGCTTCTCTTTAAATTTGCCAAAGTGGCACTTCTGCTTAAAAAGGGGAGTTTAAGAAACAGCAGATTTAGAGCCACCTCATTGTCTTGATGTCTCGTCAGACACATTGCTCACCTCCACACTTTTTTTTTTTCTCTATTTGACTCATTTACACTATGAGTCTTCACACGCTACAAAAACACCTGTACAGTCTAAAAATATATATACACACGTTTCTTTTGTGGGATGAGATGCATTTGGGAAATTGCACTACATTAATTACAGCATAGATTTTTTTTCTGAATTCATTAACTTTAAACCCCAAAATAAAATGCAATGTGGTCAGTTCTACTTGTTGCAGATGTCCTGGGATTGGCATGGAGAGACGTGTGTCTCATGCAATAAACTACATAAAATGACTTCATGGTGAACAATGGATATTACTGTGTGTTTGTGTACAGGCATGACAAATGTATACTATTAATAATATTTTGTTATCCTTATTGTTCTTACTGAAGATTCCTTTCACACCCTCCATCCTAAAAGGCCCTCTTTGTACAGCATGTGTTACTAAAAAGAGGTTCTTGTTGTTTGCTGTGACCTTTACCTACAGGACAAGTCAGCAGGGAAGTGGTTATTTTTAGGCCTATAAAAGTACACTGTGTGCTTAATAGTCGAAGGGACTGTGTTTCAAATACTGTTCTACCTTCCCGGCCATAGCAATAAAATCTTGGGTTGGACTCAAGTGGATTCAGTGTTTTTTGTCTGTAATCATCACAATTGAAGTAAACCCAACAACAGTAACGTCCACGGTTTGGTTCCAGGCGGGTCATATCTCTCTCCTCCGATTTCCTGTTTGCCTCTATACTACCAACTACCCAATAAAGGCAAAAATGCCAATAATAAGAATAAGAAACACATCAGTGGATTTACTTTAAACTTTAATTCATACCACATTGCTTTAATGTATGTAATTCATACTCCTGGTGGGACGGTACAAGCAATTACACATACATACTTTATGTCGCCATAACCTGTAGCCTATGTGCTGTTATGGGACAGAGTCCACTATAAATGTACTTCCCTAAAGGTAATGTTACATTTTAGTGAGCCTTTAGGTCATTTTCCAGGCCAAGAAGCTTCAGGACTCAACGGTCTACCAAAGTACAGCAATACTTTAATGTTTATCAGGACATGTATGTACACTCTGGTCTATTGGGCTTTCCCAAGTAACAGTCTAATCACAGGTATGACTGTAAAAGGCAGTTTTTTAACTGTTGCCCTGCTTGAAGACTTAGATAAGCTAGAGTAAGTTGGTGATTATAGACATAAAGGAAACAGATTACAGCAGCAGTTTGCAATTCAGGAGAAAGAAAGCTATGGTCAGGGAACTTATTCATATGCAAGGTGACATTCAATGCAATTATATGGATGTATAGCGGGTTTAATGTGACACGAGTACAGGCAGGATTCTTCTGTACCTCCAACCAGTTTTCCTCCTTTGCCTTCCATATTCTCTCCCCATCCGTCTGTCCTCCCTCTCTCCTCCTTACACCTGCTACTCCTCCCTCCTTTTTTTTTGCTCTCCTCTCCTTTCCTCACTCCCTCCCTCTACCCTTGACGCGGGAGCCCAATGAAGCTCTAATGGAGTCTAGGGGGAACCAGCATTTACCACATCTGAAGCTAACAGGCAGGTCTCTTCTGCCTTTCTGTTCCACCGAGGGCCTAGCTCTCTCTTTCCCTCTACGCTCCTCTCTATTACCGCCGTTTCCAACTGCTTCATCTGCAGAAAGCCCTCAACCCTCCATTGTCTGCCCCGGTGAGCCATGCTAGCCAAGCCTGAGTTTCCTTCTGGCTCTCTTTGATGTGTGCCAGTGTTCAACAAGCTCCCGTCTTTTGTCAAGGTACTTCCAAGACAACTGATTTAGAAGGAGATAACCACTCACGCCAGGCTGGTGGGGGGGATACATTCCTATGTGGTTGCGGGGGTAAAAATGGAAGAAAGATCGGGAGAAAATCCCCATTGTCTGTGACAGCATTCCATGATCCTCCACAACTGAGCCACTGGTGTGTACATGTGCTTTCTCCACAGCCTCTGTATCAACAAAGTCAACTCTTATTGCAGTTCGCAGGGGATGAAAAGCACACAACTTTTCTGGATCCCCCCCACCCGACCCTACCCCACCCGCCCCAACTAGCAAGTGCTGCAGAACAATAGCGAAGTGAATCTGACGGCGACCTACTCTAGATAGAGTGGGGCCGTGCAAAACAGACAATGACCTTTAAAAGACAATATGCTAATAAATAGCCGTGGCGAGGGCCTCGGCACTCCACACAAAGGGACCTTGGGAAACCGGCAGAGTTTTAATCAGGTGCGGCTCTTTTAAAAAGAGCCTGTGGCCACATAATTGATCCCAAAAGGTAGGTCCCCGCGCAGAACCTTGGGATGCCGTTCCATTACTATAAAGAACTAATAGCACTCTTTGTTTTGCTCTCCGGGAGGATGGGGAGATTTAAATCTACTGTATATTCTTGTGCTACAAAGGCCACAAATGGTAAGCATTTTAATGATGAAAATGTTTTGATGTCTTACACCTACTGAATATGGAAGAAGGACGGGTGTGTGTTTTGCCCCTCCAGTGACGATGCATAGGCAAATAAAAAGGCAAAGCGATGAGAAAAAGTCACTGAATCAGTGTTATTACTGATTCAGTTGGGTAAGAATCGTGTGTGTGTGTGCGTCTGTGTGTGTGTTTGGGAGGAGGGGGGTGGGTGTCAACTTTTATGCCAAAAGTGCCCTCCTTGGCTAAAATTGTCGCTATTGCTGCTGTAGCCATTTTGCCTGGAGTTATGAGAATAAGCCACTGTGTAAGAATTCCATCAGCATTTCTGTCACATCCATAGAATATTCACACACACACACACACACACAATGTCTTAACTTACTCAAATGCTAGGATACAATGTTATCCCACAGGTTAAAGACAAAAGCAAATCGTTGCCCATAACTCCTACATTACACATAAACATAAAAAGCCTTGGGAAGGGGAGAGGAATTATCCCTAAAACAATTAATCTCCTCCTTCCCTTATGAGTGCTGCCATTGATTTAGCGATAAAGATGAGATAAATGAGTGTGGAGCCCGCCAGTGGTTTCAGTGGCTGCCAAAATGCTGTTTCTGACTACAGTTAGCCGAAGCTTTTGTCTGCCACCGCAATGTAAACACATGTGAACCCTTGGCAGGGGAAAACACGTCTTAGCTAAACTGTGGTTTACACTGATTACAGGCTTGCAGATGCTGCAGATTCTGTCGGAGAAAAACATCACATGAGGAGGGATCCTCCCGACTTCCAGTTGTCAGGTGAAACCGCAGCGGCCTGCTCCTGGCACTGCTGGCTCTGGTTATATTGGCTCTGGTGTAAAGTGAGATCAAACGTAAAGCTGGGATCTGTTGTTTATGAAGGAGTGCTGCCACAGTTTCTATGCTCAGCTTAACAGTTTTTGGAGATGAAACTCTAAACAAAGGTAGTTCTCAAGTTTGCTATTTTGATATTATCTGCTTTAGTAGACAAGGACTTGAATAAATTCCTCCAACTATTGTGCAGGACACAAAAAAAAGATCATAGACTGTGGTTTTGAATGTCTTTGTGAGGGAGTGATCCCTGGAAAATGAATCAGGTAATTGCATTACGCTTTCCAGTGCCATAAAGAGATCATCTTTCCCAGCTGGGTAAACGCATCACACGCAGCACAAACATCAACTTAAATGTGAAATATTACACCGATCAAAGCACGATACCCCAATTTATTCCCTGCAAGTACAGCATAAACATTGAGAAAAGAGCAGAGCAAGAAATCTTAAATAGTTTGCAGTGGCGCTTTCTGAATAGCAAGACCGAAGCCAGCGCTGGAAGAGAGACTCAAAACATAACTTTTCGATTTGGAATAACAGTTGAATCAAATCAAATTACCTTCTCCAAGAAAAGCAAAAACTAAGGCATGCTTTCAGCCTAATTCATCACACTTGACTAAGTGATGTAAAGCTTAATAAATATCACATACCAAACATTTTGTACCAGGTCGACAACTAAATGTTTCCTTAATTGTCACAGGATTAATGGACAATATAGTCACTCTTGCAATTTTCAAATTACTAACGTTCACTTTAATTGTCAGATTGAAAATCCAAGGACAGAGCCCTTTTACAATGCCTCCATCATGCTAACATAGCGCCTTGCCTCCAAACCATCCCATAAAATCCCATCGCTGCACTTAATTGTTCAATATGAAGCCAAAGCATCTGAGGTAATTCAAATGTCTTTCTCCGATGAATATGTGCAATTGTCCTCTTTCCCTATTCTAATTTAATGCCATCTGGGGAAGGTGATTGGCTCTGTGTTGCCATTGCTGCCAACCGGGGTCAGCCTAACCATCAAGCGCTGTAATTGAGTAGTTAGTGGCAATTTTCTCCCCTAATTTCCATCTGCGAAATCCGGGCCTGGCATGGCAAATAGCACATTACACAGGCGTGATTGTGGCAAAGTGTAATAACATCGTTTCCACAGTTTGAAAACTTCCCCTGAACAAATGAGAATCACTGCCGTACATGTCATTTCAAAAACTCCTTCCTTCCCCCTGCACTCATCCTTGGATCACACACACACACACAAACATGTAAGGACAGCACACACACACACACACACACACACACACACACACACACACGTATGTGTAGAAGTGTGTGTGTGTGTGTAAAGAATGTAGTGACGTCCCATTAACATATAGATAATTAGCTGCTCCAACTGCGGCCCTCCCTTCAACACCCTAATCCCCTGACAAAGCCTTTGACTAACACTATCACAAACACCATGTTGACGCCGACGCAGCTCTTAGGAGGCCATCTTGTTTGGCTTATTCACCATGACATGCTTCTATCGGAAGAAGATGAAGGAGGTGATGATTTATGAGGGTGTAATCCATAACCAATGCCATTCCCTGTGTATTTTCTGGGAGAAAAAGCCGGGGTGGAGTTGTAAACTAATGGACCGGCAGGTTTGAACACTGCGACTTGATAACTTTGGCCGGGAGATTTATGGCAATCGTAAAGCTACGTCAGGGACAAAGAAGAGTGGAAATGTGAGTCGGACTACTAATGGCTAGGTTATTACACGGAATTTTACCCGATGCTGAAACACATACACACATGCAAAGACACATGCAAAAACACACAAAGGGGGTTTATATTCCCATTTCATCATGTAGATGTGAATGCTTTATTCAAACTCTAATGATCTTTATTCAGAAATGTGAAAGGGATGATTTTAAGAAAATGTTATTTGGAGTAATACATTAAGCACTGTCGACTTGAGACACGATTTTCCCAGTAACATAAATTCGATTTTATAACTCTAGAAGGAAAGACTCCCTGCTTTTCCCTCATCTCTTCTCTTCCCTCTCTCTCTCTTTTTTTAACATTTTGTAATTACTTTGACGCACTACATCAAAAGCGAAGTAATAATAGTTGTAATTTAATCTATTCACACAAGTCATTTTCATAAACTCCTTCCTCTGCCTGCTTAATGTGCATTTCATTCATTATTGATCACGCACTGATGATGTGGTAATGACAACGGCATTGTTGGTTTTTTTTTCACCCTTTTTTTTTCTTTTCCTTAAATGTAGACCTTGTGATTCAGGGGTTTCATTACGGGCGGCACACCGGGCCTCTGGATTACCAAGGGCAAACAAAAGATAATTAACATGAGGCGGAATGCGGGACAGTCACCCCCCCTCCACCCCGAGTACCACCACCACCACCACCAATCCCACCTCCCCCCCAGTTTGACACCATCCTTCCACAGAGTGCTCTCAAGGTTCACTACATCCCGGTTCTTTGCACACGGGGTGTAGCTTCCCTTCGGTCAAACAGCATAATTACTGAGGACTCGTCTCTCTCCTTTTATTCCATCTCTCCATCGCCTCGCTTCTCTCCGCCTACATCTATTCTTTCTGAATAGAGATCAAGATAGTGAGGTTGTAGAGCCAGACCCCCCCCCTTCAGGTCAAATATGTTTGTAATGTTAGACTATGATTCATTGATTTCATTGTGCATTGAAATAGATCAGATTCTTAAGTAAGTTCCCCTCATTACATTTACATTTGTAGCATTTAGTTCAGTTCATACTGAGTCTGGGTGACTTACAGTTTGCAATGAGTGTAGGGAGCTGTCAGTTTATTGATTACACACAGAAACAACCAAGAGAAAGGAAGCACAAGACGTAATTTCACAATAAAATGGACTTTTGAAAGAATGAGCAAGAAAAAAGAAAAGAGTGAAAGAGAGGGGTAAAGTAGAGGGCATTTTTACTTTTCTCATACCTGGAAATGTATTAGCCCTTGGTAAGTAATGTATCTCACATTGTGTGCAAAGACTTACTGACTGTAGATGTGAATATGGGGGGGGGGGGAAGCATAGAAATGTCTGTATTCATCCGTTTCTTACCCTTCTATCAGGGACGTCCTAACAGAGCACTGTATGAACATTTTATAGATTTCCAGCAGCTAGCTCTGTGAGATACAGATTATAATGCATGTTAGCAGAAAGACACAGTTGCAGTCCAGTCCATCCATCCATCCATCCATCCGTCCATCCACCGGTTTGTCTATCGACCTGTCTTTCCTGTCCGCTCGCCTCACTCACTCCCTCCTGCCACACAACCAAAGACCACAGTAGTCTGTGACCGACTACTCTGAGTGAAAGCCAAGGATTTTTATTAAGGAGTAGGGACAGCATTCATTTTTTAAAACCTCCTCAATAAAATATCATACGGTCGCTCCACATTCCTCAGAATTATAATGACATGAATATTTAAATTTAAATGCATTCCGAGCACGCCGGTTTTCTCTTCTTCACGACGGCATCAGATCTCATTTTCTACTTAAGCTCCTCCATCATGTTTATGCATATCCACATGCATGATACATATCTAGTTTTTTTAAAGCTCCTTAATGCAGGCCTGATAATTTTGCTTGACTTTAATGGGGAATGACTCGTCATTGGCAAGCTTTTCTCTTTAAGACAAAAATAAAAAAATATGATCAAATGCCCCTTTCATGTGGAACAGAGGCTGTTTTTGAAACTTCTGACTCCCTCTCTCCCTCTGTTGCCTCGACTGCGAGTAAATAGATCAAAAAAGGAGGCGCAACTTTATATTCTAGTTTTGAAGCATTCTGTAATTGGACACATTTAATTGATATCCCTCAAGCCCATAATTATAATGTAAAAAGAAGAGAAAGCAACACAGTCCTCTATCATAGAAATTCTATTTTACTTTTTTTTAAATGAATGAATACTTGATGAAAAATATTTCAGGAATGGAACAGAAATAAAGTTTATGTTGCATTTTAGACTCAAGAATAGCAAGTATTGATTGATAATTTTGGTGCGTATCATTATGTTCGATAACGGAGTCCTTGAGGCTGGAATGGACCCTTGTGAGTTTCACTCTCTGGGAGCTCATACTCTCTGATCTCTCCTCCTCCCTGACAAGGAGCTATCACTTCCTTCCCTGATGGAGAGGGAATGGCGCGCAGATAAGACTTTGTCATCTGCAGTATGTCTCTTCTGACACACTGCAGATGACTCGGTTGGACTCCAAGAGATGGTTAATTGAAGGAGACATTAAAAACTCACTACTGTCAATCTGTATCTCCGGTTTCTACAGATAGGAACGGTTCCTCGATGGGCGCTGGCAATGCACATTTGCCGGTATTTACATAGTGACTTGAGTCAAATCCATTGAGACAAAGTGAGTTTTTAACTGTGATTGCATTAATCCAGGATCTAAAGAATATATATGAGGATTCAATTACAGATTTCCATTCTTGCCCATCTCATTCACTCTGTGGTCAGTGGAATGGGTCGGTATGCTGTCAGAAAAAGCAAGGGATATAAAGATTTAAAATCATTTGTCCTCTTGCCTGGCAACCTGTTGAGCAAAAGAGATCCCAGTCACAAAAGATCATCTTTCCATCCTCCAATCTGTGAGGTTCGATCTCACTCAAGTGCCAGAACTCTGGCACTTGACTTGAGATAAGGGGAGATGGCGAGGCTGAAATTAAGGACACAGCACCTAGGGCTCCAGCCATCAGAGCTGTCACACATATACAAGAGTCAAAAAGACTAAATGTGCCAATATGAACAAATGTGTCAGGACTTAATTTACACTATTTTCCTCAATGGAGACTTATGTCTTTCCCTCTCCATTTGCCCCCAAAAGGCTTATGCGACACAATGAAAAGTGACCATGGTGAAGTATAGAGTAGAGGACAGTCAACTCCATAATCACACCACTGTGCTCTTTATCTGTCAGTGTGTCACGAACAAGAGGGAGAAATTTTCATCTGGGGAGACAGGGAGACAGAAATGACACTTTTTTTCCCCCAATTCCTCTGCAGGTGCTGCGATACCAGGCTTCTATAGGCAGCTGAGCGTGATGACAAGAGGCTAAAGAGGGCTGAGCAGGACCAAAGAGACTAGATCAATTTCAGTCCTCTTGATCCCGTGACCCCAGAGCCCAGAGAGAGTCTCTCAGGGAGTCCCAGCCGAGTGCGCAGAGGCTGGGCGACTTTGAAGTCGGGTCGGGGAGGCTGGGAGGTTGGTACTGTAGATCTGGCTGAGGACTGGAAAATAACTGCTGTGTGTGTGTGTGTGTGTGTGTGTGTGTGTGTGTGTGTGTGTGTGTGCCCCCTGGTGTGTGTTTGTGCCTGTGGAGAGGAATGGGAGGGTTGGAGGTAAATGACAGTAACATGGTCACATCCTCGATTGAAATGGGGATACAGAGGCAGATGGGGGTACTTGGCATTTCCTGTGCCGACAAGGCCAGCTTGTTTGTTGGTGCCTAATGAGCTCTCGGACTACTTTAATGAGAGGACTGAATCCATTATCATCATCATTTCAAAAGGAGGCCCTGGCTCTAAACAGCTCCCCACATTAGCAGGACTTACCCTTGTTGCACCATTTGATCAGCAAAGGCAGCAGGGGTTTTGACGCACGCGCGCGCACACACACACACACAAACCCTTGCTTGTTAACACTACACATCCTTTACGCAGCCTTGATGCGAACACACACATGCAGATACACATAAATTACCCAAATGGCAGATAGAATGAGAACATAAACACACATACAGTCGTGATGACCACTTATTTGTTGCCATTTTAGCAAGTAAAATCAGAGAGAGCATTGGAGAAGGAGAAAAGAGGGAAACTTTGAAGTCGAGCTCCGATACAAACTAACAGCAGGATGACGTGCTGAATAAAGGACAGTGGGGGACAGACACAGGGATGGAGAGACAAAGTGAATAAGAGCTATAGAGTAAAAGCAAAATAGGGCACCCTTGAGGAGCACAGGGAGAGGGAGAGAGAGAGAGAGAGAGAGAAAAAAAAGGTTGTGATTCATAAATAAACACAGAGTGCATAGTAATATAATGGCATGCCAGCAAAGAGGGACAGATTCCATTTTCATCGCCTTCACCACCTTTTCCAGCGACATCAAAGGACCAATTAAGGTCCCAGTGAAGCTGGCCGTCACGGCTGCAGTGGAGGTCCTGTCAGTGTTAGCCTGCCCTCAGTGCTGCTGTCTCTGTCTCAACCTCACACTGCTGACACTAGTGACAAGGACCCCTTACTGAACCTGCCTTCCCGCCTGCCTGTCTGCCTCAATTCTGGTTACCCAATATATGCATTTCCCACTATCTTGGTAGCTTTGTTTCCTTTTGCTCTCTTGCTTGTCTCACTCTTTATGCCCTTCTTGCTTTCTTCTCACCACTTGCACTCCCCTCTCTTAAAGTTCTCTCTCCTTCTCTTTTCATCTTTCTGTATCTATTTCTCTCTCTGTTAAAAGCTTTTAATTTGACTGTTGCACGGCGCCGCCCCTCAATGGTACAGTACAAGGACTGGCAAATAGCTTTCTCAGAACTGAGCGTCGATGTAAGAGAAGAAGAAACACTCCCTCTCTCTCTCTCAGTTTGATAACTTCTTCGTTGCACCATTCACCCTCCCATGTCCTCCTCATGTATCTTTGGAATTACTGAAATGTTAACGTGCCTTTGCTGCCTTTGATATTTAAGACAAAAGGGTACAGATGTGCAGGCTGCACGCACACAGACACAGGGCCAGCTGGAAATGGGAAAAGGAGCTTTAATCTCACTCTTTGTCATGCTCCAAAGAGTTCCTCCTCCCTGTGTATTTTTCTGAATCTCTTTGGTTCATCCTTCGCCTACCTCTCTGCCCTTTTCCGCTCGCAATTCCCGCATTCATAATGGCACAGCGCAGTGCAGCACCAAGGGGTGGGCAACAACTAATGAGTGGCTGTTTTCGATCCACTGCTCACATTGTGGTTGCTACAATTGATTGCATCTCTGAAACAAAACCATGCCAGGAGGTGTTATATTTCTGTGACAGAAGAAGAAGCACAAAAGAACGACTTGTGAGGGAAGATTAACAATTTTAAACGCTCGTAGATTAAACAACAGACCCATAGCGTGAGAGATATGGCTGCAGGATTGCTGCCTTCCTTGTGTGATAATTAGATTTCAACCTACAGATTTAGGTTTGTTAAAAAGTCTTTACCTTCTTAAGGAGGCATGAGCAAACTAACAGGATGGGTCTGACATACATCCACCAGCCTAATACTGATAGCATAGTATCTGACATCATTGTATCATTGTCAATTGCCTGGCATAGTTCCACCCTGAGGACAACAATGATACCATGGCACAAAGGCAGTCTCTCTCCCTCTCTTCCTATCTCTTCCAGTGATTCACCCCCTTCTTCCTCTCCCTCCCTCCCTCCCTCCCTTTGGTATCTTTCTAGTGCAGTGGCCTCCGTTTACCACCATAACCCAAATTAGCTGGGCAGGCGTTATCCTCTCCATCGCTCTGTGCCGTTAGGAGAGAGAGAGGGGGGGGAGAAAATGTGGCAGAGTTTCCTTTCTGCCTCTGTGACAGCGCTATCTGACAGCGTTTTACATCTCCCCTGCTCTCCCCTCACTACACTCCACTGTCAGACAAAGAAATTAATACCCCCAGTGACTGTGTTTTAATTAAGCAATTTCATGCAAATTACACATTTTAGATTGTCAAATAATATACTGCGCAAAATTGTAGGCAGGCTGATCTGATATGCATGGAGTGTTATTCTTCCAGGCACTGTGCATACATGGAAAATGAACAAAAATGCTAATTTCTAATCTATTATGCAAACAGTGGAGATACTTACATAGATTTGCACGCCTTTCTCGGATAAATACAGCTCTTGAATTCTATGTATAGAATGACTGGGTTTCTTAAGCAGTCTGCCATTGTTATTTATCTTATTTTGTCTTTTTTTTAATCACATCTCTTTTTACTTTCTAAGCAATGTACACTGATATTCCCTATTCTTACAGGCTGTGGTCTGTGCAGCAGGATAACGTAAATAAATAGATATGGGGCAAATCTGCTAAGTTTATCATTAAACACAGTTTCGAGATCTCATTGACAATGAATAATTAGGTGAGGACTGTCTGACAATCAAAGAACAACTTGACATACAGTAGAAAAAATCCTATTTGAATATTCTCTTTCCTAATACAGTCTAATGAAACATGGAGCCTTAACTAATATTAGTAATCCACACTACTCTCCATCTTTCCCCATTAGCACATTGAACTTATTTGGAATTCATTATAATCCACAAGCCTTTTAGTACACTAGAATCAGTAATGATGACAAAATGAATATAACATTATACTTTATTATAGCCGACTTGATTTAATCTGGGGTTGCCGCCATATGAGAGTTCTCAGAAATACCCCTCTTGAAAACCATGGGTGTCAAAAGTCAGCGTGCGCAGGTACCGAGTCAAAAAGCAATCCTTATTAACTGAAAGCTTGAGGAGGGGTCTTGCTGTTTCTTTGTGATTCAAATTTATTTAATCAAAGGTTTGTTTCTATATGCTGCCACTTAATAGTGTATATTACTGCATACAATGAGACTCCAATGAATTGCAATCCATCCAGTGCCCCGTTCCATTTTCTTCTAAAGAGAAAAAATAGCAGGATAAGAGCAGGAGAAGGTGAGAGTAATGGTAGGGTATGAGAGGGTTGTTGACGTGCTTCCTGCATATTCCGAACAGCGTGCCTTTCAGTGGTCGCAGATTCATACAATAACAAAGACTTTTTTTTTTTTTTCACCCTGTGGTATAATAAAATCTAGATGAACAATAGGGAAACATGTTCACCACGCATTCTTAAACATTGTGAGGCAATTACAGGAGCTCTGAATATTCCTGCTCAACATGACGCTGCTCACAGGTCCCTCGACTGTGCGCTCCTGCTGCGAGGCCCTTTCTACACTCTACCTCTCATCTCACTGAAGTCAACTCAGGTCCAGACCACCGGAAGACGACGGTCACAAAACGGCTTCTTGAACTCCCGCGAGCTTCATCTAAGACACAGTATGGCGGCTTAAGGCTCTGTGAATACCATGTGGTGGTGGAGGCAAGAGGGGATGGAGAGGGGGCAAAGCAGAGGACAGGAAAGGATGGAGGGCTTAGAAAGAGATGAAAGAATAAAAGAAAATATTACAAAAGTAGAAACGCTGCTGGCTGAGATGACTATTTACTTCTGGGATGCGTGCGATCTCTTAGTCCAAAACACTTATTTTCAGTTATGTGATTTTATATGCAGTTAATAGAAGCCTCTTCTTCTTCTTTTTAGCATTAAGGAGTTGGCTGGCAATTCATATTTGACAATCAAGTTAGTTACTAGCCCAAATGCATAATATGCTGTCCTGTGTCTTTTCGACCACCTTTTTAACCTCTGCTCCTCTTTTCTTTGTCTCGTCCTATCCTCATCCATTCTTTTACTTTTTCTCCCTTCGAAAGCATTCCTTTCTCGCCTGCCACACTGATGCGCTACCCTTTCGTTCCCTCCGAAACTACACAGTAACCTGATAGAAATTTAAAGCCCCCGTCATCCCTCTGTGACTCCTGGGTGAACCTTAAGGAATCACTCGAGGCCAGCAAGGCGACTGAGGGCCAGAGGCAGAGGCCGCATCCTGCAGTCAGGTCCCGTGGATGTAAACAGAGACTCTGGTGATGGGCAGCCAGTGAGACAGGGGACGGGGTAGAGGGGGGGTTGGCGGGGAGCTGGCGGGAACCGTCAGCTGCACACTCCCAACCTCGTCGCTGGGTATTAGACAGTGATTAGAAGATTCGCTGTGCCATCTGATTACCACATGGCAACAGCCTTTATTGATCCCAGGTGGGCAGAGGGTAAATGTTTATAGTATATCGCCCGGGTGAAAGGCAGGGGGAAAAGTGATTCAAACACAACAGTCAAACAGTGAAGCTCGGGCCAGGGACAGGGTGAGATTAGAGTTGAAATTCAAGGCAATGTGGCAGTGACAACAACTTGGCAGAGAAATGGGAATGATGCAATAGGATAAACAAAGGGTAATGGAGTGTTGGTAGGCATCACAAGGCTCCACCATGACATTATATCCCTGTAGTGTAATTACTGCACTGATATTTCATAGATAAGGTGGCATGCAAGAGTTGTCCCATTCAAATGCCAAAAAAGGTTTTTAAGACGGCTTTACAAAGTGAGTAATGAGGTATGCTTATTGAGTACGAGATTACTCAGAAGGTCATTAGTCACAGATTGTTGGACAAAATATCACAGTAATGCTCTGTTGTCATCATGCAAATGCAGGAAAAAAGAGTGAAAAATAAATCATGTTTGGTTACAGGACGATCTCTGCCTGAGCATTACTCAAAAGTGTCGGGAGGGGCGGGAAAACTGGAAATTATTCCTCATCGTTCTCCCGCTATTGAAAACTATGAAGCAAGAGGGAGACAACAACAGGCCCCGGTGTTGTGCTTGCTCATTAAGTCTGCCCAGAGGTAAGCCAATTGATCTGCAATTCATTCTCACAAGCGTTAAATCGATGCAGAGAGACATGAAAAGCCCCAGATTTTTACGACTTCAGTCAAAGATTCCTGAAACGCTTTGTAACAGCAGATAATGGTAATCTGCCTTGTTTGTGACTCAGAACTGAGCGATCAATATGGTAAAAAGGGAAGAGAAAAAAATCATGCACCCTGAGAGGAAGTTCATTTGAATGAAAACAATAGAGTGCTTATTTTTTTTCTAAGTCTATGTTGTCTATACTTCCAGATAGATCAGCGACCATTATATATGCATTGCACTGTGCTCTCTGTCTTTCTCCATGCCTTTATAGGGCACACTAGAGCCACTCTCAAATTTAAAATCAACCCACTTCAGGATAAATGATAGTGCTCACCAACCTTATCCACTTAAATGTACCACACTAAACTAACCCGCTAATTACAGCGATTCCTTCCGAGACCTCCATCGCATACGCAAACACACAAACAGAACTCCATTGCTCTAAGTACAGTATGTGACACCTGAGCGATCCATTACAGCTCGTTCCATATTGATTGACAAAGCAGCAACATAAAGTAATTATAATTGATTCCAGATGAGGCTTAGCCTGCCATACACAGATCCTCCCTCCCTCCTCCTCCTTTTCTCTCTCTCCATCTCACTTACTGCTTAGAATCTGAATAGGGAGCTTGGGTAATTAGGTCACGCTGTTAAATTTTTAATGATCTCTGAAATCATATTCATGCTCACAGTGTGTCAGGTACACGTACAGCCAGCCTGGAGTGATACATCACCATTCTATGACATGAACAGAAGGCCTTAGCCATTTAATTGTGTGACCTTTTCGACCGAGCACCGGGTGAAGCCATCGGGAGAGAGAGGTATTTAGTGCGAAAATGAGTGATTGGGTATTGGTGAGATGTGCAATGCACAAGCTCGTCATAATAAAACAGACTCAGACATTTTGTGTGACTGTGTGTGTGTGACTGTGTGTGTGTGTGTGTGTGTGCGTTCCTTGAGAAGGAGGAGTGTTAAGGTAGTTTGATCGCGGTTTTCGTGATGCATTTTTATGAAGGTAGTGGCTCAGTCAGGGTCAAGGTTGAGGCCAAGGGGTGTAAAGGTCAGATGCAGAGACAAAGGCTGGCAGCTATCCCATAATTTGTAATGACAGATGATCATCATCTGTCTGATGGAACATGTGGTAGGAAAGCAGGAAGGAAAAAAAGCAGGTCATCAGCATAGTTCTCTTCAATCTCTCTCTCTTATTTAGTCCTCGATCTGGACTGAAAATAGCCCTTTTCTCCGTGGACTGCACACCGATTTTGCACCAATATGACTTAACTCTATCATGCTTTATTTGGGGGCGTTTTAGACATTATCACTGACCATAAAAAGACAACTACAATTAAAAACATTGAAAAAGTTATTTCTTTGGTTCCAGTTTTTGGTCATGTGACTCGATGCGAAACGTGGACAGCATACAACCTGGTGCTTAAGTTTTTCAGTGCCCATTTTACCCTGAATCAGTTGAGAAAGTCAGCTATGGATGCTCTTCTTGACCTTCCACAGCACTTACAGCTAGTCAAAGCCAGCCAGGCAGCATCAGCAGGTCAAAAAGACTGCACGCACACTATTCTAAACCTACGTGAAACAACATATTGGAGAAGGTGGCAGCGAGAAACAGACAGAGAGAGCGCACCAGAGTTGAGAAGGAGTACCTTGTTCACCTCACACATGTAAAATCCTTCATTAGTGAGTGATTGCCTCATCCTGCGCCATGCGTCCGACAGTAACGTGGGCTTGATCCCCTATAATTACCCTTCCCATGGAAATGATTGCATCTTGAGTTTCGAAACTGACAACTCTATTTGGACACAAGTAATCCGCTTTCTTGGCTGCGGCTGATACCTGAGCATAATCTGCCCAGTCAAGCGGCAAGAAATGGCAGCACGCTCTCTTGCAGCCGCAGCATGAAACACAAACGATGAAGCTTCTCCCACTGTTGCACTCCAGTAATTTAGCCCATCCTGGGTTTGTGGGTTTTTTGAAGCATGCATTTATTTATTTTTTTTCCTTTTCTTCATCATTGTAGGGCCTTGCATGGCTGGAAGAAAACTGAGATGTAAATGGGGATAGGTTGCCAGCCTGTACGCAGATTAGCTTGCTCCAGTGTGGTGCAATCCAGAGATCAGATTAAGCCATATTCGTCCACTAAAAGAGGGGTGGGTATTGACTGGATTGTAGACTTTCAACAGGGGATAAATTGCACTATAGAATAGAATAATGCATTATACTAAACCCCTCTGCCACATTCTTCTTGTAAGCAAACAAGCAAAGCTACTTCAACACACTTCTATCAGCTTCAATTTAAAACTCTTTTACAGTAGAAAAACAAACACATGATATGAAATTTAGCATGTTAACAAGCTGGTGTATCGGACAGATGTGGGTGAGATTTTTGTTGACTTGAGATATCCTGTGGGAGTTCGGTATGTATCAATCACAGGGGGGCTCTTGTCTATTCATAGCGATAATTTGACACAAATCGCAACACATTCTCACACATACAAAGGTGTTGAAGCTAAACCAGATTGTGAAAATAAATTGTGCATGTGGAAAAAAAAGCAGAGACAAAGACCAGGAAGAAAAGAAAAAATCAACAGAGCCTAGCAAAGAGCAAATTAATAGAAATGGCACCTAAAACAGACTTAACAACTTGGTGCTTTCCATTCATTAGTGTGCCCTGCCGTTAATACATCATTGTGTGAGAGGCATGAAGGACAGGCAGTGACGGGATTACACCCCCTTCTAATAGCACGTTGGTGAAATTAAAATTCACAGGAAGACGATGCATCAGGGACAAGTGAGCAGAGGCAGTTGCGTGATGGAGTTGAGAAAAAAAGAGTGGAGGATGTTGGGGCGGGTAGGGTGGTAGGGGGGGATAAATAACAGAGGATGAAATGACTCCCATAAATAGAGCCGGAGTCTAGAAGGCCATTAGGCGACGTAGCCAACATGACAAGGCAATGATGCTGGGTAAATACACACTGTTTATTCATTTAAATATCGTTCAGCTGGCTGAAATAATCATGATGAACAACCGCTGCCATAGCAGAAGATTAAGGGGCCAAATAACATGCAGTGAAAAAACAATTTTTGTGTAGCTCATTTACAGTGGGAAAATATCATTTGACACAGACTATTGTAGCTGCACTTGGCAGCGAAAGCGTAACTGATTTCATTTTCAGCTGTGGAGTCAGCGGGGACTAACGCGATCAGCTTTTCACAGCCTGTTTATGTATTTATGTATTTACATCACCAAGGGAGTTGTGGTGTATGTGTGGTTGTCGTGTTTGCAGAATCCCTATTTCCTAATAAGGCTAAGCCTCTTCTTATGAGCCTGAAGCCAAAGAGCTAAGCTCTCCCACTCTCTGGTTGAATATCTGGAGTCAAAAGAAAATCAATTGACTAATAAGAGAGTGTGTCACAGTGTCACTATCTGCTTTTTATTAGATGAAGACAGGATGCTCAAAAAGCCAAAAGTCCACAAAAAGTATGACCTTGATCAGAAGTTTTAGTGCCAGCCACTGAAGTCGATCCATGCTCAACAAAATCACGGTTCGCGAGGTGTAAGGTGAAAGAGAACTTGCCCAATACAAGATCAGTTTCTGCAGATATTCAGAGAGAGACACACACACACAATAAGAGTGTCTAGCCCTTTCAACACTACCCTCAAAGGGATGAGTACCCAGAACTTCTGGTGAGGGCAGGGCTGGAAAAAACAGAGGAGCTTTTTCCATATGCAGCTATGGCTCTGTCTGTCTGTGTGTGTACACTGGTGTGTTGAACAGAGAAAGAGGACACACACACACACACACACACACACACACACACACACACACACACACACACACACACACACACACACACACACACACACACACACACACACACACACACACACACACACACACAGGCAATGGTCTGGATAGAGCTGTGCATTGTAACTTTATGATTTGATGTCTCGGGGCATCTGAGGTCACTAATAAGAATGTGTTTATGCAGAGAGTGCGAGTAGCTTTGACTTTTTCTGTCCTCCATCCCCCATGCCCCCCCTTCTCCCTGTTTTTAATTATTTACAGTTTTTGAGGAAAAAAAGAGAGAAATAAGTAGTCAAGCTTTTGGACATTCCTGATGCTGTGCAGCACTTTCCCTCTGAAACTTCATGCATATTTAAAGTTAATAAAGCATATTCCTTACCTTTTATCCAGGGCTTTTTAATGCAGGGCATAAAGCAGGAGAAAAGTATATGTGTGTGCGTGTGTGTGTATCCAATCAGTTATCTACTCTCCTCAATAAGCCAAGTCTCAGAAAGACAAATCAAATCCGTGGTCATCACCACCACAAATTACAGCCAATTTCTCAATGGTTTCATAACCTCAAACCTAATCATGTAACGCTACAAATACTGACAAACCTCTTCTTTTTGTGCCTTCACTTATCTGTAACATACATGAATCCCATGGAAAGTGAAAACAATGTTCTGAGTCCAGTGAAAAATCCTGAATAAATGAAGCAGTGGGGCAGTTGTGCCATGAGGTGGCACTATGATGAACATCTAGATGGTGTATTTAATGACAACTATGAGAAGCTAAAATAAGCTAGTGATGAGAAGGTGCATGTGCAATTGTACAATGTGTATGCCTAACACTGCATTTATGTCTGTTTCTTTTCTCATTTTGTTTCATTATGTTTGAATAACTAGTATAGGGCTGAACTATAGCGCAAAATCGATTTATTTATTGGTTATTTTAACAGGGAGAGTGCATATTAATAAACATAACTGTGCCAGAGTAAGCCAAGAGGATATTATTGCCTGTACTCCCTGGACAGATGTTACCAATTCACCCCAAAAACATCATACAGGACACATTTAAAAACAGCCCAAGAGTTTGGCCTGAAGTGGGGGTGGATGCATGTACTGTAAATATGCAACAATAATCGATTAGATGATTATTTGATGAACTGGCAACAGTTTTGATCATCAGTTATCGTTTTCATTAATTTACAAAGCTAAATTGCCAAACACTGTCTAGTTCCAGCTTCTCAAATCTGAGGATTTGCTGCTTTTATGTGTTTCATATCACTGAAAACTGAATATCTTTGCGTTTGGATTTTTGATTGGAGAAACAAGCAATTTGAATATGTTTATAATCAAATAATTAATAGATTGTAATCAAGAAATAATCAACAGGAGCTTGAAATGAAAGCTGAAATAATAGTTTGTTTGCTACAAAAAAACATGCATGCTGCATGTCAAACTGCTCACTTATCAGCTTGATAAGTGACAACAAAACTGCAGTACCGGAATGCTAAAAATATCTTCTTATTACATAATACCAGCGTTGCCATGACATTGTTAGTCAATCAGAGTGAACTATAAAATGTCCTATTCAGTACAGTCACAGTTTTTCACAATAGCCAAATTTAAGAGACAGAAAACTGGTCAGTATGTCCTGATCACATTTCATTTTAACAAACATCAACATCAGCCTCAAAAATCCAGCATCGGTCCGGCTCTAGTGCACGAGCAGGGACATGTGCATGTCTGAGTGGTCTGGTCAAACGGAGGTATGTAGGAGGGTGCTGCTGTGAAACAAAAGGCTGCTGGATGGAGGATTTGGAGCGAAGTCTTGACTGGGGATCCTCATAAATCACTGGCCTAGCGGCTGGATTCTGACAAGCCTGTATAGCTTTATCTGCTGCTGCTGTTCGCTCTTGTGCCCGCCTGCCTGTTCGTCTCCTGTTCATGCATATCCAGTGGATATCCCACCTCTTCTTTCCTCCTCTCCTCTCTTTGGATAGCCCTCCGCCCTCCTTCCCCTCTCTCTCTCTCTCTCTCTCTCTCTCTCTCTCTCTCTCTCTCTCTCTCTCTCCCTTTCCTTCTCTTTACTCCTTTCCCACCTCCTCTGTTGTCCACCTCACCCCTTAGATTCCCCTCCAGTAGGCCTGGTCTTCTCAAGGCCTGGCCAAGCCTAGAGCCTCCCAAAGACCCTCTTTTCCTCCTCTGCCCGCTTAATTGATTCTGCTGGGGCAAAAAAAGAAGAAGAGCTATATACCTCATAACTTATTTATGCTGCCCTTTGATATGTGTGATATTTAAGAAGGGTTAATATGTATAGGGTTAATCCTTGAGGGGCGAGATGTGTGAAATTTTCATGAAGTACTGACCAATAAGATGAGATAAAATGAAGTTGGAAGTTGCGGTGCAGGCCTCTCTCTGTGGGACGTTGCTACGTTCGCATACCAAAAAACGAATCAGGGAATGAAATCAACTTTTGAGGAATTTATTTTGCTGTAAAATCTTAAATCCAACTTTCCACAGACCACCTGGGAGAGCTCGCACATTTTTTCTGCTGTTTTTATCAAGGAGAATATAAAGTTAGGCAAAAGCAGTGATGGTAAGATTTCCACTTATGGCAATTTTAAAACCAAAAATGCATTTCATACATATGCCATTTACTTTTCTGGCGCATGTGCCGGCACTATGTGTGCGAACGCCCACGCACATGTATGTACAGTCTGTGGGTGCTGACAGAGGGAGGGGAGCCATGCTCAGAGGCTGGTGCGTGGAGGCTTGTGGGGCTACGGTCCCAGCATATTCATAAATCAGGCCTTTCAGGGAGCTGTCAGAGGCTCCATAATGAGGGTCATTACTCAGGCAGGGTGTCAAAGCTACTATCACAGGGACCCGTCCCTGGAAATCACACTCACTCTGCTCCTTGTTAAATAAACAGTGCAGTATACAAAATGGCAAACAAGCTGAGGGTCAATCTGATGCAGTGCGGGGCCAGGCAGGCCTCCAGAGTAATTTACCCTCTGGGAATACCTCTCGGCTGGGGAGATGGATTATAGAAGGCCCTCGAAAAAGATTAATGGAAGTAAAAACACAAAAAGAGAAACAGAGGGAAAGAAAAAAATGAAAGATAGTGAGATGGCGGAGGGCTGAGGAATTTGGAGGACTGACAGATGGATAAAAGAGGATGTATGAAAGAGAAAAGTCTGCTGTCACTGTCAGGAAAACAAACAACTCATTATGTGCACCCAATGCATGTGATCCGACATTCAATGCTTCTTTACATAAAGCGGGATATTTCACTATAATTCAAGTTTACACAGAAATTCAATATTGTCAGAGTTAGTTTTTTTGCTGACAGGAGGAAGTGGCACCTACAGTAGTATCTTTGGCCCGAGCCCACAGTGCTGATGCAATGGCCTAGTAATAACAGTGCCTGAATCTCTGTTATCAAATATTCATCCTTTTATTGCCTTGCTAATATCTAACACACAGCTTTATTAATTTGGGGTGGTGGAGGTGGTGTGGCTTTGGCAGGTAATGGCACATCAGAGAGTCGAGATAAAGAGGACGGACGTCTGAATTGTCTCTGTGGTGTGAGAGTAGATTCCCTGTGGAATACAACTACTTCAGTGTCTTCCATCAGACCTAGTCTTTATTTTAAGTTAATTGTTGTTAATTATTCACATTTTTACTTCACATGTCATGTTGGCACGTTTCTTTTTACTCAGAGTAACCATTATACAGTAATTTTACTCATGTCAAAACACGCTCATCTTAATACACCAGTAAGGGAGCAATGAGCAGTTGTTAATATTTATACCTTTAATCTTGGTTGTAATATACTACATCATATCTCTGTGTGAGAGGGCATGCCCCCCACACACACACACACACACACACACACACACACACACGCTTATCAGTATGCTGTGCAAAATTCAAATATGCAATATTTGAACCTGGTTTCATCTAAAATAACCATTTACAGACCTAAAAACTTCCTTAATCTCTTTCACTAAAGAAAATGTAAATTATCAATGTTTAATATTCCAGTCACTTCCTTGTTCTGCAATACAAAAAAAACAGTGCAACTGTCACATGGGGTCTGTTCAAGGACAAAATATTGAATACTTCCTACAGTAGCGCGGATGTGCCCTCTTCTCTGTTCTCCCCACTAACCAAACAGCTAGGAGTGCTGATTTTTTTTTTTTTTCACCCACTGATTTTCAGCTCACCTACCTGAAGGCAAAAAGATTAATCTTTTACATCTGTGAGTTTTAGACAGGCGCTCATGCTGTGCGAGACACTGCTAAAGCAGCCAGCCCTTACGCAATGCCAATTAATGATTTTGTCATTTCAGTGACGGGGGGGCGCTGCTGTGAGTTTGTCAGAGTACTTTTAAAGCATAACTGCCATTGTAATTTGCGGCCATCTGTTTCAGTGCTGCAGTTGAGAGGGGGAGAGTGAGGGAGAAGAGAGGGGAGTAAAGCTGTGAGGAAGACAGTAGCCGTGTGATGATGCGTTTGTGTGACTAGCTAGCGTACAGTGCACGCTGGCTGCCATGTCTTGGGGACATGCAGGGAACATATGTTGTCTTGGAGCCCCGGGGCTGACATTGAAGATGAGGAAAGACAGTACTTCAAGGCAAATGTTTTCCCTGAAGTGAGGCTGCCACCGCCTATACAGCTCTGAGTATTGACAAGTCTCCCGTGGACCAGCAAACGTTGAGATTTACACACAAATGTAAAGGGCGAGTAACAAAGTGCTCGCTACTGACAGATTCCCCAGACTGTGAACGGAACGGGACATATGCCTCCCCAAAAAAAAAAAAAAAACTGAACATTTCATCAGATTAGCCTGGAGGAGATGCATAATCACACATGTTACTCTACACGCACCTGCGGCTGCGCTTGTAGCTGTAAGTGTACTCTGTGGTGGCACAGCTGAGCTGAGGCCAGGGGACGCTAAAGACTATATATTTCAGTGCAAATAACATGCTGCGACCGCTGTGCTTGGTGCTGTGTAATTACTGCAAAGAAGGCCTTGATTCTGTAACAATTTGAGATAATGCTGTGCGGCAAACATGCACTTCTAGCATTTAAAACGCCGTCTTCTTCACTGTCTCCCTACTTTCCTTACAGCAGTAAATGTACTCCATAATGACTCTATCCTAGAATAAATGTGCTGGCCGCATGCCTCATTATGTTTAATAAAACTTAAGTATCTATGTTGTATATACTACTTTCTGAGTGCATACGCTGTGAACTTAAGTTGAACTAATCAAACATACTACACTGTATTGTAAGAGCAAAGTTAAGATGCTGTTTTGTGGTGTAGCTACCAGGAAAATTGACACCAAATTACCTGATCTTTAGATATATGAAGCAATAGACTGCTAAATGCAACAGAAAAGTTGAGCACACACTTTTAAAAGCACTGGAGGAATTTATTTAAAGCACTAGTGTTTAAGTTCTGTCTAATGCATATCCTATTCCTCTGTGAGTTCGACTTAAAACACTCTACTCTCAAATGTAGGGCCCGCACCTTGATGGCTGGCTGAGAGCGACACGATAATTGACCCAGCTTAATATCGCTGAGGTGTTTGTATGAGAGCAGAGCGAGGGCCTTCATTAGGGCCTCGCTAGCGGAGGGCCTAAGTGTCTCGCTCCCTTCTCCCTCTCAGCTGCATTCAGGCCTATGATGAATGTGCTGTAGAGATGGACTGCTGCCGGGGGAGAGTGCCTGACGGGCCCGGGCAAAGCCTTGGATGATGAATAATGACTCTATAGCCATTTCCCCACAGGAAGCCCTCAGACTCCGGTCGGCTCCTCTACAAAGGAAATCCGGTTGACAAGCTCCCCTTAACCAGGGACCGAACCCTATCACGGCTAGGTGTGGCTGGGGATCGCTAAGAAAGTGTGAGACATTCACCTGCTTTAGACAGGATTCATCATCTCATCAAAGCTTGCACAGCCGGGCACCTTTGCATGTTCAACTTAAGTGAAAAGTAAGAAAGTCCTTCTTCTTTCTGAATGAGGAAGAAGAACTTTCAGCAATAAAAAATAAACTGTCTATGAGGACTTCTGAAAAGCAGTGGGCAAAAGAAAAAAAAACAGGGAGAGAGAAGAAGAGGCAGAGGAAGAAACAAAGAGGGAAAGGAGAAAAAAAAAATCAAAGAGCACGTTTGCAAATTAAATTTGACTGCTCAACAAGGAGCGTGTGTTGACAGGGGAGAGAGATGATCTGATTTACTGACACAGGCAAAGGATAGAAAGAGAGCAAGCGGTGAGGCACGCGAGACAAAACAAATTCAATCATCTTTTCCATCAAGAGGAAAACCTTAGCCTTTTCCTTCACAAAAGACCCCCCCGGCTTAAATCAATTGCAAACAAACCTGATTCTGCGACGAGACACAGGGGGAATAAACAGTAGCTTTCAATTTAATTCAGCCCCGCGCCCTGGGAGAGGAAAACTTTCATCCATCACTTTCATGTGCCTCGCAAGGCAGCCGTAACTCTGAGTGCGTGGTGGAATTGGTGACAGCGAGGAACGGTAAATATGTCTCAACAAGCGGCTCCGCTGACACAGTCAACGTGTTTACAGCAGTATACACTTGACAGACAGCGGCACTGGATGGCAATACATACATGTTATGATCAAGCCTCTCTCTGCGTCTTTGTCAAGGTACAGTAGGGAGGGTGCCCTGCAGGAGGTTAAGGATTAACATCAACCCTCTTTAAAGACTTTCACATACATCTGAAAGACAGCCGTTTGCTGTGTTTCTGTCGCTGTAGGTACTGTAAGTTACCAACAGAACGCATGGCGGTGTATATTTACTGCTGATATTAACAGATGCTTGAGGGCTTTTCATCGTTTTTATGGTGCAAAACAAGTCATTGGTAGAACAGATATTAACAGCATAAGAGCTTTTGTGATGCATGCTAATCACAAATTAAATGTTTGGTCATTTGCTCCTAAGATAAATGTGTATCTACTGCAGCACCTGCTATTAGAACTTAACACTTCAACACAACTTCATGGCTTTAACAAAGCTGAATGGTTAATTTGATGGCATTCAAAAGAGTTTTACCATTTTGACAGCATGCATTTAAAATCTATAAAATCTGTTTCTCCTTTATCCATGACATCAAGCAATGCTCTCCTCTTTTTTTTATGTCTTTCGCTCTTTCAAACTTTTTAGACTTTGAACCCTCCCTAGTTTGTCCCCCTTTGCAGGCATTGTTAAGCGGAACTTAAAAACTAGAAAAATTAACAAAGTTCTCCCTTTTTTTTTTTTCACCATCCCTGTCAAGACCAAGATGATCTGGCTTCACTGCGGTCCCCTCCCTGCCTTGTTGTTCATGCATAGAGTCTCAAACTATTTCTTGAAGGCTCCTGAGCTGGAGAGGCTGTATCCAGAATCCTGTCTCCATGCATTGTGTCTGAATGAGTAGGTGGTCTATGCAGTACCTGTATCTGCCTGGCTTGCCTGGCTGAGAGCCGGGTCATTAATCTGCCCCGACTGATGATGAGCATTAGCATAGAGCACGTAGCTGGTGAAACGTACGTGTAAGTGGTGTAGTGTGTGTGTGTGTGTGTGTGTGTGTGTGTGTGTGTATGATTGAGAGAGTGAGAGAAAGGTAAAAGTGAGTGTGTTTAAGTCGGCTACTGGTGTTAAAGTGCATGCAGTTTTTGAACACGCGAGCAAACGTTTGCACAGGCAAGCTGTGTCTGCGTGTGCATGAGTACAACTTCTATCCCCCCCTCCATGACTCGGTCCGACCACTTCCCCTCCACTTCCTGTCATTAAGACACACTCAGCCTTCCCTTCCTTCCTTCAAAAATATTCTCAGCAGTTTTTTGTCAATCCAGTAATAATTCAATTTAGCAGGACTGGCCGGGTTGGGACTGCCATTAGTTTGGAGGAGGTGATTTAAGATTGATGACTTGTGTCCCCTGGGAGTCGATTCCTCATCTTTTGGGGAGAGTTTGGAGGGGAGGCGGGGGGGCGGGGGAGCCCGCCGGTGGCCGGGGCTCTTCGGCTGCACCAGGCGTGGGAGTCGTCGAGCGAATTAAGGTTCCGAATTGATTTCCTCCAAATTTGAGCTGACTAATGTGACAAGTGGCAGCTGTGAGCGCCTCACCGCCGCGGCCTCGGCTGTCTCCTCCGGGCTCCTCACTGTGACACTGTGCCGATGCAGGCAATGGAGGGAAAGAGCTGCACCGCTGTTCGTGCTCACAGGTAGACACACACATACACAGGCAAGGAAACACACACATAGACACACACACAGATGCGAGCACACACACCGTAGCAGGTTCACATGGCCACATCTCAGGATGGAGACAGACAAAGACATGCAGAGGCGCCGCGGAAAAAAAATACGTGCACGCAGCAAGTGCGTACACATTTACACATCGCACACACACCGCCACTCCACCCCTGTGACACAGTGTTGTGCGGAGCTGCTCACCCATCAAACTCAAGTCAGTGACACAAATTACAGCAGAGGACTGGTTGAGGAGAGCGTTGCTTGGCCCTGACACAGACACACACGGATGCACCCACACAGCTGCAGCGCTGACGTGCACACACACACACACACACACACACACACACACACACACACACACACACACACGCACAGCTACAGCACTGACAAGGAACAGGTCAACATGATGACACTGGTGAATAATTCAAGAGAAAACTGAGAGTGAAAGAGAGAGCGTAGTGAACAGAAAGAATTGAGAGAGATGGTTGATATATACAGTAAATAAAAAAGAGTGGAGGGAAGGCATCACTCTGAATGCATACTGTACATACTGTATTCCTTTATAAATCATACACCTTGTCACAGACCTGTATACCATCATGAGAATGTTTTATTCAGAGGGTGCTACAGAAGGTAAAGACCCATTAATCCATGACTGTAGTAGTTATTTTCCCCCTGTATTAGGACAACCTTTGTATTACAAATGTGCTTTCTTCAAAAAAGCAGGTAGAAATTCACCGAAGGCAAACCGCGTTTTCTCCCCCTGCAACAAACTAACGGGCAGCTGACGTATTTGTTTTTAGCAGCTCCTCGTTTCGCCTCTCTGAAAGTCACTGGGGGTCTGCCTCAACCTGTGTGACAGGTTATAGACGGCTTAGAGGAACAGTAAGCAAACAGAGTCTTTTTTTTTTTTTTAAGAAACTGAAAAAAAAAAAAATTGTGCAGCCCTTGACGAGTCAACGTTGGAATTGGTTTCACGCATGAATGCAGCCTTTAAGACAAAAGCACCTCAGGAGATAATTACAGTGTCAAGCATACCCTGCCAAGTGCCTGACGATTGCCCAATATTTAGCTTTAATTAAATCAAAGCAGAAATGTAATTTCTCCTGAGTGAACTCCACACAGAGTGGATTCCCAGAAACACACAACATGGCTGACTAATGCATTTCCTTTGTCCCTGTCACATTGCCTATCGCTTGTTACGGCCCCAAACCCTCCATGTCCTGGAGGTAAACTAACTCACTGCTTCCTCACAGGGAGAACAAAACAAAAAAAAGGCTTCTCGCCTCGGCTGGTGTGTTTACATGTGTGGAAAACAGCTGCAAATTAGCCGTAAACAATTGGAAATTGTGTCCGGGAGCGATTCAGCGCCATTCTTGAGGGGGAATAGTGTCGAGACGCCACTGGGACGTGTCTGTTGCTGTTTTTTTCAACTAAAGTAATTTGCTTTGTTCAAAGTCTTTAAATCTCCTAACACCTGCTTTGTAAAGTGTGCTTTAACATATCTGACTAATTCTTTAACTTTCTTAACAGTAGCTGCTTTGTCATTAGTGAAGGCAGTACAATGTGCCTACACGCTGAGGTAGGAACAATTACGGCTTAATAGCTGCAACACTTTATACAAAAGTACATTATAGATTTTTTTTCATCAACATTTAAATATGAATACAAACACGGAGGTATATGCACTAATATCACATGCTAGATGAAGTGAGAAACAAGTGAGGAATAAATACTGCATTGAGAGCCTACCTCAGTCTTAATGATCAATGTTAAGCAGAGACTATTGAGTACCTCCCGTTTTGTGCTTTCATAATATGTTGTGCAAGCAGGCAGCTTAGAGCTTGAGTATTTTTTTATTAAAGTGTGTATGCAAGTGTATGTGTTTCTCTCCCCCAGACCAGGGAATTAAAAACAGCTTCTGTCTGTTTGGACTGCAGTACGGAGCCCGTGGATGGCAAAAGGTCAAACACGAAATTAATATGGGCATCAATATTCCTAATGCAAACTCACACGCGCTCTGTGTGTCAAAGTTTTGAGTGAGGTCTGCACAAAGTTTAATAAGACCTCTTTGTGTGTGATCTGTGCTCAGCACCTGGCAAAGTTCAATACACACACACACACACACACACACACAGGTATAAGCACACAGGCATACAAACAGTGACACACGCACACACACACACACACATATGCACATTGTGAAATTCTGAAGTATGCTGTGAATATTATGAATGTCTTTGAAGCTACTGATCAGCACAGAGTGCAGCGGTGCAGAGGGGGCTGTGGGGTCTAATTGATTGTAAAAACGGTTTAAAAAGTGCTCGAAGTGCAAAAAAGACTGGAAGGTTGTGTCGAGTGCTAAGGGATGTAATTACTGTTATGATGTGAGGAGGGATTTGACTCTACAAATTCCTTTAAACTGTCGAACACTGTATGTAAACACCGAGGCACTGCTGCCGAAAATACCAAAAGCAAAGAGAGTCAAATAGAGAAAAAGTGCCACCGCGTGCGGCGCTAATTTCTGTGGTTGCATGTTCAGTAGATCAGATGTTAAACTAGAGCAGCTATATATGTGTAGGGTTTACTTAACTACAACCAGCATTAAAACCCAACTGACATAGATATACAATTAAAACTATAGAGAAAGGACAAAAAAATCTAATTTTGTGATGTTAAAAAAAACCCCAAGAAACGCAGGAGACTTGAGTATTCCCATCTGTTGGGCTCTACACGCTGTTATTTATGTGGGTCCTTGTTGCTTGTTAGGGATGCACAGCCGCACATGTGCCTAATTAATCCAGCCGACAATTAGATATTGTTTCAATTGCAGCTGAGAGCAATTAGCACGTGGCGGTCTGCGTATGCCAGCGACGGCACAGATTAGGCAGAGATGCAGGCGCTTGTTAAAATCTCTTACCTAAGGCCACTTGTGCAGAACTCCTCCTAATGATCCTCTAAATGTTGTTGATGGAGAAATAATCCATTTTCCTGTTGTTAAGCAGTGCCTTTGGAGTTTGGAAACCCAGTTAACTCAATAATAAACCACTTCATTATCATCCCCTGATTACCTGGTACACTTGTCTACGGTATAAAAAAAAAAAAAAAACAGGAAGAGATGGATATCAAATAGCTGCTTGGTTGATCATTACTGTCAGCAGGGCCAGAATTAACTTTTTCTCAGTGTCCCCACAATCTTACAAGACCACCTCAAAGTTACTCATGCAACTTTTTGTTCTGAGTGTGATCTGAAAAAAACGACAGTGAGTCTTACCCAATATGCGTCTCACTGACTCTCATGATATTCTAAGGGCAAAAAAAAAAAAAAAAAATACATCCCATTATTTTCTCCTCACCGAGAGGTTCCCACTATCAGCCTGTGACATATGTTGGAGGGCCCCATTTGTGAGGCCTCAAGGAGAAATACAGAAAAAGTAAAGCAAGAGAGGAGAGAACAGAAAGAGCTAAGCAGCGAAGCCTCACACCCAAGATCAGGCTTGGCTGGACTGTGTTTTTTTTTGCCACAGCAGTTGCCTGGGTGACGCTTCACAGACCGCGCTGACCTTCCACAATTTCCAACCGTCAATCTAAATGGGAGCCCCTTATCTCATCTTCTCCCCCACTCACACCCCCTTCTTTGTAGATGTGCACATCTTTTTATTCTAAATCCAGTCATTATTGTTCCTCTCCACTGGCCAGCAGGAAAAGCCCTGCTGAAGTTGGAGAGTTAATTGAGCATGTCTCTCTCGCTGCTGGCTCTGAGGGCTGTAGCGACTGGCTCCACTGTCTGGCTGCTCGGCTTGCTGGCTAGCCTCTTTCTGCTCGATGTATTTGCCTAGATTGCCAATGCGGGGCCTGGCTGAGGATGTCTTGTCTACCGGACTTCACTTGAGCATTCATGTCTTGGCTGCGGCAGCATCCGCTCATTACGAAGAGAGAAGTGTCAGAACCGGAGAAACCAGACGGCTAAGACTCCTCTAATGTAATCTGGACATAGAACTTTTTCCTCCTTAATGATATGATAGCCTGACTTTATTTGAACTGGTGCCTTGTCAGGCCTAACAGCTTGAAGTTACAGGACCAAGGAGCTCCCTGCATTGCAGGATGGAAGACGGAACTTAGCCAAAACCGCTTTACTATGCAAGTCTTTTGTGCTTTCATGGTGTAAAAATTCACATAATGTAAGAACGGGCAATCTTAGAAGTGGGATGTTAGCTAGGCAACAATTAAACACACACACTGAACAGTCTGATATATCGCAGAAAGATTTAAAGCCTAATCTGAAATGTTTTTCCCTCCTTGGGGGAACTAAAGGTGAAGTCAGTTATCTGCCATTATTTGGTTTAAAACATTCCCAGCAGTATCCAACATCTCTGCCTATTTGATTCACTTTGAGCATGTCTCTCTCCTGGATGCATTCATCCTCCCTAAACTCCTGAGTTGGAGTGGTTCGCCTCAGGCAGAGGAAGCAATAATGTGAACCCTGGAGAGCTATTCAGAGTGAAGAGGAGAGTGGAGAGGAGCCTCCTCCACTGTTCTCCTCCAGCGGGCCGTTTGGGAGGCTAAACGGCGCCGATATCCCTTATTAAACCATCTGGCTGATGCTAATTAGATTATCAGAGATAAAGAGAAGGAGTTTTCTTTGTACATTTTAATGAGATAATGTGTCAGGCAATTGCGAGGAGAAGCGTTATTTTCCAAGTGCAAAGACTTTTCAGGTGAAAGTGTACAAGAATGAACAGATGCAGGGAAATGATTAATAGTGCTTATCTGGAAACATCTTGCCTACATAAGAGGAAAAAAAAAAGATTAGGAGAGTAAAAGTCTAGGTCTTTTTAGTGGTTTTCTTACTATATTAGCATTAAGCCCACCTTGGCTTCAAATGAGCAAACTTATCCTCAAATACCTTCCACATTGGTAGCTGTTTTGTGGCATCTGATCAGATTAATTCCTGTAAAATCTTCAACTGCAATGCATTGCCGAATTAAACCGCCAAAGTGGTCCTACAGCTGTCCAGATAAGACTTCCAGGCTAAAGATAGTCTTGGAAGCTCTTGCCCCTAATGAGAGCGAGGAGGGGGACTATTGATTAGGCTTGTCACCAGAGAAGAACATAAAAGTACACATTCAATAAGGGACTTCATATCGCGTCCGGCTAGTGTAAAGGTTAAGTGCTGGAGAATATTGCCAGGATCAATAATTGTCTGCAACTTCACGTATGGTCCACCATTGCTGCCTACCCCTGCTGCTGCTCAGCCTTCACAACACTGAATGAAGTCACATACGAAATGCCACAGGAGACTTATGGGACTTTGTAGCTTCTGTCTGACAGACATATTTAAAACAAACACAATTTTTTTTACATCCTCCTGTCCCCCTTACTGTATGTGACTGACACTCCGAGGGCACTGGAATGGATATAACACTGTTGCAAGCCATCAAATACAGTGTCACAGTAGAAATTGGAGCTTATTAAGATTTAATAGCCTACGTACATAACTGCATATTCTCCTCTTACAATAAATAAACTCAATTTCCCTATGGTAATGGAAAGAGAGAGGCTCCTTAAGCAAGACAAATGAAGGGTTTGCAGCAGCGAGTAACAACATTAGCTGGCTAATTAAACAACAATGGAGGATGCCGCTGACTCGCCATAATTATGCAATGTGGTTTAATGAAAAAGGTTAACTGCGCAGAAGAAACAGAACCTCGGAGTCTCTCTATTCCAGCCGAGGATGGCTCCCAACAAACAATTCCTCCTATTTGTCTCCCTCTTATCAAGGCAAAGTGATGTGTGTTTCTGCCACTGCATTGTCTCTTCCTAATGGCAACTCTATCCACTTCACAGATGAATGCACGATGAAATGGAGAGAGCAGCAGTATTATGTGGCCCACAGTATTGCTGGGGTGACTGCAGTGTTCACAGAGGCACGGCTAACTGTCAGTCTGAAAGAGGAGAGGAGAGAAATGCACATACAGTATAGGAGTTGTTCAAGATCGCTCGATGAGTGCATTTTGTGCGCACTGTGTTTGCAGTGGATACAGTTTCTGTTCTTTGTTTGAAATGGCTTTGTAGGGTGGCTGAGAAAAGTAGAAAAAGAACAAACTAGAAAACTACAGCCTCTTAGTCATCTCAACCGCCTAAACAGAATGTTCTTCAATATGATTTCAAATGTCATTTCAAGCAGATGATCCGTCTCTGTTTGCAGTAATAGGATGTGAAGGGCGTAGTTTGTTTCCAAGCAGAGGCCTCTCCTCCTTCCTCTCAAAATGCAATTAATTGCGGTTCCATGCTGTGAGGTGTTCATGGCTATTCCATGTGGACCCATCTTCATACTGATACTTAAATATTCTATTAATTGATAATGTAAATACCCTTTGGGTTTCGGGGGATCTCTGATGCACTGCCACAGAGCCATGCTGGAGATTCCCGCATGTGGCGGTTTATAAGCAACAAAAACACTGTAAGACCCCTAAAAAAAGAAACACCTGCTTTGCTCCTCTTTCCTGAACCACATAACCTCCAGAAATGTGGGTGGGGACTTTTTTTTTTATCATATAAAGACTGTTTTTTACATTGCGGGCCATGTGCCCATTAAGTGTGCTTGTGAATGTGTTTTTATTGGGATAGAGGTTGCACTTCCAACTGCTGGGTTATGTGCGCACCATGAACCCTTTTCCCAATAAAAAGCTGGGGAATGTTGGGAACGAGACACAGGTGGGTGCAGCTGATGGACGGAAAAAAGATGGGTAATGAGGTCAGGTAAGAGAAGTGATGTAAGTCATCTGCATGACCATATGCTGAAACCGAAGCTGTGTACTGGCTGATCTCTTGTTTATCCTCTATGAGTACAAAAATAAAGTTTAATGATTTCATTGTTTAAATCATAGTGATTTGACCATCACAATATGTCCACATAAAGCTGAGGAAATTATGTTTTGATTATCTGCTGTGTTTATCACCACTCCTATAAATGTATTAATTAGGCCTAAATTGTTTATCATCACTTAGGAAAAGCACTTATGAGGTTACGGCTGCCACTGTTTGCACTCGATTAAAATATGATTTATCAAGCTACTGACAGAGGAAAGACTGAACTTCATTTAACTAAAACATACTACCAAGAGTTTTAGTCTAAATTTAGTACTGATGCCTCTGTATGACCTACTTAAACAAACAAGACCATCAGCGAGATGAAGGCTGTTTCTGTATAGTTATTCCTGATGCCTGCCACCGGGTCGGATTCAGTGGGATTCCCCTTGAAATCAATGAAACAAGGTCCAGAGGGACGCTACCACTTTTGTCCAGAGGGGCGGCCAGACTCAACACAAAATTAAAGTTCCTTGTTGCTGCTTTAAGTAATAATTATTTTTTTTTTTTAAAACAGCAAACAAATTGTCAAAAACCACAATGTGGACATCTATATATCTGTAAAAAAGGAGATATTTTGGATAGATTTTATTCCTATACAATGCTTGAATTATTTCTATTTTGTGCCACTGCAAGTATTTTTTAGTTCTATGTCAACAACTATAAGAATTTGTTCACAGAGCACACAAACATTTGAGGATTCCTTTTTTAAACAACTAGGAACATAGTCTATGAAGACAGATCATCAGCACCGCCAACGCCAGGGCTGTGTTATATAGATATTTTTTTGTCTGACAAGGGAATAATACAGCAGGTATTTGGCTTCTTGTTGACTCACATGCTGAAAAGTAAATATTTAGCTCGTTCCTCAGATGAAGCAAGGTGGGTAAAGTAGTGCGTGTCGACAGCTCTAAAAGCACTCACTAAACAGAGCCAGTGTACTGCATGCAATCGCCTGCTGAGGCAGCCGGTTATTTATTCACAGCAAGCTGCTGCCGAAGAAGGATTTGAAAAACAACTGTAATGATCAATAATACAATTCTTTGATTGTACATATTGTATAAGTGTTAATTATTCACTAAACAAAGTGACATAAAAGTCCATTAGCGTGGCTCTTCGACAAAACAAAAAATTACTCCGAGCATAAGTCCAATCTTCTGAATTATGTTTTATTGGTGTGCTGTTTAAAAAATGCATGATACAAAATATTTATCTTTATTTTTCAAAGGCTTGGGATGCAAATCTCCGATGATGAGCTCTAAATGGATGGTGTCTTTTCAAAAATGTATGCACTGCACAAAGCCCTCTCCCAGCGTGCCGTTTGAGAGGCTTTTTTCATGAATTTGTTATGAAATGTGGGTTGACAAATAGGAAAACATGAATATTGAAAGCATTTACAGCATTTTACTTTATGAGTTGACACATTTAATATGCTGATTAAAAGCCTACAGTTCTAAATCACTGTGTGCGACTGTGTGTGTCTGTGGCAGTGTGCACGCGTTTGTGTGTATGCATTGTGTGCGTCGAGCACTTAAAATGCATTCTGCAGAGAGGGGCTCACTTAGAAAACATTCTTGTACCTCAAGGCTTCATAAACACACTTGCATTACATAGATAAGATGCTGCTGTGCATATTGTACAACTTCCAAACATGCACTCATTGCATTCATCAAAACCCCCATGTCTTGTTAGAATGGAAGTGCATTAAGCTTTAATACAGACGCCTGAGAAGCCCAAACACAAGTGAACAGCTGAGTCTACCGCGCAAAGCACGCACACAGCAGCGACGTGGACACAAAAGGCAGTCAGACATTACCATTTAAATGCTTTAATATAACCACGCACGTTTTGATTCTTGAAAATTATAACAAAGCAATGAGGCAGATGTTGAAAGAACACTTTGATAAGCAAATCTGCAATGTTTTTTTTTTTATTTGTGATTGAATGAGCCATAGTGCGAGCTGCAGTTTGACTATTCGACAGAAAAATACAGAACAAAAGATGCTAACGGATATACTGAGCTGCAGCTGACATTTCAGGGAGGAAAAAATATATATAACCAAATTATTTTCTAATAGAGCACATCTATAGTAATTTAGAATTCTCACTCCCCCTCTTTCTTTTGCGGGGTAACACACCTCACTGCAGGGAATTCCACTTCTTACTTTTGACTCTTAATATTCAGTGTTTGAGGAAAAAAAAAAAAAGAAACCCACCTCTTTGCTCAGAAATAAAAACTGGTAGATTGTCAGAGAAGAAAAAGCGATAAATAGCACTACAACTAGTGTGATTGAACCTTGTTGTGTGAAGATCAGAGTCCCAAAATCACACCTGACAATTCAAACACCAAAAGTTATACAACACACACACACACACACACACACACACACACTCCAACTCACACACTTCATGTGTCCCCTCTCTTGCTCTCCGGGGTGCTGCTTTATTAATGAGCTCGACACATAAAAAGCATCCGGAGGACGGGAAGTGTCACTCATCAAAAAAGGCTGTTTTTGAACAGTCTTGGCGCATGTTAAAGAATTATTCTCTTTCATAAGGACAAGAGACAATCAGTGATTGCTGGGTCTTTTTCAGATGACCAGACCGTGAATCCTCCTTCTCAGACACGGCATGAATATTGTATGTAAAGTGTGCAAAGTTGGGTTGCCTGGTGGGAGGGAGGGAGGACTGAAGGGTGTAGACATTTGGTGCTGTTCATTATGACTGTTTGCAATGGGAAAGAGTGTGTGGTTTGTGTATGTGTGTGTGTGTGTGAGGAAGAGACAACATGAGAGAGTGATTAATTTCATTGATTTAATGCAATGTTTTGGGTAAATACAGATAGGTGTAAACCACAAATGAGTTGAGCAGATCAATGCAATTGATTTTTTGTGAATAAACTTTCAGCCCGGCTCAATAAAAGCCGCTTTCTCAAAACTAACCTGCCAAGGCCAGTAATAACAAACTGTGATATGACAGGTGAGTGAAAGCGTCAGCACACACACACACACACACACACACACACACACAATCTACACCATCAAATCAACCTGTAATCATTTGGCCCTTCACCCACCTAAAGATACACACACAAACACGTGCACGCTACATCAACGCTCAAGAAATGTGTGCCAGCTCATGCAAAGAAGAAAATCCCACACACAGACACCGCAGTACAAATTTCAGGCAATGACACACACTCAAGCGCACCCACACACACAAACACACACAGCTCTATTCCTGTGTGATCTTTCCTGTGCCTTCCAGGACTGGAACAAATAATGGGGGGGAAGTCGACTGTGGGATTTTGAAGCTCTCCCTGTCAGTGACACTGTGTCAGCCCGGCATCTCCCTCTACCAAAACACACACCTTTGCTCCCCCCTTACTAAAACAGCATAGGGAACAAGGCCTTTGAATAATAAATACTCCCAAGTTTCCACACAACTCTGGCCAGAGATGCCCGTCCAGCAAACAATGTTGATGTGTAGAGGAGGAGAGCCATGGAAGGCGCCTGGATGAATACAAGATACATGTTCAGACACAACACAAGGACTGAACAGGGGGCTTCTAGGAAGCGAGTTGGGCCTGCAGAGCAAGAGAGCTAGTGGCCTGAAACTTCAAAATCCCTGTGTACACACAGACAACTGACATCCCTGCAGAAGGTGGTACAACTGCAAGATAAGCAAAAAAAAAAAAAAAAAAGTTGAGAATATTTTTCTTGGGAAATTGGAGGAAGGGAATATTCCTAACGAAAGAAACACAGCAGAAAGAGTCACCATGCGGGGAAGGGGGGCTCAGACTTGTATATATGGAGCAAGTATAGAGCAGAACTTGACTTATAATTTAGCCACCTGATGCATGAGTTTTCCCAACTTTTCTCTCCAAACCAAAAGAAGTCTTGGGAGAAAGTAGCTTCGTATTTTCCCAGTCAATATTAAGATTCTTGAGAACATGGCAATTTCCCCAAAGGCTATGAAGCGTACAGTACAGCGGACAGAGGGATGATAACGAAGTGGCCCTCCGTGAGCGGCACAAGGTGGCCCCATACTTCACTCTCCTCCAGGGGGTGTAACAGGGGAGGGTGAGGCTTGGCTGATGAACAGGGGCCATTGTAGTGGTTGATGTGTCCATCGTCAGTTGATATTTAATCCTCCAGGTTCCGCAGCGTGGCCCGAACATGACAGAAAATCATTAGCCACCGTGGGCCGTTAACTGTCACATGAGTGATTGAATAGGCAGTGAGCCATGGAGTTTTGTATGGCAGTTAAATGTCTGTCCTGAAGACTCGTGGTGGCGGCCCATTGAGGTCAATGATGAGGCAGATTTGGCGGGCAGCCACTCCTACTCTCTGAGGGACCGGCTTCCTTGATGTCTAGCAACTGAGGTGGGAGCAAGTTGGGGTCAAGTCAGCGTAGTCTACATCAGTGGTGGAACGTGCCTCCAGAAATGAAGAGTACATTTGCTTTTGAGGTACTTTACTCGAGTATTTCCATTTTCTGCTACCTTATACTTCTACTCCACTACAGTTCAGAGACAAATATTGGAGTTTTTAGTTCACTGCATGTATCTGACAGTTATATTTACTAGTTAGTTTGCAGATTCATAATACAAAAATAATCAACAAATAAATGATGTTGTGTGTATTGTTATGTGCATTATTATTATCATTATGCATGATACTGTACTTTAACTTTTGGTACATTAAGCATATTTTGATGCTAATACTTTTTAGTAAACATGACTTTTACTTGTACTATTTCAACACTGTGGTGTTGGTAGTTAAGTACATTACAAGTCAAGCTGATCTAAACAGGAGCTAGGTTTTTTTATATATATACACGAGAATGCAGTACTTAAAACCAGAAGTTTTTTTCATGTTGAAGCCGATATATAAAAAATTGCTAAAAGAGAGGAATGTATTAAAGAAAAATGTACATTTTGGGAGATGTGCCTTGGAATAACAGCCTGGAATGAATACCATTGCATGCACGACCTCTAACAGATGAGACTCTGCATAAGCTCCCGTGACACATTTGATGTTACAGATATCCGAGTGGGCAACAATATTGTCTCAATGGACGGTCTAAAAAAAAACATTCCATGAAACATTTTTCATCTAACATTCACCCTCTCGCCACACACATCCTCTGCACCTCCCTTTCTCTCTTTTCTGTAGCTGAGCCTTGACATCTAGACCTCGGTCTGTGTAACCTATACATAAGATTGGTTGTGTTATTCACCAGGGCCGAATCTCCATACCATTCCCTTGTGGCCTCTGTCTGTGTCTTGGAGAAAGTAGGAGGCCGAGCTTCACGCGCTCCCTCCCTGACAGTGTGCGTATGTATGTGTGTGGTGGTGGGGGGGGTTCCTCTGGGGTAACACAGTCCAGTTTAAGAGGATGGATCACAGATGCCATTAATGCAAGATAATTCTGCCTCTCCTTTTCACCACGCTAAATGTTCATTAAAGTCACTCCTGTTAAATGTTTCTCTCCATTTCCTCTTTTTTATTAAAGGAATACATGAAAGAGGGAGGAAAAAAAGAGGTAGCAAATTGTCAAATTATAAATTAAGCTGCTGCTTCAATTATTTGCTTGGTTTGATAATAACGTGGTTAATTTTTGAACGAGGTTAATTACAAGAGGGTTAATGATATTCTAATAAAAACCAAGAACTCATCACATTTTCCCGCCTAAATTACACTGACATATATGAACCAAATATTTTCTTCAATTAATTCATAATTGTTAATAAATATCTTACAATTCAGGGGGCACGCAGGCTGAGGCCATGTGTTGGAATGACATATTTGAACAGATTCTCGACACATTCTGTAACAATAATTGCGATAGCTGACTTCTCACCGGAGGTAATCTGACTCTTGCTGTCTTTGGTAGGTGGCCAATTTATTTCATGAAGTGGGGCAGATATTGCACTTGCTGCACATGGTGTTATTGAGTGTGTGTGTGTGTGTGTGTGTGTGTGTGTGTGTGTGAGAGAGAGAGTGAGAGAGAGCGAGAGAGGGACAAACAGGGGGCAGGTAGGTGTGATCACTCATTCACACTAGAGCTGCTTGACGTTGAGCCCTACGGGGCATGATTACTAGGCCCTGGGTGATCCTTCAGCTCTCCGCCTGACACTTGCTGCCTGTCCCCTTCTCTTGCTCTGCTTGCATCCCACCCTCCCTCCATTCCTCTCTCCTCATCCATCTCTCTATATCTTCTTTCTTTAACTCCATCTCTCTCTCTGCAAGTTTTTTTTAATGTTCTCACGGTGTTTTATTTACTCCCGTAGACTTGTGTCTGTCTTGATAATGCCTCTCTGCCGGTCTGATAAATAAAGCTGTTTGTCTTTTTATGGTGCCCAGGACACTTACAGTTAATGTCTCTTCGTCCACCTCTGCTATTTATCAGACTTCAGACATGCGTTTACTGTGTATGTGAGTCCCCTGCGGCACATTTCAACAAGGCTATTAGATTTCATGTGCTGAGGAAAAAGCGGTATCTACACTGCGGGCTTCGGGGGTAAACGTTCTTTATTTTTAACATTGAAATTAGCATTTCTACATTCACATTGTAGGTATTTAGTTGAAGCTTTCATCCAGGAGAACTTATGATGCCGTAAACAGCTTGGACTTTCTTACTTAAAACCATTTCCACTTCAGCATAATAAGTGGCTATCCAATGTTGATTGTATTTTATTTTTATGAGACAGTTTTTACAGATTGCTCTGTGATTTCTGTTTGTCCCAACAGTGTTGTAAAAACGACCCCCCCCCCTCCATATCTGACAGCTCTATGATCATTTTCTTCCTCTCCTACACAAGTTCTGTTCACGCTACTGTCATCAGTTCAGTAATTGTCACCACAAGGAGTGGTCAGATAGCAACACTGGTAAAACAAACAGCAGCTGACCTAATCGATAGGAAGCAACTATTAAATAAGCTTAACCTCAAATAAAAAGTCGGATAACTTATCGTGGATTGAATGGATTGAATGCACCATGCTATGACCAACTCTCAGTTGCTGCCATCAACTGGTTTTTGCTGCTATTCTGTACATAACAACTGAAAACATTAACTGGAGTAAGAAAGTAGTTTACTTCTGAATACATGTGCCTAACTAATGCTGTGTCTTATATGGCACTCACTTGATATTGACGGTGCAGGGAAGAGAACAGCAACCCAACTGACACCTGTATGATTGTGGGGAAATGCTAATGATGGGTATAGACAGGCTCATTCTCAAGTCTGGTTCTGCAGAATAATACTTTTGATTGCTGTAGAATTCCCAAACTCTAGAAAAGGAAGAAAACAATCAAGAAGACAAATCCAATCCCACTAAAACATCTTTTGTTAGGTTTTTCTTGTTAGAATTTCAGCCAATCAACTAAAAGCAGACACCGAGATCGGATAGAGAGGACTGTTTGAGCCTTGGTGACAAAGTTTGATGGAGAGCGAGCTGATAAAATTGCTGGAATTTGAGCTAGTCTTCGGATTTAATCTCCTCTTGTTAGAAGGACACAAGGGACTTGCGGTGACTTCTTTAGGGGACTAAAATATTACCATGATAGGCTAGCAGCGTGCTTTCATGCTCTATCCAACAGAGTTCATATAGACATGCTTGGCTTAAAACCACCTTGTTAACAAAAAAGAGAGTGAACAAAAAAAATTGCTCTCTGTAAAAATCCTGACACTTCTGCAATGTGCGTACTTGAATTTTTCAAACGCTTGTCTTTTCTTTACCATAATAGATGTCAGTTTTCTCTGATGTAGCTCAAGTAGGGGGAGCAGCACGTAGGGTCTCACTCTTTCTGCATTTGAAGCTATCACTCAATAGCGGATCTGTGTTGTTCGACATCAAACGAGGGAGACATTCGCGGCATCACCTGCAGAGCGCTCCAAAGGGATGAAGCAAAATATCTTCAAATCACTTGTCCAAGACATTTCCCCCTATTAAGGCTGCCTCCACACAGGCTTTAAGGCGGAGACAGGCCCTTTAGATAAGCTAACCAAACCCGAGTGTTACAGCTGGAAGATCAGACACGCAGTCTGTGTTCTCTTACAGAACTCCATTACAATGGCACGCCATTAAAAAAAAAAAAGAAGAGGTTGAACATTTAACACCGCTAAATGAGTAAAATCACGAATTTTCTATAAAAGCATACAGCAAAATATTATGAATATAATATTATCCAAAAATAATCACAGAGTACATCTGTTTGACACAAGAGAAGAACAGAGAGACTAAGAGACTATAGACCTAATCTCACCACTGAAAATATATACTTGCAGGTCTTGCAGTTTATTTGTCATAATAAGCTGACTGACAGCTTCCAATCTAGTGGCAATACACATAAAGATGTGGACGGAAACTGAACCAGTCATTTTCGGTTTTATTTCTTGTCTCATAATTTTTGAATGTACTGAAATTATAAAGTCTGAGGTCACAAAGGCTTAATTTTTCGGTCAAATATCTACTGTCATTTTGAGTACAATGTCAAAACTCCTCACTGCATGTGCACGCCTGTGTATGTGTGTGTGCCCATTTTATCAGTATGAATGTGTATGACTCCCAACAGTGAATATGTGGTACCAACACTACAGTGCTAGATGCATTTTGGTGTGTGTGCGTGTTTGCGTGTGTATGTGTGTGTGTGTGTGTGTGTGTGTGTGTGTTGTAATCTCAGCAGCAGATCATGTTTTCCAGGCCTCAGATGAGGCAAAGCAGCTTTGGCAGCGGGCCGTTTCATCTCAGGCACTGGGGCCCAAAACAAAGAGAAAATGATTGATTGGATGATGAATTATTTAGAGGTGGAGGGCTGAGGAACGAACCAGCCATGCTGGAGAGAGAGAGAGGGAGAGAGGGATAGAGAGAGTAAGGAAACAAGGGGGAGAGAGTGAGTTCAGCTTCCCTTTATCACTTTCTCTCCATGTAGAAAGATGGGAATCCAAGTAAAAACTTGCCCCTAATTGTACTAATGCGTGTCACCGCAAATTTGCCAAAATAAAATATTGATGTGGACGCAGTGACAGGGCTGCACAGTGCTGAGTGCTGATTGGAGAGGAGAGGTGTTTGCTCAGGGATCTATAGGATGTTTGAACCTACATGTAACACTACACCGAAGACGGGGGGGGGACAACCCTCCTCAGCTCCAGACATCCATCCTTTCACCAAACTCTGTCTGCATCGCCACGCTTTCAGCGAGAAAACCAGCGAGTGTTTACCTGCAAGCTTACCTGTAGATGAGCCCAATATTATTTGAATGGCAGCATGAAAACAACACGTCTAGAAAAATGTCAGCGACAGTGTGTGAGTAAACGCAGCCACAGACCCTTTATGTGATGCCCAGTTGGACCACAGGGGGCACTGATGTGATATGTGAGAAAGAAACAGACGAGAGTGAAGAGAGAGAGAGAGAGTGCGAGAGACAGAGGAAAAGAGAGTGGGGGAGACAGAGGAAGGGAGAGAGACAGAGAGGGAGGGAGAGGAAGAGAGATGCAATGAGGCAAGGCTACAGGGATGAACGCAAAGCGTCTCTCTCTCCCTCCATTTTTTCAATATCCCCTCCTCATGAAATTTCATTTGGATTGTAAATGTTCAGTAATTTACCATCATAAATGTGTAATGGGCCCCTGAATCCAATGACATTGTGCTGGCTAATCAACTCATTTGAAAATGAATATACATCTATTAAAGGGAACTCAGCATTTCCCCTTTGTTAAGACTGGCATGCTGTCAAACATGGGAACACTTCCTAAAAGGGTTTTTTTTTTTGGAAAAAGGGACCCTCTTCAGGGAAAACGGAAAAATAATCTACTCATCAGATGTTTTGATCTTAAATAGAGATGATGAGTGAGATTAAGTGCTTGTGCTAAATTTCTGATTTGTTTTGTCATTAGAAATCCGACATGTAATCGACTTAAGAGAAAAGGGGCTCATTTAAAACCTCATTCAAAAACTAAAAGCGGGGACAGGAAGTTAATGACACTTCATTTTCAGCTGGGAAAATATAGCAAAATTAAATTCTTGAATTTTAAACTGTTTCTCGGTCCCACGGCAGACAGCCACAGAATCCTCCAGAAAACACACAATAACACACGCACACACACCAGGATTACGGCTGCTTATCTATGAGAGACGGGGCCCGAGGCGCTACCTACAAACACTTAATCAAAAACCAAGTTCAACTCATGGCAGCCGGTGACTCTTAGAAATAGAGAGTAATGGAGAGAGTGTGGAATGCAAATTGCAAATGTTTGGAGTCTGTCAACGGTGTGTGTGTGTGTGTGTGTGTGTGTGTGTGTGTGTGTGTGTGTGTCTGTGTCTGTGTGTGTCTGTGTGCGCATGTGTGTGTACAGTATGCTTGACTCAAAGCGAGTAAATCAGCCCCTGGTAAAAACCAAATAAGTTCATTCAGATACACTGTATGTGAATGAGATTCACAGAGTTTTGACTGAGCATCGGTTGGGTACTTAACACACCTCGGAGCAGCTTAAAGAAATTAAATTGGGCCATAAGGCATATGTTATGACAGAGACAAAAGGCTGAATGTACATATTGTCCTTGCGTATCTCTCAAAACTCTCCAGGAAATTATAAATACATACTATATTTTTCAGGCTAATCTATGAGATTGCAGCTGGATCTGCAAGATCACACAAGAATCCATCTTGCCAGGCTTCGAGCTATGCGCTTGTGTCCGAACCACAGTGGTACCGGACCAATCAGAACTACTGGCAGCTACAGCATTAGCTAGAGGTGTGGTTTAATTCTAGGTGTGTGTGACGGTGTATGTGAGAAGTGACTGTTGGAAAACCCTCAGTGAGTTCAAGAGTTCGATTAAAAGCATGCATGCTTTCTGTCCAGACTCAATGCATACTGAATCATAAATCAAACCTTCTACTGGATAAGCAGCAGCTCCTATCAATAGTAGTAGTAATAATAGTAGTAACTGAGGTTCCCTGTGCAGTTTTTGACCACAAGTAGCGCTATAGAGCAATGCTTTTGTGAGCAAGCATGCAGGTGACAGAATTCATATCCTGTCATTGGTTCCATGTTATTCCGAAGCTCGACAGTTGCTGGCAGTAACTCTGCTATCTACGCAAGTAACACAACAGTGTGCAAACAAAGTCAGTTTCATACTTTAGCAAATGTTTCATGAGGATGGAAAATGCACTCAACATGTCAAGGTGTGTTTAAACTAAATGTTACGGCTGAGTATTTCAGAACCTGTGTATATTCGCTGTTAACAGCCAATGGGAGTTCTGGTTCGTAGTAAAGTACACCCGATAGCTGGAATGAAGTAACAGATAATATTTTCAGAACTTACAGAATTTACCATGTAGGTCCTCCTATGTTTTTGCTCACTTTTCCCTCCTGTTTTGTTCTGTCCCTGTACAATAAAGACGTTGAATCGTAGAGCTCTGGGTGCCCACAGACCCATTTCTTATTCTTGGCGATATCTGGGGAATCTCCAGGCTGGGTTACAGCATCACACAAACTGAAACATTTTCCGTTCGGAGTTTCTTCTATTCGCATCGCTCTGTACGAGTTTGCATATCTTCATGACTTTGCTTCGCGTTGCGCCAAAGATTTTGCTTCGCGTTTGGTCTGAGCGCACCAGTAGACCTCAAAGATATACACAAGGTGCTTGGTTAGAAACACTTAACATAAACATAACTTTTGTTTGTTTACAATAACTCCACAGGGCACCCTTAACTAAGCTCCTTAACATTTAGTTTATACATTTAAGTGATAACTTTTACAAAAAGAAAGAAATGCCAGTACCCCTCTTATTTACGTTCACCTTCAGCCATGGCGACAGAAACATTATTATTATACAAGCTTGTACATTAATAAACAGTAGAACAAATCAAATTGTCAAGACAGATAGGCCTTGAAGAGATACTACAGTCATACTCGATTACAAGCTGTTGCGCGCGGAGTTATGGCACCAACCTTTATCACCACTGCAGTTTATCGGATTGGCACCGTTCCTCGCTTCTCTTCCACTTTCTCCGCAGTTCTCCTTCCTTCCTCTCCCTTTCTCTCCCTCCCTCTCCCTTTCCTCTCTGCCCATTTCCCGCTCTCGGCCCTGATGCAGCAATCAAGGAAAAGAACTCATTTATCAGGTCTGATGGCGGCAGGGGGTGTATTGTGCACTCATGGGGGGCGCCTGGTTAGCCTGAATGCGTGGCTTTAGGCTACTGCCCTGTTGTAAGGTCATTGTAATTAAGTCTTGGCTCACAGTGGCGGACTGTGCCTTTGAGGTTCAAATGTCTTTCCCCTCCATCCTCAAAAGTCCTTTCTAGCACCATTTGCTTATGAGATCATACAAAAAAAAGTCTTATCCGACACCAAATATTAGGCTCTGTCTGTGAATATTGATTTATCTGTGGACTCAGATGGGCTGGAATGAGTTCGATTCCCCTAACTTCCTCAGTGATTACTTTGTGGAAATAGAATATTAGAGTTTCAGTGATTGCTGCAGATGGAAAAGTGCAAGGCTCGACCAAACATTTAAGATTGCTAATCTCGGATCCTAAACTTGCTCTAACTTCAATTACAGGATTCTGGAGCGAGAAAGAGAAGAGCAGGGATGACCTATTGATACATTTACAGTACATCTGCTATCTATCTTCTGCTCTCCATTTCTTTCTTTGCTGCCTCTCGCATTCTTGTTTCTCAAGAAGTAGAGAACAGATGCTGTAAACGGCCTTGATGGCTCCAGACCCAGCTTGTGTCCCCTGCCCAAAAGTTACCCAATAAGAGCAGTCGGCCACTCCCAGTCCAAGTCCCCAGCCAGTCCCCACAGCCAGCATTCTTTTGTGTGCGTCATTGTGCTGAGTGGCCCCAGGTGTTGTGCACAATTTTACATTTAGACCCCGTCGTGCTCCTTTTGCACTCTCTCTGCTCCCCCCCTTTCTTTTCCCTTCTTGTTGCTTGGATGAGTAAAGTGTTTATTCCCTTTAAGCTGGGAAATACCTTGTCAACCATCAATCTCAGCGCAGAACCCCAAAAATTCCTCCTAAAGCTCCAAGTTTCTACTCAACTGAGTGAACTGCTGACTTCTACTGTATGTCAATATTACTGTAGAGTGGCTGTGCATTGTATCACCAAGTGCTTGTTGTGCTCCTGAAAATGCTCATTATGAGAGCTCAAATTCAGCATTTCTGGTAACACGATGCTGGCTGTTCTTGCTGATGCAGCTTTCAAACAGCCATGGTTTAATTTTGCCAAATGCTGAAACTAAATGTTACTGGCCTACTGTATACAATGGCCAGAAGTCGTTGCCCCAGTGATGCAGCACGTTTGTGCAACTTTTCAGAGTAGTAAGATGATCTACAACATAGCCATAATGAGAATAATGTATGTATATACAATACAGTCAGCTAAATGAATGCAAGCAGTTTATCCTATTTGAGAGACTAGATTTCCTGGGAAAACACTTTTTTCTAGACTCAATATATGAGACGTCAATAACACATCGTCAGTAACTCCCAGCAAAGGTGACAACCTGTGGGAAACACTGATACTGTATCCAAAATTGAGTATGTGACACTGTGACAAAAACCATAGAACCAGAGAAGACATATGGGATTACAGTACAAATTAAATACACAGTAGAGGGTTCATATAGCTTTTCCAGGACACATCACATGTTTGGAAAAACCCACATTGTTACATAATATCAGAGGCCAAGTATAGAGTCACTGGCTGGTGAAGCGCCACTATAGGGTATGTCGTTTTTTTATACTTTCCAGGACACATACATATCAATACACACACACACACACACACACACACACACACACACACACACACACACGGGAATGCAGTCCATACACAGTGGATTCTTCCATGACCACAGCGACTGGGAAGTTACTGTTCCCATGGGGGCGGGGGGGCAAGGACCGCCAGATGATGCACAAGTCCAGTTCTAATACTCTTCGATCTTTCTCTAAGGAACTCTATTGGAACTGGGCCTCTGCATCAGCTTTCCTTTCTCCGTAGGCGGCCACTGATTAAAAAAAAATAAAAATAAATTACCATTAAAGAAATAATGGATTTCCACAGTCCTTCCACTTTCCACTTTCTCAGAACAAGGCAAAGCTCCTAAAATCTGCTTATTTGTGCAAACGCTCAAAAATTCACTAATTAAACTCAGTTTAGTGCTATATAAAATTGAATAAATAAACTGAATTGGACTAAAGATTGCATAGACCTTTCATAGTATTATTATTTTCTCTTCCTAAATAGTCTGTGACAAACAACAATAGAGAATGTCTCTTAAAAATCAAATTTTTTGAATTTATAGCATATCAAAAACAAGTTTTACAATCTTTTGTGCGATGTTTGATCTCTGCGACATGAACACAGGCACCCGACAATTTACAAGGGTTCTTATTCCACTTACATAACACAGAGGGATTATAACTTTTTTTTTTTTTTCCCTTTGCCTCAAAATGCTCCTCACACGTCTGACAGTGGGCTGAGCTGCATTTCAACTAGCGGTGTACTGTGGCGTATCTTTGAACAACCAAACAACTCAAGTGAAGTGCCTGCAGTCCTTTAAGCACTTTATCCTCAGAGCTTCATTGGGCAACAGACAGGCAAAAAAAAAAAAAAAAAAGTCAAAAAATGCAAATTAACTCTTCAACGCTTCTGTATGCCATTCAAAACCACAACAAGAAAAAGGCAGAGTACATTTAAAATGTTTTAGAATGCCAGACTCATAACTGCACTTTACAACAATGAGGAGGGAAAAAAAAGATGGGGGAAGTGATAGACAGAGAGTTACAGATATGTTCTTTTCTGAGGTTCCTTGCCGTCGTGTTGGGGATTCCATGTGTCTCATCATCTTGTTTAGAGTGCATTAGCAGCCAGTGACACAGCCTCCCTCCCTCCGCATCGTTCTAGTTTTCTTGTTGTCGAGGAGAGTGTCCTGAGGCAATAACAGCAGCCATCAGCACTCCTCCTCCTCCACCTCCTCCTCCTACACCTCCTCTTCATGCAGAGATACGCCAGGGCCTAATTTTCCATCAGCAAAGCATGAAATCAAGAGAGAATGCCACACAACAAGCACTCTTATGAGGGGACACTTTGCCAGTTCGCCCACCCGTATAAGCACACACACACACACACACACACACACACACAGACGCGTGCAGAGACACGTCCTAACTTCTGAATAAATTATGAAGTCAAGTGGATGCTAAGCTAAAGTGACAATCAGAGGCTTGTTGATGAGAGCACGAATGTGACTTTGGGAGATGGTTGTTACAAATTTCATTAAATTAGCTGCCGTTTGTTATTTTCAGACTTTGTTTTTCTTTGACACAAAGATGATGCAAAGTATTTTGATCATTTTAACTGGTTACGGTTTTCAATAATACTTGCTGTGAACGTGTTGCGAGACTGGGTCTTGTGATCGTGTGAAGAGGAGTGCGAGTACAGAACCTATCTATCCTCATCTAGTGGACTATATTTACTTTTAACAAGAGTAAAGTCTGTAGTATCAATAAATGGTGGAACAAAATGATAGTCACAAGTGTCCTCACTGCAGAGTGGCCTACCGTATACAATGTTTATTGTGTGGAATGAAGATTTATGTCCATGTATAACTGAACCGTGATCAGGAATGGCAACCAGGCCACGTCAGTCTATGGATACTGACATCAGAGCTTGACTGTCCACAGTTAATGCAAGGTTTTGTGACTGGGTGCATTAGGGCACAGGTGTGCCCACAGCCAGACCGACTAATTATCTGTCTGAACTGGACAAGAAAAACAAGATAATGACAGAAAAGCGGAAAAATAAGCTCCTTTGAGGAGGTCCTGGTGACTCAAGGGGGTCGAAAAACATGTAGCCGAGCAGAGACATATAGAGCATGTGTTATCAGAGACCAACTGCTAGGCTAAACCCGAACAGTACTGTATCTTAGTTTGCTATCAACTGAAAAATAAGGCAGCTAGTTATTAGGACAGTAACACTGAAAAACACTACAGAGAGAGGAAAACTCTTTCTCTGCTACGCACACAAACACAGAGAGAAGAAACAGATCTCACAGTGCTGACTGACAAAGATGCCCTGCAATATAGATGACGAGAACAAAGCTCCCCATAACAAACTCCAGTCATATTGAGACGATTTCCTTTTCAATAATGAATCGCCATCAGCATCAGGCGTCAATACTGCCTCTGTGTGTTGTGTGTGCCAGCATTTGTGTGTGTGTGTGTGTGTGTGTGTGTGTGTGCGAGTGGAGGGGAAAAGAAAAAAACATCTATCCTCAACGAGAACAAAACTTCTATATTTAATCTGCGCTGAGAACAAGCAGGCATGCAAAGTCAAAAACAAAACGGGGATGGCAAGCTGAGGCTTTCTGTGGCATGCAAATCACATCCGGACCAGCCAGCTGCTGTGAGCTTATCCCCCCACATCTTTGTGATTGACAGGATTTTTAAAATGTGTAGATTATAAATATTTATAATTGACTTAATATTGACTGTATTCTCTCTGTTTGGTTGAACTTGTATGGGGAAAAGGAGAAAAATAAGGCGCAAAAAAAAAAAAAGCTTTAATTTCTCAATACCACAATCCAGTTCATCTGTAGCTCCGTCTTCACATAAATTACCCTCCCTTTGCGCCCCATGGTGTGTGTGTGAATGTTCAGTAGCCTGTTTTCCTCACTGAGGATAATGAGCGTTACTTTGAATTTTCTGTAGTTGTCAGGCCTCCTTGAGAGTTTGGCTGTTCTCAGCGAGGTCAGCGTGCTCACTGTAAAGTCGTGTTCGCCTTATAAGAGGTGACAGTTGGAAACATGGACCGGATCTCCAGAAATTACACCAATAAAAAAAAAGCGCCACGAGCAAAGGCCCAATCATGGCTGGGACAGGAGCCCAGTCTGGAGAAAGGGCAAATATTTACAGTGGCTTAGTGGGGGCAGAGCTTGCCTGTTGTTGCACCCTCTTGTACCCAACTGACCCAAGCTACACCACTGAGCACTCCAGAATCAGCGCATTCAGTTGAATCAGTGCGAGTGGCTTCCTGTCCTCTTGTGTTGCTCTACAATCCGCACGCTATATTCCAGAGAGCACTGTACTTGCAATCTGAAGCTGTAGCTGCTCACCAGAGCTTCTTTATTCTACTTTGGTTTTGATGAGGAAGACCATTTCAGACTTTTCTGCTTGTTTTTGCTTAAGACTTCACTTGCTACTCTACCTATTTCACGAATGAAAGGTCGTGTTCTTTTGAAGATGACAGAGAAACAGCTGAAAATCAAGACGGCCCAAGGTGTCATCACGCAGTCCAGTTCCAGAAGAAAAGCTATGGTTGGGTGGAGGACAAGTGCAGGAAACACCGTGCCAGTGTAGAACTGGGATGGGCCCAACCTCTAAGAAATTGAAATAGCTTTTGGCCTTTGATTGAATTGCGCTATGTGAGCTCACTACACTGTATAAGCCCTCTCTGTGTCTCTGTCTGTCTAACTCTCTTTCAGCTCCACATCAAAAAGGCCATCTGCAGTAAAAAGGCCAGGCAACACACCATGCACTCCCATCTCATCCGCAAGTTTCCTCTGCCCAGCATCCAGACACTGCACTGCCCACTGTCTCATCAATTTTCCTCTTTGATTTAATCACCGAGTGAAACTAAAGTGGCATTACAAAGTTTTATTTTGCAACAGAGTAAGTTTTTCTTTTACAACTGAAACTCTGAAAACCAAAAACCCCAAGTTATGATCAAATATAACACATATTTAAAAAAAAAAAAAAAAACAAATACACAAGGATTTATTTTACAGACTCAATAATGCAAACTGCCTTCAATCCCACAGAGCATTAGGATTTAAAGTGAGCATGAAACACAAACCCTTCAAGCAGATTAAATTTCAAATCAAGCAGGCCATGTAAATGATGTGGTGACAGGGGGCCCAGTGCAATTAGCATGCCAGGCTAGTGTTAAAGCAATTAGGCAAAACAGACGGCTAGAGCACCAGGGCTAAGCACGGGAAGGGAGGAAGGACGAATATTTCCATATTGTTCTTCAGGACATGAGTGCATGTGTGAGTGTGCACAATGTGTCTGTACAGTTTGTTTGAGGTCGTTCGGCACTCAACTTGTTTGTGGATTTCTCAGAGGGAATCAGAGGTTAATGGGAACTAGACTTTGTTTACTGACAGCCTATCCAGCCATTTTGGAGAGCAATGGGAGGGGAAAAAAAAAAACCTAAATAACAAATGCTGCGTTCCGTGTAACAAAAAGAAAAAAAAAAGGGAAACAGAAAACACTGACTCTCATGTTGCTTAGGGGAATCACAAAAACATTTACTGGTAAACAAGCCCAGAGCGGAAAACTCTGGGAGCCACTTTGGGGAAAAAGCAGACACATTTGGGCAAATCTCTCAGGTGGAGCCATCAAAAGCAGTGTCGTCTTGTACACGGAGACGTGGCAGAGAGGACCACCTGGAGACGAGGGATGACATTCGTTTGAGCGTAAATTACTCAAACAAGCATGCCGGGGAAATGGCATTTAATACTTGATGATTCCCAGTGGGAAACAGTGGTGGATGCTTCTAATTCAAACAAGGAGTTATGATATACAAACACTACTGAAAAACAAACACGGCGTACGTTGCACCGCTAACTTGTGTATGATGAGACACAGGCCTTTTGGGATGCAAAGTGGGACAGCAACTCATCTCCGTCTTCAGCAACGTGGGAGGAATATCAGGATGGTGACGAGTAGGGTTGTAAAAACAGGATTTTACTACAATTAGCACCTTAATTGTTATGTTTTGTTCCAGTGCACAGCATCTTTCTCTGTTGTAAGCAACACTATACAATAATCTGATATTGGCCTCGGCCTTTACATTTGCTTCTTGCACAAACACAAGATCACACTTGGCGGGTATTTCAAGATTTAACATTAAGGTTCCAGTTTATTAGGTACCCCTGTGCAATCTACTGCAAGCCAATACAACAGCCCTGTAATAAATCTTGTATTTGTGAACCTAATCTTCAGTTTTTGTTGTCAGAGAGGCACTGAACTAACAATTTGGTCAGTTTTGAGAGAAAAATAGCAGTACTGTTGAAGTTAGTTGCATTATATCGAGAAGTGTTTCTAATATTCTGGGTCCTTCGTGTATGTAAAAGAGGGTAGAAAAAGTATACAGCATTTAAAAGAAAACAAATATGGCACAAGGTTAAGGACATGGAAAAGGATTTAAGTTAGTGTTATCTATCAACTGAGCTGAAACATGAAGTAGATGGTTAATGTATGTAAGAATTCAATGCAACATCAATGTGATTTATAATGCAGGCTTCTATGAGTCTTACACAGGGGGCATAAAAACAATGAAACCAAATATTTCCACTAATCTGAATCTTTTCGACAATCGTCTGTACACATAATGGAAAACAGGAAGGACACCGACGAGGTTAAAAAGGAAGAGCCACATGCACAAATATTTGCTGACTCTCTGATTTTTCCTCTGGTTTTTGGTGACAGTCAGTGTTTTTGTAGAAAAGCAGAAAAGAAATGCTTGTTTTTTGTACGTGGGTGTTTTCCTGTCACATTTTCCTGCCGTTGGTAAGTGAGTGTGTGACCTGAGAGAACAGCCAATGGAGAACACGAGCCAGGACATGTATATGTGTGTGTGCGTATGCCAGGGGTTGCTTAGATACCACTTCCCTACTGTGTATTGAGGTTAAACCTAATTACAGAAATAAATGTGTATCAAGGCAAGGTAAATAGCAAACTTCAACTCAGGAGAACTAAATGACCGCAGCATCAGTTTCCTTTAAAAGCACTCACCAACAAACACGTACGATATAAAAAAAACAAAAGGCAGAATTCTTTCTTTTCACATAAGCTCAAATGAGCTTGCGATGTTCTAATTTCTTACAGGATTTTAGAAAAAAAAATACACCCATGTAACCATAAAATGAGTTTAATCACAGCAGCAAGATCACACAAATTTGTAATATCCTACTTTTGCTATCACATACTGTGTTTTAACACTGCTACCAATGATTAATGTGCTCTAGAGAAACCTAGCTCCTGGTGTAACCCTTACAGAGAAATTTCCGTTTAAAACAGTCTTAATGTACACAACTCAATTAGCTGAAATTAAAGATTAAATGGAATTTCCAGAGACTGTACTAATTAGTTCCTGTTCCAGTCACCGCCATGAATGTATGCTGTGTAGTACAACCTATCAGACTATGTAGCGCCGTATGGTCGATGTGGCCTATGGGCTTTGTGAGAATTACTTTATGGAGAGAGTCCAAGCCAAGCAGGTAAAAGCAGTGTTTTGGTCGCAGCGTAGCAGCAGGCCTTATATACAACGAGGGAGTCACAAAGTACCTTTTTCTATGAGTTGAAAGTGTGTCGGGGGGGAAAAAAGGTTGAAAGAACACTCTACAAGAGAAAATTATCAGAAAATAAGGTCAAACCCAAATGGACAGAGAAACTCAAAAGACACTCAAACACAAAAACAGACAGCCAAAACTGAGCAACACAATGAAGTCTGGCTTGTAGCCAAGTGAAACAAATGACATGATGTAGCTGACTACTGTATCCTAGTAACACAAAGCCAAAAGACAGAAAAAAGAAACAACAATGGATGAATACAAATCATTCCCAGACTGGGTCATTTTTCCTCTACAACAGTAGAGATGATAGCGGTGAAGGATATTTTTCACACTACACAAAGAATGCTAACAAGTTCAATGCTATCTTATTAGCATGACGACAACTAAACAGTTAGCTAACTTGTTAGCATCAAACTGCAGTTATGAGTCATATAGCTCCAGAATAAACCTGTACACCTGAAAGACGGCTGGTTACGCAACAAACTGGCTGGCAGTACAGACGACAACCGGCCACAACAAACTCGTAAATCTTTCCAGAAGGGCCCTGAAGAACAACACCAGTTGATTTAATTGACAGCTACGCATTGACTCTGCTACCAAGACAAAGTTGCTGTGTTGTACTAATTGTGAAAGACAATTAAGCAACAGTGACTTACTTGTTGGAAGAGTTTTCACTTTACTCAGGCAACGCTGGTCAGAACAGGGCCATGATCAGGGGTTTTGTGTTGTATATCCATGGGCTTATAGAATAGGTAAAAAGCATGTATTCCTATGTATACCACACAATGGCTTACTCCTAAACAACTCCATTAGGTTTTCTTCTTTTTCTTTACAGCTCATATTTTGACTTGTCATAGCAGGAAAACCACAGGTGAAACCGGACATTAAGCCAAACCAGTGAGCCATCATGCAGCAATGCCAGCAGCCTGGAGCTGGAACACCTTAAATTAAATGCAGTCTTCGTTAATTATATCAATTACACCTGTGCTTTCCCTGCTATGACTTCCAAATGTGCCTTGAAAACTATCAAATGATTATCCAACGCAGAAATTTCAAAATAAAACTTCACAACAGAATGTCACAATATATAGTTACAAAACATAATCACTATTTTAAAAATAAGAACTATTAAGTAAATGGTAAATAACTAAATCTGACTTACGGTGTATGTAGTGTCCATATAGGCATCATTTTAGCCCCTCTGATGAAGGTCCTGTGCCAAAATATGTTGGGTAGCTGTCTTTCACATTTGTTTTTCTTGTCACTTAAGCTCCAAGTAAAGAAGTTACCCCCTCATGAGGCATGAAAGAAGCATATTTAAACCCTACTTAGCTTTCCCTCAACTATCTAACTACAAAATTGCAGCGTACTGAACACACAAATGTCCAAGGGCCTAACAACTCACTGCGACTACACATCTTTAGATTTATGTCTATTTACACATGTAACAAGTCATTGCAGTGGATAACATTGTGCAATTTGTCAGCCCAACTGGACATAGAAGTTTAAAACTCTATTTATGGGCAACAGTATTGTGTTGATAAGTACACTGACGTTCAGTTGGTCTTTGAGCCGGAGAGTCCCATATGAGTATATATACCATGGGGATGGAAAACTGCATAGTTGAGTGTAAACCGATGATCCACTGAAAGCTTGTTAGGATTATGTTGTGGCTTCCATGACTTCCATTTAAAGAGGAGTTTCTGTATGTGGAGGCACGGTATGGTCCCACAGTGGAAGCAGAGCAACCTCAACCATCACAATATGCACTGGTTATTCAATTCTAACAGGATAAGTACGTTATCCACTTCAAACAAGCAAAAACAAAGCAATATATACACTCCAAAGGGAGACTGGCAAGACTGGCACAATTTGTGAAACAAAGTTTAGTCAAATTATACAAGAATCAATCTCAGGTAAAGTCAGGAAGGGGAAGAGAGAGGATGTTTGCTTTCACCTGTCACATGCAGCCGTTTCCTAATTTCCAGACTATCATGAACAAGGCTCAGACTTAGAAACAAAGGGCCCCGCTAACAAAGCTTCCCACGGAGAATTGGCTGCGGCCTTGGTTGCTATTTACATACAGATGCATTGGTGAGAATTTGCATAATGTTTTTTGTAGCTGGGTGCTCAGGGGAGCAGCATTGTAACATATTGGTGCCTAATGAACTCTGAAAAAAATTGATTTTCCACAGAGTAAATTAAGAAATGCATTATAGCTGTTAAAGCAATCTTGGGGGAAATCGGAGCCTTCCTCTGCTAAACTACGCTTGATAAGTAATAAATTACATGTTACACTTATTTGCTTTAATTCATGCTAATTTTTCCCAATTAATGTATCACTGTAGTTCTGAGGGCAGCCACTGGAGATTTAATTATTTATTGGATTTTGGTGTGTATGTGCTTGTGTTGCATTGTTGGCAAACGATGTGTGTATGCATATTGTAAAGGACTGTTTGTGGATATTATGTCGTAGGAACTGTATTTGTATTTCTGCTATAACTGTTAGTGTTTGTATGTGTGTGTGAGCGTCTATCAGCAACAGAGTGAAACCCCACGTCTGCCGGGACTTCCTGACAGAGGCCTGATTGTCTGTGGCTGCAGACTCGAGGCTCTCTCTCTCTCTCTCTTTCTGACTCCCACACAAACACACACACACACACACACACACACTCGGACTAGTTTTGGCTGCCTTCCTCCCCTTCCTTCCTTCCCCTCCCTTCCCTTGCTAGCTCGCAGGGTGAGTCATTGTTTACAGGCCTTTCACTCTGCTGTCCTATCACCCTGCTCCTGACGCTACTTTTCCATTCAATCAGAGCCCCTGCATGTGGTGACATGACAGCAGGCCTGGCCTTGCGTTTTCCTCCCTGAGACGACTCCTGGGCCGACTGCCTCTGTCCACATGATAATCTGACTGCAGCTGGCTGTAGCGTTTCACCACTTATCCTGACAGTTTACTTTTTAGCCTATGCTTTAGGCTGATTGACTTCTAATGCACATGCGTGCCAGCAGGTAGGTTTCAGATTCAGTGTGTTGCTCAGATTCAGGGTTGCCTGGGATTAAACCTGTGACCATCCACATCCCCACTAGCCACTAAGCTAATCTAATAATCAAAAAACACAACAGAAATATGATATGTAGCTATGGAGTAAGTGGAAAAAGTTGCATTTAGGGAAGTAAACTGTGACACTTTGCCCTTATCTGAATATCAACTGCCATTTGATTTAAGTAAAAACACACATATGTATAAACACACACCTTATTGGCCTTATTCCCGAATGGAATCTCAGGCCCGCTGCTGAATGTTCCTATGCGAAGGTTTGGCGAAGCAGCTGGAAATATTTACTGTTGAATTAGCCTTTTGTTTCAGCAAGCTGTAGCAGAGAATAGCCCTCTCTGTTTCCCTCCTCATAACCTGCCACTGAACACATTTCTCCTGTAATAGCAATTCACGGAACTGCTGATATAAAGTTCAACCCGAGAACTTGATACAACTATGTGCAATCAGAAACTGTATGCAAATTCAAGTTTTACTGAGGAGATATGCAAGCATACCTGGGAAAAAAAAAAAAACACACAAACGCAAACATGGACGACACGATGGCCTAGTTAGCTATCAGCCTGCTGTCAAACGTAATAGGAATTAGAAGGAGTTAACGTTACTTTGTTTCTCTCCCCTTCAAGTACTCCCTCTACCCCTGCACTCACTTCTGAGGCATCCACTAAGTATCCACCCTCATCACGCCAATATTAAAAAGCTTAGCTGACGATGGTTTTTCAAGTAAATTAGAGAAAACAAAATCTCTCAGATTAGTCAATTAAGTGGCACATTAGCCCGAGACTTAATTAAAAGATAGCGGGGCATACAGTCTTTAAGGATATTGAGAGGCGACGGGAGTGTTTAAACAGCAGATTGAACAAATGGCACTTATTAAAAACTTGACTGTGAGTCACTTGACACCTCACATATCCCCTGCACCTTGAGCTACATAAACAGAGTGTCAGCTCCCTGGGTTCCTGCTATGCAAATCTCGGGGATGAGGCGAAGAGAGGAAGTGCACTTGTCATACAGCATCCCCGCCTGGAACGTCAAGATGCCCTCCTACAATCAGCGGCTTAGCAACCACAGCAACCGGAGTGGAAACACAACTATTACTATCTCACACTTTTCTTCCCAACCACACCACTTCTGGAGAGCGATTATCAATGTTTTTGAAGGCAAAAGGGAAATTAAACTTGCCAAAAAAAATACATTTAAGTCGGGGTTAAGATCTTGTGCTTTAACACAGAAAGTGTGTTAGTAGGTTTGGTCGGCAAAGAAAATGTCTTCTCACGAACACAAACCCCTTCTGAGATAATGTGTGTGTGCATGCTTAGTGTCAACCTCTCTGTGAAAGGCATCCTTAATTAAACCTTTTGTTCTTCCAAAATGACAAAAAAAGCAGAGCCTAGGCGAGCAAAAGGCAGTTATTGTGTCAGAGTGCTGAGACTGAAGAGCAAGGTACACTAAAACATCACAGTTCACTGCTCCTGTTGCCATCTCAGCGTCACTTTCTACCCGGAACAATGCGACAGCTGACAGCCCGCACCCAAGAATTATCACGCTAAACTGAATTATTTCTGCCACGTGTTAATTTATTAACAACCTGTGCATGCTCTAATGTAGCCTGCATTTGCATATACATTTTTAACCTGCGAGCTCAATCGTCTTGAATATTCTTTCGGGGGGCTGAGAATATTTCAAACTGCCTTTTGTTGCACCACGTTTGAATTTTCGAGACTGGGGTGGGAAAAAACCACGGAAGAAAGACACATAAATCTCACACATGTCCGCAGGGCACATATTCTTTAAGGGCAGATATCTGCACTTCATCACCTTGCAACATATGAGATGTGGCATCTCCGATCTGAAGCCCCCTCCTCCTCCTCCTCCTCACTTGTTCTGCGCCTTGCTCCCTCTCTCGCTCTCTCTCTCTGTCTCAAAGAGGCACCTATGACTGCTTTCAGATGGCTTCAAATACTGCGAGCTGGCTTGTTTAGCTGCCTCCCCAGGACTTTTCTGTTAAAGAAGAGCAAACATACAGTATTAATAAGTGCCAATGAACTATTCATATTTGGCTTCAATTCACTAGATGGAATATGTAACTGTGAATACTCCCAGATACGTCTCATGAACACTCAAATCCGTAAACCTGTTTGTGTAAATGATATTATGCACACAGTACAAAAGAAACACAGTAAAACAGATTAGATATTTATTTACAGAACAGCCATGTGCTAACAAAGTATCCAGTTATATTACAGTATGCTGACAGACAACGAAGATTAAGAAAAGTTATCTGTAGAATAATTAAATAAAATAAGACCTTAACAACCACTTTCACCTACCCAGGATGCTCCATTAAACTTGCTAAGAATATGACATTTCCCACCCAGATAACCCACTCCTACCACTACAGTAAAAGTTGTCTTAAAAGTATATAATTGTATGCAACTCCGATCATTTATGTTCATGTTCATATCTGTGCCAAAGCAGATTTTTTGTTAAGATATTTATTTGTTAAGAAAACCATTAAAACCTATTGGATCAGTACACCCTAACACCTAAACTTTGTCTCTAACTGTGAAAATGCCCATTAAAAAATATTCAGGAACTTCTTTCTTGGGCTGTGTATTGGCAAGAATCTGTCAATACAATACATATCACGAAACAGGGGTTATGATTTAATAAATGACAATATGTTGCAATACCGTAAGCAAGGCCAGATATTGCAGTTTTTTTTATTTAATTTTAGGAAAACTGCCATTGTATAAATAAGACACTACCATATGCATACAATCTGAGTAAAAACCAAGTTTACTTTGGGGCACCCCGTTAGCTCTCAGGGTAGAACTTGCACCCGATGCACTAAGGTTGAAATCCTTACCCGGTGGTCCAGGTTTGAGTCCAACCTGTGGCCCTTTGCTGCATGTTTAGGTTTAAACACAAAAAATGTATTAAGTGAGAATCAATACAACAGAACAAAACCAAGTATCTGGACAATACCTGGAAGTAAGTTATAGTACAAAGTATGTTTTATTTTTTTGTTATATACCAACCACTTAAAGCTTAGTCAAAAAGCAAAAATAAATCTACACTTATATGTGGTAATGGTATGCATAAAACAGTGCTACATTTACCCTGACAATGAACCGCCTGTATTACACACATGTTAATTTGCACTTCATGAAGTTCTCTCCCGGATGAGGAATGCGAGCAGGTGTTGCCGACGCACACCTGTAAACTTTCCCCACGTATGGAATTCCCTGCGGCATGTGTACAAAAATCACCCTGCCAATGCCTAGTTACCTTTCTTTTAATCTGCGCCGCGCACCACTCATCATCACAAACAAACTGTCACCACGGCAGTTTTGTTGCTGAACGGTGTGTAAACAAAGATGCAACCAGAGACGTGTTTATTTGTAGCAGATGAAACAATTAAGGACGCCTGACAGGCAAATAAAACACATCGAGGCAAAGCATCTGCTAGTATGATGTGGGGATGGGGGGGGTTATCACTGCCGTATTGTTGTTGTTTGTGGTGGAGATTGTAGAGACAAGCCTAATAACCCAAGACAAACTATATAGCGGGAAAACAATGTACCAGATCTGAAAAACAATTAACTCTGTTTATCTGTTAAAGGTAAAGGAGAAAACAACGGCGTTCCTGGGGAGATTATGGTAAAAATACTCATGTCTGTTTGATCTTGTGTTTTTCCCTGTTGTTACAAAGCATGTTAGAGCCAGTCTATTTGTGTGCGTGCGTGTATGTGTGTGTGCGAGGGGCTTTGCCTGTCACTCATGTTAACTCAATGTGAAGAGGCTGCTCCAAGCGGAAAGTTGAGTCCTATATATTTGCCACAATGGCTGGTGTTATTAAGACCTTGATCCGTGTTTTCTTTCTGCATGGAGGGAGGTAAGCTACTAGATGCTCTCTCTCTCTCTCTCTCTCTCTCTCTCTCTCTCTCTCTCCTCTGTGTGGCTGGGTGGGGTGGATTGGTTGAGTTGGGTTAAGAGGAGACAGACACACACACACACACACAAACACACATCTCGGGGCTCTGTAAACATCCCTGTTTCAAACCACCGTGAGGGAAAGTTTGCCGTTTGTGCTCGTGTTTATGCTCAATTTGAAGCAATTTTTTTGGGTGGAAGCTGTGAAAAATAAATACGGGTTGATGTACAAAAAGGTCACAGTTGATCTGAAAAGTACATAAACAACCCAATATATGAAAAAGAGAGTATCATGCGACCTTCTCTGCCAGTAGTAGTAGAAAATCCAAGAAAATTCCAAAAGTAAACTACTGATAGAAAGCCAAATTGCAAAAAGACATCTTTATTTCAAATGCAAATATTCTAGCATGTCTCAAAATAGGACATTTGGGTGTGTTTTGGTAAATCAAGCAGCTGATTTGATCATAAACGCACCCGGCTCTGTATGTGGTTGTAAATGCTCAGATAAACTACAACAAAACAAGCACGCCTTCCAAACAACCTGCCAATCACCCGCAAGATCCAGATGACTGGAGGCCACTGGAGTCCACGTTCATTTAAGTGATGTTAAGAACAAACAATCAAAAGTGCTGCTCGGGAGACCGCAACACGTCCACATCAGCAAATGACATGTAACAATGGTGACATCTAATTTATAGCTCAAGGAGCGTGTACAAGCAAATAAACAGGCATCCCTGGTCCAAACGTCCCTCTCAATTTGCCTCTCCCACGGTCCACTGCCTTGCAGACGGAGGGGCGGAAGCAAAATAGAAAAAAGTTGAAAGTGTGCAACTTTAAAGCTGATGTCTTACTTACAGGTCCAAGACCCCTGCTTCAGTTAGAAAACCTGTGCAGGCATCCGTAAACCCTCCCTGAACACAACAAGCACACAAACAAAAAAATATTCCACTCGCACGCACAGTTTAAGGTATCATCTGATCTAAAGAGGGGGGGGAGAGAAGGAGGGGATGTTTTCAGCACTGTCAAGGAAGAAAGGAAATGATTTTAAAACATCTCGGCAACTCTTCTCTCCTTTCATTCTTCTCCGTTTCTCGTGTTCTCTCAGGCAGATGTTGTCGGCGCAGACTTCACGGGGGGGGGGGCAGAAACTTTGAACCTCACCGTGCCCCATCCAGGAGGTTCTCAAGCTCCAGTCTCGTGATCTTGCTAACCGCCGCGTTATCTTTGCATCGCCGTGGCGATGCCTCCAGGTAACAAGGAGATTAGAAGCAGTCAGAGGCCCATGTACCACAGCAAAGCTTAAGCAAAAGGGGGTCTTTAAATATTTAAGGTGTGAGTACGATCACACATTGTTACTCTAAGAAGAGAGGGGAACAAAGAATACAAATCTGTCTCTTGGAAATCATTTACATTTCATCGCCGAGACTCTGTTCTGAGACAATTTCTGAGTGTTCAATTTGAGTTTTGTTGTTTTAAAAAGTATACAAAATTGAACACGTGTGGCACTTCCTGCTGACAAAAAGATTTCATTTCTCATCAACATTCTGTCACTGCTAATGCAATTTTTATGCACTTTCCATGTTGGCAACCACATCAATAATTTGTGCGACGGAAATAATAAGCAAACAAACAACACGTGGTGTAAGAAGGCAGGCTTCTTCGGCCTCTTGTCAAAGTCAATTAGACTCCTCAGGTAATGACCCTATTTGCATTGTAAACCAGGGCCTTGTGTGAGAGGGCTAATGGGGCCACTACCTGAGGAGATTAATTGAAAGTGACATTACTTGAACTCTCTTCTCTTTTTTTTTCCTTTCTTGCAAAGCCCTCTGAAAGATCGTCTCATCTTATTTTAATGTCATTCCACAAGTCTAAACAGCGAGGTCGAGTCTTTTCAAACTTTGACACGAGTGAGGAGGAGGGAAAGAAACAAGGTCATTGTGGTGCGTTAGGAGAGTGTGATTTTTCCTCAAAAGAAAAAAGCTGCATAATTTTAGGATTTACAAATATAATTGCAAAAGAATGCACTACAAAAGATCAGAGCCAACATGTTACGTGGGCTGTATTTTAGCAATTTAGCAACAAACTTCTGGATTAACTGATGTACTGCCTGACAATCACAAACTGCATTATGTTTACAACCCATTAGGACATGTGCCATGATGCAACAATGCACATCATTTTCCTGATGTGCTCGGGATTCACAAATTGTACACAGATGCTGACAGTTATTGTATCTGCATCATTATCTTTAATGACTCACAACACAATATCATAAATACATCAGAATGAATCACATCCACGCTAACAGCCAGGTAATGACGGCTATTATGGATCCTATGGATTGACAAGAGGACTTGGGGAGAAAAGCATGTGCGAGTTATGTTTTCTGCCGTTTGACAAAAAGAAGCATTGATGTTCCATCTGGGAAAAAAAAACAGATGGTGAATAAAGAGAAGTGTCACACATTACCGCTACCCCCTCTTGTCCTGTCTAATTAGTCATATTATACGTAATTAAAATATAGTTCTAATCTTTTAAGTATACAACTCTCAGGTCTACTTCCAATATGGAAATAAAGGAAACAAAACACCATTAATGTACCCATCTGCTTTTTTTTTTCTTCATATGAAGCAACAGCAAAAGCAGTAATTTGTTCTTGTGGCCGAGGGCAGGAGACTTTCATTTTCAGAGTTTTATCCCACCCAATTGAGCAGAAAGAAGGGATGGATGGATGAATACACGGCTAGTCAGAGGAGGTGGCCACCGCCACACTCCTAATTTATTTAATATTGTAAGAGAAATGACCTTGAGATCAGGGAAGTGCTGAATTCCTCCCCAGACGGCAAACAGAAACAATGGAGCCGTCCTAATTGTGACATTACAATCCGGCGCACAGTGAGCGATCAGAGGGGGATTGATTAGAGGAGTGGAAAGGTGGACGACTTTGTGAAAAGGTCATTGCACACTATACCTGGAGTTTTTAATATTTTCAACCCTCCGCCTCCTCTGTGAACGTGGAATAAAGTGAAAGAAAGAGAGAAAAAGTACAACTCCTGTGTGATTACAGACTTTCTGGACTGATATTTTCCCCAACGCATTAGTGAAAGAAGATGGTAATTTCCTGGGGCCAGGGTGTATCCAGGCAGAAAATGATAAAAGGAAATAAAGATAGAATGGAAGAAGGGATGGGGGGGGTTCTTCCACTCTGCTCTTCCAGCAGGGGTGCTGACGTGGAGGTTAATTGAGGGGTTAACAGGGGGTGGTGTCGGCTGAAGGTCAGACTGCTGTTCCAGCCAGCAGGAGGTCCCTGCTCCCTGATGACCTCATTGAGTGTTGTTGGCCATGTTTCCATGTTAGCGCTAACGCTGCTGCCAGGTGAGCACCCTCTCTAATAGAGAAAGGACAAGAGGAGGGCTGTGGCAGAGTTGTGAAGGGGCAGAGGGGAGAGGTTACAGATGGGCCATCGTGAAACTCATACTTTCTGATGCACAGCTGCTCCATCCACAAGAGAAAAAACAAGAAAATACAACCCAGCGAAGTCATGCTGACATCTGAAATTATATTATTCAAGATCGCAAAGACTGCAACCAGTTGAGGCAATAATAATGCAAGTTGAGCAATGCCAAGCAAGACTTGGGACTGGAATAATACAAAGGAAACAGTTTATGAACCAGAAAACCAGCAGAAGAACTATGTTTTACAAGACAAATGACACAAGTGGAGGGGAATGGCAACAACTCCTGTCCCCGAACTACATTACATTATAAATTTAATTTAATATCAGGGCTGCAACTAGCAATTATTTTCATTATCGACCAATCTGCTGAAGATTTTCTTGATTAATCAATTTACCATTTAGTCTATAAACCATCAGAAAATAGTGAGAAATGGCCATTATAATTTCTCACAGCCCAAACAGAGGTGCTGAAATGTCTTGTTTTATTGGCTCAACAGTCCAAAGCCCAAAGATATTCAGTTTATTATCAGATGCAACAAAGAGCAAGATGTCCTCAAATTTAAGAAGCTGGAAAAGCAAATGTAAATGACAAAATCTATTCTCTAATTATCAAAGTACCTGAATTTTCTGTCAATCGTTTAATTGATTAACCACCTTGTTGTTGGAGCTCTATTGGATATAGTTCATAGAACATTTCAAGATGTTACCGTAAACTCCCTACTGTCCATTAAATGCGAACTCTTTGAACCTCAGAGATTGAAAGCACACAACGGCTGTAAATCGGTTTAGACAGTGAGTGGACTGAGTATGCATGCAAGCATCAGTAACAGTGGGGGAGGAAAAACAGTGTCTATTGAAGGAGTTCTTAAAGAGTCCGAAATACAGAATGAAAATTACACCATGTATGTCAAGATCCACAAGACTCCATATTCAAATAGAAGAGAGGGCTTGTTGGTCACACTTTGCCCTTCGGCATTCCCACAGTTTGCTAGTGTAAGAACTGGAACATGATGAAGAAATGATGGACATAAAATATATTGTTTAAAAAATGTTTGCAAAACAACAATCATACATTTCTTTGGTAATGTTTTATTTTTTAAAAACGGTTCTCTTTGAGATTGAAGATAAAGTACAAAACTAATAAAATGAGCTGTGAACTCCAATTTGACAAATGATGCATTGAGATGAAAATGATAAGGATCAAGTGTAAGGCACAGAATAAAAAAAAAAGACATACATCTGTATAATATAAGAGGACAACTACTGTAGCTACATGTATATACGTTTTCTTTTTAGATGAATTCTTCACATTATCTATATAGTGTTTCCTTGACACTCTTTAGCCTGTAACAAACTTGTGGCGTGAGTTAATCATAAAAATGAAAATGAGGTTTACTTTCTGCACATTATCTGCTGCAGAGGTGCCTATCCAGCCTCCTTTAACACAATAACAGTGCACCATTAAGATGAGCTGTACATGACAGCACATTATCTTTGTTGGCGTTAGGAAGGGACACTTTTTGTTACCATTTAGCAAGCAGTGCTAATGAGGGCCAGCATTAAGTATCATCACTTAAACAACATCAAAGCGGATCTCCAAGACAAGAAAATGACTCCATTGGTGATTCACCACAAACTCATCTCGAGATACACAGAATTAAGGAACAGAGGGGGAAAAAAGGAGAAGAAAACTGCCTTTACCCTGCATTAGTTTACCATTTCAACATGACAGTTCATGATTCCTTTTTTGTATTTTGAGTCACTGGGCTTGATACCCGAAAGCCGCTTATATGGCAACCAGGGTCACCATTTTTTAATTCCTTATCACGCCCCTCATGAACAGAGTGCAGTTCAACAAGTCACACTTACACAGTATGTACTGTACGTAATATAGCATCACAGAAAAGACTTGTACCGTATGCAGCTGACAAAGCCTAATCGTTGATGGTTAACATTAGAGGAGGACTCTCATAGAAATAAAGACATAAGCTGTACACATTGTTTATCTTAACATTGCAGAAAACTGTACAGTGAGCTGGTCAAAACCTTTTTTTGGAGTATTAAAAAATCTGCACTGTATTTCCAGTAAAACCCACGGCTTTGAATGCTGCCCAATCAGAGATGAGATTCTTTGGTACATGTTTTTATAGACTTTCCAGCACTTACAAAGATTTCGCAAACAATCATGAGCTTATCAGCTATTTTGTGCAGGTTTTCTGTAATAATAGGCCACTTTGATTAAAAAATATAAAAGTAAAAACATCTCTAAAACAAGCACATTCTCTACTCTTTGATTTTGGTAAGTAGCAGATGTGATGTCCTGATTCACCTTTGATATTTCACCAGGTCCAACTGTTTTACAGTTCTACAGTAGATATGTGTAAATGATAAGTCTGTGTTGCAAAACTACAGTATGCAACTAAGAATGTGTCACATAATACATTTTACAGTGTTGTACAGTACAAAGACTGCAACTTCAGTTTTTGAGCATAAAAAAAACACATGTATTGAAAATAAAAAATTTGGTGAATGTAATGTTTTTTTGATTTTCATTTTCATCAAAAGTGTTTAGTGTATGGTCATGAAAATGACTAAAAAGATGCAAGATACAATTCGACAGCATTCCTGATGTAACAATAAAATCTTTAAGGCAGTCTGTGATAATACTTCTTATGCAAAAGGATAGAATACTTACTATACACTGAAGATTTAACTGACATGTTCATATATCTGGAGTTACTTCTAGCCCCTGCTGAGCTGGTTTTGATGGAGAAGCCCAGTGTCAAAATACATCTTTCAAAGCATGCTTTACTCAGCCAAACCATACTACTACTACTACACACACACACACACACACACACACACACAGTCATCACAATCCACAAACACATATGTCGACCCTCACACAAGCGCACACACAAACACATATGTTCCCTCTGTCTGTTGCTGAATTCAAAGTGACAGCAGCAGCAATTTCCTTCCATTCTTCCATCCAGGGTCCAGTTATCCCCCCGCAGAGACACCCTGCTCTACACCCACGCAGGCCTCCCTATGTGGGGAAGCAGATGCCGCAGCACTCCATACAGATTTCCAGGCAATCTGAGGATTCGCAGCAGGCATCCATGATGCCACAGTCCATGTCACAGGGGCAGTTGCAGTCGTCGCCCAGGTCGTCGGTGCAGCAGCAGCAGCAGCAAGCCTCTGATGTGCATGCGCCGCACGAGGCCTGTGCCACCACCATGTTGCAAAGTGTCAGGAACTCACAGAACAGGCAGGCCAAGATGCAGTGGACACAGCAGTCTGGGTGAAACCGCCAAAACCAGCCAGAGTGATGAGTTGTAAAGTAAAATAAACATGTGAAAAAAATCAATCAATAAAAAAGAACAGAAACACAAACATGAAACACGCAAATATTTTGAATAAAGATATGTAATGTCTGTAATAGACTGACAAGTATAAATACTGTAAATCCTTAAGTTTTTACCTAAATTAGTGCCTATTAATGAAAACAGCGTGGAGCAGAGTGAGTGAGAAAGGACGTGCATGCTTGGTAGGCTGACAGGTAGAACAAAGCAGGTATGTGGTAAAGGGCAAGGGCTAACCAGGCAGGGGGGCTAAAAGGAAATAAGAGAAATTCAAAGAAATGAATTCCTCTCCTGCAGTTTTGATTAACGGACTGTTAAATAATTGTGGCATTATCATGCAAACTGCCCGGTTGATCACACAAAGATGATTAGCAAAGTCCAAGAGTCTCTCCCGGTAAATAGGTGGATTAATGCTGGCAACGCTCACACCTCTGATTAACATTTAACCTCTTCACAGACCCCCTTTAAATAGCTGGTGGCATGTTTCAGCTTGTTGTTTCACAGCAATAAAGAGTTCCCCTTTAAATTACCAATATACCCATTAACCATCACAAAACTGCTTCTGAATGGCTGAATTAGTTGCATTAAAACGCTTCCGTGTTGAATAGGTAATGAAAGGACAAATTTTTACTTAGGGAACTTTCATTGACACGGTATGTTAGCAAAGCCATGCACAGTAAGAGCAAAATGCAGTTTTCTTCCCAAATTCTTTTGACTCCAAAAAGAAATGTAATAACATGAAACTCAAGCTTTATATAGATCGGTGTTATAAACAGAAATGTAATCAAATCAAAGACCTTAATTTACCTGTTCTTATTTGGAAAAAAAACTTTTACTTGACCTAAACATATCTCTATAACTTTGTAAAAGCTGAAATTATAAATAGCTTAATTTGGAATAAGACTCTGTAAGTGCAACGTAAGATACAATAAAGTGAGAAAAAATTGATTAAAAGATACATTAAAAACAAAACAGAGATTGTTTATGCATAGCCCACAGATACACTGCACCACTAATAAGAGATAAATGTACACAATTTATGTTGTCATCAATCATGCGGCTCCACACCAGAACTTCTGTAGTTGTCTAAGGCACTAAATCATACTAAATATCAGTCGGTAAGTGCGCCTGGCATACACGCCTTGCAGCTGTCTCCTGTTTGAACCAAGGCCAGCGCAGCGCCACTGCTTTGGAGTGTTAAAAAGACATGATGTGGATGTATGCAGAAAAATAGCATTACAAACAGGGCACATTTGCATAACTTTCATCAGCCCATCTTGAGCTGTCAGAAGGGGCTGTTACTGATTGGGTTAGAGGGAGAGGGAAAGCGAAAGGAGGAGAGTGTGGAGGACAGCATGGGAAAGCAAGCTGTGGACCGCTGGATGCTCATGTTTGATTAATCAAAGTAGAGGGGAATTTTTTTTTTTCTTCCTATTTTTGCAGTGCTCAGGGCTGCAGAGCTGACCAGAAGCACTAGCTGACTGTGATACAAACAAGATAGAGAAGGGAACATGAAACGAGCAAGCGTGTGCGTACGTGTGTGTCTGTGAGGGTGCCTGAAGTTTGAATGCATCTTATTATCCTTATCTAAGGCCATAACACTGGCAGTGATGGAAGATGCATGAGAATAAATCCTTCACTACTGACAACACCTGATGTGGACATGCAGTAAATTGCTGTTGGGAAGATTGTGGATTTGTTTGAATGTTACCACTGTATGTGTACCGCCATCTGAGAGCGACAAAATGCAAATAAGAACAATAAATGCTGCCCTGGCCACAGCTCCATGCACAAATGCTCCAAGTTCAGTCTAACAAACTTTGAAGGCCCCAGAGGGTATAGCCATGCCAGCGTTCAGAATGTAACAGAAGACTGTGAATACGGTATAAACACAGTACATAGGCATTAAGCAGCGGCCGGCCATCTCAGCTATTCACTTGGATGTATAATTCAACACCAGCGATTAGTCTGGATCTTAGAGCCAGCAAGGAGGAGGGAAATGAGGGAAGGGGGGGGTCGTATACCGTACACAAGAGAGCTGGACGCAAGGCACATCTCCATGAAAACAGAGAGAGACAGACAGAAAAGCAGACAGAGACACAGAGTGAAACCAACCAACAGACAGACAGAACAGCACACACTGACACTGCTCCTGTTTAATGTCAGTGAGCGGCGATGAAGCCCAGAGTTTGCAGGGCCAAAAAACAGCGTCCGGCGCCTCTAAGGAAATAGTTTGAGACATCTGGAAAGCTAACATCAAAAAAAAGGGAGCGGCATGACACAAAACAAGCTGGATGGGCCTCAGAGCGGCAAGCTGTTGCAAAACATTCAAACTCACAAAGAGGGAGAGAGAGGGCAAGATGGCTAGACAGACAGAGATAAAGAGAGAGAGATTGATCAGAAAAGGCCTTGGTGGCCATGGGAATGCACACATGGGTAAAGAGGGTAAGGGATGTGGGCTGGATGGAGGTCCAACACATGCACTTTAAAGCAGGCCTGTTGATAATGCATGAAAAAAAGTCACAGCTAGAGGACTAAAGCTTACACAACACACACGCACACACACACACACACACACACACACACACACACACACACACACACACACACACACACACACACACACACACACACACACACACACACACACACACCAAGGTTTATACAAGGCTTGCGGTCTTGGCCCTAAATCTCTAAATGAGGCTAAAGCAGCTTGGAGGCCTTAACTGATTACACACAATTAACAAAAAACACAAACTGGATGACAAGAGTTCAGACAACCCACCCCGCTGAACAAAAGCAGTGTGGTAAATGAATCTTCAGAAGCCGCAGTGTTATCACAGATTGGCTACGGTGCCAACGGCATGTGCCAAGAAACACAGGGAGCAGCGGTATCCCCAGAGCTAGCTCCTGCTAGCTTACGCCTTTTATTTCCTGTGTTCAGGGGGCTGTTTAGGAGGCTAATTTCACAGGCAAACAGATTATGTTAATCCGTGTAAACATTCAAACAGCACAGCTTGGCTGTTTTCCGGGGGGAAATAAACAGTTGAGAGCGAACATATTGATTCTGAGAGCTCTCGCGTCTGCAAATAAGCAACACAAAAGCCATAATGAGACTTGTTGAGCTGCTGTTGTTTTGTTTTTTTGACTTGTTTTTTTTTCACACCCTCTCTCTTCTGTTCTTCACCAATTAAGACACTGAAAACATGATGTGTCTGGAATATCTCCAGTGGATTCATCTCACCTTTACTCGCGAGGTCTTGTGGGTGCCTTCTTGTTTTGTTCAGCCTGCAACTCTATCTCATGCATATTTCAAGTAAAGCATCATCAAATAAAGATCTGACTGCCCACTTTTCTCCTTCATTTAAACTTATATCTCAACCTGAGCATTGTGAATCTTTTAATAACACATAACATCACATCTTCTTTTCCATCTTCACCTTGGAGTAAAAGCCCACGTAAAAAGGCCTTGAGTTGGATGAATGGGCAGGAATCTCCCCTCAGTTTTAAAGAAACATGCCTTAACCCCTCGTATTGTCCATTGTGCAGAACACAGAGAGAACACACGCATGTCCACAAACACACGCGCAGCCACGGAGTGCAGTAGTTGGAGGAGGGATGCGGCGGGGCCCTGTTAATGAGGGCCAGGGTGGTGCTGACGGGATGTAGGGAGAGCCAGAAAGGGCCCAGAGAGGTGTGAGGGGCCGTGAGGGGCCCGAAGAAGGCTGGTTGCGACTTTTAATAGGCACCCTGTGCTCTCAGGCCTCGTTAGACGGTCACACCTATCTCCCCAATGGAAAAGGACCAGCCGACCGCCTTCATTACTGGACTCACCTCGGCCTTGCACCTGACAAAGTGATGGCTTCCCTGCATGGCAAACGGATTCTCTGACTTGTTGTTAAAGAAAATAAAAGCCACAGGGGCAGGATAAGATGTCATTTGCTTGACGGGGGTGATAAATATGAGAGGTCATGCACTCCCATCATTAAAAGGTGAGAGAAGGTAAGAATTTATTATCAATATCTTATAAGGTATTATTTCAGCAGTGCCTCCTAAGAATAGCCCCTTTAACATAGAAATCACTTTGATGGTGTTTTTGCCTTTTTCCCCGAACCCGAAGTCAGACATGATATTTATATTTTCCAACATAATACAGCTGCATAGTACAGAGTTGTTGTTGTTCATTTGTTCATTTCATAACTGGTTGTTGCATTTCTGTATTTTCATTTTTGATCTATTACTTAACATATTGACTTTTTTAACTACTTATATCTACAAGTTTCTGTGTTTTTATGACATGGTATAATGACCAGTCTGTTCTTTCTTAGACATTTTTTTAAAAGTATGTAACAAAATAATACATAAAACATATCACAATATATCATAAATGGTTTCAAGTGTTGTGATGGGTTTCGATAAGGTGTTTTTGAATAATATATCTGGAGTACAAAATTCCATAGACCTCCCTGCTACTGATGGAATGAATTTATGTCCAACAGAAGACGGGATGCAGGAAAAGAAAGCATGCAAGCAAACAAGTGTTAGAAAAGTTAGTATGTAATGATGTATGTGTGTGTGTATGGGTTTATGCTCTCCTTTACTCACTGTCATTATCACCTTGTGTGTGGATACTCACCCTCTGGTAATGGAGGTTTCTGTGACCCCGTGGAACTGCCTTTGCTGCGTCGGCTGCTGTCACTGTTGACCGACAAACTGGACCTCAATTTCCTCTGCATCCTCTGCGACACAGGCGTGGACGGCTGCTTCCTGGGCTGCTCTGTCGTGGTTGATCTTGTGCCAGGGCCCGATCCACCCATGGCACCCGCACTGATGCTGGCACCGCAGGAGCACACGCGCGTGGCACCGGCCCCGCCAATGCCAGGGTGGATTCCGTTGCCGTTACTCAGCGCGGGTGTGCCAGTGCTGTTGTGGCGAATGCCATTTTGGTCCTTGCCAGCGTCTCCCTCGGCAGGCTCCGAGGGCGCTGGCTGAGACTCAGACTGAGGTTGAGCTGGAGGGAGACATGAAGAAAAAGAGACATGTTTAGTGAAGACTCACTTTGTAGTTTCAGCACAAGGATTTAAACCAGTATTTAAGGACAGTTTCCCTGAAGTATTTCACCTTTCTTGCATTTAATACAAGAAAATACAAAGACTGCTTGTTTATTCAAACATATACTTTTGATGTGTATATAGAGGACAAAACAATAAAATGCAAGAGCACAGAACGGAAAGAGTGGTTTACTTTAATAAAGTACCAAGTATTTAAAGTGTCTATTTTTTATAAAAAGAGTTGTGAATTCCTTTTACCCTTTTGCGGGTAAACGCTTGATAACCCTGTAACTTTATTTTAAGTGAAGAGAACTTTGTCTGCACACTCTGCACCTTGCACTTCATACCTTTTACTCACATGTAAAGTCGCTGTAACTTGTGATATTCAGTTCTTACAACATGAACACACCAATCTCAACTAAATCATTCTCAGCAAATCTTGCCACCATTTCCTAACATGATAATATCGATCATATGGCAAACATTTCAACCCGCAATGACAGAAAAAAGCTGAGAGATACAGGAACCTTATATGTGACAGGTTCACAAAAGCCACTGCTGTAGGCAGGCAGACAGACATTTGCGGGAGCAGTACCCAGGTGAGTTAAGACAGTGTGCAAGGAAGAGAGATTAATGCAGTAAAAAGAGAAAGAGAGCTTGTGATACTGTGCATATACAAAATAGCTGCTGTCTGCAACAGTAATGATCTCCTTCCCTCTGAAAGCTCAGAGATGGCCTCAACTAGTCTTTCTAAGTGTATGTGTGACAGCCACAGAAAGTCAGGAGACAGCGACCTGTCTGATAAGAAAGAAGGCGAAGGATGTGAGTGAGCAAAGGAGGTGGCATTTTACTGAGAGGAACACCTGCACATTCAGCTCTACTGGGAGTTACTCTTACATTACCTTCCCTCCACATCAGAGCTACTGTGCATGTGCACGCACCGCCAGTGCATGGTTAACTTGAGAGTTTGTGAATTATTCATCTCTTTTTAAGTCTGTCTGACTGAACCATACTTATTCATTATTTTCCTATTATATACTTTCTGTATATACATTGAATATATGGTATCTTCACCAAATTCTGCCTTGTTTAACAGCTGTGTAGCACAACCCAGAAAACAGAACAACATCTGCAGCTCTGGTTTAAGTGTTTTGCAGCAGTCCAAATATCAACAAATTTTCCAAAGTGGATGCAAACTTAATATAGAACTTGGTCATTTCTTTCCATCTCTATTTTCTTTCTGTCAGCTCACCAACAAGTGCAATTACGGTTAACAAGAGAGGGAGAGAGTGTGGGAATCGGGGCCTCGCACTTTTTAACAACACATCACCCTGGGAGAGGCCGGACGTGAATGTGGATGTAAAACAAAGCAATTAAATACACACACTGGGTTTTGCCTTCTCCTCATTCAGGCTTCTGCATGCTGCTTCAATAAACAAATATAGACTTTAGGGATCAGGATTCCATGCAATTTGAATTAGACAACTGGGTAGCACACGATAGAATTCATTATGCAGTGATTTAAGACCAGGTTGATGGATTTTCTTCTCCAAAAGACAAAAGCCTTGCAGCCTGCCCATGACAATGCGGGGAGAAACTAAGGCTTGCTAACAAGGAGACTCAGAGTAGGCTGCATCTGTTGTTGTTCTTCACTTTTACCCCTGACAGCTGCAACTTCGCCCCTTTTTAATATGCACTGTGCAATTTTTGCATCTTTTTCTTTAATGCTTAGCAAAATAAAAAGCTAGGAACACACACACACACACACCACAGTAGGGTTTTCCACGTATAAACACAGTAGGCCTTAATAAGGTGGCCAACAATGATTTTTGCCTTACCAGGAAGATATTTTCTTTCAAACTGAATCTCTAGCTTGTAAGTGGTATCACATAGTGATCTGGTTGTGCAGACAAGTAGTACATCTTTTCATAATAAACAAGATTGACAAATTCAAACTTAGGTATTCAGCTAGCTGTGACATATTTCAAGAAACAAACTCTTCTAATCACAGTGCTGGTGAATTCTCACAATATTTTATTCGTCAGTTGTAGGTATATATTTTGATGTGTAAACACAAAAGACAACGGCTGACATCAGTGGGGTTGACAAGGGAAATCCATCTCTACAGCTAATGATTAACTTGTCCAAAATAATTTGCAAAGACCCAATACACACAACATAGCGCAACTCACAGCTAACACTGCACAGTCTTGAGTTTTGTCCAGTCAGTTCAACACAGCAAACTCCTTTCTACATGATGACAGTCACTTAACCTATCAATCACCCATAGCATCTTGCGTAATAACACAGTCGTTTTTCCCATTTGGGTTCAACGAACTAGCCACACAAGCTCACACACACAAACACGCGTTCATGCACAAAAGGGCCAAAGTAGACTCGGAGGCATAATTACCTTTCCTTTTGAGGAAGTCAAGCTTTCAATTTACCAAAGTATAAATAGTTATTAAGAAACCACCACGTAAAACCCAGAGCATAAGCGGCGACTCAGGTTTCTAACACGCTGCAAAACCCTAAAAAGTGGTTCAAGCCTGCAGAGAAGTGTGCTTCTGTGGCAGGTTCCTGGATAGTCTTTATTTTTATCCTGATTAACACAGTGACTAAGATGAATGGACACAAGATAGTAATATTCATAATCATTGATCATGATAATGATGATACTGTCAAAGATGGCAATGACAGACCTGTACAGTCACCATGAGACAAATGAAGACATAATGAGAGAAAGCAGAAGTACAGTAAGTCTTGTTAGATTTGTGCTATGCTGGTGAGTTAGGGTGTCAAAAACCTTCACTGTATATGTAGAATAGTGAAAAAAAAATGTATGTATAGTATATGTGCTGACCACCTGCTCAAGAGCATTTGGTTATTAAGGTGTACTATAAAACTATAAGCCAGAAAGCTCAGCCATTATGCATTTTTGCATTGCATCAGTTAATCCAAGCTAATCAGATAGACATTTTGGAAGTATGCAAACAACAGCTATGAGCTTTTACTATGGGTTTACACACGATTTAACTTGATGCTTTCAAAATAATATGATGCTGTAATGGACTTTTTTTAGCATAAAGTTTAATTACGCATCTGAGGATTCAACTGATAAATGCAAATATGAGCTGGGCCTGTTAATAAATCCTGACGGAGCAACACAGACATGCTTCTACTACACTGTTCCTATAGACCGGCAGGAAAACACAACCTGCATCAAAATTTGATGTGAACAACTCCCAGCAAGTTTTTTAAAAAATCATACGAGTTGTGCCACAAGCTTGTAGAGATGGGTAGGTGTCCCGGGATAACTGAATGCACACAGCCTGACAGGTTGCATTAAAACACCATGTTTTGGAGGAAGAACTGGACACACACATGCACACACACACTTCAAATTGGACTTGTATCCTCCCTATTTCTAGTACATCAACAACTGTTGAGAGTGTACATTTGTAGTTGAATAAAACATGGTATTCCCCTACACACGCTGTCACACACATCACAGGGGAAACTAGGGGGTGAGTGGTTCTTGACTGTCTAAGCAGCATCCCAATTTGGTCCCAGCTACTAGTAGCTGACAGCCTCAAATATCTGGGGAGCATTTTTAAAAGGCCAGTGTTTGATGGATTCATGAAGAACACACAAATATAATTGCCATTTGTCACCGAGTCTTCAGTGGCTGCGCCACACAGGGACCAAGCACCGGAGTGCCTGGAGAGTGCTAGAGCTGCGCCAGAGCTGTGCGGGGGGATCGCTCTGTATGTAAAACTGAGTATATAAACACCTCCGTTTTTGTCACAGAAAATAGGTCCTACAGGAGGGAGCTGGAAATTGCACCCAAAAGACAAAAGAGGAGGGGTATATATATATATATGTCACGAGCCTACTGGATCTTACACACACACACGCACACGCACACACACACACACGCACACGCACACACGCAGAGGTAGAGGCAGACCTACCAGGAAGGAATATGCATGCATGCATGTCAACTGAAACAGAACTGTATAAACAAGAATTCTAAAACAGTCAAGAACATGAAAATATAACACAGAGGTCAAACAGGGCAGTATGGAGATTCTCATTTGCACACTGCTATGCCGAGAGTCGCAGGTAAGGCAGGGAGTGGAATGAACAACCACACAAGCTCTGTGTTTCTAAAGCTCAGTCCTTTTTAATATTAATGCCCCTGAGACAGAGAGAAAGAGGGAGAAGAGAGAGTAAAGGTGTTTGCCTAGGCTTATTAGAATGCCCATCATAGAGAGCATACAGTTATTCAAATGTCACATCATGTCAGCCAAATAAACACCATGATCCAAATCTTGTATTTATCCCCTAATAGCCGTTATTACACTGCGTTGAGTTTGTGAGTTAACACTGAATGGAATATGAGAGTGGAAGAGGAAGCTTTATTTTTAGTTAGGAGTCCCAAACAGCAACGGGCAGAATGCACAGTGACAGTTAGCTCTGAAATGCTAATTCCACTAACGCGGCCAGTGTTTTGTTTATCTTTTTGTGCCTCGTATTAGAAAAACATGTATATTTTCTGCTCGGCTGGCCATGTACCTGCATGATTGAAATGCTAATTTGCAAATGTGCAATGACCTAGCCAGACTCCTCTTACCACCACCACCACCACCACCGCCCCCTCCTCTCGCTGCCAAAACAGCCTGAGGTATCATCTCTCCTCCTAACAAACAGCAGCGTGTGGAACAGCCCCTGCCTTTCAATCCAAAGGGATATATTTTCTCATTAGAAATTATACATCTTCCCTGTCCATATTTATAGACGCAAAACCAGGGGAATTATACTGCAGAGAGAGTGAGAGGGACAGAGAGAGAGAGGAAAATAGTACAATGAATGTTATTACAAAGGGCTCTGATTGAAATTTTCCTTGGGCGTATCAAAGCCTCGTTTACCGTTTGACCTTCCAAACTACGGGACAAGGACTTTCTTTATTGTCTAGAAGGACGCGTCGGAAGGAACAGATATGCAACTCAAGGATCATCATTCAAGTGTCCCAGCACAACAAAACCCACTAACTGTGATTAGCATCAATATAATGCAGATATCAGCCGTGTGAAATGAGAGCAAATTGGCGATGTCAACTGGCAACCAAGAACTAGCCTTTGATTAGAAAATTAGACTCCTGTTAGTGCAAAGATGTGGGCGCCATGCAAACTCCGTGGTCCTGTCTCGAGCGTTTGCACAGAATGGATGGCGAACTGACACGGGCTAAGAGAAATGTCACTTGTTCCAACAGACTTGAATAAAAATGTGACCCTGGACATCACACAGCAATCCTGGCCCTGTCAGTTCATACGCACACACAATGTTTTGTATTTATCCAAGATAAAGTGACGATGATGGCGGCGGTGGCGGCAGCACGGATGGTGATGACCGCTGAGGATAGCTAAATTACCTGCTCTGATATTGGATCCTCATCAGCGAAAGTGACATGCTCTGTATGTGTGTGTGTGTGTGTGTGTGTGTGTGTGTGTGTGTGTGTGTGTGTGTGTGTGTGGGGTGTGTTGGTAACCTGCAACAGAACTCTATTAGCTGTCTTCACCTGTCAGGGCTGATCATAGCGTGTAGCATCTCATTTAAGCAGGAAGCATCACATTTTTGTGTTTTTCTATCCCATTCCAGGACAGTCATAGTCTTATATTGTTCAGCTCGTTTTCAGTGGTGACACACTTATTTTCCACCCAGTTTTAATTCTCTGTGACAGTCATTCAAATTTGGCTCCTCCAACCTGCTGAAGGGGAAGTGACATGTGAAGACAGCGCTTAATATTATTTCCAACCCGCCCCCCCCTTACCACCACCGCGACCGCCGCCTCTACCCAACAAAGAGCGAAGCAGGGCGTCAGGGATTTACTAATTTCAAATTTTGCTGCTGATTGAGTGGAAAAAATAACCCCCTCGGACCTTGTTCTGCTTAATTACATTTTACAGTAGCAAAGGCAACTTGAAAGACAAGAGCTTGATTTGACGACACAAACCTCTCAGTGCACCCAGTGCGTGAGGCTGGTTAAGGTGTGTGTGTGTGCGTGTGCTGGGAAGGGGAGCTGGTGGTGGGGGAGAAGAGGGTCATCAATTATCCTTTGATTTCAAAACGGAACATTTTCCCAGATTAATATGTCTGACTGCTATCTAAATCATTGAAACTCCCAATGAGATGCCATTTTCTCTTACATGAATCATGTTGAGGGGAAGTCATTCACACTCCCCCCCCCAACCCCCGACACAAGCTCCATCCACAGAAGTCTCTGGTCTCTCCACTGTTGTGTGGAATTTGGCATGGTGCTAATTTGAGTGCTTCTAATGTAGCAGAACGCAAGACATCAAGGAGTGTTCAAGGCCTTACAACCTGGCTGCTGTGAGAGACACTAAATGATGCCTTATTCTCTTCCTCTCCTCATTTCTGAGATGAATTTGTACGAGCCTGTTTCTGCATTAAGCTTTGTCAAATGCCTTTTATTCTCCCTCATCAGTTTCTTGCCATCCGAGAGGGGAGAAAGAGTGTAGTAAAAAGACAGCCGAATGCGCGACTGCAGTATCTTTAAAAAGCTGCACATCTTGCACGGATTTAGGCTTTACATGGCTAGCTACCACAATTTCTAGAAAGATCAATTATGACGTGACTCAGAGCAGGCCTGAGGGAGCTGCCAGGCTCCATACTCTAAAAACGTGCTCCACCCTCTCCTCACTGACGACTCAAAACAAAACCGGAGGAACAGAGCAGGAGTGAACGGGAGGAAAGAGGGGGGAGAGAAGGAGGGGAATGGGGGTATTTTCAGTTTCAGTTACATCGATGACTCAAATATTCCACCAGCTTCAAAATCTCCCCGCTGAAGTAGAAGTTCCACAGGAAACTCACTTGTTTGAAAATTCAACGGCAGGCGGGCAGATATGCACATGCGCACATTCGTACTTGTGCACATGTACACAAAAGGCACACACATGCAACACGGCAGACACTGAATCAACCACACACACCAAATAAATACAGTGAGCATCTGTGGCAGATCCACTAACGCAGCCACTATTGGGAGTCAGAGATGAGGATCTGGCAGCAGCGCTACCACTCCCTAAAAGCCAAAATACAGCTGAGGTCAGTCTCCGGGTCAGAGATGGGATAGGCAGTCTATCAAAATACCCCCACACCTAGTTCCTTTATTTGCTCAGTATCAATCTCAGCATTAACCCTCTGCTAATGGGACAGCTGTGGGTCAGCGCCTCGCATCTTCGGGATGCCAATCAAGGCCTTAAGCTGAGAGATCAGCCTTTGGGACAGAGGTGCTCGTCTGCCTCTGAGTGGCTTTTTAAACGCGGAGACGCCCGTATCGATTTTAGCTCTAGCCTGAACGAGAGGAGGGAGTTGGGGGGGGCGTGTATCGCACTAGCCGGAGCCTGTGTCGGCTGTGGCTGTCTGTGAGTCTGGACGGGAGCCATCCCCTGGTCCCCGGTCACCCTCCAGTGATCAGGGGGCCTGACAGAATGACCTAGCAGAGAGGCACTGAACCTGCAAACACGAAGGGGGCAAGAAGCTGGAAGCTCGAGGGGGTCGGGGCTGGCGGGGGCAACATCAGCAGAGATCTCAGTAATAGAAAAGGGTTTTAACCTTAATGTTGGAGCCAAAACCCTGTTAGAGGCCAAGTAATCCCCCCTGCGCTGCTCTCATTTGAACTGGCTGATTTTTTTCTCTCTCTCCCTCTCTGTGAGAGGCTTGTGAAAGGCACTGACACTGTCTTGTGTGGCACTGGTTAGGCAGGCGGTAAACATGAGCCGAGCAGTCCACCTACCTTCCCCGTGCTAAGCAGACAGGCAAAATAAGGTAGAAAAAATAAAAGGAGGCTAGGTTTAGTTCATCTGTCTATGAATTGTGTATATTATATAAAATGCATTATAAAATAACCAAGATAACCACCATTTTACTCTGAACTTAAGTACACTTTGAGGTACTTCTACTTAACTTGGGTATTCCCATTTTATGCCAATTTATACATCTACCCCACTGAATTTAAAACTTTTATTCCACTACATTTAATTGAGAGCTTAGTTACTACTTACTTTGTATTGAAAACATATACAATTTGATGGACTGTTATAGATTTAACTAACCAACAATGTAGTTAAAGTCTAAATGACTGCAACTGTGTAAATAAATACTTCTATATCGCTAAAGTTTTGGATGCAGAACGTTCTTTTACAGACTTTTCTTGAGTAGTTTTATACTGTGGAATTGGTACTTTGATTCAAGTAAAAGATCTGAATACTTCCACAATTGCATATATGTGCTGCACAAGAACCATTTAGAGGCAAAGGTCAATTGGCGTTAAAACGACTTGGAAAGATTACTCTTAATATCTAAATTCTCTGCAATAAAGAAAAGAAAATACATTCTTCCTTCACAATCAAAGTCCATATATGTTGCCTTGTATCTAACATAACCACTTGAAAGACTGCAGTCCATGAATTGAGGTATGCATATCTAATCATTTGGCTCAAGTATTTTGAATATCTTTAAAAAAATTAACAGTGAATAGGCTCGGGCACTTTGGGTAAAATATGCTAATTAACACACTTGAAATTTCCCATATGAAATCTATCTGCACCAAGACAATGAGAAAATAATTACAACAGAGGTAGAATTACAATGGCCATTTTAATCAACCCCTACACTAGCATTTCACCCTATTTATACAGTTTTTGATTCTATGACCCACTGGTAAGTAATCACTTGAAAATTACGGTTCAGTTTATAATAGGTCTATGCTTTAGAAACATTATTTCTGCAGAGACAGGGCTCTGAGGATTAAAATAAAGATATGAATCTTGCATAACAACAATCACCATGCACTTCCTATAGCTGAAAAAAAAAACATTCTAGGAAGAGAAACTGGCACGAGGTTAAAAAGTCTCTAAGTACTTAAGTAACTTTGGAATATACATGAGGCAAAGTGTGACAGTCTGAGAATGTTGATTCCACACTTGGGCAGCAAAAAAAAATTCAGCGCAGATGATGAAAATGATGATGAGGAGGCACTTGCCCTTTGTTTCATCTTAGTGTAACTCCGCCAACTGTCTAGTATCATAACGCTTTATAGGTTTGTATATAAATCTTAATTGTTGCACTGTCAAGACTTCTTTTCTTGCAAGAGAGGTACAAGTAGGTACACTCTCCATTTACACAATCCTTTTTACTGCATTTATTAGGGGTCACAAATTCACTTTCAAAAGGTCAATTCTGCGCACAGGTAATAACCTTGAAGGTGTGCCACTAAAAAGCCCAATCAGGGATTCACACAAAGGCCAGACTAATGTCTTCCTTTAAAAACAGAGAGTCACATTATTTGACCTTCCTTTCTCACTACAGAATTTCACTGAGATAAAAAACAGACCTGATCTTCGGAAGCTAGTAAGGTCATCTTTACCCACTACAGAAGCATTAAAAATTTTTTTGACAATCTGGTGAATAATGTGACGATTAAACTCCTAAAACTGGTGCTGGGTGGTAGCAATTTATTCTGAGGCAAGGGCTGGAGAGCCGAGGCCCTGTTTGCAGGAGATATCAACTGCTTGAAAACCCAGAACGGTCTCTTGAGGAATGTCTGTCTCGCCCCAAGATTCTCCCTCCTCCCCCAGGATGGCAGAGCCACAGAGGAACCGTTCGCTGACAACGGCCTTACAGGAAGGGCAGAATTGTACTTTTTTTTTGTCTAACAAGCCACAATGGTTGGCAATCCCAGGAACCACCGCAATTAAACTTTTTTTTCCCTGCAATGTGAATTTATGAAACTTCAGTTCATAATTTCAGCTTTTTAGGTCACACTTGATGATTGATTGTGTGGCAAGGTTCAGTTACTCAGTGTTCTCCTGAAAGCACATACTAAGCCCCACAAAGAACAGTTTAAATCAATATGGAACCGCTGCCATGTTTACTTTCCTGTTTTAAGGGGGACCCACTGGTTAAAAAGACAACTTGTCAAAACAATGTTATCATAACTGAAATAGGATCTGAGCTGTTATTACAACACTACAATGGGCTTCCTCTTGTTGTGAAAAGTCACCATCCACACACTGTACACAAGCTTTAAATCAGACATCAGGAGGAGAGATAGGGAGGGGGGACAGCAAGGGCCAGGATGTAGGCAGGCAGATGATTTCTTATTGATTTCCTGTTTCTGCAGTGAATAGGGCTCTCAATTACCCATGCCTGCGAGCAATCTGATTGGTCACCTCAACAAACAAAACCACGGTGAGACTATGACACAAATAGGTTAACTTGAGCTCTCCCTGAATGTAAGAATTTCTAACTTTGATTTAACCACATACAGACAAAAGTACATACATTAAATACATGAAGGGCTTTGCCTTTATTTGACATGACTATTTTATGTTCTAACTCTAAAAAGAAGCAGCATATCTTCTTCCCTCTAAAATTCCCTTAGCAGACAGTGTGTTTGTGAGTGTGCGAGAGAGAGAGAGTATGTGTGGATGTTTGGGGATGGGGGGTGACATCAATTACAACGCAAAACTGTTGTCACAGAGGCTTATCTGCTGAGATGAAAGAAAAGCATGCCTCCCTCCAGAAGTGCAATACTCCACACACCTGCCAAGCTCGAAAAACCTCTTGACAGAAAATCTTTTTTTTTTTTTGCAACTGAATCTCTTTTCCTCGCTGATTCAGTAAACAAGCCACTGGCAAGTCATTAAGCTTAATGCCAAAAAAAGGCAGGAAAAGGCGCCCTGGAAAAGTTAACAACCTAGAAACAAAAGAAACTGTTGTGTCAAATGCAAACACAATTCTTATTATAGCTACGCACTTACATGGATGGAAGCAATCAGCTGCTATTAGCCTTTGCTGACACATCTCACTCTTCTGAAGAACAATAAAAGACACGCACACAAAGCTTTTAGCCGGTTTCCTTTTGCGACCTGCAATCCATAGCTCAGTATCAAGTCATTTTACTGAACAAGAGTGCATCTAGACTCAATTAGACCTGCTAATAACTCAAGCAGTTCAATGCCAAATAATTGTTTTGTAAAATCTCCCTGAGTCAGGACATTTGCATAAAACAATGTGATTATTTCTGAGTTGAGACACAGGTTTCATAAGCTTCCAAAACTATAAAATCACATTATAAGATGTAGAAAAAAGCCAAATAATGTTTTAAAAACTAAAATGTATGTTATTGATATGGTAGATTATTGGTAGGAACAATGTGCCACTGCAGTTTTGTCTTAACACTGAATGACACTGAGACACTATTCAACAGAAAAATTGCCTCTAGCTAGTTGGCACAAGTCTTCTCCAATAGGTAAATGTTTGGTATGGGGTAAAAACATTGTGGCTAAATTGCAATCAGTGCGTTAAAACAGTCAATGCCAGAACCACAAACAGGATTTCCCCAGTTCCAAAACAGAGGGCTGAGGGTTGGAAGGAGAAGCAAAAATGGAGAAACGAGCCAAGTCTCGGTCATTACGGCAGAATGAGAGAGCGCGCATGTTACCACTCACTCGCCAAGAGACCTCAGTGCTATCTTGATATTATTTTAATTGGAAACACTGAAGCTAATATTTTAGTTGGCCAACTGACCCTGCCTCGTGCATGTACACTGTGCAACTGTCATAACAACAACTATTTTTGACAGCTGGAGCGTGTTCATAAAAAAGGATGAAATTATAACAATTTAAATGTTAAATAAAACATTCCTAAAAAGCAGTTGACCTCAACCATCTGACTAAGCAGGCAAAATATGTTAATCGTTTTCACTCTCTCCAATTAAACGGCTCATTGTTGTTTATCATTAAAAATAACACCAAGATATCCCGCTGTCCGCCCACAGCATTCCCAGGTCGTTAAAACTTACTTCGTACAGGCTCACAATAATTAGGCTTCTCCTCAGTCATGTGACATTGTCCTTCAGTGGCTGGTCTCCTGGGAGATGGTGTTCTTCCTGATGATTCACTGTCACAAGCATCTAGGGTCACAAGCATTTAGAGTTAAACATGGTTTAAGAAGGAAAACCTGTTGCGCACAAAGTTAAGCAGAAAAATATTATGCTTGTAGTGACGAACCGAGAGGGCTTCGGCTGTTTACTTTAATGTTATCCTATTACGTGCTCAACTGTTCTAAATTAACGTGCATTACGGCCATTCCTCCAAAAACAGATGTAAACTTTTACTGCAGGGTCAGCCACAGTGGACAAAATATCAGGGACAGCTGGATGAGCCAGAGGTGCAGAGGCCACTCAACCTATTTTTGCCAGAAAAAGCACAGGCCGCTGGCAAATGGTTGCACAACATGGTGAGGCGGTTCAGGTGAAGGCCTTGCCAGAGCTCTGGATCTCATTTTCTCTTCTTCTGTTCCCGGGTGTGCTCTACCTGCCAAGCTTCTTTTTACTGCCATAAAGGCTGCATTCATCTAAATTGGAAAAAGTATGTGGGCAAAAACTCTAGGCCTGATAGCTGCGCAAAAACACGAGACCCAGTCCCACTCATCTCTCTCTGAGCCGTGTCTTCTGGCTTCTTGACTTCAAGACTCGCTGACGCTTTGCTCATTGCACACTGCTGCTTTGTTCAGTAAATAAACCTTCCACAATGACTTTATTCACTGGTTTGGTGCCAGATGCCCGCTCACAGCACACAGTTTTCTACTCGCAGCCTGCAAGTTTTACAGTAACATACTGCATCTTGAGCCACTTTCAGGATTCTAAAGAAAAATGACGAGGAATGATTCAGCAAAACCTCACAGTCACATTCACCAAAGCTTGATGCGTTTGTTCCAATGCTACAACACTCTCTGTTTGTAAGCAGTGATGGATGAGGCGAGTGGGACGGATGGGCGCAGGCCAGCAGCCTTAGATAGATGTGGCACATATCTCAGCTTCTAGCTGATGTATGGTAGCGGCAGTTGCGTTAGCAGCAGTACTGTGTGATGCATCGCAGTATTTAGTGATCACAGTTAGAAATAAATTGGTCTATTCTCAGTACATCCACAGTCCCATGAGAGGGGAAATCCAGTCTTAACTGCAAACGCCTTTGAAGGTCCAGCGAAAATCCATTCGCAATCCAGCAGCTCCAGTGATTGCTTACTTTGTCCTACTTTGCTATTTTTTGACAGTGCCATAATGATGCTTGGTATAAATAGGATGGTTAACGGTTCATTGCTTGTTTGAAGAAAAATGAAAAGGGGGTGTGGGGGTAAGCTTATTTTACATGTGATAATCTTAGGGGCAACTAGAAAGTTAATTAAAAACTATAATTGGCTGTGGTTGCTGTTAATAGTCACCAGGGCGTTTCTTCAGACTTTATTGAGGAAAAAAAGCAAAAACATTATCAAGGCTTAACACTGGAGCACAGATACTGATGTATACTAAAAGTCACATGAATATAATTTAAAAAGACAAGGCTGATTTTGTCCCAAGCAAGCTGATAAACGCTGATATGCAATCACTGACTAATTTTCTTTATATGGTTTTTGCCCTTGTTTTCTCCCATGTGTGACTGTACAAGCAACATGATTCTCGACAGAATATGTCACTGATATTTATAGCTCAGTTTCATTGCTAGTGCACTGGCAGCAGTGAGAGAAAGAAAAAAACCCTCCATAGAAATTCACAAGTGAGAACTTTATGTATACATGAGCTATGCATTCTGTAGCAGGGATTCCTAAATGTTTAAAAGGTCAGATAGCGCTTAAACAGACAGAATTTGTAGAATGATGTTATTAGATGTGAACTAGCACAGGGACTGTAAAATTTTACAGTTTGGGAGGTATATGTGTCATACTGGATAACTCATGCCCCCCTAGTGAGCACCCAGAGCCCACCTAGGTCACCTAATTATAACTCTCCCATGCTATTGATTTCCTGTGCACCTCTTACCTTGCGAGGTTGGCAGCAGGGGAAGTGTCTCTTGCTGAGGGCCCTTCCCTGGCCCTGCCGGCCCATCCGGAGGAGGAAAGACGGTCTCCTTGGACATGAGACAGTTGTCTTTTTGGAACACACACAGAGCAGAAGAAGTTCCTCCCTTTCCTCAGCCCTCAGCGCTGTGAAAACCAATGTCTCACCATCAGCACAGGCTTGAAGACACAACCGTGTAGGTCATTACTCAACAACTTCAGAAAGTCGTCTGCTTATTCACACGCCGAGAAAGTGACGTCGAGCTGCAGTAAAAACTTAGTGGAAATTTCCCCCCTTCTCTTCTCTTCGCTCTTTTTTTTTTTTTACATAAACCTGCTGAAAGACTCCATATATATCCCTTTTGTTTACACACTCCCTTTTCTTTATCAAAATAAAGCGACGGACGCTCTCTAAGAAGTGCTGTTTCTAGCTAAAGCGGACATATTGTTTGTATAGCATAACTTACCTTTCAAACATGACAACTCCCTTTGCTTCAAATCTGACTTATTCCCATCCTTCCTTCCTGCAACTCTCCTCCCCGAGACGTTGGGGAGAAAAAAGTCACCGGGTGAAAGAGTGAACTTAGCGTCCAACAAAACTTTTTTCGGTAAGTTTTAAGTTGCCAGTGTGTCCCAGTCCCACTTTGTACAGATGTTGACTGTATAAAAAAAAATATCAATAATAGTCCTCGCGACGCCTTCGACGTTCAGTGGCGGTAGTTTGCTGCGGATAGTTGCGTCTAAAACATTTTCATCATATCCGGATTCCTGTAGTACAGCCAGTGAAGCCGCTCTTCTCTCTCTTTGCTTCCCTTGGCGGCAGAGAAGTGAACAAAGCCCTCCCTGAACATGTGTGCCACAAAAATAAAGTTAGGAAAAACTAAACTAAATGTGTCGGAGCTTTCTTTTTTTTTTTTTTCATCGTATGTTCTACATTAAATTAAGTACGAAAGAAAAAGTATACAGATATATCTGTTAAAATATTATATTCAGTGGAGCCTACTTTGGGACTAAAACGTGAAATAAAAAATGTTGCTGAAGTTTTCAACATCTTTCATCTTTCTTCCTCAGTATGTAGTTGCTCAGTTGTCATGGAGATGGTTTAATTGTTATCACGTGACATAAGTATTACATTTCGGTCACGTGTAACAGTGACTTTATTCACTGAGGAAGGCCATGAGATGTGAAGTGATGTTAAACTAAGGTGGATCTTGTGTTGAGAACTATTATTTATTTATTTTCTTAATTGTGAAAGTCAAACAATACATCTTTCTGTGTTTGAGGAAAAAAAGATTTTTTATTTTTTTTATTCAGTAGCATAAAAGGCTTTTGAGCACTTCTGATTCATAAAAGGAGTCAGTAACATCAAATAAAGTGATCACTGGTGACCATTGAAAATGTCATTCAGTAAAACTTAGTATTTATGTAGGCTTTTATTGCCTAAAATAATTACCCGTAATTTAAAAGTTTGCAATATGATTTAATAACCCTAATGTTAGGGTCTTTGTGACCCTAGGTCCTCTTTAACAGTTAAAAAACATACATAACATTGTTTTATCAGCTTGATATTTTATTACTTTTCCTAAGTTTATTCAAATGGCTTATAAACATCATGAACTGAACTGACGACATGTTTTTTCACAAAAACCTTGATTTTAGTTAACGGTAACATTTTATTACACACTCATGAAAACATACCTATGAATATATTCCATTTCTGCCAACAGATTTACATATGCTCTATAGCTGTGATTGTGTTGACATTACTTTTGAAGCAGCACTGATTCCCAAATACAGTAAGTCTTTATTAGAATTTCTGTTAGAAGTTAGTTTATTAACATTTTAATTTTTTTTTATAAGACGTTTAAGGTAGGTATGAGGTACGGGTGTTAAACCGCTCTGGAGTCTAATTGACCCCAAAAAGTATGGCTACTGTTCTTTCCTTTGTCCAAGAATGTCTTTTTGGCAAACATAGGAACCCATATTTGTTTAATATAGCCCATTTAAAATGTAAAACATGTATTTGTAACCTGTATCTTTTTTGGTGCAATAACAATGCTCTATGATTATTGCCATATTTTGTCACCTTCATCAAATGGCAAGACCAGTTTCTGGCAATAGAAAAGGGTTACAACTTCAGTCCTTTTCTACACACTGTGAGGTTGGTGGGTGGGATCCCAAACAAGAACTCTAATTTCACTCCCCATAGAACTGTGCTTCGTTGAAACCTCCAGTATTTGAAGCGTTGGGGGTTACAAACTCAGCCCAACCCTGACCAACCCCGTTCATTTCAATGAATGAACAAAACTGCTGGAAAGTTAGCCAACATGAGTTAAAAGTTTGAACAGCCATAGACATATGCCAGAATTATAATCTAAACAACCTCTTTAGCACCAACATCATCTTTTACTTTTCTCCTTTTGAATTCATATATAATTCACTTTAAATAAATGGCAACGCAGCCCCATGCTATGTCCTCTGCGTAGTCAGTAGGGTATTGTTTAGTGCAGTGTCTTGCTGATTGCCATCATAGCCATTGAACCCTATTGGTAACAGTATAAGTGAGATTTAAGCCTTGGTAACATGAGAGTGTGGAGGTGATTGATGTGAAATATGCCCTCCCTCATTGACTGGCTGAACTCCATTTTCTGCTCCTAATGCAGAAATCACTCCGGGTCCCCAGCATAATGATTTACGATGAATCTGTGTCAATGTTGAACTCGGCAAACCCCACGTAATCCATCTTGCAGATATACCTACCTACCCCGCCCCACCTTGCCTGCTCTCACCCGCCCGTCCCCCTGCCTTCGCGATGGGAAGGTAAGGAATGCGGCTCTCTCTCTCTCTCCGTCTATAAGTGTTGAATCCATTACAGGGCTGATGTGTAATCACAGAGGACCTCTGTGCCCCCTCAGACTGTAATTACCTGGATACAGATACTCCCTCACTCCATCCCCTAGAGCTGCTCAAAGCCAAGAACTCTGTTAACCAGCATGCAGTGCTTTCAGCCTGCCTATCTGGGTGGCAATGTGTAGATATATTTGAGAGATGGGGCCTGTAAGAAAAAAAATCATGGATAAAATTGCATTTAAGTAATGGGATTTTGACCTTGCAGTGTGTAATGGCCATAGTTCATCTCGGAGATTGAATCATGCACAGAGCAAATCAAAGCCTGCACCTCGAAAAACTGACTGCGCACCGCCAGCCCCCCCCCCGACATATGGAAATCTTTTGAGGACTGTACATGCAACATGACTGCACCGTGAAATCAACCCCTGTTGTCTGTCTTTGTCTCTCTTACATCGTGACATCGCTGTTGCTGCTGACAAACATTATCTTGTGTGTGATCATGTGCATAGTGTCACACACCCCCACCTCTCACCACCACCACCCCTTTTAAAATAAGTCAAAGTACAGCAAGGCTGTGTAGACACAGTAGGTTGTCACACTGTGTCAAGTGTCGGTGTCAGCGTTGCATATGTTGTAGTCACATCTCAGAAGACACAAGGAAACGTCTCTCTGTTGACTTCATCTGTTTGTTTGGCAGCCCGCCTGATTGCTGGAGTGTGTACTGCGAAGGGAAGCGCCGGCTCAGTCGGTGCACACGCTGCCGACAAGCCTAATCCTCCTTTCGGTGGCCCAAACAAACACGCATCTCTGTTTGTGGCTTTCCCTGGTACACACACACACATACATCCTAAAAAACACTCCCACACTGAAGTAATCCAAGCATCGTAAGTCTTTGCTGTTTGTCTTGAATACATTTTATGAGCAGAATAACAATTTAGTTTAAGCAGTAGTTTGACATTTTGGGAAATATGCTTAAGTGAATAAGCATATTTCCCCCAAAACATCTTGCATAGAGTTAGATGACATGACTGATGCCACTTTCACATCTGCATGGTAAATATAGTATGTAAAGGTACTGTATGTAGCATGAGCTGGCATTAGCTTAGCTTAGCACAAAGAATCATGTAACATGGCTGTGCTCCATTCAAAGCTATATGTTGTTTATGTAATCCAAAAAAAACCTGAAGTGTTGTTTTACATGGGCGTTATATGCCAGACGTCTTCTTAGCTTTTCCAGACATTCAGCAGAGACTCCACGAAATAGCTGATCCCGCCCAAGAAATAATCCAGCATATAAATCCCCACAGATTGTCTTTTTGTGCACTTTGGTTTACGGATTTAACAATTGAGATATAACATAATTATCATTGAGCTTTAAAGGTGTTGGTAGATGGATTTAGTTACCTTTGGACAGAGCCAGGCTACCTGTTTCTCTCTGCTTCCTGTCTTTATGCTAAGCTAAGAAACCGTCCAGCTACATGTGGTAATTATACATATTGTATTTACTGTACAGACTTGGGAGGAGTATCGCCAATCTCTTGGCAAGAAAGTGAAAAAGATCTCCCAAAAATGTTCCTTTCACACGCTGATAATGACGTGAGTGCAATAGTCTGAGCAGTCCAAGTGTTTAGTGTCCAATACACCTTTATTGTTAACTTTGAGCTTCTTGCTAACCTTGTTTTTTGTTACAGAGTAAAACTTTTCCAGAAACTGAGGTGAACGGGAGAAATGGCTGTAGGACAGAACATCTGTAATTATCCCTAATGAGCGTATTCCTCAGCAGGCTGCAATTCTAATAGAAATGCAAAAGTTGGCCCACGTTGACCTTTACGTCGACTTTAATGGCCAGGCGAAAGAGTTGAGGTGTCGCTTTGAACAGCAAGAACCAGCACCTGTACCTGATCAAATCTTCAAAGATTTTACACACAAGTCCGCACAGAATGAGTAGAACTTAATAAGTAAGGCTTTTTGAAACCGACCGTGACACCAGCTGAACCCTGACGCCCTCACATGATTAATAGCATTATGGTAAGTACTTTTTTTTTTCCAAGTAAAGGATTGTTTGAGGCTGTCTGATCAAAACATTCAACCTTTTATTGGTCCAACTGTCAAAGAAGGCAGACTTTGGGTTTGGCAGTTAGAATCATTCTGTCTGGATGGAGAATAGACATGAATAGGGCATGAATTGATGGACTCATTAAAGATAAATCTCTCTATGATCAGAATGAAGCCTGTTACTGCAACTGATTAGCATTTCAATGCAAACAAACACCCTATTCCTCAAGGAACAAGGATGCTGGGAGTTGAGCAATGACTGACTTTCTGCTTATATAGCTAAACATCTGGACTCCAAGTTTGGAGTGAGAAGAGTGCACATAATCAGTTGCAAATGTTCACGCAAAAGCACCAGACTTCATAAATATGTATCCGCCAGTTAAAGAAAGAGAATAGCAGGTGATTGACGATTAATACTGACGGTAAAAACAAAAGAGTCCACTCGGTGGGTTATCACAATAATTCGGGCCAGGTGAATGCGAAATCCACATGTGAAGAAGACGCCTGCGCCACAGCTTTACAGAGCATTCAAAATGGCTTCCGCCGGCTCCTGGAACAATATGAGATCAAAGTTGACATCCATCTGTGATTAATTTAACTTTATTGACAATCATCCAAAGCCACCGAGACAGAAACTGCGTTTGACCCACCATACAGGCTCATTCTTCTGCCATATGCTGATGTTTTGATGATATGTGGAAACCAGAGAAAGGTGAAATCTGGTTTAAAACTTAAATGCAGAGACCACTTGATATGAGGAACATAAATACTCCCCCACTAATACACTCACATGCATGCCAGCACTGTATCCGAATCTTATTAGTCACCTTTTTATTTCTTCATCATTACACATGACACAAACACATCTTACGCAATGACATTTTACACTGTGGGAGTGAGTTATAACATGCTACTTCACATTACATACATGCCACTCAGGCTTACAGAGATGTTGACTTATCAGACTATATAGTGACAATTGATGCAGTCTTACAAGTTCGTGACAGAGATGACTTGTAGCTGCTTATGTGATCTGAACATTCAGGCACACACTTAGTGAGAAACGGTCATGATCAGTGCGGCTGTGAATTAGGAGTAGCTTATGCTGCAATGAAGATGTCATTATTCTTGTTTTTCACCTTATTTTTTGCACTACTAACCCCTATTCCACCTACTGAATGAATTTCACATCTGCAAAGGTTAAAGTTTTTACTCCTGAAAGTTTTGTGTCTTCTTCGTCCTTTGCTGCCTTTGTTGTCCAACGTGGAAGGATAATCAAAAATTTCAGACTGTTTGGATTTCTATGATCCTTCACAGATTTGCGATTAGCATAAACCATAAGCCAAGCTAAAGCGACACTGGCTAAAATCACAGTGGGATCCTTATTTGTTAAGGCATGACGCCTCATAGCCCGTGTGTCCTGCTTTGAGCTTTCTCACATGGTGCCAGCCATACCCCTGAGTCCTGTTAGCGAAACCCCCCGGGTTGAGGCAGATCAAATTTTGCCAACAGACACTCGCAGCCATCCGCGTGCACATGAACCCAAATGCACAAAATGATACACAAACAAAGCACAAGTACGTTCCCATATTCATGCAATAACTCTCTCTCTCTCACACACACATAGATACACGGACACACTTCCCTGCACGCTCCTACACAGTCTACAAACATACCTATTTCTTGATTAATTGGATGCCCTGCCTAAGCTTCCGAGATTAGGCTTTGACATAGGTTATAATTAAATAAGACAAATTCAGGAAGTGTATGAAATCTCTCATTTCCTGAACAGAAATGTGAGTTTTAATTTACCTCATGCCGAGACGAGCTGTGGTCACCTGCAGAGAGCCAATTCACTGTGCATCGCTCGGCGCATGATGTCTGGCTTGGACAGAATGCGTCGTTAAAATAAACCCCCAATGCCAATTTATGGAACAGCGGTCAAATATTTATCCAGTTGATGAGCTGGGCTGTGTGTTCCTCCCTGACAATAATTAAAGACAAACCCAAGCTAAAGGTGAGTAGCAGCCATGACATCACTTCACAATGGAGCTCAGATGGCCTCGTTTGAACAGACAGTAGTGGACAATACAAAAGTCCCCTGGTTTATTTTTTTTCTCCTTACGTGAGTCATGAATGATGAAGGGGGGCTGGATGCAGCTTTTGGTTATTTTTTCCTGTTAGCATGTGCTGATGCATGCTGGGTAAACATCCTAAATGTCAGAGTGACTGCTTATCCAAACTAATTTAACCTCCTGAACAGCTGTGGCGAGAATAAGCACAGTCAGTCTGGAAAACGGAAATAAATGAGTTTGCCTTGTTGATCTGAACCTTTCACCTCCGCCAAAGCACAACACCCCCTCCCACCCCCGCTCGACATGACGAAGTGGAATATCAGTCTAATTCTCTCATCTGGAAAAAGGAGTATATTCCCTGTCTTCTACTGCACACACAATAGACTTCAAAGATGTGAGAATGAGCCTCAATGCCCTTATTCCCTTATGGTTGCCCGCTACCTACTCAGCGGAAGCTATTGAGACGTTGGCATGAATGGGTATGAATGGGGCGCTGGGTTGTGTGCTGTGGGAAGGGCCTGTTGTGAAAGCTGGGGTTGCTCAGACAGGGATCACAGCCTGAGGTGCTGCGTGTGTCCAATGAACAGTGCTCAGCACCCTGGGATAACAATGAGAGCAGAGCAGTTCTGAAAATCAATAAACTGCTGGAGCTCTCCGTAGTCTCCCTCATAGAGAAATAACAGCATGCCAGAGTCTATCTGTGTCTCTTTCTTTTTTCCTTCGATCTTTTTTTACACTCTCTTTCTCTTCAGGTTTTGTTTTTATATAAACACTCACATAAAAAAAGACAAATACAGTGAAGGGAGTGCAAGTGATACAGTGTGGTACATATAGTAAACAGGAACTCATCTGCATTTAATCCTTATGCACTGCAGATATATTCTATACATCTTTCATCTAAATATGGCCTTATAAATGTCACATCTAATCCATGGACTCACAGCATTAACGTGAAGATTGCGAGACGTGCATGGAAACAAGTCAGGACGGGAGAAAAGGGGGATTTTGTAAATCTCCTATCAAAGTTGTCTAATTATGTTAATCAAGAATTCTCCAAATGTCAGCGTTGCTGGAGAGGATGAGATTTGGAGAGAGAGTACTGTAAATGATGAACCAACCAATCAGCTGGACCACAATGATAGTAATGGCATTAATTAATTTAAGTTGGACATACAAAAGAGGCAGGCTTAAATCATGGGCACACTTCGAGAGTGAACACATGAATTAATATCAAGAATCAATTTGTTGCAAGATAAATGTTTTCTTACGCTGAATCAGCATAGATTTTGCTCAGCGTTTATGGAAATTGAGAGTGAGAAATGGGAAATCTGCCATCTGTAGAGAGTGACATTCGCTACAACTCTCTGATAGAACTAAATTAATAGAAGCATGCGCGTGAAACCACCTCTTAAATAATAAAATTGAAGAAAACTCTTGAAGTATTATGTCTGAGCATGTATTTAAAATAAAGGATGTTGAACAGAATTGCCAGATTAGATCAGGAAACATGCTAGTCTGAGGACAATCTGACCTCAACACAAAGAAGTTTAGAGCTTTAATGCATTAATGGAAGAGTTTGACATTGTCAGAAATAGAGTTGCTTTCTAGCCCACAGTTAGATATGTTAAATATATTGTAAGGCTACAGGCAGCAGCCGGTTAGCTTAGCTTAGCATAAAAGCTGGAAACATAGGGAAAAGCTAGCCTGGCTCTGTCTAAAATGAAAATGGCACTACCTCTAAAGCTCACAATTTAACACGTTCAGTCTTATTTGTGGCTTCCAGTTTATGCTAAGCTAAACCAAATGTTTCCTGGCTCTAGCTCCATTACTGTACAGACATTAAAGAGTTTTTTGAGCAACATTTGTTTCATCTAACTCTCAACAACGAGTCCTGGTGCTGGTAGATGAAGTTTCTTACCTGTCACACTAGCTTAGCCTAACTGCTAGTTGTTTACAGACATACTATGGTATAGATCTTTTGATTTAACTCTAGGAAAGAAAGCAAATTAGCATATTTCCCCAAATATGAATTACTTCAACAGCTAACCTAGTATTGTGTTTTTTCCATTTGTATATAAATTTCAGTGTTAATATATGCTAAAATGTAGGGGTGTAAAACATGACTTTTCTTCACTCGAGATAAATAAAGATAGATAGTAAGTCAAGAAGTTCAGAAGTTTCTGAAATATAAAATAAATATCACAAAAGAATGATCAATTATATATATTATTCTTAAGAAAAAAATGAATATTACTGTGTACAGTAAAATGTGCTTTCAGACTCCAATAAAGCACGAGGGTTGTGTGGGAGAAAGGGCACTGTAGCAGACATTAAAAACAATCAAGCTGTTTATTGTGTTTGCAATAATTAGATCTTTAACAGCGGGAGGCTTTTTTTCCTCTGATTCTCTAATTTGATACAGTATCGTCTCATCACTGTGCCGCAGGTTAGCCACATGGGGAGGAAACATTAATTTAATCTAACACTTTATTCAAAACTCCAGGGGATCTCTGCTAAGTGTTGCAATCTTTGACTATTAAATTAATGTTGTTGTTTGTTTCTTGACGGAACAAATAGGATATACTTGATGAATTAGTTCATTTGCTGAGCAGAAAATTGGACAGTTTAAATGATGTGCTGTTGTGGTTGCAGCATTATTAACATACCTGTGGGCAATATTGGATAACTAACACATTGGAATTTTAATATAGTGTTATCACTTAATGTTAGTATTTATATCAATTTGATGAAGTGAATTATATTGAGTCTTGGAGCCTTTCTGTAATATATGATCATTCCAACAACACATTAATAATTTGTTAAATCTATTGCCAGGGCACCCTTCTAACACTTGTTTACTGACTGCATGTAATGCAAAAAAAAATGGCTGAAATGTAAATGAGAAATGTAAACTTTCATTTTTAAAGGGTCAAACTTAAACTTATTTGAGATTCCTTGCAGTCGATGACGTGTTCTTCTTTAGGACACATACAGGCTGTGTGTATAATTCCCGTAACACCACAGAACTCTCTGAAATGGGCTTGAGACAGAACAAAACATTACACCCCATTTGCATGTCATTAGGAAAATGGAAAGCCACCTCCCCCTGTGGGTTTAACCCCTTATAAATATATTTAAATATATAAATATCATGAATACATTAATTGAAATTGCCCTCACAACACAACCACTAAAAGCACGCCACCGTCCCACTGTGGAACTGCTTTGTCTCTCTTGGGAGAGGTCATGCGTGCAGACGGTTCCATACACACCTGGAAATTGCACGCACACACACACACACACACACACACACACACACACACACACACACAAACAAAAAATCATTACAACTTTACCACACATTTCACCCAACTTCTGCCTGACCTTCTCATAAACACACACAGAGAGCCTTACACTCCACCCTCTATAAAATAGTCACACACACATCCTTCCTCACCACCCACACCTCCCTGTCACATAATCCCAGCCCTCGCTCTGACTTTACAACACAGACTGTCTCTCTCTGTCTTTTGCTACTTTTTCTCCCTCGCCTTTTCTCTCTGTTTTCATGGATCAGCGGAGAGAGCAATTACATCAGCGTCGGTCTGGCGGCCTGGAGATGAAGAGCTGTGTGGCTGTGGGCAAACACCTGGCCACGGTTAGAGGAGCAGAGCAGGAGCAGGAGGAGGAGGAGGAGGAGGAGGAGGAGGAGGAGATGCAGTGTAGACAGATGTGCTGCAGGTTCTGTGGGCTGTGGGGAGGCCTGGAAGCACAGTGTGTGTTGGGGCCTGAGTTCTGATGGAGAGCGCTGAAGCACGAACGTGAGAACCAACAAGATGTGTGTGTGCGTGTGCCTATTTGTAAATCGTGTGAGTGCGGTTGAGTCGAGTCAGTGAAGCCCTAAAACAACCCCCCATCACAAGCAGTTAACATTACAATCCTTCACAGCAGTCAAAACTCTGCACCACCAAAGTTTCAGGCGATCCATTCAGCATGCGTCTGCCTTTCTACTTATTGACAGAGTCACATCCATTTGCATTACAAAAGGGAACTGTTTGAAAATATGCACAAAACATGTCATCTCTGATATGGCTTCAAAAATGCTTCAAACGTGCCCAAAAATACTGGAAAAACTGCATGTGTAAAGAGGACAATAGAATGTAAAACACTTGCTGTGCTGCCATTTCCTCTAATCTGTTGCTGAGGGATATTTAACTTTAATGTTAAGAAAGAAGTAGGAAAGAAAGAAAAAGTGTCCAAATGACATGAAACAAAGAAGAAACAGGAGTGAAAGAAATTGAGCAATAGAGGGAGTGGGGTTGCGTGAGGATCACAGATCTGCTCCTTGACCTCAGTCTAACCTCCAAGAGGCCTTAGACAGACATGTGGTTGCCATCTGGCCTGGTTTACCATGCTATTATACCAGCTGATTTATTCCTAAATGTTACTTGGATTATGCTGCTATGGCCGATTTAGCTTTTGTTAATGGTTTAACTCTTAGCGACAAAATGTCATCATTAAAAAAATATATATTTTATTTATTATGGATTTAAGTGGTTTTATAAATCAAAGCAGAATTTTGGTTTACCTCAAACATGTTATCTGTCTGACTTGATTTGACTTTGACTACTGTCTAAAAATATTTACATATGTTTCTGTATTAGATAATAAGTACATTTGAGTTCTTCAACACTTAATTTAAATGTTCTTTTTTACTCCATTACTTCTACATGAAGATTACAGTTACTTCTTACTTTGCAGACAAATAATTGACATGTAAAACATTTTATAAGGTCTTAGTATATACAGTTATATTAGTTAGTATATTGTTTGAAGTTTAATTTAAAAAAAGTAAAGAATCAGATCTGTATTTTCTTAGAAAAAGATGTTGAAACATGGCCTCAGATTTTTTACTACTGGGCAGCCACCATGTGTTTACACATGCTTTAATGTTTAAAAAATGTTTTAAAACTCGGACATGAAGCATAACAATGTAGCAGGTTTAAGTGGTACTTAAGATTGAGCTGAGGTGGGAGTTTGTGCAGACCCAGTGCAGACAGCAGCATCAAATAAAATGACAGTTTATGCATTCAGAAAGACAAACAAGTAAAATACTTGGCTGGGATGCTTGTCCTTTAGAGCCCGGGCAATGTAAACCACAACCTTTCTTTTCATAGATTCTTGAGTACAAGTTTATGCAATTTAAATGCCAAAGAGATACTATGAAGACTTTGCAAATCTCCATCCCTATAATAAAATGCTCAAATTCGCTTCACTAAATTCAGGTAACATTCCGAATTTATTTAATCTACCTAATTATCATACCAGAGTGTTCCTTTCATCTAGGGTTTCTTGATCATCCAGTGATTTATAGGCTCTGTAACTCTAAATTCTGAGGTCTGTTTAATTTACAAGAGCATGGAAGGAACTCCACATTGTCCACTGTTCTTGTGAGAGATGCAGACTGATAAGGAGGGAGGTGGAATAATAGTCTTTACAGCTGCCAAAGAAGGCAGCCGGTCTTAAAAAAGGCAGGCAAACAGAGAAACAGCTGGAAAGCAACAACAACACAGACTATCCAGGAAAGGAGTGTATGTACTGTGGCTGACCGGTCAGGTAATGGGCTAGAGTAGCATGCAGCATGGTCTGATATGACAGGAAAGGTTAGCAATGTATGACACTAAGACGAGCAGGAGAAAAAATGTTGGAGGAATCAGATGTAACCATGACAACCCAAGAAAAAAATGACACATTTATATTAATTTAAATTTTCACGGAAAATACATTAAAAAATAGGAAGAGTGAAAGTGTTCCTGTACCACAAATAGGGGAATGTACACCTTGAGTAGGTAATATTACAATTTTGTCTGCCTACTACAAAATGAAATGTATGTTAAATATAAATATAGGTTCAACTGTTGATGCTCATATAGCTGGGATAACAGATCCAGTTTGTTGAGCTCTGCATGTAAAAACCTTTGCAGCAGCTGGATTGTAGATCTAGCAAATGCAACTCTACCCGAGAAGGCAGCTCTTACGTCTCTGCAGCTCTAACCCGACTCTGAGGCACTTGTTGCAGATGAGTGTAAAGCCACAGCATGCCTCCTAGCCAATTAACAGTAAAATCAACCCAAACAGATTTCCAATTGATAAATCTTTAATGATACCAGGGATTTTACACAAATGCACACTTGACAGTGCTAATTTAAAGCAAATAGGAAGCTTGATTAAAAATTCCCCGAGCATGGTGGGGGGAAGATAAATGTTTGAATAATTTATCAGATTTAATTGACACGACTACGGTGTTGTAAACAGAAATGTTTTGATGTTCGTAATGCATTTTGACACGATGAGATTTTGGGACAGTTCCAAGGAGGAGAGCGGTGGAATCTGAGAGATTCACAGGGGAGGGAGGGGGCGAACTCCAGGAAGTGAAAGAGGCAGAAGAGGAAGAGGAGGCACAGAAAAGGGCGGTGGGGGATGAAGGGTACCCTTAGTACTCTCTATTTACATATTATTCCAGATCAAGCGCTCTGTACAAGCACTACTGGGTATTTTATCATAACGAATAAAAAAATAAATAAGGCAGGGAAAGTGCTGGGCTATGATAGGCGGGGAAAGTGATCAGCAAACACAATGATACACAAGCCTGGGAGCCAGCCCGGGGCTACAGCACTTTGGATTGACCCCAAGAATGTGACACTAAACAAGGATGTAAATATGGTGAGAATTGAGAGCGGAAGAGATAGGGGGAGTGAAGGGGGAGGAAGGGGAGAATTCTTAGGCCAAGCACATATGGTGTTTGTCACAGCGCTGCACACACACACACAAAAAAAAATACAAGCACACATCAAGAAAGAGGTGTGGTAAAAAAAAAAAGCATCAGAAAGACGGCAGGAACCTTGTCGTATTCCAGAAGCTCATGTTCCGCTGGGGACCTAGCAGGGGTTACATGGCCGGCAGGTGCGGGGCCACCGCTCGTCCGATAAGAAACCGATCTGCATGTGCCCGTCTGCTTTCCTGTCCACCCCGGCCCCTGGTAAACATCCCGGTTATCTGCAAACAAACAGAGTTTACTAGTGACTATGAATGAATACATCAAATTTTGATGGAATTGCCATGTTGGGCTCCCCCACGCTCAGAATGCATCTCCACCATGATACAATGTACACCTGAATACATGAATAGCCAACAAGGAGGCCCTCGCTGTTTGTAGGGGTAATGTTGACTGAATTTTTAAAGATGTTATTTTGATTTGACACGACTGCTGGCTCAGTGCAGTCCGAAGGGGGGTGGGGGGAGGTGGCGTGGGGGGGGGGGGTGTCTGAAATACAAGACAGCCAGAGGAAGAGACAGAAAAATCATAGAAGGCGGCCTGTGTCTGGGGAAGGGCCGGGTAAACAGCAGTGGGAGAAGCCAGCGAGGACGGAGACAAAAGACAATCAGCTGGTAAGGGATGGAATCACCATACCGACTGTCATGGGGACAGACACTATGGAAAGAGGGAGGGAGGGGACAAAAATACAGAAGCTGGCAGATAAAGAGGTCCAGAGATGACAGGCTCACAGTGACAATCTTACACATAAAGACATAAAAGCACCAACACATAAAGACAACCAGATGCAAAGATATACAGCAAAATCAGATGTCAGCGTTACAGACAGCAAAATAAAGTCACCCAGACTGCCTGCAGGTAATGTAAGTAATTGGCACCATTTGTTTTTTTTTCTTACACATTCAATTTATTCCCAACAATGACAATAAGAGTCAAAGTGAAAACCACAACGTGCCTCCTCACTGCACTGCACACACAATGGGGGCTAGGAGCAAAGCTGACACTACAACAAATGCGTTTATGTTGCCTGACAATGTATCGCTTCCACATCAAAGGAAGCCTCACATTTTTGCAAAAGGAAGCGAGGGCGCAATAAGTGGAGGCCCATCGCTTTATTAACTCCCAATCAATAAACATGCAGTCGGTGGCAAGGTAATCAGGAAACACTGGCAAATGGCCTGACAATGTATCAAAGCCGATGCTCCGAGGCAACGGCACAAACTCTAACAAGCATTTTATTACCGGTAGCTGTTACTGACATTAGTCAAAAACCAAGAGAGATAAAATAGAATAAGGAATGCAGCGTGGCTGGGTGAAAGGGGCCCCTCGGCTGGGAGTGTGTACCTCACGCGTTTGATAGCCGCACGCCTCCCCTTTGATATGATAACAAATATAAATTGTTTAAAAACATCAAATGGCCAGCAAGCTAGACGCAGACTTGCTGTGACGGGTATCTGGTCTAGGGGGCGATGAAGCTGTTCGTCCACAGGCGTGAGACAATTCTGCTGCCGCTTCTTATTTGAGCCACAGGATGTTTTAGTGGGATGATTATGCAGAGTTCAGGTTTTTTTTTTTGTTGGAAGAAACAAAAACTACTCTGCAAACATAGCTCTTTTCCATCCCTGCTTGTTTGGCTTTTCTGCATTTCTGCAGTCTGTTTTTTTTTTTTTGTGGCTGTGGTGTCCCATGATGATGGTGGAAGAAATATTCAAATCCTTTCAGTAAAAGTACCAATGGATTCATGTAAATATACTATATATAAGTAAAAGTGAGTAAATATACTATGTTACGAGTAAAAGTCCAGCAATCAAGTAAAATTATTTAGTATTATCAGTAAAATATACCTAAAAGTAAAAATACTTACATTGCTAATACTGATTTATTATTTACTTTTTAGCTGAGAGTTAGATGAGAAGACTGATACCAATCTCCTGTTTACACTTAATATGAGACTACATCTAGTAGCCGGTTAGCTTAGCTTATCACAAAGACTAGGAATAGGGGGAAACAGCGAGCATGGCTCTGTCCAAAGAAATTCACACCTCCAGAGTTCACTTATAAACACTTTGTATCTTATTTGTTAAATCTGAATGAAGAAAACAACACACTGCTGTGTTAGGGGAGGTCGCGTGTTTGTGCTAAGCTAAGCTAAGTGGCTACTGTCGGTATCTTCATATTTACCGTACAGACATGAGAGTGGTGTCAGTCTTCTCATTGAACTCTCAGCAAGAAAGCAACCAACTGACCTACTCTCATGTCTGTATGCTAAAACTACAACCAGCAGCCACTTAGCCTAGCTTAGCTTAGCTTAGCTTAGCATAAAGACTGGAAACGGGGTAAAAGCTAGCCTGGCTCCGTCCAAAGGTAACAAAAACTTGCAGCAAGAAAGGAAGCTATTCCTTTAACAAAGCTGTCAAATATAATCATATAGTTGAATAAAAAGTAAAATATTTACCACTGTATAGTAAAAGTAGCATAAATGTTTATGTTTAAAGTATCTTAAAATTATACTTAAGTACAGTACTTGAATAAATGTATTTAGCTCCCTTCCACATATGCCAAGGTCTACCTCATCCCACTTGTCCCACACTCTTACTGTTTGGGAGTCTCGTTCTTGGGGGCCGGCTTCTCACGCCTAGGATCACACACAGGTGAGGAACCGAGATTGAAACCCGCTCCTACCCGTCAGCTACTTTGTTTGTTTCGTTCTGGGGGCATAGTTGATATTAAAAGCAGATCTTGAGCGGTGCGGCAGTGGGGAAAGAAGGGTGGAAGGGAGCTGGGGGAAGAGGGAAGGGAAGGGGGAGGGAGGGAGGGAGGGAGGGATGAGTTTACAAGCCCCAGGTACGGTGAATGGGTGAGTGAGAAGATGCAGAAAAGAAGGCAGTGAGGGAGAGAAAAAAAAAAAAAAATCTCATCCAAATAATTTTCACCCCGTGGGCGCTAAAATGCAAATCACAGATCAAAGAGGTTTGGAATGGAAACTAGCGAGATTGGGAGAGAATATCATCAAGCTGAGGTTATATATGTATGTTCAGGATGTGAGAGAGACATGCTGGACCCAGGTAATGGAGCTGACCTGTACTTGAACACTGCCCCCCACTGCCACTATCATTTCCCGGCCTGCCTGCCTTCTCCCAGGATTATAGCATGTACAGTACACTCCAAAGTAATTTACTTTCTCCTTACAGTACCATTCTTCCCTTTCTGTTTCTCTCCACCTCTGTTTGTAAAGCCTTTTTCATGAGCCAGTGAATGCACAGTTTACACAGACACAAACCTCTTCTCAAAGCAGTGGCGAATTCCCCTCCTACATGTTGACACTGAATTGATGTTTGGCAACTATACAGCGGCCTGTTTGCATGTCGCCCAGTACAGCAAGACACTTTCTCTTTTACCCTTTTTGCGCCTGGCGAACTCTAGAAAACAGATTAATGGCAGGAAGGAAAGTCAAGCAGACACCAGACAGAACAACAACCAGCGCTGGAATGTGGATATAGCAAACAAAGTTGCTTCTAAGTGTTTGAAATATTCAAGTGTGTGTTTGAATTTTACAAGACACAGGAGGCAAATGGAATCATCCCAAAATGCACCTTGCCAGGGCAAAACAAACAAAAAACTACAGTCTAAATAGCAGTTCAGTTCACATCTGCCTCTATGTATACAGATGGGGGCGAGCCTGCAGTTAGTGGAGGGGGGAGAGAGAGAGGGGCCGAGCTCCAGATAGGCACGTAGGGGAAGGATGTGACGGGGAGAAGGTGAGGGTAGACTCCGTACAAAGAAGCTCCGCATTAATGCCTAATTAATGTCTGTCTCCCCATTAATGTCTATTTAATTATTCATGTCTGTCTCGTCCACCTGAAGCTGTCATAACTTTTCTTGCAGTCTGACATTAAATGTGACAGTGTTGTCCCGCGGCACCTACTTTTGTTGTGCGCTTCTCCATTTTATATTGTTCTGTAAACAGATTATTTAAAGCGGAATATGTGTTTTCCAATGCAGATTTGGGATTTTTGTGTTTTTTCAGGACGTGTAATTCACAAAATCCTCAACTTCGTGATGGTTTTGTGTTTCTGAGGCTACAACATTATGTGACATCATCCCAACTCCACCATGTACTAACCCTATATGAAGCTGCCTTTTATAGATGGCCAATGGCAACACAACTGTTATACTAGTTTATGTTACTTTACACCTTTACTGCATTTTATAGGGAAAATGTTATGACAGATGTAATTGCCAGTTACTTTTCAGTTTAAAATTGTATCTAAACATAATGTTTGATATTGTTATAGATTAAACCAGTGGTGTAACAATCTTTTTGGCATGTGATCCTTTAGAAACAGTCACATAGTCACTTATAGACATCTGAAATAGTCACATTTCAGATGTTGTTAGCAGTTCCACCAAAGACAGATTTATTTCCCCTCTGAACTTCTCAGATTTCAATATTTTAATAACCATTTGAGGCTTGATAATATTTCACCAAAGAAGACCAAAAATGACCACAAAATCATGTAGCCCTACTTGTTTTTCTTTTTTCCCCGACCACATTAATCATCTCACAACGTATTCCTCAGATTCATCTTGTGACCCTTTGATTTCCTCACACTACTGCACAGGCAGTGGCGACAACAGCTTTTCCTCTCCCCTTTCAAGGTGAAGAAGAAAAGAGAAAGTCTCTTCTTCGCCCGGGTAATCTATGGCCTTTAAATGAACACCACCTGACTCACCAATGCTAAAAACAAATAAGGTATACCAACACGCTGCACAACACAGCGTTCTTCTGTTTCTAAATCCAATTTAAAAAATCCATACACATCAAAAGAAATAACCCTTTTTTTCTCCACAAAATGAAGGTTAATTTTCCACAGCTCCAGTATCTCTTTTCAGAGACAGAGCAGGTATTTCTCTGTGTGCCATCTGCATCAGCACCAAAGCTCTCCACTGATGTGGATTAGCGGTTCACAGCACTTTGACTCTCGCTGCCACAGGATCCAAAACACAGCTGGTTTTTATAGCTGGTCAGCACAACCTGCACAGGGACGCACTCAGTCTTCTCAGTCTTCATCCAGCCCTCCTCAAAGACATTGCTTCTTCTGCACTGTAGTCTCTTTCTCCTCTGCTGTTTGCTTTTGAATGTAAATCCTCAATCCTCCCATCTTTTCTTCTTCCTCCCCACCTTTTACCTCTTTTTGTCCATCAATCCCTCTGTCCTTTCCCCCAGTGAACCTCTCCATCCCCTCGTTATTGCCAGCCATCCAAATTCTTTGCACCCAGTGTCACCTGCTTTGTAATCTGATTACTTCATGGAGGAATTAGTATGTATATTTAATGCAGTTTTTTTTCTTCCTTTTCTCCTCTCTGTCTTTTATTCTTTTTAAATCTTGATGAGTGATGCAGGGAGGAACGGAGATGAGGTGGGGTTGCTCTTCTTGCATGTCTGGCGGATATGCCAGGGCCATGCTAATAAATGACAGCTGATTTATGCGTCTGTATTCTTTTATTTATAAAAAAATAGCAAGCGGGCTGATTTCTGATATTAATAATACAAGTGGATCCACTTTGATTAGGCTTCTGTGGAGAGCTGTGCATATTCAGCATTACAATTAAAGCCTCTGATGTGAAATAGGAATGACACGCTAATGAAGCGAGCTAGCGAGCCTGAACCGCGACTGTCCAACAGCATTACGGCCCATCTCGGATGAAGAGTAATTATACGAGGAACACTGAAATGTCATTAAAAATCTTCAGTAAGTGATTTAACCCACCATTCCTCACTAATGCTAGATATTTCTTTTTTTTCTTTACCAACCCCCACATGATCAACTCCCAAGGTTTTCCTTTTCTTTAAAAAAAAAAAGAAAAGGTCTTTCTTTTCCATGAGGACAAGACCAAACTTCTCCTTCAGAAGTTCCATAAATAACAAGAAAAAGGGGGCACCAGACTCCTTAAACATAAACATATTGAGGTTTGAGACAAAGACATACAATTGCATTGTCCTAATTTAATTGCAGAACTCAGTGGTGCCGGTGGTGGTAGGTAATTGAAATCATTCCATTATAAATTCCATTATGAATTGGTGATTAAGGCCAGAGGTGATTACCATGGATTAAAGATGATAGTTGGGATTTTTTTTTTCTCCAGCATAACCTCTCCAGCCACCTGCGTGCTATCCACCTCAAACAGCTTGATTTATCACAACTAACATGTAAGGGAAGAAAGTAATATGAGAGAGAGATATAATGGGTGAAAAAAAAAAGAGGGGCGATAAAGCAAAGAGTGTGTTTGAGGGGAGTGTTGTTTCTAAGAGGATTTAGTTAATCTGATTCTACCCCCTTCTCTCTCGTTTGATGTGCTCATTCACAGGCAAAAAGCAGCCTCGGAGGGTTGTTATTGTTGTTGTTAAGGCATAAAGCAAACAAATAATGAGCTATATCATGTTACCATATCATATTCATTAGGGCTATTGTCAAATCTCTCCCTGCTTGTGTGGGTGAGTGTGTATGTGAGATGACGGGGGGAGAGAGAACCTGATAGGATGTGTGTGTGTGTGTGTGTATGTGGTAGATAATGCCACAGGCAAGAATTCATGAATATCAGCAGTTTCTCACCATTTTGTTGGGTTAATCCCTTGTTTCAGTTGGAGAAATAGGCATGTCTCTTGCATACATTACACCGGTGCCTGCACATCACATCCACACACAAGAAAAAGTACCTCTACGTCAGGTCCCTCTGATGTAATGATGAGTGAAGTTTTATGTATCGAGGTCATAGTTTTTCGTCTATCTCAGCAGCTCTTTCGACAGAAGGGGAAATCAGACGTGTGGCGAAAGGGGCAGGTGAGTTTGGATTCGGGTTTACATTAAAACGCGGTGACCGGTGGAAAACACAACACTGGAACAAGCGTTAAAGAAGTCTGACCTCATGGGAGTTTTTATGTTCTTATTCGAAAGCTGTCTCTTTCTCCTCTGATTTGAGTGAAGATTTGCTGACTGTGAGGGTGTTTTATTTTAATTTTTTTTTTTACATAAAACTGGGCAAAAACATGACTAACCCGAACCAAAAACATGCACTAAAAAAACTCCACCGCTGCTGACGAGACAAACACGTGACCTCCTCTGATGGCATCTGATGTGGAGCACGACGCCTCGTGGCACCCAACTCGGCACCGGCTGGGCGACTACAGGGATCTGGGTGAGGGCGGGGAGCGGGCACATGAGTCCCCTCGCCCACCACCGAACCGAGCATCATGCCTCCGAGCTATGCAATTATTTTTGCACTGCGTCCAATATCAACTTGAGAGCAATGCAAATTATTTAAGACGCGCTTTTCAGGGCTCGCAATTATAATAATGATGATCTCAATTAGCGTTGCCATTGCCTCGGACTATTTAGCAGGCAATTTTGCAGCCTGGGGGCGAGGGTCTTCTAGGGAGCCGACACGCATCGTCAGGTCAGAAGGGGTAGAGAGAGAAAGGAAGAGACAGAGGGAGAGAGAGTCGACACTCTTAATCAATAAACTGTGAGACTGTGAGATATTTACCACCCAATCCCACAAGGGGACGGTTCATAAATTGACCTAATTGGTCAGTGTTGGAGATGAAATGAATGATGCCAGGATGCACTGTCTAATTCAGAAGGGCAGGATGTAAGCCATTTGGCCTCGTACTGTTGTGCCGAGATATACTGAGATACATGTCGAAGAGGTTCAAGGAATAGTTTGCTCGAAATACACTCAGGCGCTTTCTCCCAAGAGTTAGACGAGAAGAATGAGACCGCTCTCAAGTCTGTGCACTGAATGTGAAAACTACAACCAGCAGTTAGCTTAGCTTAGCAGGAAAGCCTAGGAACAGCTAGCCTGGCTCCTTCCAAAGACAAAACGCACCTTTCGTCTAAAGCTCACTAATGAACACGTTATAGCTTGTATATTATGGAGTAAAAAAGATCACAGTGGCATTATGGGAGGTTCTACATTTGTGCTAAACGATGAGGGTTCTGGTGGTACCTTCATACTGACGGCACAGACTTGAGAATGCGAATAAGTGAAACAATCGAGTCCATGGCGTCAATATGAAGCTACAACTAGCAGCCACTTAGCTTAGCCTAAAATAAAAAACTGGAAACGGGGAAACAGCAGCTCTGTTCTCACAAATGAACACGTCTAATCCCTACAAAAAGGAACGCAACACATAACCCCCTATAAAACCCCAACGCGATGTGGCCTGCTGAGCTGTAGAGGTACTGTTGGATGGATTTTGTTACCTTCAGTCAGAATCAAGCAAGCTGTTTTTGCCCTGTTTTCGGCTAAAGCTAAGTGTCCTGGCTGTAGCTTTATATTTAATGTACAGGCATGAGAGTCCATATTCTCATTCAACTCAACACGAAAGCCAATACGCATATTTCCCAAAATGTCTAACTATTGCTTTAAAGCTTCCAAAACACTCACTCAGTGTTTCCCAGCCTCTCATGTAGTGTACTGCACTGCCACTGTATATTAGAGGGCCTTCTTTCCCCCCACCATTCATGTGGAAAAGGCTTGCACCACCAGCTACCCTTTCTTTTATTCATCGTACTGTAAATAACTCCACTTTATGAAAAGCAGCCAGTGTGACTCACGGATACCTCTCTAACCACAACCCATTATTATTTCATGGCCTTTGAAAGAAGGGTCTATAGCAGGCGCTCTCACACTTTAATGTCGGAGCTCCCTCTGATGTTGTGTAGTACACAGCGGCCCTTGTTGCACTCCGTATGCGATCCCTCACTTGAATTCACAAACACTTCCAAGTGCATAAATAGCACGGAAGACGAGCGCCTTGCGAGCTAGCTAATGCTCTGGAACGCCATTGCTGACGAGATAACAGGAGCCTGCCATGGCTGATGCCTGGGACTGTCATTTGGGGGGGGAAAGAAAGAGAAGTGTGTCTGCTGCATGCCTTTATGAAAAATGCTGTTGTTTTCTGACCTCTCATGGGACATCATATGGTAAGGAAAAAAGAACATGCATCAGCGTTACGATTAAATGACCAGCGGACATGATTCAAAGGGTCCCACGATGTCCCTGAGCACCCTTTGGAACGTGTAGAAGGCTCTCGGCATACAGACGAGCTAATGGGCAACCTATTGGTCATGGTAGATTCAGTTTGAATCTCAATGAGGGTGTCAGTGTGTGGCTGCTCCATGACCGACAAGGTGTGGTAGGCCTGCTGGAGTTGATTTAGCCACACGGCATGTCATAGCGCTTTACCAGTCAACATCCATCAATCGAAAAAGGCTAAAAGCCATGTTTTTTTCTTTCTTTTGAAGTGTCAAGAGGAAACTGCTGTCTTGAAGATGGATGGAAATTGGGAGACGTCTGTTGAAATTTCACATCATTGTTTTCTCTACGTGATGCAGAACCTCGATGGTAATAAGGCAGATATTTTTTACATGAGCATGACAACAGACTTAATAATGTGGTTTGTGCCAAAACCACTTTTGCAGTATGTAGCCCAGAAATGAATCCTAGCCGGGGGAAGTCGCTCCTTACAAAGTGCAGTACTTCCGTGTATACTGGGACATGCTTGTGGTACATGAAAGCAGTGAGGTTGAATCATACAAAGGCTAAAGCCATTACAGGTCCAGAGGGGTGGGCAAGACAGTGCCTTGTCCCGTTCCTCTAAACAAGACTCTAGGTGCTGCAAGCTGGAACAAAGCCTTGTAACATATACATTAAACTTTAATTGTTTTTTTTCCAAACCCCTTCCTTCACATCTCTGAAGTAGCTGCTCCTGAAACGTTAAAAGTGTAATGCCAGCTAGATTTTCATGGCTGTGCCTTTGTAGAATAAAAGATATATGTGTAACAGTGGAGGGAAAAGAAATACTCTCTGATGCTGGAGGTAGACAGTTGCTTTTCAAATTCCAAGTTTTGGTCCTTTATTTTATTCAGCAGTGAAATGCCATGAATACATAAAATAATAACGTCTGTTACAATTCTCAACCATGACCTTCTAATGTCAGAGAACCTTTAAAGTATGGACACAGTACACAGTAATGAAAAGTATCAAAAAAAGTAGTTGAATCTCGATCAAAAGGAAATGAAACAAACGAAAAAAGTTTTCACCAATTACATAAACATATGTTTGCTACAGTCCCAATTTACTGTATACATAGGGGGATCATATTCCCAATTATTAGAGAAGGATAGCAGTAGAAAGGATACATGACTCAACTGCCAGACATAATGCTTCATAAAGTATGCACAGAGGTACAAGCAATAAATACACACATTAGGTTAAGCCTTACAGCTACGCAAAGCAGATGCAGAAAAAGCAGGTTTGCTATTCTTAGCGAGCAATGAGAGAGAAACAGTAAAAATTCAGGTAAGTCAGAAAAGAAACACTGAGATTTTTTTTTCCTCTTAGAAAAAAGTCTGGTAAATTTATGGGTCCACCAACATTTTTTTACATAAGTATGCACAGTTATCAAAATACAGACAAAATCAACCCAGAAAATCCAGACAATCCTAAAATCTAGTGGAGGAGCAGATCGCAGTTCTGGAGGTCTTTCTGGTATTATGTGCAAGCAACTATTTTAGACATTTTTTTACTTAATTTATACAAAACCCATGCAAATCTACAGGTAATATGCATTCTGTGGCTGACAGGTTTTATCCCTCCCAAAACAGTATATCTGAGGTAATGCACTCCTATGCATTGTACGTACATTTAGGCCATCGTCCCGATGATTTTTATTATATTCTTTTTATTGGTTCTTGTTTCCAGTCCACCAAATGATTTTTAGACATGCATTTTTAAAACACAATATTCCCTTACAGGTAATCTATACATTATCATTCTACAAATGTTTGAGGACAACCTATTACAATGCAAATCTTCCATATCTTGACGCAGGGAATGTAAACGTTGGTTTGAGCCACGTCCTATGAGACAAGCGTAGTAAAGTGTAACAGCTCTTGTGGCATTCTAATAACTCGTGCAATCTGTCATAATTGTTCTGAATTTGTTGTGCAGAGGTAGAAGCTTTTAGAAAGCCTTTTTGGGTAAGTGGGAGAACCCTTTTTTTTTTTTTTTTTTTGAAAGACGCCACGTCCTTTTTATTTGGTGTGATAAGATTATTAAGAACGTTGTCTTCAAGTCGTTTTGCTGACTCCAGCTAAGTATTGAAGGGATAAGCTTTGTTCCTGGGCCCAGTACCCTCTTGACGTGGAACTGGTATATATGTGTGTGTGTGTATGTGTGTGTATGTACTTGACATGCTGTGTGTTTGTACAGTACTGCATGTGTCTGCGTGTTAAGCTCTTACAGCCAATTCCTTGGCTTGGCACAACACTTGAAAACAACATAAGCACAGTGTTTCCACTTTGGTCAAAGCAGGCAGACGCATTGCTCGTTACAGCACGATACAAAGCCACTCGTCGGTTCTTTGACAGCGTACATTTTCTGCAGCTGGAGAGAAAGTTGGCAAAAGCTCGGGGTCCGTGTCTGTGTGTGTGTGTGTGTGTGTGTGTGTGTGTGTGTGTATGTATATATGTGTGTGTGTGTCTGTACGTGCGCATGTATGCTAGTCTCTGCCAGGGTGTGTGTGGTTGTTTTTTTTTTTTTGAGCATTTCTTTATCCCATACAAGAGGAGGCAGAATTTTGTGTAACTTTGGTTTACTGAAAACAGAAATGACCATTAAAGCAACAACACTTTTCTAGATGACATTAGCTGTGAGGGAAATGATGGGACGTGGTCTCCACAATAACTACTTCTCTTTAGTTTCTTATAAATACCAAGTGTGTTATAAAAAGCTGGCTACCTATACAGAGTACATCAGTGCTGACACCGGTTGCATCTGTAGAGTTTAGAAGCTATGAAACACACAATGAGTATTTTTGATGACAAGTTAAAGCAAATATCACCTAGAAAAGGTTAACTCTCACCTTAGATATCCTCTTCTGCAATGGCTATTATTATTTGCTTTTACATGGTAACCAAGCCACATCATTTCATATCAACTTGAAATTATGACTTATTTGGCTTCACTAGATATTTTTCATGTTTGGTTAGCGATGTTTTCAGTTTCGGTTTCAACGCGGCTCGGAAACAAAACCGCCACGGAAATAAGACGTGACATTATTTTGACAGTCCCACTTAGAACATTACATATTCACCAGGTTAGAAAAAAATCATTAAAAAAAAAACCCCAATGACTTTTGATGTGTAATGCATAACAAAGAGTAAAAACTTAAAATAAACTTCACAACAACACAATGTTTCTGCACTTCCATTGAATACACAAATGTTTTGTTTTGGTCATAATCCACTTTTACAGTTAGCTGCTCTCTACCAGTCAAATCACCAGCACAAAATGCCTGCAGTTCAAATATCACATCACCTTTTTTATACTTACGGTACGTCTGGCAGAAAATCTCCAAAGTGGACGTTCTATGAGTTAATCAAATTACACATCAAAATCAGCATTTATTTCCCCTCTCTCTTAACTCGTGATCATCTTTGTATAGGGCTAAATGAAACAATCCCAGAGGTTATTCGAAGGTAGTTTGCGGAACAAAAGCTTCTCTTTGTACTAGTTTAAAGTCACAGAAGACGGACCAAGAGGAGTTTGGTGGCTTCTGTCTATAAGCTATTGGCCATTGCTAGTGTTGGCTTTGGTTTCTAGCTGTTGCCTGTGACTGTTTGCAGGTAGACAAAGCTTTAGAACGAGGAGGTAAGGAGAACAGCAAGGAGAAAATGATGCAGAAATGCATTTGTTTTGTAAATGGTGCTTTACACAAACTATTATTTTTTCCCCAACTGAATTTCCAGTTTTTTTTTAACTTTTAATCACAAACAGATAATAGACTGGAAGCCAACTTTTTTTTTTTTTTTTTTTTTTTTTTTTTTTTCTGGACAGCTGCAACAACAGTTTTGGTACCGAAGTTCCGTTACTGGTGTGATTTAGGGAATGGCATTTACAGTTGGTGGTGTCTAAAATCATATTTGGAAATTAACGATGGTTAAAAAAAAAAAAAAAAAAAAAGAGCTAAAAATAATATACTGGTTTTTATAATAGTAGCAACATACAGGCAGTGACACAAATTTCTGAGACTACTCCTGTGCAAATGATAACAGAGCAACAACTTGAATTGAACCAGCAATTGTCTCTAGACATTAACAACTACTGGGGGGTTGGATTATTCACAAACATAAAACGTCTTCCTTTTTGGCAGTATATGAGGCCGCTAGCTTTCAACGGAACATGATTTGCTCATTTGTTTCATGTTTTTCCCCCATCCATGAGTCCATCATCCTTTACTGTATGTGGCCACGCCATCTCTAATGAAATAGGTCTCAGAGAGTTAATTTTTTTTAATCAGACATCTCATGCCTGTCATGTTTAGGGATCCCAAAGGGCTGCAACAAAGAGTTCCTTTGGACCAGTCTCCATCCGGATGCATGCGCAATAAATAGTCCCAGTGGTGAGAGAGACAAAGAGAGAGTCAGCTGTGGTTGCTTGGACTGTGGAGTGGTTTCTAGTCTTGCAGGAGGTCTGTGTGAGAGAAACAGTGCGGCTGGGTGAAGGGATACGTCGTCCAAAAACTGTATCCTAGTCACTCCAGGTCTTCTGATAAGTTCCCTTCCTCCAGCTCCCGGTCATCGTCCAGCTCTGGACTGTGATTGGCTGTCGTCACCAGTGACATCGGACAGTCGTCGTCATCCATGTTAAGTGGCTCCTCCTTCACGTGAACAGGTGGCCTGTGACACAATCACATTGGCAATAAATGGGAGATTTTTTTATGTTTGATGGCAAATTCTGCACTGCTTTGACCAAAACAAAAAATATAGTAATGCTAATAATTGCCACTATTAAATAATATGTAAAAGAGATCAAGGAATCTGTTCATTAATTTCCTTTACTGCACATGGAATACACAATGTGGTGTTCAGATAACAGATAAATATTTTGTTGCATCAAAAACCAGACATCCATTACATGCATTATCTTGTGAAAGTAACAACCATGTTGTTTGCGAGACGCTAATTCGACATGATGCCTCACGTCTACTGTAAGTAAGCGCATGAAAATTGTATGAAAAACATGGCCCCTGTAAGGCCGATAAGCTGTGATGTTCCAGACATGTTTGGCATTTAAAAGTTTACTGATGACACCAGGTTGAAATACATGAAAAAGGAAAAAAGGGGAGAAAAAAAAAAACAGGCCACATGATAAATAATGGAGAATTTCTCATCCCTGAGCCCCCTGGAGCAAAGGCAGAGGAGAGGCTTTTTTATCTAGTTAATAGAAAGCGCAGCCACTCGTTAATATGCAGGGGCTGTGCATGTCGCTCCTCAAGAGGAAAAACCGGCAGCTAGGTTCTGCCATTAATCAACTTCAGCCCCGGCAGTTCGCTCGGACACCATGATACATGTTTTTAACTCTAAATGGATGAATATCTTTAGCCATTGTCAATAAGCGCTGGGCAGGAAGCAGAAGCAGCGCTGTGAGCAGGACGCCTCTGCCTTCAGAACAACAGAGGAGTGGGCGGAAAAAAAAAGAAGAAGTGTTGGGCGACTAACAAGAATAATAATGCTGTCACACACAAACAAGGCATAACATGATCTGGGGCCCTAGTCGGGGAGAGGGGTTTGTGCCACGATGATAAATCTGACAAAACCTAATTATTTCTGACACATCGGATGCATCAGAAAATCCCCCTAGACTTTGAAAGAGGGGAGAGTGGGGAGAGAGAGGGAGACTTATCAAGTGGTAGTACGTTAGGACTCGTCTCATAGCCTCTCTCCTGGGCTGCCTTCATCAGTGGGAAGGAGGGGAGGGGGGGGTCTTTGAATTTGAAAAGAATTTTAAAAGGTACAGATGACTTTAATATTCAGAGCCAAATACTGTAAATTAATATTCTGATGTGGTGGGATGAAGAGAGAAGGCTGATCTGAGCAGGATGCAAGCGGAGCGATGAATATTTCTGTTTCTGCCCCTCAGATTCACGGAGGCAGCGAGAGGCAAAAGAAAAACCCCTGAGCCAGAGGTTACTCTGCTCCCTCTGACCTGGCAATACAGTCTACTGAATGCAAACAGTAATTCTTAACAAGAAGCTCATTCGGTTCTGTTGTTTTATGCATAAAGTACAATCATACTATAGTAACTTAAATGCTTTAATGATACTTAACAGACTAACAGAAAATTCACTGTAAAAAAGACTTCAGTCCTTCAGTTTGGACATATTTTTCCTATTTTATGGCATTTTATAGAGTAAATGATAAAACATTTGATTGAAATAAAATTGACAAATTAATCCAAAATAAAAAATAATCATTACCATTTGTATATGGATATCTTTGCTGCTGTCTGATGCCTAAAAACACACAACAACAACAAAATGATTAAGGATAAAGGGACACAGTAACTAGTTCATAAGAGGTCCCATTATTTAGCATATATAAGCAGCATACAATGGTTTAATAATTTCTTTATAACACACTATAATGTAGTAAAAGGACATTTTTGAGTGATTATTAATGTACAGTATTTGTCAACAATTATAACTTTTCCTATGAAGACATTCTATATCATTACACATGTATTTTAACATATTGTCATTTATTATCTGCTTATACAGCAGCCTCCGCTTATGGGAGCCGACATGACGAGATGTTGACAAATACATTCATACAGAAAAAATTTCCGCCTCGCTTTGTGAAGAGAACTTGCTTTCCTAAAAAGATCCTGATCATCTTTTAGTCACCATTACTTAAAAAAATCATAATCAGTGTGTACTTGAATACATCACATTGATCAACTGACACGGCTGAATGTGACATGTATCACAAATCAAAGGTCTCTGCTGTTATTTTAATATGCAGCTCATTAGGTGTTTGTGTAGCTTTGAAGAAAAATATGCAGGACCATATTCACAGGCCTGAGCTTTCTGACACTTTATTAAAATATGTGGATGAGCCATTTAGTACTTAATGGCTAGCTGCCATTATTGAGTCACTCAGGAGTAAACGCTGGACTTTGCAGTGTAATAAATACGTGGTGCCCTGCCACGTATGTGTGCGTGCTCTCGAGATGCCTGCTCTCACATCAATTGGAGATTAGCACCAGCAATCATGCAGAGGTATGTCAGGGATGCAAATAAGGTCATTAGTCCACGGGCCTAATGGTGGGTTTGGGGGGGGAGGGGGCAGGAGAGGTGGTGTGGCGAGGGGGGCGGAGGCAAGAAAGGGAGGCGAAGGCAGTGGTGAGGACTTGGGGGGGGCAATCAAAGACATTCATAACATCTCACTATAATTCATTAACTAACACCAAAGAGGGGCGGTCACCAAACAATTAAATGTGACTGCTGATAAAATAGAGTGATATTAAACAGATTTTATTTGCTTTTATCGGAGTACGCGATAAAGTTACGAGCTAAATATTCTACTCCTCATTATGTGTGAAGTTGCTAATTTACTCATGTTGGAAACCCTAATTTTACAGTTTTAGTCTTTCCTGGTTTACAGTACTACTACTTTTAAGCATACCCCTCAGGGTGTACATGAGTGTATTGCACATGCATACACACAGGCGCGCGCAAACACACGCGCACACAGACACCCAGCATGGCCTGGGGCGATCTGGTTTGCGGTTAAGCAGATAGCATTAACCTTTAGACGTTGAGGGGAAGGAGTGGTTTGTCTAATTGTTGGATTGCCTTGGTTGTGCTGAGGAGTCCTCTCCTGAGAAAGGCCTTCAAGGTGATGTACTATTTAGTTTAGTGCTACGAGCCACTCCATTATTTAAACAACATCTTGGAAAAGCCGGTCATGAAAAACACATTTCTTCCATTTTGGTGGGTTGTCGTGGCGGTGTAAAGGCAGGCGGGGATGGGAGGGAGGAGAGAGAGGGATGGATGAATGCATCTCGTCCTCCATAGCCACTCATGTCGGTGTCAAGGCGGCATGGCCAGAGAGAAGAGAAAAGCATGCAAGAAAGGGAAAGTCAATGCTGTCCGGTTACTAAAACTTAAATGACCTGGGGGAGTGGTAACACTGGGATTCTGTCTAGAGCTGGGCAGATTTGCTCCACTTAACACCCCATTTCAGAGAGGGGTAAACACGTCCAAATAGATTAATGTATAGACGTCTGGTAGGGCTCTTCTGTTCTCACAGATACACTCTGAGAGAGGCATGGAGCCTGAGTGCATCCTTTATCCATTACAGAAGTGGTTCACTGATGTCGGCTGACTTTGCGACATGAGCTTTGATGGGCAGCGGATGAGAATGAGTAATTTCTGTTTGTCTGAGAATGTGTCCTGCGTGTGTGTGTTTCCCTGCATGCCATCTTCACCACAGTGCGGGCTCATGCAGACCTGTGTGACATCACTGGCTCAGGTTGTTTCAGACATTCCTGAAACTCACGCATCAATTTTTAAAAACACTCTCTTTCTCTCTTAGCTCCATTAAAACAGAGATGGGAAAGGGAGAGATTTTTTTTAAAAGTAATTAATGCTACACTTGCTCAATATTAATAGGAACAGTCTTGCATAAAATATAGCAGCTAAACCCCTATAATGCAGACAGTGGAGTAATTAAAAACGAATGTGTAATAGAGCCTATTTATAGAATTAGAACTAATTGTTATCTGAAACGTCAGGCTCACCTCAGGTAGTGCCAGTGAACATTACCAAAGCAGAGACAGAAAGAGAGGTCTGCTTATGATACATGCTAGGAATTGAACCTTGCCCTCGGGTCATGGCAAACTGAAGAACATACCGGTACTATGGGTTAAATATTAGGCAATTAAACTAACAAAGGGCAAAAGGACAGTGAGCGATTTCAGTGTAGGAGCAGCGGTGTGTGTGTGTGTGTTTGACTGTGTGAGGGGGGGTGGGGTTGAACATGTGCTTGCATTCTCAGATAGCTACTCAAAAATGTAAGTCTGTGTATGACACAATTATCTCTCAAACACTGCAGTGAGTGAGCAGGGGGGACCGTGGGTTAAAGGATAATAAGTCCACTTTGTTGGGTGTCAGTGGACTCTATCAGCTGTGTGTGGGTCTGTGAAGTTTGGGTTAGGGGCCGCCTTTTTAACCACTGGCCAGTTTTAATGTCATTCAGTTGCACTATCAAGGTTGCTTTTATAATTTATTTTACTAATATTCACCAATGATCAAATGTTTTTTTTTTAAAGAAGTAGAGCTGTTTTAAAAGAACATCAACCAGATGTGATGTACTCATACATATAAAGACTGTGTGTCTTACAGCAAGAAGACAATGTTGACCACACTAAATGATACTGGTAATGCAAAGTAAAGAGATAATGGAATTCCTCATATATAGTATATAAGCTTCAAATGACATTTCTACATTTATATTTTCCCTTGCCTTATTTCAAATTTTAAATAATCATAAGTAACACCAAAAAATGTTTCTTTTTAAATATAAACAGTCCTAATTATCATATACATGCTTGTGTGTAGCTACAGTGCGTACAGTACATACACAGAATCATCAGTAGGAGTAATTCGTCCATCTGAAGGAACTTACATGTGTACTGGTGGGGAGTATCCGGGGCTGCTGTGTCCGTTGGTGTCCAGGTGGTCGAGCGAGCCGTTGAGCTCCTCGTGGGCGGATTGCATCAGGGTGGGGGGGCTGCCGCTCAGCGTACCTGGGGGGCTGCCACCCAGCAGTCCCGGCGGACTCCCGCCCAACAGTCCAGGTGGACTTCCACCCATCAGGCCGGACGGGTCGCCGCCCAGGAGGCCGTGGCAACTGCCGCCCATCGGGCCCGTGGAGCCGCTGTTCATGAGGCCGGGGGTCCCCAGCAAAGGCAGGGAGGTCTCTGCCAGGGCAGCCTGCAGGAGGGAGGGAGAGGGAGACGCAATGTTGGGGATTAGAGTTTGAATGAGGGTTGTTGGTACGAGGCAGGTGAGCGTTACATGAGGGTTGAAGGGAGATGGAGGAAGGATATGAGGAATAAAGAGTGGTACGAGTGGGAGAAGTGACAGGCGAGAGAGTGGTAAGATTTAACAAAGTAATTATTAAAACACAGTTGTCTCATGCTTACGTTTTCTTATTCTGTTTCAGGCTATTTTTCCCCATGACACCTTGCTGACAACTACCTGCCCCCAGCTGCCATTCATATGCCCTTGTGTGGTGTGGCTATTAAAAAAAGTCCCCCCCAAACTTTACCTCAAAATAATAAAAAACTCCTGACACTTTCGCCTGCTGCGCATTAAAGTTATATACAGTGATTAAATTTTTAAAGTTTTTGCCATGAGCACCTCGCCGGCGTACACTATGAAGCCAAATCATTTATGACAGCTTAGATAAATATTAATGCACATGCCCTTGCATTTGCACATGCCGCTATCAATCTAGGGTGGCTGCCACAGCTGAAAGAAGGGAAAAAGAACTGGAAAGAAGGATGGAGAGTTGCTTCCTGATTCGACCACAGGGTGGCCTTCTGAGTCTGACGGTGTACAGGAAAGAGAGGGAAAAGGAGAGAGACAGAGAGAGAGGAAGGGTGCGAGAGAAGAGATACAGAAACACACACGAGCAGAGAAAGAGGCAGAAACCGGAGTTAGAAAAAAAGAAACTTGCTCTTATGAGTGTGAGTACTAATGTGGAGCCCTATTGTTCACAGCAACCACACTAATCCAGTCACTCAATTGGTCAATCAGTCAGGCAGTAGTCCTGGCTGTCAGTCAAATACAAAAACACAGGCAGCTGGTGAGTCAGAGGTTCTCTGAGGCTTTTGGTTCATACCTGTAAGCTGGCGTTTAGTGCAGTTCCATAGCCAAGACTGGAGGGCAGGTTCTTGACAAGTGATGGGCTTCTGGATAAAAAAGAAAAAACCACAATGACTGAACAATTTAAACAGACAATACATCAAACATTAGTAACTAAAGAGCATACTGCACAGCAGGGAGACTGTGCAGTATGTATAAACAAAGAGAGAGAAAGAAAGAAATGGACAGGAAAAAGGGCACAGGGAGAGGTGTGTTTCAAAGAACAGTGCAGAATTTGATTCTTTATGATCCTCTAGATGTCATTGACCTTCAGATCAAGATCTGAAGCAAGGTGACAGAATCCGTACCCTGTGATCTTTTGCGACCTGCGTTTCTGGTACTCCACCTCATCTACCGTCCACACCGCCCCCTTCACGTTCTCCACGCGCACAAAGCACTTGTGCAGACTGAGGTTGTGGCGAACGGCATTCTGCAGAGACACGACACACAGGTCAGAGGGATGAGGTAAAAACTAATCATATTCATTCATTAACCGTCAAGTACAAAAAAAAAAGAAGAAGAAGGCTTGGAAATTGATTTTTTTTCTTGCATTTTGAAGAAATTCTCAACATTCACGCACCATTGATTTAATTAGTAAAAATTGAGTGAGAGCGAATGCTCTTACAAGTCCTGCACACAGTACATATCAATCAGAGTAAGTAGGCTAAAAGGAGGTAATCAGCATAGCGAATGGCTTATGGTGGTGACAGAAGTGGTAATGCCGGCCTTGATAATGGTGATGTCAGTAACCCTTTCTGCTCCGGTAAAGCATTTCTCTTAATGGACACATCGCTTTAGAGATGACAGTATTGCAAGAAAAAAGACAGTCATCAGGAGGCCCTTGTGTCAGTGTGTGTGTGTTTGAGAGAGTGTGTGTGTGCGCGAATAAGGAGGATTAAGGTGAACTGTGTCTGACATCTATATGTCCAAATATTCTCCATGTGGTGTCACATCTGGTGTTGAATACATGCTTACATGACACAATTATCTCTCAAATTTATTATCAAAGCTGTATTTAAATTAGAACAGGATATATCTGTCATACTGTAAACCAGTAAGGTGTTTTCATTAATTGCAAAATACGGAAAACCTATAGAAAAAAAGCCCTCTTATATTAATACGAGCATATGACCATAATTAAAACATGCATCAGACTCTACAAATAATAACCCTGGCTTTAATATCCATGCCTCTCATATTTATCATCTTCCTTTGCTTGGTGTGTACTGCTCTTTCTCAAAGAAAAAGGGATTCAGAAAAAAAGAAAGAAAAAAAAAAACTCATAAGCAGATCTCGCATCTGACCTGAAAATCCCAGGATTTGATTGATCTTAATGCCCATGGCTCTGAATATGATAATTTTAATATTAATGAGCAAATGAGCAGTTTTATTATGCATGCTATATAGTTAGAACTAATAAGCTTCTGGGTGAGAGAAAAAGAGAGAGAGAGGGAAGTGGGGGGGTAGATCCCTCTTTTGAGCTGATGAGACCAAGCTGAGATATTAAACTACCTTTCATTTCTTTCTTTCTTTCCTCTCTCTCTTTTTTTTTTAACAAATTCTCTCCGTTAATCAAATGACAAGCCCATCGCTGATCATCCCACTAATACTTACAAAGGGAATTGTGGAGCTGTAGATGTAAATAGATCACCTTGGTTATTGTGTGGGGTGGGAGACATGGAGACGAGATATTTCTAATGCCATTGTGATATCATTGCTATTGTATCACAAGAACAAAGGAACTTTTCTTTTTAGAAAACCAAGAAAGAAAGAAAAAAACATTTAAAAAGGCAAATATGTATGTAGGCATGTTTTTGTGTTGTTTTGTGGTGCAAATGTAACAACAGCCACAGAACCTCTGAGAACATATCTTGTCATAACATTATTACACAGCAAAACCTCACTCGTACTGTACCTAACAAACTGGAAAAGGGCACCGATCTTTTTGCATGCCCTCCTGAATTGGTGATCACACGCCCATGTGCTTCATTTGCATCCCAAATCCAAATTAATTCACTTTGCTAAATCTAGTGCTGCACCATGGCTTGCATACTGATGAGCGGCTGGTTTGAGTTTTCCCTCCAGTCCTCTGTGCAGCCACAAAGGCTAAAGGCTGCTAACGAATGACGTGCTGGGACCACGGGATAAAACACTGAAGACATCGACGCTCGAGCGAGGCTTTCTTTATCAGCAGGCAGACACACTTCTGGTTAAAACATGTGCTGCAGGAAAGACATTTTTTACCATCTTTGTGAAGGCAGACAGGACAATAAAGTTGTCGGGACAGATATACAAATGGGCCCTTTTGTGTGAGTAAATAAAGAGTGCTCCCTCCATGACAAGCCAATTCTCCCTTTCCTCCCTGCTTTAGTTCCACGTGAACATACCCTTAACCCTTCTCTTAGAAACAGTTTATGTGTTTGTGTGTGTACAAGACAGCTCCTGTGTGCATGCATCTTTGGCCTACCCCCCCCTTCACACGGCTAAGAGCTGGTTAACAGGCAAACAGCCATCTTTCTTCCTAATTAACCAATGATATGCGAGAGAAGGTGGTTTCGGGAGTAGGAGGTGGGGTGTCTCTCTTAACAAAAGGTGCTGATGATGGAGTGGCTGCTTTATAATTAGTGCGTCAGAGCCCTCTCCTCTCCACGCCAAGGCTCTGCTATTAATTGCACCAAATTAGAAAACGATATCTGAGGCAGAATAATTCTTTCAGCTGTCATTTCCAAACAGAAAAGGCAGAATGGCGGAAAAAATAAATAAGAAGAGAGAATGGGCTCTATTCAGGAGGAAGGGGAGAGGAGTACAAATCACTCAGGGCTGAGTAAATATATGCTTTCTTGAGGTTTTTGACTTCAGCAGGAAGGAGGAGTGGTCTTTACTGTAAGAGGGGTGAAAGGGCGCATTGGAGGTGCAGGTGGAAGGGGGGTGAGGGTTCATTAAGGTTACCTTCCAAGTTGCAGCATTGCGTCTGAAGTAGGCGAACGTGCGTGTGAACCAGCTGTAGATTTCATTAAGCGTTAACTGCATGTCGGCAGAGTCCATGATAGCCTGAAATGAGATGACATCAAATAATGGTTTACTAACGAGACCACGTAACTGACACACACACACACACACACACACACACACACACACACACAAACGCACACACAAACGGATTGAGCGAGCTGCCATGATTCATGCAGCAATTAATTTTAATCTAATCAGGCAAAGTTAATTTATTTCCCACTCACCTGTCTTATGAGGGTTGCATAAGTAAATGGCGGTCTGACATCTGCGTTCTTATAAAACTCGTAGTTTGGGGCGATCTCTGGAAAAATAAATACTGTGTCACCACCTGAAATAATTGGTAAATTTTATTCCTTTAGGTATTGAATTTACTCAAGGTTTCATCAAATTAAAAGGGGGGAGAGAGAAAGGGGAGAGGGGGGGGAGAGGGGGAGAGGGGGAGAGGGGGAGAAAAAAAGGGTGGGGTGGGGTGGGGGGGTTAGAAGGGGCACATCAAATCAGCATTTTCCATGTCTAACAAAATGCATTTTTAATTAATCTCTCTCGTGAGAGATCTTAAATACTAATACATCCATAAAATGAGATCCGTGTAGTTAGTTAGGGTGAAGTTGAATAATTTATGTGTCTTCACACTAAACACAGAGAGAGTAAATATAAACATCAAAGACAGGCCGTTTAAAATGCAAAGCTTAATACATGGAATGCCTTAATGTAATAAATATTGTATTTTTTCACCATTATTTGAACTTAATTAACATTCATGTAATATTTATGCACAGAGGAAGTTCTTGTCTATTTACATATAGAGTGATTAAACACAGGCGTGCTTTTATAAATCAACCAGACATCACACATTGGTAAGACCAACAAGCCTCTGTGGTCGTGTGTTTGTTTATTTCAGTGTATATTCAGTGTATATGCAGTCACTGTGTGTGTGTGTGTGTGTGTGTGTGTGTGTGTGTGTGTGTGTGTGTGCACATGAAATACAAAAGTACTAGAAAGCCATTATAGGGTGAGTACTATTAATAGTGCAGGGCTCTGAGTTGAGGTATCACATGTGATTTGCAATTTCAGCATGATGACATCATTAAATGTGAATAGAAATTCAGTTTAAAAGAAAAACAATCAAGTCAACAAATTCTGAATTTAATCCAAGTCAATTTGCATTTAACACCCCAATATCTTAATGTATTAGTGTGTGTGTGTGTGTGTGTGTGTGTGTGTGTGTGCTTGTGTGTGCGTGCGTGTGTTAGGCTCTATTCACATTTTATTCAAGCAATTTAATGTCGGAAGCGACTTTGTTTCAAAGACTTGTATGCTGCCTTTTTCTGAGGATTCACATGTTATCAAACACATTTAAAACAGATTTGCTTGAAAGTGAATTTCAGGCACTGACCAAACATATGTATGTATGTATGTATGTATGTATGTACTGTATGTACTGTATGTATGTACGTACGTATGTATGATGCGTGTGACATGCAGTGCTGAGTAGTTGGTCCTACCTGACGAAAGTGGCATGGAGTATTTGTCCGAGTGGCGTCTGCGCATGGCTCCCATGCTGGGGACGTTGGCTCCTCCCAGTACTGATGGTACCTGGGGCATGGCGGCCATGGGTGTGATCGGCGCTGTGGGCGTGGTGGGTGTCTGAGGTAAGTTGGGGGGTGACGCTGAGGGCAAGTTCTTGGACATGGTGACGCTGGACACCAAGTTGAGCTGTGTCGGAGAGAGAGTGGGAAAGAGACAGATACAGAAGCAGCCGGGAGAGAGGGAGGGAGAGGGAGGGAGAGAGAGAGAGAGAGAGATAGAGAGGAAGGCATTATTTTGTGGTTTCTCTGACAGAGCAGAGTGTCTGCTCTCCTCCTCTCTAACACAGCTGTGTTTCCACTAACAAGGCTCGTGGAGAGGAGCCAGCCCATCTCCACTAATTACAACCACCAAATTGTATCATAAGAATTCTAATTAGAGCACGCTGTTCAAGATTATCCAACGATCAGCCTCTGTGTTATCCCGGCCCCATCTCTCTTTATCTCTCTATTTATCACTCCCTCCCTCCCTCCCTCCCTCCCTCCCTCCTTCTCTAGCTCCCCCACTACAACCACCCATAATCCTCTCACACTGAGGCAATGAGCTGGTAAAAACCTTGTTTGCTGTAGGTGTGAAGTGGTCGACCCTGTTGGAGAACTGCAACCCTACTCAACCCTCCACTTTGGTGTGAAAGGGTGAACAGAAATCACTATAGTGACTGTCTTGATGTCACAAGTGGAACCAGGTTGTTGCTGTCAACAAAAAAACTTGGGTCTACATCTCTGACTCTTTTCAGCATTGTGCTGGCATGAGTTCAATACAATCTGTTTTTGTTATTTGATTTTTTTGTGATCAAGAGGCACTTATGGGTGAGTGGGCTAAAATTCACAATACGTATGTACTGTAAAAGAGTTTCTATAACTCAATATGACTGTATCTGAACACTTAAGTAAGCCGATAAAGTAAGTTACTATAAACACCAGTGGCCCCAATTTCATACCAAAGCCCATACTTGAATTGGACAATTTATGTGGATTTGTTCACACAAACAGCAAAACCCTTGGGTCACAACCTCAGTGTGAAAGAGGTTTAAGAGAGTAGCTACCTAAAAGACCCTGTGGATAATTATCAATGCAAACTAAATGGCTGTACATGCAAAACAAGTATTATCTGCTTGACACTTAAAGCCTCACTTGATCGGTAGCATTTGAGACTGCAGTCTAAATCACTTTGTGGATGGACACTTACACTGATACCAGAACTTCAAACATCAGCAACAACACAACTGGAAGTCATTATTACTCCATGGGAGACTGCAGTTATAGTTGATTTAGCAGCCCTAATCCAGTGAAAGTTCCAGTGCATGAGGAAGGATAACAAGTAGAAAATCATGTTCTTTCTCAAAGTAAGGTTGAAAAGACACTTCAAGTAAAAAATGAAAACCCTGTATGGACAGTTGTGGTGACTTCAGATACACTTGCATTCACTCTGTCTTTGTCTCCTCCACTCCTTCAGCATTAGGGACCAGAGAGTGTTAGTCACCTCTGGCACGAATGCCAACTGTGCTTGCTAATCGTCCAGCTTTTCCACCACTTTTGTGTTTGCTTCCCAAATCTCATGTGAGAGGCTCTAACCGACTGGAAAATTCCTAACTGACCTTTTAGTCTCTGCACTAATTTAGTTGGAATGGTAATGACATCGTTACATATTCAAACCAAATTGCCTTAATTGTGAGTCTACAAGTGGAATGCATCCGTTTGTGAGAGTTTGAATTAAAACTGACTTGAAAGATGGAAGGGAATGGGGGGCCGAAGGCACTGAGAGATGGCGGAGCGAGGCTGAGGAGAAGGTATCTGCGGTCATTTGTGGCATGTGTTGATAAATACGATAAAATGTCAAGTTTGAGAGACTCCGGTGGATGTAGGGGTTTTCGGATGATAATTATATGCCCACTTAGCTGTAATGAGCTGCTACAGTGATGGGCTGAGGCAGGGGTTGGGTGCATATTCAGGCCTTTGCTGAGCACAGTGAATGAGGACGAGAGTTGGGGAGTTACGGAGAGTATGTACAGTATGTCTAAATATACATCTATATTTTGGACTCATTATATATACATATATATATATATATATATATATATATATATATATATATATATATATATATGTAATTCTCAGAAATATCTACCTTCTTCTGTTTCTGTTAACTACTGTTTCTTGTTCTATTTGACAGAAACACACCACACATACACACACACTTGACCACTAAAATACAAATATTAATTTATTTCTCCACCAGTAGTGAAATCATGGAAGTATGTAATGTGAAAATTGCTATTTAATTCATAGTGGTTGAGGTCATGACAGTGTGTGTGTGTACATCCTGCTACATGCACCCAAACCAGACACTGAACTGTGAAAAGCCAAATGTATTTTCCTCAAAAGGCAATTTGATAAACACTTGCACACTATGTGGCAGAAGACATGGCGAAATATGCAAACTAAATTCAGAATAAATGCCTTTGTGTGCATATAAGCATGTATATTTATAATGTTAAAACATAATTTCCTGTCCTTTTTGCTGCCTCTCACCTACAAGACACGGCAACAAGCGTGACATGTTTGCAGGCATGCAATGCCATTTTTGCAAAATCGAATTGATTACAGTCAAACGGATAGAGGAGTGAGCACTCTGTCACCTCTCGCTCATCTGAATACACAGTCAAGGTTGGGAGGGAGAGAGAGAGAGAGAGAGAGAGAGAGAGAGAGAGAGAGAGAGAGAGAGAGAGATCTTATTATTCAGAACTTGCAGCCTTGCTAACTTTGATTCTCATCCATCCATGGCATGGCCAAAAGGTAGCATTTAATGAAGGGTGATTCAGGGAATAAATGGGGTCATACTGGTGACAGTGCCCTGGTGTCTTGTATTTGTCTGGCTTTGGTTGTTCGTGGGCTTCACTAATGAAAAAAATAGGACTTATATCTAGCCCTGATGGGCTAACACAGACCATTCATATTTATAAAATGTCTCTGTGTGATTCTACTGGGTGTAAATCCATGCTGCCATTTGAAATCCACCAACCATCTGTCTTTTGTTATGTCTGTTCACTTTTGAGGATATACACACATGCATTTTATTTCACACACCGAATCTTCATCTTACCTCCCCTTAAAAAAAATGGGGGAGCCTTAAAACTGAGGACTTAACTGTTCGTTTAAGAATTCTGTCTGAATTGCCCCCACCATCAAATGCAATTAGCTGCTCTTTCATGTGTGCTTTATGTAATGCAATACTTCATTAGCATCATTCATTCATATTCAGGCATGGATTATAGGCTGCAAATTCTTTATTGGACGAGATGGAACCAAGCTGCTGGAGTTTTGAAGATTAAAAAAAAAAAAGCTACAGAAAGAGAGAGAGAGAGAGAGAGAGAGAGAGATTGAATAATAAAAAGGGAGTTTGATTCCTGATGGAATTATGGGATAATTATGCTATCTTGTGATTATCTACATTCTATGATGAGAGGTGATGAGAGAAATTATTCTATTGAAAGTAGGCACTTACTAAGCAGCAGAAACACGCTAACAATGTTTTGCTCTCAAATATTTCAAAACGTCTAAAACTGGAAGGAAATAATGTTTGCAAAAATGTATCATCTTAATATTAAATTCAAATAGTGGTGGGGAGAAATGCATTTATAATCATTGAATCTAAAAGTAAAAGGCAAGAGAAAGAAAATGACATCATTTTCCTGCTTCAATGACCCCTTTCACAATTTTGGATTTTTTTCCCTGTAACCAATTTCAGCAGCACTGTGGGTATTTATGACAACATCGCGCCATCTTCACCACTCAACTGTAATTTTCAGGTGTTTGTTGTTAAAATGACATATCTTCTCCTCTCTCATTCCACTTTTGAGTGCTACTGTGGCCACGGAGCCAAACAGTCATCAGCAGCCAACAGGTTGTTTTGGCTATTATATCTATCACAAAAGAAATGACCCTGCGCTTTAGCCAAGGACTCCACCGTTCTGCCATCTAATACACTTTCCAAACTCTATTGTCCTCTCATGGCTCACAGTACCTGATAAGAAGCAGATGCAACTCAATATTACAAATCCCATTCCCCCCTTTTCATCATCTGTCACTCACTCGCCACAACTGCCAGGTGGTTAAACTGTTCATTTTGTGTGTGTGTGTGGGGGCTCATTCATAGCCAAGCTTGTTTACGGTAGCCAGAGCAATATGCACTCACTGGTTTGGGAGATGACTTGGGTTCCGAGGGCCGCATGTGCAAGTGGGCCATCATCGCCTGAAGACGCTCACGTTCTTTAGAAAGCTGTTAAGAGAGAAGAAGAAGAAGAGAGTACATTAGAGTAGATTAGAGTGGAGGAGAGGAGAGGAGTAGACAAAAGAATGAGAATAAAGAATACGAGACATACGATTTGGGGTGGTGGAGAGAGAAGAAAGAAAGAAAGAAAGAAAGAAAGAAAGAAAGAGAAAAGGTTTGATATAAACCAAACTGCTGGTGATGTAAAGAGAATATACGAGAGGCTGTGGGAAGGAGAGGGGAGAGGGTGCAGACAGGTCAGGCAAAACAAATAGCATTTCATCTTTTTGTCAATAGCGAAATTTAGGTCAGCAAGACTCTGACAGTAACAAGCTAGTTGGGCCATAAATTAGGTGGTCCTGAGTGTCTGCTCAAAGTCCTGTGGACACTGTTAGGGGGATGGAGCGCAGCCAGCAGCTGCTGAGAGGTGAAGGGGTCTTCCAAACAGGGTGCCAGGTGGCCCCGCCTCCCCGGTCCAGTTAGTGGCCCCAGCCATCGCCTATCATCAATCTAATTCGCAGGGAGTGACAGGGACTAGACCATGTGAAAGGCTCAGGCCCCCACCCTTACGCCCTTAATATACACACACAAGCACCAAACACACAGAGAAACAGACAAGCAAGTAGGCGTGCGCGCACACTTACACACTTACACACACACACAGAACTGGGCCTCATTACTAGTGACGGCTCTCGTGGAAAAAAAAGAGGAAGAGTGGAATGGTGGGAGTTAGGAATGAAAGAAAAGAGAAGAGACAGGACAGACAACACAAGTGCACCACTGTAATTGGTCACACTGTAAAGCTTCAATAGCTTTGTGTTTCAATGAAAAACAACACAGAAAATGAAATATAATCAAATAGAAAAGAATTGCTTTATTCATTTTTTTTCTGTACATGTCAATGGAATGTATTTACTTTTAAGACCTCCCCAGATGCCTAACAATTAAATACAAACTGTTTATCGGACCAGGAAATAACGGTGTACAGGAGGAAATGCTTGGCTTCAACACAGGCCTCAAGACTCCAGTAGAGAGAAGGCAAGGGAGGGAGAGATGCTCCACTTGCTTCTTTTTATAATGTACACCTTACACTTTTGCCATCTTATTCCTAACATACTGATCCATTTTAATAATAGAGAGAAGAACCCAAAATATGCTGCTATGCAAAGATTGAAGGCCTTGTTTCAACTGGAAGACTGAATATTTCCAGATGGCACTTTGTTTGAACATACATATCTATTTGTTTCTAAAGGAAGAGGAGCGGTTGTCGGCAGTGCTGAGTAATAATGTCGCTCAATCAGCGCTCTCATTATCTAGCCAGCATGACTTCTTAATAAGGTCACGCTCCACCTACTGAAAATAGTTCCCTCCTTTTGAGCTTTCTTCAGGTGCAAAGTGCAGTTAATTAACACAGCAGACCGGGAGAGATGCGCTTGCTATTAATTGGAAAGAAAAAGAGAGAAAAAAAAAAGAAAGCAGAGAAAATAAAGCACACGCTTAATTCAATTAAAACAGCCATAATGGCTTTCGTTGTAAGGCCTGAGGATTCCTTTGTTTAGTGGCTTTGTTGAATTCAGCAGGTCCTGCTTGTCTGGAAGTATTAAGCGGACCACAGTATGGCCTTTCTCTCGCTCGCACAACTTTCACAAAATAAAGTTTTGACTAGATGATTAGTGAGTTAAATGAGAAACGAGTTCACTATATTAAATTGTGACAATGGTAAAAATGTAACAATACATATACGTGTGTTTTTGCTCTTTATTACGTGAAAGAAAACTTACTTGTATTTCTAGCTGCTGTACGACTTGCATTTGGACTCTACACTGGGCTGTGCTCCGATCATCAAGGGCATGTTCACTGTTTAGGTGCCTGGAGGTAGAGGGAGGGACAGACGGACAAAAAGACAGAGAGAGAGATTGTTACACACCAACTTTAAAAATCTATAAAATATGTCAAAGCTAGAAGGAGGCAGGAAATTATATTCATTTTCACCATGATCAAAATTATGGAGGATGATAATTACAGTATCAACTTCACCACTGGTTTGTTTTAATGATAATATTTCTATACTGGGACAATTATCTATAGGATCCTGTTAGGAACCATTGTTCCACTCTGAAATGAGGTAATTAGAAGTAACATGACGGTGTGTGGTGCTATGTTTAACATGACAATAGGCCTACGTCAGTTTAGATGGCTAACTTCAGTGCCACCCTGAGCGCTGCTTTCTACAGAGAATAAAAGATGCTAGCCCAGCAGAACGGCTTTGTCTCCTTCGTTTACCGAAAACAATACACACAATTTAACACCAGCAACATTTGACACACAAAAGCAGCTCTTCGACTGAAGGTGCATTATCTGGCGGCAGACATATTAAATGTATCTGGTGTGTTCGCCTCATTAGAAGAAAAAGGCAGCCAGACAGCCATAACAGTCAATGAGGGTTTTTGTCTTGATTGGATTTCGTCTGTAGGACACAAAAGAGCCTCACCATTAAGACAGACCTTTATTCCTGGTAAAGCACACATATGCAGAGAGACACACATACACACAAATATGGGGCGAAAAGGGGTTTCTAAAGTGTTGTGATGCTGGGTAATGAGCCTCTATCTAAATGATCATTGGTGACAAACTCACAAAGCAAGCTTTGAGGAGGCATGCTTATGAAATGCCAGAGCTGCCACTTTATCTCCAGTAATTATAGGTTAGCTTGCAGACCCTTCAATGATCATTTACAGCGCTGCCTCCAGTGCATTAGAGGGAGTACAAAATCTCTCTCTCTCTGTGGCTTTCACTTTATCTAAGAACACACACACACACACACACACACACACACACACACACACGCTTGCATTATCATGAACTCGCATAAACACTGATTGGCACACAAAAAGCACACACACTGATACACAAACACGCAGAACTGCACACTCCCACCACATATTCCTCTATTCTCTTCCCCAAACCCCTCACTTCTTGTTTATCTGCAATGTGCAAAACAAGAACTCATTGAGCCGGCTTCTCTTGGCCTGCCAATCAAAAGCTGAATAGAACATTTGTAATCACAATAGCTCTGTACCTTTCAATTACACTGCACACATTTAAAATCATTCCATCTCATCCCTGCTTATACTTTTTGTAACCATTTCAGGTCTAATGTTCAGAAATGTTTCATTATAAATCAGGAATGAGAGTGGGATGGATGAGGGATGGCGGCGGAGAGGGGAGGGACAAACTAGTGGATTTCTCTAGCCCTGTGCCTAATTGCTGTTTCAGAATGCGCATGCAAAAAGGGGGCATTACATTAATCATTTAATCACGTCCCTTGCAGGATGAGGGAACTAATGTTGCAAATACCCTTTTCATTTCACTGCCCATAATGCTATCTTATGCACTTGATGTATGGCGTGTGTCATGAATTACAGCTGCTTCAAAAGCACAGAGCCGCCTGCTCGCTGTCCCTGAAGATACCTCATTACAAAAAAAAAAAAAAAAGAGAGGAGAGGAGGAAAATCTTTATTAAGTTTGCCTCTCAATGACAAGCAGCTTGTTTTTATGTTATTTTGTCAATGTGTGTGTGTGATTGTGCAAAGGCCTCTCGACAGCCCTCCAGCCAGTTATTTTCCTACACGCACACACCTTCCACTGCTGGCCAGTTAGCAAGGTGATTACAGGCAGATTACTACATGCATTTATGAAATATTCAAATGGCAGCATGTCCTACTGTGCATTAATAATGCCACACAAAGGCAAAAAAAGGAGGAGGGGGGGAAACACAGCTAGACAGACAGAAAACAATAATGAAAGACACCTTATTTAGTGAAATGTGGGCAAAGAAGTACTTTGTGTTTCTCTCTTCTTTGAGCTATAAACTGTCCTTTCTAATTACATAAAAATCTTATTTCATCTCCCTCCGAGCCTTCTATGCTCATAAGAAAATTGTTATTACACTGTAGCTCTGATCTTTGCTGCCTTTTGGTTGCCTATAATCATAAACAAATCTAAATAATTTGTTGGTGATCATGTAAAAATAAAATATAAACAGAAAAAAGAAGAGTCAGAGAGACTCATCCTAACTGTAAAATCCAGGCGTAATCTTTTTAACCTAGAGGTGGAGGATACGTGTCTCACTGTCAGGCCTGGCTGGCTACTGTTTATGTTTACTGTTCATGCCTCGTTTTAGAGGAACATTGATTTCTGCCTTGAAGAGGGAATTGTTCATGTGATGAAGGCCTTGAGAGAACAGGGAAGAAAAGATGGAGATTGAGAGATGTAGCACAGGTAGAGAAATCAGAGCAAATAACAGCGACTAAAGAGACTGATAAATAGAGGATGAGGGGGAGGGAGAGCCGTTGTTTTTCAGCCCCCAGATAAAGACATATTTTTTTATTGGACGCTGCAGTTTCTCTCTTCTCTTAAAGAGAAGGGAACAAAACACCTCAAAGGTTTTCCCCCACAGCTGTGTGTATGAATATGTATAGGCCATCAACGTCCACTAAGGGCCCAATAATAAATCTATTCAAGCTAGCATATCTGGATGATATACTTCTGCTAATTGTCTGTGTGTATTATCAGGGGCTACAAAGGCCCAGCAGAGAACAGCAAGTTAGGCCCCGTAACTGTCTACACGTGGCACACAAACACACACCAAACTAATGTACACACGAAAAAGCATAGACACAGCCATACGCAACTACACACACAGACACACACACTGCACCCACTAACATTCATAAACAAGCACATATACGCAAGCATACACGTATATATGTATATAAACACACACACACACACACACACACACACACATTCTCTCCCCATGGTGGTGGTGCATAAGTAATGCCCTCCGTTTTAAAGGTCTTGTCACAGTGCAGCAGACATGTGGAGGGGAGCTCAGCTATCCAGGGGCCAGGGGCCTGCCTGCCTCCACAGTGTGTGTGTGTGTGTGTGTGTGTGTGTGTGTGTGTGTGTGTGTGTGTGTGTGTGTGTGTGCGTTACGCAGAGAAGAAGACACTTGGCTGCTGCCTTGTGGGTTTAATTAGCAGTGGGTTACAGACACCAGCGTTCAGGTTAGCGGCTGAGCTTGCCATTTTAACATGGAGCCTGCCTTCCTGCCAGTAATAAGGGGAGTAGAGTGATGACAGAGAGTGGAAGGAGTTAAGTATGTGTGTGAGTGTGCACGTGTGTGTGCGTGTGTGTGAGAGCAAGTATGTTTATGTGTAGAAAAACTGTATCTTATTGAGGTGGGAGGACATTGATGTACGGGGGTGAAAGGCCAAAGCAGGGGTGACAATATATGTATGTATCAAACTGGATATGATAATCAAGTTTTCTTTTTTTAAAGCTGAGAGAAGCGTGAAATCAGGAGTGATTTACATCAGTTAGTGTAGTGGTTTATACAAAAACTGCAGTAAGTAAGAAGGAGGTTCTATACAGACAAATATGGCCTTACACAGAAAAACAAATGATATATATGAAGTGCTAAATGTTCAAGCATTAATTGCGTTTTCTATTTTTTGGTTTACCACAAAAATAGCTCCAGCACATGCACTATTAGCATTAATGTTTCTCCCTCTCTCTTTCTCGTGTAACTAACACAAATACACACACACACACACACACACACAAACCCCAACACCCACCACTCAAGAAACATTCCCAGCAATATGATTTCATTTTGAACTTCAGAGAGCTAATTCAGGGTGCCAGCCACCTCGCGGCTACCTTTTCCAGGTGAGAACACTTAAAAGCACACTGAAGAGCTATTAAATGCTGATCTTGACAAGTTTCTTCATGCAACAAAACAATAGATGACTAAACGTGTCACTGCCGCTGAGCTGAGCTCCTACAGCGAGCTGTGAGACGCCAGCTTGACTTGGGCCCCCCACGCCTTCTCCTCTCCTCCTCGCACACGCAACCCACACCCAACTACCAACATCTAAACTGTCATCTAAATCTGACACCCGCTTTATGTAACCCCGTTTAAACTGTGCCTGTGTGTGTGTGCATGTGCATGTCGTGTGTGTGTGCAGCCGACTGGCATCTCCGGAAACATAAAAGGACTCCCTCTGACACCGACAATCACTGCTCCAAGGCACGCCACCGAGCAGCCATCTTTGTTCTGATGACGAGTCTGCCTTCTTTGTTGGTGCCTGTTTTCATGTGCTGGCTGGGTTACAGTATGGAGCCAGCCTCTGACTTGCAGGGATGTGTAAAAGGGGTGGGGGGCTGAACCAAGACACTGTTCTGTTTTGTAGCAGCCAATGTTCTGGCAAGCGTTCTTACAAAACCATCTGCCAACCTGTGTTCTCGCTTTCAAGTTTAAAAGCTAACTGTTTTCTCCCTGTCGGTCTTCTCGCGCTCTCAGTTTGTCTTTACAACCACGCATCCTTTTGCATTGGCTTGCCAGCTTACTGGATTCGCAGGCACATGGCTTTATGCAGTGCATCTCTGCCCCTCACCTAAATAACCAGCTAAGCTACCTAGACACAGTATCCTTAGAGCACACAGACTTAGGTTTTGTTTGCATGTGAACAGAGCGTACAGTGCAGAGGGATAGGCTGATGTCTTCTTTAAGTAAGTGTACTGAGGTGATAGGACAAGATATCACAAAAGCCTGCTAATCCGATACATGCTTGCCTTCTCACACACACATTTGTTCCCAAGCTGCAAGGCAAACTCTTCTACCTGGACTAGTGAACATGTAGTCCGGCCTGGACAACGCACTGCATGCAGCAAACTGGCTTTTCATAAGCATGGCTTGTAAAATTATACAAGGTGATGCCTACGAATGTGCTACAGTATGTCCTCTGCTGACAAATGGATAATGACATTGACGTGTATGTGGCACATATTCCACAGGGGATAAGCAAACACACTTGCCAGGCTATAGTTGTCATATATATTCACCTCTGATTCATTTAAATCCATCGCTGTCAATTATGGTTCCTTTGAGTGTATTGTATGTGTTGAATGTGTGTGAAAATCCAGCTTAATGCCATGTCTGGAAGTGTCTTTCAAAGACACAATGTAAACACTATGTTTATTAGAGTCATTTCTTTTCAGAGATATACCTTTTAGTTTTAATTCATAAGCTGCTGTAGAATTAGTAAAAGCCTGACCTAAATCCTACAGCAGCTCCAAATGGGTGGACTAGTTTCTTCTATCAGTTTTTTTTTTTTTGCTTTCTGCAACTTATTACCGTCACTACTGTAGAGAAATGCATAATTTGGAAAATACGCCGGAACAATGTCCTGATTTCAAGAGTTTATGCGAATTCACATGGACATTTACAGCCCGTGAAAAACACTCACCAGATCGTTATTTCACAGTTAATTACAAATCTAATTAGAATATTCAAATTAAAGCTTTCCCTTTCTTTTCTTCTCTGTGTGAGAGCAGGGAGCCAGGAAAAGAGTGATAGTGAGAGAGTGAGAGAGAGAGAGAGAGAGAGAGAGAGAGAGAGAGAGAGAGAGAGAGAGAGAGAGAGACTCAGTGAGTGGCAATGTGATAACCTGTAATCGGCAGTGCTGCAAACACCTTCTTCCTTTGATGTCCCCCCACTAACATCCAGGCAACAAAGCCGGCCAATTACAAATGAGCTAATTAACTAAATTGTTGATGGAGCATGAAGAGTTCATTCGCTCTGGCGCCTGCACCATGACAACAGTGAATGGGGGCCTTTGTTGTGGAGGTAAGTGTGCGGCCGTGCGAGTTGCCATTAGCTTTTGACGCTTTTTCACAAACCTATCAGGCCCTTCCACACCGGGAAGGAGATTTGTTATGGATCAGAGTTGGTTTGAATCCTGTGCTGCTAGAGCTCAACCCTGTCAACTGGCTGTCTGGAAGGTCAAAATGTGCTCTTTGAAAGGCAGTGATGTTTTCTTTGTTAGGCCCCTCTGTACCCACAGAAAGGAGGAGGTGCTGTGGTGTAGAGGGGTAACTTTTGTGTGTTTCACAATAAAATAGATATTAGCTTCTCATACAGACGTGCACAATTCCACATGCTGTTAACAGGGAGAGGTGAGGAGGCATCATCTCCAGCGCAACATCTATGTCACAGGGCGTGCTCTTACTTCAAAAACTGTCCGAAGTCCTCACAGATGTTTTCACAGCCGGGCCACTTACACACACCGTGGCCGTACAGGGGGTGGGTCCCTCCACTTTCTTCATGTAGTGAACTGAAAGAGAGAAGAGAGGGGAGGGGGTCAGATGGGGATGGTAGCATCAAGTTTGAGGAGGTCTGTGCATGTCAGGTTACAATTGTCAAGAAAGGCGTCAAAACAGATCAGTTCAGTAGAATTCTTCACTAACAAAGAATAAATAGGATAGACAGAGTACAAGAGAAACATACAAATATCTTGACAGAGGCTGATTCAAACTAATTCAGTGTGCTACCATATCTACATATTCACCTCCTCTCCTCTCATCTAAATACTATGCAACTTCATTAACTTAGAGACAGTGGAGACTAAAGTGTGACTCCAGCTAACATCCCCCCATGGAAATCTAGAGTGAGCCGTAGCTTTGTCTCCACCACAGCCACCATCCCTTCTTGTAAAGCTATTATGGGGGAGGAGGGGTGGACGCTTTCCAGTAAACATTAAAAATCCAGACAGCCATATAATTTTCATCAGGAGATTAATACTCTGTGTAACTTATGTTCTTTGAGGACAAGGGGAGCAGGGGTGCTCTGGCGTTTTTCAAATGGCACCCAAATAAGTTACGACCCTGCCTAGACAGCACATCCTATTAAAGATGACAGTTTAACCTTTAGGCTTGGCACTGGTGTGTGTGCGTTTGCCTGCGTGAGAAAATGCAAGTGTGCTGCGTACAGTGTATGTGTGTGTTTGTCTGCTTATATCTCATGCCTGTGCATGTGTGGTCGATGACTATGTGCATGCATGCCTATATGTGTGGGCCATGAATATATTTGTGTGTGTGTGTGTGTGTGTGTGTGTGTGTGTGTGTGTGTGTGAGCTCACACTGTATTTTACAGAGGGGGCTTTCCCCACATCGATCTGTGGCATGTTAGTAAGCAGTGCTCCTGACAATACTCCTTGTTCGATCATTATGAGACACCACACACCCCTTGGGACACAGGCAGATAAAAAAAGTATTTTTTTCTTCCTTCTCTTCTCATTCCCTCCCTAAGTCTTTCTTTCTCTCTGTCTTCCTTCTGAAGGTATCTTTTTCAAGCCTCCTTTTAGTGGTACTGGAGAGATAGCATCTACTTTAAACCAATTACACAGCACTTCCACCTCCAGTGTGAGTCTCTACCGAGCATCCACACAGACACACACACCGCTACCCTAAGTCCTTATTATAATATCGCCCAAGAAAAGCCTTTGAATAATGCATGGGCCAGATAGGCAGATATGTGAACAGTCAGTGTTTTGGTGCTGGGTGCATTTATAAAAGACGCCATCACAAGGATAAACATCCTGGAAACGCCACTCAAGGCATCACATATTCTGTTTACATGACAAGCAAGCAAGGAAGGTAATTTTCAAAAGAGGAAAAAAAAGAGAGAAAACACTAAATACTTAATGTACAAGGAGGTTACCTTGTCTTGCCTGCCAGAGAGGCTTGTTGTAAGTACGCCTGCCTGCATGGCTTCCTCTCCCTGCTTTTGATATCTGTATGCAAGCTAAGTGCGTTCAATGGCGCACGTGGTCCCCTGGGAGAACAAGGCTTCTTATTTTTTGAATATTACCAAGACACTAATAAACTATTGAACAAATAAACAAAACATCATGTTTCCCTGTTGTAACAATGCTGTTATTTTAAACGAGGACAAATACTCTATATGGGAGTTATGATTTGTTCCTACACTGAATCATGGCACAAAAAAGCTTGTGTGACGGGTAGAAAACATGCTGCTGCAAACTTTTCATATTCTCTGCTTTTATTTCCTTGGTGTATCAAAAAGGTGGGTGGGTGACATTTCAATTATTTTTACCTCTCTCGCTCCCTTTCCCGTTCCCTTTCCCTCTCTCTTCTGTGGTTCAGGACGGGGGACTGTCCGTTGGCAATGGAATGGTGAGAGATGGGCGGTGATGCTTTGGCGGGATTGGAGGAGGAGGTAGTTGAAGAAGAGTTGTTGGTGGAGAGGTCTAAGCCGCCACCGCCACCCCCGCCACTGCCAGTGCCACTGTTGCTGTGTTTGATGCCGTTGTCTTCCATGCCGTGGCCGCCGCCTCCGGTCACGTCCTTCCACAACTGCTGGAGCTCTGCGGGACTGAGGCCTGCTGGAGAAAGCAAAAAAAGAAAAGATGGGGATGAGAGTAGGAGAGTAGGGGAAAGGAGAGCAAAAGTGGGTTGAGGAGGGAGGAGGTGAGGGAAAGAAAGATGAAGAAGGGACAGTTAAACTTAGTACAGTATACTGTATCAATATGGCTGCTTAACTAAATGCAAAACATAGTACTGAGCTCAAGCTTAAACTCTGCATACTTTATCCAACAGCCAGAAAAGTTATATAAAACTGCATGACTCAAGGCCTTCCCCTCAGTGAGTGACTATCATCCCGTGCTGCTTCACTGCAGACCTGAGTTTGAACTCATACTGTGCCGATCAATAAAAACAAGTGTGTTCTTCTCCTCTACCCAGTTAGATACTGATTTGAACCTTTTAAAAGATCACTTGTGTAGTCCTCAGTCTCAAAGATCCGTGGGATTTCAATGAGGAAGAACTATAAAACATTGATTACAGTGAATGTGTTTGCGTTCCACCTGAGCTTTGTCCACTGCTTGTTTTTAAGCTTGGCAACTAATTAGGCAAAATTCACTCCTTTGATTTCCCTCTAACATCTCCTTGCGTGTTGTTTCTGTCTCCGCCATTTTGGTGGTAAACAACAAACATAGGTGTTTACTTGGCTCAGGAGGAGAAAATGGAGCCTGCTTTCCCCTCTCTCTGTCCTTTTATTTCTTCTCTTTCTCCTCTCCCTGGCTCTCAGTGAAGGCAGTAAACAACAACAACAACAACAACCACCGAGGAAGGAAGGAGGGGAGGTTGGGGAGCAGGGGAATAGAAACAGAGATGGAAAAACAACAAACACAAACATAGGCAGAGCAGAGCTGAGAGAGAAACAGAGGTAGACAAAAGAAAGCCACAGCCAGACAAGAAGACAGAAAAAGAAAGAATGGAAGACTAAACAAAATGATCATGTGGAGAGTTAGGGACAAAGTGGATGGCAGAAGAGCATACCAATGAGGGGAAGGCAGACAGACAGACATACTTAGAGATAACGCAGGGGGACACAGGTGCATACAAATGAGAAAAACAAAGACAGGCAGGATGGAAAGACAGAAGAGGAGTGGGACAGACAAGGTTGGAGATGTATGATGGAAATCTGACAGCGGGAAGAGACAATGACAGTGACATGAGAAGACACTTACACCTGCAGACAAAACACAGGAAGCATGTGACCACCACAACTGCAAGTCACATGCTCAGGATTAACACATTTCCCCCTTCTCCTTGTTCCTCACACTGCTTCTCCTCTCTTCACCTCCTTCTCCTCCTCCTCCTCTTCCACCCTTCTCCTCCTTCTCTTACCTTGTGGGGGCAGGGTTTGTCCAGGCAGGGCGGCTTGGCCGGGCGCGGGCCCGGGCAGCGAGAGCAGGCCCTGCCGCTGCATGTTGAGCAGGTGCTGCTGTTGCTGGAGCTGCTGCATCTGCAGGAGCTGCTGCTGGAAGACGAGCTGCTGGGCGGCCAGCTGCTGCTGCTGCTGCTGCTGCTGCTGTTGCTATAGAGAGGACGAGGAGGAGGAAGAGAGGAGCAAGAGAGGAGCGGAGAGGAGAGGAGAGGAGAGGAGAGGAGAGGAGAGGAAATTACAGACGAATTAACAACTGAGAGAGAGGGAGAGGGGAGAGAAGACGGAGCGGTGTTTGTGCTGTGTGTGTAAGTGTGTGTGGAGAGTCTGCACTCACTCGCCTCTGCCGTGACCTTAGCTATACCTCTCTGCCTCTTCTTCTGTCTCTCTGCACGCTCTCCCTCTCTGTCTGTGCTCACTTAGTCTTCCCTCCTGTTTTTTGGGCTGTACCACAGCGCTGATGCCTTCTCCTCTCTTTGAGTGTGTTCACGTCTGTGAGCGCACATACACAGACACAAAGCTGTTCTGATATACCAGCTCTCAAGCCTGTCAGTGTATGTGGCTTGTGATTGTGTATGATACTAAGCCTCTGGTATAATCCCCCTTCCCGCAACCCACCCCCCTCCACCACCCCTGATAGTTAATTGTCTCGCCTTCACTGATGGTCTGTTACAGCTTATGTGGCCAGAGGGAGCTGGCAGAATGAGAGATTTACAGCATCACGTGCGTGTGAATGCATACACACAAGTGCAAACACACACACACACACACACACACACACAAACTCACAAACACACATGCACAGTGCTTCACCCCCCCCGTCCCTACTCTCTGCTCTCCTTGCTGCCTCACAGAGTTGTTTATCGCCGGGCCAGACAGCCGATTGCGTAAGCCCTGTGCAAAACAACAACAAAAACAACAACAAAATGAAAAACATCAAACTCAGTCACCGCGGCAAAACAAGTCCGAGAGGCAGTGAATTTTAGGGAGACACAAAAGCTTTGAATCTGAGCTGGAATGTCATAAATGCCTATATTAAATTAATTTTGAAACACACAACTCAGGTAATAATTGGCTAGAAGTGCACACTATTAGATTTGAGGGAATATATTCAGTCTTTCTAGTCAGTATTGTCAAAAGAGGGGACGCATATATATTAGTTTTTAAAGTTTTTCAGTTTTCGCTCTCCTCTCCTGTTCATATACATGTGTATGTGCATACAGCATGTCACGCTCATGTGTTTCTGTGTGTTTGTATTATGTTGGACCTGGAAAAGCATGGATGTGGAGGGACAGGAGGGGGTAAAACTTGTGATGCGCTCACTGGAAAACAGGCTGCATAATGGAGTGATGGAGGGCGCCCCCCCCGCCTCAAGAGAAATAAGGGAGCAATTTCTATTCCATATTTGATGGCGGGGGCCCCTGAAAAACTCTATTCGCAAATCCAAACAGAAACAAAGCCGCCGGGAGGTCAGTGGCGGCTTCCTGTAGGGGCAGCATAATGGGCTGCTTGAGGAGAAACTGAGAGGTGCAACACAGATAGAGAGAGAGAGAGAAAAGAAAGACGAGTGTGTGTGTGTGTGTTTATGTGATGCCTTTTTTTTCTGATCAATTTAACTGCCTCCACACGTACAGTATTGCCTGGATGTGGCCCTGGACTGCCTCTCAGGGTTCAGTGCCGTGTGACACTCAAACACAGCTACGCAAATGTGGCTAAGGCTGTCATGCTCATCTCCTCCTCTCTGATAGCTAAAGAGAACGAGACGGAGCCATGCCTGTCGACCGGCTGCCCGTCACTGTGATTTATGAGAGTTGTGCGCTGTAACTTTAGCTGTGGTGCGTGTGTTTGTGTGTGTTTGTACGCCTACGGAAACAGTTCATTAACGAGTTGGACCCAGGACCCTTTGTCTCTGGTCTCTCTTTCTATAAATCAGTGAGAATGTGTGAGTGTGTGTGTATGCGTACTGTGCGTACGTCACTTGAAAGAATTTATTAATGGAGTCAGTGCCCGGGTTACCATACTGCGTGAAGGCAGCTGGAACTGAAGTAAAGTTGGTAATCGCTAATAACAAATTAACCAGCTGATTTTTTTTCAATTACAGATCAATAAATCCTTCATCTGAAGTGAACAGACAAAGGCAAATGTATGCTCTTGGTTGACAAAATGAGAATGGATTTATAGATTTACTTTAATTTCACTAATCTCATCGGAAGTGTGAGTGTGTGTGTGTGTGTATGTGGTGCCCGTACCTCTTTAACCTGCTTGCCAGGGTGTTGCTGCTGGAGAAGCTGCAGATGAAGCTGCTCCTGTTGTTTCTTATAAAACTCCTGCAGGTGTTGCTGTAAACACAGAATAAGATGATACATTAATACTCATTTGTCTAAGTACACATTTACATTATCTTATACAGATACTTAAATAATGTTGTATTATTCATAGGCTATGAAGCAGGGTTGCTCAAAGATGTGCAACTTATGGATTTACTTGCAAAAACCCTCAAAGTACGTAGATCTCTTATAAACTAAACATTTTGTCTTAATCTTGCCTGCTTGCTCCAGCTGTACTTCACATGTTGGTTATGGAGAAACTGTTGCACATTATAAATAAAATGTTCTACTGCTTTTGGCATTTGTATCCTAGCTGTCTTTCACAGTCCTCTCCATATGGACTTTTAATAGTCCCACAGTACTGTAGGGGGCAACAATTCATCATATTAACTACACATTTGGCAGCCACAGTGCACTGGCTTCCTTTGGAGTGGCTGAAATAAACAGAATAAACCCTCTCTGGAACAGGTCCGCTACATTGAACTGATTCCTTTAACACACATACCGTGACAGATATTTAGACAATGATTTTAGTTTTATTTCATGTTATCTTCAGATGGCTTTCTGGCCTGGAAGAGAAGTCCATGAAGCACGCCAATGGAGCGCACGGTCCAGTTCTCTGCTAACTACCATAGAAATATCCACACTATTTCACAGATACTAATATCATAAAGGAATGGCTGCCCTTGTAGCAATTGCAAAAAAGTTTTGAACATACATAATCAATAACAGAAGTTCATTCTTTGCTGACTGAGGACAAGTTTTGACCTTGTGATTCCTGTCAATTTAGGATTATGGATACTTAATGTGCTGTATAGCAAATTCCACTTAAGGTGCTTCGCTCTGTTAAGACATAATCCTTATTGAAGTGTAGAAAAAATACGTAAACAAAAAAGTGGCTTTAGTTGCTGTGAAAAGGGTAATGTAAAGGCATGGCATTGTGCTGAAACCAAATCTAGAGTCTGAGGGCTCTTAATGAAGAGGAATAATCAGAATGACATTTTTAATTAAACCATTCTCTTACCCTTAATCAAATCTATGAATGAGAAATGCATTTCAACTCTGACACCAGACTGTGCCAAGTGTGTGCTTTCTCAAGCTGATTCCAAATATTACATCATCCACCGCTTATCATTCAACTTTTGGTGCTCAACCCAACTGTGCCCTACTCTCTCAGTCCCTGATGGATGCTTGTCAGGGAATTGAACCAGCGACACACTGGAGACGATTAATTAGAGGTGACACAAACAAGTACGTCAATTTCAGATTCCTCTTGGTAAGCGTGTCAAGGACACAGGACTGCGGTGAGTTGGCATGAGCGGCTGGTGGCTACAATACACCGGAGCACGGAAGTGACTCAGGATTGTGTTGGGGTATAAGTGTGTGTTTCGTGTATGTTTGCACAAACCAGAAAGTCATGCCAAATGGGGGTGTAGGTATATATGTTTGCAGATGTGGGTAATCATGTGTCCGTGGTGTCTGTGTATCTAGATCACAATGAGTTTGTGTGCATCTACAACACAACTGCTGATGGGGTGCGGCTTGCATCTAGGTGTGCGTGTGTCTGCATGCGCCGCAGTGTTTGTGCCTAAATATTTGTCTAAGGGTGCGTGTATCTAAGCGTGAGTGTGTGCGTACCTGCTGCAGCATTACAGCCTGCTGCTGTTGGAGCAGGGCCTGGAGCTGCTGGGGGGAAAGGACCTGCTGCTGGAGGATCTGCTGCATCTGTTGTGGCGTTATCACCTGGGGACTCATCATGGCCACTGACACTGGAACCTGGACAGGGAGGATGAGAGATTGTGGAAAGTAAGAAACGGGCATAAGGGTGCGGGCGATGGACAGGATTGGGTGGAAAAGGAGCAATAGAGTGGGTGAGAATTAAGAAAGGAGAAGAGAGAAGGGTAAACAATGAAAGCACAGGAGTGAAATGGATGGAGGGACGAGTTAAAAAAGGAGAAAGTTGGAAAAATAGATCATTAGAGACGTGCGTCAGGCCTACTGGCATGGATCTACTGGGAGTGTGGTAATTGGTGACTGAGAGGTAGGGAGAGCAGGCCTCCCATGGCCGCGACGCTTGGCAGCCTAGAGGAGATGCTGAAGGACAGATGGGTGCTGTGCCTTTGTGTTGCTCATCTTATTTTGCTCTGCCTCCACCCCGCTGGGAAAAGTGCGAGATTTAAATAGACATAGACCTTAATTAGCAGGACCCTTGAACTCCCCCACTTTAGCATGCCTATCAGTACTGCTATTATGAAACACAGTGAAAATGCACAACTCTATAAAGTTGATTCAAACTACACTGATGAAGTGGACACATCAGCAAGATGTAATAGGTGGCAGCTGGGAGGTTGGGGGTTCATCCAAAGCCATTTTTTATGCTGGAAGGGAGGGAAGTGTGATGAGAAATGTAGTACGGAGTTTATTGTTTTTTTTTCTTACTAAATTTCTTTTCCAGTGAACAAGTTTTTCAAGTTTCACATCTTCACACAAGCAGCCAAAAGCACAAGTGTTTATTGCTCTCTGCCAACATGCCATTTTGAAAGATTTATGTCACTTTTTGGTGGTAATTATTAAAACACAAGCTGTCAGTTCACCAAAACAAAACAAAGATACATATCCTGTATTTCCGGCAAATTCTTCTAAAGACAGAAGCACAAGCGACTTCTGAGGCAGCAGATCAATGGAAAAAAGGATATGTTTCCCTTCGGTCTTTGATAGTATGCACACATTCCAACAGGGGAGTGTGGGCTAACAGTCATATTATGGAGTTTAGGCTTCTTGTGGCTGCTTAAAAATTTAACAACTTTTGGAGAGAGAAAATAATAACTGTTCAATTCTGTTTACCTCTCAGTAGTGTTACGGAAAATAAAATCAACATGAGTGAATGATTTAGTATCCAACACAAGGCAACCACACATTGCACCAGTTGATTCACCTTGACACACTTCAACGGACTGACTGAAATGACTCAAATCACCTCTTCCTTCCCGTTCTGCCTTTTATAATGTAATGTAGTCAAGCTAAGACACAAAATAGTTTGATATTTCTAGTGAGTTTTAACATGTATTAGGGCCGAATGTTGTATCTTGTCAACAAAGATTCTTGACTGACAACCTTTATGATACTATAACACAATTAAAATATCAACATGTAGTAAAACCTTCACGGACGCTAATTGCGACAGTGTCTGGCATAGAGCTGCCATGACAGTAGCTAGCCTATATGGCGTGTCAAGGGGCCAATAAGACATCCCTGTCCTCATCGCCAGCTAATCAAGCTGCCTTGATTACTTTCCATGCATGTCTCTCCTCCCTCGCTCCTTCTTTCTCTCCCTCTCCCTCTCTCTCTGTCAGGCCTTGACACGTCCTTGTTTAGCTCTCCTCTCCTCAACGCCCACCCCCCACCCCAGGTTTTCCCCCCTCTTTGATTAGCCGAGACATTTGCATGGTCACTACACATTTTTCATTTTAGAAGTCATTATGCATTAGTGGCTCCTGATCGCCCGCCTTGACTAATCCTGATGAACTGAAAATCACAGCTGAAGGTCAACTTCCAGCCGGCCCCGCTGCACATTCATATTCATATTCAAACAAATCCTGCCTCCATTGTTCATTAGGGTCTTAGAGAGAAGGGACTCCATCTAAGGTGGGAGAGGTGGAGGAGGAGGATGTTGTGGTACATCTCTTTTCTTCTCTGGACTCCTCTATGCAAGAGTGCAAAAAGAAAATGCATTCACAATAAGCGAGGTGCTGAACAAAAGCCGTCAAAAGTTGCAAATTAAACAGTCCGTGTGTAATTATGCAAATGCTGTGCTTACACCTTCAATGTTATTAACCCTTAAAGGTACATTTGCTAGGTAAGTAATTACCCCCGCAGTCACTCCTGGTTTTGTGTTGGATGCCATGACAATGGGACGAGTGCAGCTGAGAAACAACATGAGTGATGCACTCATTAAGACTATTAATTGGATGCTGGCTAAAAGATGTTTTGGTTCACAAAAGGGATGCAGGCTTAAACATGTAGGATCTAATACAAATGTATGCGCATGCATATGTAAAGTGGAATTAAATAGAAATTCTGCATTGTTCTTCAAATGCTTGTAAGTGATGAAATACAGGCATTCGCAGTCAGATACAGACTTTAACAAAGAACAGCAGAAAAATAGCAAAATAGCAAACAAACAGGTTATGAAATTGGGAAGTTACTCTTACACTTATATTAGCTTTTTAGAGATGTAATGGGTGATAATCATCTTCATTTCACCACTGTTCCAAACAAAAAGAGGGGAAGACAAGGGGAGAAAAGGCAGGAAGAAGAAAGAGAAGGGAGAAAAGGCACTGGCCCAGGTCCATTGTGAAGTGCAGCACAATGCTAATTCCAGCATTTAACTGCATGCTTTTCTGCTTGACGTATCAGAGGCTCCAAGATGAAAGCAGATAAGTAATTGCTCTCCTGGTTCTTATTCTTCACTGACAACCCATAAATTTAATTTTACACACACGTTCATTTACATTTTCAAGTATATGACATGATAATTGCAGGAATATAACACCTCCATTTTGCAGGATACTGCAGGAGGGCTTGATTGACGGGAGCGGTGAATTGAAAGGAACAGGAGGCTGAATTGCCTCTCCTAGAAATGATTTTGCCACGAAGGGATAAAATTAATGAGCATTTACTCGACGATGGCAGTGGAGTAAACATCCACACACCGTGAATAGACTCTCTTTCATAGGAGAGGAGCCCTGATATCCAATTGGGCTGTGCCTCTGTTCCTATGTAATCCAAAAGGATATATTTCCAACACTGGTGCACAACAATTTTTAATGGGATTTTTAAAAATAGTTTGAAATTAGCTGCAGCTGATGTGGCCACTTGGGACCTTAATAACAAAAAGGGTGCTTTTCCTGTTTTTAATAGTGCAAATTTGGATTGAAGACAGTAGTTTCCAAATTACTTTTGATCAAGTTATTTGAACGTAACCCTTGCTTTGCAGCCATTTGTGAAAAACATGCTCGTGATTAAGTGTGTTCACCATTTGAACCCATATTTGTTTATGTCCCTTGTCTTAAAGAGAACGATGAGCTGTATTGACATGAACTTTGAAGCCATGTGGCATGCCCTCAAAGTTGGAGAGCAAAACAAAGGACCTTTAAATTGGCTCCTGATGTGAAAACACTGGTGGGGCCCTCACCAGAACAAGCAGATCATTACACCACTCTTGTCACACCCGCAGCCTGTAACCAGCCTCTCCAATACCTCGCAAAAGGTCAAGCTCTTCCACAGAGTGTTCAGGTATCTCTTCCAGGCAAAGCTGGCACCCCAGTCTCTTGTTATGTTTGATTTAACTGGGCATTCTAGCATTAAATGCAGAACACTGCGTCTCCACTGTATGCTGCTCACTGGCTGGATAACACAGCTGTCTGCCTCTAACTATCTGGACCGATGGACAAATGCACTTCCAGCGATTACGTCCACTCCACTGTGTGGTGCTTTATCTTTACAGCCGTGAGTTTTTATGAGTGAACTCAAATTACCTAAAGCAGGAGATAAGTGCTGTATCAGAGTTCAAACTTAAACAATTAAAGTCCAGCAGAGAGGAATTCCTTTTATTCGATTTCCTTCCATACAATTCACTTAGCAGTAATAAGCAGGAGGGAAACTGGTGATTAGATGTCGGCCATAAACATTGTTGGGGCAACGAACACGGTGCAGTTATCAATGACAGTTTGTTCCTGTAGTGCTGGACAGGGAATGAGCTGCAGCTACAGACACTGCTAAGATAAATGCAATGAGAAATGGAAGGGTCCTAGTCGGTAATTACTGTGGATCCTTGGCAGGGAAAGTCACTGCTAATTAAGCCACAAGCTTCGTTTTACACACAGAAAGAAATCGAGAAAAAAAAGAGAGAGAAACCCCTCCACCGCCACCTCCCGTCCCCTATTTCATCTCAATCTACTGAGCATCTCTGGGGGGGGATGACGGGCCAAAACTCAGACCTCCCCTGCCTCAGAGCTTGTGGACTTCTGACCTCTCAACTCCCTTTCAGCTGACACTGCTCATTTACTAGCCAATTACTGCCAAATATGGCCACGCGATTATTGATAGCTGGGACTCTTCACTAAAGGACCACCAAGGCTACAGCGCGGCCGGCCTGGTGAGTGTCTCGCTCTGAAGTTCAAGTATGTTGGTCCCCAAGAAGTGCATGCATGTGAGCCGCGTTCACTCTAACACATGTCGTGTTTTCAGCTTAGGGAGATCAATACTCTAGATTGTCAGGACTGAAGCTAAGTGGATTACTGAATGTTTTCCTAAATCAATTTCCATAGCAGTTTGGCAGCAGTGCATGGGAAGTGCAATTTATCATAACATAAAGACCCATCATGTAAAAGCCTCTAATAAAAAGCCTGAGGAGATTGGGACGGGCTTAGCACAATTTCCATATTGATTTATCTCGACATGCAGATAGTCATTGATTAAGCCTCTCGAATGTAGTGTACACCACTGTAGCAGCGTCACATCGCTTGTGAACATTGTTTGTGTCATTATCGGTACAAATTGTCGCACCTTTATCGTTAAACTGGCACAATTCGCCCCCGACTGATGCCTCCCTGCAGGTGCACATATTTCAAGAGTAAATGGGAGTGACAGATAGAGGGGGAGAGGGAGAGAATTAAAAAAAGAAAGTGCAGAGGGAGGAGAGTGCTGAAATAGAAAGAAAGTGAGAGAGAGAGCACAAGTGAGAGCGAGAGGGGGGTAGACACTTCCCTCTGATGTTGCAGGTAATATGGCCTCCACTGGATCAGCCTCTTCATCAGTGACACACAGTAAATTACAAGTGCTTCAAGCAGCTCAGTGAATTATAGTTCATCACTTGGAAAGGCTTTCCCCCTCACCACCGGGGCCCAGGCGTATCAGATCTGCCGGTTAGGATCCAATTAACACCCTGGCCAGAATCATCTGATTGCATGTGTAAGGGCTGGTATAACTCGTTTATTGCACCCATGTATCTTCTGTCACAAGGTAAATTTGTTGCTGCTACATCAAAGGTCTCAGCTACTTTTTTTTTGTGCTACCCTTCCCTCCCTCTCACTTTCTCTTGATCCCCCACCAAACTCAGCTACCTCGCCTTGGGGTTGCATTTCAACTTCTTTTGCATCACAATGATGAACCTGCTCTGTCCTCGCAATTTAGCAATCTTGTCCTGTAGGTGTTGTAAATGCAGGGAAAAAAAGAGAGGTGGGGTGTGGGAGATGGGGAGTGAAAAAAAATCTTGTTTTCTGGTTACAAAAGCAGTAACCAAGGGTGTTTGACTTAAAATGTGCTGACGTTTTTTTTTTTCTCTTTCTCTCTCAGAGTCAACAGAAGTTTTCCTCATGAATAACATAATATTTTCCCCCTCTCTTTTTTCCCCTTCGTAGTGATAATTTTTCTCTATTTTCAGATCCAACCAGAGGGGATGCAGTGGAAAGATATATTCATAAATGTAAATGTGAAATACCATCCTTTAGCCACGCACGCTGGAGTCAGCTAACCTATACTCAAGCCTAGCGTCGCAGCCCTTTTCCCTGCATCTGTGTGTGTGTTCCAGATGAAAGCCAATAAGCAGATGAATGCTGCTATCGAGGTGATATTGGCTCAGTGGTGAAAGTGTGGACCTGACCTTTAAAAAGTGTGACACTTCCTAAGATGGCCCAGTGCCCAAAAGCAATCTGGCTGGGCTGGGAAGGAAGCTGTAGAATTTACAAAAAACAGAGCTAGACCAACATCTCTCCCGATCCATACGCCAACCATAAAACCTTAAATATTTTCATTCATACTTAGAGCGCAGCATAGCACAGATGGGGACTGAGGTTATTAGTCTTGTAAAAAAGGTATTCACAGTTTGATAGTGTGAAAGGGGCAGAGCAGCAGTTGCAACACTTGCTTGGGGTGAGCTCTCGGGTGTTCAATGGTTACGAACTGACGTTAACTACTGGGAGGAGGGATCAGGGGCTACCTTCACACTGTCGAGCCCCCATCTGGCACACTCACGAGAAAGAGTTGGGTCATTCTGGCTGTTTCATATGTGCCCACCTGACATATAGAGGTGGTGGATGTGTCACAATGGCAGCCTCAGGGTGACATGTTAGGAGCAGATGTGGTAAGATAGTCGGATGTGTTTGGGTGCCACTGGTTACAGTTGATTTTGTGGGATTTCTGTTGAGACTTGAGCCATTCCTCCAAAATATGGAGAACAACCATGTATTAAGCTGCTTTAAGTCCAACTCTGCCCTGTTCCTTATCAATGATGATCAATAAAGCCACGACTTGTACAAAGTCACTTCTGGCAATGTGAAAACTTTAAGTAACTGTCATTGTGCTCGTGTTAGCGTGTGAGTGCAGGGTGTGTGTAGATGCATTATGTACGTGTGTGTGTACGAGTGAAACAACTGTCAGATTCATAGGCCACTGTAATCCTCTCCGCCTCTCCTTGTCCGCGTTTCTTTATTTGTATTCCAAATGTCAGTGTATAAATGCCTTTCAGAGGTGGGGGGGTGGTATTGCCACAGAGAAGAAGAGAGCGAGGGGAGAGAGGAGCAGAGGAGAATGGAGCAGACACGAGAGGGTGTTGTGTGCCTTGGGAGAGCCGTGTAAGCAGCATGGCGGAGGCAGGGGGATTTACAGGGAGAAATAGGTGTTTATTGAGTGCTCCCATGGGCTTACTGTGTAATAATAGACCTGTCACATTACGCAAATGTGGAGAAGCAGCTTGTGTGTGAGTTTGTATATGTGTTTGTGGGACTGTTTTTTTTTTTACTTGTGTGCGTGCGTGCATGTGAATGCCAAAGCTGCCTGCCTCCGCATCATCAACTACTGAGAAGCAACGATGAGCGAGCGGATAGAATTAGTCAGGCGAGAGCCTTTAGCTGCTAATACGCGTAATTAAAACTGCAAGCTGAGGCACTTAGATGCTTGTGTACTAAATAATTTACATGCCATGATCTATGGATCATTTCCCGCTCTTAAATACCAAAGATGGGAGAACAAGAGGGAAAAAGACTGGCAGAGGATTTATCAGTATCTCTACCATAAGCAGGATGTCATGGTAATATTAATCCTTTTCCCACTTTCAACTGTGCTAATCATACAAGGGGATCAATCCGTGTGATTCCTCCAGTGGAAAACATGCAGCTTGATTGCCACTGACTCTTATCAAGCCATGAAACTAACAAAACACTGCAATATAGCACCCATTGTGGCCTCATAATCCAGGTAAATAATGCAGCTTTATTGGTTAAACTCCCTCAAGACAAGAATAAAAAGAATCTAGCACCGCTAAGAGGGAATAAATAGAACAATAAGAACAGCAAAATAAGGTTATTTTTAATCAAGTAAGAGTTTCTACTGCTTTATACTGATATTTGTACAATGGAGTATTACTGCTAAAATGTCATTTGAAATGAGTGGATTGAAGGGCACACAGCAACATCTTCCCACTGTAGAAATGATCTTGAACCAGAATGCACTGAGCCCTGTTTGTGCTAGTGTATATCAGTCGAAGCGTCGGCAGTGCATCTCCCAGGACTCTCTGCATGGAGACTTTTTGGAACAAAGAGGTGAGGGTGTTAATAAAAGCTGGATCAACAGATGGATTAGTTGGTGGCTGAGGACAGGCCGATCGGCAGACCCTCTGATTCATATTGATTCATATCGCCAATGCGAGGCAAGGATGGAGTAAGCAAATGTAAATATTCAATATTTACCATCTGCTGGTGTTATTAGAGGCAGGGGCTTGGACGTGGGCCGACGGTTATCATGCACCCACACCGCTCTCATTCAATATTGTTCCTCCTGCCGTGTATGTATTGTACTTGGTGACTATGCAGGCATTTGTAGATCAGGATCCCATTTGTTTGAATCCATTGCTTTGGCATACAGAACCCCAAAGAGGAGAAGTGCAATAGACCCCTACAATAAGCTACCGAGAGCTTTTGTTTAATGAACAATTAATTTTTCCCCCACAGCTAAATAAAAAATATACACTCAAATAAATAAACTGATGCCACCGTGTGTGAATATACTGATAATATTAACACTCTTGATGAGGTTGAGTTGAATTATTTAAATGCAATAGCATGACTGAGTCTTCGCCAACCTTATCTCTTCGCCAGTACGTAATTAGGTACACAGGGGTGTGACTCCAATTGAAGGTGTCGCCATTGTTAGACTCTGTGAAAATATCAACGGGTGAGGTTAACGCCAATTTCCCTGACATTAATGAAATGCACAGAGCCCCTAATGAGGTAAACCACTGCTCCTTGATAGTACTTATTAGCCGAGTGGAGGGCACAAACTCCCACACTTCAATTTCAAACGGCTAAAAATAAATTAAATAAAAAAATACTAATAATAAAAACATGGAGCAGATGTCAAGGGGCCTTACATAATTTGAGGCAGGAAAAACCTAACTAACTGAATGTTGACTTAAACGAGCAGAATGAAAAGACCCGCTAGTGTGAGAAAAAATCTTAACACCAGGAAGAAAGAGGATTGCAGGCAATGTGTTAATGTTCAATGTGTGTGAGAGTTTGGTGTCAGTGTGCAACTGTTCATGTGTGCGTGCGCGCATATGTGTGACCTTTTCCAAATCACTGACAACAGAAATAGACAGCTCTATGAATCAATAAGGCAAATTAGCATTGAAGAGTGGAAATGACAGGCAGTTAAAATTAGCTGTCTGTGTAACCCACTAGTTAGGCTGACATGTCTTTCAGATAATAACTAACCTCTGGATCTTCCTGTGTCAACACTATGGATCTAGTGTAGAAAGGCATCACCTACAGTACTGTGTGCAACTACTGGATATACTTTTAGTGTTAATTATTGTCCAGTAAATAGTTTTTGACAAATAAAATGCAGTCTTGAAGGTAGACAGGTGGCCTTTGGATGACATTTTGCTCTCTCAGATCTGTCTCTGTTTTGTTTTTTCTTGTGTCCATGTGACGCTTTGCCTCCTGGGGACTAGCTTGTCCAGCTTTAGGATTCCAATGGCAGGTCCGAGGATTGCGTTGGCAAATCAAACACACTTGTGGAACAGAGGAAATCTTCTTTTCGGAGGAGCATGTATTATGGATGGACTTAAGAGATTAGACGGGGAGCTGCTTTACCTGCAGTGGACGCTGCTTGTCCTGGCTCTTTGGAGATTTCAGGCCACTGCCTGGCTGCTGCAAGAGTAATTGCCTCGCTGCTTGTAGGGCCTGGGAAGAAAGGAACACAAGACAAAAGGCAGTGTGAAAAAAAGAGAAAGAAAGAGGAGAGGGAGGAAAAGAGACAGTGAAAATAAACTATTAGATTTCCTGCAGCTGACAGCAGATATAATTCAAACTTTCAGGGACAAAAATCGTCATCCCTGCCTGAAAACCCTGTGAAGTATCAGCTGGTGTTTTGCGCAACACATTCTGACGTGGTTAACACTATGTTGGAGATACGTTTTAGTAACAATTCACAGAGCTGTGATCAAGGATAAATACAGTTTGTCTAGAGCATCTCTGAAGAAGAGGGTGGAGGGGGTGGTGGGCTGAAAAAATAAAAAATAAAAAAGGCAGAGCGTCAGTAGAATTGACCTGTCTAGTGTGTGCTCAACTGAAATACCCACTTCTCTCGGCAAATTACCGCCACATTTGCATATTCATAATATCAATTTGAAGTAGAGGCAGCACCATGTGAAGTGTCCCTGGGAGCTGTAATTAAAGTTGACAAAATCAACATCAGATTACATTTAGAGTGAATTAACTAGCAGCACAGGTTTTACACTATGCATTACCGGATGCTTATGAGCAGAGGATAGGTGATAGATAGACAGAAAGATGGACAGACGGATAGAGAAAGAGAGACCTTTCCCTGCCTAATGAAATTAGTTCACGGCTGTTTACACATGGTATAAAAAATTTGAAAAAAATCATATTTGTTAGTTGTAAAATTTGTCTTCAAAACATTTTCATGTGTTTGCCAGACATGGAGACGATAAGAATCAGAGGGGCTGGGATGTGGCGTAATTTTTTTTTTCTTGGGTTTGATGGGATTACAGATCCCCTCCCTCCTGGCTGTGTGTACTGAATGTGTGTGACGAGCGAGCTCCAGCTTCACAGGTACAGTGGCAGCTGGGCTAGCAGCTTCACTCCAATTCTTCAAGAGCAGATGGATGAAAGAGTCTGGCAGAAAAGAACATTGTGCACAGCTGCTACTACTGCTGCTGCTGCTGCTCCACACAGCCGCATATACCTTGTATTCTTCAGGCCCATGAGCATCAAGTGGGAGGGGAAAAAAAAAAAAACATGTATGCACACACACAACACAACAACTTCACAGGTGTTTCTTTTTTGATGAAAAAAGAAGAGGACGAGTAGGAGGAGAAGCAAGAAAAAAGAAAAAACTCAGATTGAGAGTGACACTTCCTCAGGAATCAGGGGTGCTCGTTTTATTTTCTGGTGCTTGCCAGTATCCATGACAACGGCTGCCTTGACAGGGCGTGCATATGGCGCAGCTCTGCCAGCTGGTGGGAACAATGTTTGAACTAGTACATTGAGATCCTGAGCAAACAAGAGGAGAAGACGGAGAGAGAGAGAGAAGCAGTAAAAAAAAATGAGAAGGGAAAAAAAAAAAAAGTTGCCATGTCTTAACCCCTCAGGGAACGCAGCCACCCCCTGATCAATTATGAAAAGACAGAGCTGGAGGAGGGGTGGGGGGGCTCTTGGAGAGGTGGGTCTGTCTGTCTGGGTGCTCAGGAGGAGCCAGGCTTTCTGAACTAAAGTAAACAAACACATTACACTGGCACTTGGTCCTAACTGCATTGATCCGTCTCCTTGGTAAGAGGAGCCTAGTCGCCACCGGTTTATATGTGTGTGAGTGTGAATGTGTGTGTGTGTAATGTGACATCTGTAAGTTGAGCCATTGCCTTTCTTTCTTCAGACACACACACACACACACACACACACACACACACACACACACACACACACACAAACACACACAAACACACACACACACACACACACACACACACACACACACACAAAGTTGCTTCTAGCAGACATTAAAGTACACCTGCAGTAAGCAGGCCTACACAGGCACACGGAGCTCAGTGTCTTGTGGACTTTTTCCAAATGGACTGGAAATCAAACATTGCTTGACTTCTCTTTCCTGTTACTGAAGGCAAAAAAAGACAAAACAAATTCCTTCAATGCAGCCAATCACTTTATTAATTAAAACACAGGGCCTAATTAATCTCACTACGATTGGTGAATCAAAGTAATTATAAGGTTTATTGAGTTCTGCACACAGTAGTTAGAGGGAAGGCTGCTCGATGAGTGCAACCCAACGCAGCTGTCAGGAGGAATGTTTATCCATGTGTGAATCAATAATGACTCACTGTGTTATATCCAAAGTCAAGCAAGCCACTCGATATATTACACACGGTCAAGAGTACAAAGAAAGAGATGTTTTTAATGGCACTTCCAATATCCATGCCAGGTAAATACCGAGGGAGGCGCGGGTATGAGAGGTGATGCGCAGGGGTGAAGCAGAGAGATCAACTACACCTGGCTTATTAGAAAAGAAGTCTGCTCAGACTGCATAAAGAGCACTTCTCCAAACATAACACAGACCCTATCAACACCGGCCAAACTTTTCCAGAGTGGTTTGTCATGCCTGAAACTGTCTGTCACCTCTTCCGTGGAAGCGGGATTAGCCATTTTTCTGAGAGTTTGTGACGGTGAGGAAGGTAAGGGAGAAAAAAAAAAGTTCTGTCCCCTCGCTTTCACTGGCTCTGAGTATTCAGCCATTACAGTAAAAAGCCCCAATTTGTGCCACCCACTTCCCACTCCACAGAGATGGCAAGCTGAAGCCCATCTCAAAGCACAAAAAGCACAAAATGCCAAGGAAAGTCATCAAAAGTTTGCTGAAGAGCTGCTGGAGCGGACAAAAACACAGACGAGTGCAGGCGCACCGTCTATTTAACCTGGGTTGCTATGCAAGAAAAAATGACATCCCCAGTCTATTAATGCACACATTGTATAAACAGCACAATGTGACACATTCTTCAGAATGAGAGAGCGAGCCAGACAGAGAGAGAGAGAGAAAGAGCCAGACCCTGCTATATAAATAACAAGGCACTCAGAGGCATATTTGATGTTGATATCCATCACTGAGGTTGGAAAAGAGGAAAAAAACAAGAGGAGGGAAAATAACACACAGAGCGACCAAGACCGCGACATGGGGATCCTTATGAAAATAAGATTCAGCCCAAATGGATCTGGTGTAATTGGTTTCAGATAGTGAGGTCAGGAGAAAGGCGATACAGGCAACTATTATGCGAAACGGACTGAGAAACAAGAATGTTTACACAGGCATTCCTCTGCTACATTAATAGGCATGCAGAGATGGCTGCAGAGGGAGAAAAGGAGAGAGTGAGAAGAGACTGACAGAGAGGGGAAGAGAGGGAACTGGAAAAAAAACACAACACATCAACCATCCATTCATCCCTCCCTCCCACTATCCTCCACTCTCCCCAGCCCCAGTGTTTAGACTCTATACAGAGCAGGGTAATAAGGAACACCTATCACAATGCACCTTTGTAAGGAGCATGCAAAGATCTTAAACAAGCATGAAATACATTAGCAGGCCCTGCAACACTGGGCCAAACCATTACAAATCTCCAGATTGCTTATTGTGTGTGATGGAGGGGGGGCGGTTGGGGTTGCGTGAAAGAAATAAGCCATCCACTAAGAATGTCACTCTTTCAAATCCACCTGGAGACTGCACGATATGCAGCCATGACATTGGAATTGGATATATCTGAGGGGCTGTGACATTGTGTTTGGACAGTGCAGATCACTTCCTGGCTTCGGTCACGTTGGGAGTTGTTGTTATTAGGGGATATAGCAGATGTTGGAATGATGACACAGGTATGAAATAAGCTGCCCTCAACAGGTACGTCTTCACAGGCGTTACAGGATGTTTTCGTGTTCCAGGAAGTAGCCGTAAACATGGCGTATCAATCGTTGATCAATAAGAAATGGGTTGCATCACAATAACACGGTCTCACTGTAGTGTGCAGAACAGATGTTTGGTGTGTATGTGTGTGTGTTTGTTGTAGGGAGTAAAGGGCTGCTGTTCAACACTAGGCTGTCGGCCAGAACAACTCTTGTCATGCTGACAGCTTTGACAACCACCCCCACCCCGCACCCACCCACACACACACACACACACACACACACACACACACACACACACAACTGCACCACCAGGCTTATTTATCTTTGCTTCCAAGAAACACAGACACAGAAGGAGGGGGGGAGGGGAAAAAAAGAGGCAAAAAGGAAAAAGTGTGACACTTTATCAAGCCGGAGAGAGTCGCATGCCACGGAAAACAAGGCACAAACAGTTTAAGCTGAACAAACAAACACGGCTGATTGGACTGAGGCTGCCGGGTTGCTGGCGGGGGAGATATGCGCTGACACTCCACACCAAAATATTTACACCCTATCTTCTTATATAAGTGGATTCAGGGCAGATGGATGGATGGATACGGATTTGGAGGGGCTGGCTGGAGAGGATAGACAAATGAGAAGAGAAGGATAAGATGTCCCATACAATGTCTGAATACAAAAGTGGGGCCTGAGTTTGTGAAAACAAGCAAAGTGTGACCAGGGTACATTGTCGGAACGGCAGAGGCCCTAAACAGTCTCTGCGCAAGAATCGGAGAAAGGATGCAGCTGCGTGGCGTTGAGATTGTGTCATGAAACAGAAAGTTCAAGCTGCACAAGTGACGATACAGTCCGTGTGTATTAGAGCTAAACCCTGAGGCCGGTGTTGCTCCACGTCTTGTTTTGTAAACACTGCATCAGAGATGATGGAGGAGCAAAGAACAACCTTCATTATGTATTGGTGAGAACCTTTTTGTGATGATGCTTTGAACACTGGTGAATTCATGCAGATATTACAATGTTTTTATAGTCGGGTCAGTGCTTGATGTGTGTGCTTCTTTGGTTGCTATTGATCTCATTTCACCTTAAGTAACTCGGCCAGCAGCGAGTAGAAAGACTACTATCCTTTTCTAAAAGGTCAGAACTGGCGATGACTCGCCGGTGCCTCGACAATGGCTCCAGATTCAGTTCCCTTATCGCCTCCACAAAGCTCACACAAAGCACACAATGCACACCTGGATTCTGTCACCTCAGGTTGGTTGAATACGGAGTAAAAAGACTTCTTTTGACTGCAGACACAGATTGCAGCAGGAAGAGTTGCAGAAATGCAAATAAACACATGTAAATGTTGTCAAAAAGACGATTCAAGGCATTTGTTTTTATGTCAAATGCAAATGGAACCGCTGAACGTTGCCTTTAGGTGTACTATCAAAACATACTTAGTTTTTTTTTTTTTTTTTAAAGGTACATTACAGAGCATATTTGCTTAGTGTGTAAACAAGTCAAAATCAGGCATTGCAGCTGCCACCATCCTTGTCACTCCTCAGCTCCACCCAGGCCCAAATATGGATCATCTGGGCCAAATAACTGGTCCGATGGTGGCAAGTGGGCCACCAAATTCCCAACAGAAACCTATGGTTTCTTAGAGGGTGCTTTCATGAGAAACCAGAGAAGAAGAAAGAATGGAGAAAAGGAGAATTTGGAAAGTATGTAGGAGTAATGAGCATTTTAATGTATGACTCAATAAATCAACAGTCTGCAGTGAGCAAGGGAGGGAGGGAGAGAGAGAGAGAGAGGGAGGGAGAGGTCCATGGAGAATCTGCCTGGGCCTCAGGATGGAGGTAAAGCTATCCAGCAGAACAATGGGCTTCTGTGTCCTACTCTGCTATCTCGATCTCAGTATTTTCAGCTACTTCAGCTTCCTCTGTCCTTACATATAAAGTGCTTTATCCAAAAAATGATATCTGCCTCATGCTCATTTGTTGTTGTGGTCTCTCTTTTCTAATGTGGATAATAAGTGTTTGGGAATAAAACCTTCCATATTGATCACTTGCTCCCTTCAACTCCTTTCCACCTCTTCACTGCACTTTGAATTCAACTCAACTTCTTTCTCGCTCCCCTCCCTCCTCTCTTCTCCGCTCATATCACATTATTCATTTCTCCCTCTCTTCTTTCTGTCTTTCTTCCCCCTCTCTCCCACGTCTCTCACCCCTTGTTTATTGATTCTCTAGATTAAGAATTCCTAGGGTGGAGGATTGTAACACACAAGCATCAAATTATTTTGGGGTGTGCTTATTTGCCTTTCCCTTGCATCTATTTGGCCTGTGTCTGTAGACAATTATGCCTACCCAGCCCCAGACTCAGGTGCTAATAATGAAGGACAAATAGAATCATATGTGTAAACTTCCCCCACTGATGAAAATTTATATTAACTTTCTGCCACAGTAAACAGAGCTGCATAGCTACACCCTCCCAGGAGGATTGACTAGATGAATTTGCTCGCTCCTACCCCAAGAAGAAAGCTTGTATAGGAGGGAAGAGTAGTGGTGGTGGCGGAGGCGGAGGGGCTCTAGCTCCATTGTGTAACCTCACACTTATTTTTCCACTAGCGAAGACAAAACATGGGTCTGTTTTGCCCATCACAGATAAAGTGTGTGTGTTTATGTCTGTGAGAGGGAGTTGAAGAGAGCATATGCACCAATATGTATGTGTCTGCTGCTGGGAGGCCCGTGCCAGCAATAACAAAGAGCATGGCCCTGCCGTCGTTTGCTGCAACCGCTAACATTCGCTAACATCCCACCTCCTGCTGTTATCACCATGGATATTCTGTGCAAATACAATGATATATGTGTTCTAGCCAGGGAGAATTATTGTTTTCAGCTACCTTCAAGCTGAACCCCCAACCCGAGGGGGAATTTGAAACAAGACTGCCTTGTCATAGTGAAAAAAGAAAGCATTTTGACTATTTTTATCAGGTTGGAAAGTTTCTTGGATGTACCATGACTTCAGGTACTGAATACTTGCTTATTAGCTCTTAGTCATAAGTCAGATGTCTCTCTCTCTCTCTCTCTCTCTCTCTCTGCTGGTAGCATTAGCAAAGTCTTTACTTTGACCTGTGCTGTACCCGCTACGTTTAGATAAGGTGACAGCAGTCCCATTCAGCAATGCTCTTTATCTACTGCTGCTCTTAGGGAAGTCCTTTAGAGCCTGACAACTGAGAGCTACCAGAATATACTATCACAAAGAGACACAGAGAGAAGAGGTATTTGTGTGGGTGGAGGAAGGGAAAGAAGAGTGTGTGTGTGTGTGTGTGTTTGTTGGAGGTGGACAGTGTGTGTGTATGTGCGTGAGGTCAAGTGTTCTCTTTGCAAAAGCAAAGCTGGCATGAAGTATGAGTGTTCAACTGTGCAGCTCCCCCAACCCTGCAGCCACACAAAAATCACAAATACACGTATTCTCTCTATATTACCACACTCTTTCTCTCTCCTGAAGCGCTTGATTTCCTCTTCAGGTGATTATGATCCCTCTCCTTTTCGCAATTCCAGGCAAGTGGAGGTCACACAGCTGGATGAATACCTGATATGAAATGTTGCATTGGGGCCAGCCATAGTTCATTTGGAAAAGGGGCCAGTGGAAAAACTGGAATTGTGGGATATGGAGACCTTCATCGCTTAAAATAATAATAATAATAATAACAACATGCATATATTATCATAATATGCAATATCTAAGTACATACAAGTACTGTGTAAGTGAGTAAGCTTGATATCATAAAGTAACATACCATCTATATAACCCTGTATAAAAAACAATGAACTATATTTCTATTGAAGCTATTATGAACACAGTCGTATTTCCGCACAAACTATGGATTTCTCATCATTCTTGTCAAGGATCAGGCACAGAATGAAGTTGTTTTTCATGGTGCTTGTGTCTGTCTTTGTTGACAAGGCCTTATTAAGAGGCTCCCACTCCAAAAACATGGCCAGAGGCAACTAGCAATCTGACTGTGGCACCAGAGAATAAGCAGCAGCCGCTGCGGAAGAGCTCGTTTTGTGTAGCATGCCAATACTGATAGATGTTGTTGGGAATGTGCTGTGCACTGTACATACGAGACATGTGCACAAATATACAGACTGGGGCTATAGTGGTAAATAAAAGGTTGCTGCATCCTGGCAAGGTAAACTGCACTTAAGTGCGTTTACCCTCCATTAAACCACTGATAAAGACACACACAGCATGTAAAGAGCACATATAAGCTCAAAGCCTACACAGGAACACTAAACAATGATTAGGAAAAACAGGAAAGCTACTTAGTGTCACTGTCATCCATCTTTGTGCCAACCAAAATGTTTTAAAAAGGGGCCAATGTCAGTTAAAATGCACACTGTTTGTGCGTGTGCACTGACACACACAAACCGAGCCTGTACGCCTGCTTAGCGCATGTGTATCTGAACGCGGGTTCATGTGTGTACATGAGATCCCGTCTTGGGGGCTCTGCTGTTGCAGGTCAATAGTATGAGTGTCTGTCTGTCTCGTTGTGCAGAGCTCAGGTTAAGTGCTGAGTCTAAGTGTTATCCTGCTCTGGGGTCGATGAGAGAGCACCCTGACCTTAGTTGTGAATGACCTCGCCTCACCAGCTGCATGGCTAACCCTGACTTTGTCCTCTAGCTGCAGTGAGATATTTATTAATACATATTGTTAAGAGCAAAGAAGTGTGTGGCTTTATATAATCTATGGCACAAATGACTGATGTGTTTTTCTCTTATATCAGATGAGTGGAGAAAACTTTTTTTTCCTGCCACTGAAGCAGATCAGGAGACTTTTACTGGCCATTACATAGCTTTTACAAGTTTATGTGACTATTTTGTCTTGCCATTAGCCTCCAGTCACCTCCGGGAGGGCTGCTCTCCACTGAGAGTGATGTATCCCTCAAAGAATGCCACACTTCCCACAAAGATCAACTCAATAAATATCCACCACAACTGCCTGTGGAAGGGCAATGGATCACATCCACTCCCCCCCCCCAAATCTCGATGCTTATGTAACACCTATCTTTTCCTGTGCTCCTCCTTCTCTCTTCCTTCCCTCCACCCTGCATTGTACCTTGGTAGTTGTCTTGTGAATATTCCAATTACAGCGATGTGTGTTTGACCTTTAAATGTCCTGTAGAAGATATAGTTATCTGCCTTCCACCCTGACACCCAGCGTCTATCAATCAGTGCCCCCCCCCCCAACAGAACAGGCTGCTCGACTGATCTGGGGCTGGTGAAACGTGTTTGCGTGTGTGTGCGCAAGTATGTGTGTGTGATACGTGAGAAAGAGATGGAGAGAGGGAGCTATCATGAGCACCGACTGTGACTTGGGTAAGGTAGAGGCTTGTAGAGTCCCAGTGATAAAAACGTAAAAATGCAGAAGGTTTGTGTCTGAATGCATACATTTATAGCACACACACACACACACACACACGCAGAAAGAGAGAGGGAGACAACGAGAGAGATGTTAAACATTTTTTTCTTTAATCTGCCACCAGCCTGACTGAGCCTTCCTTCCATAAACAAAGCCTTTTTTCCAACAGCATCCTATATCACGCTTCTAAGAACAAGCAAGCGGGAGCAGAGTCATACTTCTTTAGTTTCATTCTTGTTCCCCGCCCTTTTCCAAAGGGCTAATCTACATCTTTCATTGAATCAAGAATGGAAATTCACAAGAAATGCTTCTTTTTCAATTTCATGCTGAAGTAGCTCAAGTTAGTGGATGTAATTTCTCCTAACAAGAAAATGTATCACTCTGTCGCACACTTAGTCCGGCTATGTGAGAAAAGGGCCTCCTTTCCGCATTTTTTTTTTTCTTGGGCTTTGATAAATGTGCCAAAAGCATGATCACTCCCTTCATAGCACTCAATACAAGGACAGAACAATTACAGTGGTTATTAAAAAAATAAAACCTCTGGCTGAAATTTGTATGAAAGATAAATGACATATCATTTAGGACTGTGAAGGCATTACAAAATGAAGTCAGGACTAAGCCAAGAGGGGGGTGGGGGTCGTTTTACACATATTGTGGGCACCTCAACTTCTGATTCTGAGAATTATGTCATGGTACGGACACAAGCTGCTTGGTACACTACTAACACAAAGAATATGGATATAGTGAAAGGAAAAGCAGTTTTCTGTGATTTTTAGAGGGATTCTCTCCTCACACATTTGAAAACTTGTGCCAACACAGAAGTATTTCCTTTCTGAAACAAAAAAATCTGGGAAAGACTAACGATGCACAAAACTCCTACAAATCCATTTGAAGTTTTTGTGCAAATTATGATTATCCAGTTCACACTGAATTGGATGATGAAGTCCAAACAGGTGAGAGGGAATGCATGAAGAATAGTATCACTGAAACAATACCACGCATGGCCAAGCCACCGGGCTAATGTATATTTATCATGTAAACTTCTGATAAATGCATATGCAGAAACAATCAAATCTCTGGGTTTCAATTGGAAGATTTTGCACCATGGACTCAAGCGTGAAACCAATATCAGCTTAGTGTCTAGTCAAGCTTGAAGTGCTGCGCCTAGCCCACAAAGCATGTTCTGCATATGCTCATGGGCGTCACTTTTATCAGGGTGGAACAAGCAGCTTTCCAGTGCTATCACTGATCAATTCGTGCGAGTTAAGTCCCCCAGTGTGGGTAAATAAGCAGTGGTTAGGCCTTGATGAGGAATGGCAGGTTGTTTGAGCGGGAACATAGGCTGGAGAGAACCAGGCCTGTCTATCTTTGCAGCAGTGGATTCCTAGTGTGACTTCCATCATTAACCTCAGGCTAGAGTACATCTTATTCTCTGTGTCTGCCCGAAACAAATGTTCAGTTTACCCTCCCAAAGGACTTGATCGTAAGTGGATTTGTTTTCATCTCCAGAGGACTTAATATGCCAGGCTGTTTTGCTCCATTTGCCCACATTTAAAAAAATATAGCAAATAATACATCTGAGATTATTATAAAGTGGTAAATGATACAGATGTCAGTCCACCTTGACAGCAAAGTGAGGACCCGACCTCGCCTGATACACTTTAAAACCCAGCAGCTTCAGCTCTAAAGCCTGCAGTGAAGAGAGCCAAAGCCAGCGCTAAGTGACATGTCAGTCAGTTCGTCTGTTTGGAGCCTTCAATTCCCCCCGGCCTGAGCTTATTTACTGCATTTGTATGAAAAGCTGTGAAGAGGAGAGGACTGAGAGCCCGGCTGGCTCTCTTACATATGTATACAGTGTTTGGAGGCAATGCATAAAGAGCATCTCCCCTCGCAGCCTGGTAGTGTTACAACTACAAACAACTTGGGAGTAGGGAAGAGCCATTTATATATTCAAAAATGGGTCAGGGATGAAGGTAATCGGAGCAGCAGAGAGTGTTAACAAGTGCAACACAAAAAGAAAAAAAAAAAACTGTGACGATACCTGGAATCTGTTGCCTGAGATTCTGGGCGCATTAGAGAAAGAGAGCAACAGTGACATTAAAGATGCTACTATGTTTTGCTAGTCATCTTCTTAACCAGATTTTAAGTCATTTTATTATTAGTTAGAGAAGGGGAGGAGGGGGTACACACAACAAACCATCAGGCATGCGTTTCAGAGTCTGATTTGTTACTATTCATGGCTAAAGCGAAGAGGAACTGTAATACTAGACATGCTTGTTAAATTCACAACACTCCAAAGCTGCCTTCTAGCAAATCCTGTCTTTTGGTTGTCAGCTTAAGACACCCCGGCATATGCATATGTAGGATTTTTAAGCTCTGTTAAATGGATAGCGGTGTCGTGGCCTATCAAATGACTATAAGCCACTTGCCTTTTTTTTGGGGGGGAGGGAAGCATTTACAGAAAAGCAGACAGCAATGTGTTACCTTGTACACTCCACATTAGAGGAAAACAGAGCCATTTACATCTATGTTTTCAAGCAGTGGCTGACAGTAACACTCCACCCCGCCATATTAACGGCTGGTACTCTGTTTAAGCCAACGACAGGGGAGTGGCAACAAACAATGACAGAATGCCTGTTTTCGATTGTGAGGCCACGAAAGATGATACGCCATTCACCACCAAGGCGGTTTGCAAATAAATTATTGTGCAGGTTATTGAGCTGAAGCAATTTCTCAGTCCACTCGGAGAATGTGCGAGTGTGTGTTTCTATCGGTGTGTATGCATGCCTGTATATGTGTTTGTGCCTGTGTGAGTGGACTTATAGATCCAGTGCCATTTATTTCCCAGAGCTGGAGCGGGGCAGTTAGGGAGGCGTAAAAGGAAATGAGTTGTGAAGTGGCCATTGATCCTGGCCTACTAGGTCTGGATAGAAACGGCAGGACTACTGGCCACAGTATGTGGTGTTGAATGGCTGCGTCTTATTTACACTGAGGTGCTTAACCCTGGCCCAGTTCATTTATCACCGGGCTAATGCACTACACAGGAAAAAAAAGGAAAAGGGAAAAAATGTGTCAGGTCAAACAAAAGGCCCTTTCCAGAATGATGGCTTCCATTTAATGCATTTACCATTAACATCTAAATATATGAAAATGTTTAAGTGTATATGGTTTCAGTTCTACTTTAGATTTAATTTCTTTAAAAAAAAGCTTTTCACAGCAAGTGACCTCTGTGGTATTGATCTGATATCCTGTATGCACACAAAGGCATGCACACACATGCAGTATGACGCGTTATTATTCCACCTGCGCTGCCCCTCGACCTGTAGACTATACTGCCTACTCCAGAGCTCCCAACTGCTTGAGCATAAAATACCCATAAGTCTTTATTTCCAGCAGATTTCACTCTGTCTATCTCTCTCATCCTCTACATTGCTCGCCCGCTCTCTGTCCCTTTCTCCTCGTCTCTCTTTCAAGCCTTGCAGCTTGACATTTCGCCATGCTCTCGGGGGACTCCTGTGCGAAATGGAGTTACTGGGAGAGCGCCACTGTAAATTCCAGAAGGCCACATGTAATGTGTCTTAAACATAGATGGACAGCCCAGGTTTCGAGAAGCTGAAGAATGAGACGGGAGGAGAAAAAAAAGGGAGAGAACGGGAGACAGAGGGAGGAGGAAGAGGTGGCGTCTAGATAGATAATAGAATAATACTGTGTTTTGTCTGGGGAAGGGTGAGCAAACAGTAGCCATGCTGTCATTCACACCCTATATCTTTAGTGTCATCGCAAAGGGGGAAACTACAGGCCTATATGTCACAGGCCTGTATGTACTATTCTTTGGGGACTGTCTGCCAATAGCCAGGCTTGAAATAAAAAGAAGGATGGCTTTCATTGTAAATAAGTCAGACACAAGGATTGCCAAGAAGAGCTGTCTTTTCACTGAAAGGGGAAATAATTCTACAAAGACGTACAGTACATGCTGCTTCCCTAATGCTTCTCTCGCCTTTACAGAAGAGCCTTATCTTCACACAGATGATGATGGTTAACAAAAGGCTCCTTCATGAAATCGTTCATATTTCAGCGGAGGTCTGTCTCCTGTCCTGAGAGGTGATTGATGCATCAGTCCAGGGCCGGTGTCTTATTTACACAGTTGAGTGGGGCAATCTCAGGCCTGAAAGATAAACCTAATGAGCTTCTTTGTGTAAGGGTGCAAATGAGAGACACCATCCTCCCACCCTCCTTCCCTTTTCCATCCAAAGGGACAGTCTGGGTGATTAGGCCTTTAAATTATGCTCAAGGGCAAAGCCCAGATTTGCATCTTAGGTGTGTGTGTGTGTGTGTGTGTGTCTGTGTCTTCTCAAATGTGGTACGGAGAGAAAGACAGAGAGGCAGGTGAAGGGCAGAGAGAGAATGATGCTTGAGGCTTGTTTGTGCGAGGTGATGGTAGGTGAACATTGTGTGTCAGTATTTTAAGTATTTACCTACACTAAACAACAAACTTGAGTTGTTATAAGAGGGAGTTGAGCTCACGTGTCTGTTAAATGAGCATGCACACACACATGCACACACACACACACACACACACACAAAAAACACACACAAAAACACACACTGTCATTTTGTCCTTTGTCTGTGGGGTAACTTTCTCCCTAATGACTTTCATTTTGGGGAGAATTTCATTTGCCCCTAAACCCTAAATATTACCCATCACTTGCTGTCAGATTTCTCATCCCTTCTATTTCCTCCAGCTAAACAGCTAGGAAGGCAGGTTAATTGCTGTCACTCTCAAGTTGGACCACTGCCTAACTCTCGTGTAGCGACAGGGGTAGCCTGGAAGTAAGATGGCACCTTGGTGCACTTATTGTAATTTATGTCAAAATGCTGCAGTCATTTAAATGGGGTTGGATAGTTTGCATTTTGCTGCATCATGTGCCTCAGGAAAACACTGCAAAATGCATACCTAACCAGTTTACCAACATGTAGACCTCTACAACACTCTCTTGTAAACTGCACTTTTCTGCAAAAGTAAATAAATGATTGTCCTCACAAACAAGAAAAGTACACAGTCGACATGAAAAAAATAAACAAAAGACTACTTGCATGACAGTTATGAACAACCAGTAGCAAAGAAAATTAAATGTTAAGATTTTCCAACTACGCTTGACTTTAATGAGTCAGTAATCTGGATGAGTAGCGGGCTGAAGTGGCAGAAGGTTGTGCCCACAGCGATCCAGAGGTCTTCGGTTAAAACAACTGACCCGGCCACAATAGATAAGCCAGCGCCTCCATCTTGCTCTGAATATCAATACGCTCTGTACAGTAGTGAGCCCATTTAGAGGGGGCAGCATTCCTGAGTATTGGCTCATCAATCCAACTGATAACCCTGGCAGGATTAAGTCTACAGACCACTGTAATCAACTAACAGCCTCATTATGGGACATTATGGTATAGATCCAAAGATCAATGCATTGCTCCCATGTACATACACAGCAGCGTCTAATATTAAAACATAAGACTGACTATGGCCAATGATAAATTGATTGGTAATATGAGCTCAGCACAATTTTTGCTCTTTTTTTAACGAGGGAGCTTTTATAGTGATCATTTTAGCATAGTAATTAGGGCTGTGCAACATTCATCATTTGCTCTGATACATATCTGCAGCTGGCAAATTGCAATCAGATACAGTGGGTATCTAATCTGTGATCTCAAATCAAATTAGGTCTATTTAGACAACCTTGGGAATGGGGTGATGAAACCCTGACAGAAATTAGGGGTTGAAAATTCAATTGTGACACAGTAGCTATTATTCAGATGCATGGATAACGGAGTGTGTGGCTTTCACATTGAACACAATGACCTGTATAAACAACAATACAGATAATATACAGGAGTCCAAAAAAAAAAAGTGCAGTTTTTTGGGGAAAAAAAAGGAAAAACGCCACTATCAATATTTGAATTTGGAAAAATTGCTCCTGTGTAACTTAGTCTTGATCTGTGTCCTATAAGCCTTTGGCCGAATCTAAGGCGACGAGACCTTAAGATGCTGCTTTTCTAATTATAGCTGCAGGTGGTATTTTGGAGCTGCTAGGTAATGGCAGAACCCACAGGGACAGTGGAGAATTCATCAGTGCTTATTATTAATCATCCCCCCAGCAGCGTGATGAGAGACTGGAGCTTCTATACCCACCGGACCACTCAATGTCATTCCAAATATGGGTGGAAAATTACACCCAACAGCCTTCCTTCAAAATGGACTCAGAGCAGACGTGGACTGGAATTTTTTAGCTGCACACAGGTGCAAAAAAAAAAAGAAAAAAGAAGTGCAAGCATGGATGGGTGAATGAATATATGACCAGACAAATGCATGCTTCATACACACATGCACATTCGCATCACAACATCACCTTCTACAGATGAGCACACTAACAACTGCAAAATAGCACAGTGCTGTGCTAACAAATGCATTTATATATAAATAAAAAAAAAACTCCATCTATCGTCGCCTATTCTCTCCGAAGAGATGCAGTGTGAGCGCGCCACAGGAAGTGTGTGTGAAGTTAACAGCACAGGGCCCCCTGTTTTAAAAAGCCTCCAGAGACCTGTTAGCTGGACTGCTCATTTCAATGTGTCTGTCTCTGGGTTAGGAGAAGGCTAGGGCTGGCCTCTTTACAAGGCACACACTGTCACACAACCCCACCCCCCCAACGAAGCTCTTAGCCATACGTCCATCTCAGACACTTAACTAGACACTTTATGCTTACGTCGCTTTTCTCTCGGAGTGCCGTGGCCTTTTTTTTTTTTTTTTTTTTTTTTTTTAAAACGGCACAGCTTCTTTGTTTTTAGTTGACTTATTGACTTTACATTTACAAACATACATTCAAATACACTTTTTCATGCAAATGTCAATCAGACTATTCTTGGTAATGTTGTCTCATATTAAATCTCTAAATATTTTAGTAAGATGTAGGTAATTTTCAGTAAGTCAGAAAAAAAATTGCAATTTCCACTTTTTTAATTTTAAAGCATTGAAAATGAATTGCAATAAAAATACTAAAATAATATCTAAAGTAAAAATGCTAAAAAAGATTTTTACAGAACAAATGCTTTCTGCTCTCTAGTGTAACATAATGCACAAACACTATCTTCTTATCCTGCTCTGTATCTTTCTATTTTACCCTCTATCTACAGAGAGTATCAACACAGTTAGAAAGCAGTCCTCTACCCAGTACCTTCAAATGTAAAAGAGTGATGACTGAGAGAGGGAAAGAATTGACCCCAATCAGGTGTGTGTGTGAGTGTGTATAGAAAGGGTGGCAGAGTGGTGATGAATGAGAGGGGTGTAAGGCCACAGTCCTATGATGGCCCCGCAGCCACCAGCAGGACCATCGGGCTTGTGCAGTGGATGGAGGATGGGTGTTGAGATGGGATGGGGCTTATGGGGGATGGAAGGTGTGCCGTCGGGTAGGGGGGCCTGCAGGACATGCTTCATTTTGCGACACCAAATACCCCCCGACCGCTCTACACACATACAGATGCAGACACACACAAACACATCATCTATTGTAGTGCCCCGACCAAACTGACCACAGGCTTTCAGCTGCCTCCAAAAAGCACACACACACACACACACACGCACACAAATACACGCTTGCATGAAAATTCCCATCAAACGAAGAGGACAGCGCGCATCATTACAAACCCGCGGCGTGGTCCCCCATCCACCCCAAAGCACGGCCCTCTGACCTCATCTCCCACTGCTCTTTTGGCGAACTGTCAAAGCCATCATTCACCGTGAAAAGACACGAGAGACACTTGACTCCTTTACTCTGCTGGCGACTGACTTTCACAACTCCTGTCCCCCCACCAACCCCCACCTCCCACACCCCCTGCAGTTCATTCACCCTCAACTTGCTCTGACTGAGAAGAATAATGCAATAATAATAATAAAACGTGGATATGAAGGAGGAAAAGTTTAAAGATATTTGGGATTAGTTAGTGGTGCCTCCAACCGAAACCATTCAGTAAAATCAATACAATAAATAAGCAACAGAAGGGAACGATATCATCAAGACAGTCAGAGAGAAAAAGGCCTCAAAGGGTGCTTTAAACAAATCTAAATTACTTTCTAGTTGAGGGAAAGTGAGACAGAGAGACTGAATGCAAATTAGCCTGTCAAAAGTGTCCTGGTCAAAGGTTTCTCTGCTGCTGGTGGGTCTGTGGTTAGAGCGTCTGTATCCGTGTGTGAGCCTCCAAGTAGTGCCGAGTTAGGAGGCCCTCTGGTGGATGCAGCACTGCCATGACACACACACACACACACACACACACACACACACACACACACACACACACACACACACACACACACACACACTACCTAAACTGGTCCGTACGATGCTCCAACACACACATTCTTTCCCTTTCTCTGTCTGTCTCTCACACACACTCGCGTGCACTCTCACATGCACACACTCTCTCACATGGCATCACATGGCTGCTCTCTATAAATACAAATTGAAATGCCTACGCAAAAACCCACAACAAAATCTATAAGCAACTAAAAACAGTCACTGCAAAAACATTTTCATCTCTCTTCAGGCAAAAAAAAAAGCTTCAGACAAAAACACGGCGACAGCACAACAAACTACCGAGAAAATTTACCAACAACACAAACAGCCGATTATATAAACAATGTTTTTTCCGTGTACTAAAAAAAAAAACACAAAAAAAGACAACATAATTTTTCATTGTGCCTCCTGCCTATGTAGAAAACCCTAGCGCTGTCTGAGAAGAGAGCAGAGCAGAGCAGAGTGGGAGAGCGAGGGGAAAACAGAGTGAGAGAGAGAGAGAGCGGCAGAGAGACGAGACGGGGGAGAAACACAACTTACCTGCTGTTGTTGCAGATGCAGCAGCTCGACTGTGCTTACTTCGCTGCTCGTGTCACCAGCGCTTGATCTCCCATCTCTACTGCCAGCCTCTAATTGGCTGCTGCTTAGGGTGCTCATTCCATTTTGACTCATTGAACTGTTGCTTATTGTCTCTGTGGCCGACTCCTGCATCATCATGATTTAAAACCTAGAAGTGATTAAGAGGCACCGGTTAGGGCTCTTCTTGTTACAATTCCCCCTTTTTCCCTCCTATTTTTTTTTTTTTTTACGCTTCCATTATCAAGCCCTCAGTCCCCCTCTGCAAATTAAAGCATTTAAAGAAGAGGGAGGGGGGAAAGGAGAAGGGGGGAGGATGCAGGAGGAGCAATTATGCATTCATTGTGTAAATGAAGCAATACAAAGAGATGCACGTCCTGGTGCTATTTAAAATGGGAGGGGTACCTAAATGTGTTTTTTATTCACTCAAATTTGGGCATAAATTTAAGCACAAGGCTTTAAGGAAAAAAGTTGGATTATTTTTGTCGTTATTTGTTTTTTTGTTTTAATACACAAATACAATTGTGGGAAATTAAGACAAAAATATGCTTGGACAAATATGTGATTCACAAATGAGCATATGCTTAATTCTTAATATCTCCCTCACACTTTAGGACAGCCAGGCTACACAGACAGAACAACAGAAGCACAGGCACTCCTAAAATATTTGCCGTCTTGAAGCTGTCAGATTTTTAGTGTGCGTCGCATCTGAATGAAGTTGCCTAATGACGCAAAGCTAATCATGCAAAATTAAAATTTGGTGGTGGGGAGGAGGAGGAGGAGGCACCAAATCACATGGTGCAGGGCTGGTGATGAACACTATAATGGGTTTGCCATCTTTGCTGTGGCTAAATAAAATCTGCCTCACAGGCTGCCATAAAGGCAGGATGCTCATATGTCATTCATTGGCTTCCTTTTTTCCCCCCTTCTTCTTTAATCAAACCTTATATATTAATTTATTTTGTGACATTTAAAAAATTGCTTTTCTCAACGGGACACAATTAAACCAGTGCTGAGCTGCAATCAAACTATGTTGTGGGAGATCTAAAATGCAAGACAAAAAAAATTAACAGATAATAGATTTTGTATTAATTTTCTCGGCATCTATTAGATATGGAAAACTGGTGAAAGAAAGAGAAAAAATGAGAGAAGAAAAGAAAAAAAAATCTATCACGAATATCACTAATGATTGTGCTAAAAACAGCATAAATTATGCATATTACCTCCTCTCTCTCCAGTAATAAATGTTTTATCATTTCCCCCCGCATTTAATGCTCAGTACCTTCAATGGGGCAGAGAGGAGCCCCACCAACATCAGTCGACATTCTCACAATAAATAAAAGACACTCAGACCCAACAAATGGCAACTCAAAATGCACTCCAGAATTATGGACTTTGTGCTGTCTCCATTTGGAAAACAATACATTTTTAATATTTAAAATTGAAATTTGAAAACATTTGAGACAATTCATATTTTAAAAGGATAAAAAAAACTGCCTTATTGAAGTGGTTACAGAAGCTGTGTGGCCTTATTTCAATTCCTGTTTTTAACAGTTTTGCCACTTTCACATTTAAAACACATTTTTACAGCTTTTTAAAAAGGAAAAAACAAAGTTCAAGTGCAAGAGAACCGAATACCATATGATCCACATACATGCAACAAAAAGAGGGACGGATAATTATGCCTGTGTGTGTGCATGTGTTTTTGTGAGCATTTGAGCCCAGCCCACATGGGTACCGTGTGTATTCTTTGGCCCAGTAAATACGGTTTTAATAGAAGTGTGTACACGTCCTTCAATGTGTTTGTGTGTGTGTGTGTGTGTGTGTGTGTGTGTGTGTGTTTGACGAGGGGCAGATACAGGACAGGCCTTAAAGGATGTCCACAGCCAGGATAAACAGGATCCAGGCAGGGAGAACAAACAGGGCTGAGCTGTTACACAGAGCAGGGCGACAGCTGCCCGGGACACAAGTAAATAGGGAAGAGGCCAGGACAAGGCGTGCTTGTGAACAAACAGGCCCCTGTTTAACACCGCACCACTCACTACTGATGGAGAGAGACACACAGAAAGAAGACAGAGAGAGGGAGAGAGAGAAATACGGAGAGAGAGAGAGAGAGAGAGAGAGAGAGAGAGAGAGAGAGAGAGAGAGAGAAAGAAAGAGAGAGAGAAAGGGGGGGGTGACGGAGAGAGACAGATGAAAAGAATGAGTGAAAGAGAGAGAAAAGGAGAGTGAGTGGGAGGGAGGAAGGTGGTGGTGGAGGTGGTGGAGGGGGAAGACTGGCACAATGTGACATCCAATCCGGTGATGAATCTCAGCATAAGAAACTCAAGGCTGCAGCCGAGATCAGCCGGCTAATAAGTATTCAAATTAGGCATAAATTTTACATGCCCGATGTTTAAAATATTCAGAGAAAGACTGTCTGATTGCCTTTACTACAATTTTATGAACATTCTAATGGAGCCTGGATCTCTCTTTTTTTTCTCCCTGCTTTCTTTCTTGGACCAGCGATGAATGTTCAGAAAACTTGAAGATATATGAGACAAGGAAATAAGGGTTTTTAATAACATCTGAATGCAATCCAAACTGCTACGGAAGTCCAAGGAAAATTGCTACTTTGATATTAACAAACCAATGAAATTTGCTTTTAATGTGCTTACATGTAATTTCTGATGTATAAAACATTAATATGATGAAAAGGGAAAAAAAAGAAGACAGAGATCATAGTTTGTGTTAAAAAAAGAAAAAAACTTAAAATAAGCTTAATCTCAGTGCCATAATCTTCCCTCCCTCCTCCAAAATAAAATCTGTGCAATATGTCTAACTGCAACATAATGATAATGCAGATATATGCAAAGTATATTCGCAGAGATCAGATGGTGCTTTAACCTTAATGACAGCGGTGAGATAAATTAATTAGCCATCTAAAGGCGGCATTCAAATCTGCCAATTAGAATGTCAATTAGAAACACAGCCAGGCTGCAATGATGAGTGGGCTACCGAGCTGCGGATCTAACTATGGGGGTGACGGAACTGTCACAGATAGAGACACACACACACACACACACACACACACACACACACACTCACACTCAATACTCAAGAGAGACAGATAGTGACAATACTCGGCACCTGAGGGTGTGACTATATGCACGTGTGTATCTACATTTGTGTGTGTATGTATTTGTGTGTGTGTATGTGTGTGTGTGTGTGTGTGTGTGTGTGTGTGTGTGTGCGCGCCGACCATTGTGCCCCATACCCTCTCCCTGAGGGGTACCAGCCCTGACCCTGGCTCAGCCGGTCCTAAACCAACTGGGTCGGAAGAAGCCACCCCGCCCCGAGCTACAATATCAACTGCGGCGGTGCAGGCAGCTTTAATGCCGCATGAGTGAGGGCTGCTGGCTTGCCCGCACGTGTGTTTGACATCCCATAAATTGCCGGTGTCCTGCATTTCAACACACCCGCTATTTGATGCTATTTCCTCAAGCCATAATCTTCCAATGAGGGAGAACCTAGACCACTTATTATCATGATCGGAAACAGAGAGGAAGGCTGTTATTGCCCTGGTAATACGCTGGTAATTCTGTAGATGTATAGCTTTGGGAAGGAAGATGATAGTGATACTAAGTGTTTAGGTTGTGGGGTGGTGGAAAGATAGTGAGAGATGGAGATAACTCGGCGCTCTCTAAATTTACTGTCGTCAACGATGGCTGATGGCTCCAACGTTTTGATTAAGGTGGAGGCTCAGTACAAAGAAAGGCTTTTCCTGATTAAGCAAAAATAGACGCAGGCAGACACTTTATTTGCAAAGCTTCAGACCAACTCCGGCTTTTGTCTCATTCCTTGTGCAACCATACCCTTGCTTGCTATTCCTCTTCAGCTTGAGCAAATATTTACTCTCAAATCTTGCGCTACGCAAATCTGTCTCTTCCATCAGGTGCGAAATCTGAGAAAGGGTCCTGACGACGCATTTGGCCCAGAGATTGGGAGAATTTCTCCCCTTTCTTCCGAGAAGTGACACAACAAAGGTGTACGGAGAATTGAGCCTTTCATTGCCTCCCTCTCTCCTCTCTCTCTCTCTCTCTCTCTCTCTCTCACACACACACACACACACACACACACCCCCCCCTCTTTTTCGCACATACACACCAAACACACACCTATCATTAAAGGGGAAAGAAGCAGCCCTCCATCTTTGTTTGCGAGCTCTAAAAGCCCTTAATGTAGCCTCATTACCTGGCCTGTCTCCCGCTCTATCATGTGCAGTAAACACACACTATGACACTGGCCATCCATCTAGTGGGAATACACAGCTGTCTGCTGTGCTCTAACACTGTCTGGGGAACACTGGGGAATTTGAGACACACACACTCACACACACACGTTACGTTGTTAACACACAACGGGTTTGACGCTGGTTTTCGTTCAGAGTCTCTGGGCTATCCATTTTCAGTCTGAGGATGTTCTCTACTGTCTCTATCTAGAACACTGATCCATCTCCTCATTTTATATGCATGAGTTGCATAAAAATGTTTTCATTAAGATGACAAAAAAGAAAAGAAAAAAAAGTGACCGGTAAATCTGTGATCCCAGACGTTCCCATTTCAGGTGGCTGGTTGGAATTCTTTTGGTTGGCGAGATCAAAATAAAAAAAATAATAATAGAAATTACATTTCACAGTCTGCTGACTCCTCACAGCTCTGTGATCAAGTCGAGATATGGTTACCATTTAAAATAATCACAGATTCTGTGCTTGAGTGAAATTAATTCATCATTGCCATAAGTTACTATGCATACAAAATAAAGAAGTAACTGGGCAAGGGCTCACATATTCAATACTTCAGATTGCTTAATAAATCAAAATGCCACATATATGCTGACTTTAAAATGGTGCTTAAAACCACAGCATTTAAAAATGATGAATTTAATCGAAGACCAAATAATGGCGAACAAAAAAAGTTTAAAATAACTTAATCAGATGACTTATCCAAGTTGAACCATAAATGTATGGCTTTGAAGAATATTATTGTTTTAATTTGGGTGTGTACTGTAATTTTTTCTGGTTGTGAGTTGTCACAGCACAGGGACACCACAAGCAGTTTATTACAGCCCTCAGCTTCAAGCAGTGAGTTTGGAGTCAGAGATGGAAAAACGACCACTTGGAAAGCTACGTTCGACGAAACCCAGTCCACCGGATTAAGTAAGGCAGGCCAGGCTGCCGTGCCTTAGAATTAAAAGCTTCCTTTTTGGCACTAAAGGGCTGCCATAAAAGCGCATTAATGACTACTTTTTATAAACCTGTGTATGGTAATGGTTTCTGCTCCCAGATAGAGGAATTTCAAAAGTGTTTCACCGGTGAATAAAGATTGCTTTGGAAAAAAGGGAGCTGAAGAAATCATATTTACAAAATCACGAGTGGGGCCAAATGAAAAGAGATGAATATGAATAATGGACTTTGCTTTTTTTCGGGATTAACATTATTCAAAGAAACAGAATCAAATGTGGTTATCTCCTGTCCAATGAGCCCTACATTGAGAAAACCTCAGTCATATTTCAATTCTTCATTTGAGCTGACAATAAATCGTAGTTCTGTGATAGGAGACATTCAGTCGAGAATGTTCAGAACTTAATTCTCTTCTATTTACAATAAGGAGATGAGACAGAATAAGATAAAAGACAGACTATTTGCCAGTGTGTAAGTGTCCCTAAATGGAGTGTGAGTGTGTGTCAGAGTCAGTGTTTGTGGAGCACAGAAAGGGAAAAAAATGACAAAGAAAGCCAGAGGAAAGGGTGTAAAGTGCATGTTCAATTGTATGGTCTGCACAATGTCTCCTTAGAATCAAATGCAAGAGGCACTCATGAATAGTGTGCATGATACTATGTTAATACAAATTCATTTTATATGAATACAACCAGCTCTGAAATATGACAATGACAAAACAGTTATTGTACATGTGCTAGCCAATTACAAATAAAAAAGGGTATAGTAGGCCAAAATCAAAATGTTAAATTAAAATCAACAATGAATCATTCAGTAAAAAAAGGGGGAAAATATTTTAAGATGATATTTAATTTACAGTTTATCCAATTTCCTTTGCTCAACAAAAAAAAACCACCACTACAGCAATAAATGCACACTTGTTAAATATATTACTGTAGTGCAGCACGCCCCTCACAGAAAGAGTAAAAGAGGAGGAGAGAAACTAGTTTTCTCCTGCATTTAGGCTCGTCCCATATCACTTACACGTTACCCATCAGGCACCTCATTCTGCTGAAGCAGGAGACAGCCCCGCCGCTGTGGGTGAGCAAGACAGTGACGAAAGCTGATCAGTCGGCTCTCATTTGCATATTTGCCAATTCCATTAATTAACTCGGCCCACCTAATCAGGGCTAATTGACCTATAAAGAGGGGAGGCCTCATTGTCTCGTCCAATCATCTTTACCAAGAGTAGAGGAGGTGTGCTGGTGAACGCAGGGTACTTCCGACCTAACTGTATTTATAGACCTCACGCGTGGAGGTATTCCACTCAGAAAAGACGTTTTATTCTCTGCTTGAACTAAAGCGATCAGGACTGAGCTGCTTCGACATGGAGCAAGAGTTGGGAAACAAAAAGGAGAAAATGGACAAATTCTTTACACTGGTCCAGCGCCTTGTCGAGGGCAGAAGAGAAATATCAGAGGAGCTAATGACAGTTGGATGGCCTGACTCTCTGGTCCTCTCCACAGCACGGCACATGCAGCGGACAGGCGCAGGGAGCCAGCCGCGGTCGGCACAGCTAGAGAGACATAGCTCATTGTGACGTTTCCAGTTATTTCTGGTTGATTAGGGCCATTATGTCTCCAGCTCTGATTTATGTTGTCATTCCCCCTCAGCAGTCCTGCATCGATAGATCTTAATGAATTGGTAAATAAGGGTGAAGATTGCAGTTGACAACACCGCAACATTCCTCATTCATACCAGACAAGATTTATGTAACCAATTAGGAGCATAACAGGGGGGGACTGGTCAGGAGAAAAAATAATCTTTCCACAGGAAAATGACCAAACTCTAACCCACGACAAAATAGATAATGGGCAGTCTTTAACACCGGCTTAGTCACACTTTCTCCATGCCCGGTTGGGGACTTTAAAACTGCTCAGAAGGAAGGATCAGTACTGCTCCTCTTAGGATTAAGAAATTGATTTTACAAAAATATACTGGCTGGCAGTGTGTACTGCCTGACTGCATCCCTCTATTCTTAAAAACATACCCGACTATTCAGTCCACATCTGAATAATGTCCAAACCAAAGATGATGATGGAATCAACAGATTAAAAATCAAGCTCTTGCCAACAAAGCACCACTTTGATATGGAAATATTAAATTCAAGAAGCCACTCCCCCCCACAACCATCCAAAAATGAGAAGGGGCGTGCATGTGTGTGTGTAGGTGTGTGTGGTGTACGCACACAAATCAATTGTTCGGGTAATGTTTGATATACTGACTAAGAAATAGCATTTGCATTTTTTAATAGTCTCATATATCCATTATTTAATTTCTCTTCTCTGTGGTTCTAGGAATCTGTTAGTAGACAAATAAAGGCCTCTTTGTCATTAAAAAAAATTTCAGATAAAAGTGCTGATCATCAATAGCCAGCGACAGGCCAGGAAGACCCATAGGGCAGGAGTGAACAGAGGTGGAAAATTAAAGCAGAGTGATACGGGAGCCGGCTCCTTTCAGCCTCTCTCCCTTCAAGCACATGCAAATGAGGCCGTGCTGCTTAACTGCATCATTTATGTGGATAATAGCGGCATCATCATTACGGGAACTCAAATTAAATTACATCACAATTAGCATAACAAAGTGATTGGTTAAACTTTCAAAACAAATAACGCGGCTCTGCTAATGAACAGTGTTAATTGGCCAGTGTGCATTCTAAATAAAACATGTAGGTAAACATGTGTTTTAGTTAAACAATTTTAAAATTCATTTCTACCCCCTCCCCTTTTTTTAAATAGCAAAATCAGACAGACGTGGAGAGAGAAAAAAGGAAAAAACAGAAAAAGAAGACTCAAAACTGAATATTGCCAGGGGGATTTGTAAGCTGAAATATAAAATGTGTAGCATTTAATTTTATTGCGCTAAAGAACCTATTATAATGCCAGACTCTGGAGAACAATGTAAATTATCTGCCTTCAAAATGAAGTTTGGCCAATTCTCCATGTGAACTAATCACATAGCTCATTATGCATTAGGGTATTAAATTATGAAGAGGAGTCCCTTTCGCATTCCTGCACAAAGCCCTATGAAATGTTAATAATATGCCCACAATAGCCCAATACCATGCCTTGCTCACCCTCATCAATATTTAAGTAAACAAATTATCCCACTCGCCTTTGATAAAGATAATTAGTGCTTCACCGATTATCAGTCTTGTGACCTCTCTCCACTTCAAACTAAACATCTGCTCCTAAGAGTTTGGGGATTTTTTTACCCCCCCACACCAAGAGATGGGAATAAAACAAATAAGTCAAACCTCAAGTAAAAGCTTTGCCCTCTCAAAACACACATCTGCAACTGATTAATATTTGATTGTTATTAGCTAATGAAAGGTTATACAGTGGCTGTGCCCTTTTATTCTGTTTAACCATGAATCTCTGTCCTCTTGATTTTAATGATCAATGATTAGCTTAGCAATCTAAAAAAACACCACAACACGCCAACCAACTAATGCAAGAGCAGAAAATACCACAGTAAGTGAGTTCACAGTCACATGCACGCACACTCGTACCGACACACACAAACACAAAGCCACAGTGGTGCACGCGCGCACATGCCCGCTTTGTACGCATGCACACACACATAGAGGCGCACACACACACTGAGCCATTCATCAGCACTAATTAAGCAGCAGATTAACAGAGCCCGCAGACCAAGGCTGCACGGTTACACAGTGGGACGAACCAGCGGGGAAGGCGAGGAGACACAGCCCGGCAATAAAACACAACCATTAAACACAGCCAAGAGCCTGGAGTCGACTACGGATGACACAGGATTGATGGATGGATGGTTGGATGATGGATGGATAGATGAATGGATGGACAGAGTCTGCCTGACTTTTTTTTTTTTTTTTTTTTTTTTTACCTGAAGGTGAGGAGTGCCAGAGACCTTGACCAGAGAACAGAGTGCTTGCCTCTACCACCGCCGAGGGTGTCTAGCAGCAACGGCCGCAAGTCGACTGGTGTCACCCCGTGGAGAGGCAACACTATCTGTGTCATCACTTCAGCCGTGTTTATGGGGGATGGCATCATAAACAAGCCAGCTCCCCCCCGCCAGCCGCCACCCAGCCCCCGCCCCAGTTCCCCCCCCGCTCCCTCTCTCTCCTCTCCTCTCCTCTCTCGCCACCTCACCACCACCGTGCCATTCATGCATACTTAAATCACCCTCGCCCCATTAAAAAAAAAGAAAGCCCAGACGCCTCTCCTGACAATTATTCTATCATTTCCAGTTGTCACCGGGGCAATTACCGACCGGGGCCCCCTGTGCGGGTCGGACATGCAGGCCCGATAGGAGAGGCTTGAGTTGGGGGAGAGAAGGAAAAGAGTGGGAGAGGGGACAGCGGAGGGAGTGTGTGTGAGTGCACATGTGTGTGTGCATGAGCGTGAATGAAGGAGGGGGGGCAGTGTACAAAATGGAAATTTATGACAGAGACACGGTGGCTTCTTTCTCTCTCCACATTGGAAATAATTAGACCATCATTTCTTATGCCTGCCGCTGATGAAATATATCACAATTACTGAAAAACACTACTTATCATTTCACTCCCCATTTGATTGGAAATGAGAGACATGGCAATTATTAGTTTGATCTCTGTTTTGCTGTCTTTGAATTTAGGGAACAGCCTTCAAATCTAATTACATTTATTTAAATCAGTTACTTTTTACAAGTTACTATAAAGGAAAAAAAAAAATTCTGTACATTTGGGTGCAAATGTTTAAAAGCGACTGTGTGTGTAGGTAGCCTGTGTGTGTGGGTGGGTCCTGTATGTGAACGAGAGAGTGTGTGTATATGAGTGTTAGGGGATCTTCACACAGGGAGTGCTGTGACTCCTCGCAGGATGCTTCGCCGGCTCTTCCCTTGCATCTCGGCTGCATGCATACCAGGCAGCTCGCGCTGCTCTCGCTCTAATCGCACATCTGCTTTCCAGAACACTCTCTGTTTCTCTCTCTCTCTCTCTCTCTCTCTCTCTTTCTCTCTCTAGTGCAAGTGCACACACACACACACACACACACACACACACACACACACACTCACTCTTACACACAACCTGCCAGACTGGCTCTCTACTTTGCTCGATGTACCCGGCATCGCTGAGACGAGAGGGAAACGGAGACAGAAGCGGGGCTAGAGGACGCCGCTACGAGAGGTGCATTCGCTGGCAAAGGTATGTGTGTCGGGCTTTATTCTAGTGCAGTTTAGTTCTTTTCTTTTCAGCTCTGATTGTGTGCATGTCAGTGTGTGTGTGTGTGTGTGTGTGTAGATGTAAAGAGTCTGAATGGGATTAGTGAAGGGCTGAGCGGCAGTCAGTAGCCTCCACACCGTGCTCTGGCAGAGAGTGTATAGGGCTCTTAAAAACAATTAGCCATATCACATCCATGCATTACCAAGTCACACGCTATCACAAAGCACTGCTACGGTAGCACAAGTACACATCCAAACAAAGTCATAAATAGTCCACGACTGAGAGGGAGAGAGTGATGGATAAAATGACCTACCTTTTAAACAATGAATGAGAAATCCACTCTCCCTGGTAAGAAGCATTTGAAGAAGTATTCTCAGAAGCCTGGAAGCAATAGTGTGTATCAAAACTGACGAGAGGGGGAAAATGCCACTAGTAGAAAACAGAGCATCAAAAGTGAAAAAAAGGGAGAAGGGAAAAAAAAAAGTAAAGAGAAACTAGCTGACGCTTACTGTCAAGGACATCACCAGAGAAGTATTTACAGCGGTATTTACAGTAGTGCGAGGGGAGAGCACCTCTGCCTGGTCACGTCTGAGAGACAGTTGCCGTTTCAGTGCTGCCTAATTAAAACAAGTCAGGCAGCCCCGCTGGATTGTTTTGACGCCTGAGGACCAATAGTACACAAAAACCAGTGGCTTGATCGGTGGGGTAGGGGGGGTGGTCGCGGGGAGCGGAGAGGAGGGGGCGGAGGGTGGCGAGAACTGGCAAAGGAATGGGTTGGCGGGGGGGGGGTGTGTGTGTGTGTGTGTGTGTGTGTGTGTGTGTAAGGGGGGTTCAGAAGAGGCGTTTTGTAGAGGAATCTGAAAGGGGAGGGAGACCACAAAGGTTCAGAAGTGGGGAGACCTCCACATGCCGAATGCTCCCTCACTTTTTCTAGGCAAAATGCTAAGATGATGCTTTTTTGCCAATATGCTATCGACATTGTCTGCACTCATTACACCACACACATTTTTAAGCACTAAACAACACACCTGGCCAAACTAAAAGACTCAACACAGTGAAGAACAATAGAGTTAATAGAAGTGAAACACACAAGCTGACAGACATTTCACAGCTCTTCCCCTCAGCCACAGTTTTTAAAAGCTTGGTTTACCGCTTGATAAAAGGCAAACATGTCTGTACAGATGTCTTACACGAGGCTTCAGATATCTGAACAAGTCTCTCCTAATGAATTAGTTCAGTATCTCTGACTGGGACCGCAGAAACCACCGGTCCCCACTGCCTGCTTAAGAAGCCGACAAAAGCCGAAGCGAGCTGAATGAAGCTGGGCTGGGCTAGGATGTGCTGAATGTGATGTATCAACATGTTTCCCCCTACTGTAAACAATGCACAACAGGCAATGAGCTGGAACATTTAGGGCTAATGGTGTTTGCCAATCCTTTTGTCATTTTTTTTATTCCCTCCTCTCTCTCTCTCTCTCTCTCTCTCTCCTTTCCTGTGTCTCTCTCCCTCGCATGCCACAGATGTTTTTCTTAGTCGCTCCAACAGACAGGAATCTACTGGCAAGAAGAAAGGCTCGGTCTTCCCCAGGAGAGAGGAGTACAAAGCCCCCAGTCTGCATACAGCAGATGCAGAAAGCCAGTCCATCTGCCACCAGCTCGCTCTGCCACATGGGCCTGAGAGATTTAATACAAGAGGGGACTTTTTCCTCTCCTTTTTTTTTTTTTTTATATCTACCTACATAAATTTATGCCATATACATAGAATCAAATTTAAACACACATATAAATCTGATGCAACTCCAAAATTAAATTCATAGTTATTCACTAACCAACACATGTGGGCAGGCATACAGGCAGCCACAGCATGAGGTTATAGAGAGTGCAAGAACTTTTATGTTTTCAAGAGAGGCACCCAGGGCAACTATGACAGATTTATTTAGGAAAAGACGTAGCCCCTAACGTGGGATAAAGACCACTTGAACTTGCAAGCTTTGAGCGGTGCACTGGCATGATTTAACAGGCTCTGAATTGCACATTATCTCCCAGGCTCCGCTGGAGCATATTTAAGCCGTATGATATCATTATTAGGAGACCAACACAGACCAAAAGATGCAACATTTTCATTAGTGTCAACTGTCTTGAGCTCTGAGGCAGAGAGGGTAAACACTAAACAATCATGGCAGAGTGAGAGAGACAGAGGGAATTGAAGCAAGCGAGAAAATGGGAGAGAGAGGGGGATGACAAGAGTGCAAATGCAAGCAAGTGAGGAAAAAAAGACAGCGACAGAGAGAGGCAAAGGCAGCTAACATTAAACAACTGCTGTTAATTGCTCTAAGCATCCACATTATGCCAGTAATTTCTCCCATTTCTCTTTCAGCGCTAAGGGCTTCAGGCTAGAAAGCTCCTTCAGCCCCTTTAATAAACTACTCAGAGTGCCTCACTGGAAAAGACAAACAAGAGGCCCCTGGCCTTAGAAACATTCGCTTCACTAGGGGAAACGCTATGCCTATTTCTACACATCTGTGACAATTGTGTGCCTCCTCCCTTCAGGTATTTATTCCCTATGTCTCTTATTCCTGTGCTTTCCGCTGCCAAGGTCAACGGAGACGAACGGGCCCACCAGCGTCTTGATGTGGTGGCAGCAGAACAGTGAAAGGAGAACGGGAGAGAAAAGGGGGGGGGGAGGGAGAGAGAGAGAGAGAGATAGGCATGTGTAGTGGGTACAGTGGGGAGGGGTGATTGTGGCAGCAGCTGGTTACCAACCCTGGCAGGAGCAGCGGCAGTGGGGGAAGCAGTAGTGGATCTGCGATGCAGTGCAACGCCGTGACAACAGTGGCGACGGATGTTGATTCCCGTCTCCCGGCACTGCTATCATTTTCACAGTTTACACACACACACGCACGCGCGCGCGCGCACACACACACACACACACACACACACACACACTACCACTAACTATTAATTTTCAATTAAAGCCACCGTGAAGTGCATTGCCTCTGGGGCATTAGACAAAGTCAAGCGCCCATCACAGTGGTTTCCCTCGTCATTTCTGCCACCATCACTTCAGTACCAAGCCACCACAAAGTACACACGCTGCCATAAGGTTTGTCAGTCAGGAGCAGCCCAGCCTTCAGCCTTGTGAATCACTCTATTAACCCTTGAACAACCATTATCATAAAACCTACACACAAATGATAGAAATTAGTGAAATTTACTCAAGAAAAGCATGTGTTTAAATAAATGCATGCATGACCTTTTAAGTATACACAAGAGCCAAAAAATGTTGCAGAGAGAGAAAGAGACTGTGACTTTTCTCTGCCTGCGAGTGATGTATTTATTGAAGCCCAAGTGCCAAGAGCATCAATGATGTTCACTTTGCATTGGGAGGTTATCCATTTAACTTCCCTCCTCCCTCGTCCATTCTCACATTTAAGAGCCAGTCAGACAAAATGAAGTGATTTTACCGTCTGCTGAAATATGTTCAACTGCCCCTAACAACTCCCACACAGTGATAACCAATGTTTCTAAAGAGCAAAAGAAAAAACACACATATGAAGTAGAGCCCACACATCAGGACCATTCATTAGTTGTCACACAAATGTTCCACAAGCACAATTCATGAGCCACTTAGTCCTGCCTACAAATAAATAAATAAAAAACCCAAATAAGGCATAATAAGGGGGTAGGGCTATTTTTTAGTCCTGGGCAATGTTGATCACACGATATGTTGCTTATGGCCAGAGAGCAGAGACCATTACGGACCGGTGATTATATAAGTGGTTGGAAGGCAGCACCATTTTAATATACTGTACTTAAGCACCAGGGTATCCATGGCAACTTGCCTTGCACCGCGTATTCAGAAAATCCCTAATGAAATGCCTATTAAGTGGCTGATAATGACAGTGTCCAAATATATTTGCATACGTATTTCACTGCGAAAAAAAATGAGAGCAGTGGATGAAGGTAGAGAGGGGCCTGATTACTGCAATCACAATAATAAATATGGTGATTTTGTTTTGTTTGTCGTTTGAAAAATTGTGGTTATTATAGGAAATATACAATTTCTAAATCAATGAATAAGACAAACGTGAGGCTTGGTCATTTGGTCTACAAAATAACTACCAGTTATATAAAGACTGTTTTTAATAAAACTTATACAGAGAAAAAAAAGTAGCGGCGGTGTGAATGGGTGTGAATTGAGGCCTCATTGCTTTCCTTTGGGAGTCTCCACATGTGACTTCCATTTGCGACTTTGGCTGAGTGCCCAACAGGACATCCCTGAGAGAGTGTTTGCTTGACTCAATATCAACAGCCCGAGTAAGCAGCCTGGGGAGGGGAGGGGGGGGGGGACTCTCTGGCCAAGCCCGGCCTCAGGTTCCTATTGAAAATAAACCAGCCTGTACATTCACTGGGCCCAGAAATATCAACACGCGCTGCAAGGAGCCACGTATAGCACTCAGCAGCGCTCCGCTGGTGCCTCTCCAAGGCTTAATGATACCTGCACCTCCCCTCCAGCTGCTTCTGCCTGACGCCGCTGCTACACACAGACAGCAGGCGGGCGGGAATTAAAGTATACATTACAGCAGAAAAATAAAAAGAGATCGAAATGACAGAAGTCAGACAGTTCAAGCTGACCGGGCCTCTTGAAACGAAGGAGCTGGTAGACTAGCGACAGACACTCCAGGTTAAATTGGCCCTCCTGTGCCTCCTCTTATTTTCCCACCACCACAGCTGCCTCTAAAGCCCCCCCCTTCCTATAAAAAAAAAAAAGCTTTTCTTCAAAAGCGTATTTGAATTAAACGAGTTGCTGAAATCAAAGGCTCGGCTGAGCAGGGTAAATTTAAACAAGCAAGTGCGGCTCACAGCAGTTTACCTGTTATACAGCAGATTGGAATTAGATGAAAGAGTAGAGCATGGCAGACAACTTCCCTTTTTCACAGTAGTAGATATTATCATATAGTAAAGGCGGCTGCAGTTTAAATTACATTCCTTCTCAGTGAAAAGTACACGCTACGGAGTTGTTGTTTTTTAATGTTCCTGGCCATGTCATCAAGATGACAGGAACAGCAAAAAAAAAAGTGAGATACAATAGTCGTTTCACGCATTCAGATTTCCTGTTATTTCCTGTTAGGAATGAATCTGAAACCCATTTATGACAGTGATCTGTAGTGTCTAAGGATCCCACAGCTCCAGCTCTGCCAAAGAGATTGTCATTCCCAGAACTATGGCTACACAGTTGAATGGCAGCAAGACAAGCTCCACTGGCAGTCAAAAGAGCACAACACCTGTATATGCTATGCAACAACTAGTATCTAAGGTCCAAGGAATCCTGTCAATGCATTTGCAAGTAGCAATGAAAAATACTTCCATGCGGGATGACAGAAAAATTAAACACTGACCATGAATTAGATAATGGAGAAAGTTTGGGACTCATCTCCGGGAGCTGTTGAGACGTGGTGCGCTCTGTTCCTGTGAGTCCTCTGATTACCTCGGCCTTCTGACTTACTGCTGACACAGTGGCTATCCATTCATGACTAAAACACCATTCAACTAGACACGAATAACACCTCAAAACCCCCTGATCAAATTAATTCAGGAAAACGGCATTCCAGCAAAGAATAATAAACTCATTATATGGAAATTTCAAACTCTTCTATTCTCCACACCGCGGCTAATTCAAACCTAATTTTTACTAGCCACTAATTTGAGGGCGAAGGGCGGGGGATAGGAATTACATCTGGAGGTAATTCATTGTGTGGAACTGAGCCCAGTGGAGGCTACGATTACCCCACAAAAAAAAAAAAAAGAAAACAGAGAGACAGGCAAGACACAGAGAAGGAACTATTTAGGTGAGTGGGACTTCCGGAGCACTGAAACGACACTTTTCACAAAAATGTTTTCATTGTGCTGTCACCAGACACGGGCTGGAGAGGATATAGGTGCTGCAGGCACCGACAGAGAGACAGACAGAGACACTAATAAATAAGAGAGAGAGAGAGAAGGATTTTCAGGAAAATGTTCAGGCTCCTCCAGACAGCTGCGCTGGTTCAGGATTTAGTAAATAGCCAAAGATGTGGAGTTTAAGGAAGGGTGTGGGTGGGTGGGTGAACGGGGGGGGGGGTAATTTTAACTCTACAGTTGGGGTGTTGTGCCCGCTCTAAAGGCTCAGAGTTTATGAGGACGTCTCCCTCTCAAGTGACCAGCTACATCTGGGCTGCCTAAGTGGGCTGCCTAATAAATGGCACACTTTTCCAATGATCTGCAGTTTCAAAGCATTGAGTAAAGGGTATCCAGCTGTATCAGTTTCACTTTAAGGATGCAAACTTAATACTTATTTGCAAAGAAGTATTTGTGAGCGGGAGAGGACTAGAAGCAGACATATTTGAAAGATTTTCCTTGATTACACTGAAAGGAGTCCCACTGATCAAGTTGAGTGAAGGAAATATAAAGTTTGGCTCCGACAATCAGGCACAGTGAAGAATCCCTGCAGGAGGACATTAACATGTGATAGAGAAACTTGCCTCAGTCTCTTCCACATCAGAACCCCCTGCTCTCCACTTCCATCCTTTGCCACCCCTCCAACACTAAATGTGTTTTCCAAATGAAAATAAACGGAGTCCGACCAGTTTGAGGCAGTCATACTCTGGAATATGAGATCAAATAAAGGCTTCTGTGGAGGCTGAAAGGAGAAATGAAATGGCTTCTGAGGGGAGATGTACCGAGTAATAAAATTACTCCTTTATATCTTCCTAAACAGCACATGTTCCCCTGGAGTGGGTGAGGGCTTCACTTTGGTCAAAGACAAGTATGCAAGTGGCAATTTTTCCTTCAGGGAAGATTCCCTGATACACTTCTTGAGACTTGGCGCACCGCAATTTTCTTGAAAACGAGAAACTATTTCAGCAACAAGTTAAGCGGAACTTTGGAAGTTTCACTTTGATGATGTGCTGGTACACGCTGTCATTGAAAGGTATGTTCCATTAAATTGGAACAGCAAGATGACTCATAAGCCTATTGCTTTTCAATGAGTTCAAACTAGGCTGAAATGTTCGGATGAACAGTCGCATTTTATAATAAAACATACAGTTGACTTGGAACTGACCATGATGTCACTACTTGAAATTGGTTAGCTATTCCAGTTATACAAACACCATTCCATTTGGCATTGGGGGAAATGTACAACAAAAGTATGAATCTAACTACTTAAAATCATGCAATTGATTTGTATTCTTAAAAAGCTGGTCACAATAACATTCAGATGGAGTTTTTTGCTACAGCAGAAGGGCTATATTAGAGGACATTTGCAATTGGAGAGAATACATTATAATTCATTATACAGTAGCTATTAAACCTTCAGTAAAAATGCTTTAGTACAAGGATTGAGCCACTTATCAGACCTACTCACTACCTTTAAAAGCTGTCCATGTTCAGTACTCTGAGTGGCAAAAAAGCAATCGCTGATGACTCGGAAAATAGGACTAGATGTACAATTTATCAAAACAGAAACGGCTGGCAGGGATTTCAGAGAATCAAGAGTTGTAACTGTTTGTTCAAAATCACAGGAGAAAGGAAGACTGCAATTTACAGGAATTAAAAAAATGAATTCAGCAACGCAATTTTTAAAAGTTACCAATAGAGTGGTTTGGGTTATACTGTCCAAATACGGCTTTAAGAAATTTAAATAAGAAAAAGTGTATTGTTCACAAAATTGATTCATCTTGTGAGGTGTTCACAGTATGTTGCATGGATCACAACCTTTTATCAAGCATTCTGTGTACCTTCCTGACACTTTGTTTTAATGTATTAATCAAAAGAAAATGACACAACAAATTAAATAAATTGCCTGTAGATGCACACAACTATCCCTGTTTCAGTTTGTTTTATGCAGTCTTGGAATGTAATTAAGAGGTTTACACCAGGTTGATGATGTTTGTGCTGTGGCTGTGAATTCATTTCTGCCGTGAACATAATATAGAACTTTATTCTCAGTGACAACCTGCAAGACTGTTGTTTACAAACACATACAAGCAGAGAGCAGACTCATTAGCGATCTCATAACACTAGGCCCCAAAATAGTGTGTGGAGCGTGCATCGGTGGCTTAAAACACTTGTCAAGCTATCATCATGGCCGACTTTTAATTTACGCAAAGGCACCCAATTATAGTTCGAGGCAACATTTTCAACACTTTGAGAACTTGAGCGCATCATAAACTTTCTCTCTGTGTTGCCTTTTGCCCCCGTCGAAGCCTGTTGCCATCTAGTCAGGAAAGACGAATGGTGTAGGGGATGTTTCTGACAACTTAAAAGTACCCATCAGCTGCCTGCGAGACATCTCCCTGCACATCCAGCCCCGAACCTCCCCAAACAAACAGCAGGCTCCACTTCAAATACATAGCAGGACTATTAGGTAATCTTCTCCTTTGTTCACTCTCCCTGAGCCTTGGTGACTAACCTCAATCTCTCCCTGTTCCACCTCCTGCCTTCACACTGACAACGCAACACTTAATGCTGCTTGGACTTTAGGAGTGCACTGTGATGAATGGCTAGGAATTATTAGCAAATATACACATGTTATCTTATGTATTCAAACAGGTTGTGTTTGTTGTGTTTGGTCTGTTAGATGACAGTACCAGTGTGGTTTTTAAGTGGGAGGGAAAGAGAAGAGGAGGGCGGCAGCACAAGGGCTCTTTGTTTTGGGGACGGGACAAATCTGAGGTTTCCTTTTGGATATTCAATATCCTGCAAGGTACAAAACAGAGTTACAGTAGTCTAGTGTCTGGGCTTTTTTAGGGAGGGCTGCACAGGCTTGCTACGTGTGTCTGTGAATTGTTGCATGCTTCTTAGTCAATTGCTTTGTGGCTTGCGTGAGTCGCTTCCAACAAAGCCTGGGAAATCAATCAATCTGCAAAGAAATACCTCTTATGCCAGATGTGGCACTTGAAAAAAAAAAAAGGACTTAAAAAGACTTGCTTGTATTAGGGACTCTAAGGGTCCAAACAGTGTAAAACCATGTTGAAATTAGATATTTATTACAAATGAATCAAGCTGTCAAAATGCTACCTACTCCACTTTGAATTTCTGCTTGTTATGTTAGGTGGCTTCTCTAAGGCGAAGCATGTCAAATCTGTAAGTGTGCAAACGTCTTACTCTGAAATATATCTCTACTGTTTACTTAACAAGTTGCCAAGGAGAATGAAAGACAAATGTTTCATTAGCAGGTGACTTTTTTTTGGGTTTCTTTTACAAGTCTTCAGTAGTTCCGCTCCTTGACACATATATGCGCACACTTGCATACACCGAGTATAATTATAAATGCAATGCTTGCTATAGGGAGCTGAACTTTTCACACCTTTCAAAGCCACAAAATTGGATGGTTTTGTGGTTGTGCAGCTGCTGCTCCGCACTAATGCAAGGCGGTGTCATATGAAAAATATTCCTCTCCCCAAACCACAGGGCTGGTCATTAATGAAACACAGGCCGCGCAGTGAGGTCATACAGAGTCTAGATTTCAGCAGCCACACTTAAAAACCGCTCAGAGAGAATAGAGAAACATGAACACAAATCAGATTCCAGCTCCAAGGACGGGGAAAATAAATAAATAGAGAAAGGCACTGGCCCCTCTCACATTTTCCCCCAGCGCTCTGCAAACAACCGTCAACTGCAGCTCAGAAACAGCTCACAATGAGAGCAGACTAAACAATCTGGTCCTGGCCAAGGAAAATGCTAAGCAACTCTGCACACAGGATGTCTCACCCTAATTGCCAACTATCAAATCTCACAATGGAATCTATCCATTTGGCAAAATCTTCACAGCAAACTTGGCGATATACTTTTGCTTTTAAAAGCGTCAACTTTTGTGATGAGAAGACAGGACGAAAAAAAGATGGAGAAACACAGTTGTCAAGAATTTCATTTCTATCTTGGATTTGCTGGGGTTTATTGAGCTTACAGGAAAACTAGCAGTAATGTGTGCTGAGAGGAAAAAAAAACTTTTATTTGATAGAGGTGCTGGGGGTCTTGTAAACGAGTGATTAAAATCCTCAGCATTAAGATAAACAGACTAAATAGGTCCCCAAAGACGTGCACACTCAGGAAGGAGAGAGTGCAAGGGCAAGCCCTAGTCAGCAAGTGGGACTGACAGACTGTGTACTGGAGGTGGGCATGGGAGCGTAACTGGAGCCTTGGGACTGGTATAAGAAACAGGGTTACCAGGAGGGACCGGGCTTTAAACAGGAAACTAATGGACAGTCTCCGCCATCCACCATGTGGCATTGTATTTTCCATCCAGTCAAAGCCATGCTCGCAGAGACCCCATGACTTCAAACAGCCAAAATAGCAGCACATTCATGAAACAGAACAGAACTACTGGGAATTAAAGAAGGCAGGGAAAAAAGAAAATGCACACACACAAAAAAAAAAAAAAGGTAGCAGGCCTCGACAGCAGATGGTAAAATTAACATTTCAACAGTTCCTTCCTTTCATGTAGGTCTCGGCAGAACTTTTTTTTTTTTTTTTTTTTTTTTCAAAAAAGAAAAAGAGAGGGGCTTCGGTTTTGGTAAGATATAGTGGTGTAGGAGGCATCTGGAAAAGGGGAAGAAGAATATTGGCTTATTGCTCCTGATGGTCCACCTCTATGAAAAATTAAATAGGTCTGTTTTGCAGGTTTCCCCTCTCTGGAGTGCCCTAAGCTGTGTTATGGAAACATCATCTTGGTAATTTATACGCCAAAGAACACCTGGTGATGAAAGAAAATAAACTATTCCTCCCTTTCTTTCTCCATTTAAAACCCAACACTTTGGCTTTGTGGTCTCTCCCTTTGATGTTTCTTTTTCCACCTTTTTAATGTCCATCCATTTGGCTTATTTTGCAAGTAGTTGGCATCTATTGTAGTGTTAAGTCGTTCACAAAATACTTGTCAGATTTCATTTTGAAGTCTTGATATACACTTCAAAAGGTGCGCTAGAGATGTTATCACGGACAGACTGGAAGACTGAGGCATCTCTAATAAAGACCCAAACAATGGACAGCCTCTCTCATTTCCAACCCTGTCCAATGGAGCGTCTCAGTAGTACCCATTAATTTGGACACAGTTCTGGCTAAATTACATGTGTTCCACCTCTGTGACATTTTAAATGCAATTAAAAGCTGGTTATGGAAGTGTGCACGGACTTCCCTGTGATGAAGGGAAATCACTGACGTGATTAACATGCAAACGAGCTCACGCTGGCAGACTAGATTGGGGTTTGAAAACCTCAATTACTTTTGTGTGATTATCTATTTACCAGTACACAGATTTCCATTTCTCATCTCCAGCCGAGTTCCCCATGCACGAGCCTCAATTATACATGGCACACCTTTATTTATGATGCGCACAACGCTAAAATACAAGCTGTGGTTATTTTTCACTATGATATATTGCGTCTTTACAGGCTGCTCATGAGGCAGGGCCACCAGACCAACACTTCCTAATGCTGAACCATTTGCTTTGTGAGCACTTAATATGATCTTGATCCCACCACCCTACACACCCCCAATCCATCCATCCAACACCTATTTAAACTCAGTTTAACCCCCCTCCCCTCCCCGTTAGACAGCAGGGAGAGTAATGGACAAAGGGCAACTATTTGTCCCTTTCAACTGGATTTTATGCTTTAATACTTTAATCTAAACTCTAAAACTACCAAAAATTAAAACCCTATAAAATGCATGAATTACTCTGTGTGTGTGTGTGTGTGTGTGTGTGTGTGTGTGTGTGTGTGTGCACACGTATGTGAGTGATGCATGTGTGTGTGTGTGTGTGTGTGTGTGTGTGTGTGTGTGTGTGTGTGTGTGTGTGTGTTGGGGGGGGTTTCTTTCATTGGAAGACTAATTGCTGGTGAAGATCCAACTATATCAAGTGGTGGATGAGAGGAAGATGTGGATTGAAATGAACAGCAGAAACACTCCAGGCCTTATAGTATGTATCGTCTTGTTGATGCAATTATTAAAGCAACGCCTGGCAGCACAGGAGAAATGCAATTTAATTAATTTAAACGGCTGAATAGTAACAGAATTACAGTTTGCTTTTTTTAGTTAAAATTTACATTAAAATATACATTACATTTTCCAAGCAGGTGAGATTTAAGATGCAGAATAAAACACTCACAACTTTTAAAGCATAAGAAAAGAATAAAAATATTCCAAAACACACAAAAAATTAATGAACTACAGTACAGTAACTGTGCCCATGTGTACTTGCTTTTCAACCATTTTATCTGAAGCGTAATGATTTTCTAAAAATTGTATAGCGCATGATTTTATTGTTTGTCAGTGTTCCTGCCTGTTTCTCGGTGCCCGGGGACAGGAAGAGAAAGGAAGACACACATATCTGTGGCACAGCCAGGCTTTTCACATTGTGCCCAGCATACATAAAACATGCCCTGTTGCTTCAGCTGGAGCAAAAAGGAAAACAGTGCCATCAAGTGAAAATTCTGAGGATTCCTCAAACACCTCAGCAGATAGATCTATCACCTTATCAAACTAAAGGCAGTAGAAGGAGAGTCCTCTTTGGTAAACTTTAATTGACAGTATCTATTTATGCAAAATAAGAGATTTTTTTTCTTGTCAAAGAGAAATCTCATCACTGCTATCCACTGCTTATTAAACTTTTTTTTTCAAAGTGTAATTCAAACATATTCTGTATATCTGCACCGTTTTTCCTTCAAATCTCGACTCTGGGTGGAGATATTAGACACAAGAGCACCTCCCACTCAAGTAGTGAGACGATAAGACAAGAAATGAACATGATGCTTTGCTGACTTCATGTTCAGAATCCTGTTTGAGGTACCCCAGGAACAAAGGGAATCATTATTACTATTTGAACTCAGTTGCCAGGACTTGGCTACAACACTGGTATAAGGTTGCTAGAGTAGGTAGAGAGAGAGAAAAAAAAATGCAGTGGGTACAGCATATTGAGTGAGTGAAACTGGTGGTGACGGCTAGAATCGTGAGTGAGAGAGAATAAAAGAGAGAGACAGAGAGAGAGAGAGAGAGAGAGAGAGAGAGAGAGAGAGAGAGAGAGAGAGAGAGAGAGGGTAGAGCTTAGATAATAGTAGATAATGGACAATTAACTCGGGCTGGTAGTGCCGGCTGCAGTGAATAGCAGCTTGTAGTGCAGCAAGTCCCCGATCACCACTCAGCCATATTCACATTGGGAATACAGGCGATATCAAGCTTCAGGCTACTGGGCCTCAGAGGTGTACACGCTGCATTAGCAATCTCCACAATGCCTTCAAACAATGCTTGATACCAACAAAGTGTCCCAAAGTGCAAACGCAAGCACTCTGCCGATGGGAAGTCTGTGGTGCCATAACCTTGCCCATTGTTTGACGTCCTTTCACCATCAAAATCAACCCATGAGCCATTAAAAAAAGTGACTGCCATTCCTGGGTTCAGACGTGGAAATTAGCATAATTAAACCTATATAAAAGCTAATTGCATAAATAAATGAGTGAATGTCACCACTGTGCATCAGACAAACAATGCATGTGTTCATATCAGAGGCCTCAGAAGTGTTTTTAACTGCCCACCCAGCCCCCCTACCCCGTTCAAGCTCCATCTAAATCTATTGATCTGCAAAACACAGGGACCCAGGGGAGGCAATTCACTTAATATCATACATCTAATGATGAGATGAATAACGATTATACCATTTGGTAATTAAACGTCTTACAAACCATTTAACTGACTGTGCGTCAGGAGGGGTCGCTGGAGGTCGTAGCGATTGTTTTTCATTTCTTGCTCGGCACGAAAAGCAGGAGACACGCAGGAGGTAAGGCTGGGGGTGGTGGTGGTGGTAGTAGAAAACAGTGCATGACACAATGGTGAAAACACACTAATGATTGTTAGCAGCTATGGCACTAATCCCTAATGCTGTCAAGGCTTTGAAGGGAAAACAATTTGGAGGGGGCGAAGGAAACGGAGAAAAAAGCCTGACAAACATCTTAGCTTCACGGGATTTGTCTCTCTCTTTTTTTTTTAGATTTGGCAATCTCATTAGCTCGCTTCTGCGTCCTTTCACAATAAGAGATAAGTGAGAAAAAATAAGCCTATATTTATTGGTGAACTGTACATACATGTGAAAAAAAAGAGGGAGGGTTATGTACAGACACCTTCACTCTTTGCAAGAATGTGTCTGATCTACACAAAGGTGTGTTAAACACACGCTCTGAGAGCCAATTTACTGTCAACATCCACAACTCTAATCCCTACTTACAGGCAATAATTACCCAACATTGCCATGTCAGTGTGTTGTTGTATGGACAGGCAGACTCCAAAGGCCTGTTCGGGGCTTATTTCTTGACTGTAATGTATACAGTGAGTCAGGTACGAAAGTTTTGAGAGGTTTTAGGGTTTACGGAACATACACACAAATGTCCAATCACTCTGTCAAACTCTCCCTTCAATCCTATCCTCAGACGCCTAACAATACCTTTCTTCTGTATCTGCTTCTGGCACATTCACGCAGCATTTACTGACAGAGGAATGTGTGTCATGCTCCTGGCTCCTTATTGAATGATAGCTAGTAAACATTGTCATTCCAAAGAGAGACAGGATTAAAGCCTGCTTCGCCCATTGAGGGGAACAGTGCGCGGAAAGAGAACCAGAACAATAGCCAAATGGAGGACGGTATCACAAGGGTCCAATGTCTGCCGTGATGAATATGTGGGAGATTATAACCCATTCCATCATTTCCATAATGTAAAACTCTCTTTCTTCTTCACCCGCCGACTATTCACTAAATAAATGAGAAAACTATCACCCGCGCAGAAATATTTGACAAAAGGCAGAGGGGAGGGAGACTGAGTTTTGAATGACCCCCGTGCCTTTGACAATACAGGCGCTGTCCGGACACATTCGGAAGCAGCAGAGTGAGTAAGACCCGGTAGGGTATTTATCACTGGGCACAATGCAAATGTATTACCATGTCACCTATACCACTTTACGGCACAGAATGGAACCACGGTGAATACAAGGGAGTTTTATATAATGCCAGGTGGAAATATGAATGTAATGTTCTTTGGATGTGTGGGTTTGCTGCCTCGCGAGCTCTCTAAACTGAGGGATCATTCAGTGGACGCTGGTTTAAAACCCTGTAGCCACAAAGAGTCAGCCCTTGCATTTAACCAATATGCTAAGTAGCCTGGCTAATAAGTCTTTCCAAAAAAAAAAAAGAGCATTTGAATTGGACTGACAACGGTTTGAAAGAACTTCTGAAAAGAAAAGTAGAATTACAGAGTTCAGTGTAAAGAGAACGTGAATAAAAGAAGTTGAAATGACCAAGACTACCTTTGGCTGTGGGTGAGTTAATAACTTTTCTTAAAAGACTTTTTGAACATCTTTGAAAGCTATCTGGTTAAATATGGCTTCCAGGTATTCTCACCAAGCAAAAAATAACTGTATAAAGTTATACTATATACCCACTGTATACCATGGACTGACAATATAAGCAGCCACTTGACTGCCGGCCCTTGAATCCAACTGTTACCGCAAGCTCCTCAAAAAACATTAAACTTGTGAAATTCCTGAGCCATAGAAAATATCTCCCCACTCCGCTCGCAAATCAACATCACTGACACCTTTGCAGCCATTCACTTGATGTATGTGTGTCTGTGTGTGTGTGTGTGTGTGTGTGTGTGTGTGTGTGTGTGTGTGTGTGTGAAAGAGAGAAAGCCTCTGTTACATGTGTGTGTGTATGTGTGCCATCTGCCCGATCACAGCAGTCTATTCCAGATATTTCTCCCATGGTAACCTAGTTTATTTACTTTATCTACAATATAATGCTTCAGTGAACATTAGCAACTTTGAGACACAAGTTTCAATCAGTCGTCTGGCGGCGGTGTGTGCATGCTCGCGCGTGTGCTCAGCCAGGTGCAGAGAAGAGATGAACACCGCCGCCACAGAGAGAGCGTGACTTTAAACCCAAGGACCGACAAAGAGGTCCCAAAATAATACCAAATAAAAACGGACAGTGGGAGAAGAGGAAGAAGGGAAACAAAAGGATAGCAGAAAAAGAGAAGCAGGGAAGAAAGCCAGAAAAAAATAAACTGTAAGGGACAGCGGGGAGAAGGACTGGGAGCAAAGGTAGTGGTGGATTTAAAAAATAAAAGAGAGAAGCTAAATAAAAAGCGATATTGTGCTGAGAGACAGGAGGAAAGAGTGAGAAGGACAGACAAAGGGAATGATAGAAATAGACAAAAGCAAAGTGAAAGAGAAAGCATGGGAGAGAGAAAGAGAATAAGAAAAGGGAGGGAGACAAGGTGTTCTCCCTGGGTAGTGTGGAGCAGGTCTTGTCCAATAAACACAGGTGAGCAGCTCGACAGGCCAGGACCACCGAGCTGACTGACAGCTGAGAGCTCTTACTGACCGCCGGCTTTATGTTACATGACATGAGGAGTGCAACTCAACTGACAAAGAGAAACTGCCTGCACCTCTCAGAGTGCGGGAAGGAGGGGGAGGGGGGTTAGCGGAAGCACGCACACACACAAACACACACACACACACACACACACAGAACCTTACGAACTTGTGCACACCGTTTGCGAGCAGCATCCACGCACAAAGTTGCAAACACAAAAAATACCCACTCTCCTACACACACACACACACACACACACACACACACACACAGACAGACAGACAGACAGACAGACAGACAGACAGGAGGAGAGCCATGCCATTTCCCTTCACAGGTGAGCAGAAGAAGGAAACACCCCGGTGCTTCGGTTACTTAGTGGGAGAAAGTGAGGAGTTGTAGGGTGGGGGGTAGAATGTATGCTGTATGCCGACTGAATCTTTTCCACATGACGGGCCTCGGGCTGTTTTTGTCAACTGCACTCTTGAGCAGCAAGGAGTCAGGTAGTGTGACCACATGATTGCCCAAGAGGCACTATGGTGAGAGAGGCAGAAATGGGGAGAGAGAGAGGGAGTGAAAGGGAAGACAGCAGCAGAGAGTGGGAGAAGGATCGGGGGGCCGGGGACAGGACCGATGCAGCACGCATGATGAGGTGTAATCACAAACCCCATTCAGAGTGCAGTGGAGTTTGTCAACATACACACATTCACATTCCACTGTCTGTCAGTTCTATGACCCAAATCGAGCATGCTGTGTGAGTGTGTGTTTTTTTACACACACACACACACACACACACACACACACACACACACACACACACACACACACACACACACACACACACACACACGGATGCTTTCTGCCCATTTCGCCTCCAACCAGGTAGCAACGGTTGCACTGTCTGGGCTTGTGGTTTGTGGTGGGGAAGTCAAATTCCAAGCGCTTGTAGGATTTCACTGCTGCCTGTATCCCTTTTCAACCCGCGATCAAGTGATCATTATGAACAAAGGACTTGGCTAGTTGCCTCTGGAGTAAAAGCTTTTTCAGTGGCTGTGACCGTGTGGTTTGATTTGAAACTTTTAAGAGAGAGAGAGAGAGAGAGAGAGAGAGAGAGAGAGAGAGAGAGAGAGAGAGAGAGAGAGAGAGAAAGTGCACTACAGTGGAGGAAAGCACTCATCTCATGAAGGAATCTTAAGAATGTTACATTAAAGACCATACAAATGTGTCAATTTCATAAAAAAATAAACTGAATGAAAAGGTGTTTGGACACATTTAATTAAAACATATTATGCAATGAAATGTATTCTGAATGAATTTGATGCTGTTGTCATTCCATGTAAATACGCATGAAACAAAATCTCATATACATAACATGGAACAGAACAAATAATCTCATTTACATTTAAAAAAACCTTTGGATATGATTAGTTAAACAATGAAAGTCTTATTTCACCACAGGAAGCCAAAATCCCATTGTCACAATTTCTTCTGAGGTTGATATACTACAATAACGGAAATGTGTTTCCCAGAAACCAATTTCTCTGGATAACATACAGTATGTGACAATATTAACATAATGTTTGCGTTTTGGAGATGTCTCAAATACTAAGAATTCAGCATTTATTTGCATGCAACTCAAGGTAGTCCTATACACTGGAACATAGTAGGCACTCCCTGATATAAACAGGGATCATCAGTGGGTTAAAATAGTGTAGATTTAGTTTATGTCGTAATGACATTATCCCTATAAAACACTGAACTGTGAAGGGCTAACATAAACTGAGGCCTATTTGTTCAGGCTGAAAAATGAGGCTGCATGACAGTTTGGTGATAACACACGAGTTCAATCTGTCAAGACAATCAGCATTTAGACCTCGAGAGAAGAATGCGCGACTTGTGTGCGACCGATTCATTGGACACGATCACCTGCGAGTGAAGCCACTCATAATTCTTCCCACCTGAAATAAGGAGTTCAAACTAATGTCAGGCTGCTCTGATGTCATGCCTGCCTCGGGTTGGGTTTCACAATAATCTCAGGCTCTTGGAGAGATGCCATAGAGTCCAGCTTCCGCACCCAAGATTTTCTCCAATTAAATTGCAGGGGAAAGAATAACACGTGAAACACTAGATCCCTGCTCGTTTATAGAAATTAAGGTGGTGCATGCAGTATTTGCAATCAGTCATTTCTACAGTATCAGTCATCTCTATGAGGTGTACATATACATTGGAGGGGCCCCAAAGTGTGTTGAGGCCACTTTTGCTGAGAAATGTACCATTTTCCCCTATTATTAAGTCCCAAATAATAGATTCTTCTGCAAAATACTATGAAGATTTGACATTTTAAACAACAACAACTGGACAAAAGATAAGAGTGTGGGAAAGAGAAAGAAAAAGTGTATAGCATAGGTAGCCACAAGGATCAATAGACTCATTGAGCCTCTTTATCTTCTCCTTAAGGAATGATGGCAATACTCATTCTGAGCCCCCTCACCTCCCCGCTTTCTAACTCCATTCTCATGGCAACTGTGCACTCTGGACAAACACTCTCCATGCCATATCTTTTCTTCACTCCTCACCGTCTCCCCTGTATCTCCACGTCCTCTCTAGTTTTTCTATTCCGTCCCTCAGTCATTTATCTTTCACATCAGACCTGTGCAAGCTAAATACCCGACACTTCTGAAATGTTCATATGGAGTAGATCTGGACTGCATTCAGCCTTGTTATATTTTCAAGGTGTGATGGGTTTCATATGGAGCGTTCTCACCAGCAAAGGACTAAAGAAAAAAAGCTGGGAATATATATGTCAGGTGGGAAAAATATTTCCTCTGCGGATATAATGTGAGTACAATTCCGGAGTCTATTTAAAAACAGGACAGCTCCTAATCCGGGGGATCAGCAAAGGGCAGGGCGTCATTGGTCCATCCACTCCAATTTGCTCACAGCACGACACTATCAGACCCCAAACCAAACCTCATTAAATCAAAATATGGAAACTTGGGGAACTTCCAAAACTTCTAACTTCGCTGCCTCCTCCTTGCCTAAGTGTGAAGACAAAACAGTGGACCATAGAGAGAAGGGTGCATGAGGAACGGCAGCAGATTCTCGGGACTGAGAGCAAAAAGAAGGAAGAGAGGGAAAGTAAACCTTTGATGAGTAAGACTTTTTTTGTTAAGCGAGGGGGCTTAACTTTAAAATATTCTGGGTGGCAGTGAATGGGGGATTGACCAATGGCCCTGATCTCAGCCACACACTGGGGCACTGGGGTTAATGGTGGATAAAGATTAGAAAGAAGGGGTTGCTTTGCCTGATCTCCATCCACCCCCACACTCTACCCCGCAGTTTTCACCTTCTCCACCAATCCCAAATCAGCTAGACAATGGAGGCTGCCAATGGGGAATGATCCAAGTCCCTTTGATTTCTGCTTCTACCCCCTCGACTGCTCTGAGTGCCCAGGGTAAAGACCCGTGGAGGTTCCCCCTGTTTGCCCACTCACAGGGACGACAGTTAGCAGGCTCAGAGAAACCATTTGAGGATTGGAAATGGAATGACAAGAGGTCTCTGATCTATGACAAGAAATCAATTTCAAACTGGAAATGTGAGCAGAGGGCTGTTCAGTCCGAACTGCAGCTTCTTTAAAGCAGCCAAAGATATATTTAATTGCTGTAGATTTTTATATATGTCTACACAGGAAGTACAGCTTGCAGTGTTGGGGCAATTACACTTTTTTTTTGCAATGATTAGAAGGACTTTTTTAGGCCAGCAGATACGCAGTAAGAGTTCATCTTTGAAGATTTAACTGAATACTAGACAAATTAAGAAGTAATATTTAAATCTCTTTTAGGTGGGAAAGGAAATATGGACACTGCTTCACTCTGGAAAGATAGGACTCTTGGGGAGGTGGACCTTGTTCTGCAGCCAAGCCAGCATCTTTGCTCCAGCCTATATGCTTTAATCATATCTATACCGCAAAAGGCCCTACTTCATGATAGTGTGCTAAGATAAATAGATTTTCTCTCCCACACTGCGAGCAGAATATCTAAATCAACCTATGGCCTGGATTCAAATAAAACGGATGGCACTTTGTGGCTTCAAACCAAAAATCACCTACCTATATTAAGTCACTATACATTTCATTGCTCTTTTGAAATTTAGACAGACAGATTTAAATAATCGTTATGATTGAGTATTGTGTACTTGGAACATATCTATAGCAAATGATTCCATTTAAACATTTACACTCACACTCTCTCTCTCTCACACACACACACACACACACACACACACACACACACACACACACACACACACACACACACACACACACACCACTCTGTGGACCCAAAACTTGATCCTTCACTTTCATGTTTCTGTATATACTTCCAAAACAATAAAAGTTTTACTGTTCCTTCTCACCATCACTACCTAAAAGTATTTGGAAACGTGTGTGTACGTGTGTGTGTGCGTATGTGTGTGTGTGTTGTGTGTGTGTGTGTGTGTGTGTGCGCACACTCATGTGGCATGGATGCATGAGTATATTTGAAAGATCTAATCAATAGAATGGCCACAATAGACATGATGGAGATATAATTGGAGATTCCTCACACTCATTTGTGGTCTGACCTGGTGACAAACACCATCATATATCATTAGCTTGGAAAAGAGAGCTATCTTTGATTATGTCCACATTTTGTAGCACTACAAAGATGCTATCAAATAGTTGAATTTATTATATATTAACTGATTAACAGATAATATGTGTTATTACCAAGACATTTTGCTTCTGAGTATAAATGTTGCTGTATCTGAATTCAGTTACTACTGGAAAGTTACATGAATCTCCACACCCCAACAACTTTTTAAATGATTGCATTTTAATTGTAAAATTGTAAATTTTGCAAGAAGTTAGGTCCTCAACACCGTTTGTAATACTTGTGAAACTGTTTTTAAAGTGCTACTTAAAAAATACTTTCCACTGGGGAATAAAACTAAAATATGTACTAATAGGTATACTTTTCTCATACCTGGCTCTGCTGTTTTGTCATTTCAGCACCCAGGATTGTGTTACTCTAAAGCCAGACCCCACCAGCAGTTATGACTGATGTGGCTCATTACAGTGGACACATTAATCTGGGGGAAAAAAACATAACACCAGGCATGCAAGGACAATGAGAACTGCTTTCACTTACCACTTTGGACTTTACAGTGTGTGTCGTCTGCTTTCTTCTATGGGCGCAGAGTGCGCATATTTCATCCTAAAAAGAGAAATGGGGAAAATAGATGTTTGGACTGAAAATACGAGAAGTACATTGAACAAAGCTTCATTTCTGCTTTCTCTAGTTTATGTATAGTATAGAGTATTACAAACAAGGTACAGTAACATCAGGTTAGAGCCAATGTAACCCTGTTCGCTTTATTCTGTTATGTCCGGCTACAAATCTCAATCAAGACATCAACAAAATAAATAAAAAAGCCTGATATCCAAGCTTGCCCACATTTGTCCACCATAATGCATATCATAACTTCTAAGTTAGAGTAGATTGAAAATCTTTGGGGTGTGAAAACCAAACAGGCACAACTGAAAGGTTGACCAGTGGAGGGGGAATTCTATCAAGGTGGGCAAGATGAAGATTTGTTACATTTGAGGGGGGAATGAGGCCCCCTTGACCTCCACTAGCCACTACAATCACCCAAACTCAGTGAGGCCAACACCACAACCAAAGACACGGTTGGTGTCTTGACAAAAAACAAAATGAGTTCATCATTTTTATTCAAACAATAAAAAGATTGAGTTTTGCTTGGAAAGATGAATGATCTTGAGAATACACTGTAGGTTACTGTTAATTTGAACACTGATCCTTGAAAAGACACTGTTAATGCTACTCTAATCTTTCTCAAGGTTAAGGATTCTTCTGACAGATGGACATGAAGGGCCCATGTTCAAATACTTACCCTTAGGGAGAGAACTTGCTATTGTTGTCCGTCACAGGAGTGGAAGGAATCCAGCGATTTCAGCTATCTGAGATAAGACAAAACAAGTATAACATTAGTCCAAATGTATTCATGAAGTGCTGATCTCTTTTTATGTTTCTCGGCACATTCAGTGCTGGTGGGAACATGTGTGGACTAGATTGTGTCTTACATAACTATTGTCTGTGTATGGCTTGTAGGTGAAAGCAATAAACTTTGGAACAACAAAGTGCACCTGGATTTTGCTGTGAAGCATGAGAGCATATATGTGTGTGTGTGTGAGTGCATGCACAAACAGGCCGTACAGTACAGTACAAGCTACAGTTCCCCCACCACACACACACACACACACGCGCTGCGCACTCTCTCTCAAGTTAAAAGGTGCAGTGCCTGGAAGGCTCAAGCTCTCAACGCCAAGTAAATCACACTGTTAACCTGACACGATTGATTTCTCATGTAGGTCCATTCAGCTGTCTGCATCTAAGTACACATGTTATGGCATCCGTATAATTTATAGACCATTAGTATTGATGATTTTTTTTGTGTTAATTACACAACTACAGCTGGAGTGTACAATACCACAACTGCAGCTTCAGATTTCTCTGGACATTTTTACTGCACATACATCACATAGAGCAATAAGGGAAAAAAATTAATTCCCCTCATTGAAGAGCATTGTGGAGGCAAATTTCTGCTGCTGGGGGCATGAGGGGCACAAAATGGTCTGGATGTTCCTCTCTAAGATTTTTTTTTTCTCCCTTTTATTCTCCCAGAATTCCAATGACCCCTACAGGCAACCAACGACTGCTGAATCCTAAGGAATGTGCTCTCTGAACTGTACAAAAAAGCCCTCAGCTCAAAGAGCACAGCTGAAAACAAAACATGCCAACTGCTATAATTTTTCACTGTTTTGAGTTTGTGGAAAACGTTGCACAGATTGCCGTGCAACATTTACTCAAAATGGGGTGAGAGGGTTTCAGGTGGGGGTGGGCACCAAACAATGCACTGTATGCTGGGAAAATAGACATGAAAAGGTTTGACAAGTTTAGACAAATAGAGCATTATATAATCATAGAACTAAATTGTATTGTGTACGTACAAAATGAAAATACAAAAAGTACAGTTCTATGTATATAAAGTAATAAGATGAACAAAACATTAATGAGATTTTGCAAAAAGCCTTGTTGCATGGAATGACTAAAACTGTCAACCTTAGAGTTAAGTAAAGAAAAACAAATAGTTTTAAATATAATTTAGATATAAAACATCATCTCAAGTTAATGCCCATTTACTTCAAATTATGTGCTGCTGAGTAGACCTCTGGGCTGTGCAGATGTCATATTTTATTCACTGGAAAAGCATTAGGAATGCTATTAGTCTGTATGACCTCCAATTCGTGGGGATTTACAAATACCACACATATCTTTATGCCAAATATAAAACCACTGGTAAATTCTATCAACTTATAAATATGGCAAATGCATTCAAGTATTCATGAAGGCCTAATAATGCTATAGGCTGATATTTACATAAAGCGCTTGTGCACTAAGTCAAGATAAACTATTTAAGACCCGCACCACAAATACCTCCACACTGCAGAAAAAGGAGGGTCCTGCGATGAAAGAGGACATTATGCTAACAAGTCAGATTACTGTACACAATAACTTTATCTTAAAAGTAAATACCATCCTTGGTGTTGGAAAGTGGGGGGGGGGGGCATTATGGAAAGTCACTGGCAATATTTCTGTGGGGACCAAATGCTCCTTATCAGTGTTAGTCGAGCAATTCAGGCCCGCCCGAAGAAAGATGAGTCTTCAAACTCATTCTATTCATGGTCAGACGTGTAATTACCCTCAGCTCACAGTCTAGACGTAACCGCTTTCACAGTATTTAAGACCCCCTATGCAACGCGCGGACGCTAGCTCCTACCACCGAGCCCTGCACGTTAAATCTGTGGGCAGATAAATTAGCGAAGAATGCAATAAAATAGACACAATGAGAGGAACTTTATCCTCCCCGCTGCTAAATGAGATTTCTTTGAAATGCAGATCAGTGGCTCTAGATTAGTGAATTTTAGCTGCTGTCAACATCATAACAAAATACAAATGCGATTGTTCGCTGGTGCCTTATCTCCTTGCTTCCATCTGTTGGCTGGTTATTTACTCCCCCCTGATTTACTATGCAGATCTAAATAAGTCGCATCAAAAGGAGGGCTTACTGCACAATGCCTTCTTAAGCTTCTACATCAAGGTATTTGAAAAACCGGTAGTCACATGAAAAGGCTGCCCATCAAAGGCACATCTCTAATGAACTCTCCCATATCAGAGGGGGCTTGTGGGGCCTGGCTTTAATGCTGTCTGTGTGGAGACAGAGGAGCAGAACTACAAATCAGACCCACCAAGCCATGGCGGAGAAGGGAGGAGGAAGACGGAGAGGGGGGAGAAAAGGGAGGAGAGGGGGGAGGAGGAGGAGGAGGAGGAGGAGGAGGAGGAGGAGGAAGGCCTCAGTTATCAGATGAGATTAGCTCAGCACAGGGACTAGTCCAGGTCTTTCCATACATCCATCTAACTCTTAGGTTTAGGCTGAGGAAGGCACTCTACAATAAGACGACAATAGCACTAGATTAGAAACAGGTTACAATGGATTAGACTGGACTCATGCTAGACAACTACAAAAATTCAACTTGCAATTTCAACGTAAAGCAACCACCTTCAAAGTTACTCTAAATGCAGCGTCCTTAAGGCTTTTTATACAACTCGACTGCAAATTAAAGTGTATTAATAAATATCTGTCAAAAAATGACAAACCAATCCAGTTCCAAGAGGGAGAGGGAGACGCTTGTGCTGTCAAAAACAGGAAAGAAAAGCATACCCTACTGCTCCCCCTTTCTCATTCTCTCTGTCTGCAAACAGCTTTGGTAATCTTGAACAGAGCTTTTGCATTACGCTCCTGCAATAACCTTTAATTTCATGGTGTATTTGTTGCATTCACCGCACAGGCCGGATTACAACCGACAATCTTCAGACTTATATGGGGAAAATAAACTGCATGGAGAGATCATGATCTGTACGCCCCCCCCCCCTTACCCCACCCATCGCCATCATCACCGCCACCATCCTGCTTTGTAGCAGTGTGTCTGGATGAAGGGGAGACCCCCGCCAACAAGCATGCAGTTTACCAGTGAACAATTAGCCCCGGAGCAAGAGCAGGCCCGGCACTGGCACATGTGGTTAAGAGGCGAGCGCTGCGGGAGAGCGCCAGATGATGATGGGACGAGGATGGGAAGGGGAGGAGGAGGACGCTGAGGTGGGGGGGGAGGGGGGTGGCGTGTGCCAGACACGCGTGTGCTGAGTTTTTGGCTACTGGGCAAGTCCTTCGTCATTCACTTACAGCTAGTCTTTCCAGAGAAGATAAAGGCTGATAATGAGAGGGGGAGTTACCCCCTTTCACCAGTTCCAAGACAACTTTGACAGAATTTTAGGAACCCATCCAGATTGAGCTGTGATGTGAAGGCATCTGATGGCTGAGTCGCTTCGCTATGGAAACCCAACTTCTCGTCCCTCCCCTCACCCCGCCTCAAGCATCTCTCTGCAGTGTAGCATGCCAACTGGGCCCAGTGCCAGTCGCATTTGCAACCACAAGGGACCCTTGTCTTTTTGCCTTGCCTAATGAAATGACAAAACAACAGATTTGCATATGCAGAAACAGGTGTTGTAACAGGTTTGACTCTGCTTGACCCAAGCCGTGTTAAAGAGAGAAAATGCAGAGAGAGGAAAAAAAAAAAAAACATGCAGGGGAAAAAAGAAAAAAGTTTATGACCAACAGCTGCCTGGAGGTATTTAGGCTCTAATGGGCACTCAAGTTTGCACCATCTGCCCTGCTGCTTGCCAGAAGTGACAATCTAAATTAAAAACCACTCATCAAAATATCATAAAAATAAACCATTGTTTTGCTGCCTCCATATGTTGTGGCCATTTTATTTCGTTGTCGGAGAGTAGTATCGGAGGCTGAGCTTTGAGGCCTATAGCTGTGATCCAGGGAAAATCCAGAGAGCCGCACAGTAGCCTGTAATTACCCTCCCACCGATCCGCTGTCTTCAGACCAGAGCCCTGCGTCATCCTACACATTATCCAAGTCCATCCTCTCCACATTACAGAGGAGAAAAACCTAACGGAGCCAATGTGGTGAAAACATGGTCATTGTTTAGAGTAGGATAAGAGGTTGCCATCCAAGAGCACAAGCTGGGTGTTCAGATGGTAAAAGGAGATAAAATCACTGCACTATACTTGCTTCTAACTAGATAACTGCTATTATCTTTAATGCAAATGTGTATTTGCCCTGCCACAAACAAAGATTGTGGTGTGTGTTGCTGTGAAGCAACCCAAATTTAAAGTGATGCATTTCTGGAAATGTCAAATGTCTCCCCTCCACATTTTGACCAAATTATGACCTGACCCAAAGGGCTCGACTAGAAATATTCCTTTTGTCCTTTACTGAAAGACACAGATACTGTACAACACCCCTACCCGCCAAACCCCACTCAACACTGCCGCCACCACCCAACCCCCCACTTTCATTTTTCCCTCCTGTTTTTATTTAGATGAGTGAGACAGAAGGAACAAACCTGAGACAGTCGTGACCCTGTGCGAGTGTTGTAACTTGGTCTAGAGCTACGCCGGCAGAAGGCAGCACCATATGCCCTCAGCCTCGAGCTGGATGCTCTTTCTGCAGCCTAATGTGCCTGTCAAAAAATGTTACTGTCACGAATCCCCCCCATGTTTTTTTTTCCTCTCACAACATGTTTGAAATAAACATTTTTTCCTCTTTCTCTCTGTGTCTCTCTGGGTAAAGAAGAAAGGTCCTTGTGTGAGGTAAGGTAGGCTGGATGCAGTAACTGTTTGTTTGTATTTCTGACCTGGATACAGCTCATGAACGCAGTCTATGGCTGAATTAAAAACTAATGATTTCTTTCTACATCATTACTCTGGCAGTCAATTGGGAGACATTACTCAGGTTGAAAGTAACCAAAAGGAGTGCTACTTTTTTTTTTTTTCCTTTTTCCTCATTTTACTGACAAATGTGCATCTTATCTATCACACCACTAATAATCAAATGATGCTATCATTACTAAAATATGTCTTAATAAAAAGGCCCTTTTAAACAGTGGTTGAGTTAGCTACCACTGTTAACCTCAGTGCTGTCTCGCATGAGGTCCGACTGTTTACGAGTGACAGGCTCACGGCTAAATGTGGTCTGAGCAACAGTGACCTTGCCTTTTACCATGAGCGACCCTCTATCTTTAATTCAGGGCAAGACCCCAAAACCCAACACATTTTTTCACACCAGGACACTGTCCATCTGACCGTGACTTGAATAAAAGCTGTCATGCCTTCACACCACACTGACCAGCAAGTAAACATGCAATTGTTAACTCAACGAGGAAAAAAACTGAAGGCAGAAAAAAAAACAAGCAAGGTTCTGAGGCTGCTGCCGGTGTACTGTGATTCAAATGAGAGCATAGTTTATTGGATAAACAGACTGACAGGTCAGCTAGTGTTACAGGCCAAGCTTGTGGCAGCTTGGAGTGGCAGCTCAACGGGGGACTATTAACTACAAGGTCAAGACTATGGTGCCAAGAGGCATACATTATTTTACATAGCTTTAAAGAAATACTGTGTACACAAACCAAATGTTTGTTTTATAACTTAGCATGCATGTCCCTTTCCATTTCAGAATCTGAGACACAGTGAGGTTACACGAAACCAGCCAAAAGCTACTTGGCTTTTGGCTGGGTCATTTGTTTGTGGCTTTATCCTTGGAGGGAGGTATGATGACGTAAGATGTAATATTTGCAAAACAATCTTTGCGAGATATTTTGACACTTGATTGTTTTGGTCTGAGTAAATATATAACCCTATAGTCTTTTTAAACTTGGCCAAGCAAACATGAAACCCATAAAAATAAACCCCAACATGTGACTATGAACTGAGATGGTCCGAGTGAAAAAGTAAGTTACTTACTGCCTCTTTTCTTCAGATAGTTCTTAACTCACCCTTCTGTGGGCAGCCTGCAATCTCCTTTTATAATCCTCATCCCCCTGACCCCACCCTGCACAGCTTTCTCCGGCCAAAGAGTCACAATGTTTCTCGCTCACAACAGCGTCGAGTCGGGCTTAAGAAGTGACCCAGAGCGTAACTAAAAAAGTCTGAGCTGTCTCAAGACTCTTAGTAACTGTGGCACACAAAACATCATTACTGTGATGTGGATAATTACAGTGCAAAAGGGTGGCCTCTTAAGCATGTAATACACTCTTTTATCTTAAGAAGTCAATCTCTCCGAGTCTGACAGCTTGCAGCATATGATCCTGGTAAACAAATACTTTTGAGCGGCACAAAAGTGCCATTAAAGGCCAAAACTGTCAACACAAATTCCATTCTTACAGGGGGAGGTAGGGGGAGGGAACCAAAGTGGGAGGGGAGGAGGGGAAAAAAGGACTTGATCACTTCTGGTTGCTTTAACTTGCATGGAGGTTGTCATGGAAACATTTCTATGAAGTTAGCAGGGATAAAACCTGAACATTTGCCATTTAATTGCCTTTAAGCTAGGTAACAGGGCCAAGTTAGCTACATATGAAAACACACTGTGTATGTTAACGTGGATGAGCTCGGTAAGATGTTTGGAAAAGTGAAGCTGGTGCACCACTCCCTTGATTTTCTTACCCGTTCCCCCCCATATGCAGCAACACCTCAAGGGTTGAGCGAGCAGTCTGTTTCATTACAGAGGTGTTGGGGGATGGGTGATGGTGCAATTCAAAAGCTAATCCAAAAGTGAGCAAGTGTTTCATTGCCTAAGAAGTAGTCTGACTCAAAACAGAATTGATGTGATCTGTGCATAAAACCCACTTTCTGGATTCTGGCTCTAAATTTGTCATTTTGCACACATTTAGCCTGTATCGTCAGCGTGAGCAGCTTCTGCATTCACAGCAAATGCACACAAAGTTTTCACAGGACTCTCAGAATTACAAATAAATTGCACAGCATTTTCTACTTCAGCTCAGCTGGAAGCAACAATTTCCATATCTAAGATAAAATCATGCATCAACCGGTGTTCACTGAGCTGAAAGCTGAATCTTAATTTTGATAAATGATTGAAACGTATGACAGGGTATACACATTAATCCTGTGGAGGACATTCATTTTCCTATTACCATAATGTAGAGCACGACCGCCCGATGATAAATGCAGCAATCAAAAAACGGACGCAGAGTGGGGAGAGTCGGGGTAATAAGTGCACTGCTCCCAACAACGGTCAGTCTTGGAGGGAGACTAATGGCAAGTTTCTCCCCATCTCTCCCTTTGCCTCAGGAAAGAAAATGCACCCCGTTTTACAAAAAAAAAAAATCAAGTGACCTTGTAAACACACACCAAGTAAACAAGAAACTCCAGACTATTTTAAACATGCTTTCGCAAACGATTACAGGGGGCACCCCAACAAAGGGGCTGATTGTGCACTGTCGCTGACATATTTCACAAGGGGCATTTATTGCCGCCTGGCCCTTTGAAGAGTGAGAGCTGCTGAGTGAGAGGGGGAACTGGCCCACACCTGCATAACTGAGGAGGGAACACCTGTGCACCCTGCGGCTTGAACAAGGAGGGTCGATCCAGCTAATCCAGGGGTGAAAGCTGATCAGAGGACAGGCCCCGAAGAGTTCAGCAGCTCCCACTACCTTGTTAGCCTTTCTTTACCCCCCCCCCCCAAAAAAGTTTCATCTATTGATTTTTGGGCCACAGTGATTGTAAGAGAACAGTGGCAAGATACAGAGAAGTGAAATAGAGGAACTCAGCAGAAGCTTTTTAATGAGCTGTTTAGCTTAATCAGTTAGAATCTGAGGTCAATCATTATGAAAACTAACATCCCTGTTTGTTTCTGGACAAGGAAAAAATGGAGCAAGCAAGCACGGTAAGGTGTTGACTGCTAATAATCATAGATACTGAATATGCAGATAAAGCATTGGTAATTCTACTTACAGCCTATGCTTTAAATCTGGTTGCATTTTTATTTTTTAGTCTTCAGGCATTGAGCTTAAGAAACTGTGACAACGGTATTTTAAAAACATGGGCACTGATTGGGGGGGAAAAAAAGCTTTTAAAACTATATGCAACCACTCTTGTGTCACAGGTGATAATAACATGTCTACAACACTAAAGGAATTTTAAAGATTACTAATCCTTGCATATTTGACAAATGAGAAAAATAAACCGGCATATAGATTTAATATGTGATATACATATAACAAGTTGTGTTACACATAATTATTCCACTTTTTACTTATACGTAAAGCAACGACCAATTAAAATAGATAGTGTAAATAGTCAAATAATTTCCAATGACATTAACGCAGATATAATCTAACATTATATGTTGTTAAAGACGGCTATAGATCAAATCAAAATCTAAACAGGGCACAGTACATTTATGAACAGAATACGCTTTCAAATTAGTTTTCAAATATGTCATTTATCACTAGGTGGTAAATTTAAATTTGTTTTTAGGCTCCATTTCGCGTGCAGTATTTTTAAATTGAATTAGCGGCTGAAACAATATGCAGGTAGGAAACAATGAGTCGGCTTTTCAAAAGTCAGCGTTCAGCGTTCAGACCAGGCAGAGTGCCGGGCAGTGCTGTCTGAAGGTCCTCACATGAAAAAAGCCCAACACCGTGCTAAGGTGAAATATGTTAACAGCTGCTCGGTAATTAAAAAGCACGGGGCAAGTCCACGCGCAACGTGGAAATAATAATGTTTTGCAAGTCAAGTCTCAAAGCGCGAGATAACGCAGGACAAAACTTGTGTCCGGCGGACCACTTCCTAATTTAACAGCACTGGACAAGAGAGGCAAGGAGGGGGGGAAAAAAAAGTCAAAGAGTACGGAGAGAGAAATAAGCTCTTGGGCAGAAAAACTTACCACAAAAAATGGCAGGTATATTTCCCCTCACGGTAAAAGTCAAAGGGACACACCAGGTGAGAAGTCGTCGTCCTCTATACTCGCAGAGATCTTCACACGTGACTGTCCAAGTTCACCATAACGCAGAGAAAATGAACAACAAGCTGCAGAGTAAATAAAAAAAGCTTAAATATTCCTCCGCTGGGCACCACTGTCGGAGACACACACACACTCTCTCCTGCTGTCTCCCGTCAACGCCGCTGTTATTACTAATGCAACAGAGGGAAAAGCAGTACACTGAGTCCTGTTTGAATGACGCGCAATGCGAGGAAAGACGCGGCTTGTTTTTTTTTCGTTACGATTCAAACACACATCAAGCTGTATCCCAGCAAGCAAGTATATTTGGGACTAGAAACCCCCCCAGGGGAGGCACTTGCTTGTGCGCGGAGGTGGTGTTGTTATTTTTGGGCGTACTGCGACCCCGTGTGACGTCAGGGCCACCTGCTAAACAAAAAGTGTTTTTTAAAAAAGTTTGTTTCCTCTTATTTTATTTTTTATTTTTTGCCCCCGCAAAACAGTCCGGTATTTTCTCTAACAGCGGCCGCTTGTGTCGGAGGGTTCAGCGTCTTGTGTTAAGGAAAGCTTCCACCACGGTCACACATTGTTGTTGACTGAACCGGTGAACCCCTCCAATAACGGGACGGTCCCTCCGACCCAAAGATAAGTGCGCCCGTTGCGATGGAGATCACTAAGAAGTCACTTTATTGCAAATACATCCGCAAGTGGGAACTAGCCTGTGTAATTCCCCCCAAAAAAACAACAATATATATTCCGATAATGTTCCTGTAATATTCCAACAAGAACTCCTACTTTTTCCTGTGGTTATCCTACTCCATACCGACCACACAGTGACCGACATCAAACGCTATTTCCCCCTTATTAATCTTTAAGATATTCTTATTAGAACTTGTGTTTTTCCTGTGATATTTGTGTTGTAAACTACGCCGTATGAAGGGAATATAGAGCCAAATCATTAAAGCGGAGAAATTACATGGGTGCCAAATTAAAGACAACATTTGTGTAACATCTGTAAATATCATCACCAGGCAACAAAATAGACTATAGCTCCGGCGTGTAAACTGCACGTTCAGTATCAGTTATAGCCACACATTTTAAATTAGCTTTAAAGTTTAAATACATTTGACATAGACCTCATTTAATAATCAGTTTGCAGAGAAAAATAGACTTATTAATAGTCGTCTAGAAGTGTGTGCATACAGTAAAATGATGGGTAGCCTATAAATGTAAATATCTTACACATTATTAATGTTATTATTTTAGCAATGCGCAATTATGCGTTTAAATTCTGAAATTCAGCAAATAAAATAACTTCTAAATAAATACTTTATTACCAAAAAAGAAGATATAGTAAGATTCACTGTTTGACTGAAGGAATTTTTCTTACCCATTCTGTCATACCTTCACAAGATAATTTAACCTGTTTATTCATTTAAAAGTAGATCCGAAGCCAGTCGTACATTGAGCAGTAGTTAAAATGGTTTGCTTTATTCTGTCTCGTCTTTCTTTTCTTTTCTTTTTTTTATTTTTTCCAAACCGCTGAGATGTTCACGGTCAAGAAATGAATGACCAGATTATTATCAACTGAAGAAAAGAAAGGGGGGGGCAAGTTTTTTAAACATGTAAGACACGCGAGAAGTCCTATCTTGTCTCATGCTATCTGCTGTCAGCGTTTTAAAATGCTTTATTTTTATGTTATTTATACCATGAATGACTTATTGTGAGAAATGTGATTTGTGCATGCATAAGAGGCTTATATGTATTTTTTTTAATGAAAGAATCACAGCTTGCAGCCGGTGTGTCATTACTGCGTATGCCAGTGAGAATTTAAATTGCCTTAATAAAGCATAGATTTTTTTTATTGACTAAAAACTAAATACTCGAAATCTTCTTTTTAGTTATTATTGTTCATATAAATATTATGGGGGAAACCACTACTTGTAAATCTATTATCCCACATTGGTGCACAGACATCCTGTATATCCTGTACTGGTGTCACACAGTACACCCAAAATGTCCTAAAATTGGCCTAGCTTTATATTAAAAAAAATTATATTTGATGTGATTGTGATGTACTTATGTGAAGTATTGTCCAAGTTGAAAATATTGACCAGACACATCACATTGCTTACCATGCAGTCATATTGGTCTGTTAGCTTTCTGAGTTTTTTGTGTGTGTTACAGATCCTAATTGCTATTAAAAAACCTAACAAATATAAGTAGAAGCAAACAGCATCTGGGAAGTGATGAGGATGGGAAGGGAAAACAAGTATCACGGAATTGTGGTGGTATGCTGCCACCTACTGGTCAATTCTAATAACAGCCTGTCCATGGTAACACATAAGACAATGGACTAGATGTAACACTTGGTAAGTTTTCTTATGTCCCCTTTCCCTCTATATTGAATATTTTTCTCTAACACTATCTGCACACTTGGGATGCATTATCACAAAAGAGGTGCAAACTGAAAATGCGAATTAATTTGGCTTAGGTGTGGATTAATCTGTCTCGTATTTCACTCTGATCACATAGTGCCATCTACTGATATACATCAGACATACAAGTAGTCTTGATAAATTCAAAAGGTCGACAAAATACTATTAAGACAATTAAAGAGGTGCTGATTCATTTCTGCTGGTCAGCAGTTTGTTGTGTAAGTTGTTCCTAATATTTTGTCCATGTCCTTTCTAAATGTGAATAAAGTAACATTTAATAAGAGAATAACTAAAAAGTGTGTGTGAATGATAGCTGCTTAATTCTTTTTGGTTTAATTATTACATTCTTCCAGACTGCATGCATTTGGTGTTGACAGTATGATAAATTCTGCTATTTAACAATTCATTTCTTCACTTGTATATATCTGCCTTTAAAATGGTTGCAAATGAGAAGCTCTGATACTATTTAAAGACCAAAACTGCAATTAAAAAGTGAAAAGAGAACCTCTTCGGCTTCAAAACCTAGAACAAAAGGTCCTTTGAGGACAAAAACCCACTCACCTACCTGTGAAGGATTGTATAACCAGCACTAAAGTTTATTTACAAGATCTACTGGATTTTGGGGTATAGTTACACTGAATATCAAGGATTAGTTGAACTTCCTATCCGAGACGGTGGCACACACAAACTCAGTGTTACAAAGAACAGAATCATCTTCAATCTCCTGTTCCGAGATGCAGTGAACCTTAAAAATAAAGGCTGCTTCCAATGTAATGATAGGAGAGGATCTGTAGATACTCAATCTAGATGCCAACACTTGCTTAACACAGAGGCCTTTCAAGCACAGTGACAGAACTAGTAATCCTTTGAGACATTATTGATTTGAATGGGGAAATTATCTCCTTTTGGTGGTTTTTTTTTGCAGTCTGCACATGGAGGTCAGAATCAGCTCCAGACCTGCTGCAGGTAAGGTGACATTGTCTTGGGGACCCTTAGCAGACACAAGTAAACTGTGGCCCTACGCAATGCAGCATCCTACAAGTTAGTTGCTGATAGGTAACATTGTAAAATCCATAACTGAAGAGAAAACAGTTACACTCACAGATCTATGAGGCTGAACTGTACTATATGTATCCTTACACAGCTGTATATAGAGCTACATGCTAACATATACATGTCAACATGCTCACAATGACGAAGGGGAAATGCTGACAGTTACCATGATCACCATCTTAGTTTTGCATGTTAGCATGCTAACATTTTTCTAATTAACATTAAACACAAAGTTAAGTATGAAGGGAATGTAATTAGTTTTGCAGGTATTGGTCATATACTAAAATACTGAACAACTTTGGCCTGATGATGGTGTTAGATGAAAAGTGAGGGTATCATCAAAGTTACATTTTCAAAACACACACAGCCCTAACCTGAAAGTTGCTGGCCATTAATAAAAACACAAAAAATATGCAACAAAATTAAATATTTCCATCAAACACAACACTGCTGCACTTTGAACTTTTTTTTCACTTATTTGAGATGTCTTGTTGAAATACTTAAAAAAATAGACATTCTAAGAAAGTTTTCTTCATTCATTTTATTCGTATTCTCCCATTGACTGTCACTGACCTACAGTAAACACCTAGACTAGACAAATTCAGACGTTTGTACCAGTATACAGCTTTTGTACTACATTCTTTTATCATCAAAGAACCGATAAAGAATGTCACCCATACTCAGAAACAAAACATTTTTATTGTACTGCATAAGACTTTTCCATGTTATTCTTTTTGGCTGAACAGCAAGGCCAACCCTATAAACACAAACGTCTGACTGACTGCAAACTCCTCTTCCTCAGGCACTTCTGTCATGGCCTCTCACTGTTCTTACATGCCTTTGGCCTCTTTGATCCATGCTTGGAAATAGCAACACGCAGGGGGCATCTTTTATAGACGGATAAGGACTGTTTGCAGATTGAAGAGTCGTGCAAGGGAGTTTCACACAGGTGCATTAGAGATTCTTAATTATGCAAGTAATTTCTATCAGCTGTGAATAGCTGTTTTCTTTTTGTTTAACACAGTTAAACCAATTGAGTTTTGAGTATTTCTATGAGATCTGTGTTAACTGTTCGCAAAGTGTGAAACCAATGAAAAAGTGTTCACACATTTGGAAGAGGAGACTTTTGCTGCGCTAAGAAGGTGATGATGAAGATCAAGTGGAGCCCAGTTCCATTAAGCGTGTCTTAGCAAGTGAGAAAAAACTGTAATTCAGATATCAATGTCTGCATAAAATTAAATGGCAATCCAACTAACAGTTGTTGAGATATTTCAATCTGGAGCACAGTGGAGGACCAAGTGACTGAATGATCAACAGCTGACATTGCCATCCATACTATACAGCTAGTTGAGTTGACAGAAAACATCTTTTTATATACTTTATATTTAAAGAAAAATAGATTTTCCTGAAGCACTTAAAATAGACATTATTTTCAACAATTAATTTGTGAGCATTTGTGGAAATGTGAAATGCAAATATTTCCAAACCCTGCACACATCAGGTAAGAATGTCTGCTGTATTTTTATTCAGTATCCAGTGTAAGGTCAAGGTCAAAGGTAAGCATTGTGGGTGTGCATAGTTGAACTGTTTTTTGCTACCCCTGTATAAAACACAGCCACATCCCCATTAGCAGACATGATAAATGGTGAATAGGAAAACTAGGGGGGTTCAGACAAAGTAACCAGGGAAGTAAATAACTATGGTATGTATCCATATAAGTAATTATACAGTACATTATGTAGGTAGGCCATTTTAAATAAAACAAAGACATGATAAAACAAGCAAATAAAAGCAATAAAGTATCGTTCAAGCTAACGAATATGGCTAATCCTGACAGAAGCACTGCATCCATCTGGCTTAAAGCTGTCCAGCTGTTTATTTACATGCATAGATTAGGTCACATGGAAATGAAATGATGTGCAATCAAGAAAGAAAACACATTCACAATGTAAAAGAGAAAGCAGGGATACAATATATGGGTATAAAGTACATGGCCTTCACAAAGTTTTGAACATGCAACCACATGGTTACACAACAGTCTCTGTTATCATCTGGCCACCATGCTGACCAGAAGACACAGTATCATACTATTACACTCAAATCTAAATTCACATCCAGCATAGTATGGTTAAAATGCAGACGGTTAGTTTGGATTGGGGAGTATTTTCACTTTTGAAGGAGCAAAATATACAAAAATAGTTAAAATACTTCAAATATGGGCCTGTTTGTGCGCTAGTTTTACTTTAAAGGGTTTTCTAAAAGCTATAATTTCATTTATTTATTTTGTAACTAGCAAACATATTGTGCAGGGATAACTGAGAGGATAACTGGCCTGCCCTGTTCTAGTTATATGTGTCCTATTAATAGGGCCTGGCTCAGACTCACAATGTTCAGCTGTAACCAAACTCCATCTGTCAAGTCACGTCCTCTCTCGTGCTCTCCCTTCTACAGTATCACTGCAGCCAGGCTAGGGGCACTCTGGTCTGTGCCACCCTCCAAGCCAGACAGACAGCAGGACGGGCAGACAGCTGCCTCTCAGACCATCGCACATTATGGAGGCCATGTACATCCAACCCTTGGAAGAGGATGGGGTGATGATGAAGGAGCTGGAACAGGAAAAAAGTGGGGTGCAGGAAGGAGGAATGGAGGCCTCATCTCCTACGGGTTCCTCCACGGATGAGGAAACAGAAGAAGACTCTGAACCAGAGCCTCCATCGGTCATTCGGAGGAAGGTGTCATTCGCCGATGCGTTTGGCCTCAACCTGGTGTCAGTTAAAGAGTTTGACAACGTTGAGGTGACGGAGACAGAAGTCAGCCAGCCCCCTGAGAGGGAGGTGACCCGTCCCTTGGAGGAGTACTACATGTCCTGTCTGTTTACAGTCCCCTCGTCCCCAGAGGAGCTGGACCAGAGGCTACAAGCACAGATGGTTGAGCTGGAAAGCGTCGAGCTCCTTCCTGGAACCACCACCCTCCGTGGCATCATCAGGGTGGTCAACCTCTGCTACAGCAAGTCTGTTTACGCCCGGATGAGCCTGGATCACTGGACGAGCTACTTTGACCTGTTGGCAGAGTATGTGCCTGGATCCAGTGATAGGAAAACCGACAGGTTTACCTTTAAGTATACCCTGGTTCCTCCCTTTCAGAGGGACGGGACCAGACTGGACATCTGTCTGCGTTATGAGACTTCAGTGGGCACTTTTTGGGGTAACAACAAGGAAATGAACTATGTGCTGTTCTTTCACCAGAAGGGACATGTAAGTGGGCATCAAGTGCAAGAGGAGAGTATCAGCTCCAAGAGCAAGAGGAGCTGTCTCAAAGCTAACAGGTGAGAGAACCTGATTCTGAATCTTTTTTTTAAACGTGCCTCTCCTGGAGGAAGTCACGCCACCGTCATACGTCCACAGTAGGTCAATACAAAGTAATCAATATTCAGATAAAGTGGAAATCTGATACAGTGTGAGAGTCTGTTTAAACTGTGGTGCTCCTCTCATTAGGTGGAAGCACAAGCTAATGTTGCCGGATGGCTGGGCCATTGTGTGTTTACAGTAAACTGTTATATAACTACTCAGTACTGGATGTTTGGACTGTAGAACACATATTGCCCATTTAAGGTCAGGTGTCTGTCCAGGTTTCCATGACGTCTCAACATAGCAAGGGAAGCCTGATATGCTTACTTTAACACCTCCTCTTTGACACCAATTCACAACCTGATTTTTTCCTGCTTTAGGAAGAAAAGTTCCTTATTATGTATGTATGCATGGAATGTGATAATACAGCAGACAAACACATTACAAACATTTAAAAACAACTGAGAAATATTTAAATTGTGTATCAAAGGCTGCCAGAAAAGTATATGCTCTCTGCATAGAAACAAGGATCACAGCTATTTTGTGTGTACCATGATCATAGCAGGGCTGGTACTGGTGCACGTACAGTACAGCTGAGATGAAGACAAACAACAATATAAAAAGTATTGAGGATGCCTGAAAACTCAGACCAGTTCAATAAACATTAGTCAAGTTAACACTTAACTTTAGACTAACTCTAACCCTCCTAACAGAAGACAATACAGCCAAACAGGGAAACAATGGAGTTTCACTCTAAAATTGGATAGCCCTTGTTCAAATATTTGAAACATTTTGTCAAATAGTTACTGAAACAAATTCAGCATTTTGGAATGAAACACCTCAAAATACAACATAATATAAAAAGCTGAAAAATAAACACTGGAACCTGTGAGCTTATGTGTGTCATTCCTACTTTATTTTGAACCACAGAAGGGGAAGTGCAGAAGATAAGACCAGAGAGACCATTAACACATCAACAGTTACTACAGGTGTGTATACATGCGTACGTGTATATGAATGCATGTGTTTGTTTAAGTGTGTGTGTGTATAAGTATGCAAGCAAACTTTGATCCCTATGTTTGTCTTTCTTTCTTTCTTTCAGAAGCAGAGGCCACAGATAAAGCAGAGGAGGCTGACAGAATGACAATGGACAGTGCGGAGATACAATCATTACTATACCATAAAGAACAAAAACCTTTGGTAAGGCTCATTTATTATCTGTTGGACTAACAGACTCTTTCTTTAAGAAAAAATGAAACACCAACACCCAGAAGTAAACACTGCTTGGAACAAAAAGAACTCACAATCAATGCTGGTCACACAAACACCATATTTATTTGTCTCCAGCTGCAGATATAAACTGTACAGGAGGTGAGAAAGTGTGTGTTCTTTTTTGCAAAGATGTGATAGCTGAGCCAGAGATGCATGTCATACTGCACAGTTCTCAGTGGGTCCCCAAAGGATATGGAAAGTCAGCTAACCTGACACTTGAGAGCATGTCTGAAACCACTCATGTACAAACTATTAATAATGAATGCAACCTGCTTATAAACATGCAGTAAATTTGATGATGTAAACAAAAGTAGGCTTATGTGCTCAGGTTGCAGCAGTGTTGCAATGCATTGCATCATCACAGTATTGTTACAAGAATGTTCAAGAATGTCCAATGAAAGGGCCATATCAATAATTTTTCGTCATCACGGATGTAGTAGAAGTAGTTAATGACCTTAAAGAGTAAAAAAAAACATTGTCCTGGTAGCCTCTGGGATAGTTAAAGTAGTTCAAGCATTAACACTTGGCTTGACCTTTGACCTTTGGCCTTTTTGACAGGTGGATAACATAAAAAGTAGACACAGAGCAGCACGTTTGGCACGTGTGCAGGACCACTTTTCCCAAAGGAAGCAGCAAGTGCCAAAGGGTTATTCACATGACTCAGCCAATGTCCAGAAAGTTTCCCAGCCTTTGGCAACTCCATTTGGCGACTCTGCCAGCTTTCTTCATAAACGCCAAACGAAACAATCCAACGAGAGTCCACAGGTGCTCACCTACCACCAAATTCCTCTGCTTACACTGGACTGGAACAATGACAAAACCCATCAGTGGGGGACTGCTCACATGGATGACATCTGGACTGGGAGAGCTAAAACGACCTTGTCAAAATCGTCAGCGGTAAATATAGAAGATACACCTTCTGTTAATGATATGTGGGAGACCTTTCGTAACGGTACAGATGATAAAACTGATAAAGAAACCTCAGTATGCGATATATGGCAGGCATTTCTTAATGGGCCGAGCTGTACGGACCATTCTGGTGTTCCAGAGTCAGAATGGCTGCAGACAGCAGCGTCAGTGTCTCCCTCAAATGATAAAGAGCCCAAAAACCAATATGCAGCAAGCAGTCAGGAGCAAGAATTTCAGGTGGGCACGGATACACCCACCACCTTACATGCGCACACCTCAGCTGCATGTCAGCTGCTGACAGACACTCGTGAGACATTGGTGGCTAATGTTGCCTCGAACACTGAAGACCAACAGCCAGCAGAGGCATGTGTCAGCCGCCCAAGAGATGACAACACAGCGACACAAGATGCCTCCCAAAGGTCACAGACAAACTCCGTAACAGACACTCTGCAGGAATTTAGCCTCAAGGGGGCAATGCCTGTGTCCGAGGGCTCTGTTGACAGTTCAACTGAGTGTCACAGGAATGCGATGTGGGAGCAAGAAAGACAAGGAATAATAGCAGGAGCAGAAGGAAAAGGAGGAGATGAGCCCTTCACACCACACACAGCTGACTTAGTAACAAGCTCAGGGGAGTCGGAGATAACAGACATGACAGCAACGCCAGAGTCCCCGAATGCCAGCACTGTTGATAGGATCTCACAGGGAGCAAGGCTGGATGAGGGTCTTTCTTCCAGGAGGGAAGGGCAGGTTACAGGTACCGCACACAATGCAAGGAATGACACGCTGGCATTTAAGGGGACAATCAGACAGGGGACAAAGGATGGTGAGAGGTTTGTCTTTTCCACATTCAGACAAAGAGTGGACGAAGGCATCATGAATAACTGTACAAAAAATAAAATATCTACAGAAGAGGAGATATTTAGGCCACAGAAAACAGAAGAGTGTAAAATCTCCCAGAGGTATGCAGACGAAAAGCAACGTGAGGAATTCAGGCTGAAACGAAACAGTGAAAATCCATTACAGGAGAATGAGAGCGATGAAAATGAAGTAAGCCCTGCAAAATCACATGCAGATGAATTAAATCCAAACCAAACCTGTGAGGACAATTTCAAGCAAAGCCAAATAATGGCAAGTGAATTCACACTGGAGGAATCAGAGAACGAAGGTGTTACATCAAGTAAAAAAGACGAAGTATTCAGAAAGACAGAGGTGGAACCTTCCCATTGCGAAGAAACAAAGAGACTAATTGGTACAGAAGTGGAAATTATCCAAGTATTAAATGAGGAAGCATGGCAACATAATGACAGAGCTTTACAACTGAATTGGTCATGGCAGAGGGATAACACATCAGTAATTTCAGAAGTACTTGATAAACAGTCAAGGCCGGTCCAAGCAGGGGAAGAGCTGCGCATTCAGAAAGAGGATGAGGACTCAAAACTGACACAAATACAGGAAAATGTACCAAAATATGAAACAGAGAATCATGTATTAATCTCAAATCAGACAGAGGAAGGAAAAAGTTTGAGTTATGATGGAATAATTGATGAGCAACAGGAAATAAACCCATCAGCACAGACAAGACACACAGTGGAATCAAGGGAAATGAAAAATGTCTTCCAAAATGACAAGGATACATCCAGACCTTTTTCAATAGATAAATGCAACCCAGACCCAGTGGAGGTAATCGAAATGAGATGGACTCATTCACAGGATGATATGAAGGGTCATAAAGAGGACATAGGCTGTGAAAAAGGCCCAGAAGAAGTTACGGTGAAAGAGAACGTCGTAAAGGAAGACACTTCAAGAGAACTTCAACACCAACCTGAGACATTAGAAAGAATAGAGGAAGATATGAGTCAGAGAGACAAAGATGAGAGGGTGAGTATTGGAAAGCTGAAAATAGAAGCTCTGGGGGAGTTGATGGGTAATGTTGAGATCCCTCAGGGGGAGAGGAAGAATGCACCAGCTGAATTGAAAGAACAAGAGTTTTCAGCAGAAGTTGAGAGCTCTCCACGTGTTGAATATAGAAAATTGTCACAGGGAACAAAAGACCCTATTACAGCGGAAAGCACTATAGCACTTGAAGTGATAGAGTCGGGATTGGAGGAGAGGTTCATAGAAAGATTTGGAGAAGATTTGGTCAGGGGGATTTGGGAAGAGGTGTTTGATCTGAAAGCCTCTAATAGAGACACAAATATTGTTGATGGAATGGGGGGCAAGCTAGCAGATATACCTGATATTACACAAGATTGCCATCTTCTTTTCGAGGAAGACTTCAATGACGCTTTTGATTCAGGTGTATTTTCCTTGACAGAATTACCACCAGATTCAAGTTCAAGTCTCTGTCAAGGCCTAGAGCAAACCATAGTGACTAAAAGCAATGACTACTCCACAGCAGAGAGAAGTCAGTCACTCACCACAGCAGAACAAACTCACTTGCTCTCAGAATCACAGATAGATTCGAATTCAAGTGTTCATCTCTGTCAAGATCTCACCCCTGTTTTAGCTGCACAGAGTAGGCAGTCATTGACTGAATCAGCCCAAAGCTCTCCAAAGGATCAGGAAAACTACACTCAAATAAAAGACAGATCAGTCACTCGTCAGGACACACATAGACAAATAGAAGAGTGTGTAGTCGCCCACAAAGAGAGGTTTAATCGATCAGATCAACCAACTCACAAACATCTCAGTTCCTCTTCTGAGAAATTAAAAGAATCCAATAGTCTCGTATGGTGGAGTATGTTATACATCCTCAGTCATATCACCAGACTTCTAATCTGCGGCCTCTTAGTTGCTGGATTCTTCTTCATCGTTTTCTTGTATGATTTCCCAGCATTCTTTGCACTCTACGTATCTTCATCATGCTGGTGGTTTTATAAGTGGAAGACACATCGGGTGACGACAAACAAGGGGATAGTGGGATAGTCCAAGTGTTAAGAAGGAGGGAAGGGTGATGTATGTGGCATTTTTAAACACCAGTACATCACAGTAATTATAATGCCTCAAACCACGTATACAGACTGGTAAAACCATTGCGAAGATGGCTTGAAGCAACAAAAATGGGTGCAATGAAACAAAATGCTACACACAGCACTTATAGTGTGTGTGTGTGTGTGTGTGTGTGTGTTTTTATATTTGGTTTCGTTTATAACTCTAAGTGAAGTTAGTGCAGTTTTATGGCTTGCAACTGTTTAAAACAAAGCAATGGTACTCGTCACCTGTTGCATATGTCTACAAGTTATATCCAGTTAATCCACGGAGTGATTTTTTTTTTTGCTTACTTGTTTCATTTAAATTTTTAGAGGAAAGTACAAAAAAATAAGCACATTTGATGCAGCAGAAACTTTTTTTTCACTTTATTCATCTCCCACTATATCTCGTGGCCCTCTAAAGTTTTCTTGTGATCCACTGTGGTGGTCCCAAAACCTGGATTGGGAACCACTGAATTAGAGAATCAGCAGAGGTTCAGCTTTTGTTAATCAAATCAACAGACAAATGTATCTTTTCAAATAATCTTGTATGAAATTTTGGCAACTAAACATTACAATTTAAATAAAAGTACTAGATTTAATATTATATTATTATATGTTGTTGAATGTCTGAACAGTGATTTAGTGTTAGCAACTATGTGTATGATGAGTGAATATTTGCTGTGTTTTATGGGCCCAATATCACTTTACAATGTACCAAATGGAACAAAGTGAGTATGTGTTTGATTTATGTAGGTAAATGGTGATTGCAATAGTTGGGCATTGAAACATTTCTCTTTCCTTGCTTTTCATCAATAAAAGAAGACACTACATGAAGTTTTTGTTCAAAAATTTTGTTTTGTTTTTACAGTCAAAGGTTATAATCCTAATCGTTCACAGACTATGTATCAGCAACCACATACTCTTTCAGTACTGCTCATAAGATAATACAATGACCCTCAGACTGCAGACCGAAGGAACAGTCAGCAGTTCTTTGTTCTTGGATTTGGAGATAGCTATAAAGGGTAATTTAGTCATTTCAAGTAACCTTACCATTCCAAAAAAAAGCTAAGAATTATGACGATGTTTGAAAGATGTAAGTTCCAGCAGGATCACATGTTGATTATCAGATAAATCAACTCTTTGAACCTCAGCAGTAGGTCTTTAAAGTGAAAACCATGCTCCCATCTTTGCATCTCTCTCTAAGGAGTAATTCATCGTTTCAATTTTAGTGCCTGCTGACAGGAGCTGGGAACTCATATAGCAAATAGTCCATTTCATTTCTGCTGCTAATGTGCCTCACCAAAGGCACTATATTACAAGTTTAATAATACAGCAGGTTAAAATTCTTCTTTGTTAAGGTACTGTTTTGACATAGCATTTTTTAGTCCATCTAGTAACACACATATGGCCACATGATCATATCAAGCAAGTGTAACAAGAAGAAGTGCATTATATTATATACACACTATATTAATGTGAGGTAACGGTAAATGATTATCTATTATAGTTATTGAAGGAAAACCAAGCATTTCTTTAAATGCTCATAATATGTTTTAAGGGACACAAGGTCTTTAGTGATGATTACTGATGTTTACCTTGATGATAATTCAGATATGTTGGCAACTCTATCCCCTACACCCACACTGCGCTAATATATAGCGCTTGTTCATTGTGAAGCCAGTTATTGAAGTTAAGTATTTTTCACTGCTGAGTAGGAGTAATGGGAAAAAAAATACATAATTTCATCCAGGTAATCTTTCATCAGTAACAAAATGCATCCTTTAATAGACTTTCCTACTGCTGCAAGAACATGGAGTGGGTGGGTATATTTCTGTATGTATCCATTTGGTTGTCCATGGGTGTTTTGATTCAGTTCAGTTCAGTTCAAATGAGCTTTCTTGGCATGAGAAACAGTCGTTTGCCAAAGCAAGTGTAGAATATATGTATATACAGATCAGTAAAAACATAAACATAAAATACTACAAAAAACAATGTAGACTTGTAGCTAAAAATACAAATACAAATATGAGAATTATAAAGACCAACAAGTGTGATATGACATATTGTTAATATTGATAATGTGTCTGTCAGTTATGTGTACCTGTGAATCCTTCCATCTCCATATACTGATGAGAAACAGTCCAGCAAGCATTTGGTGGATGGCACTATGCCCAAAGTAGCCATGTCCAACCCTAAAGAAGCATAAAAACACACTAAAAATAAATATATGGTATTGAAAAAATATATTAAAATAGGTTTTGAGCAAATTTGGGCTATTCAGAAATGGATTTTTACAATATAATGCACTTCACAACCAATAATGACAACAGACATTGTGTCAACCTTCATTCTAGTACTATATTTACACAGATGCTTCACTGCTGGTAAGGTTGTTGTACTATGTCACTCTACATATTATCTGCTAGTCCGACCACAAGCAGGGACGTCTCATTGTGTGACAGCGTGTGCGATGAAGTGACGTTCTGAGTGACACTGTAGTTCAGCAGAAGTCACTTGATCCCGTCTGGGGTATGTTGACCTTTTGTAAGCTGGCTACAATCCCATGCTGGCACTTTAAACAAACTGGCCAAAAGCCAGTGTTGGCATAGCGGAAGGCTACTCTTCATGGGGCACTGCTCTGAGGAGGCACAGTACAAACCTGGCACGGCTCCTATAGTGTGTGCAGAGAAAAAGTAGCAGTGAAGGGAAGAAAGTGAGAAACAAGGACAGAATCTTGATGAGATGAGGTTACCCTGAGGTGTAAGGCTACTTGTTTTATTATTGACTAACTCCCATGCCAACATGTAAGGATTATAAATCAGCGGTAGAGGCATAAAGTTGCACATTTACAAATCCAGATGGTACAGTAGCTATTAAGAGACTCTAATATCCACAAATCATGTCACTACAATAAATTGCTATCTAATCTATTTGCATTTTTACCTTGTAATAGTTAAAGTATTAACATAAAAAAAACCTCCTTAGAAGCATGAAAGTTGTTCATTAGCATTAAAAAAATTGAGTTACCGCACCTCATGGACAGGTTTTTTTTAGATACATTTAAGAAAGAATAGGTGCTAAAACTCAAGACTTGATTTGAATTAAGGAATTTTTAAACTTGATATTATCTTTAGCAGAATATATCTTAGGCTAGCTTGGATCCTGGTTCATGTCAGGTCGCTGAGGGTTACTGAGGTGGCGGAGGAAGACAGGTTAATTGACGCTCTGGATCACACCCCGAACCTTGTGATACAAGTCTTGACTAAAACGAGAGCCAACCATCACACGTTGATGCTCTCCTCATTCGCCGTCTCACATTGCAGTGTGCATACAGGCTTGCGTGTGTTGGTATGTGTTTCTGTGTACGTGGGTATGTGAGGACAGAGAGGCGGACTATAATAAGGATCGTGCTATCATGTGAGAGATATTCTCAGGAGTGCATTCCTGAATTAGTGTTTGACACAAGCTTCCAGCGGGCCAATATAAATCACCAAAGATTAAAGACTAAAGCATTACTGCTCTTCCTTGTGTTGTCTTGTGATAATTTGGGGAATTTAATGATCTAATATGGAGAAGATTAGGAAAAAAACTGCACAAAATGCCTTTAATGTAATACAGATGATAAAAAATGCATCTTGTTACCATACTGTTTCTGGGTAAAGGAACAGCTTACAGTGAAACAGCCATCTTTTAAAAAACCTAGGCGCACTGCTACATTTCTTCCAGCAGATGACAATGCAGCTCCACTTTTCAAAGTATCCACTGCATGTTCAGTCGCATGCCTGATGGTTTTGGTTGATCCAAAAATAATATAGGAATCACCTCCGGCAAACATTTGGCACCATCTGCATAATCCTAAACTTACAATGCAATTTTGCATGAAAGCGACAAACACATAACAATCTATTTTTTTTATCCCTGTGGCAAAATCCCTGTGCAGTGAAGTGCACTGGTGGGGACATGAGGGTGCGTGAGGACATGGTATGCGAGCGGATGAGAGCGCAAAATGAGGCAAGGCCATGTTGTGCGGCCTGAGGGGAACAGAGGCACTCTACTGACGGACCGGAGACCTGACAGACTGCATCGTCCACACTCTCCCTGTCTGGGGAACCACTTTTTGTGCACCCATCTCGCCATTCCAGCTTTGCAGCCTCCTCGTCAAGGCCCTGCGCTCCGCTCCCTCAACCTTCAACCTTGCCAGCTTCATTTCACCTAGACCCTCCCCCCGTGTTGCCATCTTGGCCTCTCTTTTTCCCAATGAACCTACATGCCCCCTCCCCTTGCCTCCTTCTCTGACTACCCTTAGCAACTCGACATTCCCAGATGTCTGCAGGCTCTTGCATCACTGAGGCAGCCAGGCTGTCTGCTGTTGTCACTTGGCATTTGGAAGCTGTGTGTGCGTGGGACACCGTCACCTCCCATTCAACACTAATTGCAGTATACTGACTGCTGGAGGATTCATCGGAGAATAAGGCAGTGGAGTGGTACCATAAGGCGAAAGGTTGTCTCTTAACATTCTTACGTGTTTAAAGAAAGAATAAAGTATAAGGGATTGATGGGACCACGTACTATCAATCAATACAATTGTGCGTATGTGTTTTAGTTCATTTCCGCTTTTATAATTAAATAAATTGGTTTGGTTGACTTTTTTTTGCATTTTAAGCACATATATTCTGCTTTTTAGAGATCACGTTCCACAATATATCTTGTGCTTTTATAGCCCTCATTACAGTGCGCCTATTTCCTTTGCTTTCATTTGCAGAATTACCATGAGACGACAGAGCTGTTTGTCATCTTTAGTGCTGTCGGTCGGGTTTGTTTCAACACAACGAGGAGGTGTGAGAAAAGAGGAGGAAGATGAGCAGCAGAGGAGGAGCAGATATTTCACTCATAAGTAATGCTGTATAACTGTAACTGTAACATGAGCTTTAGTCACATGCAGTCAAGGTTTGGCACAAAATGGGGAATAGTGAGAAGAGAGTGAAGGAGAGACAACTTGAAGAAGGGATTTATGAGAATATTTTGGTAGCCAGCCCCAAAGCAATCAAGAAGAAAGGGAACAATATAATGTTAAACCCTATTTACGTAATACAGAGTTACAAAGTGCATCACGGTAAGGGAGGAAAAAAGGTGATGAAGGGTTGAGTGAGCACTCTGTATGTCCTCCACATGGTTCTGGATGGCTGCCGCGGATGACAAACTGTTTTTTCGGGGCCAAAATAATCTCACCTCAGTGCTAGGTGAAGTGCCTTGTAAAGATGGACATTTTTTGCAGTGCAGAGTGAATCATGATGAGCTGTTTTCTGTGCTGTCTTGCAACTCGGCCAACTAATACAAGGAGACATGCCATTCCTGAGAAAATGTCCCTTCGGCGGGGCCTTTCTGAACCTAGAAAAAACAACGGAGCCAGGCAATTCATTGTTCTCTGCAAGCATCCAAGCCGCTGGCCATTGCTTAGCTATATTTTCAAGGCCAGAAACCTTTTTTTTTTTACTTTCTTCTCAAAAACAAAGAATATGGAAACACATAGTGAGCAACACAAACGTCCATCTTAAAGCCTACATATAGCATGCACAGAATATTTAGCATACTCAGGTACAGATCACTCATTGTTTCCAAAATCCCTCTTTATTCTTGCCTGTTTTTTATTACTAATATTGAACTTTGTACTTTTGAAATCAGACATCGCATTCAAAAGACAAAATACAACTGTTAATATTGTGATTTACTTGTTTGTGTGTGTTTAGGAAGGCTGTGTATAAACCCCACAGTATGGTACAGTAATGATCCTTTTATTTAAAAACATGATTTTCTCTGTTTAGCCTTATTGACCGTTTTAATGCCTGCTAAACATCTAAATGGGTTCAATACCTGACTAACAGAGGACATTTGTCTGCAGTCTGTCTTGCCATTTTCAGTAAAGATCACTCTTTCTAATTATTATTGTGCAAAGTAGTAACAATCAGGGCTAAATATGGATGAATGCATTTACATTGACCAATCACAAACCTTGTTTGCCCTCAGTTATTATTGGCCTTTTCACTTCAGTTATTTAGACTTTTGTCATTGGAGGAAAAGCACAGGTATTACAGTGGATTCATTCTGTCCCAGTAAGACACAGCAGTGTGACACCGGGACAGTACCCACAATACCCTGGACAATGAAACCAAAGCAGCTAAATAGAATTCAGCCGTCATTTATTTGATCATTTACACCAAAACTGTCTTCTGTGGAAAAAGGCCTATTAACCACAAAGAACCTCCATCACTGATTGTTTGTGGGAGGTGACAGCAGGATATGTTTTGGCATGTCATTAAGAACAAGAATAATATATTTTGTATTTTACCATATTCAGACAATCGGCATTAATCAGTAGAATCACTGACAGTATATATATATATATATATATGGTTGGAAGCTAGTGGCTAGGCATCGATCAATTAGCCCAGTCTTAAAGGCTTTTCTCTTGTTAAAGTTGAACATATGGTTTGAAAACACACAACGTTACAAGTTAAAAGTGCAGCAGCAGCAGCTTAGTTAAGAAATGGGGAGTGGAGTTGGCACCATGGGCCTACCCAGTATTGGGAGTAACCATTGACAGTACCGCATTGTAAAGTAACCAATTATAAAGTAACGCGTTACTGAATTAACACGTGTACTCGTTACTTTTCTCTTACCTGAAAGTACTGGACAGCATGAGAAGAGGGCAGAACAACGCATATCCCGTCCATTTTCCGGTTTGTAGCCTAACTTCCCCCGACTTTACGGTAGCCAAAGACAGTTCAGACAGACAGACAGACAGACAGACTAACTAACTAACTAACTAACTACCGCAAAGCTCTGTTAATGTTTACATGCGTGTGCGTCTTCTTCTACTCAATCATCCTTACTACAAACAAAGGCGATAAGTGTGGCTCACAGGTAGGAAGGCGACTCATTGCTGCGCTCTGGTGGCCGGGAGTGGTCATAACTAGATAATTGTGTCACATCAACACTAAAATAACATCGCTGACAGTTGTGTGCGTTAATATGAGATTGGAAGCACACACAAAGTTACTTTAATATTACTGGTGAAGTATAAAATCACTTTTCAGAGTAACTAGTAACTGTAACTAATTACTGTTTCTCAGTATCTTGCCCAACCCTACCTCCAACATGTTGCATGATCTAGTCATCACTATACATGTTGTAAATTAGGGCTGTGTATTAGGAAGAGTCTGATGATACGATACGTATCACAATACATGGGTTACGATTTGATATACAGCTATATAAATTGTAAGCACAGCGATATATTGGGATTTATTTTAATATAATTTTAGGAAAACTGTCCACAATATGCTTTAAATCTGAGCAAAATGTCTTTTAACGTCCAGCATCATAGCTTTCAGTTTACATTTACAACACTGCGATCTTATGGTTTGCGGTTCAATCACAATAATCAATACTGTTTCTGAGAATCGATACAATATCACAAAACAAAACATCGTGATATGATATTTTTCTATATTTTCTTATAAATATGAGAAAAAAGTATACATTCCCATAACAGTCACAATTTAGGAACGCAAGGATGACACATTGTATTTTACATTGTATTGAGCCTGTATGGGAGAAACTGATGTATGGATAAATGCAGATGATTATTTGTATGTCAACATTGCTTAAATATTTTGAGTCAGAATTCAGACACAAAGCACTTTATGCTTTTGGTTAGTCCACCTCCACAGACCGCAGTTTCCAACAGAAACATTATAAATTATTCTAGGTTTGTTTCCCAGTTGCAGTTTTTTATAGCTGGCGGCAAGTAAATTATACCAAAGCTGTTTCCATGTGAATTAATTTACAATAAAAAGCCTGTTGTCACCAGCATCTTGACTGATGACGTAATGCAAATGTAGTGTCTGATGAGCTGTGGTGGAAGCTTACTCCAATAAACAAGAAACATTTGAGGACTGGTATCTTTCTGAAATGTTCACTGCACATAGTTATAGCCTAAAAAAAGATATCTAGACTCAGTGAAAATTGAAAAGCAACTGTGCAATATGGTAACTGCATCTTACCAGAGCCCTGCACTTTGATGGGCCAAGGACCAAATGGACCAAATGGAAACATGACCATGCATTGTCTGAGCAACAAAATCACTTAATTAAAAGCTGTAAAGTGAATGCATAGAAAGCTTACTAAAGAATTAAACTCAGAAAGATTGCATTCAGATAAGCCAAGGACCAAAACGCATCTTTAAGGATTACATTTACATGTAGGCAAAGGTAGCAAAGGGTTAAGAAAAGCTTTAGCGATGACCAGGCAGGGCCTGAGTGTGTGACAGTCAGAAGACAAGCAGTCGGCCTCTCTGAAAGCCCTCAGTAAATCTGTCTGCATGCCATTTAGAGCGCTGGCCTGACCTAAATGTCAGAGCAACATTTGACAGAACCATATAACTCTCTTTCACAATCCCTCTCTCTCCCTCTCTGGATCCCTTCTTGTTCCCTCTGTGATGTTGGTCTTACAAAAGGGTTAAATCACTCAGACACAGCTCACGGTGTCTGTTCATTTTGAAGGCCCATGGGCTCCCATAACACTAGTAAAATGGGAATTGAATGGGGAAGGGCCTGCACAGCTATTGAAATTCTCTTGTGTGTTGCTGAACCTCTTAACATTTTAAAGCCTTAACATTGCCATCAAAACCCCACTAACAACTTTGTTTTACAATATTTTCTGTAAAAAAGAAAATGTGATGGAGACAATGGCACAACCGCTCGTCATTTTCGCAGTGTTTGCTGTATAAAACCTGTGTCCTTTGTACGGCAAGTCATAGAGACATGAGGCAACATTATCCACTGATTCTGGTGCCTGCTCTTTACAGCAGAATGGGATTTTGAGGCTAAGAGTTTTGGACAGATTTCTGGGTGATTCATTCAGTGAGTCTGGAGCCAAGGTAAACTGTGTCATATTTCGTGCCTGCGTACCGTATGCATGTGTGTTTCTGTGCATCCCTGCGTGTGTACACGCGTGAAGCTTCACTTAACATGTGTGTCTGTGCCCATAACGATGCCTTTGCATGTGTGGGCGTGTGGGGAGGGTATGGGTGTGTGAAATGCTGTAGAATGTGGAGAATATGTGTGTTCGTGTACTGTATTATATGGCCGTGTGTGGGCAGTTAGGATTACACAAAGAGTGCACCATATTGAGGACCAACATATTGTTGGCAGCCAGGCTCACACGAATGGGTTTCATCACGGAGCCTTCTCCCTCTCTCACTCTATCTGTCTCTCTTTTTGAGGAAAAGGTCATACATTGAGCAGGATCTGTCTTTCTCTTTTGATTCGGCTTCAGTCTTTTTCCTCATTTCAACTTGTGTTTTTTTTCTCCTCTGTTGCTAGCGCTTCTTTTTCTTTTACCCAATATAACCCTTGCATTTCACCCTGCGCCAATCTTCACAGGCTATATTTTGTAGGTTTGAATCACATCATGGTATTGACGTAATAAAATAATCAAAATGCATTTCATGTGCCTCAGAAATTGCACACGCTTTTTCAAAAACTATGATTTTGAACATCAAATTAAGCAACAAGCAACTCCAATTTACCTTCATAACACCAGTCATTTCTCTGTTGCACTTCCCCTCATTTTCTTGTCTGTGTTCCTACGTAACCTTCTCTTGCCTCCCTCCCTCTCTCCTCGGCTACACTATTTCCTTCTCCAACGTTCTTTTTCTCCACCGATATGCCCAGCAGTAATCCTCTTGACTTGGCTCACAAGACTATAACAAAACACACACACACACACGCACACACACAATGTGAGGTTAACAATGTACAGTTGATGAGAAAAAGACAGATGTGGAACAGACAAACAGGAGTTGAGGAGAAAGATTAAGAGGGCAGAGGGATAGAGAACTGTGGCAGAAGGATGCAGAGAAACATGCAATTTATCAGAAGCTGCAATTTATATGGAAACGTGGTAAAGAATATGCAGGTATTTGAAAAGGTAGGAAAGAAAGTAGAATGAAAACGCTGTCTGAAAGATGAAATTGAATGGATAAAATCAGGCGGAAAAATATGGGAGAAGTGGGGTGTTGAACAGATGGATGGCAGCAAAGAGGGATTCTAAAGGATGTAAAGAAAGGAGGATAAGACAGATGTGTACATTGCCGCTGTGTATGAGGTGACCCTGAATCCAATCGATTTTTACAGCTCTGCTACCGTAAATCATCAGCGTAAGTCTGCGTCTGTGGGTCTGTGCGTGTGAGTATTTGTATGACAGTCACCTGGCCAGTGTTACCCAGTGTTTGTGCAAGTCCTCAGTGCATGTTGCTGTCTAATGACCTTGTGTAAGCAGCACGCACTGGAAATGGAATCTATCTCGTGGTACATTCTTTATCAGTACGCACAGACACAAATACTGTGCACATAAGCGCTCACCCTTACGTCACACCCATCAGGAAGAATGAAAATGTTGTTTAATGGTAGCACAAATCCCTTAAAAGTACACAGTCCTTGTTTTATATACACAAAAGCAAGTAAATAAAATGATGATACAATTCCTTACCTCACTGTTTTTGGGCATTCTTTAGTTTGACGGATTGCCGTGACATTTTGTACAGACATTCATGGTGCTCACAGGATGAATCTTATTGACTTTAGTGATCCTCTGGCTTTTCATCTTGCAAAAGACAGACATTGACTGTTTGGGTTGATACTGGTGAAATATCAGATGGATTGAAATAGTACAATTTGCAAAAGATATCCAACGTCCCTAGAAGATAAATTCGAATGCCTTCATCAGGTCAGAATTTCTATTTGTCAAATGCTTTGGTTTATGATCAAATAACTGCAAACCTAATGAAATTCCTATACTTTATTTTTATTGTAACTAGCTAGCATGGTAACACAGTAAAGACAGTGAACATGTATACATGCTAAACATCAGCATGTTAGCATTGTCAAATTAAAATGCTGATTTTAATATTTAGTTCAAAGTGTGGTTGCAGACTCTTAATACTTAGTATTAATGACATGCAGGAAATGTAAGAGTAATTTACTTACAGAAATCTTTCTCTTAAAGTATTGTAATTATTTTACAAAGATTTTGTGACAATGCCCTTATATAACTGTCTCGGTATCTAGTTGACACACTTCCATCCTGATCTTGGTTTTCTTGCTATGTTTTGCCTCTCACCGGATGTCTGTCAAAAGCAGTCATTTCAACACTGCCCCCTACCCCACATCACACACACACACACACACACACACACACACACACACATACACACACACACGCCTTGTAGAAGGCTCTGTCTGAGCCCCAGGTCCCCTGGGTCTGATTAATGCTCTCTCTACAGGACTCCCAATGGGAGATCACTCACACAGTGCACACTCATGTATGTGCAGCTCTGCTTTGGTTTATGCACATACTCGCTGCCACATACTGAGAGTACAGCATGAGAGCTGCTAACAATGTATTTGCCTCCAGAGCTAACGAGGCAATGGGAGAGGGCATTTTCTATATGTTACCTCATCAGTGCGTGTGAGCGTATGTGTGTGTCAGTGTGTGTGTGTGTGTGTGAGAGAAAATTGCAGACACTTTCAAAGCACATAAAAATAATAATGTTGTCCTATAACAGACCAATAGGTAATAAAGTTACTGTTTTTCTCTAAATTATATTCTCCGAAAAGCAATTTCTCTGCTGCTTCTTTTACCGGAGTTCATCACAGTTCATTGGATGTGGAAGTCAGTGTTTTAGTTTTGTGAAAATGATTTAGTGTACAATTGCACACAGGCACTGGAGATACAAGCTATACTTTTTATAATGCTCCAAAGCTCTGAGAGAAACCAAGCGCTTGGAACCTCATCATCCTGTTTTTAAGCTCATCTGAGAATAGTTCATCTCACAAAGTGATGTATTATTATCTTGCACAGTAACAATCCTCGTCAAAATGAAATTCTCTTGTGTCTGGGTAACACTAGTTTTTACCAAGAATTTTGGCTGGATGTAAATAAATACCTCAGATTGCCATGATATCAGCTTTCGAGCACAAAATTAGAAAGACAATTAAACCCTATATGAATGTATTGGACAAATAAACAACACGCAGTATGGAGGATTTTCCTATACTTTGAATAGATAGATAGGAATAATAGAATAGGAAAAAGATGAATATTTTCTAGTTTGTGATGCTACAGGAAAGGCAATGTGGTCATTAAAATCTAAATACTGTATTTTAGAGTATTTAGAGCAGTGTGTTCAACAAATTTTATATCAATCCTGTATGGTGCTAAAGAAAAGCTGATGTCCAAAGTGGAAATTGTGACTCAGCTGGGAAGCAAAGATGTTTCATGACAAATGCGAGATCAGATTTTGGTGTCAGGGGATCATCAACAGTCCTCTGGGGACCATGACACCTGAAGTAAATTTCATGAAAATTCAGCAATTACTTTCTAGCCATTCCCATGGGGAGCCTAACAGGGATGGCCACTTTGGTCCACATGGAAATATCTCGAAAAACTATTGGATGGATTGCCATGAAATTGTGTACAGACATATTTGGTCCCCATGGGATGAATCCTACAGGCTTTGGTCGTCCTGTGACCTTTCATCTAGTGCTAGCATCAGGTCAAAATGTCAGTTTATCCAATAATTCCATTTGTGAACAAATACCTGCGAACTACTAACATTCACATCAGCCTCAGCTGGACTGTGTGCTAATTAGCAAATCTTAGAAAGCTAACACGCTTAACTAAAATGGCGAACACAGTGAATATTACCTGCTCAACAATAGCATGTTAATATTGTAATTTGTGAAAAACATTTTAGCACCATTTATTTTTTAGCAACTGATAGTGTCATAGTCTGAGAGGAAATATTACTTTGATGTGACTTCTTTGGTGAGTTGCAACCATAGGAATTCTCTGGATATACACATTTAAGCCAAAATTAAAGGCCTGTTTTTGTCAAGATATCTTCATCTGAAACAAAGCCTTGGATGGACTGTCGGACAGATGAAACCAACTAACTTTATCACTGTTAGCAGGGAAAAAAAGAGATATTGTACATAGCCTACTATTATACACACAATTCAATCGACACAAGGACACAGGTACAGTAAATACCAGTGTATTGGCATCCACCTCTTGTTGTAGTAACACTGGAGATTTTACATGGTAAACAGTGTGGATGACCCTGATAACATTTCCTTTATCTGTTTTGGCACTCCATGAAATATTCAGGTTTGCAATCATGATTTGGTATTTCTGCAACTGCGATGAGCAACCTTAATGGTAGAAAAGTTTCCGCCAATATCTGTATAGAGTAAGCAGAGAGTAGTTTCACTGTAGTAACCCTATAGTTACCATAACACAAGTTCCAAGAGTAATGTCTGGCCTGTGTCTAAATCTTGTTGTGAGCAGGGTCATGGAGAGAGTCACAGAATGAGAAGGATGCCTGGAATGCATGAAGATTGAAAAAGGGAAAGAATTATGATTTTCAAGTCTATCTTTACTAAGCCCATGTCTCAAGGAAGCAGCCATTATGCTTCTCCTTGAGGTTCATGATCTCACATGCACAGACTTTCTTTCCGTGTCTTCCCCTCTCAAAATTGTACACAGTTCTCACTTCTCTCTCTCTCTCTCTCTCTCTCTCTCTCTCTCTGTTAACAAGTAGAGAGTGAGGGGAGACAGGCCTGTTATGGTTCACTAGCTACACGGCTAGTGAAATGTGAGAGGATGGTTGTGTGTGTGTGTGTGTGTGGTGTACTGTAAGTGGGGGTATGTGTGTGACTGTGCAGTAAAAGAAAAAGAGAGAAGGGGGTGGGTTCGAATGTGGTGTGTGTGTATGCTAGAGTGTGTGTTTGTAAAAGAGAGAGTGCGAGAGAGAGAGTCCAGTTTCCCTCATTGCTTTTTACACCAATTGATTTTAGTTTGAGTGACAGGCGAGAGGAAACAGCACCTCAGCCTGCTGCTGTCAGCTTATGTGAATAACTGCCTCTCCACACTCTCTCTCTTTCTGACATCCCTTCCTTTTCTTTTCCTGCCCCTGCACACACACACACACACACACACACACACACACACACACACACACACACACACTCCATCTTCCTTGCCAACACACAAACAATAAAAAGAAACACACACAACTGAGCACCCCAGTCATACTTCAATTCCTCATAACCTTTCGTGAACTTTTCCTCCTGTCTCACCAGGCATCCAGTTAAGGTTAAAGAACACTTTAATAAAAATACAGACACCCTCCCTGAGTTGAAAGTACATTAAAAGCTGCATCAGAATGCTGACCAACTTGGGGAAATGAATGGAAAGCTGTGTAGCCCGCCTGTCAACACTCCATCACAGAAAACATATCATAATCGCTCGGCGTCGGCGGGTGCCTGTATACCTTGTCGGTGAGCAGAGCAGCAAGAGGAGGCGGAGAGTGAAAGCCGCTTACAGCGGGACTGCTGTGTTGCCATGGTGACTGTCTTTGCATTGAATCGATAGCAAAGAGATGCTTGGATTGCGCACACTTTCCCTGCTTTTCTTTCTTTCAGTCCTACTTTATTTTTCTTTCTTCCTGTTGGCTTTCTAGCTTTCTGTCTTGGTGTCTGGGATGTGCACACATTCAGTGAAGTGCACTCTCTCTCACACACACACACACACACACACACACACACACACACACACACACACACACACACACACACACACACACACACACGTATTTGAAGAGCAATACACACATTTAACCACACACCCAGCAAGCTCAGACACATGGACATAAACACATTTTGGGAGCAATTAGCAAGGGTCTTGTCCTTTTTCCTCCTATCACCATCCAGTTTTCCATCTGTGAGATGCGAGGAAAGATGCACAGAAATAAATCAGTTTCACATCCCTAATGCTGCAGAAATAACATTTTTATAGCATAGTGAATGTACATACATACAGAAGGAATGATGAAGGAATGTGAAGGTGGCAACGACTTTTGACTTCTCCTCAGGTAGCCTTTGAGGATTGGCAGGTCGAGTCTCAAAGCCTTGCATCAGAATCACCAAAGACCTCATGTTCCCTTTCATTCGCCGCACTACAAACACCTCTTTTTTTCATTCTTTTTCTGATGAGTAGATAATGATAAAAAAGAGTAAGGTCTTGTATGACGTGTCATTCCAATTATCCTTTGATCAAATATGCCTTTGATGCAAAAATAAGACGGATGGCGAAAGATTAGCAGGTTCATATCATAGAAATAGAATGGGCAGAAAGGATCCTGGGTGATGATTATTCTGTAGCAGATGCCTGATCACTGGGAATGAGTGTATTTTATGTGTGAACAGCGCTATGAGGCATACACTTCAGAGCGCCCGATGATTAACACAACTACGTCTGGAAGGCTCGGCTAAATGAAGCGTTCGCCATGGTAACAGATCAGTTTCAGAGTCTCATGCACTGTATGTATGCCTATTTCCATGACAACGTTGTGTAACATTCGACAGTCACTACCTAAAGAGCGCCAGAGCTAAGTGACCATTTTAATCGGCTGAAATCTGTTAACTCTATTATCAGCTCTGATCTTGTCATTCACAGTGACTGAAATACTGCATGTTCATATTTTTTGCTTAACAAATACAAATGGCGGGAGGTGCGGATGTAGGCTGTTTTAATGACACAAACACATATTTATTCACACACATACACAGAAGGTGCTGTTGTATTTGTAGACCAAATAGCTGGCCCAACTCTAAGCACACACACACACACACACACATACAAAAGAGTGTACAGACGGTACTTTTACCGCCATTATAAAGGGTTCAATTCAGTCCAAGCTTACCAGACAGTTATCTGTGACACTGGAGATGGGTTGAGTGCACTGTATGTAAACACAGGGGAAATGGGATGTGACCGCTGTGGTAGTGACACTGACAGAACATGCATTTACCTCCATGATGAGCCCACAAACATGGCTCCAGACAGGCAAGTGAGAGAGAAAAAACACCTGTATTTATATGACTTCTGTTCTCAAATCCTCTCTCCTTCCTTCTCCCTCTCTTGTTCTCTCTGCCCTCATTTTGAAAACAGTGGGAGGGGAGGGAGCGGGATTCCATTTGAACAAGCCTCTGGATCGCTTGTGGGAGACAGCTTGACTCAGAGAGGGGAAAGAGAGAGAGAGAGAGAGAGAGAACGTGAGAGGTGTCTTCCATGCACCAGACGATGCAATCCTCAGCAGGAACACGGCGAGCGTTCCGCCAATGGCAGCTCACGCATGGGCCGACGCATGGAGGGTTTCCACGGCTACCCCCAACCTTCCTTGCCATCGGTTCCCCCCCCTTCGCTCTTCTCTTCTATCCTCCTCTCCTCTGCCTTGAAATAAATGTCAAATGGCTAATAAACACAGCGGTGCATGCGGCTGTTCCAAATGACCGCCATAGTTGGTCAATTTGTCAGGATTCACCCATGCAGCTACAGATGTAAGGCAAACACACATGCACGAATACACACAGACAAGGCTGATTACACACTCATGATTGACGTCATGTCTGTGAAGTATTTATTTTTGTATTTGTTTTGCTCACAATGGAGTACAATGTCCTCCTAGTTTCAGTGTCCTATTTCTATAGTAGATAAAACATTGTATTAAGTAGCTTTGTAAAAACTGGATCTATTACAGTCAAGAGCCTATATATTCTTGATATCAAGTGATAATTTCCATGAAAGAATTGTGAAAAAATTGATCTACAGTGTAAATTTAATAAAACAGGCTGTTAATTTACATAGTGGAGTAAATACGGCTAAAAAGGTCCTTTAAATGTCATTCTACTCAGTTACGCTGTGTCATGGCACACCGGTCCAATGCACTGTTGGACAGTCGCCACCTCCTCACTCTCCAGCTGCATCCACTCTCAATGCCAAGCATCCTGAATCAAAGAGATTTAATGCTCAGTGTGTTTTTATAAAATTAAACATAGGCTACAGGCTTCGGTCCAGTGCACAGTATGTCTAATATTGAGGTTGAGCTGCCCCTTACCATGAGTGTACGATTCAATTTAAGCAGTGTCACCAGAACAAATTCATGTGCAATTATTACGCGTGGCTCCTCATTCAGAGACCTTCCTATCCTCTACAGCGGCTGGTTTTTCAGGTAATTTTCAAGTTCTCCACGTCCTTATCGTTGCATTTTAGATTAAAGGTGAGCTGCAGAGTAGTACAGGATCACAATTACTGAGCCAAGAAGGCTTTAAAAATGGTATGTGGTCATATTGCACTATTCCATACATTACTGCACTGCATCTGTGAGATTTATATTGAACTATTCTGTTATGTTGGTCTTCATTACAAGGCCATACGTTTACAATATACTCTTTCTATACTCAAGTTTCTTTGCACTATAACTCACATATTGTACTGATATTGCACATGTTGTCCATATTTGTGTGTGTGTGTGTGTGTGTGTGTGTGTGTGTATGTGTGTATGAGTATATATCTTCCCTGTAAATACAATGTTGTGCTACTTTTGTATACTTTGTTCTATTTTATTGCCAATTTTAGTGTTTTATTCTACTCTAACTTAAAATATCAATATATTAATTGTTGATCATTTTTCTGTGTGTGTAGTGTGGAGGGGGCTACAGCTGCCTAAATTGTACAATCCTGTATTGTATAATGACAATAAAGCTGATCCTTGAACCTTGAGTGCGTGCTCATTCATACAGAAAGTGTTTATTCATTAGTTTCTCTTATGACTAATGGAGAATGCACAGGGATAATATATGCAAGCTGTGAGATGTACAGAATGTACCAGCATCACATACAGGAATGTGTGTACACCACATTCATGCTTATTCATGAATGCGGTGTACACATGTGCATGCATGTGAGCATACAAAAGTGCATGCATACCTTTAAATATTGTATTCTTGTGTGTTTGCATTCATGTAGAAAAGCATATGTTTTTGTTTTTGTTGCAGCAAATTAAATTCTACATTTTTTGCCTGCATTTGGATGTTTGATGTGAGAGCAGGCAGGCGGTCTGCTCGGCTGCTGTGAGAAGTGGCACACTCGGATCATTAATCAGACTCGACGGCACAGCGGGTAGAAGGCAAGCCACGGGAGAGCCCTAATGCATGCAAATGTATACTCGTTTTGGGGGCAGGTTGAGCCAAGGACAGAACTTAGCCAGCAACAGAGAGGGAGAAAGAGAAGAACATATAACAGCTCAAAACAGTGCCTATTCATTTTGCTGTTGTCCAATACAGCTGAAGCATGAATGTGCTCTAAATCAAGGTGACAGTAAAGAAAAGGTAAAATAGGAAAATCATGCAGGTAATACAAAAGCTAACAGAGGCAAATCCAGAATAGGAACATTTATTGCTTTAAATGCTTACAGTAGATATATCATGCTGCGAAATGTCATCTAAGTAACATTTGACAGGTCAGATCTCATATCAGCCGCTATATCATCTCCCTCCAATGTCTTGCCGCATGATATGAGGATTGTCAGACAAGATCTTAAGCAAGACATCACTTAACATGGCAAATGTAGGAGTAAGAGCTGATTTGCTGTCAACTGAGGGTACAGCTTAGCATTCCACCCCTTATTATTCTGCTCAGTGCTTGAGCCTCATTATGGCTGGGATTGTACCTTGGTGGAGATAACCTTACATGACTTTTTGAGATGAACCTTTTATAAAGGAGCTTAGGAATGCGAATGGAGTGAAGATATCAAATCTGGTGGCCGTCAGCATCCTCTAAAGGAATGGAGGCACCATAAATCCCCCCCACAGTTTTTCTCCTTGTCAGGTTTTGTCATCATTTAGGCTTATAAAACAGAAAGCTTAGTTGCTTAAGTATGAGTCAGTGTATTCTGCCATCAAGCTGTAAAGCTTGTAAAATAGTAAAACACTTTATAACCAAAATCCAGTGTATGGGTAGTACACAGACAAAATATGGACGTCTCTGTGACGGAAATGGGCAAAAATCTGAAGTGACACCACCACCAAAACCAGCCACCGGTGACCATACACATGGTGGAGCAGGGGTCACTAAAGAAACAGAAGAAGATTCTCTGCATATGTATGTGTGTGTGTGTGTGTGTGTGTGTGTGTGTGTGTGTGTGTGTGTGTGTGTGTGCGCGTGTGTATGTGTGTGTGTGTGTGTGTGTGTGTGTGTGCGCGTGTGTGTGTGTGTTTGTGTGTGTGTGTGTGTGTGTGTGTGTGCACACCTGCCGGTAAAAAGAGATGGAGGAAAAACAGGCAGACAGATCATTGGAGATCATGGACAGCGAGTAGACTTCCATTTTAATGGAAGTCTCCAAGCAGAAGAGGCACATTGTTAACGGCTATGTTAAAAGCCACATAATCAGAACCATGAATGAAGTATTGAGATGTGATAAAAACGCTCATTATGATCTGCAGGAAAAATTGGTTACAAGCTATGTTTGCTAAGCTATGACTGGATAATCACTGTTCGGTGCAGGAGTTCAGCGAACAGTCAATTGGCACTGTTTATGAATGGGAAGCCAGTGAGGGATCATATTCTTGTCACTGCAATAGCAACTATTGGTTGTTGTGTATTGGAGTGGTCGTGTGCATCACAACCTCCCAGTTTATGTTTAAAAACAAGATTGCGTCATTTTAAGATTAACACGTTGCAGTATCCCAGTGAAGTGTCCCAGGAAAACATCTGTCCACTGAACTCATGGCTCATGAATCAAGGTTTCACTCTGTCTTTTCCCTGGATAGATGGAACGATGGAGAAAGGGATGAAAAGATGGAGTGAACGAGCAATTGTTCTGCTCTTGCAAACAGGCCATTCAGGGAAATTCCCTGGGGAACAGAGCTTTTTCAAGGTTGCGTCCTACTCCGCTAGCTACCTCCGTGTGTGTGTGTGTGTGCACGCCTGAGTGCATGTAGTCCTCTGGGTCTCAATAACGTTCAGTCAAGCTGATATCCCTCCTCACACAGAAAAAAAAAGTGCAAAGCGTGGATGTATGTGTGTGTTTGTATGTGTGTGAGTGCGTGCGTCTTGACTCGGCCAAGTGCCAGAGGTTCCCACAAGTCTCCCAGGTCAGATGGACAACAGCTATTGGCTAAGAACGTTCTCTGTGTTCATTTTGCCTGGCACGCAAGCGGACCAGACATGTGAGAAGACTGAAATGCATGACAGTGTTATTGTTCTGTGGATGACTCTTGGAAGGAAAATGCCACTCTGTGAATGCATGCCTGCTTTGTGATTTTACATAACACAAACACTTGCCATCAAAAGGTTGCAGGCATTCAGGCTGTATAATGACTTATGAGATAAGGCAGTGTTTGTCTGCATAATTCACCCAAGCTCGACAATGTTTAATAAGGTTTACTTTCAATTTTAATCTTAGCATTCCAATTTTAAACCTCACAAGTAGCAGTGTATTGCTTGATTGAAAAGTCATTGCAGACAAGTGATAACATTTGTTCCAATGCAGCTGTGCAGCCATAAAACTATACAGTAAGAGACACTACTGCAGCTTTGATATGGCCCTTAATTTAAGAGGTTAATGCAGTAGACTTCATTTCCATGCACAAATGGTTCTCTCCTGCACAACATTGTTAAAATATACTATTCCACTCCCCACTCGTTGTTTGCATTGTTTGTTATTCGAGCAAGAAGCGTATGGAAATTGGCCTGAAGGATTTCAGAGGTTGGCAAATTGCATCTCCAATCAATGCCAGGACTCTGCAAAAATCTTTGTAAGCCTTGTGTGCAAAATCATGTTTTTATAGATTGCAGCAAAAGCGCTTACAAACAAACCAGACAAAGCAAAGTAAGAGCCATTATTTCTTTGCATTGTAAATATTTCTTCCAGGCAGAGATGGCAATGCCATACAAATGAAGGGACGGCAACGGCAGGGGAAAATTAATTAGCAGAAGAAAGTGGGGGGAAAAATAGTGTGGCTTCATTTTTATGTTGTTTTTAAATTACACTGCAAAGACACCTCCCCTCCTGTTAGGATGAGGTTGTAGGGATTATGTTATGAGATCCCTGACATCGCCGCTCTCTCTGTGTTCCTGGCACCATCTTAGGGAACCTTATGTAGCCTCTGTAGACACACAAGCATGCACACACCCAAACAAGAATGCCAGAATGCACACGAGCGTAATACAGAATGCAGATGCAGACAGCTGGGCAACCCTGGCCTGTCCAATATGTGAGGCAGAGGATAAAGAAAGAATTACGTAATATCTTGCCCCTGGATGAAAGGTTTAAGCTAAACTGAAGCAGTGACCCTCACTCATTTGCTCTTTTTCCAAGAAAGGCACTAATGTTTGGCTAATAACTCTAGTGTGAAATGAGTCTAGTGTGTCTAAGGAAAAAAAGCCCTAGAAACACATTATCATAAAAAAATAACTCATTAGGGATTATGTAAAATTTGATGATCAGTGGTGCTTTCTGAAGCTATTTCAACCACTGTTTATTTCAATAATGTGTTTTAGATTTTGTCTTTGATTTTATTTAAAAAGGAAAGAGAGCACTGTTGGGATACCTACAGCTGAGCACATCTGGAGCAGGAAGTCACTGTCCTAAGCAGAGATTGGATTAGATGGTGGCTAGTGTTCTCTTCCAACCTATAAACTGTATTTTTCTCTGAGAAAATTGCAAGGTATTTTGGATTATTTATTCCATGCCTTATTCTAAGGCTTGCTTTCCCTAAAGAGCTCATTAGCTATGGCATTGGCAATCATTTATAATAGCACAGTAATTTTATAAAGAGTATGGTCTAGATCTACTCTATTTGAAATGTGTCCTGAGATAACTTTTGTTATGAATTGGTGCTATACAAACAAAATTGAATTGAATTGAACTGAATTCATTTCTGGTGTAATAGAATGAGATTCAAGGAAAAAGTAAAATTCTTACACAGTACATAATCTTAGAATTCTCTTGTTAAATGAATACACTGCACAAACCACGCACACACATCTTCTTACTTTTCAGTACTAGTGCAAGATATAAAAACTCTTCCTGATAAACCAAAATCCCAAATTATTCATAATAATTAAGGTAATCAATAACAGAACAACATTATCAGAATTGTGCTTCAGACACCAATAAAAGACAAGAAGCACAGAGTCTCTTTTTCAAGATGCAATTTGTTATTCATTTAAGGGGGTTTCTCTGAGAGCAATGCTTACGTCAGGAACGCCCTGATCACATTCACGTAGTTACACATTCATACCTGGAAGCTCACCAGTAAAGCCAGTCTGATACACTGGCCACTGTGCAGGAGTTAAGGGCCTTGCTCAAGGACTCCTCAATGGTAGTGATGAGGGAGGGGCAAGCGCTGCTTTTCACTTTCCCCACCTACATGTTGTTTACTAACCCTTGACCACAGAGTGTCTGAAGGCTACTGCTTTGAGAGCTGTGACTAATGCATGGACAGCTGAGTAATCACAGTAAAATGATCAAAAAATATACTCCACCAATACATTCACCCCTCCGCTTCATGCTGGCCCTATTCAGGCCAGTTACTGCTAGTTTAAAGGGGAGATGTGAACTTGGTGACACAGTGTTTATGCTGCATCTTGCATCGGTGAACTTGTCATTTCGACTGTTTGGATAATATCTATTTTTTTCTTTTAAACAAATAGTGCATTCTTTTTTTTGGTTTGTGCTGCTCTGTTCACCAGCTTGAGTACTGAATAAAAAAATTAGAGATAAAAGAAGCATCTTTCTAAATAGACACATGTACTGATTTGCAGTTTGAATATGATGATTCATTCCTTCTGTAAATCCCAATTCACTCTTAAAGGACAAAGCACAGCTGCCTCAGGCACATAAATTCTGAACGCTAAGATTAATCTCTGTATGTGTGTACATGCAGGTGTGTTTGCTGGAAAGAGAGAGGGGACTTGGTTCCTCTTCCACCAAGCTAGTTGGCCCACCTTTCCTGAGTCAGATTGATTGGCTCGGATAGGGTCAAAACTTGCCCACTCACTGACATTATGCTGTGTCGGTGAGCATGACTAGGTGCTCGAGGCGAAGAGGGAATTTGGACTTGCTAGCTGGTGCATCTTTCCTGAATGAAAGTATGTTCTCACATAATGTGGGTAGGTGCATCAGCTTAACACATCATTCAGGGCAGTGAATGCAGCCACGTTGTTCATTGGTGTATTCTCATAATATGTCAAGTACAGTGCACACACAAACTCCAAACTGTTGTACTAGATGCTGCAGATCAAATATAAATCAAGAGTTAGCAAATGGTAGTATAAAAGTATGAGCAGATATTTCTGCTATTTTAAATCACAGAATCAAAGCACTGCCCAGCATAAACAGTTTAGGGGTCAAGCACATCATTCTGTATCCTTGCAATGCTTGCAAAACATCAATCTGAAGCACTGCTACGCACAAAATATCCAGATAGTATCTTTTTTGCACTGGCACAGAAATGTATGATTTCGTTTTCCCTCAGGTTGAAGAGAGTGAGCCCACTCGGTTTTAATGGCATGTGAGAACTTCCCAGTTGGGTTAACTAACCATGCAAAGAGAGCCTGGTGGGAGAGGTGAGACAAATGTTGAAATGTTTTTAGCTAATGCTAATGATCATGAATTATATCAACAATGTCTCGCCAAACATGAAAGCTGTAGCATTGGGGTCCATTTCCAAAGTATTAGAATTGTGACAGTTCTGGTGTGAGAAGTGTGAACTCAGAGGTTAAAAGGAGATTTACCTGGTCTCACATTTTAAGAAATATGCTTATTTGCTTTCTTCCTAAAAGGATTAAACTTAGATTAAAGGATTGCTACCACTCCCATGTTATGTGCCGGACTATTTCTTAGTCAAGCACAGTCACTTCCTGGTTGTTGGCCCTGTTGGAAGTTGGGGTATGTATCGACAATTTCCCAGTACTGCACCAAACCGCAGCCCACTTGATGTTGAAACAGGTCCTCTGATTGGGGGTTACACTTTCCCACAATTATAAATTGCTACCTATACTGTAAGGCAGTTGCTGGAAGTACTGACCTTTGTCACCTCCACCTATCCCTTCAAGTGGATTCATCTATAATGTCAGCGCTGTAGACAAAGGAAAAATTATCAAATGAAATCAAGACAGAAGGAGAAAGTTTGAGTCGAATTTTAGTCCCAGTCCAACCCTGCATGCCCCAATATTTACAGTACCCCCTCCCACAAAATAGTTCCAATGTCCTTGTCCCCAAAGTGTTGACAAGTCTCCAGGAAATGGGCAGCTATCTCATCTAACTCTTGACAAGAAAGCAAATAAGCTCCCAAAATGTCAAACTGTGACTTTAAAAACAAGATCATCAATGGATAAGCAGTCGGGAAAGGTGAATAATATGTGTAGGTGGGCAGGAATATATAGATATATATATACCGAGTGGCTTATTAGGGGAATGAAGGATGGGTTGTAGGCAGGTCAGGCGATCGAGGAATGGTGGGAAGAGCTGAGGACAACTACTAGCTGGGTCTGGAATGGCAGGATCTGGAATGACAGGTAAGGAAGGGAAACACGGCAAATGAGCAGATCTGGTGCAAAAATAAATATAGATGGTGCTGTTGCCATGACAAGCATCTTACCGTAGCTACATGCTCAAAAGCACAAAAGAACAAAATGCGTATAGTGGTTGTGTATTAGTTTTCTTTTCCAACAAATATTTTAGACACTGAAATTGGTATAAAAAGAAAAACAATTGGGCGCCCGGTTAGCTCAGTGGGTAGAGCTGGCGACCCATGTACCAAGGCTGAGTCCTTGCTGCAGCAACCTGTGGCCCTTTGCTGCGTGTCATCCCCTCTCTCTGCCCCCCTTTCCTGTCTGTCTTCAGCTGTCACTATCATAAAAGGTAATAAAAGTCCCAAAAAATACTTCTATCTAAAAAAAATCGACTAACTATTTCTAGCGTTCGGTTTGGTTAGCGCTGATATATTTGACACGGTTAGGGATGTTGATTTGCAAAGAAGTTGAGTTAACTCAATTCACAAGCGGAAGTGAATCCAAAATCCTGCTTCTGTGTACATGAGCAGTCGTGCATAAGTTACCTTTTGACTCAGAGAAGTAAGCTTGTTTGTTCTGTACAAATCCCCTGAGCCGAAGAACGAGTGAGTTATTAAAAAACACAGAACCAAAAGAGTTGTTCGCTAGTGGCAGGTGAATGAAACAAAGTAGGTTACCCAAAAGAAAAGGTCTTCTCATCACTAGACACAACTACAAGTAACTTTTAAGGCAATATGGAAAGAAAGCAGCATGCTAATATATTCAACCACTTTCAATGTTGCCAGTCTTATATAAACATGAAGTTTCTGAACGCCAGCCTTTGGAAAGTGGATGTGCAGAGTGTGTGTCTGGACTGTGTAAAATCCATGTGTGTGGACTAATAAATGGACCTGCTGAGGACAGTTACATAGTCCCCTTGTTGCCTCTCTCTGCCAGATAGCCCTGTTAAAAGCCACAGCGGAGGCTAAGTGGCTGGGTCATTTGCTACACACAGCTTTATAGACTGCTGTGAGAACACTCAAACTTTACTCAGTCGATGACGTAGCCTCGTTTTTAAATAATGTTCCCTGACAGACCGGGAAGATTGCATGTACAGCTCTTAAGTGAATCCTGAATTAAAGAAAGGCACATGCCCACAATGCTGTAGCAGCCTATAGCAGATGCACCAAAGACTCATGACTACACATGGTAATAATACAATCTGTGTCCAAATTTGCTCTGTGGATGTTGATCAATCCGCATTAATATTTTGCACATACTATGCAAAGTAGTATAGTGTTTATTGTCTTATTTACAGTCTGCAGCGCTCGATATATGTGTTTATCTCTCTTGAAAGGCTATTTTGCTTGATTCCTTACATGCAACCTTCTGGTGCTACTAAGCAGCCGCCTTGCTTTAAGTATTCTTAAGCACTACAATAGGGATATTGCTCTTGATCCTATGTTCTGAAAATCCTGCTAGCAAAAAGAGTCTCTCCTTCAGGGATCAATAAACTGCACTGCTGTTACTTTATCACACTATTATTAGCTATGCATCATTATAAGCATTCAACTAAAACTCATCCAGGGTGACTTAGGCGAGCAGGTAAGAGTCCAGTGTCTCGCTGAAGGACACTGACAGATTCATCGGCCACTGTAGGAAATGAACCTATGACTTTCTGGTTTTGGCACCAAGTCTCTTACCACTAGGCATTCCTGTTGGTTACAGATATCGCCTGCGGTCAGTAAGGAGCCCTTAGCTGATCCTCTGTAGAGCATTACTTGACCTGGCTGTTGGGAGAAAGGACAGACGTAAGCTTAAAATATCTCACAGGCTTGACACAGCACTGCTCCAGCTGCACTCTGTAATTACCAGCAGTGCAATCAGCAGACTCGTTAATTTCCCCTGACTGACAGCCGCTGACGGCTCAATTGCAGAAAATGCACTGGTACAACTTCATAAGTAAATGGAACTGACGTCCTGAAGCATTCTTCAGCCAGGGAGGCTGCACTCAGAAAAGTGCATATTATTATATACACATAAAGACATTTACAGTTAAAGACAATGTTCTGTTCTGTCTGGCAGACATTGAGATACAGCCTCCCAACAAATCACTTTCTTCAACATGTCTCATTGAAGCAATAAACCAAAAGCAAAATAGACAAAATAGGAAATATGAATTCCTCTTCATACCCCTTTCATGCAGATGTACAGCTACACATTCTCCCTCCAAAGGCCCTTATCTTGTATAACATGTTTGGAGTGCCATGAGAGGGGATGCTGAGAGGGCTACCACACGGAAGCACTTTCTGGTTCTGCAGAAGTATTGATTTAATTGTAAACCAATGTGAAGTGGTCCAGAATAGACATTCCACCAGCAAAGTAATTGGGGTTGAGTGAGCCAGCAGAATGGCCCAGATAAATAGGTCACTTAATAGGTTGTTTACCGCAACGATTTGACATGATGCATGAAAGAACAGGCAGCAAGGGGGTCCAGTTCAAGCCGTGATGGGGCACAGGTGCAACAGCTAAAATAGAGAAAAAGAGAAAACACTCAAGTGGAAAAACTTATTTCTAAATATATAAGGCGCATATTTTTGGAAGAACAAGGCCGTATGCAACGGGGGCACAGCTATAGAAATGTTTTAATCATAATGAATGCAGTATCTATTCACATTGCGGTTATTACCTTCACTGTGTTGTAATAATCCCCTAGTTCTGCTGAGCCACCGAGGTTATTCATTTCTTTTCTCCTCCTGCACTTTATCTCTTGTACACAGTTGAAATCAAGAATGGAATGCAGCCTACGGTAGCAAACAAATGTAATGCAAGGTCTGTACAGACCGGTGAAGAGAGCATAACATTAACACAGTTCGAGCTAGATATAATTCCTACCAGGGCCCCTCATTCAATTCAAATCAATTCAAAGCTTTATTGACGTGGGAAACAAACTTTTACATTGCCATGCTAACATGCAAACAGTGACAAAATGTCAAAGTATTCCATGTGAGACTGAATCTCTCTGAAACAAAATGAAAGATCATATAAATAAACACTATATTATGATTCTTTTATATAATGATTCTTTCAGCATGTGACACCTGAGATTGTTTCCCCCTGTTTTCTATGGGTGCGTGTGTGTGTGTGTGTGTGTGTGTGTGTGTGTGTGTGTGTGTGTGTGTGTGTGTGTGTGTGTGTGTGATTGGACAAACATTTCCATAGAAATGATCACCGGCGATGATGAACCAACCACATGATTGTGTTCATCATTGCGAGCTACAGAGGTGACATTTACACCATGGCAGGAAATGTGATGAGCTATCAATCTCCCATGCATATACATGTGCACACACGCACACATGCTATGAATAAGTGTGATGTACTCAGCTGTCAGCCATATTTGACGCAGGCTACACATTAATGTGCAGCTGAGGAAAACTTGATCACCTTGAGTGAATCAGTACTGTACTGTTTTCCATCTTTTTAAAAGGCGACCATCTATTTTGTTCTGGAGAAGCTCATCGGTAAAACGGATGCTAAAGAAACCATTTGAGCAGTTCTCCAAAACACTATAAATCCATGCTACCAAAAAATACATTACAAATGTAAAGGACCTAGAGTTATCATTTTGTAAACTAGACTGAGGTTTGATTTGTTTTTTATGATTAGTTTTAAATTAATAAATCACTTTGATAGCGTAGCAGTCATTGTTTCAGGATATTTTATTTTCAAAAGAAATTTGTCATATTGCTCTCTTTAGCTTAAGGCACACATCCTGCACTCTTGCCCTTTGCTACACACTGCTAGAACTAATTCTGCTTCAACTCATTTCCGTAGGAAACGCCATGGGGGAAAACACAGGGAAATACAACCACTATTATGACTAACCATTAAGTAACTCTCTTGGAGCTCTGCAGTAATATGATGATCCTCTGAGCTTTATTTGATTGTGTTTTACTAATACACTGTGCTAAATGAACTAAAACTAGATGGTGAACATTTAGGAATGTGATAGGTCTTACAGGAGTTGTTACATTTTAAAGGTCCAGTGTGTATGTTACACAATGGACCTTAAGGATCTGTTGGCAGAAATGAAATATAATATTCATAGGTATGTTGGGAGCAGGTATTCTTCTATGGAGTCCGTCATGTGGAACTGCCATGTTTGGACAAACCGAATGCTCTAAAGGACCTTTCATGTTTTTCATAAGTTTTGTCGCCACTGTATTTCTCCTACACACTGCACTACACACATACACACAACTACACTGCCACTACCACACCTTCAGCTGTTTTCAGCTAAAAGAAAACCTCACTGAAGGCTACTTCCAGCTCAGTAGACAGAAAAAATTAGCAACTAGCTGGTGAGAATCAAAGAGCATTCAGCAGCTGAAGAGCCTGATATTTTTCTCACAAATCCCAGAGAAAGCTAATGTTGCTCTATAGGCTTTGGTATAGGGTTATAACGTTGTGTTTAGTGTGAAATGTTCTGTCTTCTTTTCCGAACCACACTAACTTGCTTTAGCTCATACAAATCTACAGAAATATTACTGCCAAATATTTTCAAAGGAATGCCGATGATTTTTTTAAATTGATTTCTTGCTTGAAGAAGATGTTTGAAAGAAGGTCCCTGAGCCATGCAGCTGCCACCCCAGTTTGATGTCAAGTGCTGTAAAATGTAACATATTCATTTAAATTCATTTTGAAAATAACATGGTAAAACACAGAAATTAAATGAATGATTTGTTATGGACACATTTTAGACTAAGTGACGGCCTAAGTTCAAACGAAAAAACATATTTTGAAAAAGAATTGTTAAATCTGCCCTGTTCAAAAGCTTGCCTCAATAGATATTACACATAATAAGGAATGTACTTATTCTCCAAGAACATTGTGTTTGCTGAGCAGTGATCTTTATATAATACAGTATCTATTTCCTATCCTCCAGGCAGCCATTCATTTCCATTAATTTCAGCAAATTAACTTGCAGAAACTGGAACTTTCTTGAGGTAGAATATCAATCACAGCAAAAAACAAATGCTTGGCAGGTTCTGTTTTTTTCTTCCTTCTTGCATTCAAGTACTTCTGGGTAACTGACACCTAAGAATTGGCACTCAGCAGCTGAACAGTGACCTTATTCAGCCCAAAAAAAAAATGTAAAAAAATATTTACAGACCTTTCTTTGAACATTATTCTGGGATGGTTTTCTAACATCTAGCTTCTGAATACAGCGCTGTTTGCCAGCTCTCAAATATCACTCGAAGGCACTGAGAAAGAAGGTTAATACTGCGTACCATGTGACGAAAACGTGACAAAAAAGATGATTAAATATTCACTGTGGCAAATTATCTCAAGCAAATTTTAAGTCTCCGCAAAAAACAAAGCAACAAATGCAAGGATGAATTGATTACCCTTTAAAGCATTATACAACTGTCAGCGTAACACTCAGATGCATGATTGTCAAGCATCCTCCCTCAGACTCCCTCTCAGCTTCAAATATGAATAGATAATTACACTGCGTCATTCATCTTTTTGCAGGTTTGAGATGTTTTTTAAGCTCATCCCACGTCCCCTACCAGTGTGCGAGTCAGTGCGGTCCAACACTATGGTACACAGAACCAAGCTGCCCTTTTTTTCTTTTTCTGGTGTTGATTCAGGCCCTTTTAAGTATTTTAACGCTGCCACAAAAGACACAGGAAAATCCATTTGTCATGTCCCTCACAGTACAATTCATTATGGATGGTGCACTGAACCACTACAAAAGCAGCAATTGCTTTAAAGGGTCAGCTTTTCAGTTTTGTCTGAGAAACCAATTTCAGAACATAATTAATCTTCAGGGAGAGATGTTTTGTGCTGGTTGGTAAAGGTGGAACTCTGTCCTCACTGTTGTGGAAAGTAATTGAGAATGGATGATGGTTACAAAACCAAGGACTCTGAAAACTGGCCTTTTCAGTTCATCGTACCTCTAAAGCATTTGAGGACAGATAACGTCAGCACAGTGTCCTTGCCCAAAATAAATATGATATAAAACATAACTGAGGATACATAGAAATACTTCAGCTGCATTCTTGCAAATACTAAATATGAAAATGTCTAGATTCAACTGATTCAAATACAGAGATGTGAATTTTCTTTTCTGTGAGACAATCACCATCCACAAATACATTGTGCTGACACACATACATACACAAGATTTCCCATCGCAAAAGTGAATTAAAACACAAGTTGAGATGGACATTTTTATAGAGCGCTTTCCTTGCCAGGTGTGCCATAGATTCCTGGTAGCCAGTGGCACCAACTGAGAGGAAGAAACGTCTCTTAAAGTCAAATGGGAAAGGATGAATAAAGAGTGAGAGTGAGTTGCCAATTGTAATTAGGAAAAAAGAAAAAATGTAAGCTTTTATTTAACATTGCCACAGTGCTATTTAAAGGCTATGCTGACTAGCTTCAACTAGAGTTAGTCAGCCTAGCCTGTTTTGACTTTTGAATTGCTAACAGCAGCATACATACAATGTGTGCTTGTTGAAGAGGCGGAAAAAACATCTTGTATCAATGTTCATAAAAAAATGCTCCTGGTGACACTATATTTCCATAAATATGTCCAAAAAGGTTTTATCCTCTTTGTAAGAATTAAATAAATCTGCACAATAGCTGCAGTAGGCTATCATCATAATATATATTTCCTTACAGAAAAAGTGAGGAGAATTTAAATTTCAATTTGACTTTGAATTGGGTATATCCAGGTGCTACCTCAACTATGATTTACCCCGGTCAGGGGAAAGATCTTAGTTTAAAAAGTCTGTTTGACAAATAAACCATACTTTTTGTTTAAAACCTATTTGCAAGCCAACACAGTTACAGGTGAATTAAACCATTTTAAATATCCTGAATGCTTGACAGATGTATCTTGGGCTGCATTTTCTGTGAGAGATTTGAAGTATTGCACAATGCTTTCAATACAATATGTTGTCCATACAGGCATATTTATTTAAAAAATGTTTGTGCTTCTACAAGCATGTGCTTCATGGCACCCCTGCAAGTTAGTGGTCCACCCCAGTCAAAGAAGTTTGGATACGCCACTGACTTTAAGTTAAAAATACTCTCTTTTTCACTCAAAATGAGTCGAATAGTTTCTACAGTGTACAAATTTAGTGACGGGGCCTTCAGGTACTGAGCAGCACATTATGATGCAGAACACATAAATAGGGAAGATTAATGTCACTGTCCTGGTCTGTTAGACAAACACTCTCATTTCTGGATATTCTCTCATCCTCCCACTGATCAATTACCAACACTGCTGAGATCCAGGGTACGTGCTGCTGCTGCATGCATCTGCCAGTGTAGTTACCAGCGTGAATCTGGAGGACATTTCTGATGGCTACATTAAAAACATCTCTTAATTTGGACTGTATGTTGTCATTAAGAGCTAAAATCCGCCTCAGTTTAGGGAGTAAATAGAACATCACAGGAATATAAAAAACAGATAGATTCAGCTGTTTCATGACTTATGTTCTAAATAAGAACCTCTTTGAGGGGCTTGTAATGACCATGTGGTCCACCAAATGTGGCCACAGAGATCAGACAGAGCTCAAAAAAACTTGTGTGCATGTGAGACAAATTGCCAAACAGACAGCAGGAGCAAGAGAGAGAGAGTGCATGATGAGAAAGCGAGAAGAGTGAGCAGAGGGAAAGTGTGCCTATTCATCTCCTTGCTCCGAGCAGGCAGGTACAGAGCTATGGCAGCCTTACAAGGTCAATATTTTACTTTGGCTTGTGTGCTCTAATTAAATTACAGGCAAAGTGCCCCAGGAGAGCACACAGAAAGATATAGACCCCCACGGTTCTGCAAGCCAAACAATTTGTAGCATGAGCTGAGATGTTGGAGTGTTTAGTCATTGCAACATGGCCAACTGGAAGCAATTTCAACATGTTTCAGGAGATCAGGAGTGAACTGAGGCACAGCAGAGCAGCCGGGTTGGAATTGGAGATAAGAGTTCTTTTAGAGTGAGAATCTCTTCCTGTCCAAACTGCAGTAGTAAAATGGTCCAGCAAGGTTTGCAGACTGTGAGGCAGCTTAATGTGGGCAGTACTTGTCATATGGGTGTCTGAGGCTTTTTTTGTGTGTGTCTGATCTGACCTTTGCCAACAAGTGTCACGTGCAACATACAGTAATAGCCTATGCATGTCAACGCGTGTTTGTCTTCTGTTCGAGCTTCAGACAAGAGCTGTTGATGAGCCTGACTGATGTAAAACCGTTTCCTCTGTTTATAGCAGGGCCTGAGGGACAGATGTGAAGCACTGACGACCTGTCAGCCTCATCGTCACTAATAAGAGGAGCAATGTCACAAACAGGCTCACTGTATAACAACTACAGTTTGCATTTTAACCTGATCTGTGAAATAGAAATCCAACAACAGTAGAATTTTTTATTTTATTTCTGCACAACAGGACAAATGCCTGCTGAAAAATAAAGTGAATTTTCTTTTTAAGAGGAAACTACACAAAACACCCAGAAGGGACAGGTTAGAATAAATCAGCTCCGCAATTGGCTGAGCGCACCAGGAAGTCCAGCCGCTGCCGCTGTCATCTGACTGTGACGCAGGCGCCTCAGCTTCCCGAAAGTCAAAAAAACAGCAACAGCGGAAAAGCGCAACATGGCTCCTAAACTTGAACTCCCAAGCGCTGCAGCGATCGTCTGGCTGATAGTCCTCTCTCTGATCCCCCCGGCGGAGGCTTACGATGCGGGCGACGCTCTAGCCCTGCTCCTTGGCACCATCCTGACCGTGGTGGGTTTCTGCGCCTTCCTCGGCTGGTACGCGCGGAGGCGGAACGGACATCTGTGAGAGAGAAAACTCTCTTGGATCGTGCGCGCCTGTCCCGTCATGTTATCATCCACCGCATTATTACCTCTTCGGTGATCTCACAAGGACCTTCGGGCACAAGGTTTGTGTCGAAGCGACTGATAAGAAACGTGCCTTATTGGAATAAATGCGTCAAGCGCAACGGGAACCACGTGGAGAAAGGTGGACGGGGGACAACCAGGAAGTCCAAAATACAGGAACTATTATTTGTTTCACTGCTGAGATTAAAAACCAAACACTGTTGCCTTCTCTATGAAATGACTGCTGCAGTTACCGTATATTCTTTGTTGGATGCTTGCGTTGCATATTGCGCATATTTTCCATGCTTGGATTAATCACTGTGATTTCCTGATGTGTCTATGTCTGCACAACACAACATTGCTATTGTCTAAAGCACAATATCTCAAGTGTGGTTACATGAAAAGACTGGAGCTGTTGTTGCGATGTCTGCTGTGAAAATGTATGAGGATGGTTTTGAGAATAATAAATTGGTTCATCTGATGCTCTTCGCAACTAATGGTTTGCATGACATTTAATCTGCTGTATAATCACATTTCCCCACTAAATCAAGACTAAAACTGGCTCTGCAGAAAATTCCCCCTTTAACGGTCTGACATTATTCGTTTCATAATACTGACTCATCAATGTGTAAGCAACATTATACTGTATTTAGGTAGTTTGGTCCACTGGTTCCCAACGTAAGGGCCCCTTCAAAGGGTCACAAGATAAGTCTTAGGAGTTGTGAGATGAATAATGGGGTTGGAAAAGATAAATAAATGTATCGTACACAAAGGTATATTCAAAAAAAAAGTTTATTATTTAGCTTCATGTGTGAAATATAAATATAATGTAAACAAAAAAATATAAATACAAACTTTGGGCCTCAAATTGTTATTTTGAAACCATCTGAGAAGTTAAGAGAGGAACTGTCGCTTTGGAAGAACTGAATAATAAATGCACGACAAGTAGACACTGCTTTTTGTAAAAGGTCAAAGTCCAAATGACTGGACTGGTTTGATCTCAATATATTGCTTATCATTTATGTTCTTTATTTAAAATCAGGTTCTAAAAAGTAACCTGTAAGTCTAGCTATCAGGTAAATGTAAAAACGTACAATATTTCCCACTGAAATGTAATTAAATGAAAATACTCAAGTACAGCACGTGAGTAAATATACTTAGTTACTTTCTACCACTGAAGCCAATATAATCAGCTTTATTGTTGTTGTTTTTTAAACCAAATTAGTTTAAAGAGGAACTCTCATTTGTTTTATATATAACTGTATTACCATGTATAACTGATTATTTAAAATACTCATTATTTAGCCTTGGGATGCTGATGCATCAAAGTGCTTACAAGGTCTGCACCAAAATGAGTAATTGTTCATTAGAGAATATTGGGACATGCATAAAATCATTAAGGCCATCACTTTAATCTGTCTGGAGGGCATTAATGGAGTTTCTTCTGGAGTAAAATGAATCATTCGATCTCTAGGTCACCATGTCTGTGATGTTTGGTAGGCTGACTGCTTGTTGGCTGTTGGCAGCATTAGTTTTTAATCATAAAACATAGAAATCTGCACACTTCACATTGCTCCCTGCTATGAAACAGTAGTTTCACATGTATGACCATAATTAATTCATGCTTTATAGCCCAGGTAGATACCAAGCACTACTGCTCATGACATTGCAGCTTTCCATATGTGGTTGAGAAATCAAATTCTATGAATTTATCATGCTGCTCGGGCAGAATGAACAACAGTGCGCAAAGTGCTTGTCAATTATGCATATATAGTACAGGGGAAGTCATTCTACCTTGAGGTGAATTGGGCTGCCTGATTTAACCCTTCACTTTGTAGCTACATAATGCTTGACATTTCAGTAGAGTGAAACATGTATGAGCACGATGAATGGCAGACGGAGAGCAATTGTAGGTGTACAATAAACAAATGCTATAGCTGAATACATCTGATAAGGACACCATTAGCAAACAAACGCTCCAGCGGGGGATAAAACAGCCTGCATTCAACCATATTTAACTTTTTTATGATTTAAATATTATTTGATTTAGGCCTATAATATTAATAAATATTTTTTGAACATGTCATTTTAAAGAAGTCAATCTGAAACAGTCAGGATAATTATAAATATGTATTTTTTCTGCTGTTTATCTAGGTGAGGAACAAGAAAAACAAAACAAAAAACCCAAACAAATAGTAATCCGTTACATTACACGTTACAAGAGGAAATAGTAAGTGCTGCTGTAACGCGTTACCGGCCAGCAGCGGCCCCGTTGAGCAGATGTTACCGTGAGAGAGAGAGAGAGAGAGAGAGAGAGAGAGAGAGAGAGAGAGAGAGAGAGAGAGAGCTGCTGCTGCTGCAACAAGAGACAAGACGCGTCTTGGATCACAAATAGGGATGCAGGGCGCATGCGCACTGAGCTCCGTTTACTGTAGGATATTCACCGTGGAGGAAAAAAGGGGGCAGGCAACAAATCAGGCTTTTTAAAAACGGCCAAAACCCGACTTGTGCAATGTAAATAACGTCCAGGAGGGAAACGAAATAGGATTATCAACAGGTAGGGTTTTGATTGATCTTGTGATCGGCTGTCTGTCTGTCTGTCTCTGTCTCTCTCTCCCTCCTTTTTTTTGGCCTTGTCTTGTGTGGTGGCTGCGATTCTGGGCAATTCAAGAGGGGGACTTGGAAATTATTCTAGTCTAATGGACGTACGGATCCGCTGCTCTGTTGTGCTTTATCCAGCCGATCGGGATATGCAAAGGGACGATGATTTTAACCCGCTGAGTTCTTTTTACTGAAATTGATCGGATTCACAGACGCGCGTAAAAATACTCGACTGACAATCGGGAGGACGCATTTAAACACGTAAGTAGACCCAAAACGCCAATGTGAACGAATTTAGACATTACCAAAAGGCTGTGTGTAATTTTCCAAACAATTTTTTTTTTTAAAAACTGAACGTCCCATATTATTATTACCATGCAGGCTTGTTATTGTCACTTCCGAACATCCTTTTTCAATCCATCCCCACTGATCATCACACCCGCGCATTAACAAGCGAAATGATGTCGAAAATGCGGCTTTAGTGTCAGTATTACACAGTATATTCTCTCAACTCTTCTCTAATTACTCATATAAAAGATGATCTGGGAAAAACGGAGACTGGCTCAATAAACGCCCTAATGAGAACACTGCTTATTAACGTTAAGAGCCGTAATCCAGTTAACCTTTAATCAGACAAAAACACGGATGCTTTATTATGTATGCGCCCGCCGTCGATTCTCCACAATGCATAAAGGCGAGTAGGGCGAGTTTATTCGAGGCACCCACCGCTTTAGAGAGCCGTCCTCTGTTCTGCAGGGTGTAGGGTGTGATCAAGAGAGAGCTTATTTTGGACCGCATTTCCCTCTTAATGTTTCACAGTGCGGTGAAGATGTTCAAAATAATTCCAAACCGAACCTTTTTTTTTTTTTTTTGTCTTTTTCTTTCCGAAAGACACTGGTTTAAAAGAAAAAAATTAATAAATCGCGTCGGTTCTTTCTTAATGAAAGCTCTTACTGTCTTTTTCTTTGCCATCAGTGCTTTTGTTCAGGAAATTCCCTAATTACTGTTAACAGATGAATGCTTTAGTCTAATCAACCTCCATCACTGTCTGTCTGTCTGCATGTATCTAGACAAAGTATTCAAGCAGAGGCAGAGCTCTGCACTGTGCCACTCTAAATGTTAAAATGTAGAACAAATAAATAAGTAAATAAATAAATAAATGGCAGGCAGAGGAAACGTTATTGCTTATCACATTCTAGATTGTGCAAGTGCAATTGAAAACAATGCAGCTGTTGTATGGGACTGAATGCTGATGGGTGGATAATATTTTTCAGGGATTTTTTTTTTTTTAGGTGTGATGAGACAAAGGAACAAAGGATGCCTTAGAGGAGAGGTTGCCTATATGCCTGGAAACCTCTTCAAAGCACACCGCCAAATGGATCTAACACCTCCCCCTGCCACCTCTAGATCATGATACTTGGCTGAAGCTATTCCGCTATCTTTATGATCCCTCCTCCATCTATGGCGAACTATAGCCATGCAGGGGACCACACCATCTTGCAGAATGTCTCTCCTCTCGCCACGTTCCTCAAACTGACCTCTCTGGGTTTCATCATTGGAGTCGGTGTGGTTGGAAACCTCCTGATCTCCATCCTGCTGGTCAAAGACAAGAGCCTACACCGAGCGCCCTACTATTTCCTGCTGGACCTGTGCGCCTCTGATATCCTGCGCTCTGCCATCTGCTTCCCCTTTGTCTTCACCTCAGTCAAGAATGGATCTGCATGGACCTATGGCACGCTAACCTGCAAAGTGATCGCCTTCCTGGGTGTGCTCTCCTGTTTCCACACAGCGTTTATGCTATTCTGTGTCAGTGTCACACGTTACCTGGCCATCGCACACCACCGTTTCTACACCAAGAGGCTGACCTTCTGGACCTGTCTAGCTGTCATCTGCATGGTGTGGACGTTGTCAGTGGCAATGGCTTTCCCACCGGTGCTGGACGTAGGGACGTACTCTTTTATCCGGGAGGAGGACCAGTGCACGTTCCAGCACCGTTCCTTCAGGGCGAATGATTCGCTGGGCTTCATGCTCCTGTTGGCTCTCATCCTCCTGGCCACACAGCTGGTTTACCTCAAGCTCATCTTTTTCGTCCATGATCGTCGAAAGATGAAGCCTGTCCAGTTCGTGCCTGCTGTCAGCCAGAACTGGACCTTCCACGGGCCAGGCGCCAGCGGGCAGGCGGCGGCCAACTGGCTGGCTGGATTCGGCCGAGGCCCCACCCCGCCTACCTTGCTTGGCATCCGGCAGAACAGCAACGCAGCTGGCCGCAGGCGTCTACTGGTATTGGATGAATTCAAAACAGAGAAGAGGATTAGTAGGATGTTCTACATCATGACGTTTTTCTTCCTGGCACTGTGGGGGCCCTATCTGGTCGCCTGCTACTGGCGGGTGTTTGCAAGGGGCCCTGTGGTCCCTGGGGGCTACCTGACGGCAGCTGTGTGGATGAGCTTTGCCCAGGCTGGGGTCAATCCTTTCATCTGCATCTTCTCCAACAGGGAGCTCCGGCGCTGCTTCAGCACCACACTCCTCTACTGCAGAAAATCCAGGTTACCAAGGGAACCCTACTGCGTTATATGAAGGTTTTGCTGTGGTTTTTTTCTCATCTATGTCTCTGTTTCCCTGATTGATCTTGATCTGGGCTCGTTCCCATTGTACAGTGCACTCTCTCTTCTATCTCTCTTCTCTTCATCCTCCAGTTTTTCTCCCATTCCTCCTTCTCCTAACCCTTCTTTTCAGAGGTAGAAGGTGGACTGCCAATCACGAGGCTCTGCCGGGGGTGATTGAATAGGAAAAGTATCAAATATGGAGGCTGAAGGGAATGGGAATACGCAGGAGGTCTGGATCCCCTCCTGTGTTTATGTTCTAGTAAACAGACATTGTGGAAGGCCATGCCAATGCAGAGATGCAAAAAGTAAAAAAAGAAAAAAAGAAAAAAGAATTGACAAAACAATAAAAACAAAACCTCTTGCTTTGGATATTTTCAAGATGCGTTATTCTGTGAGGTGTGAAATACATAAATATGAAAAGAAAAAGAGAAAAGAACAAAAAACAAAGAAATGATACCTCTCAAGGAATCACTGGAAATGTTTTACATTTTAAGAGTTGCACTAAAAAGAAGATGTAAAGATGCTTTTTTTGGTCAACAGTTGCCAGTTGCATTGCAAGGACAACTTTTTTTTCTTCTTTTTTTCCAAACTAAACAATGAATGCTTTAATTTGCAACAGACTACACAATCGCTGTAAGTAAAGCAAAACTTGGTGACTGTTGGAATACACCATCACAAGAGGATAAAATGGTTTTAATGTAAGTGATATCTTTTTCATTTACCGGGGCGGGGTGGTGGGGTGGGGCTTAACGATGGGGATTTACAATGTGTGGTTTTGAAGTTGCAACTTAAAACTAGAAATTATTTCTTGTAGTTTTACGATCCATATGTCCCTAGTGTCTGGCATTGTTATTTTCTTATCACCTTTTACAAAAAAAAAGAGGAAAAAAAAGATGAAATGATGTTTGGATTTTAAAAAGAAGTTGCTTTTAAGAACAACCTTGTGCTTAAAAAAGACATTGAAGAAGTAGTTAAATGTTTCATCATATCCATGTACCTAAACACTATCATATTGTTACAGTATTGCTGATGCCACTCCAGGTGTTCTTGCCTTAATGGTTATGATATTGTCATGTTTCTTGGTTGTTGGGTTATTTCTTTTATTTTATTTTTTTCATTCACTCCTAAAAAGTCGTTTTTTAGATGCAAGGGGAGTTTTTTTCTTTATCACATCAATGTGAAGTGCATGTCCATTTTTTAAAAGCTGGTCCACTCCCATGAGCATCACAGGCCATACACTGAGCAGCCCATTTTTATTCTGCAATGGTTTGCTACACCCCACCGAGTGCTCAGAGCACAGGGAGTGTGTGTGCGTGCGTGCATGTGTGAGTGAGTGAGTGTGTGTGCGCGTGTGTCAGTGGGTGCATGTGTGTGCGTTTCAGAGCGTGTGTGCTGTGTGGATCAGACAACAGTCACTTCAAGACCAGAGCCTTAGTATGAAATCTTGCACAATTTGTAAAAAATGTAAAAGGAAAAAAAAAAAAAAGACATTTAAGGCACACCGTCTTGTTTCTACTTTCCCTACATTTGCTCTCTACTGATTGTTTTCAATGACTTACTTTTTTCTCTTGTGGCCATTTTAATATTTATTATGTATTCTTTTTTGTATATTATAGATAGATTGTGTGTAAGTATGTGAGTCTTTCATTTTGAAGTCCCGAATGTGAGTACAGTTTCAGTTAGGATTGCATTTGCTGAAAGTTAACTGTGTAATCTGTTGCTTTTTGAAAATAAAAAGTTTCCATTTTACAACATTTGTTTTTATCCCTCTCATTGGGTGGAGATCATACTATCTATGGCCATACTGTTAGCTGGAAAATATCTGCAACCCCCCCCAGAATTGGTGCAGTCATTCGCAGGCTTCATTACAAAACATCCACAGTGGGGTAAAATCATTACTTTGTGATTGCTAAATATTTTTTATAAAGCCACTACTATAATGTTAAAAGGTCCATATTTTGTATTGAAATGACTAATGTTGGATGGTATTTCTACAAATATTTAACAAGTGTCATTTATGTTCATGCTAACAGGTTCTTTATATGACAAAGTGATCCAGTTTTCAAATGTGTCTTTTCTGGAACACGATCTTTTCTGTCATTTGAGTCCTTGGGACAGTTTGTCAAAACAGAATGTATGCTAAAGCTTGTCACTAAATGTGAAGTGTGTTTGACATTTAATGGGAATAATCTCCATGAATATATCCCTGGGCGCACTCACCCTGGCAGTTTTCTTATTCTGTGTTAAAGGGGAATACCACTGAATTTCAGATGTAATATATGCGGCTCCCATATGGAATAATGGCAAACCAGTCTCGATTAATGAATACCCTGTAGCCACAAATGACATAGTGGTTTGTCCCATTCCCTCACTTCTTAAGGTCATATTGATGTGTGGCTGCACTGAGAATGAATTGGGAAAAAATGGAAGCGTGAACAAATGAATAAGTATTATCAAATGCATGCCCATTTCGGAAGAAATTTGCCTCGCCAAATTCTTGCATAAAACAATATAACTCAGTTATAACAAATGTTTTTGAAATTCTCCTTACCTTTCATGCAAAGATTCGTTATATCATTCAAGGATAAGGAATGAACTTTTTTGTTAAAATAGTGGAATCTAAAAAATTAAAGCCATTAGAGCTCCTTGTTGAACAGTCTAATAATTGAGTCTAATAAACGCCACAAGACCACGGCACGTTTATTCTTAAATTGAGTGGTATTTCTTTGCAAAAGACTGATTACAGTATGTTGACAATGTTTGAAAGCTAATATGTGCATCTGCAAGAATAACGTGTGAACTGAATAGTACGTTTATATCTGCCACATTTTTGTGTGATTCAGACATCATTGTGGCGTTTTGCTTTCAAACCAAAAATGTTTTCCATTGTCATATTTTTTTCCACCCCCCTAAAAATCATTTAATTAAGTAATGACCTTAGCCTAGGTGCCTGAAAACACAAAATATGATGCTGAAATGGTTTGTAAACACTCCAGGTAATTGCATGCTGGGTTGCAGGTTCCGCTGATGAGAAATATCTATTAGGGATCCATTTTCATTATGAGGTTGGCAATTACTGTTTTATTTTGGACATTGATCATTCCAATTTGGACCCAGAGGGGCCTTAGTCAGATGTTGTAGAAGCATTTATTGAAATTTAAGGAAATGGTTAGACATCAGGAATGATCTTTTTCTTGCTTTCTGTGCAATGCTTCTTGCGATTGAGAGGTAGATGTATGAGGCAGTTGTTCAGATGAAACAAAAAAAAACGAGACTGTGTGGGATTTAATGTTTAAACTGGGGCTGAAACTGTGCTACTTGAGGTGGGAACGGGAATTATTATCTCACTTATGTATATTTTAGCCTCATTCAGCATATGCAAAACCACAAATGGTGTCACTATTGAGCACTGGCCCATTTCCTCGCATGTTCATTTGAGTGCCCCAGTAATTCTGTTCCTCTCCACGTCTGAGGAGAGATGACAGGCAGAGGTGGTCGGCTCGAAAGCGGTTCATTCTGGCAGACAAGCCCTCATGTTGAACCTTTTTCCCTCTGAGTCACCGTCTCTCCTGAGAAACACTGAGAAACATATTGTTCATAATCAAAGCAATTAGGATGCTCTAGTCTACTGTACCATCTGACTGAGATTGGTTCTTTGCACTTGTGTTTAGATCACGGAAGAAAGGGGGGGGAAAAAACGTTTTTTGTGAGGCAATTATAATGCTTTGCTGGAGATATCTTTCATTTAACAATCAGAAGACTTTTCTGTTGGATTCTGGCTGCGGATGAATAACACAACCATCCCTAATTCCGTGTCACTCTCCTTGTATCTCTGTGGATTTGCGCACACAATTTCTGTTTTTTAATGGACTGCCAATGGGCTCTGAAAAAAAGCATCTCACCCTAGCCCTCATTTGCTGTCTATAATTTGAGTAAATACCATCTGTTGACTGAGAAACATTGGCTTTTTCTAAAAGGGGGGGGGTGGCTCATCTAATGTGAGCCTTTCTGCACTCTTAAACATTTTCTGTTTGTATAATGCACACCAAACCTTAATTAAAGTGCACTAAGGGTCTGTGCCGAGAAGCACTCAAATATGAAAAGCTGCCTTGAATGGAATGGAGTGGACGACTCAATCTTCTGACAAGCTACTCAGGAAAAAGGAAGAATTGCTTTCTGTCTTGGCATCACCCTCCTCTGCATATTTGTTTGATTGTGTGACCGCTTGAGAACGGAGCTGGAAATATAATAGTTCAATATGCTTTGCATAATTTCTCCAGGGCATTCATTTTGTTTTGTGAAATGACATTTACTTACAATGTATTTCGTGGACTTTTCCTTGGGACGTTTGGTTAAATTACTTATTTTTCTGCTCTTTGCGTGTAAATGTGTGTGTTTGTGCAGAAGTGCGGTTTAGTGACCACATGACAGTGTGCGTGGAGTTTGTGGCTGCAGGTTTTTATGCATTCGTGTTTGTCCTCACTCACAGGTCAATCCACTATCAGTGTGTCAGAACAGGCTGTGAAGTCAGACAGTTGCTCTTTTTGGTCACAGACTACATGGTTAATAGTCATCAAAGTGCAGAGGTGCAGTAGTTTTCTCTCTAATGGCTTTGCAGCTTTATGTCTAATGTGCTACAGCAAATTGGTAATTGTCAAATGAATGATAATGAGAGGACCTCAACTGTGTGTCTACATCTGTAGGTGTTACCTAAAATTTCATAATTCTTGTCTGTTATTTTGCTGCTGTTAAAGTTTAATCCTGCCCTGCTCTCTGCCCATTCATAATCCATTGTTTCTTTTATGATGAAAAATGCCTGTCATTTTCCAAAGCTATTAGATATAATAACAAGAGGCCATGTCTGTCACTTAAACATCTGACAGTGTAAGCAAATCCTTTTACAAACAAGCTGGTTCTTTCAAAGGTTTTTAATTTGAACAAATGCATGTGCAGAACATTTAGCTGTTTTCCCGCTCATGTAAACAACATTTGAATCCAAACCTGTGTAACCCCCCCCACTAGCATTATATTGTCTGATAATATGTGCCCAAGATAATTAAGAGTAAGATGTCGTTAGGTAAAGATGCAGGACGAGAGAAGGTCCAATAAAACACAACATAATGATGATTTCTTTTCCCTGGGGGGGCAGCCCTGGGAAAAAAATTTTTTGCTGCATTTATTGTCTGACAAGCTATTATAGGCAGTGCAGGACTCTGAATACCAATGATCAACGGGATGCCTGATAAAAATTTGCAAGTGGATAAAGATCCCTCCACATAATATCCACGTCTTCATTTCCAACAACCACCCACTCACCCTCCCAACTCTGCAGCCCATCATGCAAATGCCTTATATAAAGAATATCCCTGCTTTAAATATTAACTGATTAAATTGCGGATGGAGCTTCAAAGGTTCCGTCCTGCATATTTAAACAGTATTTTTTTCTCTCTCTCCTGTAATGTGAGATTCAGTGGTTGGATCATTTCTCTGAAAATTTGCTAGGAGCAACTTTTTGGAAGAGGATATAGTGTTTCTATCTTTGGTGTCATATCTGTATGCTCTAGAAGGTATCTTCGTGCTATACTAAGGTTTCCTCACATGTTCTGCACAATAAATGTTACAGGTTGCAGTTCACATGCTTGTTTGGATTATGCTACTTTTGTAGGGTTCTAGATGATGATCTCTAAGAATTGCAGTATGAAAGTTGTCGTTTTTAGGCATGACTTGTGTCAAGAATCCACCTTTTTGAGATTGCACTGTTTGGTTTAAACGGGTAGTTTTTACGCTTATTTGCTTTCTTGCCAAGAATTAGATGAGGAGATTGATACCACTCTCATGCACCAAATATGAAGCTACCGCCAGTAGCTGGCTGACTAAACTTAGCACAAAGATTGGAAATAGGGGGAGACAGCTAGCCTAGCTCTATCCACAGGTAACACAATCCACCTACAAGCACCTTTTTTTATATCTCATTTGTTATGTCTGTACAAAAACTACAAACTTTGTTTGATAGTGGGCTATGGGTGGACTATTTATTGGCCAGTACCAAAAACTTCCTTGAGTTTGAGAGGTACTGGTAGGCACATTTTTGTTACCTTTAGGCCAAGCTAGGCCTTCCAGTCTTTATGCTAAGCTAAGCTAACTGGCTGCTGAGTCCAGCTATATATTTACCGTACATACATGACAGTGGAATCAATCATCTCATCTAACTCTCTGCAAGAAAGGGAATTAGCGTATTTCCCAAAATGTTGAACCGTTCCTTAAAGCTAAACAAAAAAACTTGATAGGGATCCCTGCTTCTTATACGACTGCTGCACTGTCACTGCTCTGCTGTCCCACCCTAAAAAGGAGCTGTTGTGGAAATGCTGCAGCGCTAATGCAGCACACATGCAGGGTTACAAGTTGCTTACATGTTTGTGATTATTCCTGTAAATGTGGTTATCATGGCTGCACAGAAACGATTGAGGTGTTCATAGGAATGTAAATGTTGTAGCATAATGTTATTCTGCAGTGAATGGATGGTTTAGTAGCGGAAACTGCTGCTGCAGAGTGTTTAGAGTCCAGGTCAGAATGTAAGCTTGTATAGGTTCTGTTTCTTTACTGCTAAATCCTCTTGGTTGCGGTGGGAGTCAAGAGTAAACATGTCCCCTTTGCTGCTAAGACTCAGGATGAGTGACGGAGCCCCGGATAGATCATGATTGGTGGGTTAGTACTTAAGCACATGCACACCAAAGTTGGAGAGTACTGGTTGGGAGTAATCCTCCAACAAGGATTACCCGTGTCTTTCATGCTAGATTAAAGGGTCCCATGATACCCTGCCGTGCCGTCCGAGTCCTGATGGGGAATCAATGCGCTGGATGACAAATTATCAGCTTCATCATCTTTGTCATCTTTTGTAATCGTCGTCTGCTTGATAATGAGTGTGATTTGGGTGGCTTTTGTGCGGGCATTCTTCAATACTCCAGATTTGGGGAGGCTGACCAATCGCGAGCCAAGTGGTCTCTCGCTGTCTGTGTCTCTCTGCGAGTGTGTTGAGATAATCATCTTATCCACCAGGCGCTACACACACACACACACACATATGCACCCAGAGAAATGAGGAGATCTGGATGACATACCTACAGTAGTCAGCAGAAAGGAAAAGAAATATTTGGGTCAGATGAAATTTGAATAGGGTGTTTTGGTTGCTGGTGCTGGTGGTAAAAATGCTTCTCCAACCAATGAGCACGCTAGTCCTTTTATTCCACTTTCATTGTACTCAAATTAGACCAAGCTTGTAGGATAAAAACTGACAAAACTAGCAGGCACTGCAAACATTTTCCTAACAGACTAAAATATTCAGAAGCTGCTATCTGGCTTATAGGGGCTTTCAGAGTATTATGATTTGCAGCAAGGAGGCTGAGACGACCATATTCTCGTAGCACTGCATTTACAGAGGGCAATCTGTCATGATGAAAAGCTAAACATGTACATTATGGTGCCTATTTACAACATGCAACCAACTGCTTACATCTGCTCACAGTGGGCCACATCTGCCCCCAGAGGAGGAAAGAAAATGAATATTAAAAAGATAGAAGCCGAGTTTCATGTAGAATTTATATATGCATTCAGAGATCTCTTTTTTATAAAGCTTGGATCTTTTACTCTTTTGCTCAGCTCTTAATAATCTCGTTCTGAGGATATCATTATTTATTTATTTATCTAATTTTTGTGTCATGGCAATTGGTGGAAAGTGTTTAAGGGTGTTTATAGAGGCGATTTGTTCCCACTAATTCGGCATGTTTTGTGATGAATCCAAGGGCTTTTGGAAAAGGGTGGAGCGGGTGGGGGGGGAGTTAATCCACTCGTTTTCTTGTGTTCCAGCCTGTTCAGCACATTCTCTCTCTCTCTCTCTCTCTCTCTCTCTCTCTCTCTCTCTCTCTCTCTCTCTCTATCTATCTCCCTCCCTCCTTTATTTTTGGAAACATCTCATTCTCGTGAGTCAGGCCCGTCATGCTCACAAAGGCTCGGTCTGGCGAGCTCTCGCCTCCTCCTCCTCCTCCTCCTCCTCCTCCTCTGCCCGTGTCTCTGCTGTTTACGATATTAGAAGAGAAGAGAGCCGAGCAGTAGGGAACAGAACCCTTCATCTCACTCCCTCTCTCTCTCAGACCAAGAGGGGAGAGGGAAGAATTAATGCTTGGTGAATTTTTAATTCAAAGTATTTACATTGCTGACAGGTAACTGATGGATGTGTGCGCTGGTGTAATAACTGACTGAAATGGGGGCCCTGAGAAGGTGGCAGGCAGCAATTTCTAACCTGAGACTGCAAATTTAAAAACTCATGGCATTTATGCTCCATTTGTGAAACAAAATCAATGTGATGATGCAACCACATTTTTGGCATCTATCTTAATTTGTTGAGCAGCGTTGATGACAGCGTTGATTGATGATACCTGACTTGACTGATAGTCGTGTCACCAACACTTCTGTTGTCCATTTTTTGTTTTATCCGCATACATATATATTTATTTCCCTTTTTTTCTCTAACAGCAGTGGCTCCAAAGGGACAGGCTAATTACCATGTTTGCAGTGCAGTGTCACTGCTTTGAAGAGTTTTCTCACAAATAAGGCAGATCACTTCTAGGGAAGTCTGCTAAATGAAGTTGCCTTGGAAACACCAAATTATACAACAAACACTTACATCATCCTACTGGCTGAGTTTGGGCTCTGAATACAGGATTAACATCATTTGCAGAACAGTATATTTGACAATGTTTCTGTTATCTTTTAGTGTGTGTGGGGAAAGGATGATTCTTCTTTTTGTGTGCTAATTATAGAGATAACCTGCTGTAACAAATCAAACATTTTCTGCACCTCACAAAAAATAATAATGACTTTTGTTGTGTTGGATAAGGGTATAATTTGGCTATAGGCAAGAGCTGAATGTTAAACCAATATTTGAATGTCTTTTTTGCTTTTGCTGTGCTTTTGTTGCCTCTGCAAGTGTTTTGATCAAGAGAATGAGCTTAGGTGAGCATCCTTTCCCCTGGAGACTCTTTATTTGAACTCATCATCTCTAAATCTGTGCTTCATCCATAATGGGGTCCGGGAGGGAGAGTGGGGGAAAATGAGTTGCATTTGTTTAGAAGTTTTCAGATGTTTTTTCTTTGGAATCACAAACCTCTAAAGTGATGTTTTGGAACAAATTGGCCCAGCAGCTTGCCTATGAAATGTTTCTTTCTACTGTAAACATGGTCACCACAGTGAAAAAAGTAATTTTCTACCTTCTGTGTCCAATTTTCCTCTTGAAGAATTATATTTGCTACATAGATATAATAGCTTTCTTCTTCTCAGAGACTGATTACACTGTTGGTAGTTGCACAATTTACAGGCTTACCATACTCCAGTTCACACATAGTGCACGCTGCAATGCTTTGTAGCATGGTTTATTGTATATTTACCTTACCTGGAATGTGTGCTTAATTTGCATTACACACAAACATCTATTTGTAATCCTAGATAGATCTACGACGTTAATTGTGATGAGGTGTGTCTACTCACTGTGCACTGAACAGTCCCTGCATTTTGTATCTTTTTATGGTGTTAGGAAAGCAGTGAAATAGTCTTGAAACAGAAAAAAAGGCCCTGAGCAAAGCAGCGCAGAGCCATCATCATTAGTCATCAACAACAGCACATGGCCCCTCAAAGCGCAGTGCTGTGAAACTTTCCTTCTGAATCACTGCAACCATTCCTCCAGCCACTCAGTCCCAGGTCTGTGTGGGGCAAAATGCTTTCATATAATGCGGCAGAAAACCTGCATTCCAGATAAATCACAGATTTGGATCTGCTTTGGTAGTGTACATGATATGTGTGTGAACAATTCAGGGGTGTAATTATATTCAGTTAATATTGATTATATCACCAGTGCTTTTATTAGCTACTTGAAATTGAATACACAATGAATAGTTCTGTCCTTTGTATGTGCTATGCAGATTATTCTACTTGTACATCGTTGGTTTCTTCATTATGTCAGTCTGTAATTAGAAAGATTTGGATATATTGTAAATGTGGCCCATAAAAATCCTAATAAGTACAGTCCTTGCAATCTTATGCTTAAGTTTTAAAATCCCAGCTGGACTATGCAGGCAGATTTGAGCTGTCATCTGTTTTGACCTGTGCTGCCCCGGGATGAACGTCCATTTATCAACATGATTTTAAAGGTTTAAGTACTGTGAACTGCAAGTCACCTCCCTTGTGATTTGTTTTATACCAAATCTATCATCCTCTTGACTTTAAATTGTGTTCTGTTTCTTTGCTGAGCCCTCCCCAATCCACATTCCTCATAGATTCCTCATAGAAATAGCTGATTTTGCGTCTCTTGATGTGAAAAGATATACCTTACATCACTGTTCAAAATCTTAATTTTGCAGGAAAGCGCAGAGCTGTAAACTATGAACATTCTGGCAGGGCAGCTGACGAGAAGGGCCTCCTCTGCATCTTATCCCTCATTGCTTCTTCAGTCTAAGATTAGTTCTTAGAAGATGTTACTTTACAATTTTTGCCCCAAGCTCAGAAGAGAAGCAGCTGAAAACAGCAAATGTTCAACTGTAGCTAAATCCTCTCCAGCCAGGCTGCCTCTCTCCACAGACTTATGTGTTACATTTATGAAGTTTGTGTGATGTTTTAGAAATAATTCCTAAAAGGGTTTTCTTGCAAGGATTTTCTTCCCACATAAACAACTCACTGCTGAGTTAGCATAGCAACCACTTAACAAAGAGTGAATGCAGATCGCTGCTCTGTAATTACGCATTATATAACCCGTGTTACAGAGCCATGCATGCATGGCTGGGTTTGGCATAAACAAAAGCACATTATTGTGCTGGGTATATTGTGCTTGAAACAGCGCTGGGATATACAGGTTCCTGACCTCAAATAATATATTTCTATAGAAAATAGATGGATGAATCTACTTGACTATTGCATAAGTTATTATATTTTGCTAGTAGGAAGAACGAAGTAAATACATGCTTCTCTTTCTGACAGATGGGGTCAAGCTACTTTAGTGTCTTATATTAGGTTTTTCATTTGGTAAATAGTACGCTTTTTAATATGTAAGACCTATTATTTCATCAGCTTTATTTTTTCATAAGTGGTTCACTCTTCGCAGCAGTAATGGTTGTTATAAAATATATAATGTAACATATAATAAGAGTTTATTTCACTCCATTAGTTTTTATATTAATGCCATTTTTTCAATGGCTGTTTTATTTCTCAATGCCACTTTCTGTGTGAGAAAATATTTGTCTTTCAAGCTGAGTGATTGGCCGCTGCTTTAATCTGAATGACCTGACGGCAAGAGGACTGGAACAAAAATGACATAAAATTAACTCTTGTGAAAAGATGCAGGATGAAATCATATTGCATTATAATGAGCTGATTTTTCACAAAATTGTTGGATTATTTCAAAATTTTCATGGTTATAGTATACAGTATTATGCAGTATAGTGTATATCATTATATCTTGTTATTTATTTATTTATTTTCGAACACTGTGGGTCTGCACATGCATTGGCTGCTATTGATTATGGTGTGAGGAGGTACCAGTATTTTCTATGCCCACTACAGAACTGGCATTTAACCATAATAAGGTACTTGGATGTCTTTAAAAGAGCCGGCATGACTTCCATTCATCTCAAAACAAGGAAGAGCGATGCTAAAGTTAATATAAATCCATGAGAGTAAACAGAAAATATCCAGGCTTCTCTCTGAGATAAGATAGAACTTTATTTATACCGAGGGAAATTGTTCTGGTTCCAAACCTGACTATTTTCCAGTGAAAACATGCCAAATTCAATTTTATCCGGAACATGCTGCCAGCCTAATAGAGTCATAATGTCATGGAGGTTGGAGCCTGGACAATGAATAACTTTCAACCTCTCTAAATCCCTCCTTACTTTAAAATGGTGCATTAACAACTTGAGTCCATACACTTTGCATTATGGATCACAGGAAGTTTTGCCAATCAACAGAGACTCCTGACAAGGATGATGACATCTTCGTAATTGCTCAAGCTGCTCAAAACATTTTCTATTAAGCCTGTTCTTGGTGTATTTTCTCTTTATTTGGGCTCTGATATCGGTTGGTAGGAACAGATATTAAGAAATAGTTTTTGTTTTGTTTCTTTCTAAAACTAAATGACATGTCATGCTCTGACATGAGTTTAGAGCATGATGTAGAATCGTACAATGGTCAAAACAGTTGGACTATTTCAAACCAAGTGCTGTTATATTTCTTTCTGAGTCATCTCCATGGGTGCAAAGCAGTGCTGCAGCCTCACTGCATCTCCAGGGTCAAGAGCCCTCCCTGGCTAAATTAGATCAGAAATTCTGATCACTCACTCCAATTATTTCAATAAACATCAGTGCTAGCCAGCAAAAAGCCAATGTGCCATTCACTTTGGTGAAACTAAAAGAGAGAGCACAGTGGACAGCTGAAGAATGATCTTTGTGTGGATGGATAAAAGAACATAGTGATGCTTTCTTATTTATTTATTTTCACATCACATGTACATCCTCTGTACATCTAGCCTTTTGTAGCATGTTGTATAGTGGGCTGCTGATATGTTGTGGAGCCTAATGAAGCCAATGTAGCCAGTTGGTACATCTGTATCTATGTGATACTGGTCCAGAGCAAGATGTTTCAACACTACATGGCAAGGTGGAATTGAAATTGACCTGAGCTTTGTTTGCTATAGCAATAGTGCACATGTTGCTAAACTACCGGTATGAACACAAAAAACTGAATGACAGAGTTTTAGCCAAAAGAACTTGCACAAATTGGCTTTAAAATGAGTGGGGTCTAATAAACATAGCAGCCTTTAGGGTTGCTAGCAGGACTTTAGTTTTATTTATCCTCCAAGAAGTAACAAACTGCTGTATTCTAGCTATGTGTGTTTGTATACAGGGTAACAGCAATCTCTGATGATGAGTGAAAATTTGCCAAAGTGAAGACAGCAGATTCTGTATGTATGAGATTAGTTCGGAAACATTACATAAAATACTGGGGGGATTGTAGTGTTAATATAATCAGTTCCATCAGCAGCTTTGCTCGGCAGCTGAGGGCTGTGGTGTGTCACTGATATGATTACCTACTCACCCAGAGCTCTGATCTCATTGTTTCCTGACATGGAGGTGACTGGATAATACATGCATAATAATGTAGGAGTGTCCTGCAGATGAAGCTTCTGTGGTTGCAGTGAAAACATGTTGCATCAATTCTAAAGGATCTAAAACATTATATTCTGGTGCATTAATTCATTTCATTTCTCATACTTGTAACTGGACCTAATGACACAAGGATTTATAGGCAGTTTATGACGGATAAGTTGCAACATTTAATCCCTAGTGACAACTGGCTGGTGAAAGTAAATAAACAGGTGTGTTTAAACCCTGTAGTAATATTCACACAAGCAACACCAAGATTTTTGCCCGCAAGGGACCTGTTTTTAAGCTAACAACATCAAAAAGGTGATGTGCTGGTATTGGCTCTTGTTGTTGCTTAGCAACAATTGAAAACCAGTTTGAAGCGTGCCATCTTTTTGCTGAAATCTGAAATATTTTTATCTTCAAAGCACTGTTGGAACTGCACAACAGCATGTCCTTTCTATTGCAAACATGAGATAAAGGGGTCAGCATGGTAGAGACAGCTTCCTCATTGATGTGTAACATAATTGTCCCAGTGGTGTTGCACAGTGGCTAACAGGAGACAACTGCAACTCAATTGGGAAGCTTCCAGATATGAATATGCATTAGCATGGCCTATGGCATTACTGAAATTAAGCATGTCCTTGGTAAATCAGCCTAAACTTAAGGCAAATTAACACATATTGGAACAAAAACAGTGTCACTTCACTGTGCTTGTTTAACCCATAGTTTATGTAGCAGGCCAAACATTCACATATTTCTTCCTGAGAATTAGATGAAAATGAGAAAGACTTTTTGAACAAATAAAATGATGAACGCTGACCTAAATCTGATCAACCTGGATAGCTGTGGCCTGCATATTCTACACTGCAGCTTGCTGAAAGGAGTTAGGGTCCACAAGAAAATAACCAAATGAAAATACCAACCTACCTGTCAAACTCACTGGTAAGAGGCAGCAAGGTTTTTTTACAACAAAATTGCATTCCTTGTTGTGACCAAACTGAAACATTTCAGGAAAAGTTTCAGCTGAACAGGTGTTTCAGACAGCAGGTCTTAGGACCTGTAGCTGCATTGCTTGAAGTGGAAAAAATGTAATAGCATAAGTCATTCTAGTTTAATTGAATAAGTGCTGCATAGTAATGGATCATTATAATGGTGATTTTGGGTAATAACTTTCAATTTTGTTTTCATTATCAGTTATAGCCTTGGTTTAAAATGGACCCACTGGGCTGAGTGGTATTGGAAAGCTAGATCCCATGTGTCTCTACAATATTTCTGGTGAGTAAGAGTAAAAAAGTGCGTAGCATTAGCTTTTCCCCAGCCAGTCTAATAAACTGAGCTTAAAGAACCTTGAGACAGAACTAGAGCCATACAGCTTTGTGGGTTATTGTACAGTATATTGTAGTTTGATACAGAATAGATAATTAACCCTGGGCTAAATGGGGGGAATTTCTTCCGGGGGCGGTTTACACTTGCTTGCTTCTGTTTGGTGGTGGTTCAATGAGGCGTCAGTACTGTCAGTTAATGTATGCTTTCTGATTGTAAGCCGTCTGCCCTTAGTCGAACCCACAGAGCAAACACAGAAAATAAAGCCCATGCATAATTAAGTAATCTGGAATGAAATAACAAATACCAATCCAGTGAAAAAAAAATCCTCATTGGAGCTGTGAATGCGATCACAGAGCATGGACAAAGGGAGATGTCATGTTGGCTTACAAAGTGATAACTCTGGCTTTCAAAACACAGTGTGGAACAGAACTGAATTATGTTTGTGACAATTCAGTCACAGGACAGGGTAATCAAAGCTAGGAGAAAAGTGTTTAAGTAAATATGTGAATCTCAAAAGCCACAGCGATGGTATTTCTTTGCTGCTGGGGTTTTCATTAGGAGAGCAGGGTTGATACTCAAACAGGCAGTGGCTGATAATGCGCATTGGCACATTGGCACACAATGGCTTTGAAAATGAAACTGTCAGGCTGAGGTAGTGTGTCGATCAGTGGGAGAGAGCTTGAGTATTTCTGACTAGTCTCATCTGGTTTCTCTCCCTCTCTATCTTTCTCTCTGCCACCCTGCCCTACCCCACCCAACCCCCCTCCTCAGACAGACATATTCTCATCTGCAGTCTTACTGCATTGTGTTGTGCAAGCTATAAGCTGAGGCTGCCTGAGTGTCTCTGTGGACTTTTCTCTTTTGACTTGGCCTCACTTTTCTTGATTGGCTGCCTTTCCAATGTCAGGCCACGTCCAGAAGTTATCCTGTACTTCATTAGCACAACGCAATCCATAGATCTCATGCTCTGTTAATGTTGTGCGATACATGCAAGCCCAGCATCTTGTGGTCATGCTTGTCTTACATCGATAGGGTTTATACTGTTGCTTCCTCAAGTGACCCTTTGCTAAGCCTTGTCCCCTTACTTACTGTTGTAGGCGACATGTTGGCTGTTTTCAGAGATAAACAAAAGTAGCTCATATCAGCTAGTCAACAGTAGCTCCTCGCTGCATGAGTTCTCCGGCTGAGAACTGCGTAAGGGTCTTTAAGGTGCGTAAGGCAATTGATGGCTACATTTTTGTTATCATGTTAAAGGATTACATGTTCCAGGCAAAAAAAAATCTTCACCAGTTGATGATCCATGTAAAACCCTAGTATTGTAGTATAGTAGTATAAGGGAAAATGTATTGAAAATCGTGTATTATATTGCAGTATTGTAACGGAAATGAAAAATGTTATTTTGTTCTAACATGACTCTGTTTGGATGCTTTATTACTATGGCTAGATGAGGGTTTCATATTTCCAAACAATGTATTTCACTTTTACAAGAGAAAGGTCTTTTACAATGAGGACTAATTGATGAGTTTGGCAAAATGTCATTTCTTGAGTAAAGAGCATGGCTAACAGAACAGCTAACATTACCCTACACTCAAATAGTTTCAAGGTCCACCTCTCACACAGTGAGTGACAGTTGCAGTCCTGAACACATACACATTTACACATAACCACAAAAAATAATATTGTGAACTGTGAAAACAAATTTTTAAAATACACCACTGTCAAAACACTTTATATACCAAGTATCACCCTTAATCACTGTTACTAGAGCCCCATGCAAACTACTTTGGCATATTGAGAAATCCAAAACTGAACAAGCTTGCTGTGCCTAGATACGGTTAAGTGGGACTATCACTGTCCAGGGGAGGGTTTAAGTGAATGGTTGAATCTGGCAGGGAGGCTAGTCGATGAACATTAAAATATTATTATTATATATATTATATATATTTCTGATTTTGAATTTTAATACATCTAAAAAGACCCTGTTAAATAAATGTCCAACTACAAGCCTGAAGCCTGCTTAAGGGAAATACAGGCATAACTTTTAAAGTAGCACTTTAGTTAATACTCTGCATCCTGATATAAGAAGGATTTAATCCTGCATACAGATCTGTGATGGTGTTACAGTCTTCACCAGTGTAACACTATTCTGGTGGACTATACCTGCAGGCTCCAAAAAACCTTCCCTTGGCCTTTCAAACAAACTGTGCCTTTAAAGAGGCTTGTAAGCCTGCCTCCACAGCTGTGTGATCCTGATCCGATCCATCGAGCGCGAAGAGGAAGCTGTTTGATTGTTGAGCAGGCTCCATCCATTCCCGCCCTGACCACAGACACGCAGGTTACAGTGTCCCTGTCTGCCTTATCTCCTGGTGCACCGGCTCGGCTTCAGACCCACGGCTCCGGCCCGGCCCCTGCTCAAGATAAAGCCCAAAATAGACCACTCTCGCTGACAGCACGGCAGCGCTAGATAAGGCTGTTGTGTCCACAGCTTTGAGCAAGAAATGGGTAGGAGAGGGAGGGGAGAAAAGGTTGGTGTGCAGGAGAGAGACAGTAAGCAAAATAATGTTGTAGTGAATGCATGGTGTTGATCGGGTTTTGTTGCTAGTGCTTGCCCTTTGACCCTCTTATTCAACCACAGATAAGAGAAGTCACGGTTATAGAAATGCACAAATCTGTTTTCCCTCTCTCTTTTCTCACAGTTGAGGCCATTGATTGTGTTTATTGACCCACGTAGTTGAAGCCCCAGCCAATTTGGTCATCATGGCTTACAGCGATAAGAAAATGACCCAGCACCGAGTGCACCCCTACGTGTGTGCTTGTGCTCGTGCTCATATGTGTGCATCTTTTTTATTGTCTATTCCAGCTTGCCTATAGCTTATTATTCAGCCTCCGCCAGATGGCAAACTGCAAAAGTGCATCTAAAAAGGTTTTCCTCCGCTGGCATGCAGAAGCCAATCAATAGCTGTGTGTCTTAGTAAATTAGATCATGTAGACAAGAGGCAGTAGTCAGCAGAGCCATCCCAAAGTAACCCCTTGCCTGGTTAGTTCATTCTCCATTAGACAACAGCCTGGAGTAATTGAATTGGCCTGTACAATCTCAGGGCTTGGCCTTCACTTTTTCGCCTTTGACAGCATATATTCAGGTCTGATAACTTAATACCCCAGCCAAGAACCAATGTACAAGTATTTTTATATATCCATTGATAGTGTAGCGGTTAAGACCCTTACAATTAGAACCACATGTACCCTAGCTTCTTGTCAGAAGCCTGCACATTGTCTCCTTCAGACAAAAATGCCATGGGGAGGTGCCTGAATATGATGTTGCAAGATTAACAAACATTTTTACAAACTTAACCTACCACCCTCTAAAACCATTTTATTCATACATGCATCACTTTTGTGTTAAATGATGTGACAAATAAACGACAGACCTCGAGCTCTGTGGGCTGCCAAACTTAATAAGAGATGTCTCGCTTCTCTTGTTATTTGGGGGTAAATAAGTCGTTATGGCAATGATGAGATGCAAGCTAATTATCCGCCCCAAGCCAATCAATGACAAAGCCAAGCTTCACTATAGAACAAGCATTATAGTCAGAGAAAGAAAGAGGGAGTAAGAGTAAAATTTGCACATGAAGAATTTTTTAAAAGGGCTGCTGATGAAGAGTTTTGGGGTCTTTCGGTTCACAAAGTTATACTCTAATATTAAGCATTAAAAGCATAGAGGCTAATTAGGACACCATTAATACTTATATCCCTGTCTGCCACCCCACCCCCCACCCCGCCTCATTATTCCATAAATTCTGTATCTGTTGCCGGCAGACAAAAAATGCAATTTATCCATTTTTATATCCATTACATGGTGGTACTCCACTAAAGCACTTACATATACATAATTACAGAAATACAGGACAAGCACAGGCTTGAAACCCCTGAGAAAATCATATTATCCTACAATCGCACACCACTCTATAACCTGTATCGCTACATTAATGCATCAAATGGTTTAATTTCTGTCCTTGCATGTATATGCTGTTTGTCAGTGCTTGCAACACAGTTAACACTTGCTACAGTGGTTACACTTTGGCCCAAGGTAAATATAGTCCTCTACAGTTTTTCAATGACCAACTCCATTTAAGCATTGGCAAGCAGAAGCTAACAAAAGTGTTAAAAAACAAAAACTAAAAAAATTTCTCATCATCTTTCCCCTCTTGTATTTTTCAAACTGCCAACCTTTCAGGCATGAGCACATGCAATGTTTTTTTTCCACTTGTGCATGAGGCTTGTGTACTTATAGCTGCACTGAGGTAGGGCTGGTGTTAGCTCAGATGGAAAACAAGCAAATGTTTCGTTAGGAGAAAGCATGATGAAGTATTTAGGCCTCTTTATTCTGGATTGCATCTGTTAGTGGGCTTTTCTTAGTCTAGCACGCAAGCTGCATTACAACTTTACATTTGCATCAATCCATTTCAAGGATGCACACTAACCCTCAATATTACATTTTGTAAATGAAAGTTACCTGCTGTTGTCACTGTTTGAAGGTGGCCTTTAATTACTAAACAAGAATTCATAAAAGCTCCTATCTATATATTCTTACTTGCATGTTTATATTTATCTATCTAATCTACGTACTCATTGTTGTCCCTTAAGATACAAATCATTGTGTCAAAGCACTGGAGTTGTTTAAACCCAAAACACAGGGATCAGGTGGCCTATTTCTTACTGTTAAAATCACAAAGTGGAAATTTTCATCATGCAACATAATTGCTTCAGGAGAGTCCCATCACGCAGCTCTAAAACGGGAACAACAAAATCTGCTGTCTCAACATGCAAACCATGGGAAAGTATCAGCCGAGTAGTTTTCTTCAGCAACTGCGAGTGTCTTCTGCGACAAAAACATCCAGTGGTGTATGTGGCCATAATCCCATGTGACATGGGCGGTCAAGGGGAAGGGATTGGAGGGCTTGGAGAAAAAGACAGAGCATGGCAACGCTGAGCAAGAGGGAGGGAGAGGGACAGACAGAATAAGAAAGAGAGACTTCCCCTGTCCTTTTTCCTTGCAGAAAGACACTTGTGTCGGATACAAGGTAATGCTCCCATTTATATCTCCCTTTAAAAGGCCCCTGGAAACATGAGCGGGGACCCCATGCACCAAGACGGGGAGGAGGATTCTTGGTTAAAATTCATTTAATTCATTCCCTTCATTTGGTCCACTTTGTTCAGTGGCAAGCTACTACCTGAACTTGCAGAGATAGTTGGCCAAACACAGATTAAAGCACAGCACCGCAAGGGAACACATCTAATACTGGAGCTTCACTCTGTCTGAGCTGCTGCATGGGAGTTTGGCTTAGTGTGTTCAAACAGTGAAGTGTGGCAATAAAGCCATACTATAGCTAGGCTAGGATAAGCCCATTTCTAATCCTATCCAATATCTCCATATAGCCCAGCTGTCAAACAGTACAGGGGACATACAGTAACTGGTAAGTAGTTGCATTTCTTGCATTTATCATTCATAATTACCCCAAATCCTAGCTTTTCAGTAACATATATTCACTTAGTATTGTAGATCAAAAACTTAGATTTTTGACAAATGAGAAGATCATGATATCACAGAGAATGAAAACGGAAAAAGGATTTGGGTTTTATATTGCTCAATATATTTAACCATTCTCTCCTTTAATTCCAGTACCTATTAATCCATCTTTCTTTTCCTCTCACCCCTATCTTCCTCCCCTCCATCTTTTGCTCTCTCTTGCTGTCATCCTTTATACCCTAGCTGCTCTTTTGTTTATCACTCCATCTCTCCCTGTCCCTCTCTCCCTCCATTTCTCTTTGATAATGGCGGCCTCAGCGCAGGAATCTGCCGCCATCCATTCCAAGCAGCAGGTAATGGATTGAGTGCGGGACCTGATCTGGCTATGGATGAGCCAGCCCGTAGGTGTCTGAGTGGGCGTTCAAATGGATTCAGAGAAGCTCGCCTAGAATAACACACTTTGTCACCGCAAGCTTTGTCTTCACAGATCTTCCATGTTCACTGTCAGTGCTGCCCCCACCCCCACCCTACCCCATCCCTCTCTTCAAAGACAAAAACTCTTTAAAACAAGACAGCGGTGTGCCAACGTCTCACTGTCTGACTGGTTAAGGGACATTTTGATATTGTCAGGATGCTTCTCCTTAATCCCAGCAATGTTGCACAAGCACACTGCTCTACTTCTCACTTTGATCACTGTTTTTAACAAAGGGACACAGAAACAGATCAAGAGGATTGTAGAACCGACGCCAATGTCACGCTACTAATGCTGAAAATCATAAATTGTCCAAACAAGAACGTTCTCAGCTGTGATTCTGGCAGCTAATACATATTGTGCTGCAAGTGGTTGTATGCCGTCACTGAGGAGCAGAGTAAATGATTCCAAAAACCACAGGGATGTTGCAATCTCCACAGAGTCCTTACAGATACCTGGAAACCAATATAAACCAACATCTGGTAATGAATTATGGATGGAGATGAAATGCATGTACTCGGCCAGGCTCTCTACAGGGGTTGTTATTTACAGTCTCGCAGAAATATGCTTCCCATCATGGCTGGTGGAATTTGCTACATGACGTGTGGTATTGTGCGCTGTGATATACAGTTATGGATTACTTCAAAGCCATAAAATACATAAACTGAGATGATATGTTCTGGAGGAATATTTCTAGTCACATCTCAACATTTATAAAACTTGATTACACCTAAGTATATCTCTTTCTTCTAATATAATTGCATATGTTTATTTTCTATGTGACAGGAGCCCAGGTAATTAAAATGTCTTTATCTGTCGGAATAACCTTTGTTGCCAGAAAAATATGGCCAAGCGCCAGATGGAGAAATATGTTTATGAATACTTGTGTACATATGTGTGCACGCATACATGTTTACATATTTGCATATGGATGTGCAGACTGGCAGTGTTCCCAATTTCTGTGAGTGTGCGTGTGCTGGAGCATGTGTGTGTGAGCGAGGGATGATGGAAGCGTGGTGACTCTGCCTGGAGGCAGCAGCCACCCCATTGTGGGGGGTGAACACGAGGCCAGACACCTGTTTTTCCCAAAATGAATTATGGAACGAAGCCAAGCGCGTGTTATTCTCCACACAACTGACAACAGAGGCCAAGGCCAAAGACCTGAGGAGAGACAGAATGAGGCTGGCATTACAGAGAGTGCTAAACAATAAGATATCCAGAGTAAGAAGGTATGAAGGTTATGAGTCCTTGTTTACTTTAATAGACTCTCTTATAATGGGGGATGGAATTCTAATAGACTTTTCCATTGCATGCTTTGCTTTGCGGCTGATGCAACTCAATTAAAAAAGATGGAGAGAGCCATTTAAATCTTATGAAATATTCATTGTTTATAGGCAGTTATGTGTAGACAACTCATGAAGTAAACATTATAACGACAGTGGAACTGTTGTTGTGGAGCAAAGCATATATGACTCATGATATATTATATTAGCTGTTTTAACCCCCAACATCATGAACTCGGCAATAGAATACACTAGAATTCAATATGAATACACACAACTTCCAGCACAACAGAATCAATGAATCAGCATCAAATTTGTTTTTGGAAAAACAACATCAAAACAACTGCAAACTGGCTCTAAGAGACTTATTACTCACCACGTCTTGTTTCAGCAGTAAATACATTTATTTGGCTTCATCTATTCATACCTGCAGCCTTCTATTTATTTACCTGTTCTAATCTGACATACAAATTTCCTACATAGCTCATTTGTACAGTTTCCTCAACTTGTCAGGCTGCAACTACTTATGTAAAATTGAGGCACAGCTCCTAAAATGAGCAGGAAATAGAAAGAGAGAGACAGCGTTTGGCTTTTACTGCAGTGTGTGGGCAGCTGTCGACTGCACCCATGCACTAACCTGTGCCCGCTGATGTCACACACGCCACCCAACCATTGCGTCAGTCTCCAAAGATGCCACTCTGATAGCAAATAGCAAGCCTTCTGGGCTGCAGAAGGCATTTAGTCTCATATTTAGTCTTTACATTTTTCTGAAGATCTGTAAAATGCTCTGCAAATTTGGTGAGATAACCCCACTTATCTCCATATAATGAGTCTGGAAAATCCGCTCATTTGCAAGGAAAATTATTTAAATTACTGTATGCCCCCCCATATGTTTAAGCTCTTTAAGAAACCTGGATTTGATGACACAGCAGACATACAGTACAGTATGTATGCTTTTGCCTTCCATATAAGTGAACACTAAAGTGGAAACAGTACATGGTTAATGAACACACATATGCAAGGCTAGCACAAATGCATATGGACAGGCATACAGGGTATATACTGTCTGTACACAGGGATTTCACATAAACATACACACACAATATATACACATATGTCCACATATTATCCTCCTTAGAGGCAACTGACCGTTTACCAAACCGCATACCTCTTAGTTATTGTTGCTACATGTATACTGCACATACACATATACAGTATATAATGATAACTGTGGCAGATTTACTACTAGAAATTTTAAGGTTTTTTTTAAACAAAGTCGGTTTCTCATTTCTAACCAACACCCACCTAACAGATACATTTGCAAATTTTATGGTCTGTAGCTAAGCTAATATTTGCTAACTATCTGAGTTGGGTAAATTATTTCCAGCTGACTTGATACACCAACTTAATCAATCATGACATAAAAACACTCCTTTCATCAAATAACTAATTAAAACTACCACATGAGGATACATAAGCATGATTACAAATTACAGAAACCACTTTCGGTAACTGTACTGTGTACTTTTATTTTATTTTGTTTGGCCCTCGTCCCATCTGCCAACATGGAGGGAGGATGGTAGTTAGCTGCACATGCTAATTCCATTCCTTACAAATTTGCTCCTGTGATTTTGGTCTTGAAGAGGCTTAAAAAAGAGAAACACCACCCAACCAACACTTGAGCCCTTTACTCATAACCCATACACACTGCTTTGGCATGTTCAGAATCCAAAGCTTCACAGACTGGCTGTGCTAGTTATGTTTGCTAAGAAGACTGGCCTATCACAGTTCGGGGGAGGCATTTAACGAACAGTCAATTTTCTGGGGCAAAGTACATCACATCACAAACAGATCCCTGAGGATGTGAGCATGAAGTGATTTCCCTTTACAGTCATACTGACTGTTATATAGAAAGGGTTACATGGTGAGGACATTGAGCTGCATCATCAGGAGAATGTCTGTGGTTATGTGGCTGAGGATGGATACAGTAAGTGGTAACATTGAGATATGTGAAAGCCTTGCTGGGTTACCGTGGGGTCAATTTACAGCAAATAACTATGATCTTGCATGACTTGAATGAATGATGATCCAGTGACTGATTCTATGTGTCAGGAGTCATAAACTATCAACACATGACAGCAGTCTGAGTGAAATTGAAATACATCTGTGAATTTTGTCTTTAAAATGCACTGTCTACATGCTTTGTCACTTTATGACAGGCATGTCTGATAGCGCCTGAGGTATGTCCAAAGAGTTGCAGAGAATTTTATTTTCTAGAGTAATTTGTTTCACCCAGGGTATAAGGACATCAGGCTCTAAGGGGTAGTTAGCGCTGTCCTTCTAAATATCATCGTTCACACCTGGGGGTCACAGGCTCTGCACTGTCGACTCAAAGCACATCAAAAGGGGAGCTCAAAATACCATTAGTATTTCATCATTAAGTCGCAGAAATACGCAGAAATGTCAATTTGCATAGCCTGTCATGGCCAGCCGGAGGGTGGCAGCGCGTCTGTCTGTCTCCCTGTATATTTGTCTAAAGACAGGAAGTGGTTGACATACTCAGGAGGTGTGAATTTCCTACCCATGATTAATTTAGCCCTTCCTGTGGCGGCAGCCTGCCATGAACGTTTCCTGGGCTCAATTTAACTCTGATCAACACATTCACAGTGAATGCCATCTGGTGATTCGATTCTGACAAATTACCCTTGTGTTGTGCTTGATAACGCCTTGAAACCAGCGTGTTTATTTTCCTTTGGTGGTTTTTTATTGTGTAAGTGGGGGGGAAATATTGACCTGAGCTGACGGTAAAGTGAAACCGGACAAGCAGCAATGCTAAATAAGTTTGCCGTTCCTAGTCCTCTTCTCCTGGAGGGACTTGCATTTGATATGTGTTGCTGATGGTGCTGAAACTTCTCTGGCTTTGTAACTACTCACCTGAAGGTTTCCCTGCCACACAAGTCAGGCTAGATTGGAGTTATGCGATTAGGAGTGGTGTTGAGTTTTAGCCAGGCAAAGCCTCTAGTGTACTGTTATGTCTGCCTCTGCTTGTATCAAGCAGCACCCAACCTCCAAGCCTTCTAGCCACCAACTTTAGGCTTCCTCCCTTCTCATGTTGTTGTGTTCTCTGAAGAACATTGAAGTCTTTGCTTTGCAGAAAAACAGCTCAGAGGAAACATACAAACATGCGTGGGCAAGACTGTACAGATGTGCTCATATAGTACACTAAATGTGCATGCACACATGATGCGCCCAGGCTGAGTAAATTGGCAGTGGTTTGCTTTCCAGGCAAGGTTGAAATGAAAATATTCTGTGTGCATTTGTCTACAGAACAGTAACCTCACTGAAGATAATCACCAATTGAGAAAGAAGCCACTGCCAGCAGTGCTCCTGGTCTCTAACAAATATCTGTGGGGAGTTAAATTGCAATGTCTTTTCCTGTAATGATAAAACATTAGAGTCTGCGTGTGTGTGGCTGTTTCATTTTTCCACCATCCCACACTGCACACACTCACTTACACACACTAGTCAGGTTACGCATGGCTTCTCGCCTCTCATGCATGGGCTACCTATGTTTAATTTCCATTCTCCTGCCGCATCGGCAGCCTTGTAAATTATTAATGTCCATCGGCGGCGGCAGCAGTAGTTCATTTTCTAAGCTCTGTATTTGTGTCGGATGAAAAAAGAAACAAACTGAGATAACGGGCGATGGAAATGTAAAGGGAGTGTGGGGGGAAAATAAAAGAGGATTGAGATTTGGGGAAGGGGGAGTCATCTGTGCTGTTTGTCATGCATGATAAACGAACACAGGGCAGAGGAGAGGGGAACTTCTGCTCATTTCGGCGTAATACAGAGATAACAGAAGAGGGGACAGAGTGACAAGAGGAAGAGAGATGCTGGAAGAAAACCCAAGAGGTAATCAAACAGAGGAACAGATCCTGACCTTCGTGTTATTAACGCCACACTCTGCTTCAGGTGGCCTCTTGCAGGTCAGGGGGCATTGCACAGCGACAGAACATCCCCTCACACCCGCTCCTGTGCTCCCCTCTCTTGCCTCCACCACCTCTCTGAAGGCTTGTGCACGAAAGGAAATGTTATATTTAGCTGAGACCAGTATTTTGTTTGTTCACTAGAAGCAACACTGCCCCTTGGAAAGCAGCCAGAACACTGCAGCATGGCTCCCTCTGCTTCCATCTCTCTTGCTGTCCCCTCCATGCATCTCTTCTCCTTATTTCCATCCTTCCACTCTGCTCCCTTTGTCAACCCACCCCCTCTCATATCTGTCTCTTTCTCTCCATCCCTTTTTTTTTTTCTTTTGTGAGCACAGTACAGCATAAACAAGTCCAGTGCCACAGCGAGTAGCCGGAAAAACATCCACCTCCCGCAGCACACAGGGGGAGGGGGTGAGATTTATTGTGACACTGTTTGGAAATGTTGACAAAAAAATTAAAAATTAAAAAATTGTGTTTTCTCTTTTCCAAAGCACTTACAGATGAGCGAGGAGGAGGCAAAAAGTAAGAAAGGTTGTTGTTGTTTTGGTTTAATTACAATCAATAAGCTACATGATGTGTCTATTCAACACTTGCCCGTGTCTTAAAAAACTTCAACACAAAGGCAATCAAAACTTTTTTCTGCTGGGCTGAAATGGTTTTGCCGTTCTTGTTTTCCCCATTTTTTTTATCTTTCTCTGATTCATCACCTTGGCAACAAAGCAATCGTGATGGGAGAGTGGGAGTCGTAATTTGGAGCGCTTGGTGTAAAAGCTCAACATTATAAAAGAGTGTAAATGTGTTACTGACCTATATTCTCAGCCTGCATATAGAAACCCATCCCATGAACCAGATCCCTCCTGTATCAGCCCATCCATCTGCTGTAAGTCCTTCTCCCCAGAGCCTAGTGGGAGGTAATGCCGTGCTGTTTCTGTGCTGTGACAGGTGGAGCCATACTGTAACTTGATTCATGGATAAATTGTCACAAAGTGATTCTTTGTGCCTGCCCACATCTCCCTCAGGTACTGTATCATGTCTAAGTATATGTGTTTGTATGTGCCTCTGTGTGGGTCTGTGTGAGTGTTCACGTGTGGGGGTTTGTCTGACACATAAATCATCAACATAATTATATTCAGAACAATGGTTCTAAACAATGTCAGTCCCAGTTACTGTTACTGCTGTGATTCACCGTAAGATCAAGGTAAAATCTGCAAACAGTCTCACCAACAGCCAGGTAAAGAAACTTCAAAGTGGGTCAGAAGTAACTTCAAATGTTCAACTTAATAACCTCAAAGATTCTTTAAAATACCTTGAGGCAATAGTTTGTTTTTTAAAAACATATTGCTCTTTTCTTCCAACAGAATTCCCCGAACCAGGAGAGGTAAATATGGTGAATAGTAAAAGCATGAAATGATCCAATATGGGATTTATTTGACCATTACATTTTTTATTTTATTTTTTAACTTAGAGGTGTAGCCTACTTAAGCTTTTTAGAACAGTCTTTACTGCAGTGTTCCACCTTTAAAGCTGGAGTGTGGAACTTTTACATATGTATGAAGGTATGTTACATTCAAGCCCTTGTCAAACAAGTTCACACAGTGGTGATTAAGCCGATCGCTGCCAGCTAAATCTGTCTTTATTTCACAGTATACAGAGTTTTATATCTGGGGTCTGTGGGGACTTTCCCACACTGGAGCACCGGTATTGATGTGGTTTACATCAACCAGCAATGCCGGCATTTTAAACCAAAGCCACCATCAAACTGCTCAGGTCCCAGGTTGACCATTCCCTGGAGCTGACAGCAGCGCACTGACTGAGATAACTACAGAGTTTCTTTGACAGTAACTAAGCTTGTCTATTCAACGCAAGAAGTCTCACTTGGATTTATTTTTGCAGTTATATGTCTCAAACTAAGTGTTTTATTTGTTTCCTTGGATCCCAAAGATGATTTTGTTTTTGCTGAGGTAAGAACTCATTAATTGTTAGCTGAACTGTGAGTTTTTTATTGAGCACTGACAATATAATACACTGGTGTATGTGTAATTACTCTCCTTGCCAGAGGGAGAGACAAATGTTCTGCACAACAGGTTTAAAATATGCCATAGTTAACATTAAAACACAGTCACTGAAGAGCACATCGGATTACTGATATACCATGATCTGCAGCCAAGGTGTGACACAAGGTAATTTCCAGTAGATGTATTATGACTCAATACCCACAATGGACTCAATGTTAATTGACGAATGTTAAATGATCCTTCAAATTTCCAACTAGGAACCTTCACAAAAGAAAATCCTAAAATGGACGTATAGTGTCTTGCATTGGAACCTCATTTGCATTCGATGCTGCACGTCAGCAGACAAGACAGTATCCTCAGGCTCATCAGAACAATCTGCCACCGCTGTTCCCTAATGATATTGAAGCACAATGGGGAATAAATGTTTGCAACAGCAAGACACACTGTTTGAACATACAAAGGTTGATGATATACACATTACATGGAGATAAAGGCAACCATACATGCACAAACATACAAAAACACACATCAGCAAAATATGTTTCTGATCTGAATCCAAAGTCTCATCAGATGAACTCCCCTCAGTGAAAGAGTCAGTTGCGGAGTCAATGATGATGGCTTCTACTTGGAAAACAAATCAAACAGCTGGCAGGAGAAATGTACTGAAGGAAAAAAATGAACACATTTCTCTATAGCCACCATGCAATTTGAATATTCTTTTTGTTAAAATGAATGATGAAAAATTTGATTTTACTTCCAATCTCTGGCAGGATCTTGTGAATTTTTAACAGCACACATAACACAGTGCCAGGCCCACATGTTACACACATAAAATGACTGGAAAGAAAGCCAGCAAAAAGATTTGTCACTAACTCCAACCTGTTCTCTACTATCACTATTACAGAACATTTCCTGAACAGTTGGTAATTGAGTTTGGTGGACTCGTGGCCTCCAGTGCTCTCTCAATAGATGCTGTCTAAAACCATTATTCAGATGTTCTGGAAATGAACCATCTATGAACATGGCCGAGGGATTAAAAAAAAAAATGGATTCAAAGCTTTTAAGGAAATTCCTCCCTCCCTCTCTCATCCTCTTTTGGTTTCTTTTCAGAGAAAAAGAGCCGGCCTCGACCTACGTGCTGCAAGCTTTGTAGTTTGGTGGTGGTACAATGCTGCAGAGCCGACTGAATTTCACTGTGTCACTTTAACCCAAATGTTTTTTGTTCTGCTGAACTCTGCCAGAGCATACTGAGTTATTTCCTCTCCCTCAAGCCCAGGGCACTGGCCGGCACTAAAGCAAATAGAAAGTCTGAAACTAGATGTGACTGAGATGGCTTACCACTGCACGCACTGAAGATTGCTTTTATTCAAAGGAATAGTTCAACATTTTGAGAAATACCCCTCTTCACTTTTTGCAGAGAGTTATATGAGGAGATTGATACCACTCTCATGTCTGTACTTTAAATATTTTAAATAAAACAGCTGCAGTTTTGGAGATGCTCTGACCCAGTTGTGGAGCCATCACAGTTTGGCCCTTGACAAAGTCACTCAAATCCTTACGCTTGCCCATTTTTCACACATCAACTTTGAGGACAAAATGTTCACTTGTTGCCGAATATATCCCACCCACTGACAGGTGCCATGATAAAGAGGTAATCAGTGTTTTTCACTTCACCTGTCAGTGCTCATAATGGTATGGCTGATTGGTGTACATACATATATCATTTTTTATTTCCATGTCGATTTAATGAGACAGAGAACAATGGCTAATTTCAGTGTAATTACAGTGTGACTTTAGCTGCCACTATCATAAGGACAGAGGAGACAGACCATGGATGTACAGTATTAAAAATTTTAGACAGTGAGTGGCTCCACAGATTGCTCAATAGTAATAACATGGCCATCTTGAAGAGTGGGATACATTTACACTTCAACATCTGGCTAGAATGTGTCCCAAACGAGTAATGAAATTTGAATCTATCTTGAATGCTTTTTAGATGTTGATGTTGATCAACCAAGATGCATGAAGTGACTAACTGTAAATGAGATCTAACAGCAGGGACACAGGAGGTGGAAGCGTCGCAAAACATCCCAAACTGCTCCAAAGCGCTGCATGCTTCCTTTCGACAACTGGGCTGTTGATAATCTATTATAAATTATATGAATGATACATTAAGTAATCTGATTCTGATAAATGATGAAATAGACATCCCATGCTTGCCAATCCTTTTGATTTTTCTGCTCCTCTCCCCACTGGCCAGTTTCAGTTTCAATTAGGTTTTTCCCCACCACATCATGAAATATTCACAGTCTGCCCATTGTTATTGCATTTTTTTAATTGCATAGGCCTACTCATTCCACATTCCACACACACATACTGGCAGGCACACACTGACAGACACACTATATTAAAAATAAAAGTGCTAACTAGAACCATATATGGTTCGTCGGCTTGTCCTCATAGGAGAACCCGTTTTGCTTCCAGGTAGAACTTTTTATAAATCTTTTATAAACGTTCTACCTGGAGCTCTTTCATAGGGTTATACTTAGAATCATCTGTGAAAGGGTTCACCAAGAACCCTTATGAGAGGTTCTACAGAGAACCATTCTATGGTGTAATGGTTCCACCAAGAACCCTCTCTGGGGCTTCTATCCAGAACCTTTCACCTTATAAAGGTACTAACAGGAACCCACCCAAGGTGTTATACCAAGAACCACTTAATACTCCAAGGGTTTCATCTAGAACCCACCCAGGGGCTCTAAAAAATATATTTTTTATAAGAGTTTCACCAATAACCCTCTTGTCTCCTGAGGGTTCTATAAAGAACCTTTTTGTATTCTACAGATGAGGCAAAAAATTATTGAATCTCATATATTGTTGTCATCCATCACTTTAATATTCTATGTTACAATTACTAATGTTTAAATTGAGAAAACATTTTAAAAACATGTAGAATATTTATTTAAAAATCTTGGAACAATGATGTATAAGGAGGGCAGACTCTGAGGATAAGCCAACAGAACAAGAGAGGCTTTGTAAGTCCCCTAGGGAACAGGTCAAAATTGAGCATAGGACCAGTGGAATCAGCAACATGACAGATAGGACAAAGCCAGGCACATCAGACCGTCCTCTGCAGGTGAATTCATGTAATCTCCAGCAATGGTGACACAGCAGAGAGGGAAGAGAAAAAAGACAGTTAGTAGCATTATGCCAAGCTCCACGTAGTACACCATATGAATCGTAAGCCATCTACAAACAACAAAGTAATGCAGGGTCCAATGAGAGCGGTAGTAGTATGGGCACATAATAATTTTGAGAATATTAGATTTAGCTTACCATCTTCTCTGAAGTTTCTGATGTTGTCACTTCAATCCAGCTTCTAGTTTGAACTCACACAGATAATAAGGTGATCACACTTCTAGACAGGTGTGAAAGGGTGTGAACAAACTAGTAATCAAGGGTAGGTATGATCACTCCTCTTCTTCTTTGGCTTTATAGGCAGTTAATGTCTTCTACTGGATTTAAAATAAAACTCAATTCTCCTATCTAATCTCATTCTTTTAAAGGAAAAAAAAAAGTTCCTCCAAAGTTTGCCGTTTTATGTTCCAAAATGCAAATGTTAAAAACACAATTTCAAACATTTGTAAACCAAGTGTGAACCTATCGTGATGTCACCCATTGTTTTGTCGAGAACCATTTTGAAGCCTTGAGTTTGGCGTTTTGGCCGTTGCCATGACACACAGTGACTTGAGCTGTGCACATTGGCTGCACAGTTTCGACTTCTCCGTATCAGGAAACAATGGTGGCCCGTCTGGTCACACACGATCTTGTATTACAGCTAAACAGTAAAGAAACATGTGTTTCTGAAACAATTTTAGGTGAGAAATAGGCAACCCAGTAACAGAATCTTGAATGGTATTTGATCAACTCTGCTTAGTTTGACAGTTTTAGTTTGAGCTTTGTGCGGTGCACTGGGTTGACTCACCGAGAGTAACCTGTCTATCCCAAGGTAGCCAAGCCAAAAAGCATACTCGGCTTTAACGTTTATTTTACTCTAAAAAACATAATTTACTAAATGAACATCATAACGTATGGACGAAGACTTGAAACTAGCAAATGAGACCATAAAGTCTTTAGGAAACTGAGCAAATAAATCAAGTGAGAATTCGGGAAGTCTCCATTAGAGTGCATGGTTTCGTTTTTAATTGCAGCCAATGGAGCTCCCTGTCGGCCTTTACATAGAATGCAGGTTTAAGACACTTTTGTGTTGTCATTTTACAGACCCGGAAGCTCTGTCCATTATATATACTGTCAATGGTGTAAACATTTGAACTGGTTCTTTGGATGAAAGGGGTCCTTACTGGAACCCTTAGTCTTACAAAGAACCATTGAATATCCCTTTCACAATCATCACAAGATGGTCCTTTTAACTTCATTGTTGCAGAAGAAGTGACAACCCACTTATTCAGGAACAAATACTAATTCATGAGGTTTAGATAAAGATCAGCTCCGCATGTGATAACACAAAATGTGCCTCTGCTGTGAACAGCCTGGGTCGTGCACAAATTGACCTACCTCTCAACTGCCCTTGTGCCTCCTGTGCGTCCTTGGTGTAACTCTTAGAAAAACAAGCCAATAAGTGGATTGCCCAAAATGCCCAATTATGGCTTTAATATAATACAGCTACTTGAGTTACAAGCCTTTGAACAGAGTCCTTGCCTCACAGTCAGGGTCTCAGCTTTCAGGTTTGTGGTTCATTGTGGTGGTGTGATGGTAGATTTTGAACACAGTGTAAAAACAAATGCACACAGAAAAATACAAATGCACCACATGTATAAACACACATTATCATATTTAGTATCTTTTCTTTTTCGCTATAACTATGAGAAACAAGACTTGATATAACAGCATTATTGTGGAGAAGAACACATAGAGAGCAGAATGGCTGCATCCTTCATGTCTGGGCTCTTTTCTGCTGGTCTTCCACCTAAACATGCTTATCGCAGTCAACAGAGAGAAAAGACTGTGACACATGCTTTTGTCTCAACCCACGTCCACCACGCCTACCACTTTCTCCCCCCCCTTTGAATTCACTTCTATCCTCATGGGCGCTTCCAGAACAAACAAACGGGTATCCACCAATTAGTGCTGTCAGCCTGCGCCCTCTGTGAACCTTTCTGTTTGCTAGAAAATATATTGGCTTTAACAATGTGACAAGAAAGGGCTGCCATACTGGAGCCATACTCACAGCGAAATGCCCCAGTTCACAACAGCAGCATGATAGCGTAGCCTGGGAAAGCTTCCAGTGATGCAGCCCACGTTGTTCTCGAAGCTACACGAGAGCTTCGCGGCCATGAGTGGAGGATTTCAGGCTGTCAGAGCAAAGAGGCCTGACTTGCACATTCGGGGTGTCGTTTGTTAGTTCGCCTGCTACAGCCTGGTCCAGCTTCATCACTGCAGCGTTGCCCTATGACCAACTTAACGCGGCCTCATGCACTCTGAGGCACGCAAGGAGATCCTCTCCAGCATTATTGTTTCCTCCCTTCTGCATTGCGCAGACATAGCTTTTAGAGTAATAAAGACTTAATGTAAATCATCCACAAATTGAGTTGTATAAATCCAAGAAGCCGAGAATGCACGACTGAAAAAGGGATTTAGACAACTTTTCCTGCACGTACATACAGAAACAGTATAGCTGAGTGTCCAGTGAGGCTTGTATTTTTCTCTGCAAATCTGATTAATGAGCTTGATATGGCATGCTAATGCAAATTTCCATTGTGCTATTTGCCAATGTATTTAATGTATGGCTCACTGTGCCCTGCCGTCATTAACAAAGTCTTTGTGTGTCACCTAATGAACGAGTCAAGACTTCTTGTCCTCCCCCTAAATGAAGATGTATTATCACATATGGAAATCAAATGAAGGTTCAAACCCTTATCTACCTTTTAACACACTTATCAGGCATGCCACATTAACTGCTATTTCTACTTTTCACTTTACTATTTTTTTCAAATGTTCTCATTTTGGACTGAAACATGTACATATCTATACTGGTGTTTTTAGAATAGCCTCCTCTCTACCATGTTGATTGATGACTCCTGAGCCCAAACTTGCATTGTAGCTGACTTGCAGCATTGCCTTCCATACAGTAATAGTTTGAGTTGTTTATGACTACCAGCTGGTATATCTGTATAGGGACAGTTGGTCTATTTATCACAGTTTGCATGCACACAACAGAAAGGAAGTGGTTAATCATAATAAATGTGTAGACATAAAGTAAAATACTGTAAATAAATTCATTGCAGAAAAAACATGGAGGAACCACATAAAAATTGAAGGTAGTGGCATCAGCAGCAGGGTAGCGGTGATAGTCGGACGACTTGCAGGGTTCCAAGGGATGGCATACATTTTTTGCTGTATTTGGTTAAACTCCCACAGCGTGAGCCCACCCACAGGCGAGTAAACAATCTTCAGGCATTTTGAGGTAATTATAATACTATTAGTACCATAACAATCTGGTGTGAGCAGCAGCTACAGTACATCAGAAGTGACAGAGAGCAGATGACCATTAGCAGTTGTCAGTTCTAATGCAGAGATCAGAACAATGTCTCAACAGTGCCATGTGGTATCCTGTCCTAGTCTTCATCCTGCTCTAGCACCTCAAAAATGTAAGAGGGGACACTAGCTTTGAAATGGTCTGCTGTAGGCAATACCAAAGGGGGGAAATGGTATTTTCTTTTAGCCATACTAGTTGTAAAATGAGCTAAACTGATGTCTCTCCCTCTAAGCCTCCTCTTTGTATTAGGCTCATCTTTATTGCCGTCAGAGCAGGGCTAACAGTCCTGCTATCACTATATCTTCTCCTCAGCCCATCATGTTACCTTTCCCTCTTGATAGCCCCTACACTCCTCTGCATCACAGTTATCCACTTTTGAAGTCAGTGTCTTTGCCAATTTCTTGGCTTGATTATCCCTCCAGATATTCTCCAAAATATCAGTACTTAAGAGTGAACATTCAAACATTCATACTGTACTCTCAGAGGAGTTCCTAGCACCATGGCATGTTTTTTTGTCTGATGCACTGCATGCAACAGTTTTTTAGCAGTAAATCCAGCTTCCTTCATGTCTCTGCATGTATTTCCTGGGCAATGTATTTAATCATGACTTATTCACAATGACATTATGATGTTTTTCCTGATGGGACACAATAAACCTTCACATTATCAGAAGCCACAAATTTAAAAGTATGAGTAAAAAAATTACGAGAGTCCCACTCTGCTCCACAGCATCTAAATCACCTAATTTCAATATCACACCACAAGAAAGAGCACAGTTTGACAGCCTCAGATAGTTCTTTATTGGTAACTGGGGCACTGCGGGGGGAGAAAAAGTGTATTTCTCCAAGCCATCTGTGGGTGAGTCATGACCAGAGTACATTACAGATTGATATGTCATTATCAAACACTGGCCTTCTGGCTGCGAAAGAAGAAGAGAGGGATGGGCGGATGGGTGCCAGGGATGGAGAGAAACTAGGATGAAGGATGATGGAGGGGGTGAGGGCAGTGGGATTGATGATGGGTAGAAAATTATGAAGTTCAGTAGAGTTTTGGTTGTGGGACCCAAATCCAGACAGTAAGGTTATCATTTTTTTGATGCCAATACAATACATGAGTTACCAAAATTATTTACTTTTCTCAATAGCACATCTTAAATGCTCTTCTACAAAATAAGCAGCCTTGGGTAAAACATTACTAGAAAAATATGTTTGCCATAAATTACTAATAACCCAACAGCAAAAGTAATTAGTTAAGGCAACATTACTTGTCACATTCAATTTGTTATTCAAAACAGCTCTTCCTTGGTTAAACAACAAGCCTTTTTCACAGCAGACATTTTTACTTGCTGTGTCGTTGTTCGCTCTATTTGTCCATAAAACGTTTGCGACAACTAAAACATAATTGTTATAATGTTACCTTTCTTGTTAGCTTAGCTACAAACCTACTTAGGTCTCTTTGGTCACTTTCATTTTGTAACACAGGGCAAACTGCGTGTCTTGCTGTTGCTGGGTCATTATACAGACTGGTTGCCAAACATAAAAAGTGAGAAAGCCCAGTCTGAATAACGCTGTGCCGTTTTACGACTGAAAACTCTGCAGCAGATGAACCGTGCCAGTGATGGCTCTACCGGGAAATACAGAGACGGAGAGAAACAAAAGGAGAGAGATGGTGTTGAATAATGGCAAGCCTTGATTTTCACCCGCTAACCCTTCCAGAAAAGACTCTTCTCAATGGGCTATTAATGCCACCTCTCTTTGTCGAAGCCCCCCCGCAGCAATTTTTATGCAGACACATATTTTCTTTGTGCCTTTCTGAATGCTCCGACTCAGCAATACAGTCGAATGTAATATTCAAAGTACCTTCAGTATATGAGGTAATACACCAAGCATTCTATTTTAACTGCAGTTTCTTATTTGCTCACTGGGGTTGGACTTTGTAATAAATCCTCATACAGCTTCGGGGCTTGTCATATATTTTTCTTTCATTTCTTTGCTTTTCATTTCTTCCAGACGCCCCCATCCCTCTCTTTCTCTCACACACACACACGCAAAATCCCTGTTCTCTTTCAAGTGTTCTGCTAATCTAGTCTAAGAGAAGTGATCTATCAGCTGACTGAATGTTTCTTCATCTCTCTCTCTCTCTCTCTCTCTCTCTCTCTCTCTCTCTCTCTCTCTCTCTCCATCCTCCTCCTCCTGCTTTTTTTATTCCCTCCACCTCTTGTTATTAGGCTGAGAGCTCACGATGCCTAAAACACATGCTTAATCACACAAGATCACAACAGCTGTTCCAGGAAGGTTTTTCGTGATATAAGGTTGCCGTGGCGACAGGTCTCTCTCTCTCTCTCTCTCTCTCTCTCTCTCTCTCTCTCTCTCTCTCTCTCTGTGGTGATTGGCGTCCGTTTTCTAAAGCCACTCGAAGCTTGGAAAAGAGAATGACTCAGGACAATTTCATGTGTCACTGCAAATGGCTCTGACAGTACATCTGAGCATTTTATGATGTGCTGGTGACTCAGGGTAGTTCGGAGAAAAGGAGGTCTTACAAGGGTCCTATGTAGGACTTTAGATTATGCGTATAGATCCTGCAGGGATGCATACAATTCATATCAGTTAAAAGCCAGAATAAGGATGACACTGGCATTGATGGCTCAATGAAGTCAAATGGCATTTTTTTAAATTGACAGAGCAATAATTCAGTCCCAAAAAAGACTGCGGTAGTGAGAAAGCATGAACATCTTGCGTTTGTTTACAACCCAGTGATGTCTGTCTACAAATGATAGCTACATACTGTACCAGACTGCACACTAGTAATTTGGCTACTTTAAAATGTGAGTCCTCTTGTGAAATTATTACACTCCATATCCCGTTGCCAAGCCTAATTACCTTATTTAGCATTCCCTCTGAATTTTCATGATGTAAGGGCAGCCTACATAGAGCTGCAAGCATTTTGGTCTTGATGTCTATAATGAGTTTCCACAAAAAGTGGAAAATTATGCACTATACGCAAGTGTTGTAATATTTTGACTCAGCAAAGGGGACTGAACTCCCTTGATATAAGTCAACTAACATTAATCTTGTTTTTAAAAGTAACCGCTTGCTGTCATGTCAGCTGCAAGGTTCAAGCTAAACACATGTCTGGAATTCAGAGCTCTTTAAAAGCAAATTCTTCTGTGGTACTTTAACCTCAGAGAAATGCTGATGGAAAACCTGGTGAAACATATTCAGAGAGAATAGCTATTATTGCTGTGTTTTTCAAATGCTAGCCTAATATTTCTAGATATTACATTCCTGTCAGTGTGCTGTATAGGCAAGAGAGGAGCAAATTTGGTTGTCAGCCCCTCCAGTCAGCAGGACTGACATTAAATACATAAAGTAATATATTTGTGATTCTATCTGTGGTATAAAATATCAAGCTGGCCCAGAGTGGGGTGTTTTTAGGACAGACTATTACCAGGTTGCTGAAAGGTTTGACATCAAGCTATAAGTCAGTATCCAGTTAATAGAAAATAACTTTTCACTGTATTTCAACAGGATTGTGTGATGTAAAAACGTATAATACCATATTAAATAAAATCCTCACAATTTTAGGCACATGGCTTACTCTCCCTGTAGTAGATATACTAAAGGGTGATTCTAATCCATTACTTTTTTTTTAAATTCAGCAAATATCTCCTGATGGTCCACTAGCATTCCACTCTGTGTGCTGAAATAAAACTGGTGTGTTTTACAGCCCTGAATCTGTAAATGGGAAACAAACAAGTGCAGGACATAACAACGCCAACTTGTTATTCCAATCAGAATTACTTGTCCACAGACATTCAGCTTACTTTCTAGTTTGCCAAGATGCTATTGTGGCAGGAGAATTGTGAGTATCGCTGTCTGAAACTTGTGTGCTGGCTTTGCTAAACTGGGTTTCAGTAAACCGTCAGCAGCAACTTAAGTGACAATTTGCAAACCCACAACATAGCTAAAATTATTGACATTACTTGCTGTGTCGTTGTTTGCACTATATCTATATATTATATGTCATCTTATCTCCAGAATCACTTACCTCATCTTTAAAATGATAGATTGTATCAAACAAAGACACGACTCTAAGCCAATGAGCAGTAGCATTATCCAGTATTGTTTACATAAATGGAACAAGGTAAATGAATGACCTGTACATCAGTGGTAGCGTAGCTCATACTGTATAACTGAGATGATCACTGATTAGAGGACTATTTCTGTACCTTCCAATGCTTCGAAGCTTTGACCTTTGACATGGTAATTGATGTGAGATTCAGAATTTGGACGCTTTGCTTTTTCTTCTCCTTATTTTAAAACAACAGGTCGAAACCTGACCTAGTGGAGAGGAAATGCTGTCCATTGTCTGCAGCTGGAAACTGTAGCAAAGCTCTTGCTTTGAATCCCTAATCATCAACCCCTTTAGACTGCAAATTTTCCTCATGAACTCCAAATTAGAAATGAGTCAAGTTAAGGGTTGCATTTGAAGCAGGAAGTTTTACATCCAATTAAAGTAATGGAATTAACTAATAAATGACAGACAATGACAGGCAATTCAGTGATATCCCCACAGTTGTGGTTTGAACAGGCTTGAAATAAAATCCAGAGTCCTCTTTGTTTGAGATTGAGAGTAAAAATGTGTTGAGACCAACACAGTTCTCGTGTATTGCATCAATGCAAACATGAACACATTACTCCAGTACTTCACTTCATTGGCTGCAATAAATAATCAATTTTAAAATTACACATCTCTACAAACATATTTATTAAATAAAAAATATTTTTATTGATATCAAACTGTTAAAGACACACAGTTACAAAGTGCTTCATGTGTAGGATAGAATACACACATACCATGCAGGACACAAACAAAACAAAATGTGTGGTCGGCTCTTGATGCTTGGGATTGCTGTCTTTGCATTTGAACATCTATGTCTTCCTCCATTTGGCCAGTTTACCGAGCCAAGAGAAGAAGTTGTTCTTATTTTTCTTTTCAGGCCCTTTTAGTAAAAGTGGCTCTGTAACATTCTCTGCAGAGAAGACCTCCTCCCTGACTTGAGCTGGCACCTCCTGCATACGCTGCTCCAGCTGGGTCACTTCTCTTTTTGGTTCTGTTTCCTCTGTTTTGACAGGGATGTTAAGGCTATGGAGTGTTGGTCACAAAGCTCACAGTAGGCTTGAGGTGGTTTATGATCTCTGTGGCTATGAGGCTGCAGACCACCAAGGCAATCATAACATCCTCCATCAGGACCTCCCTACTCAGCCAGGTGTTAGGAACAACCTCGCCCGAGTGGCCGGCACAGTTCGCAGCTCAATTGAATTTATTGCTTCAGGTCTTCTCTGTATTACTTTGTGTCTTTTTGTAGCAACAAGTGGATATGCCCCACCTGATTCTTCTGGTGCTGCAGTTTGTAGAAGTTCTAATTCCAGCCTTTAAAAAGTTCATCCAGGACACTATGATGGTGGATTATTTCACCAAGGCTCTGTCTGTGATCAGATATGCTTTCATAGTCACCAGCAGTCACAAAGCTGGAGAGGACAAAGCTGGGGTACTTTGAGGCTTTGAACTCAAGATTGAAGATGTTTCGATTCAGCGCTGGAGACAAGCCCATGGTCTCCACTGTGATAAGTAAAAGCAGGGGGCTGTTATGAGCTGCAGTTTTCACCTCTTCATAGAAATAAGACACCCATACAACATCCCAGTTGGACGAGGCTTGCTGATGCATCCCTGGTACTCCTTTACCTACTAATTTCTTCATCTGTTATCACAGCGAAGGCCTTATGGAAGACCTTGGTGTGGTGTCTTATCCAAGATCTATGCTCAAACATTACCTCCTTGACAGACTCAGGGAGAAACTGAGCCAGCTCTCCTCATTACTGGGTGTCTGGGTGGGAGGGGACTCACCTGCAGACTTGACCTTGTTTATGATGAGGAATGAAGCTAGGCAGTGCAGGGTCTTTTCTCACTAGCTGCTTCCTCACCTGGATTGACGTGCCAAGTCTTTTCATGAGGTTACTCTGGAGCAGCACAGCAACTTTCCATGTGTTTCAGGGAGGAAGAAGGAGGTTTTCATCAACAGACACTTGGGAGATCCACCGTGTTGAACCGCCATGTTTCTACAGGAGTCCAGAATGGACAAACCAAACACTGGCTCCAGATAGGGCCTTTTTTACGAGTTTCGCAGCCACCATAATTTCTCCTACATGCTTGGAATGGGAGGGTGAGACAAAGGGTTGTAATCTGCAACTATACTGCTGGATGCCATTAAATCCTACGCACTGAAACTTTGTGCCTAGTCCTTATTTTAATTTTATATTGTTATCCCCACTCAGTTCCAACCTAGAACTGGTCCAGTGACATAAATAGTAGTGTATTGGTGGAAACAATACTCTAAATATCTTGCTAAGTCGGGCCTGTGTGTTGTGTTCACTGCCACTCTATAAATAAATAATAAATCTGAATAAATTGTGTTCTTGTATGACATTGTTTCTCTGCTGGGACTTGTGAAGAATTGATAACGTTACCAGGAGCTAAGTCAGCCAGACTTGCTGTATTTATACTCGATGAGGCAGCTGCTAGCACAGTTAGGGGGTTCAACATTCGAAATATACTGCATAGTCTTGCGTATTAAGTTACTGTTGGGTGGTCCAATGTTTAAAAAAAATGTTAAAGATAAATCAGTACTCACACTCATTCACTATTTCTCATATCTCAAATAGACTTACTGTATACACACCTATTTGATATTTCCCCAATAATAATCTATTGAGGTAACTGCATTTCAAAAGTTATTTTCAGACCAATCAGGCATCTCTCTTTACCTCTGTGCTGTTACCACTGCTCTAATGATGCATGAAAGTGCTTAACTCACTCACCTTGACATTGTGTAAGCGTGTGTGTGTGCCATATTAAAGATGGAGAGAGAGCGAGGTTGAGAGTGAGCAAATGATCTGAAGAGTGAGAAGCAAGTGAAAGGAGGAGTGACACAGAAATGGGCTGAGTGACACAATGAAGGTGAGAGAGTGTGATAGAGAGAGACATAGAGATGATGATGATGTTGTGTACGGCAAGTATCTTCTGTGAAGCTGCACTCAGCAGTGAATCACCAGCTAGTGCACAGAAGGTGTCCTAGCCCTACTGCTGCCACTAGTTTTGGATGACACATTTACAGCAACATTTTCATAACATTTAATTGGCAAACAGACTAAAAACCAAGAGTGTGTGTCTATGTCTATAGCAATAAACGTTCTATCTTGGGTCATTTATGTGCAGATGATGTGTTCCAGTGGTTCGGACACATACAGTAATCATGTACATCAACGGTTGTGAAAATGACACCACCCTCCTCACACCAAGACAAATCCTGCATGTGTGCCGACACTTAGTCAATTCTCTGTCTCTTAATGACTCATTGCTCAGTTATCACACTTCAGATGATTAGGCGAACAGTATTTCCTGTGAGGGTTTGTGTAACTGTCACAGAGGTGAGTATGAGGCAATAGGGGATTGACCCAAATTCAGTCTATAGATTTATTGAGAAGTTAGCGTTACTGGCAGAGAGGCAAATACAAGTTTCACAGGTATCACGGTTCAGAGGCTGGACAGCAAGGCATAAGCAACACCCACAATCTGGCAGGGAATGTGTCGAAATTGGCTGGTTATTGCAGGTGGGGCTGATGAGGGAAAGTAGAAACAGGTGGGCCGGTAAGATCTGGTGATGGGAATGGTGGGAAAGGGGTTACTGCCGGGGCAGGTGGGAGTGGTCAGATGTGAGAGTCAGATGACTGGGGAAGTCTAAGGGCATTTGGTGGACAGGAAGAGATTGACACCGAAATCAGTTTGCTGGTTTGAAGTCTGTCCAGCCACACACAGTATTTGTGATTGGCTGAGGCTGCGACTTCAACAGTCAAAGTTCATCAATGTTGAACTCCACACAGAGCGGAGAATCTGCTGAAGCAGAGGGGTTTTTTTGCCCCTTCGCTCGCTTAGATTGGAAGTGAACGGGAGGTGTATGTGTGACCGTGCCCCAGCATTGGTGTGGAGAGAACTATGGGGGTAACCACAAGGGCTCATGGGTGTTAAACTACTGTGATTGCTGCTGATCCTATATGACTATATTTTTCTTTCAGTAATACATGTCAAAAAGCTGCATGCTGAACATGCTTACCTTCCTACGGTCACTCCGAGCATCCAATGTAAACCAATAAGAGTCTTCAGCCATGCTACTGGCTCTGAGGCTATACTTAGGCACAGCGGTGCTTTGCGCTAAATGCTAACATCAGCATGCTAACATGCTCCCACTGACAATGCTTATAGGCTAATGTTTAGCAGGTATAATGTTTACCATGTTCACCATTTAACTTTGCTAACATTTGCTAATTAGCACTAGGGCTGAAATGATTATGTGATAGTTAGCCTTTAACAATTAGCAATTAAGTCAACATCTTGGGCTTCAAGAAACAATTGTGATTGCAATAAAACCAAAGTATTGGGCAGATATAAATGCTGACCTGATGGGGCTACATGAAAGACTAAGGAATCACCAAAGTCACAGAATTTATCCTCTAGGAACACAAATGTCTGACCAAATTTAATGGCACTCGGTTCAATAGTTGTTGACAAAAGTACAGGAGTGACCAACCAACATTTCCATCTGCCATTAGTATGGCCAGAAATAAAAAAAATAAAAAATAAAAAGCTGACAGAATCAACCAAGGCCAAAAGTATAGTGCTACACAGAGTAATAGACAAATGGTACCTTTACCAGTTTTACTGCTAGTAGCCTACATTTCAGCAAATATAATTTCAGCACTGTGAGGATTCCTCTCTGTTTCCCAGCTCTCAACCCCCTTCTCCTCTTCTATCTCTGTTATCTAGGTTGGAATCAGTGGGTTTTTGGCTGCCGATCTGGCCAACAGATGCTGATTTGTTAAACCTGAGAAAGCACAGCAAGACTCCTGAACACTGTACCATTCTCTGGCATATTTTCCTCTACAAGCCCACTTTGTGCTGGTGTGAGTCTACTGCAGAACAGAGTGGAGGGAAATCAAGTGACCAAATCTTTGCCTCAGATCCATCTGCCGAGGGGAGGTGAGCGCAACTGGACTGTGTTCACACTTGACAAACCGCTGACTAATCCAGCCCAATTACAACACAAGCACATTAAAGCCTGGCGATAGAGATAGAAGTCAAATCCCTCATTTGTGAAACCGTGTGTGTTTAATGAACAATGCCATTATCATCAGCACCGTTGATCACAGACTGAAAATCCATTCGGCTGAGGTGCACAGTCGACTTTACTGGAGTGTACAGGCATTTCTCACAGTGGCACAAACAGATTCATTATTTGAATCGTAATTTTCCCCCCGGTGGCACAATTAATGAATCAGACTTTTCATCGTCACAGCTCAGTGGGACTGAACAGGTCGGGTTATTAAAAAGTCATTGTCGCTTCACTCAGTGATCTCAGGCAAAGGACTAAATTAGATTGGTAATGTATGATTGCCCTCAACTGGTCATTATATTCAAAGTTCATGTTAATGGAGGAGCAGAATGTCTCTGTACTTTTTAGATGTAAGCTAATATCAAGATGAGAAATGACAATAGAGAGCTACTTCTGTTATTTTATTATAAACTTTGTCAGAAACGGTTTTTTTGCATATCCTGTTTCATCCAAACAATTTTCTCATCTGCTGCAACTGTGACATGAAGAACGTCCTCTCTGTGTGCGTAACGTTTTCAGTGCTGGCATCATGTCTGCGCTGTTGACAGGGGATAAAGCAGCGTAATAGCTGTTTGAATTGATCCCCGCGAAATGACACAACGTCTTGGCAGATGAGGCATTGTCCTTATCCCGCAAAGACGGTTTGCTTTTTGAGCAGGAAGTGACTGTGAGTAGTGGATTTCACTTCCTCTCAGCATTAATCAGCAGAAGGGGGGATTTATTTTTACATGCTGTCTGTGCAATACTGAGTGCGCCTCCTGTCCTTATTTCCCAGAAAAGAAAAAAAGTCACAGCCCCTTATGAATATTGCTGTCAGGGGAAGAAGTGGAGAAGGAAGGAAAATTACTATAATATTCTCAGATTTTGTCTCCTTTATCCTTTGTCTCCTTGTTCTTGTTCTATCTGTGTCTCCCTCGTGTCTTTGACGCCACCATCCAATGAAACTTTATCTTTGAATCTATTTAAAAAGAAAAGGACATTTCTCCTGAAGTAGAAGCAAAAGTCAACAAGTCTTGTGGCCTTATCTGCTTATATTCCTCTATTCTTTTCGTCTCTCCCTCGTCAACCTCTCTACCCATTCCCTTCCCTCTAACTCAAGTCACAGGCTTTTTTCCGAAATTCATTTCAGCCTTGATGGATATACTAAGCACCGACGGCTTTTGATTTAGGCTTCTGATGCTGTCTGCCTTCCCTAACATCCACTTTGGGTGCAGCGCTCCATCACATTGATTTCTCTGAAGATGAAACTCTGATTGAACAGACCTCTCTTGGCGGCCAAGGGCCCCCACGTGTGTCTTGCACTGTTACAGCATATGAAAGAGGACCCACCCTGTCTTCTGACAGGCAAACAACGCGAGGCCAACGAACCACTGCACCTTATACTGTGCGACCTATATTAAATATGGAACGTAGTGTGCAATTAAATGGCAGACATTTGTTCAGTAATGCTTACAAAGTCTGATAAAATAAAAGAGAAATTTCTAGTATTTTGTCCTCCATTCTTTAAAGGCTTCTCAAATCAAAGGTTGTGTTTTCACATGGGACTCTTTGTATTTCGATGACAATTCTGCCTTACCTCCAATACCAACGCTCAGTGCCAATGCAGGAAACAGTGTGCCCTCTATGTAATAAAGCGAAAACAAAGGGTGTTGGGGTCGGAATGGTGGATAAGTGCAATCGACCTTCACAGCAGAGCCCAGAATTTATGTCTTATCTCATACCAAGCATTAATGTTTCTTAAACCTGATCTCTTCCTGAGCTTAACCTTAAAAGAAAGTGACCATACCCAAACAGTAGTGAATACTGATTTGACATTGGAATACCAATGCAAATTAATATTCATAGTTCAGGCTAGCCTTAGTGTGTACATGCATATATGGTGCAAGTGTGTGTGTTTGAATTTGCCATTGTCTTGTGCAGGTGGCGTGGAGGTGTGTCTGACATTAGAATGAAGGTAGCCTCTGCATAATTCAGATGAACCTGTCTCCTTTAGTCTCCTATATTCCTCACTTCTCTCTCTCTCTCACACACTCCTATCCTCATGTAACCCTCCACATTTTAAATGTAACTCTCTCATTTTCGCAGTCTGTGTATCTGTGTGGGTTTTTTAAAGATCTTTCAGTGCTTTAACCTTCAAGAGATCATAATATATCTTCTGTACCATTCATGAGCTCTGATCAGGTTGTGTGCCCTTCTTCCCAGTGATAGCTCATTATACCAGGCCTACACACACACCACAGTTTGGGGAAATTATTTGATCACTGGATTCTTTAATTATGCATGAATGCAATGTAGAGGCTCTAATTAAATAAATGTGGTGACTTCTTCAGTGTATTACTTATCTTGTTCTTTATTCAGAAATAAATGGATGTTGGGAGGAATTAACAGAAGCTCTAATGGCCTCTAAGTCAGCATCAACGGAAACCTTCTTATACTCTATAAGTACCTGCCTTATCTTTGTTGTGGTTTAATTTTTCCGTTGCAATGCACCTCAAACAATGTCTATCTGACATAAACTTTTAGCTATCTGACTCTAGTGAGAGACCACAAACTCCCACTGAAGGTACCCAGAATGGTGACACAGACTCACAGAAAGCAAAGAGAATTGACAGTTTCACTCCACGTGCAAGATCTATTTGCATCAGCACAGGATACAAGCAAACCGAGTTGTCTCGAGAATCAACTAACTAGAACAAAGAAAATCACTCCATTATATGCCTCTTTCCCAAGGGTGTCTATCGGTGACGTCTAATGTCTGATAAGCAGTAGTCATAACACATGATGATGCCCTACTCTCCAGGAGACAGACTTGGTCGTTGGAATGTGCTTAGCTCATGGCACACTGAATAACACTCTCCTAACTAGGGTGAGACAACCAGAGTGTGAATGCATGAGGATTAACATACATGAACATAAAATATCATACTGTAAGCCTGTAAAATTAAACATAAAACAGCACAACATAATATAGTTTGCTTCATGTTCGCAGAACCTTATCCCTGAATGCATTTTCCCACTACATCTTAATGAGGAAGGCTTCTCCTTGTGTGATCTTATCCACCTGCTCTATCTCAGTGAATAGGTATACTGTGACCTTCTTTAAAAATGTTCAAGGGAACAAGTAGACTAATAAAATCAAGGATAATAGGATAATAAGGTGTGCCCATAAAACAAACAATACTACAACCTCACAATCAGCTGCTCAATCAGATATGTAATGAAAGGTTGCCATACACTGCTAAAATTATTCTTAGGTCCTAATATAGCAACTCTTATGGTTCTCTTTCTTAAAAAATGTAGTATATCACTGATCCAGTGTTTAAAGGAGAGAGGGGTAGTCTGCTTCTAATTGAGTAAAATGATCCCTCTGGCTAAAAGAGGGACATAGGTGATACAATTTGACTGTGCCCTAGGAAGAGGATTGTCCTCACACTGAATACCAAAACTGGCTGTAAGAGGATTTGGATCTATTGGTGTTTCAAGTTTCTTGGATATGGCATCAAAGATGGAGGACCAGTAACCCAAGAGCCTCAGGCAAAACCAGAATGCAAGAGCTAGTGTTGCAGGTGAGTTCTTACATTGATTACAAGAATAACAACCAATGCATACGTCTTTGAGATTCGGACTTTAGACAGTTGAAGTCTGTGTACCACCTTGAATTCAATCAGGCCATGCCTGGTATATGTTGATGAGGAGTGTATTCTTGAGAATATATCTGACCACAATATAGTCAGACTGAATTGTACATTCAGATTAGACTGCCATGCCTCTCTCATTGCATCAAGAGATTACATTTGCATAGGTGAAAGTTTCCTTATATGACAGATATTGTGCCTTTGACAGACAGAGCTGCAAGTGCAATTGTTAACACACAATAAATACAATTTGATCTGTATTACAGTATTACTTTTATTACATCATTTCCATTTGCCCATTTCTGAGTTAAAAATAATTTCTAAACTGGCACATGCAAAAAGCTATTCTAACATTCTTAGCATTATTCAAGTTTGGATCCTCCATTCGAAATTCAGTTTTCTGATTAATTAAAATTTAAAGATTGTTGCTTAGGACAAATGTATCATTGTACATTTCAGTGTTTACATCTTACTCTCAGCCATAAACATTGTATGAAAAGAAGGCTGTGTGTGTAAGCAGTCGAGGGGGCTAAAGCACTGTGTGTTCCCAGTTGTGCCTTATGTCAACATCTGATCAAAGCAGTATGCTCACACACACGCACACACACTAAGAAAAAAAACAAGCATAAAAAATGCACACACATGCATGCGCTAGATTGCTTCACTATGCCCTCAGGGTATTGAATAAGCTTGCTTCTTGATGTTCCCCTGATCATTACATTTATCACATTGCATCAGTAGAAAATCCTAAATAAACCTTTTAACAGGCTTCTCCTCAGTAATGCAGTAAATAGGCTTCTTATCCTAGAGGCCAATGGGTTTATCTTGGTCTACAAAGCCCATGATACAGACTTTTGTGGTGCGAGTTGCAGGATTGGAGCAAGTAAAAAGGTTTTTCGTCAGTATGAATAGTCAGAAATATACAACAGTCACAAACCGGAATCTTACTATTGTGGAGCCAATTTGATTCATCCAACGTTACACATGAAATAGTGATTATTTCATAATAATAATGTGTTTTAAAGCTTAGTTCACGAAAGGCAGGGCTTTTTTTCAACAATACATTTTACCATTTTAACAAAAAACATAAGTAAGGTAAGGTAAGTGCCCAGCCTGCATGGTCTTATTAGACACAACACACATAAACAAGAGCAATAACATAATGACAGCAAAGGAACAATATTATAATAAACCATACATGCCAAACAATGTCTAACCAAATATGAACACCATCCTGCTACTACTTCTTTAACACACCAAACATAAAGCACCCTCATATGCTTTTGGTAGGCATTTAACACAAACTGAGCTAGGTAAAACACTTGGTAATGCAGACAAACTGAAGCTCTCCATGTAACCCGACATCCAGTATGCATGACTAATTTTTGTACATATCTGAAATGATGATTCATGAATATTGTTTTGAAGGTTTCTTGAATCAAGATCATGCCATAGCAGCAAAAGCACAGGTAACTTGTTAAATTGAAAGTTGAAGTTGGACTATTCTACACAGAACTGTAAGCTATATTTATTTTACATTATACCGTTTCTATATTGTAAAAATTATAACTCCCAATTTAAATCTTTCCTTGCAATTGTTGTTCTTTGATTACATTTTTATTTATTTTTTAATTTTTTTCTCTGATATGGTTTTGAAATATGCTCGATTTGCATTAAGGGATTTCAATCTGACAAACTAGATAAGATAAAGATATAGGCTAACTTTAAGTTCAATTTTGCTGACGAAAGTCCTTGGAATAGCTTTTACCCCAACCCCCTAAATAGCAAATACAAAGAGAGTGATGAAATCCATATAATCTAGGCTATCAAACATAACATAACTAAAAAAGAAAAGCTTTCAGTTAAATGTAAAATGACACGGTGAAAGAAATTTATATTGTATTTTTTAAAGATATAATAATGCTTGGGCTGACCATGAAATAATATAATATTAAAATGTTTACACAAATGTAATAAATGCAAATGAACAATACAGAGAAGTAACAGTAACTTAAGACCAAATCAAATACAGTGTTGTGAAATATATTAGTAAGTTCTTCTGATCCTTTTTTATGTTTCTCTTTTGTTTGTTTTGTTTATAGCTTTATTTCTTTTCTATATTCAACAACTGAACAAAGCCTCGTTAAAAGTAAAAGAACATTTTATTTTCTGGGCACATTTAGCAACGTTTTTTGAGTTTCTCCTGTTTTATGTTACGTTTTCGATGATTTGTGTACAGTCAGATACAGTGTGCTGCGCAAGTCCCACGACTCAACATTCCCTACCTGAAAAGCGAAAGCTTGAGCGTTTCGACACTTGCGAGATGCCGTAGTTCGGAATCCGGAAGCACAGCTGCTGTCATCCAAACAAACAATAATGTAAGCAATATTTTGACGATAAAGACATTACCTGCTATTATTTTTACAGTGTTGACTTTAACGTTTGTGCAAGGGGCTTCTCTTTGTTCTTGTGACACTTAGAGATACGGCATTAAAACGTGAAACAGAGAGTTAGTTAACCGTGAAAGTCAGCCGGGAGGCTAACTGTGAGTTAGCAAACTTCCCGGCTGAGCTGCCACATCGTCACAAACTGACAGCAGGGCCGCAGTCACTGTTAATATATATGTTACCGAGCTTTTGGACACGTTTACTTAGCTTGTTTAGGGGCTTATCAATGTGTGTTAACCATATTATTATGTTTAAGTCTGGTAAGTCATACTGAAGCTTATTATTCGCCATTGCATTCTCCTATTAAACCATTTATTAGGTTAGAAAGCTGAATGAGGCATTACCAATTCGTCTGGGCATGAGTAACTGATACGTGTAACATATATAAGTTTGGATTGCCTGACTAATGGATAATGTGTTGATAGTTTGAGTAACACTGCTTTTCAAACTGTTCACAGGGGTTGATTTTGGAGAATGTCCTCCAGAGGCGTAGTCCTCCATTTGCAAACCGTCTGTACAAGTCTAGTGAAAGTGACTTGAGTAAACTGACTGACTTCACCTGCATTTGGATACCTTCAGCCATGGCTCGGGAGGAAGAGGAAGAGGGGCTGACAGGCGATGCACCCAAGGAGGTGGACGTGTTTACATCAGTGCGTTGCCTGGGTTACCTGTCCAGCGTCAACCTCCTTGTGGCGGTGTGCGTTGGCATGTACGTACGCTGGGAGGTGACAAGTGAACCAATGATTCTGGTCATCTTCATCCTGGGCCTCTTCGTCCTGGGGATAGCCAGCATCCTCCATTACTACTTCGCTATGGAGAAAGCCAGTCTCAGCTTATTCCATTTGTGGTTTGGCTTTTTGCTCGGCCTTCTGTGCTTCCTCAACAGCCCCGCATTGGATTCAAACGTCAAGGAACTGGTCGCCAACTATCTCCTCTTAGCCTGTGTAATCATGAAAACAGTATGGGCTGTAACTGAGCGAATATGCAGCTCCGTCCGTTACAAACCCAGCTTGCTAACATCAGCTGAGTTGCTGGAGCTCCTGGGATTTGGCATTGCCAGCACTTCCATGCTTCTTCACAATTCAGTGGCCATAATAGGCTTGGTAGTGGCCCTCGGGGCTCTCATTGTGGACTTAAGGATGAAATCCCTCCTGGCTTTGCCCAACCTGGTCAGTTTTGCCTTGGTTACCTCTCTTGTGTTTTTCCAGGCCTTAGGCATTACTGCCAACCCTTATGCCTTAGGCTGCTACGTTGGCAGGCTGCTGTGTGAGCCCGTGCTGGATGTGTACTTCAGTGGGCTTGGGTCCACTGAGCGCTGGATACCTGTGCTCTCCATGGGGAGGGTGTGGAGGAGGCTGTCCCTGCTGCCTCTGAGTCTGACTGAGCTGGCCTTCTTTGTCCTAGCTGCCTTAAAGGTACATTCAGCATTTTGCAGAAATTGATATTTCCATTATGTGAGTCTTTAGGACTTCTGTGTCAAACTCAATCATGTCTTGCAATGTGTAACCCTTATAAAACAGTTATTTTGACTGTGTTTTGTATGGCTTTGTTTAAGTCTGTGTTTAATGACACTTTTCTCTCACCTTACATAGCTTGGCCACTTGGAGCTGTGGTATTTGGTGATCCCAGGCTTCTGCCTGTTTGGCCTTTTCTGGTCCATCTGCCACATAATCCTGCTGATCACAATATGGGGCTTCCACACCAAGTTGAGCGAATGTCAGAAGGCCTGGCGGGCCCAGCGATCCAGTAGCCGGAGTCTCGACCAAGTCATGGCCTCCAGGGGCATCCGTCACTTCTGTCTCATTTCCGAACGTCTGGTGTTCTTTAGTATGCTGTCAACGGTCATACTGGGAGCTGTATCCTGGCAGGTAGGAGACACAAGAGAGATTACTACTACTTAACTCATATCAGAAATTATTATAGCCAAGTTTGCAAAGTATCTAAACCTTAAATATATTCCTTTCATTGCCCTATTGTTTTTTAATCAATAAACATTTCTAATAGCACAGCTGGCATCATTATAGTCACAACATATAGGCATACTGATGAGAAACTTGTTGAGAGGGTGCACAATCTTAAGACGTTTGCAGAAAACCTCACTGATCATGCTGATCACGGTTCCTGCTCCAGTTCTTCCTCTTACAGCTATGGCACTTTGGCTTTCATGACAAGGCCTCAATAAACGTCATACACACGTTATAAAATGTGGAGAGAGAGATGCTAGTGTCGGTGTGTCGTTAGTAGTTGCTCCCCAAGCTTCGGCACTTCTGCTCTCATGCGGAACCAATTTAATTAGCACTTTAATATCCCTATCTACTTGCATAAAGAGCAGCAATAACTTATTTAGCCTTATTAGACGTTTACCCTGTAAGAGTCTCATGGGCCTGAGTCCTAATTTGAGATCTGCACATTGTTGATGTCGGTTGCAAATTTGCCTGAGATGGTGGGAGCTGTCTGCACCGAGAAAGGTAATGATTGTGTAGCAATTTTTTGCGTCAGATTTTTTATGTTAACAGCTTTTCATTTACCTGTGCTGTTTAAATTCACTAATATACGGTCATTTAAGTCCACGTAACTCTCATGCACACACGCAAACAAAAATAACAGCAACGGTTGTACAATTGAATGCAGTCTCAGCAATAAATACAGCCTTTGTGAAACTACATAGGTGTTGATTCAACTCGATGCAAATGTTTAAGGCCACCGTTTCCAGTGTTTCATTGGATTCTCAGCTTTCCATGGAATTTATACGAAAGACGCACCCGAATAGATGTGCCTATTCAAAGACATTTATATTGCATGTATTATAGCTTCCTTTCAAAAGTCTGCACAGAAATGCATTTGGAAGTGTGGACTGACTGAAAAGCAGGATCGTGCCTTTGTGCAATTGTATAGAAATGACTTCTCTGATCAGAAGTCAGCTTGTGAATGTGATGCTGTTGAGTGCTGAGCTGTTCTCGAGCATCCCCCCGCTCCCACTTCTACTGCAAATCAATCATCAATCTGTGAGAACCACTACGGGTTCGACCTCCTTTATACTGTTTTGTTTGCTTATAATACTTTGTTGGAGTGGAGAATGCAGTATTATCCATTTAAGGGATATACAACTTCATAAAAGTTCAATGAATGAGTGTAAAACATTTTTCAACTCAATGCGTACTCTAGGCAGTTCAGTATATTCTGCAAACTCAAGTGTGGTTCCACTTAACCATGCACGTATTGATTTGCATTCTCAAATACATTGCTCTGCTATGAAATCAAAGGGGCTTTTTGAGGATGCTAAATTGCACTGCATACCATCACAGTGACTCAAGAAATTGATTGCACTTAAAGCCTAAGAGTGTGTTACAGCACAAGATCTGCTTTATGTCACTACATGGTCATGTGTATATAATTGTATTTGTAAGAATGCAATTTTTTGTGTGGCTTTTAAGCATTAAAATCTAGGGAAAAGAAACAAGAACATAAAATTATATTCTACAGACTCAAGGCTTCCCAGAAAGTACAGGCTCATATACTGCAGTCATTATTCTGTTTTGAATGTGATGTATGTTTAGGCTGCTGTCACACACTGCATTGTGTCGTCATTTAGTTAGGTCCCGTCATGTTTTGTCCTGCGATAATAACACTGTTCCAGTGTGTAACTGTCTTGCCAAGTGTCACCAGCAATTAACTGGGTCTGATTGCTTCGGTCCAAGCTGTAAGTGTTGAATGAAAGTGACTGATTCTTTTGCAGGCCTCCAACGGTCTCTTTCTCAGCGCTCTGCTGGTGGTGCTGCCTTTGGAGTCTCTGGCCCACGGCTTGTTCCACGAGCTCGGCAGCTGTCTGGGGGGAACCTGTGTTGGCTATGCCCTGGTCATACCTACTGCTTACTGCAGGTACTGAAGAAAGAGGTGGCAACAGACACAAACAGACATGTATAACAGACTTACACAGACACACTTAAATTTGCAGTAGCAACCAGCAAGCAAATCAGGTGAGTGGAGTGGCAGCAGGCGTGCAGCAAAAGAGTGACCAGAACACTGACAGTTTAAGCACACCCCATGATTAAAAGGGAGCACTGGATGTGTGAGACGGTGAGAGGAGTATGACGTGTGAGTGAAATGGCAACTCGAGTTGAGCCTGATGAATGACTTAAACATTCAATTGTCAAAATTGTTGTAATTAAATTTTCTGTCAATTAGGCTGATTAAACTGACTGATTTTCTCAACTAATCGCTTAGACTTTAAAATGTCTAAAAAGTCCAAGGTGCTGTCCTCTGGACTGTCAAACAAACAGTCCAAAACAAAACAGAAATGCACAGTTTATTATTACATAAGGAAAAGAAAAGACATATCCTCATACATATCAAGTTAGGGGAAACAATTACATAATACCAAAATAATTTCATAATAATTTAAATTTTCTTTCAACAGACTAAATAATTGAGTAATCATTTCAGACTCTTAAATGTTTCATTATAGTTTTAGATCTTTAACACAAGTATATGCAATCCTACTGTAGTTGCAGCTATTTACTTGCTAGCTAAGCAGATTTGACAGTCGACATACTCAACCAATCAAAACCTACGCTGCAGCAAAACACACACCGCATTTACACACACAAACACACATGCTGGACTCACTTTGCCCCACGTCGAAGCCTTTCTTGGCATCACAGGCGCTGGTAAATATGATCACTCATTCCAACTCCCTCCTCAGTTAACACAAAACCAACTGGATAAATAGGCCAATAACTATGCATAAACATGCCGCTAATGTTTTGGCCCTTAAGGGATCATTCCTGTGCTCCCTCCGCAGCATACTAAGTTGTTCAGCTGGAGCAGTTAGCCATTAGCTGCTGCCGCTGCTGCCTCTCCCAGTACCCTCTCAGTCGGCCAAGCATTTTCTGAAATAGCCGAGTTAGTTTTGATGATGCCGACACGTCTCCTCTTCATCAACAGCAGAAGCTAGCCATCATTTACACATTAGTGTTTCTATCTAGCCTTTGGAGATTTATGGCTGGTGTATATATATTTCTTTCTTTGAGCCTTTTAGCTGATAGTTAGCTTGAGCATTCACAGGGGATGCCAGCCTTACTGGTGTACTCCTCAGGTGATTTTGGATGCAGGTCCATGTCCTATTGGAGCAGTGGGTGCTCTGTATGCGAGGCCGTATGTTCATGGTCCATAGGGAGGACAGAGAGCATGATGAGAATGCAGCAGTGTATAATCGGCTGTTTGATGGCTGCAGATCATGTTTTCACAATGACAAGAGCCCCACAGGGAGATTAGAGAGATAGAGGTGAGAAGGGGAGGCGCACAGGGTAAAACGGGGAGGGTGAGACGAAGGGAGGAAAACACAAGCAGAGGACTGAGGTTGTAAACAGTGAGGCAGGGTGGTGGTAAAAGCGTAAAGGGACTAACACCAAAGGAAGGGGAGGAATTGTGAAAGAAGGGAGGGAGGGGTCGAGCTCTGAGAGAGCTGTGGAGAAAAGGACAGGATTTTTTTTTTTTAAGGATGAAAGACAGAGTGTAACAGAGAAAGATGTGGTCTGAATCTCAAACTACAAGACTTCACTACCCTTGGCGTTGTGAGATCTGAAAGGATCAGATGGGTTTAGGTGAACGGGGAGCTTGCAAAGCCATGCAAAGGTTGCAACATGTCATTTTCTGATCAAGTGTAGTACATCTCTATTGCAGGCTTTTACATTATGCTGGAAATGTGGTCTTTGTGCTTGGTGCACACATGGAGCATCCACATTAGATAAAGAGAAGCTTTCACCTCTTCTCGTCAAGGTGAGGTTGAAGGTGGTAATGGGGGCACAGAGTATAATACGATGACAGAGTTATGCAGATGTCTGTAAGAGTGAAATATGACTTTGCCATCAACTTGGCCATGAATAACATCAAGTCAGAGAGATGGATAGAAAATGTATGGCTGCAATGAATAGCTGATAGCCTTGGTGTGTGTGTGTGTGTGTGTGTGTGTGTGTGTGTGTGTGTGTGTGTGTGTGTGTGTGTGTGCCCCCTTTGCGTTATCATCCACTTGTTATTATCAGGCAGGGCTTTGTGCCACATGCATCCACACACACTTTTCTAAAATCACTTTGCCCTTAGCCATCTTTAACCTCAGTTTTCACTCTCACTTCTTGTCACCCTGCTCAATTCTCTTCTCTGTACCCCCTTTCTTTCTAGCCATTTTCTTACTTCCCTTTCATTCTTGACTCCCTTTGCATCCCTGAGGCTAATGTCATTTCCTTCAGCAGTGATCCACCACTCCTACTTCCATATGCTTTTCGCCGCATCTCCTCTTATCCTCTGCTCTCTGTCTCCTCTCTCTCCCCAGTGGTGCAAACAGCTACCCCACCCCGGTATGTGTCAAACTATCAACTTCTCACTCATTCATCTCTCGTTTGCTTGCACCCCATCTCTCTCTTCCACCCCTTCTTTTGACAAGCCACCTATCTCAAGTCTCCCTCGGAGTAGATAAAAAAAAAGATTAACATCCAAGTTTTTCTCTCATCCTCTCATCAGTGCTGATGGCCAGCCCACTCTACTACCACCTGAGCAGGTACAACAGCTGAACCTGCGCTCTACAGGTATGCTGAACAATGTGCAGCGCCTCTTCTCCCACCACATGATCCAGACGTTTGGCTGTGACTACTCCACCAGTGGTGTTACGCTCGAGGCCTTGCAGACAAAGCTGCGCAACTTTCTGGAGCTACATACAGAAGACGGGCCACGTCATGACACCTATCTGATTTTCTACAGTGGGCACACACACAAAGGCACTGGCGCTTGGGCCCTGGCCGGTGGGAAACCCATTTTTCTCTTACCTTCTTTGAAAATTATCAGTCCTCACTGTTAACTTACTTCTCATTTGTTTAATTTCTGTGGATGTATTACGGATGCAATCTTGAAATTTTACTGAAATAAGCATGAAAATTAGTAGTCTTGCACAGATATTTTTCATCTGACTGCAATACCACCTGCTTACAGTTCTTGGCAAGGCTCTGTTATTTACATGTATATAGCATATTTCATTACCTCTATGTGCTTAACGTTGCAAACAGGAGTATGCTTTTATTACTGTGATTGCCAACCAAGGGTATGTGTACCACAGGGTACGCATCATCAACATTCTACAGTAGCCAAGTAGTATGTGCAAAGATTGTAACATAATTGAATTTAGTGTCTGTACAAAACTATTTACATAAATATGTATTCACATACTGAGTCAGCTGCAACACCTGAACATTATATATTGAGAACGAGTCGGTGAAAAGTAATTAGCAAGCGAGCAGAGATTCAGTGAGCTACAAGTAACTTAAAAAAACAGTTTGTAGTAGTATAATAGTGAAGTAGGAATAGCTAAAATTATGGATAAATTGCTGAAATTCCGAAAGATTCTGCCACTCAGAGTGGTCTCCAAAGTAAACAATGACAGTTCAATTGAATGAAAAAAACATTTGCACTTTTGCACAATTAATAGTGAAATAACTTCCAGTTTAAAAAGTTTCAATGAAGAGGCATTAGAGTTCTTCTTACAGGGCTGTGAGGGTCCATAGAAGGTTGGAAACCACTGTATTATTATACAGTAACACTGATGTTTGGTGCAGTTGCTTTATAAATAGACATCATGATTTATTATTGAACTTTACGTGTTCAGAGGATCTTGATTGACTAAACAAGATGGGCACACTATTTTAACCTTTTATGTAGAAAAAGAATAATTCAGTTTGGCATTTTCAAACATCTGTGCTGTTGCATTTTCACAGCAGGTTTATCTGTGAAAGCGTTCCTGTAGGATGCCGACAGTCACACTGTAGCCTCGAGTGAAAACAGTTTTGTAACCATCAACAAGATTACATTTGCCACCTTAAACACAATGAACAGGAAGTGGTATATCAGTAAGTTGGAAAAGTTTTATCTCTTCAGAGTTGGCTAGTAGTTATCACAAATGATCAGTCAGTTGAACAAAACAAAAATTGAACACAAAAGTTGCATTACGGCGGAGCTGTTGTGTCGGATGACATTGTATTCTCCCTGCGAAATGGATTTGCATTTCAGTCTGATTTCCATTCTTTCCATTTCCCCCTCCTCTCGATCAATCAGAGTCCAATTTGCACAGATCAGACGAGTAAGCCAAAAGAGTTAAAATTACTGTGAAGGACGCGGCACAGAAGTTTGTTTTCCAGTAGAGAAGATTGTGTGAAAGTTGCAGACGGTCGGCTGTGACACAAGTATTCCCTCAACAGAAATGAGAATCACAGCAGGTTAACACCATGTCAGCTCCAGCTCTTCTTTTCAGAGATTATCTGACACATTATCTCTGCTCGCTGCTCCAAACAGCAAAAAAAAAAAAAAACATTGAAAAGATAATCACTTCTCTGCGTCACCATCCTGAAGGGACGTTTTTAGTCGGTGTTCAGTGGACACATTTTGGAAGAAAGTCGGCTTGTTTTGGCAGAAATCCAAATTGGGAACTGATTTCAAGTCATATTTCCACTCTGATTCTTTCAGATACAAAGACTTTGTGTGGCAGTATTGTCCTACATTATATTGTCTTTATTCTGTTCATCACAGTGGATAAATGCCTGCAGCAGTGTCTGCAAATCGGCTTGTTGTAGATTTTTAGGCATGTGGAAGGAGCCCAACTTCCTCCCCAAATATTGATCAGTCTTTGATGGCGTTGCTCTGTGGCCAGCAGTAGGAGTCATTTTTATCCTCAGCTCTTATTTACTTACCTAGCACTTTCCTGCAATAAATTATGATTTTGAGGTAACAGAAATATTTTGGTACATCTGTTGGCGAGGGGACCACAGATCTGATCTTTGTACTTTTGGATCTGCCGTCTGGAAAACAGCAGCTTTGTGCAATGTATGGGGTTGTGATGACAGCAGTTTGACAGACAGTCCCGTAAGTGAAAGCTGACAGGTTTGATCCCTGTAAAGCCACTGTGTCCATCAACAGCCATGTGTCCCATTGAAATGTCCTTGAACAGGACACTGAACCAGTAGCAGCTCTATAAACACCACTGTAAGTGAGTTTGTTAGAGTTTGAGCTGTAAACATAAAAATGCTAATTAACCTGACACCTGCCACAGAGAAATGTTGTTTAAAAGATAAAACTTTAATCTACAAAAAGTTGGGATACTTATTTATCATTCTCTTCCTTCCTTTTCCCCTCTCTCTCTCCATCCTGCACTTTCTTCCCAACCCCCTTTGCTGCAGGAGGCGAGAGCCTCCGCCTTGCCGAGCTGCTGGAGTTGTGGAAGGAGAAGAACGCCGGCCACTGCTCCCGTCTCATCCTCATCCTGGACACCGAAAACTCCCTCCCCTGGGTGAAGGAGGTGCGCAGGATGGAGGGCGTCTATATAGCCGTGCAGGGGGCTGAGCTGTCCGCCACCAGGGTGGACCCAGAGGCCGGTGACATCCCCCTCCTCGGGGACTTCACCTCAGAGTGGGTGGAGTTCAACTGCAACCCAGACAGCAACAACCAGTGGTCAGAAAAGGGAAGGACTGTGACGGCTGTGTACGGCGTGTCCAAACGCTGGAGCGACTACACGCTTCACCTACCCACTGGAAGTGATGTGGCCAAGCATTGGAAGACCCACTTTCCCAGGGCTACATATCCCATGGTGCATCTCTCAAACTGGTGCTGTGGCCTCAACCTGTTCTGGTTATGTAGCGTGTGTCTGCGCTGCTTCAGGAGGTGTAAACTAGCTTGGTTCCCACCAGCTGTATTGGACACTGGGCAGGGCATTAAGCTGGTGCACTCTTAGAGATAAGGGCAACATGTACATTTTGATTCTGGTAGATTTTGTTTTGATAGCTGGGTACGAGGTGTCTATAGTAAGAGGGAAAATGCTGGTTATACCCCATCAGTTAAATGTGGCCTTCTGTCAGAAAGGTATTTTTGCATCATGTTTAATTGATGTGATGCCAAGACATTGTGCTGATCATTTTATAGAAAAACACCAGCTCAGTGTTATATTATGTAACACAAAATGAGGGAGTGGAAAGCCAAATAATATAACCCCTTGCTTTTTTTGATGATCTCAAAAACAAGAGACATCACAATTACAGTGGGTTAAAAAAAAAAAAGAAAGACAGTTTTTATATTTCGGTACTGTGTTAAGTTTTTGAACACTATTTTTCTATTACTGCATCATTATTTCTTTTGAAAGGTCTCGTTAATTTTTTTTTTTTTTTTCAATACCATATTGTCTTAAAGTGCCTTACAAATGGATTTGGTGTCACCTTTAAAATGGAAGTTTTTCATATGTAAATGTATGTATATCTATACCCTTGCCTTGCCTCTTATTTATATTCAGAGGATTTAGCTCATGCTCTTAACTTAAACTATGTGAGCAGGGAGTGTCTTCCTAAAGCCTTTCAACAAGATAGACAAAATGTTGGGCTGAACTCAGTGACCCTCTGGTTACAGTCCAACCACGAGGCCAACCCGTCACTCTCACTGTGGGATCTTTTCCTCATCACTTTCAAACAGCGAGTTTCAGTTTAGATAAGCATTTATTCCTGAACTGAAGAAAGGCTGCGAGACAGAATATCATCACTAGACAATGGCTCTGTATTGTGCCTCAAGCTGTTTATTTACACTAACTAATTCAAGTTGAAGTCATTTGCTCTGTACAAACATGACATTCAGGTTCTGTAGCTGTTCTCCACGTTGTGAAACACATGGACGACAAATCGAGAAGCTTCCAATGCTTTTTATGGGTGCACTGACCTGAAGAACTCATATTGACCATCCTTTATTTCCTACTTTATTTGCCGTGTTGGAGCTCTCCCCCACACGTCCCTTAACTCTGGAGTGCATTGCTGCCTTAACGTTTGTGTTTCCAAGAGGTCAAGTGGCATTTTCCACATGTAATTCCCCATGTGCCTCTCTTGAGTTATGCCTGAAAATGCAAAAAAATTAAACCTGGATAATAAACTGATTGCTGTCTGATGTAGTTGCATGAGAAATGTAGGGAGAGAATACAAGTGCATGCAAGTTTAATTAAATGGAAATAGCCAGGCGCATTTATCATGGCTGGCTTTACAGACGCTGAACAAATACAGACTCTGCTCTGTGGAAACACTAGCATCGCCCGGCAAATATTAGGATAGCTGAAGAAAAAAAATGAGAGTGTAAAGGGAAAATGAAACAATATGTGACACAGTATCTCTGAGGGATTTGCTCACCGAGCTTTCACCTCAGTTAGTCGCAGTGCCTGGCTGGACATGTGTCCAAGGCGCTGCTGGGTATTTCACTGGTCTCAGAAAGCAGGGCTGTGGCCGGGCTCATGCCTGAAGGGTGCTGTTAGGCACAGAGCAAGGTTTGGGGAGACTTCGGAGAGATGAAAGCTGACATTAGGAGCAACGTTTCATATCAGCTTTCATCTTTAACATGCAACAGGATAAAGCAGAGGAGAAAAACGGTGTGAACCAAAGAAACCTTTCACCACTCTTTAACTCGCTGTGCCTAGGTGCTGTAAATATCAAACCATTAGGCAGGTATGAGCAATAAGCTCAGCATTCACAGTGGCAATTAGTGAAAAAGAGACAAGTATAAATGCTCTGTTGTGTGGGTGTTCTTTTTTATTGCTGTAGCCTGCAAGCTGTGGTTATAGCTAAAGTCAGGGACTCATGTATATGGCGGGAATCATTTATGAGAATATTAGATTACGGGCCGGATTCATCTCCTAAACTGGATTAGGTAATAAAAGAGTCAGCCGCCTCTGAGGCCAGTGTGGATGTGCTGAGTCAGAGCCCGACGTGCGCACTCTCAAACACGCACACACATCAACACAGATACATGCGTAGAGGCAGCCGCGCACAGCAATTCTCCACTGCCTTTCTCTGCTCCTGTTTCCCTTACAGCCGAGTCTCTCGTCTGTGGGTAATTACAGCCTGTCATGGGGCGTTACCTTCTAATGCAGGCGAAGTGATGTGCCTGACGCTTGCCTGCAATTTATTTTGGGGAAATAAATGTGCTTTTATAGCCCAAGTTGAATCTTAGCACTGGGACTGGAGCAGCAAATACATCAGCTGTTCCTCTATTATTGTTTATTCAAATCCATCTGTAGGCACAGTGGGGGGTGGCAATTTTATGCCTTTTTCTTGAATACAATTCCTTAAAACATGTTTTGAGCCAGTTGTTTGGTGTTTAACCATTGGTCTATTCATTATTGTCTTAAAGAATGTCTGATCTCTGCAGGGAAGACTTGGTTTGATAAGTAATTATTGGCTTTCAGTAACTAAAATGAGCTTAGTGTGCTGCCTTTTTTTTCTATGAAACCACCCTCCATTCCTTCTACACTTCAGCGACATCCAGCAGGCATTCATTTTAAGCTAAATGTACTAGAACCAGATATATACATAAATGCTGAATGTCCCCTTTTCTCTTCCCCTCCTGGAACAGAAGGAGTAATGGGATGAGAGATTACAGATTCAGCAGCATCGCTGTTCCAACTTTTGTGCCCTGCTTTTCAGGAGGCCTGCTTGCTGTGGCTCGCAGTGGGTCCGACATTGAAATGTCAAAGCCATTATCTCAAATTACAAGGGCTGAGGATGCGTTTAGTGGCCGTTTAACCGTGCAACGCTCCCTACTATGCAGACAATCATTTGGAAGAGGCTGCCAAAATCTGCCTGTTCTCAGACTTCTCTTTCAGCATAGTATTTTCTCTGAAACCCATATGGTCATTTAATACTAAATAGTATGCATCAGACACTACATTATATGGCAGAAACATGCACATGATTAACTTCCTGCCATGGTTTTGGAAAAGAATATGTAGCTATTTTGGACCTGTATCTGTCTTCTCTGGAGAACAGTACTAGTAGTTAAAAGAATAGTTCGCCCCCTCTCAGCTTTCTTATTAGGACATGAAATGTGTTTATCACCAAAATAGTGGAGCTTAGCCAGCGTCTACAATAAAAACAAGTCTACATCCCGCACGGAGGAAGGTGGCCATGTTTATTTTCTGCTTTAGAATATAACCGCCATGAAGCAATTAGAAAATAAAGCTTTATTCACTGCTTTGTTCTCATTAACGCTGGTCCCTCGCTTCATTCAATTCTGAGTTCTCTCAACCATCGCTGCTCTTTTTGCCTTTAAAGGCACACCTTCAAGCCCTGTTGTAATGGAGATGCGTATCCCTGCCACAGTGGGCTAGTGCGGTGAGTCAAACCAAGTCCAGCCAAGTCTAGTTACTGATCCTGGCCAAAAAATCCCGCACATAACCCCCTTTAAAGGGCAAATTAGTGAGCTTTAGAGGTGCTGGTTGGCAGATTTTACTACTTTTGAATCTAGCCAGGCCTTATTTTTTTTTGTTTTCAATTTGACATAAGAATGGTATCAATCTTGTCATATAACCCTAGGCAAGAAAGTGAAAGAGCATATTTTCCAAAAAAGGTTTAACTGGCCCTTAAACATGTCTGGTAAGGGAGCTTTTCCAGCAGGAACCAAGAACTGCTTTGACTGGAAGGCAAAAGTTTTAATCCCCTCAACATTCACTGTCAAGATAAGAATATCAGCTTGAATGTATAGATTTTTTAAAATTCAAGGCAGAGATGTTCAGAGATTATTCATGGTACAAGGATTGTAGTTACTCTGGGCAGGGATTTATAAGCTGATGCAGAAGGGGGGTCGGTTAAAGCAGACTTTGGAGCCTCTGTTATTACACATATGCTTGTAAAGTGAAGGTCAAAAACATGGCAGGAGTATTGTGTGGGTGTGCATCTGAAACCAACCCATTAATACACAAAAAGCCCTTCAATATCTTATCTGGATGTTACAGAAACAGGTTAACACTGAATATCAATACATGCAGCTAATACTGGAATCAGAATGTAAACAGATGTAGAAGAAATTCAGGGCCCATGACATCTGATCACGTAATATGAGGTGTGAATGGGACCTTTTCCAAGTGTGTCATCAGTATGGATTGCTGATTTTGAACTCATCCTTAATCAAACTGAGCTGCTCTGGATATTGGCTCTTGTAAGCAGCCAAATACTTAGTATGAGCCAGATGATGCCGATACGCTTCATTCAATTAAAAGTGTAAATCGTAGGCCTAACAAGACTGTCAGCACTGTGGGATCGGAGGTTCGGTAATTAGCTTTGTTGTCACAGTTGGGTTGAGATGGGACAGGACTAGGCTGAGCTAGGCTACTGAAACAGATGAGTTTCCTGTTCTGATCTCACAACTGGGAGCCCAGACATCATCGAAGTCAGCCGAAGCAGGCTTTTTCTGCTCAATATATCTGTTTATGTCACCTGAGAGTCGGCTATTGGTGGTTGGAATTTTGTAACACTGACAACACACTTAAACACTTGTAATGTCAAGAATAGTTCTGCACACAGACTAGTGTTGTTTATTGAGCAACATCACATCCCAAAGTCATTTAGTCTCATCTGCACATTACTTCTGCTATTTTGAAGACTAAACCTTACTAAGAGGATTTCTTCAGGAAAAAGGTTGCAAACACAAAAGAACCTCTTAACAAGGTTTAGCATTTTGGGAAATACGCCTATTCACTTTCTTGCCAAGAGTTAGATGAGAAGACAACGCTCATGTCTGTAGGGCAAATATGAAGCTGGAGCCGGCAGATGCTTAGCTTAGCATAAAAACTGGAAATAGGTTTTCGTACAGATTGAGATAGACTGTACATTAACGATTGAGCTTTATTTTTTCCAGTCTTGGCTGCTGGTGGTAGCTTCATATTTACCATACATAGGAGTGGTATAGATCTTCTCAGCTAACTCTTGGCAAAAAAAAAAGCAAATAGGTTATATTCATAGTTAAACATTTTGGGGAATACACTTTAGCCTTAGAGGTGCTAGTAGGCACATGAAGTTTCCAGGCTTTGTGCTAAGCTAAACTAACTGGCTGCTGGCTCGAGCTACAGTACATCTTACCTACCGTACAGACGTTAATGTGGTATTGATATTCTCATCTTATTCTCTGCAAGAAAGCGAATAAGTGTATTTCCCAAAATGTCTAACTGTTTAACTAACCTTTAACTCCTTTAATTCTATAAAATCTATAAAAACTGTCATGCTATTATTACGTTTATAGTCTGCCCTACAGGGGAGTTTACCACCTGTATGTGAACCTGTAGATTATGATCGATATAGGTGGCTAGTGGTTTAAGGAGTCGATGTGTCTGTGCAATGTTTGAATGTCCTTATGAAACCCTTTATTGAGCAGAATTTAAAGTCAGACTGAACGCTAGCCCAGCTCCCTATGCTGTCTCTCTATAGACTCCCATCCTGCCTTGAAATTCTCTCTCCAGCTAATGCAGTGCTGCTGTATGACTCACCTAAGCCTGCTCCTCCGATCTTCAGTCTGTCTGCCTGCCAGTAAGTGGGTTATGGAACCGCACTGGGGGTCTCTTCTCAACCATGACATAACAACGCACTCAGGCACTGACTGGAGACATACCTGTTTACTGCCTGTAACAAGCAGTCAGCTGGCTTTAAGTGTAGCTTTGGCATTGAGAAAGGTTGGGTTGAAGGGGGATTAAGGGAAGGCTGCTTCGCAAGATGATAGATTTACAAGAGGTCTTTTGCTCTCCTGCATGTTTATCAGGGCTTGTGTTTACTTCTGCGCTCATAGACAATTGTTTGTCTAGCACTGGTGTACCCTTGTGTGTGTGTGTGTGTGTGTGTGTGTGTATGTGTGTGTGTGTGTAGCCTTTTTCACATTCACTTCATATCCTTTCAGCACAAGAGACGTTCATTTATACCATGACCTTTTCCCAGAGGCAGAGAAAATCCTAAAGGTGATTCAAATGGAATTTGTACTTTGAATAATGAAAGAATCCTTTTTGTGAAAAGAGGCAAAGCCAAATCACTACCAGAATTATGAACAATTTTGTTTTCTTTATTAGTACCCATACGCTCGCCCCTAACCTGCTGGTTTTGTGATTGTTGTGTGGGTATGTGCATGTGAGAGCGTGCAAGACTGTGCACACATTTCCCTCTCTTTTTCTGTGTGTGTGTGTGTAGTGTCAGCAGAACCCCAGGGGGTCTAGCAGGAGCTCGTTTGATTGCAGTCTCACAGCTGGCTCACGATGTTAGCCAGTCGGGCTCCAAGTGAAGTGAAGAAAGAGAGAGAGAGGGGAAGAGAGGGAGGGAGGCAAAAATTTGAGGAATGGAAAGGAAAGATGACCCGATTAACCGTGGCAAAAAAGAAAAGACAGCTTGTATTGCTTTAGTTTTTACTCTGGCCTCCTGTACTGCCAAAAAAGGATAGAAATGTGAGAAAAATCAGAGACAGGAGAAAGAGGCAGAAAACAGAGAAGAGGAAGGATGGATAAAGATAGATGGGGGAGGGATGGAGGCAGGCAGGCAGGTGTGCCCATGGCTGTGTATCAGAGTGAAGCAGGGGGGAGGAAAGAGTACACCTGTCCTTCAGTGATCAAACACACTCACACACATTCATTCATATATTCCTGCACACATTATTTTTTTGCATATAATACACATATGCCGCAAGAAAAATGCCTAATGTTTGTCCACGCAGATGGCATTGCTGGGGTTTTACTGTGGGATTTAGAGGCAGGCTGAAGTCCTCGCTCAGTGTAACTGTTGCGGTCAGAGCCTCATGCTGCTGGGCAATTGGGCAACGGCATGGAATAGCCTAATTTAGAGGCAGATGACTGGATGTCCCTGAACAGAAGAAAAATGGAGACAGAGAGGCAGGGAAACACTGTGTAGACCATGAGATTTTGTGTACATAGGTGCTGGCATAAAGACAAAAAATGAACTGCTGAAGAGAGAGAGAGAGAGGAATAGAAAATACTCTCATATAGAGGCAAGAAAAACACACACACAATCCCACTGAGGACTGCTGTCATCCATCGTTGTGTGCAGTGTGAGAACATTCCAGACTCATCTGTTTTGTCTGGAGTGCGACTGCTTAGAGAGAGAAATTCACTGAGAAAGAAAAGGAGACTGAGAGAGGCGAGTTGAAAGAAAAGCAGCAAGAGAGGAGGCGAGACAAAGAGACAGAAAAGTAGACGGTGTGTTTCTTGCGCTGTCAGGTGATGTGTTAGGGGGCGTTAGGAGGAGAATCTATTGCTACACCTCTAGTCCAGCTGTTGCATTTGGATGAAAAAGTCTGTTCTCAGTCACTCATCTGTATGTGTAGAGTGAAGGCCAACTATACATGCAAACTTGAATGTGTGTCATATCTTTTGCTTTATTTGAGTGAGAAAGGGATCATTTGATGATATCTTTATCTTCAGGATCTCTAATAATAGGTAATGGGGTTTAAGTTTGTATGACAAAGAATATAAAATCAAACAATTTTACACCTGGACCAGTGATTCCCGAACCTTGGGGTCACCAAAGCTTAATGGGAGGTTGCAAGGCCTTCTTGATTTTAAGGGGTGTAAGAAAAGTTTTTTTTAGATTATTTATTTATTATTTTATTTATTCATCTAAACTTTGAAGAAGCCTCATCCTACTTCAGAAAGGTTTGTAGTTGAAACAACCAAGAGCTAATAGAATAATAGGGAAAACTGTTAGGGAGAAGAAAACACAGAATTTGTAAAAAAAAAAAAAAAAAAGAAGCTTATTAAGTGTATATGATTGTTAAGAATGTTTAAAAATACATAATATAGACAAATAATTGTATAAAAACAATAAATAACAAGAATATCATCTCACAAGAATAATTCATTCATTCATTTAATTCCAATTTCTGGCAGCTACAATATCCTTATGTTGGTTAAAAGTAGAACAGAAATATCAACAAGACACTGACAACATGGCTGCAAAGACATTATCATTTGCAGTTACGTCTAAATAAAGTCCAGTGATACAGTCAATTCAGCTGATAGATGTATGTTTGTATCTGGTTTCATTTGTCAAAGAACCGCTACAAATGAGCCACACAACAAAAGTAGCCAATTTAATCTGTTTATTTGGTGCGACTGCAAGGCTAGCAGTGGGGGCACGCAGCAGCTAACAGCTTCCTGGCTCCAGCTGCTGTACAAACATGAGAGTGTTATCAATCTTCTCATTTAACTCTTGACAAGAAAGCAAAGTGTATTTCCTTAAATCTTGAACTAGTCCTACAAGAAAAATTAAATATGTTTTCCGACTGTAACAGTTAAACCCCTATCTCCTAAATGAACAACTCTAATCTTTTCGGATCCAGATGACGGTAATCCTTTTGCTCCCCACATTAGAATCATATCTAAATGTTGCTAAACCCGTTGAATATCACTGAATTAAAAATGTAAAATAATCTTTGTTCTCTGTTTTAATGCAAAAACAATAGGCACGTCATGATGTCACATCTAGAAAGGGAAATTAACAAAAGTAGCTTGTGTAGTAATTGCCCCAGTGATCATCATGAATGAAGCATGAGACCAGTCAACCTGTCTCATCACCTGAAGGGCTCGTTGCATTTTAATGTACAAAATGTGCTATACAAATTAGGTTTGTCTGAATAATTGAATCATTTCTTATTCAAAACACTGAGGAAGATTAAAACCTCTCCGAAACAGCCCTTGTGGCAGCGCTTTAACGGTCCCTTCAAGGACACCGTCAGTTCCAAACTGTTATGTGAACAGTTTATTTTTTATTATTTTCTTGATAGGTCTCTTTGATTACCTTCTTCCTTGACCGTTAATCTGCTTGCTGGCCTTCCTCTCCTTTTCCCATAACTGCTGCTTCACCTCCAGTTGCTAAGCTGCTGTTTCAGGTTGAGCTGTTTTAACACCCAGCCGTTGATCATATTTGGTTTAATTACCTCTGCGTGGACTGGAGGAGCATTAGAAAATCATGAGCTGATGCATATTCAATAAATTGACTGAAACAGCAAATGGAAATGGCTACCCTATGATGCGTATTCATCTGTGCATTGAGAATTTATGCAAGAATAACCTTCAGGTGTTGTCTGTCTCACTTGCAGGCAAAAGAAAATGGGAATCCTCTTCATATTAGGTGAATATCCGCGAAGGAAGGCCTTGTGCATGCTGAAGACCGCTTCATACACTGTTTGTAGCTGCATGATATTACAGATGGGTAAAGAAGCTATAAATAATTCATGTTTGTGCTAGAGCTATATGCGATAGCTTTAACATGTGTAATACCATGTATAAACCCTAATGGAGTCCTGGGAAGTCATTTTTCATGCATCTCTCTGCTTTTTTAAGCAGCACTGGAATGCCATATGCCCTGCGCAATGCAAAGCAGTAGCTTAAATTAAACATGACAGAATCACAGCAGTGGAGATGATCAGATATGTCTTGGCCTCTTGCTCCAGTAGAAAGCAAAGAGTTACGGACCACAAGAGAAACAAATGTCTCTGAGCTGTTGTTTTCTGAATGTACTGTAGTCTGTATTTCTTTTTAATGTGAAGCCTCTTGCCGCTTGCCAGAAAGACAAATGACAATAAAGTCTACCTCACATGACACAAATCCAGAGTTTATGTTTCTAATATTGTTGCAATTTTTCCGTACTTCCCTCAACTTGGCGTGATAAGGTGCACATTTGTTACCTATGGCTGGCATTTAATGTCAACTGAGGTAAGGCAGATGTCTTTTTATTATTTTTTTATAATCAGGAGAAGATGAATTAAAGCCGAGCCCTGACCTGCAGAGAGAAGTAGCTGCCGGGGCCACTGCATGTTTTCTTTATTTACTCATCAATGACGTTTACCAGTGGCTAAGAGATTGAAGTTGTGACATCAGGGACTGACTTTTATTACCTGGGTTCCTTTGTATTCCTGGCTGTCCACTGCGAAAAAGCTTTCTATTGATTGTCTCAGAGCAGGGGAAAGGGGATTTGGAAACATGCACAGGCGCTGAAAAGACACGGCAGTGTTAGCGATCTCCATGGAATGCATCAACCTGTTTAAGCTGGGTGTTAACAACGCAGGAAATGACTTGAGTGATCGTTTTCTTCCTGTTCTGCTCTTGTTTTTTTTGTCAATGCTCTTCTTTGTATCCCTTTCAGCTGTACACCATACACTGCATGTATGTGTGCCTGTGTGCATGCATACATGAAGTATATGCGTGTGGGCCAGTGTGTGTTTGCATGGATTCACAAATCCTCTGTATATACACTTTACTCCGGTGAACTGTGTGTGCACATTTATTGGCTTGTGCTGCATTACAGAGAATTAACTGACTGAATAACTTACGCTCTCACTGTGTTAATTAAAACAGCTTGCACTCACAGTGATGGTGCAGCCACAGTAAGACTAATTAATTTTTGAATGGACGCTTTTTGGACACAAGGATGTTCTGAGGACTACCAATGTCAAAACATCCTGTGTATTCTGGCTAAGGTACCATTCTTAAAAGTGATTAATTAATGTGGAAGAGAACACAAATTTATTTCTAGCCCAGTCAATACCACTGCAGGCTCAGTGTTTATTGTACTTTTTCTCAAAGAGACTGTGTTTGCTAATGACTGATGAACAGATTTTCCTATTTCAAAAGGCAGAAAATATCAAATATCTCTCACAACCATGTCCAATGGCATTCTTTAAAGGCATGTAAACATATTCCCCATTGTCTCACAGTGGTAGTTAATTAATTCAGAGGCTTTATCATATTCCTGTATAATATGGTGGGCAGGCAAGATTTTGCCAACAAGTTGTCCTTGCCAGTGGCCTTATTATCAGTCAATAACAAAATAGGCGTCTCATGTGTTGCCGACCGAATGGCATCACCCACAGAATACAAACTCTGTATTCATCCGTGTGTGTATGTGCTTGCGACTATGTCTCCTGTTCTGTGTTTTTTCGTGTGCATGTATGCCTGTGCCACATGCGGCAGGAAATCTTAGGAAACGCCTGACCCAGAAAGCAGTACATGGAATGTGAGGCATTACCCTGTCGAGCTCTCCACCCCACCATTCATTTCCATCAAGACCTGTAATAATGCTTGTACTCTCGGCTGAAATTGCTTTCCGCCTTTCGGGTCAGTACAACTGGACTGCGGGATGGGGGAGGGTGTTTGTTTCCGTGTAAGTGTTTTCTGCTTCTTCTTTTTTTGTGGTAGTTCGCTGCCAGGGCCTGTGGTCAGCCACCATGCTACAGTCATATTAGTGAAGTGATTTATATGTGCAGAAATCCCAGGCAGTCCTAGTAATAGAGGTTTACGACAGCATGATAGAGTGGCCTTCTGGTGGACTGCAATTCCACATTCCTACTCTGTCACGTTCTCTTTTTCTCTGATACTCTCTTTTTGCCATGCACAAAGCATTGAATTTATTAGTACTGTGATGTGATGAATAACGTACTTTGTCATGGGGTGCTTTTCACCGTGAGCAGCATGACATGGCCAAATATTTATCTCTCTCTATCTGAATAGACAGACAGTTGTGTTTAGGTATGGGAGGGAGACAAGTGAACTCTTTGGTCCCTCCGCTGACAGCAAGGCTACAGCGTTTAACAAGGACCCATGCGGTTTCTATTACAGCAATGAATTTAAAAATACCAAACATTTGGAGTTAAAAAAAAATAAAAAATCTACCGTGGCTAATCTGCATGCAAACCTGCATGCCGCGTGATTGGTTGTGAGGTAATTGGTAGCTTTCATTTGACAGCGTGCTGATTGACCCGCCTTGACATTCTCAACAGTGTCGCACCGGCTTGTCAGACGCTCAGGGTTCTGCTCGAGAAATCACAACCAATCATGCCGAGTTATGCAAAGAGCTCTTAGGAATGTGAAGAGCTGTAGAACTGTAGGGGAGGCAGCTTGGGATCAGTTGAATCCCAATTATTAAAACTTTGAAATATTCTTCTTCTGAGTCTACACTTGAGGCATAACTGCATTGATTTTCCGAAAGAGCTCACTGATGGGAGCAGCACACTTGCAGTCACACCCTTATAGTGCTTTTTGATCACAGCTAAGGGCGAGTGTTAAAACGGGTGATTAAGCAGAAGCTGATTGTCCTCTCCCTTTTGAAATATGTACAGAGAAGCTATATGCTGTATCAGCTCCTATAACAGCATTGTCATCAACATCTATTTTATCATTAGGACTGCCCTTACGCTGCACTTTACTCGTCTTCTTTACACTGAAACTGGCAGTTGTGAGCACAGGCCAAAGAGTTGTTTTAGAGGAACAGTTTGACATTTTGGGAAATATTAACTTATTCTCTGTCATGCTGAGTTAGATGTGAAGATCGGTATTGCTAAATGTTAAGGTAAAGCCAGGAGATGCTAGCCTAGCTTAGCATAAAGACTGGAAACAGGGAAACAGCTTGCCTTCTAAGGTAAAAAAAAAAAAAAAACCTACTGATTATGTAACATGTTAAACATGTACAAAAAACCAATAAAGAAAAACGCATGTTGAGGTTTTTGTGCACTGTTTTAGCTAACAAACAAGATACTGTGTTTTTTGTGAGCTGCTTATGATCTTTTCATTAATAAGTGAGGTTTAGAGGTGCAGGTAGGCAGTTTTTTCTACCTTTGGACATGGCCAGTCTTTATGCTAAGCTAAGCTAACAGTTGTCCTGCTGTAGCTTCATATTTAGCATATATATATGAGAGTGGTATCAATTAACTCTTAGCAGGAAAGCGAATAATCTATTTCTGTAAAATACAAACATGTACATTCAATTTTCATAAGAAAAAACCTTAATTAACTAGACCTCCACTCAGGTTGAGTTTGGTGTCACTTTTAAGGAAAATACATCACCATCACCAAACTCCATGTACTCTACTAATCACAATATCATGGGACTGATGTGAGCAATAAAAAATATTGAGCAGAGGACTCGGTCCGTTAGTGTTAAATTGTACAAAACAGAGTGACTCCTCCATTTTCGCACACAAGATACCACTGTTTCTACTGGCTAACCGTGCAAATTTGCAGTCTGCTGAGCTCACGCTTAAACAGGAAACTCATTCTTCAATTCATCAGTCACACAGCCTTGAATTGAGGTGCGAACTTCACTCGACAGGTGCGACAAAACAGGAGAGTGACGTAGATGCCAATCAATCACAGTCCGTGTATGTGCCCACACAGTCCTGAGAGGAATCAGGCAAAATAAGTGAAAACACCTGTGTGGGTGCATCGTGACTGAGAAGGGAAAAATGCTTGGTCATAGTTTCATGTGATTCATCTTCTTCTAACACTGCATCTTGTTGTTGTTTTTCCTGTGCACTGCTAACATTTCCTGTGGCTCCGGACCTTGCTATTCTTCACCTGCCCACCAACTGTTCTCAGTGTTTCCAACTCCAACTCATCTCCTGATCTGTCACCTGCCTGCACACCTGCTCCTCATTACTCATCGGCCCCAGTACATATACTCCCCAAGCCGAGAAAGCCCAGTTGCTCAGGACACATGTCTTGTTTCTATTTTATACTGTGGTCCCTTGAGGCTTCTGTCAGATGGGACATTTTTTATTAACTTCTTTTTAACAACAAAATGCCCCCTGTGTATTGCTGAGCGTCAGAAAAACATAGTTTGTCTACAAAATTGCAATCCAATTGTGTGGCACCAAGGCCAAACCTGCTGTTGACATTTTGTTTGTGCTTGAGGAAACACCTATTCAACTATTAAACCTTTATTGCAGGTGCACTGTACTTTACTACAGGTCATGTTGTCTGCATTTGGCCAGTCAATAAGAAAACTACACCTTTTAAACGAACCCAGCTCATGAATTTGATATAGTGCATTGAGAAGTAGTTGTTTTTTGCTTTAGATTTTTTTTCCCCTTTTAACACAAACCGCAAACTTACTTGAGTTTCAACTGTAGAAGACTGTTACCTCTCCGGGAGAATTATGAATCTTATGTTTTATGATTGAACATGGGTGTTTTGTCCTTGTCTCAAACACACAGTACTGCACAGTAGAAAATAAATATCTAATGTATTATGATATCCAAATAATAGAATTTTGGAGTCCTGGCTTTATTTTTTTGTGACAGAGGAAGCTTCTGTGAGCAGTGAAAAAGGCCTTTACTGCAGAGGCTACAGAGCTGTCCTGGGCCACAGGGAGTGGATTGCCTATTTGTTGCATCAGTGGTTTAGCAGTCGCAGAGGCGGGTAGGGGGAGTGGATGCAGGGCCCTGGAGGAAACCAGAGTCTCCAAACTTTTTTGGGAACAATTAGTGGATTTTACAAAGTGGCTCTGTGGACATAGGAGACAGTTGTGGAGACAAACAGATGGCCAGATGGAAATTATGTGCATTTGTGCGCAAAAAATCCCCCCTTAAAAGACATGAATTTAAATGGATCATTAAAGAATCCTTAATATTTCAGTCCTAATTGGTTTGATGACACCTGTGGTTACCATGGCAACAATAAGTAAAGCACTTGTTAAGCAGCTACAACAATCCAACCATTTGCTTTTAATGTTAAGATATGACAGTAGGATGTTTGCATCACCATTAACTTGATACAAAGTGTAAAGCGAGCAAAAGGTTAACAGTGAGGCTGATATCAATGAGAAAAAACTGTGCAGGATTCCATGAATGCATCGTTTTCCTGTGAATACCTCATGCTTAGGTAGGCAACCTGAATTGAGTGCATGAATGGCGGACTACGCCACTACTAATAAAAACTACTAGATGGAGAGATTATTGCTGAGTATATGAATACATTGAATAGTTTTTGCAGAAAGGTTGCCAGCCATAAATAGTGTCAAAAAAAGGTTTTGAGTTCATGAAAATCTTAAGGATGTGAGACTTCCTGTTGGATTTTTATCAGGTCTTGACAGACACAACAAAATGCCCCAATAATTATTATTTTCTTGATGTTATCTCAGTATGTATGTTGACCAAGTTGTAGAGGGAGCCTTTTTAGAAGCAGTATAAATTCAACAAACCCCAGATATTGATTAAAATTCTATGCAAATCTATGAAACTGATGAGCTGCTAATGCCTGAGGAGCTCTGGCCACAGGTACAGGCAACTCACCTCGCTGGCCAGCAGCCAGCTTTCATCCAGGCTGCAGCCACAGAAAATCTAATACAGATGACTTCATCATTTTTGCCTAGTGACCTTTCTGGCATCCTTTCCTCCTCCACTCCTCCCTCTCCTCCTCCCCTCTTCCTCCTCACACACACACACTACTCCTATACAACCTTCCCACAGTCTCTGCAGCTCTTTAAATGCACACCCTACCAGTGTCTCTCTCGTTGTATATCTCTCTCACCTTGCCTCTCCTTCCACCGCACCTCCTCTCGTCCTACCCACCACACTCCTCCCCCTCCCAAGGGCATTATTCATAGTGAGGTTGAACACAGCGTCAAGGTTAAGTGCCAGCGCGTGTGCTACCGAAAACTCTGCTGAGTTGTGCCCGGTGTCGCCGCTGTCGCTGCTTTCATTTGGCAGCTGCACTGATCACATCTCATCCCAAAACCAATGGGTCCTTGGCCGCCGCCGCTGCAGGCGAGCATAAGCGCAGGCAATCAATAGGTTTCAATATGGCCCCGCTGGCGACTGTGAATGAAACTCAATTTTATTTTGCAAGATTGTGCATTTATTAGATGAACAAATATTGATGGCAGTATTGGCAGGCTGCTCCTCTCCAATACACACACACACACAGGCCAGATTTGGTTTAACAGCAAAGGCTGTAATTCAACTGAAGATGGATCAGTGTTTTTATAAGGACATTACCACTGTCCTGGGTGCAGCCAGGTGAAGAGAAGGCTGTTTTCTCTTAGTTTGATTATTCTCAGATTACTGCTGGCTCATACAGGCTTCCTTCCATCATTTGACATTTTTACCTCTATCCTTTTAGTCGTACTTTATTATCATCTATATGAGCCAGAGCTCCCTTTTTGGCTTTTTAACCCTTCCATTACATTACTCCCTCCGTGTGGTCATGTAGGTTGTCTGAGGCCACTCAATATCAGGTTTTGTTTTGGGGGAGTCAGGCCCTTGCAGGGGTGTGTGTGTGTGTGTGTGTGAGAGAGAGAGAGAGAGAGAGAGAGTTAATGCAATTACAGAGGATCAGGTGTTTTTCTCTCCTCACTATTTGATTAGGACCACTTCACTGGCTGAGTAATCAAACCATATATAAACACACACACGTGCACACACATACTAAACATACACCAGGTGAGCAATCAGAACTAGTTAAGTAGAGGCCTCTCTCTATCCACTCTATCCCTAAGACAGACACTTACCACACAAATGAATGCATCTCTCATCTTCTCTTCTTGACTTCCCCCCAAAAACACACCATTTTTTTCCCCCTGTGCAGCCCACAACTATCCTTGCCCTCCTTTGCTCACCTCTTCTTCCCCTCTCAATTTATCTCCTGCTCTCTCACACACTCACACTCACTCACTCTGTCCTCTTCAGCCCTGGGGATGAGGTTGGGTGATTTCAAGGTTTTTGGGAGCAGATCATCTATGTTTACTGGCCTCACCGTGCCAGGTGTAAGGCTTTACTTACAGGTCCAGAGGCTGATGTCCACTTCAGGGGGGTAGCTGTGGAGAGATTTAGCGGGATTATTAGAGGGAGAGGAGGAGCTGTCGGATCATTATAGGCTCTTCTTATGAAGCGGAGCCATGTACACTGAATATTTATGGAGCAAAACATGCAAAGAAGTGCACACATACACACTTCCTTCAGGACTTTACCTTCTTTTATCACAGTGATTCTTTTGAATTGGCCACACACAATATGCTTTTGGTCATTCTGCACAGTTTGTACTATTATAACATGCTGGGGAACAGTCACATTACCTAGTTCATTTATATTGGATCTTCACTGCAGGTTACATTCAGTATCTTTTTTTTTTTTTATTTGACTTGCAATTTCAAAGCAGAATTACATCTTAGAAGTGCCTGCAGTGTGAGGACTGACTGAAATGTACTGCCAATGCGCTGCTGTGTAATTTTACCTGAGCAGAAATGTTGCCAACTTGTTTTTTTTTTGATGTGTAAATTTCTCAGCTTGGCATCCTCGAGAGCTCAACTGTTATCCAACAACCATCTGTCTTTGGCCTGAGATATGTGCAGATCGATTTTATTGAGGCTCATATTTGGCACTGAGGACAACCTTGAGACCATCATGCCTGGCGCTACGATGCTGTAACAAAGGCTACATCGTCAGCTGAGGACACAAAGACTGAGTTATTACTTTCATATGTAGGAGGAAGAAGAGGAGGAAGTGAAGGTGGGAAATGAGTTACAGGCTTGAACTCTCCTCCTGTCCCTGCTCATTTTCATCTCCAAATTACCTAGCACGGCCTGAGCACGCAATAACTGTAAATCACAGCATGAGAAGAAATGATTTTGCTATTTCCAAAGGGCACGGAAGCCACTGTGGTGAATAACAAAATGTGAGATCAAAGAGAACCAAAAGACTAATTAGAAAGCATCAATAATGAGTTGAGGGGGTCTCGAGTTCACGGCCACCCGTCCAGAGGTTAATAGATGAAGGGAAACTCGTTCCACTGACATCCCATTGACACTGATGCTCATTGTCTCTGAATATGCAATGAGACTCCTTATTCATAAGCTCTCCCCCTTTGACAAAATGGAAACAGATGATCTGAATTACATTTACAAGCTCCATCATCCTACAGAGTGGACAGGCTTCTTTGCAGTTGTCTGCAGGAGGGGCTCAGTCAGTCAGCAGCCCCGTTTGATGCCTTGAGTTGTTTTTTCAAGACATCAAACCTGATTTCCCTTGTCAAGAGCTGTTGTCATAGCGACTCATTGACTGGCTGAGAGGAGCGCTCGCTCTCATTGGATGTGGTTAACGTCTCATGACTGAGTGAACGAGGCAATGTGACAGCGGAGACTTATGATTTGGTTCATTATATTCTGCGACCGACATTTCCTGGCACCTGAAATAGCACATCAGCTGAGTTTTTATTTTGACAGGGAGCAAATTTTTCTGACTGAAGCACATTCTCCTGGGTTCTTTTGGCAGTGAGGGAGAAGCACCTCATCAACCTGATTTTCAAAATGTGATTATCCTTGTTGATTTATGCATAAGACACAAGATATGCTCCTCGGTTTGCGTATTAGTCTGGGAAATGCAAATCAATTGGATGTGCAATTGAGTAAACTTTGTTTCAGTCTCTCGGTATACGGCATATACAAAGTCTTACATTATGTGTTAGAACAGTTTACAAGTAATATCTATGAACATAGTTAAGTGTGCTGCTATGATGCCTGTTTTTTTTTTTTTTTTTGTTTAATGCTATTCGAGTTACATCCATAGAGCATCTAAAAGCGACTGCATTCAAAACCACACTTAGGTAAAATAATTATTAGCTAAATATAATTATAGTAGTATCAAAAGTAAAATTACTCATTCTGTATAAAATTGTCCCCGTCAGTGTTTTACTATTATATGATGTTAATTAATATTAATGCTACATTATTGTGTATGTTGCATTTTACTGCAGTAGATACTTTGTATACTGTTGTGTTGGTTAATCTAAAGCAATGCATCATATTTAAGAAAATCATCAAATGTAACAATTTAGGTGTTTTTATTGATCATTCAAATCCCACACTGAAAACTTTACCAAGCTGAAACTTAAATCAGGTTTCTGTTTAAGTAATAAATCCAGTTTTTTCCTCCAGGCAAGAAAACATTTGACTTCAGCTTCAACCTTTTTTACCTCCATTGTATTACGGTGATCTGCTCTTTATGAATGCACCTGGTCAGTGGCTAAAGAAGTTGGATACTGTATACAACTGTACTCTGTATGTTGCTTATCTGTTCTGTATGGCCATTTCTGTGTGTCTGCAGACTCTCTCATTGGTTGGCACGAGCCTAAGCTCTCCTCAGGCTGGTGCCTTCTTATCTCTGTACATGCATGTCTAAAAACGAAATCAATATGGCCTGTGCTCTCTCTCAATTTTCTACAGATGTTGGTTCCCAGAGTTAGAACAAAACTTGGCAAAAATACTTTTAAATTCACTTCCCTGCTCTTCCTGGAATAATGTACAATAGTAGCCTACCTGAAATAGTCAGAGAATAATTCTATTTTGAAGGATAGAGAAATGAGTACTCTTGGTCAACGTGATTGCTTCTAACTCGTCACTGAAATTGTTTTAGAGAGTTGTACCTGTTTACGCATCATCATTGTTTTTGTCCCTGACCTTGTATTCCATATTAACTGGATATTGACGCAAGCATTTTCCAGGGCTTTTTATAGTTTGTTTAGCTTAAGAAGTATGAGAACTTTCAACTCATAAAGGAGCACTTCTTCATATGAAAACTAAAGAGGTAAAAGTATAAAGTAACATTTAAAATAAAAAGTAAAGTAGAAGTACCTTGCATTTGTACTTAAGTACAGTAATTGAGTAAATGTACCTCATTTCATCACTGCTGTTGGGATTCTTTGGACTTCCAATACACCAAATTTCTTTAACATACCAATCACACTGATGTAGATCACCCCTCACCGATCTCTGTGACAGCTGTCTTATGAAATTGACGCTTGTATGTTAAAGTACGTTTCTGAAATGATCCAAAATGGGATTGAGACTCTAAGAGTTTTAAGAAAATAAGCCTTCATTTCTATAAAAACATGTTTGCCTGGTTTTAAAAGTTTAAAGGTGTTTTTTTAGAAAGTTGAAAGACATGTAGTGGGAAAAAAGCTGTTTTTACAGGGTTAAAAGGCAGATTGAGGTCTAACTGTTGAGGGCTTGCTGTATCCTCCCCTGTATACTGCTATCTAAAAGACGATAACAGTAACTTAAAAAGCTATTTTAACAGGGTCTGTATGATTCTACTTGCCATATATATCCAGTTAAGCATTTTATTATTAGTTTTCATACAGTGGCTCATTGGAAGCTTTTGTGTCAACCGACTTACCCTTGCACTGAAAGACCTCGTCACCATGGTAACTCTGCTCCCACCGGTGAGCAAAGGTTTCCAATTTTGCACAATTTCTAAAAAACATCTCATTTGAAAAATAACATTTTAGTTAGCCTCGGTGTGACACTAACAATACCCACATGAAAACTTCAAGTCCATCTAGACCGAACAGTATTTTTAGAGAAAATAATAATACTTTTATTAATGTAGCACCTTTCAAGACTCCACAAAGTGCTTCACAGTAAAATTACATAGAATTAATGTCAGTCAAAACAAAAACAACCAAAAAATGGGTCTTGAGTTGCTTTTCAAAAGTGTCTGGATCTTAAGTCCAGTGTGAGAGACATCAGGTCCCTACTAGTATTATTAGGCTGCAGTAGACAGCCTGACAAAGTAAGGCTCTAAACATGATCTTGACCTGGATTCTGAATTTGATGGACAGACATTGTAAAAAAAAAAAAAAAAAAATGAATTGGTGTTAACATCAGACCTTAATAATAATGCTTTATAAATAAATGAATGTTTTATCTGCTCATTAAATTTACAACCTGGTTATATAGAGCCCACTGTAGTGCATTTAAATGTGATCACTGTAAGCAATTACAAAAATAATCAGTTATCTGTTTGATTAGCACAGCCACCAGACCATCATTATGTGATTTATAGGTGCAGTTAGTGTACAATAGACTGATGCTCAAGTGACATTGATACCAGTTCTTATTAGTGTAATACATCTGGTCCTGTGAATTTCCTCTGTATCATTGTCTAATGACTTGTGATAATGACTATTGGCCCTATTTTCTACAGCAGATGTGAGCTGCTGTCTATTAGCATATTTTATTTCCCCTTCCGGCTGCTTTTGAAGCTCAAGATATTGTCAACCAGAAAGTATTTTTCGCTTGGAATTATGCCTGTGAATAAACTGTACCACATTAAAGCAGAAAGCACATCACTGAGGTTATTATTTGTAACAATTGCTGTTGTTTAATGTCTATATATATATATATACTTCTTGCTGTGTTTGTTAAGGCTGGTTTGTGCAAGCTCCTGGAATGATTTTTTCGCAGTCAGACAGTATATTTGAGCAATTCTTTTACTTTGCATCTTTAAGACTGACACAGTGCTGACCCTGGTACATATTATTTGCTGAGTGTCACAATACGGTGCTATTAGCTTCCAGGTAAAAATAAATTGCCATAAAAACATTAGAGCTGTCTTAAATTTCCCCCCTTTTTTTAGAGGTGGAATTGACACATACATTATAATGCATCTTGTCAAATTTATGTCTATATCCAACTAGTATGTAACATTATAATATGATATTGTTTCTAGGGGACAGGATTGTTATCCTCTCCAGTAAGTTCTCCTGGTTTCTTCTTTAGTGTGTGTGTTCAGTTATTTTTTCATGAACATGTTCTGACAGTTTCAAATATATCTGTACATTTAAAGCGAGAATATGCAACATTTTCTCAATGGACGATAAGAGATAATGGTAATAAATGTAATAATAGCTTGATACTACCAGACTAAGGCCACTTGGGGGCAGCAGAAACAAGTTGTAAACGCAACACTGATATATTATCACCTTTTAGGTTGATACAGCAAACTCGCTAGCAAACAGTTGCTACTTAACATTACATGTAGATGCGGAGCAACAATAGCATTCATTTGGAGTTGTGTTTCTGGCCACTTGACAAATGCCAGTCCAATTTTCACTGCACTTCACTTTTGCTGTTTTGTACGACAGAGTATTAGGGCCAGCCTAAGAAAAAAAAAAATTTTTTGGGGGGAAATTACGAGAATAAAGTCATAATATTACGAAAATAAAGTCATAATATTACGAGAATAAAGTCGTAATAATACGAGAATAATGTAATAATAATACAAGAGTAAAAGTTGTTTTAATGAGAAAAAAGCTTTGATAGAGTTATCAAAATCTGAGGTGATCAGCTCAACCAAACAGCAGCCTCAGCCTGAGCCCAGCAGCCGCTGTTTGTCACAGTCGTACTGTACAGTCAACAGGTAAGCTAACGTATTGATAATTTTGTCGTTAAACAGTTTTGCTGGCTGAGCCAACAGGCTGACAGTTCTCATAAAATTACTACTTTAGTCTCGTAATATTATGACTTTATTCTCGTAATATTACGACTTTATTCTCGTATTGTTACAACTTTATTCTAGTAGACCTAATATTATGACTTTATTCTCGTAATTTCCCCAAAAAATTATTTTTTTTCTCTTAGTATGGCCCTAATACTCCATCGTAGTTTTGCCTCTATATGCTTCAAATAAAGGTAGCGCACAGTGAGTTTCTCAGAGCTTTTTTTCATTGGAAAGAGCTGCCTGCTGCTTGAAAATGAAGCTGATAGTGGTGGCACTGGATCAAATCAGTGCAGCAGCGGGCCAAAATAGTGAGCTGAAAGATCCTACAAAATGACATTGAGCTGAGCACAACTGCGTAGTTGATAATGCTCTGTGGCTTCATTAGTATGAACAACAAATTACTGTGCTATTTTACCTCATGTGTTTACTTTTGTCTTTTTAGACTTTTAGACAAATCATTTTGCCTTTCATGAATTTCTGTATGGTAATTTCCTCGAGTGTTCCAGTCATAGCCTAATTTAATTTCGATCAGCATGCACTTCTTCACCCATGGTTTTGTGATTTCTCCCCCTCATATCTGTTATTGTGTGTATTGGAGAGTTTCATTTGTCGTCTCTCCCTTGTCCCGAAGTTGATTGAGTGTGCCTCGTGTTGTATCTGCCGCATTCACAGTGTTGCGATTCTTAATTTTTTTTTTTTATCTTTTCAAAGTAAACAGCGCTGATCTGATTCCTTTTTCTAACCGTGAATGTCATCAAACTTTTTAATTCTATGCTCTGCTTCAGACACTAATTCATCTTGTATTTCCTAGATTTCAATTTCATGTTTTTTACTACACTGCCTGAAAAATTGGCACAGACTTTTTAAAAGTACTCTTTGATGTTGTTTGAACAGATACCCTTACCTTTGCTATTCTGCTTCCTCATCATTTTCTACTCAAGTTGTTTTTGGTCAAAGAAACATATACACAATAAATAAAAAATGATTTAATCACCCAGCCTTGATGAATCAATACAGTGATATTGTGGGTAGGTTTTTGCCTCAACTGCAGCTCGGCTGGTGAAATGGATCAGAAATCTTCTTCAAACTTTGTATCTTGCCATCTCTTGTTGCTGTTGTTCTTCACAGCTGAGTGTATGAGAAAGAAAGGCAGAATAATGAGGAGGAATTCAACTGTGAAATAAATAAGTGGACTTATGGCATGAGGAAAGCAAAACAAGCAAGCCCGGCACTGGGCGAGGCCAAACATAGCTGACCAGGAAGCACCAATGTAGATTTTAGAACAAGGAAAACAAAATTAGAAATCGATCAGGAATAAATTGGAAACTGCCTCAGATTAAGTTGTGTTAATGTCATCCCGTGAAAAACAGGATACTTTTATTGAGTTGAGTTGTGGTTTCTTGCTTTTAGCAGAACTGTTGTGAACGTTTTTACCACTTCAACTAGAGTTTAACAATGTGATTTTAAGATGGTGTTTACCCAAATCTTGAAAATCCTCTTAAGCCGTATTACATAGAAAGTGTCAAGTTGAAACAGTTTGAACAAAGATGCATTTCAGAGTCAGGAAAAAGGTAGAATCAAACAACAGAGTAAAGTAATCCCAACAACAAGGCTTTTTGAAGAGAGCTGGAGCACCTCTCTGACTAAAAACAACAAAGTAGTGCACAAATCCTGAGACCACTCCAGCCCCAAACCTTTAAAACAGAGAATGTGGCCAGTAGGCCAGTAAGTATATATGAGACAAGTGAAAAATTGTCCTCCCAAGAAAAACAACTCCATCAGTTGCTTACAAAAATGCCCCAAAACAGCATATGTTTATTAAGTGACAAAGACCTCTAACAGCCATAGGAATTATGATTTGTGTCCATCTGGAGCAAAGGAGTAAATAGTGATGATGTATTGATAGATCTATTAAGTCAGCAGAGGGAGGAGGTGGTTGATGAGTCAACTAAACACCAGACTTTCAGTTACGTTGAAAACACTCCAGTGCTGCAAAGATATGACTTATGTCGCTTGTGTATCAAAAACTCAAATTTTAATTACTTATTTGGAAGAGTAACAAAAAGGAATGAAGCCGCTGAGTAAAATGTTGTATACATTAATATTTTGAATCATTTTAGTCATTTCTTTTACTGTTTCCACTGTGCAGAAGCAAAACCTTTGTTTCCACGGGGTCTGAACTGATCACTGTCGAGCTGTAAAGTCTGATATGAGGTTATCTGGTCCATCTGCTGGCAGAGTGTTGTGCCTCAAGCTGTAAATCTACATGTACGTGTAGAGCAAGACAACAAGGGTGCTAAAGAGACTAAACCTCTAAGTTGATGTAGTGTAGCTTTCTCCGTTTGTTCTGCTTTGGGTTTGTTTTTCTTTTTTCACTTTCAGTACATCACTTCAATTGACAGAGAGGTGTCCATGCCAACCTGTATTTCATTTAAGCAAAGTTGGCTTAATTTCAATTATAATAGTCAATATAATAATATCCTAATGTCATTAAAAGGCTTTGATATTACTGATTAACACATGAAACAGAACACATTAAAATCGAATTCCTCTTTTCTGATAGCACTTACTGTACATAATAATAATTGTCATGCATCCTTATGTGTGCAGTAATCTAGGTTGTTATTGACGGAAACTCCAATGTTGACCATGAGTCTATATTGCAGGATAAATGTACTTCTGCTGAGCAACAAATAAGTAAACATTTCGGTGGCCATGGTTCGATGTACGAGGAAGTTTCTGTATTTGCTAATGTAATCTGTATTCTGAAACTAGAACATATTATTGGTGTACAGTTCAAAGTAACATAAGTTCAATGCCCTCTGCAGTGTTCCAGAAATCCACTTGGCGTGTGTGTCTCAGTGGAGATCATTGTCATTCTGCTGGATAGTTTTATAATGATTGTTGCTGACGATGATTGATTTGCATGACTGTGAGAGACTGTTTATTCACAATTGACTCAACTTATCTGTGTATATGATGACAACTGTGATAATCAGAGTTTAAATGTGCAGCACATGAGTTTGCAGTACAAGAAAGGCCATCTCTTCTGATGGAGTATCTTTTTGAAATATGAATAAATGAGGATCTTTATTGGTGTAAGCCTTCTGTTTCAACAAATGGATGTAGATGATAATAAAGTTATGGATGAAGTAAATGGACATGATAACATTGGCCTGTAAGATGTGCAGTGTAAATATGAAATATAACAGGTTATATTAATGAATTTTGACATCTATAAATGATTGTAAACCTTCTTGTGTGTTTTTTAATGTTGATAATATGTTTTTTCGAAAGGTTTACAAGCAATATGATTCTAATATGGCTTAATATTTGTTATAAGTGCAAAGTCGCTAAAGACCCGACATATGTAGGAATGTTTGACCCATGCATGTATAGGTTAAAGGATGGATTTGCCATTTCGGGAAATATGCTTATTGATTTGTTGTTTTGCTAATTGGGTTAAATGAGAAAGCACACCACTCCTATGTGTGTACAGTAAAAATGAACCTATACCCAGGAATCCGTTAGCTTAGCTTAGCACAAACACTGGAAACATCAAGGGTGAGGCTAGCTTGGCTCAGTCCAACAGCTAGTTAACTAATTAACAACGTCTCATTTGTCCATTCAAAAACATGTAAAAATTAGACCTTTTATTAGAGGATATGTGCTGTTTCCTGTAGTCTTGGTGTTACCATTTTGTGTTAAGCCAGGCTAACTAGCAGTAGCTTCATACTTATGATATAAACATCTAAAACCCAACTCATATAACTTCAGGAAAGACAACAAATGATTTTCTACAATGTCAAGCTATTCTATAAATTCAATAATATAATCGTAACCAAGCCAAACTTAATATTTAACTTAAACCTTCAAAGGGAAATAAAAAGATGAAAATGGGGCATCAAGTTTGTGTCATTGTGCCATAATCATCTCTGTTTACAACATATCCTCCTTGTTTGACCTAATTTTTGAGACTGTGCTGGGTTTTAGGCTTCCACACAGTCTTGCTGCAGGAGAAGTTCTGGTCCTGGAATGAACCCATCACATCTTACCTTTAGGTGCTGCTTTACAACAAACACCAAATTTTATATTTTGGACAGTTTCTGCTTTTGGCAATAAGCAGACGTTGTCAGGGGAAACAACCTGATTTATTTTTGTTAGCAATGCCTGGTGGGAGTGAAAGTAAAAGCAGATTGGCAAACCATAGATGCTGAGGACAAAAATACAGGATGATTCATTTGCTATCACTTGCTAGCCACTTTATTAAGGGAAATATTTGAGAGGAGAGTGTGTGTCTGGGGATTTTAAGTGCTCAGTGGTTCTAATAGGGAAATTATTTTGTGAACAAAGGCAATGACCTCTTGCACACAACAACACTGTGAGACAGCCAAGAGACATGTTGACCAGGCCTGTCAAAAATGGAAGGTGACAGACAGAGAAACTGAGTTTACCCAGAACAGGGACTGCAGTGACCTTTCTGCCTCTGTGAAACCCTCTTAACTACATCCGCTAGCAAGACTCGACAGTTGTTTTTAAGTCTTGCAACAACGCTGAATAACACCACTGTCCTGAGCGGTTATACAACCAAATAAAACATTATTTGTGAAAAAAACACCTTGACTTTTATAGTTGGGCTGTGGTTTCATCAGTTCAGTTGTTGTCTGTCTGAGGCACAAAAAATCTAATTAGCCTAATATAAAGCCCCTGAAAACTTGAGTTAAAGTTAAGTTTTGAAGAAATAACACCCATAGGTATTATTTGTTGAGGGGTGGAAACTAAAACTGCCACCAGATTCTCCCTCAAATATTGCTAAATTCTGATTGATGCACAGACATTTTTCTCTCATGTGAAATAACCCAACGGTTCTATCTTCGGCATATTATTCTGTGTGCATGCATGACCACATTGCTCAAAGTAAAAAGCTGATTAAGAACTTACATTTACTGTAATACCTCAGGCTGAGCTGCAGTAAATCTAAAATCTGTGGTCTGTCGTGTCTTGTATTAGACAGCAAGGATGCTGCTATGAGCCAAATTTGCACTTTAAGTACGTTTGCACTAACAAAGCAATCAATTCAGCTCACACATGCTGACAAATATCCACACACACACATTTACACACGAAAAGCTGAGGAAAAGGGGGAATGATAAATCAGGTATGAAATGCAGGCTGTATGTGATTAACATGTTTGTGTGCTGCGTGTCATGCCTTTCAGATGTTAATTCATTGATTGTCTGACAGGTGTGACAGCTTCTTTTTTATGTTCTACTTTACAACCGTATGAGATTTGTAGGCACATTTTATTTATAAAACCAGCAGGTTAAAAATGGTACGATATATAAGAATGCAAAACTGCCGCGTGAAAAATCTTCATCTGGATCTCTTTCTGCACATCCTGACATCGACGCAGAAAGAAGAAAATCTACAGACACTGACATTACCAGTACAAGTAAGAGTAAGTGGAATGTTTCCTATTATTAAACCCAGCTTCCTGTCACCGGAGAGGTGAACAAGGAGGTGCAGTAAACACGCAAGGGGGTGACAGCGCTGATGGAAAGGAAAGCAGCTGCCTATAAATAACATCAACGCATTCACCGTCCCCTGTAAAAAGTGATGATGGAATACATTTGAACCCTGAATGCCTAGTAAAAGCAGTGACAGATATACAGCATACAGCTAACTGACGATAATTGTCTTCTTCTTAGCTTGTGCTCCCCTGTTCATTTTTTACTAGAGAAAGTGATAAAGATAAGGTTGCCTATTGAAGAGGGGGAGAATGATGGTCAAGTGGGAGGTATGTGCATCACACAGCTGCACTTAGATTTTCTTTTATTGGTATAGTAGGCAGTAGGCACATTTTTGGTGATTTGGAAGTGAATAAACATCTTGTCATTTGGGTTTAAACTAGTATTTCTTAAAATAAACCTGCTATATGTTCATAGATAAGAAAAACATCATATGTACCCTAGCATCTTTTTTCACATATTTAACCCTGTATTAATCTGTATGCCTAAAACTGCATTTACTGGGAAGGAACCAAGTGAAGATTATATACATCAGTAGTTCCCAAACTGGGAATCAGGAGTCCCACAATGGGTTGCAAGTCATGAATGTCATTTGAAGGGTCATGAGAAAATTAACAAGATAAGAAACCAAACAAACAACATATTTTTATCTATTTACAGAATTACAGTAGATTAAACATACTTGAGGATGTCATTTTTCCGGATGTTCTTCCAGAGATGGGGAATGTATGAACCACCTTCACACGAAGATGGTTTGTTTGTATGTTTTGTGATGGAGTGGGTGGAGTGGGTGGGTGTTGGGGGCTGCCGGAGCAGTCAGCCCTGCACTGAGTGACCTTGCTTAATTCAGCACATACATTGTGGTGCTCACGCACGCACACAGCGGTCCGCACACAGCCGAGGGGCATGAGGCTCGCGAACACACAGTGCTGCACACACATGCTTACAGTCATGAACACAGGCGCACAACATGGACGTGCAAACACACACAAGCCTGCTCACCCTGAGGCTAAGGACATATTTTGTCATTGGTGCTTATCAACGGATATAAACCACAGACAAGAGAAGTGTGCTTGCCGCTGCTCTACACAGGATTTCTAATTCTGTTCCGTGATTATGTCCTTGTACTGCATATATATTACCACTGCATAGGGTATATATCACCCCCATGTGCGTGCTCTTCACCTTATCCTGTCAAAGACTGTCAAAGCAGAAATCAATATATTATGATAATTTCTTACTAGAATCATCTTTCATATAATAATGTGGATAGCTCTGTTCCCGGGAAAAATGATTCTTCCCTCCTTGATTCACCTTACTCTACCTCGCCTGCTACAATAAAAGCAATAAAAAATACACCATTGTAAAGCCGAGCTAATTAAATTGGATGAGCAGTGTGTGGCGATACTGAGAGTAATGACAGATTCAGCAGTTGGTATAGGAGGAGATGGGGAAAACATCCTGAAAAGCTTCCTTTACAGAACCGGCCAATCCAACTGGTGAGTTCCTTCGGTGATGAGCACAGGCGACCAATCAATTTGCTCATGATGAGCCTTGGCAACAACCTCCCCAGCAAAGCGAAACAGTCGTGTGATGTGTGAGTCTGTGTGTGTGGATGCAGGGGGTTGTCTTTACATCTGTGTGTGGAGCGAGACTGCACAAATACACACTTTTCAAAGTGTGTGGCTTTTAACATCTCCTATAAAATCTGTCTCGTCTCCTCTATATTCAGGTCTTGTGTGGGAGCACGTCTGTTCTGATCTACTGTGTACATTGAAGACTAAGGCTGAGCCGTTTTCATCTCATGACTGACAGATTAATTGATAACCTCATGAATTCATTATTACGATCCCCTATAAACACGTGGAGACACACGCTCACCTAATACACACACACACACACACACACACAGGTGTGTGTGTGCCTGCATAAACAGGATCGAGTGGAAAATTTGCCCAAGTTGGGCCAGGCAGAAATTGATTGTAGAACAGCTGATGTACAGATAGAGGTCCCTTCTGGCAAAAGTAAAACCAATATAAAACCAGCATAAGGCTGATGGGAACTTTTGGTTTTCTGTGTAGACTAAGATCATCGCCAGGGGGATTATTTGACCCAGCCAGGACAGACATTTCTCTCTGTGGTATCATTTAACTCCTGTTGTGGTTTGCTCACAACGGTGAAAACCTGCTTTGTTGAGTCTATAAGTTGAAAGATACAGTGTAAGCTCTGTGGCCATGTTCAAAGTAGTTAGATAAGCTGTAATACTGCAGGCCATAACACATACAAATATAGAAAAATCTGCATAAATACTCCAATCCATAACAAACTTCAGTGAGCGTCTGTTGAGGGATCAAACAAAAAGCTCTGGCTGCAACAGATTCATATCATGAAGACAAAATGTAGACCTTTTTGTCATCCCGTTTTGAGTTCTTTTTAAAGAAATAGTTCAAAATTTGAGGGTAAAGGCTTATTAGCTGTCTCACCTAGAATGAGATGAGAAGATTGATACCACTTTCTTTGCTGTATGGTAAATATGAAGCTAGCAGCCAGTTAGCTAACTAGCTACCTTAGCACAAAACGGTGATGACAAGACTCTAGAAATTAGTGCGTCTGGCCAAGAAACTGTCTAGCACATAACCCCATAAAAACATTATTACATTATATTTTGTTTGTTTAACCCCTTCACAAACAAAAGTTTTCTTAAATAAGAAGCTAGAGCCAAGAGAGAGTTAGGTAAGCTTAGCATAAAGACTAAAAACAGGGGAACAGCTAGCATGAATCTGTCCAATTTAATGTCATTAATTAAAACATTATACGTTTTTTAAATTCCCCCCGAACAATATGAGTCATTACCAGTAAGCCCTTGGTCCCCTCTCCGTCAACATAAAACCCACTGCAAGAAACCTAGGTGTACATTTTTACTCAGAGCTCTGTTTCTAGAATAAATGCGGGGGGTGTGAATGCTCACACCACCCGATCTGGAAAAAGTCATTCACTTATTCATCTTTTCTAACTGGTTTTAAGAGACGTCAATACATTACTCCAATATTAGCTTCCCTCCATTGGCTCCCTGTCTGTTTGAGAATTGATTTTAAGATTTTACTGATCACTTTTAATGCACACCCAGGTCTGGCTCCGAGCTATATTACAGTTATTTTAATTTCCTATGAGCCAGCTCGCAGCCTTAGATCCTCAGGTGGGGCCCTCCTAACAGTTCCAAAGTCGAGACTAAAAACTAAAGGTGATCGTGCCTTCGCCATAAGGACCACTCGACTTTGGAACGCCCTGCCAGAGGAGATAAGGCTTGCCAGATCGGTAAATTCTTTTAAATCACTTCTTAAAACCCATTTTTATAGACTTGCCTTTATGTGATGTGGTCCTTTTAAGTTTATTTTTACTCCAACCGTCTTTGAGTTCTGTTCTACTTGTTTTATTTATTCCATTTCTCTTGTCTCACCTACTTTATTTTACTCCATCTCTATTATTTCACCTACTTTATTAATTTGTATCATTACCTCTGTTATTTCAACTATTTTATGCAATTTATTTTATCGTCCTTTGTAATTGTAAATTGTATTCTTGCTGTGTTCTGTCAAAGCACTTTGTAAACCATGTTTTTAAAAGTGCTATACAACTATAGTTGTTATTATTATTATTATTATTATGTGCAAGACTAGCTTCATTTAGCTTAGCAGAAAATCTGCCTAACACCTTTAATGCTAAGCTAACTGGCTGTTTTTGGTGCACAGAGCTGAGAGTGGTATCAGTCTTCTTATCTATCTCTCAGCAAGAAAGCAAATACCAAATGCCAAACTAACCCTTTAATTCTCTATTGTGCTTTACTCTACACACTAATACAGAAAATGGTCAGGGTTAAAATGACAAAAACGTACTCCAGTTCCTGACTTATTTTAGAGCTCCAGCTGATAGTGGGAGCTGACAGGGAGGGGAAGCCTGCTATCTCTTCCCTCCTGCCAACGAGGTGCTGCCTGCGATTCAGGCTGTGAGTCAATTCTTTAAAAGAGGAGATAAAGCCTCGGCCTCCCACATGTGCAGACTTAGCTTCAGATGCCAAATTCAAGTGTGTATTAACTCTATTGGTTTGGGACATTTGGGGAGAAAAAGGTCTTTTTTTTATGTGAATGTGCTGCATCTCTATGTATGTGTGGGGCTGATGCTGCCACACACAGGGGACAGGTGTCATCGCCTTTACTATGGCCTCGTGCCTCCTCTCTGTGGCATCATCCGGCGAACAGTTGTCAGCCCTGACGGGGGTCTGCGCTCGTCACTGGCCCACATCACGGAGAGAGAAAGAGAGGGAGGGAAGAGGAGGAGGAGGGTGGAAGTGTGACTGTATTCGTCTGTGCACGTGTACATATGTGTATTCGTGTCTTTGTGTGAGTTGTACAGTAGCTATGAGTCACACAGTGTGGGAGCTACAATGCATCTGCGCCCAGCACGACAAATGTGTACCACTTGACTCTATTTCAAGTCTACAACCACATTCCATATGGTGTCAGCTTTGCACACTATGATATAGGGCCCGCTCTATTTTGCCAAGAGATGAATGAGAAGTGCGGAAGTCAGTGATTGGGCGTTTTTATTTATACTGTTTTGTGGCGTGTGCCCTGGAGTCAGGGTCATACATTTACAACAGTTCAAAACAGATCTGTTGTCTGAATGACTCAGCTCACACAAAAGGTGAACATGATTTTTTTATTCGATGGTAAATGAGCTGGATACCTATTACACATAGCAATGATCAAGTGGTTGTAATTGAAAAATAAACATTTGAGAATGTGTATTTCTTTGTCATGCATTTTGTGTTTTAACCTCAAATCCACACTCGGTATCATCAGTTATGCTCAGTTGCAAGTGCAGAGGTGATTACTGTCGATTCAAGTGTTGATACAGCAGGCAGCTTTATGGTGAACAACTGCCACCCCCTGGTGAGGTCTAGAATTACACTCATTATTACTATGACATCGTGTACATTTCAGTGATGTCAACAGCAACGTAAGCAAAAATTAACAGAGCATAATTGCTTTACCATGATGATTCATAGCTTATGTTTTTACTTCTCTCATGCTCTAGAAAAGGTGCAATATAAATACACTTTACTGACTTCAGCTAAAAACTATTTTACTGCAGCAGCAGTAAGACTGTCATTAACCTCTTTTTAACAAAGTAAAAGCTCCCTGCACCAAACCGCATGTATCGATTGCGATCTATTCAATACTATATACAGCATGTGTTATTGGCAGTTTTTAATAAGTATACAGGAAGTATACAGGATTTATTTATCATGTCAATAATCCATAAAACCAGAAATGCTGTCATTATTTCTCAAACTTCTGCTGAGTGCGGGTTCTGCTATTAAGGAGATTCAAAATTGCATATAAGAGAGACCCATAAGAGGTTGAGTAAAGTACACTATCAAGTAGTAATTATATCAATTTTGTATGCAGCAAATCACTCACAACAGATTAAACACATTTTGCACAATCATCTCTGAGAGACTTCATCTTGTCAAGTAATACACTAATATTGAAGCTTTAGTGATTATGTGCTTTGAAGTATCCTTATAATAATACTAATCTTTATTTTAACTTAAGAAGAAGTGGTAAACACATAACCACACACTAAATCTTCGAGATGGTAGTATAAGCACATGTGCTTAGAATAAGTGTCTTTGCAGTTGGTTGATACATCAATTAAATTATAATAGATCTTCAAGAGCTGTTGTTCACTAGTCTATAGAGTATTACAGAGGTTAAAACCTCTGACATAAGGATATTATAAAGTATTTAATTTAACCTTTGTATGGCATTATGATCCAGTAGGATCTCTGTCTTACAGTGCTCCTGCTCACTGATCCTTCCATCTTTGTGTAGCTCTGTGTTCTTGCCATCATCAGCTTACATTTCAGGGATTCTTGTCTGAGGCTGCCTGATGTGAAAGAATTATCACATGTGATGCTGTTCCCACAGAAGCCCTGTATCATATCCAACCCCACCAAATAGGTGTGCTACTAATAGCTTCCGGAGAGGCAATACATCTACCTATGCCGTGCGTACTGTATGTACTGTATCTACAGTAGACTCTATCATATCCACCTACCCCATGTACATAAAGATACCTGCACGTCAAATATTTATTTCAGGGTCCTTTGCACTCTGCACCATTGCACTATTGTCTACTGTCTACAAATGTTTGTTTATAGATATGTATAACTGCACATATAAGTCTATGTTTTTTTGTTAAACTTGTTCCATTTATTTATGCTGTTAGTCTGTGTTTGTACATTGAGAGCAATGTAAAACCGGAGTCAGATTCCTTGTATGTGCGCACATACCTGGCCAATAAAAGTGATTCTGATTCTACACATTTAATTAAACTTCTCAGGTCAAACTGATTCAGCATGTGTATTAAAAAATATGTTGTGTTGCATGTTTTTTTTTTCTTTTGGTGAAAATGTATAATAGGTCATTTTGACCTGAAAACCACATACCGTTTAATAGAACTAATAGCACTGTCTGATCTTCTTTCATTTGGAGTGTTCTGCCACATCTAAGCATAAATTACCGCTATCAAATGCTGAGGCACCAGTGGGCCCTTGCTGCAGCGGTCTGGGTTTCTACCCTCTTCCCTTTTCAGCCAGAGGTGTGGGCAACAAACTAATCCACTAACACACTTGCAGACTAAAACCTTGTACCCTCTTCTCCAGCTTTTCTCTGTTGAATGTGCTCAATGGAAGAAGTCAGGCCGCAGGTCATAAGAGTGACTCTATGGAACATGAGTCGCTATGCATTAAACATGGACTGCAGCATAGACGTTGGTTGTAAGAAAACAGACTCAGTGCATGACTAAAGATTTATGGCTCAATATGCTGCATTATGAAAAACAACTCATATCTTTCTCCTGGGAGTCTGCCAATTTTCTCCACATCTTCCTTCATAAGTAGACACATTAACATTTCTCACTCCTCGCACTTAACATTTCGTGCGGACGTGTAAATAAGTACCTAACAAACAAATCATTTATTCTCATGGTGACTTTGTGATGTGTGCAATATCTTAAATAATGGAAAACCATCCATCGTCTGTCTCTATGGTGATGCTGCAGCTCAGTATGTGGCCGGGTTAAGTAAGATACATCTAGGCGGTCAGCACGCACACATAGAGTGGTTGTCTCCAAGGTTATCATGTTTTTATCCTCAAAGTGTGTGTGTGTGTGTATGTGTGCTACCTCTCCACCTCTACAACTACCTAATTATTTCACAACTGATCTGCTACATGATTTTCACCCCAGAGACCAACCAGATGAGCAAGAGTTAATTCCTCTCGTGCAGAAATCCGTCACACAAACAAAAACAAGCTTCATCGTCCAAAACTGAAGAACAAATCACATTTTGAGGAATTTTCAGTGTATTGCAGTCACCGTGTGGCACATCAACGCCAGAAGGTGACAGAGAGCGGGATAAATCAGTCTCTTGATATATGTATGCAGCATAATTGCAGTCATCAGAGGCTGCAGCCATTTTATCAGTCACAACAACAAGCCCCTTGGCGTGTTGGGACAGAGAACACACAACACTCATTCGGTGACAAAGTGCTGCTAATCTCCCCATCCATTTTTCATCGTGATAGCTACTGTATACGCCTTGCTCCAGGGAGCAACTGGGGCCAGGAAAAGGAGATGTTGGAGGGAGGAGGAGGAGGAGGAGGAGGAGGGGAGGGATGTATATGTGGGTGGCACACTAGTGTCAACATCAGACATTTGCAAAGAAATAGGCTGATCTATAGTGGGTGCTACAGTAACAGCTGTTGAGACACCAGAAGCACACAAGTGGAATAAATACATTAACCTGGTTAGCTATTGAAAAGCATCCATCTGGAGGGTATGTGTGTGTGTTTAAACAGGCCCGTCTCTCTCTCTCTGTGTGTGTGTGTGTGTGTGTGTGTGTGTGTGTGTGAGACTGCCACACATGCTCAGTGGTTTGGCTTCAGGCCCTTTTTGCTACCAAATGAGTGGCACGATGAATGGAAAGTTAAACTCAACAAGGAATGCCTAACCAGCCATGGCAATGAGTGTCTGACAGTGTCTATGTGTTGCAGCTAATCAAACACAATGCGATATTACAACGCATTAACTTAGATGAGAGAAAATAAAAAGGCTTCCCAGTTCAAATTTATCACCTTGAAAGGGCAACTGGCTGAAACAGAACGCTAATTTCCATAACAGTGATATCAACTAGTCAGTTGCAACAATCAGTAGAGGCGTACAACAAGAGAAGAGATTGCAGGTGTATTTTCTTTCATCGTTTTGCTCCTCCATACACCCACCGGACAAATTCCACCCACCACAATGACATATTCTATTCTGTTTTGTTCCACATCTCCTCAAGCACACTGCAGTTTCCACAGCGTTTTCTTAACTTAGACACAACAAAACCTCACAGAAGGAACTGCTTATCCAGTAAGTCGATGGAACAGTGAGAGGAGTCGTTGAGCGTTGAGCACATAACGACACACAAATGAAGCTAATTATTGATTAAACTAAAGATACCCTATCACATCTCTTACTCATTTGATCCTCATTTATCCTTCTTAATTGCGTGGTGATGGTTTTTCTTTGCAAACAGACTGTGATGAAATATGAATAATAACAATGGTCCATTATCATTCTGCACATTGGTTTCTACCTGCCTGACTGTGCCAAAGATAAAGAGGATCTAATCAAATGATGATGTTTATTTACAGAGAAGCCATATATCCTGGGAGAAATTTGTTGTCTGTCCAGAAAATCAACACTGAATCTAATATAGTTTTTAATAGCAAGTATTACATTTGTAAGTAAACACTGATTAATCGGATTTAAAGCTGCTGCAATCAATATTTTTAGATTAACAATGGATTAAATGATTACTTGTATGTGAGACAGGCTGCTAGTAATGATGAACACACAGAGAATTATCTGTTCCCCTCAGCTCTCTGGGGCCTTTTAGCATCTTTAAATTTATTGTTGTGGTTTTATGGCCCACAACTTTTACTGGTTTGGTTCACTCTCACTTTTGTCATCAGGGTCGATTACTTTGTGTCTTTTTGATGTTTAAATAAGCAACTGTTTGCTAAGATGCTCGTCATACAAAAGTGATTATGTCAGTGTTGTATTTACAACTATCTGCTGCCCCCAAGTGGCCAAAAAAATGGCCTTTTGTGGCTTCAAACAGGGCAACAATAAATTGCCTCAAGTGATATCGCATTAGGCAGATTTTAATACGTTGGTTGGGGGTGTGGAGTTTGACAGAACTTAGCTTACCAGACCTCTGTATCTATTTTATAATTTTTTTTAACTGTCCTTTTTGTCCATGTTATATAAGAGCAATGTTAAATCCGTGGAGTACTCTATCATTTTTGGACATTATCTTATACAATTTAAACCTGACTCAGCCCTGCAATATGGTTTATATTTCTAATGTAACCACCTACAAAAGCAGTCTCTGCAAGTTTGGTTTTATATTAATCCACCATGAAGTAGTCCCATAGGGTTCATGTCTATTAGATTGAACAGACAAAGTCTGCACAGTACAGAGCCTTGGAAAATGATTGAGGCAAAGCAGATTCCTGAAAGGGGATTTCTTTAAAAGCCCAAAGCCTACAAATCCTAAAAATTACAGTTCTGCCATGCTTAAACTGCAAAAAATCCTCCAAATGAAGTGAAAAAAACACATATTCAAGAGGTGAAGGACTCTTTGTGTAATCAGTAACCGCCAGTACAATTTTAGGATTTGCCTTTTGATCAGAATAAACCCACTGGGATCAAAATGTTGAAGAAATTTGAGTAACAAGTGCAATTACCTCTCTGCTGTATGAGCCACACAGAGGGAATAAGTGAAGTTCCCTCTCCATTTACAAGGGTTTTACTGGTCCAGGAACAATCAGAAATTGTGTCAACCCCTCAGTTTGCCTTTCACAGAAAGAGGAACAGTCTAAACCCAAGAGTATTAAATCAACCACCAGTGTCAGATAGTTGCAGATATGCCCCCCACAACTTCCTATTTAAATTCTGCCCTGTCATTTCCCAATTTCTCCTGTGAGAGAAATGGAAAATGACAGCAGAATTTTACAGCATGCCATTAGGCTGTGGCAGTCAGTCCAAGACACATTTTGTCTCACACTTATCCTACAGATTTGAGGGTTTGATGAAGAGGGAGGGCTAGGAGGTGACACTGCGGGTCAGACAGTTAAGGTAAAAAGGTTTGACAAAAAAAAAAATAAGAATTTTAAATTGATACAATGAAAACAAAGTTACATAAAAAAAAAAAACTAAAAAAGAGTATTTAAAAGAAGCGATGAAATGTTAAGGCAGGGAGATGCAGACAGCATGATCCCATGATTAAAATTACTCTACCAAGCTCTGCAAACTTGGGTAATGTGTCTAATCTGAAGCAATTCAGAGAGCATGCAAAGGAAATGTCACAACTAAAATACACCCAAGTCTTGGGCATTACACTAAACATTAACAAAATTGTTAGAATATGCCAGATTGTTTACAGTGCAAGAAAAAAAAAACATTTTTCTATTATTTAACTACAGGAAATGGGTAGTCCACCAGTACTTAACAACTGACATTACATATTACAGGAAAACTTCAGTGTTTTACTGGAACATATAGCAGGGAGACTCCTCTGTGCTTAACCAGGACTATACTATACTATACTATACTATACTATACAATACAATACAATACAATACAGGAGTAGGCCAGGCCATGAAAATTGTATCAGGTCCAGGTTGCCGCTTCCTCCCGAAGGCAATATTGTTTCACCCGAGGTTTGAGGGAGCTGAACAGGTGCATCGATTGCAGGATGTCTACGTGTGCTCCAAGCTCCTGGGTAACAGGTTGACATTATTGATGGGACTATTTGTAGCTTTGAGATGTTTACCTCTAGTATGTGATATTGGCTGCGGTTATGGACAGCTTTTTTTTACTGCTCTGTAAAAGCAATGGCCTATGAGTGGGACCTCGGGGAGTAAATTTGATGTGTACAATGTATGTTCCATCATTTCCTGGTGCTCCCTCAGTAGCTTTACTGACCAGCTTTTATCAATAACCCATGAAGTTCCATCACAGTCATGTCTGTGTAGGAGGATACAGGCAGGGTGTACTACTCAGTCATCCTGGCTGCAAGATCTCTGCCTTTGATATGTTGAAGTCGCAATAAATAAGATTTGTACTGCCCCTTTACTCAAAATGACCTCCATATATCTGCCAGGAGTTGAAAGAGAAGCCAAAAACTCACTTGCTAAATTCTCTTCCAGTTTAGTTACAAGCCACTTCCCCAAAACCTGCCTTTTTTTTTTTTTTTTTTTTTTTTTATATTAAACTTCAACAATGGGGAAATTATGCTTTGAGCGAGGGGTCGGGGTTCCAAAACATTCAATCAGATGAATCAGTCAACTAATCTTAGACAGCTAGCATCACTGTATCAGTTAACAGTATCTTATAATAAACATGAGCAAAAATGAGAGCTACCCTTCTTACAGCTTTTCAGTGTTTATTTCACCATCCTTGCCCTTTACATACCCAATACTAAAAAGACAACACAATATTCACCGGAAATAACCTGCTATGGGCTAACAAGGTAGTGCAACTTAAATACAAATCCATCCAAAAAAAAAAAAAAAGGGTTAGGACAGTCACAACATGTTTTTGACATTGCTATGAACTAAATAAAACTACATGGTGCAAAGACAAATGCTGGCTAAGTTATATAACTTATTACATAAATTCAAATAAAAAGGCCACATAATGAATATTAACATGAGGACAGACCAAATATACACTATATGTACAACACCACTGTTAATGTGTGGATACATTAAAGTTATACTAACCCTAACCCTCAAAATATATTGTTTGATTATCAAAACGCTCACCTCCTGCAGCTTTGAAAGGTGGCTGAAAAAGGGAAACTTCTGTCCGCTACAGAGCAAATCCCCCCTTCAAGTCTGCAGAGGGCGAGTTTGATAATCAAAAGACAGATTTCATAGGAGGGTGACACAAAGTCGTGACAATTGATCTAAAAAGCAGGGACGCCTGATAAATATGTTATTAGAGTCAAAAAAAGAAAGAAAAAAAATAGATCTGTTAAAATTCTCCCACATCCACCCTCTTGTCCCTGAACTTGCTTCTGGCCTTGGTCCTAGCCTTGAATGCAGCAGAGTTGTGCAGATGCTGGAAAAGGGAAGAGGGGAAAACTTTATACAAAAGCTACAAGTATGTACAGTACGTTTAATGTAGCAAATGACAAAACTACAATGCCATGGTTTGAATAACTTGTACACATACCCTTTCAAAGCGAGAGATTTTCATGGCCTTCATTGTGGCTGAATCAACCAGCATGGGTGGTCCCAGTTCAAACACATCTCTTATGAACTCATTACCCTTGTTTAGGAGAAAAACAAAGAGAAAGAAACACATTAAGAACTTCTACCAACCATCAGCGTAAGACAATACAAGCATAATACACAAATCTATACAAGAATAGTTAGCCAATTTTAGATACTGCTTACAGTGTTTGGTATGAAATATGTTCCATTGTCTCATCTTTTCTTGTGAGATGTTGCAGTTTGCCATTAGCGCTGGCTGTCAGCCAGACTACTTTCCAATCAGCTACTTGTAATGGCTTGTTATTTTCTACATAACGCAACATTATCCTAAATCAAGTTGTAAGTGTTGTCATCCTGCATTGGGCAGGCCCACAGATCTCCATTGTGTTTTAGTGCCGTGTCATGCTCCCGTTACACATCATCCAACCCAACAACCACAACCTCAAGCTTTGGCAGCGCAATTAAGTTAAAATGTCGACTCGCATGGATTTAAATGAGGTTGTTGTCGACTCCAATATTTAACAACTTAGAAAAAAATATATACCTGTAGGTGGTAATTCATCCCAGAGCCCACAAACTCTCTGAAAGCATCATAAGTCCTCTTTCTGACCCAGCTATCAATGGTCATGCGCTCTGTCCCAAAACGAATGTTCTCAGGCTGGAAGTCACCCTCCTGGAAGAATACAGATCAACCATACAACTTAATTTGTCTCCACTTAAAAACATAGAATCTCTAGCCTGTCGCTCTCGGAAGAAGCACATAAAATGTAAATTAAAACGTAACAAACCAAGGTGACGTCAACACCCACCTCAACAGCCTTCAGTACGTCCCTAAACACCGACCGCTGCTTCCTCTTGTCCGTCTTGGCTCTGTGCTTGTTACAGTCTGTGGCCAACGCGTTCAGTTTGTCACACAGTTCCTCCCAGTTATCAAACTCAAACTCCTGAAAAAGGACACCGAAAGAGATGCTGCATTCATGTCCCAAGGAAAAAAAGAGACATCACACTGGACGGACGTATATACATAAAGGAACAGGTTATTAAATGCAGCCAGACAGTCAAGTAAACATGCAGGCACAAAAAAAAAAAAAACCAACAATAATTTAGTCCCAATTTTAGTCCCAATAGTTGACTGCACTGGACTACACAAGTGACAGGCAGATCCTGTTAAAACACAGCATGGCTTTTGACTTACAGAGTCCATGTCTCTGGCCAGCTCAAAGAGCAGGGCAATGGTCTCCCCTGCAGCAATTCTCATGTTGACATCCTCACTTTCCAGCAATCTTGGCAGTTTAGGCAGGTGTCTGTACAACAAGACCGATGCATTACATTTTTTTTTTTTTTTTATAAATCTGGATCGGGGTTTCAGTTAAATAAAATAATGTGTGGTTGAGGTAAACTTGTAGAGTTGACAGCGGGAGCGAGTCTTACTTGCGCAGGATGTCTTTGAGTTGGCTGGCAGTGCAGATGGTGAGCAACAGTGCCCAGGACAGCAGGGCGTTGGTGTGGAGCTGGCTTGTCTGGGGACTGATCAGAGGACAGGTTCCATCCACCCTAGCATAGGACCGGGTGAACAGGTTCTCAAAGCACTCCATGGTAGCATGCACGTCCTAAAGCAGGAAGTAGCAAGCATAAAATGAAGACTGGAGTTTGTAGTGCAAAAAAAATTAAAAAAGAAAAAAGTGTTTAAAATAGAAATACAACACCAGTCATCACAAATAACATGTTTATGACTTCATGAGTAATTAGTTGAGGCACGTTTGAGTTCAGCTGCCACTACTGTTGACAGCACTAATGTTAAGCCCGAATGAGGCACAATTTTACAACCGATAATGAGCACAAACAACTTACAAAAATACTGTAGAAGAGACATCACTGCAAGTTGCCCTTAAGCCAAGGTGTCAAAAAGCAGGAAAAGACACCAAAAGTGATCAAGAACTCACCAAAATATCATCTTCTGCGACTAAAGTACAGAGGCCCAGACTTGTTGCCACCTATTAGGGAAACAGAAAGATTTGTTCAGTTGACTTTCCACAGTATAGACACATGCTTCAGAAGAAGAAAAAAAAAAAAAAAAAAAGATAACCACATAGTAGCAGGTACAGTGTGTTGCTCTGCCACCGATGACATCAGGTACTCACTGCCTGTCTGGCTTGTATGTTGGCTGATCCATCTGCCAGGATGTTTTTGAAGATGGGTTTGAGGGTCTTGAACACCTCCTCGCTCTCGATGCCTGAGCCCAGCTGGATACACAGCAGGCAGGCTAAAGAAGCTGCCGCTCGCTGCTCCTCGCCTTTGCCTGACATAGTGAGAGGGGTGGGAATTAACTTCTCTTAAATTTTAGGGTGAAATTGGTATTAGGAGATTTAAACATAGAAACAGAGCCTACTGAAATAAAATGACTTGCATGTTCGACTACAGAAAATATGTCACTGTACTGGTTTAAACCGGACTCAAATAACTTTAATTGTCTTTTGTGGTACCTTTCTTGAGGCATCGTTCAATGCTGTCTGTGATGGTCATCCTTCTTTCCGAGATGAACTCATACAGGATCCGCGTGGCCATTGCCGTCTTAAGCCCATCCAGTGCCCCTTGTCTGGTCTTAGCACTGACAAAACAGATACACAAACATTCATTAGTGCCATTATACAATAATTATCCCTGATGGATGATGCACAATAGTATAATGTCAGAAAAAAATAACTACTTCCCTTAAGAAATTAGCCAATTTAACCAACATGTGCTGAACACCAATGAGTTAAGAAATTAAATGAGCAATTAGATACATTTTAAATAAAACAGTCGCATCAAATGATCAACAATATTTAGAATGACTGTACAGGAAACTCACTATAATGTTTAGTTAATGTGTTGCAAGTACAATCTTAAAGTTTCATCCCACATGGCATTGGCAGTGAAATGGCACTCTAGTTGCATCCCTACTTTAATATCACATTCAGCAGACCAATGGTGAGTAGCCTTATTGGGGATGAAGACTATTTTTAACTTGACTGGGCTGCAAACCTCAATGACACCTTTCTCCTGTGATTGACAGTGGCACTTTAAACTCAGGCAATCAATCCCAGAAATAAGCTTTTTAAATAGTTTTAGTTACTCCTACTTAAAAACATATGTAGCTGGAGGCACAACACTGTACATCCATTTTGTGTTAACTTACCAATTTCCTCTCCAAATCAAAGAAAACCTAAAATGTTTTCCTCCCCCTAACAATCGTTGCATTCTTTAGATAAAGTAAGATTTATTTTCAGTATATCTCATAAAAATGAAACTCTGCACAGACATGTTACAGCCTGGATGCCAAGATCAGATAACATGTGAATGCAGACAGTTGAAATCATCAGGCGGGACTTTTACCTCTTATCCACAGTGCTGTCTATGAACCCCTTCAGCTTGTACTGGAAATCCTCCTGGGCTGTGTCCTCACTGGCCTCTCCACCTGGCAACGTAACAAGATATAGTAAATGGACACTTGCCTGACATGGCTTTCAGTACTGATAAGAACTACTGGAAACAATACAATATGAAGCGTACACAGCCTGCAAACACTAGCTCATGATGCTGACGCCTACTGACAGCACAGTCATCATTCACACTGACATGTTGAAACAAAGACGAAGCACACAGAATACAAACAGTTGCATACGCAGGTGCAGAAACTCACCTTCATCTGCTACACTGGTGGTGTCACTGAAGCTGCTGCAATGACTGAGGGTCTCAATGGAGGCATCCTCATCACTGAAAGGCTGCACATGTCCATGCTGCCCTCCTGGAGAAAAAGATTAGTAGCATTAGTTCAGTGCAGCAGGTCAGGAGTTTATTATGTAACTCAGGCTCCACACAGGTACTGTGGCAAATACTGCAGCTATCTAATCTGTTTTGTGTCCTTTGCACGCCTTATCCTGCTGTACTTTCACGTGACAATGCACAACACCGTCAGGGTCAAGGGCACTCCACACTTCTCCCGACTGTGTAAACACAACATTATGTTCAGGTTTGAGGGACATAGGTCAACATAACCGAGCTTTGGTGACAGGCCGGAAGCTCTGACAGTCTGCCATAGCGATTACCCTCCGCTGCAAAATGACAAGCTCAGAAAAAAATACATACGAGCAACCACGTGTCACAAAGGGGAAGGAGGAAGCAAATTTCTCTTTCCAACCCAAGTGTAGGCCTCAATATAAAAGTCCAGAGTGCTTGCCAGTCTATGCGTCACATTTAAAAGGTCTATCTGCAAACAAGAAGGTGGGAGAGTTGTGACAATTCAGAGCTGAAAAGAAAAAAAAAAAGTGTGAAAATCTCAAGTCTGTTCATTTTTCAAAACTGAAAAGCTTTGGTTATATTAGCTATGAGAAACTACCAATAAAAACTACATAATGTGTAGGAAATGACTTTCCTCAATGGCTGTGTAACCAGACTCGTCTCTGGGTCTGACCTGAATTCACCTCATGTTGGTGAGTTTATCAGTTTAAGTACACGCTTTGGTTACTCCCAGCCAAAGAATGCATGTATTTGATCATGTTAAGCCGTGACAAACACTATAGGAAGCACTGTCAGCTGAAAGCCATTTTATCTTCTAAATGCTACTCCTGTGTGTGTGTGTGTGTGTATGTGTTGACGTGGACTCTCCCCACACTACAGCTGATTTCTGAGAACCGGGGCGCCGCCTCTTTTCCAGCCCGCTCTCTGGCGTCCAAAATGTCCGCCTTCTGTCGCTAAACAATAACAACCCAATAAAATTAACATTATACACAACTGTTATCTGCCTTGCATAACAGTTTAAAGTCAGCCAACGTTAGTCTGACGGAATACTAGTTGCCCCAAATTGGGCTAAAGATTAATTGAGGTCAATGTGCACACGAGATGACCTCACTTTACACAGTAAGAGCTAATAAGTCTGTTATGAAGAGCTGCAACACATTATTTGTTCGTATATCGAGACAATAACCACGATAAAAGCTGTCAAGTTGTCATACGGTATTTTTATTTAAATAAACTTTATCTAGCAACCAAAGCTAGTGGGGAGTTAGCTGGCGTTGGCTTGTAAACTCCGACAAATATCAACAAGGTTGGTGTGAAATATAAATTAGTTTATGAACCATTATCCAAGTGCGTCGATATAAATATAACTGTTAGCAAAAGCATGCAAGTCGTATGATGGCACGTTGTCAGTAACAGCGATGCTTTGTGTAACCACTGCTAGTTAGTTAGCTATGTGTTTTGACGTAGTCCAGCCTCTGACGTTTGTAGTCCTTCCTGTACACACGTTCCACTCCACTCAATGGACCGACAACACGAAAAGAACTACAACTACCGTCGGCACACAGAAGTCAAGTAAGCAAGGCCAAAGCAATGCGGCCGCTGGCTCACTTACCCCTGCTATTCTTCTTCTTGGTCCTTGGCATTTTCGTACAAACGAATGTATAATTTGATCAAAAATCAGCCAATACACGACCAGCTTTTATTGTATTGTCTCGTAAAATGAAAATATTCCCGTGGCACAGTAGATAAAAAGGAATTGAAAGCGATCTTGGAGATAGTCTGTTGGCTGAGACGATACATTTTCCCTCATAAAACAGGGCTGCGTGAGAAGAGGGCGGCTCCGAGTATTTATACCGGCTGACATATCACGAGGAGGTTTCCCGGCATCGCTGACCAATCCGGGAATAGGAACAAGTGTCGCGTGTGTTCACTCGTGACGCAGTGAACAGAAATGTGGCCACTATGCGTCTTATTTTGGTAAAAAAAAAAATGTGTATCTGTCCATGGCCATCACAATTTTAGACGTAGTATAAAGTAAATGATTTAGAATCTTTAATAAAAGCCTCAACATCACTCAAAACATCATCAGGCGTTCAAATAAGATGAAATAGTACCTGCTTGTAAGATGTAGCTGTAGTATTTAAACAGACAGTGGTTGGGATGTATATATGCAGTTATTATAGATATTTATGACATTATAGAAAGAAAGAAAGAAAGAAAGAAAGAAAGAAGGGGCAATATGCCTGTGTGATCAGTGGTGACCTAAAGGCACTATTTTAATACTTTACATACATACTTAATCAACATTTTGCTGATAACACTGGTACAGCTGTACTTTTATTTAAGCAAACTGTTACTTTAACTTGTAACATACTGTTTCCATTTTGATATTGCTACATTTACTCAAGTAAAGGGCCTAAGAAGGTCTTCCACAACTGTCTGTGCAATATTTAAATACTTTATAGAGTAGATCGCTGTGATAATGTTCCTCTGTGATCCTAATTATTGACTTCTGTGATACAATAATCACAAAAAAAGCTGTGATGCAGCCGATCCTGTCATTTTATGCATCTCTGATGCCATGAACACTGCAGCAGACTGCCCCCTAATGAAGTTATGCTGTTATTATATAATGCATTAGAAACTGTCATCATAACCTCTGTATCACAACAAATACTGTGATTACAGTCCTCTGAGATACAATGCATAATGTGGATTCATTTACCATCCGGAATACATACACTATTGAAGGTTGTAGCCATGCTGAGGTTGACTAAATAAGAGAAACACATTACAAATGACAGCTACACAGTAACCATTAATTTGGTGAATATTTCAGACTGTCAGAGGTGCACTTTTTAGCCCATTTTAGCCCATTTCTTAAATGTGTTGTTTCACTAGTATGAAGTTTTAAACGTCTTTGCTAGGGTCAGCCTGCTTCTTATGTGCCTTTTCTGTTTTTAACAGATGTTGACATTATTTTTGAAACTTTACCCCATGCAGGAAGCAACAACTACATCTCTACTAAGGCAGTAACATAAATTATATCAATTAGCATTACACAAGGGATGGACACAGTGTTGAATATAATGCAATCGAAACTAAAAACCTGGGTTCTCAAGTCCTCGTGTTCTGTAATCATTGCCAATGTGATCAATGTGAAAGTTTGCTTGCACTTTTTTTCTTTTGGCAGAGTGTGAATGAAGGCAAATGCAACTATTTGTTCATCAATGCAAGGGTGAGAAACTGAGAACAAAAGTGATTTAAAAGAGGTTTTTACAAACCTGGCACTGGATTATGGATTTTTCCTGGACAAACATTTCAAGACAGAATCAATTCCAGCTTGTAAGCCACAGTTTCTCACACCTACTGCCATTAGTGGCAATTGCTGAAAACATCAGCTCACAGGAATGAATGCATTGTATCAATTCTCTGAGCTCAACATTATAGTTATACACTTTAAAGAGGATGTTTATGGTCAATTAGTCTAAAGTTGAAAAGTTAATTCCTGCACTCCAAAGTAGTTTCACCAATTTGCAGAGTGACTTGACACTTCAGTTTTGAAGAGATGCCAAGAGAACATATATATACATAACTGTTTATTTTAGCCCTTTGTCCTGAAAATAGGGCCAGTTAGTGTCACTGGTAATAATCACTGGTGCATTTCAGGTGGGAAATGGTACATTTGCTCAACTGTGTGGGACAATGTGTATCAGTGACACATACACTTCCTGTGCAGTAAAAGGCAGGCACATGGCCAATCTGGATTTGAGTATGTTTACTAGGAATAGTAATCTTTTGGTATTGTTTTAGAATGCATTATTATTTAAGTTATTTGAATGGGTGTATGTAAATGTGAATGTACTTTGTGTATATTTTCTGAATGTACACTGATTTATAACTTGAAAACATAACTTATTTTTTGCCAATAAAGCACATTTGAATTGCTACAGCCCTTTAAATCTTGTGTTTTCAGTTTCACCTCTCTACATAGAGTATAAAGGTCAAATACAGGACAGCATCTGATAACCACCATTCCCACTAAACTGCCCTGCTGTTTAATATCCTAATGAACACTTATTAAAACCTTGGCTTAACTCAGAGCTGGGATTGAATCATTGCAGTTAATTATCTTTTCTGGCTTTTACTTAATTCCGCTGCTCCGCATTTTGTTTGACAGGACAGAAATAGTTCATTCTTTCTAAGGCAAATGGAAAATCTCACAGATGCAGCCTTGTTGCTGCCATTCCCACGGCCCAACTGTCAACAGTGTTCTTGCCAGCTCAGACATGACAAACATCAGAATACAGGCTTGCAGAATTCAAAGCTGACTTTCATTTTTCATGCACCTCGTGTTCAACTGTTGGGAGGTTGCCTCCTCGAACGCACACGTACACCTACACACTGATCCTCAGCCTTTTTAAATCTGGGTAATTAATAAAGCTGATTTCTATCGTGTAGTTGTCAGTTTACATCACATTTTCTTTGGCGAAGCCATTGATCCACAATCACTCCCAAGACGTGGGTGGACTAAAAAAATACATTCTGTAATTTGTTTTAATTTTTATATAGTCTTGCCAAAGGAAGATTTTTCTGCACATCTTGCCAAGACAGTAACATCAGACGAACATGAAAGTTCCAGATAGAAAACATATTACCATGTACAAAAATTCACATAGAAATAGTATCTGCTGAATCACTTCAGCGGGCAGTAGCCTATGGCAGCAGGAAAGGTTGAAATCTTGACTAAACAAAGAACAGACAGCTCCTTACTTAAGCCACCCACATAATCCTCCATCATGGGGTAAAACAGAAAGATAGAAAGATAGATTTGGCATCGCATCTGTGAGTTTCATGAAACAGTGAAGCCTAAAGTTTATGTGTGCTGAGTAACTGAAAAGGAGAGATGGTTTGCACAGAAATGTCAAAAATATAGCCACCTTTATTAATAAAACACTGCTGACAATCCTCCTCTGCAGACTAACCAACTCTGACAAATACATAAACAATATAGCAATAGCATATGAGTAAATATGGTGTCTCTCTTAGTGCTTCACTTTGTGCCTGTCTTGAAAATTTGAGGTGACAAACACTTTTCACTCTTCCCACACTGTAGTCATTTCCAAAAGAGGCTATATGTAGCCCTCAGGGCACAGTGCATGGACAGAACCGCATCAAGCTTGAATAATTCATTATGTGTGAAGCTGGGGTGTGTTAAGTGGGCACGATAGCACATAGTGTGAGGTTAAATGGGAAGTATTCCACAATATGGTCGATTTTGTGCTCAAGTATTTTTAAAGATGTAATCTTTGATTCTTGAGGGGGTCTAAGAGTACCCCCACATCTCCAAATTTACTCACAGCTAACTGCTCACTGTTGAGTTTGGGCTATATAGCAGAATCAGAAAGTGTATTAGTGTGAATAAAGTCTGAGTTAGTCGTTGCAGGTGTGTGAAAAGGTTCGGCTTTATTGCATTTGAAAAGAAAAAAAAGCTAGTGGTTTTAATGACTGAAATTATTATCCAGTTAGACTTTGGCACTAGGGGGAGCCATTCTGTTTGAAATTCATAGGACACACTGCTTTCACTGCAATACAGCAAGTGCAATTCCAAGAGATGTTTTTTGATGCATAATTTATTGAGTCAGTGAACTGTGCTCACTGCCAAGCTGTGCCTTGCTTTTAAACGTTTAATGGGCTGGAGCCGGGAATGCAAATATCAAATAACCAAACCAGTTAGGACGACTGTAAAAGCAGCATTTCAGAATGTATACTGAGCCATGAAGAAAACAGATGTTACTTTGAAGGTAGTGGGAACTGGCTTGGGCAAGCCTAAGCAATGTGCAGTGGAAAGAGAGAGAAATCACCTGCCAGTAAACCAGTGCAGGAGTAAGGAGAAACAGAGCAGCCCAGTCTAACCTCACTCAGCATGCCCGGCACGTTGCATCAATGGGCACAAGCTCTGACCAACCTAATGCCACAGGAATACAGATCATTACGAAAATAACAGATAGCAGGGAGAAAGAGAGACTAAGCTGTCAGCAGATAATAGAAAATGTCTGAATATTAATTTCATGTGCAATGCAACTGTTTTTAAATAATTCATAAATGACATGGCCTGGAGCAATGTGGTGAGGCTGCATGGGTTAAGCCTGCTGGGGAGGGAGAGAGGTTAGGAAGTGATCTCAGGTCAATAGGTTGATGGAAACACAACATCAAAAGTTTAGCAGAGGTGATCTTTCAAAAACCTCAAACACTTCTCTTTGAAATTAAGCAGTGTTCTCTCTCTCTTCCTTTGCTAATCATTTATTGTAGACAGGACTCAGGGGACCTCGAGGTGAAGTGGCTCTCACTTGTTCTACTTCCCAGCAGTAACTATCTGGCCGTAAGGATTTCAACCTAGTGAGGTCTCACCAAGCATCTGTATTTATTTATTTAATTCTATAGTAGTAGTAATAATAATAATAATAACAATTATACATTTAATTTATAAAGCGCTTTTCAAGAAACTCAAAGACACCTTACATAAGTTCAAAGAAAAAGAAAGAGGTAATAAAAACAACACACTAAGTTATTATGGCTATATCTACAACACTCAACAATGAATAAATCATTAAAAGCACTTCTGAAAAGGTGGGTTTTGATCAGTGATTTGAAGTTGGATGGATCAGTACAGTCTCGGATTTGTTTGGGGAGAGAGTTCCAGAGGGAGGGGGCAGCGGTGGAGAAGGCTCTGTCACCCCAGGTACGATGCTTGGTCCTCAGTGGTGGAGACAGGAGGTTGGCATCAGAAGAAAGGAGGCTTCGGGAAGAAGTGTGGCAATGGAGGTCTGCAAGGTAGGAGGTTGGCCTGGTTTTGGAGGGTGAGTGAGGAGAAGGACTTTAAATTGGATCCGTTGTTGGACAGGGAGCCAGTGGAGGTTCTGTAGGACAGGGGTGATGTGGTCATGGGAGCGGGTGTGGGTGAGAAGGCGAGAGTTCTGGATGTGCTGAAGTTTATTAAGAACTTTGGAAGATGTACCATATAAGATGCTGTTGCAATAGTCAATTCTGGTTGTGATGAAAGCATGGATGAGGGAGAGTGAGGGGCAGAGGCGTGCAATGTTTTTCAGATGGAAGAAGGCAGTTCTGCTGATTTGGTTGACATGGTGTTCAAAGGAGAGGTTGCTAATGTGTGGGGAGGGAGACAGAGTGGTGCTGTCAATGGTGAGGCTGAAGTAGTTTGCGTTTTTGATGAGGGATTTGGGACCGATGATGGTTATTTCAGATTTGTCACAGTTGAGTTTGAGGAAGTTGGCATGCATCCATGATTTGATTTTAGAGAGGCAGTGTGTCAGAGTGGAGTGGGTTGTGGGTGTTATTGATTTAGTGGAGATGTAGAGCTGGATATCATCAGCATAACAGTGGAAGTGGAGACCATGACGGCGTATGAGGTTACCAAGGGGGAGAATGTACGGGATGAACAGAAAAGGACCAAGCACTGAACCCTGGGGGATGCCTTGGGACATGTTGATATTGATGAACTGTTGTTTGTGGAAAGGACTTTTTAAAGTGCTGCTATCAATGCACATATCCAGCATTTATTCTGCATTTCATATGTTTAAAGGCATAGTTCAACCCTTATTTGCTCTCATGCTGACAGTTAGATAGAGATAGATACCATTCTCTTATCTGTATGAATATGAAGGTACCACCAGCAACTGGTTAGCTTACCTTAGCACAAAGTTTGAGCGCAGGAGGAAACTAGCTAGCTTGGCGCCGTCTGACGGTTACAAAATCTACCTGCCAGCACCTCTCCTGAAATCTCTGCTGAGTGCATGGCAAACTCAAGGGAGTCATTGCTTCAGGCTAAGAAATAGCTAATAAAACCTTAATTTGGCACTTTTCACATTCTGGTTTTTGTACAGATTAAACAAATAACATAAGAAGTGTTAATTAGCGAGCTTTAGAGGTGCTGGTAAGGTGGAATCTGTCACACTTTGGACATAGCCAGGCTAGCAGTTTCCCCTGTAGCCAGTCTTTGTGCTAAGCTAAGCTAATTGGCTGCTCAGACATGAGAGTGGTATAAATCTTTTCAATCTTTTAACTCTTTGGCAAGATAGTGAGAAACAGAATTTCCCGAAATGTCAAACTTATTCCTTTCATTTGAATATGATATAGTAATGTTTCTACATTTTCTGATAATAAAAAAACAAAAAACAAAACATCTGATTCAGTTGCCTCTACTTGGTGCTGTATTTGCACGTCACAGAAACACATTCTACAAAACTCATTGTACGTGATGTACGTACCTTTTTTTAATTTTTGTATTCTTCTTACCCCATTTTCTTTGCTGTATCCTAGTTTTCACTGCTACGAGAGTTCAGTTTCCCTTCAGGGATCATGGCATTTTTATCTTTCCATAACTGCCTGTTGACCTGCATAAAAATACTAAACTGTATAATTTGGCAACTCCATTCGGTTTGGACACATAATTCAAATTCATATTATTTATCAAACATTCAGCCCGGTTCAATTGCTGGTGGATAGAGCCAGGTTGCTCAAATTAGAGCATCCAGCTCCTAATTATGGTCTGTTAGTCACTGGCTGAGTCCCATATTCTTTCCACTCATTTTCCTGTTTTGAGAGGGGTTTAGCACTCTATCAGACAGCTTGCTATGACAGCTATGGCTACGCTACTGTCAGTGTAATTACCTCTTCATCTCTGCACACATTTGTTTTATGAGCTCATATTTTGCAACTTCAATCTCAATCCATTAACCTTTTTAAGGGGGCTCCAGAGAGAGGGAGGAACTGAGAGAGGCCTTTGTTCTGAAGATGTGGTGAGCCGCGCCCTTACCAGGATCTCTAACATGGATTTTTAATTGATCAAAGAATTTAAAAAAAAATAAAAAACATATTCTAAAGAGGGAGTTGGGGGAAGGTCGGGGCAAAAACACCTGTAGGCCTATGCAACTCTGCTCTTCCTTTTCATCTCAACTTCAAAACTAATCACACTCAGAGCACAAAGTCACTGTGTCACAGCCTCTCTTTGGATAGCTATTTGCAAATGACTTTGCCAGTCAGTCATCCAATAAAACGTCAGGACATATTTGAATTTTTAAAAGCCAGCCGCCTTTGACCGGCTCCGCTTGTGCTGGCGCTACTGCAATAATAAGCTGCTTCTGTTTACTCTAAATGTTAATATAAGGTGAGCTTTAAGGTGTGATGATCAATTTGCTGCAGAATCTGAATAAGAATCTGCAATGAAAGCATTTTGCACTCCAAGTATAGTCTTATCTGAGTCCTGGGAAAAATCCATTAAATCCCATAAGCACACACACTCGAGGACACACACACACACACACAAAGATGATAAGGAAATGTCATTGTCATCTGGCTATCTGATTAAGTAGATTAAAAACACATTTAGTGGTCGGTTGCGGTTCCGATGGCTTTGCGTGGGGGGTAAATGGCACCCTCACACACTCTGCTCTGTCCTCATTACCTGCAGTCTTCTCTGGAAGTAGCTACCATTTACCACCTACAGTTGGCCCGTTGTAGTATGTCGTAAACACCAGCAGAACCAAACCAACTACTAGTCAGCATTTCGGTCTAAGGTAAGATAAGGTCTAAGATCCGTAACTCCATCACATGCATCCAAACATATTAGCACCTGTTGTAAAGCACATCTGTTTAAAGGTGCTCACTACCCAAGTCCTAGAAACAAACAGAACAGCCACTTGGATGGTGAGGTCCATTTTGCAGGTTTCCACAGACTAATAGACCAAGAACCCAGGGCACTGAATCAATAGAGCGCTGAGCTACTAGACAGCTTGTTCAATTCCATTTCCTCAGAAAAGCCCCTTTCCTATTATGGGAATTTCCTCTATTTTCTCTCTTCCTCCAGTGAGGGAGTGATGGTGGAAACGGTTGGCAGGAAAGTACTTGAAATAAGTTCAGACATCCTATCTTAAGGTCCATGCGGGAGGCGGCCGCTTAAAAGCAGCCACCGGACAGGCCAGCTTGTTTGAAGTTAAAGTTAAGTTACTGTTCAGTGATAAGCTCAAAACTATAAGAGTTATTATCATTGTACATTATGTCTTATGTCAGTTTACTTTAATTCTGGTTACCAGCCTCACAATTCAGTACAGAAAGAAGTAGCACGCAAACAATGCCATTAAGGAGATAAGACATCCTCTTGAAGAAAATACTGTAGGTAATCATGGATGCTGCTGGAGTGTGTGTGTGTGTGTGTGTGTGTGTGTGTGTGTGTGTGTGTGTGTGTGTGTGTGTGTGTGTGTGTGTGTGTGTGTGTCTGGGCAGGCAGCAGCCTTCCAGACAAAGGAATCCCATCTTAAGAGGACACTATGCCCAAAGGCTATTAAAACAGGCAGATGATCTGTTGGGGAATCTCTAGTGCTTTGGTTTGCCTCAGTGGATGGCTACACCTCATTGTTATATGCTAGCCTTCTATTTCCCCCTGTATCTCTCTGCATCTTGTGCATCATTTATTTTCTGCATCCACACAAACATCTCTCCTCACCCCCCTTCCCTTTTTCTCTTCTGGGGAAACTGGAACATCTAGGTGCCTATCGACTCATGTGGTATTTGTACCCTCAGAGCTTAAAAATATCAAACCCCTTTCTGTTTTTGCCAAAAGTAAAAGATGCAGATGAAAGACGTGTGAAAGCGGGAAGTTTGATCTTTGCAACAGGTGTGTCTCTCCTGTTGAAGTCCACTCTGCTTACTCAGTGCAAGCTACTCTACTTTTAAGCTTTAGTCAGTGCATCAGTCATGTACTTCAAGCTAGTATTAATGTGACATCAGCTTGTCCTGTGGAAATCTTTCTGTCATGAGACAAGGTTTGTTTTGTGATTTTTGAGTGCATTCAGAGCTATGAGTGCTGCCTCTGTTTATCATATAGCACACAGTGTCAATGCACCTGCGCTCGCCCGTACAGAGGACATCTAGTGTGAATTCATGTTAAAGCCCATAATAATCCATTTTAAAGGAGGGACAGTGAATGGATTGTTCAATCATGCAGCCTTACAACTTTCTTGGAGTAGGGCAAAGTCATCAGGCGTAATAACAGTGTAGCAGTATTTGAAAGAAATCACACTGGATCATTCATGGCAGTTACAGTGGAAATGGACAAGCATCGTACATAATTATATAAAGCTTATCTAATATGAGATAATATATGGATATTATATGTTTTGTATCTATTGGTAAGACACACATTACATGTAGCCTACTTTAAAAATGCGTGGCCTTGAATAACATCAACATGATCGCTAATTCTTTATGTTATTATTGATAATAAAATTCAAGTTTTTTTTCATTGTTTGCAGTTGAATAAGCAAAAATAAATAAATAAACAAAATTTTATATGTTTTAATAGCCGAGTTGCACCAAAATTAGTAGCCTAAATGTATATTGGAGCAGCAGTAAATAATCTATTATCTCTATATATAATATTATAATATATATAATATAATAAAATTTCCTCAGATTCAACTTCAGATTTTCATATTTACAGGGCATAAATGGTCTAATGAAAGAGACTATTGAGTTGTATTGTGGGGAATGTAGGATCAAGAGTTGTTGGAGACACATACTAGGGGCTAGATGTCACAATATGTCGGCTTCTGCTGCTTCAGTTTCTTCTTCAAATCTGTCTCTAGTAAGTCCTCTGACCTCATGTGTGGAAATGATTTATGTCCCGATGATTCAGATTCACAATGTATTTTTTTTTACATTTATCAGGAAAGAAAACCTATATTTGTGGAAGTCACATCTGTCTGACTAACAGTGACCGCACACTCAAAGCTTCCAGCAAATTCTGCACAATCAACGAGATGATGTTGCACATCTGAGTAGCTCATTCTGTTTTGTGTTTTTCCTCTCTGGTACCATCCATTTACGAATCACAAATCATCCAGCTTTGCAGGAACCAAATCAGACACACTGTGGATCAGATAATAGTTGACTTCAGTCTGTTAGTGTAGATAAAAAGGTTGGCAGGGACAAGGAAAAACTTCTCCAAAGAGACAAGACTTCAAAAGCAGGCACAAACTGAGCCTCAATAAGGGTTCAGGTTCCGTTGGCCGTGTCTGTCCAGGAAGTTAGTTGGGAAACTCCACGCTGTCATCTGGTGTCCAGTGAAGTTTCTGTTCTGTTTTCAGACTTCTCTTTTTGGCAGTGTCATTAACTTAGATAAACACAGATAACAGAGCCGAGTAACCTTATCTACCTCGGAGGCAAGACACCTACAGCATAGAACAGGTGATTAAAAGGCCTTGGCTGTGTGTGTATATGCATGTGAGCGTGAGTGCCACAAAAGGCTGCAGGGACACAGCCAGGCAGACGTTCTCTGGAGTTGCCTGGCAACCCTCTAGCCACAAAGAGGGGGAAGTGTGGTGCTTGCTATGACGTCCTTATGTAACTGCAGGGATGAGTCTGAGGAGAATGAAATAATCCATTGCCACAACTTGTTCTCTTTATAGTATCTGGGAAAACAAAATTGAAATAAATCCTGCATTAAAGAGGGCTGGATTGCATGCTCTGTGGTCGCATGTACCATGCATTCAAACTGCCGCTGGGTTAAACAACATCAGCATCTCAGAATGTAACTCAAAAGTCTTTATAAACTCCAGAAATGGTTTCATAAATTCACAATATATAATCAACCTATCCCTCATCCATGGTGATGTTTTCTTTTCTGTAGGTCAGTACCAACTGTGCGCTGCAGGGCGGCATGCAGAGAAGCCATGAGAACCTCCGGTGAACCTGTGGTGCAGCTTGGTGGGGGGATTCTTCTCTCCCCTGCCTTTCTGCCTGCCTGGCTAGCCTGGAGCCTTGGATAAACACAACCCATGGGTACCCTGAGCTAGATCTGCCAGCAGTGTGGAAGATTATAACACCGGGGTAGAGATGGAAGAAAAAAAGGGGGGTGAACGAGGACAGAGAGAGAGCAGGGAATTTGGAGAAAAAAGGGAAACAACAGAGAAATGGGGAGAGATGGTGGGCAGCAGCTGGAGATGATTACGACTCCCAGGTTGAATCTCTCACCATGCTCCAATTCCCTTGTTCGCTTGTTCACTTGATCACTCATTCACTCACTCACACCTTAACCACTGCAGATGGATACCTGAGGTGCAGAGATTCCATTAAACCAAATTAGATATTTATGAAACAGGGAGAGAGTGAGTGAGTGAACGACACAAACAGCTTTTCGATAATGTAGGTTACATTCTGGGTTTGTTCTGCTAAAAAACTACGACTGAAAAAGTTTTGTGTCATCCCTGCAGACATGTTTTATTGTTCATAAACTAGCTGGACATATTTGTGTGCTGGATTTTGATTGTTAAAACAATTGCATGTATGTCCTCTTGGGAAAATTTGGGGAAAATTAAAGCTGCATCTTTTTTTCATAATGACACTGGTTCAAATTACATTTTTAAATATGAAAAGAGTCGCTTATTGTGACCAAACAATGCTTCATGTACTGATGGATGGCATAAAAACAGCAGGACCTTGTAGGTGTGCATGAGGAGTGCAAAACATACAAAAGAAACTAGACTATACATGTATTATACATGTCAGTCTGCACGTTCATTCAGTATTCAGTCAGTATGTGCATCCAGGCGTCTTGACGGCATACTAATTTCCTAAACTGACACAGCCCTTGCTGTGATCTCTGTCTGAGCTCTAACATTATTGCCAGGGGCCACAAACAAAGATAAGTAAATCAGAGCTGCCTGGCATCCTGGCAACTCACCCCTGAGGCCTGAGGATTGGGCAAACAGATAAATAGTGCAAGTGTGAGAGAAGGGTAGGAGCAAGAAAAGAAGCTAAGATCGAATAATTACTGGAAGGTGAAGGAGGGATGTTGTGAATATACAAATAAGTCACAGTGCCAAAAAGAAAAGCAAAAGCAAAACACAGAGGCAGTCATGTCAGGAAGCATGGGGAGGTCAAGTGAGCCAAGCAGGAGAGAGCTACGGATAATGATAGAGACAGAGAAATATAGTAATGGCTGTGGGCAGTATTTAAATGAGTCTGTGTGGCGGTCCAGTGCACAGATTGACTGTGAATTATTACCAATGTGTGCTCACTGGAGCTGCTTGCCTGCTAGGCCAATGGGCACTCAGTAATTCAGAGAGACAGAAACAAAGAAAAGAGGGCAGAGAGTTAGAAAACCCTGAACGATCTGAGTATACCATGTTAAATTACTTATGAACTGTTGTGTTAAAGGTAATGAATTACTTTGTAACTTGTTACCCCTATGTTGGACAGGGGTTGCATATGAGGAAATGGCAGTTGTGAACCTAAATAGAGAAAAAAATACTGTAATAAAAATATCTAAACATATAATCATCCCACATGCCATACATAGTTTTTGCAGTGTTGCTTTCCATCTTGTCTCACCCTATCTCGCTATTTTCCTCCCCTCTGTTCCTAGAGAGAGTATGTGTGTGTGTGTGTGTGTGTGTGTGTGTGTGTGTGTGTGTGTGTGTGTGTGTGTGTGTGTGTGTGTGTGTGTGCGTGTGTGTGTGTGTGGAGAGAAAGAGCTTAGATCTCTTGTAGAGTAGATCAGTAAGGCCGTGGGCAGAAGCAGGGCACTGGGCCCCTGACTCCCAAAACCATCACCTACAGTACACTGCTGCCCTCAGCTAGAAACACACACACTCAACTTGAGAACTCACACAGCACACTTATCTGTGTGTCTGCGTTCGCTTGGTGTTTGTGTTTGCTTGTTAATATCTGAAACGTGTGACTTTATGGATTATATTAATGTTTATATTCAGGCACATTCACAGGCTGTGCTGCATATACAGTATTATTAAATAAAAACATTATTGCTGTCGGTCAGAAACCACATTTTTTTTCCTTTTTCCTGTATAACTTGAACAACCGGTTATTTAAAAAATGCCAGTAGGAGCCTGTATGTAATTAATCCTTTTATAGTAATTATATTGTAACTTTTCTTCCTTCCACGGAGAGAGTTTAGAGGTCAAGGTCAGAGGTTTGGGTTCAGGGATTGGAAGCTTACTGCACTGGAACAATCATGCCACCCTGCCATCCTAATAAAAAAAAAAAATGTCTTGCTCTATCAAACAACATAGCTTTTGTACATGCATGGTTTCAAGCAATTTACGTGTTGTTTGTGTGCTCCTTAGACTGTCCTCTACCATTAAAGCCTGAGTTTGTATCAGTGGGGATCAAAATATGAATTCCATCTTATATACTTTATAGTCAAATCAAATGACTGAATGATATGTAGAGATTCAGTTTAGGTGTTTATTTGTGGGTTTGGGGGGTTTTAGGGTCTGGGTGCTTTTTACAAATAATGCTTCTCATGCTGGTTTTTATGGGGTGTTTTTTTCTGAGATATCTTTAAATGCATCTTGTTTTCAAATAATGTCTCCGCAGCTTCTTTAATTCTGCGTCCTTGAATTCAACCTTCCATTTTTTCAATCAATAATCAGAAAACTGTGCCTCTGCATCGCTGCAAATTAAAGGCACTATAGCACTCAATAGGGTTTATTTGTTGTTTGTGAAGCATCTCAATTTCAAGTCACTGACACATCAGAGGAAACAAAAAATCCTCCAAAGAGCAGACGGCTCATGTTCCTGCTTTGTTTGGGTCTGCAGGCACCTACTCGTCATATGTTTAGGCTGAATAATAGAAGCTGTTATTTTTGTTGGGGAGTGAACAGCTGGCTGAGGAAGCTTTGTCTTTTCCCACCTGGATACTTTGTTGGCTGCCTGGCTGCTATCAGCTAAAGGAAACTCCATAAAGCAGTCCTGGCATCGAGTCAGCACAGTTTCCCTGCAAAAAAAGCTTAGTTAAGTGTACATGTGATTTTGTTGTTTCTGTTTCTGCGTGTGCACTCTGCATCTGCCTCTATTTACAGTATGCTTAAATCTATACTGTTGCCTCTCTGTCTCGCTTTTGCTCTATCTGTCTCTCCCCATGAGTCTGCTTTCCTTCCTCCACTTATTGATTCTGATTTCGGCACTAACACAATGTTTAAAGGAGTGTTACTTCCCGCTGAGACAGCTGGGTGTTTGTTTGTGTGCATGGGTTTTACCCTATATGTGTGGACCCCCCTCTGTCCCTGCTTAGGCAAAGAAAGATATCACTACTTGTAGCTTGTTGACACTAATCTGCACCAATCTCTATGAGCTGTCTTCTTGTAATAACCCAGTGTAATTGGATGGCTGGAAAATCTACCCTTTTAAGCTAATAATACCATTTGATATAATCTTTCATACTGTACAAAATATTTTAAAGGCAACATTTTGTCATTGGCATTTGACCAGAATTACTGATATCTAACTGGTAATATTTTGTTTGCAGTGTTAAAACACATTTTTCGAAGAAAAATGACAACTACGGATCAAATCCAACCCCCAAACTGCCTCATGTATAATAAAGCCTTAACTCTCTCCAGAGAATTACTGGAGAATTCATAATTTTCCAGCTTACCCCTCCTCCAAGGTGCTTTTACCACAAATCCACCCGGGTAATGTATGCAGCCAGCACAGAGATCAAAGATACATAGATCATATTTTGGTGTGTGCATTCGTACATGTATGTGAGCTGCTAACAGGCATGTATGCATATCTTCAAAAGCAGCGTGACTAGGCCCGAGGCAAGAGGGCAAGGAATACGGGTTTTGATGTCTGATGCTTCTACAGTATGTGCCGCCTTCATGCAGTCGCATTATGTGACTCCAGCTATGAAGGTGAATCATCAGATGTGATGCCTCAAAACCCCTGCCAGTTTGTGGCTACTGACCTTAAGTAAAGAGAATTCTGCTTAGCTTGTTGCAAGTCCTACTAACACACCACTACAGGCCTCAGGGTTAAAAATAGTGCATGAATTTATCACATGCAGCGTATAGGTTATGTGTATTTAAAAGACATGAGAAGATCGATGCTGCTCTTATCTCTGTGCAGTAAATATGGAGCTACAGCCAGGAGCTTAGATTAGCATAAAGACTGGAAACAGGGAAAAGTGCTGGCCTGGCTCTGTTTAAAGGTTACGAAACTCTGCCTACTCGCACCTCTACACACATTATATCTCCATTGTTTAATCTACAAAAACTGAACTACAATTTGTGGTTTTATGGGGTGTCATGTGCAGGACTTTTTCTTGGAGTTTTGTCGTCACCTTCAGACTCCAGGAAGTCACTGCTCCCAGCCAAGAACCAGTCTGGTGCATTTCCCCCTGTAAAACAGCAACTTGTTGTTTGGAATTATGCTTCTCCGGCCGCAAAGAGGAATTAAGCCATGATCTGCAAGAAGAAAAAAAAAATGTAGGCCCAACTGAAAACTTCCCCAACAGGATGTTGGATCAACTAATCAGCGTGTTTGAAATGCAGATTGCACATTGTGTTTGTGAGATTTGGGAGGTGTACTTGCTGTCCCTCCCCCCTCCTTCCTTCTTTTTATGCTAAGATAAGAGATAAGATGGAAGATGGCTAAATCTAACAGACAAATCTGAAAGTGGCATCAATCTTCTCATCTAACTCTCTGCAAAAAAGCAAATAAGCATATTTCCCGAAAACTACTCCTTTAACACATTGTTTAATATATTATCCAATGACTGCGGAGAAAAATTTATTTGAGCAAATGCGTGTGTAAAAAAAACTGATGTGTGTAAATCAAACTGTTTCTCTATCTTGTTCCCCACTGCTTTATCACTGTTGGCAGTTTATTACAAGAGTCATATTAAGGTGTATTGTACCATTTCCTGGCACTGCACTGCGCTGCACTCATTTTATTGATTTGGTCTTCATTTTAGAGTGCCATATGTCATGTTCGTTTATTAATAGAGTGGGCTGAGCATTCGAAGAAAAATTGCTGCAATCATGGCGGGGTGCTGTTCGGAAATAGAGCAGACTGGTATAAGAAACCGAGCCAAAGGGCTTTTAAAGGTTATGTCATCGTTTGTGACAGTTGGAGGAGAAAAGAATATCCGCTGGGACTGGGCTCTGTCTGTCAGGCCAGAGATGAAGGAGGGAGATAGAGAGACATAGAGAAAGAGCCGCAAATGTGTTCGAGTAAAATAAGAAGATCTAATAAAGGCAATGATAGCAACAATACAAGAATTGTTGTTTTTTTATCTCCAGGATTAAAGGTTCGACTGTCATCCATAGTCATTTTGTTTGAGTGTAGAAGGGTTTCAATTTCCCCCCAGGGCACAAAAAAGAAGCTAGTATAGAAATAAATTGAAGCTCTGCTCACCTAACAACAGAGATGTTGGACACAATCTATTTACTTCGCCCTCTAAGGGGGTGTGAGAACAGAGATTGGTCTGTCTGGATTAAACATACACTACCTGAGGTGATAAATCATAATCATGGGAACACAGGCGCTGCTTCGTTCCCACTGTATATTACTCCAGGTGCCAGTCCGTCTGTCTTTCTGTCACACACCTAACCTCTCATACATCAGTTCATCCACCGAGAAATGGTCATCTCCCCTGCTACACCCTCGGGTTGATGCCAGGGCTGCATTTCAAATATTAGCCATAAAATGACAGGGTTGCATGCTCTGGTTGCAGAACACACCTGCCAGTCGAGGTTTAAGGGCAGCAAATCAAACCACGAGGTGCAGACGAGCCTGAATCAGAAGCAAAGGCAGGAATGATATCCAGCTGCCCTGACATTTGGAAGAGAAGGCTTTTTGATGTGGGAGGCAGAACGGAGCAGAGTTAGTTTTTTTTCTGTCTCTCTGTTGCTGCAAATCTGTCCAGAGCTGTCTTTCTCTCTCCGCCTCTCACTTGCATGTCTGTCTTTGTTTTGTCAGTTTCATAATTTCTTTCCTTTCTCTCTTTTTCTTGCTTAGCATGCCCCTATCCTGTGTTTATATTTTAGCTCGAAATAGGCCCTGTGTGTGAGTGCTGGTTGTGGATATCTCTCTCTCCTGTCTGTGAGTGAGTGCAGCAGCAATTCGCAGACCATCCTCACCTCACTGTCAGAGGGTTATCAGTGTAAAGCCTGGTGTGTCTCCCACTGAGCCAGGAGGCACAGATCTTCCCTCCACCACCTCTCATCTGTGCATTGAAAGCACATACACACACATATTATTTATTAGCTCTGTAGCATTAATTTTCTGCCCCCTTTCTCCTACTTGTGACCCAGATTTCTAAACACCAATCTGAGTCATCTTGGTGTCCTTTTGATGCTCAAAGTTTTGCATAAGAACACACAAATCTCCCAGTGTTAATGGATGTGGATTTTTCAGTGACAATTATTTGGTATTGACAAGTGTTGATTGGAGTGTTGTTTGCTCACTGATAGAGCCAATAAAGCTCTGGGTTGAGTGTTCGAAATTGTCCACATTATGGCGCAGACCATCAAGCACTGTGCTGCATTTACACTCTTAGTTCAATTAGTATTGATTATTTCACCGGGTTAACATGTACACAGGGTAAAACACAGAGTGCCATTGTCAGGGGAAAATGCTGAAGCACATGCTTTATGCTAGGTGAAATTCATAAATACATGATTTCCATTGACAATATGTTTCTCTTTTGTTTACGTCTGTGCAGCACAAAGACCAGTGAATGATACATGTATACAGCATATGAGACAGTAAGCCTAACCGAGCTTCCCAAGGCAGTAAATCCAGGCAGTTTCATATCCTGCTGTGATTTGTAATTCTGTTGACTTATCTGTGCAGATCAGTCTTTCCTGCTTCTGGTTTTGCTGACAGGCCAAAGCCATTCTGTGGTTCTCAAACACACACACGCACACCCTTACAAACACCCATAAGAATAGCTATAAGAATAGCCTGTATTGTAGTGTGTCTTTACAGTCTGAAGCATAGATACATATGCAAATAAAACAAAATCTACTTGTCACTGCTAACTTGGAGCAATTCTCAAACTGTAAAGCGGCTAATTTAGAAGCCCCGGAGGCTGTCAGACCTTCCCACTATCATATGAGCTCACCATAATAATAATGACAATCACGATAATCATATAATGTCGGAAATCCCCAGATCTTGATCACCACCGAAACTAAATTAACCAACTCATCCGTTGACCTTGGGTTATCTCTCCACCAAATTTCTGTTAAATAAAATCAAGAACGGCAATGCAAGATAAGTTTGTTAAGTTAAAAAACAAATTGTATAATATAAACCCAGTGGACAGATTGTTCCAAAGTTTGACTTCACACATGTAAATGCCATGCAAATGCTCACACATAAGCACATAAACATGTTCTCACATTTTCACTCACACTACATATTCACTGTGATCACATATGGCATAATCATCTCATTAATGTAAGCAGAGCAATATGGAAATTCATATTTTCCTTGGCTATCAGCTCATCCCTATTGTAGCCATGTATTTTGTTTTTACCAGATAACCTAACTGCTGACTTCCAACTAAATCTAAGCATTAGCTATTACAGTATGTAATTCCAGCCCCTCAGGTTAATAGCACTGCACGTTGTCAAGGGTGTCACAGGCTACAGTTAAACGTGTCAGCATGTTTTTATGTTATTAGTCCGTGTAAACATGCAGCCATGGTAATCACACCCCTCATGGCACTTTTATGCACCGAGGGCCTAATGCATCAGAAAAGCAGAAATTATCAGCTCACCCGTTAGTGAATCTTATACACCACCTCTTTATGCGGATTACGGGATGTAGGTGGGGTGGTTACTTTCATCCCAGCACAGAATGCTCCTCACACCAACACCCACAGACCAACAGGCTGATAGAAACGGCTAAACACCAACCAGAAAAGAGCAAACAGCACTTAGCCGAGAGCTGGACGGGCTACTGCCAGTCTTTTGCAGATATGAGTAAGACAGATGACTAAGCATAGAAAGAAAAGATTGCATGTTCAGGGCACTGCTAAACTGGGACTCTTCAGCTTCAGTCCTCACTCTACATTTAGCTGGAGTTTCCTTGAATTATTCTTCTCAGTTTATTATTATTGATTTTCTGTCAGTATATTTTCGATTCTGCATAGATGCTACTATTTCCTTAGTGTTAATGTGCTTGTGCTAAATATTCAGTTTTATTTCCCTATTCATAATAATCATTTTTTTATCACAAAAATGTTGTTACTTCCTGTATAGTGGAATAGATTTATCGGAAAGTACATTTCTTATGCTGAAACTAAAAATTTTAATGATTTTTACTGTATGTGCAATCACTGTTGTAACTGACCGTTTGCTCCCTCGCCTTAGTTTTTGTTCCAACGCCGGTCAAGTTTTCCATTCAATTTACAGTGATATGGCAGATTTACAACTTTCAATTTTAGTATTTCTAACAATAGGTCCTTGATTTTAGACAGAAATATCTGAAATATCTATTCTTTGTCCAGGCTATTTTGTCCTTGGCATAACTCAGCTGAACATCCCATATAAGATTTTGACAACTTCTTAAATTCAGCTTCTAAGAAATAGCCTTCTCCTTTTCTCAGTCCAATCTTTATTTGTCTGGAATAACCAGCTCTTAAGCTAACAATTAGGTCCAAAGCAAAACTTGATGTCACATATATCAAAAATGTGTGTCAGTGATCAAATTCAAGTCTAAACTCTGTGTATTTCATCTGTTCTCAGAGTTGTTTCGCTTCTATCAAAAAATGTAAAACACGATCTGCAAACTGCGACGAATGTATTTGTCACAAATACATTTCAAATGACTTGAGGGTTGAGACAAATAGGTCAGAATTCAGTAATCTCTGAATAAGATGATTAAATTCTGATGAGACAAAGAAAAGACTCAACATTTTCTTCCGCAGCTTCTCATTTGACCATCCATTTGCCAGATAAAATGACTGTGGCGATTCTGTAACCCCTAACCCTAAAACTGAGGAACATAGGACCCTGGCAACATAGAATTGACCCCATTTTTAGCATTTGTAAGCTTAGGTTAGCTCCATTGGTTGGCTGACTTTTTAATCTTCCATGCTGACTGACTGTTTTAAAGAAACCCTTTAAAAAGATCTTAAATATGCACCTGATAGTTACATAGCCAACATGATATAGTACAAAAGCATGTCCCAGGCAGAAAGTCAGCATCCTCATCAGCAGATGATATATAGAAGACAAATAGCTAGGTAGTCCTAGTTTTAGAGTAAGTATGATATGGAAAAATGACTTCTTTTGGACTTGTGTTTTTTGAGAGTGTGTTTATTTTAAAAAGAGACAATCCTATATTAAAATATATTTTCGTGTGTGTGTGTGTGTGTGTGTGTGTGTGTGTGTGTGTGTGTGTGTGAGAGTGCTGTCAGCTGATGCGATGAAACATGTATGTGGGTCGGTGGGTAGGTGTGGGGAGGGGACACATTGCCAAGGATTGCTTTCAACTTGCTAACAGATACAGCCATTTATGACAGCCATCTGTCCAGCATGTGTGTGCATTGTATGTGTGTGTGTGCGTGTACATACACTTGCAGGCACAATTATGTTTTCGCTGGTGGGTGTCGGGGTCCAGGTGGCCGTATACTGTAATATTGCACCCACGGTGTGCAACAGCACGGGGGGACGTGGGAGCCCAGCAGAGCATGTTAGTCATAAAAAACGCATTCATAGATGCCCAATCTGGGGCCTGCACTTACCATGAACCAAAAACTATAACCCAAGGGAAATGTGGCTTTTAGAGTTACAACTTACCTTCTTCTTCTATTGTAATATGAGTCAAGAGAAGGTAGTTTAGCTGACCCCATCCAGTACAGTTTCTCCTGACAGTAATCTTAACACCAATGTCAATTCTAAGCAGTCAGCAGGGATATTGTGATTTGCAAGGAGGCTAAACAGAAGAAAACACTTGGAGAGCATTTGGAGAGATAATCTTACATAAGCTCCTCTGCTCATATTTAAAAGAGCTATACACATTGGGACTATACAAGATCTGTACTTGTTAGTGTTTACCCTATAAAGTGAGGAACCCAAGATGATTTCACAATCACACAGTGCAGTGGAACAAGTGTTTGAATGAAAATAGGTGTCAAATGACCACATGATACTTTGTGGTTGGCTGAAGAGGTTCAGAGGCTTCCGGTTGAAAAAGACCACTTCGTAGGCTAAAGCAGATAACAGATGACTGAGCTGCTCCTTTAGACGCCACATGTTGATATCCTGAAACAAGATCGGGGTTCAGAGATCCCCTGGGCACCAAGGAGCTTGGGAATAAAACAGGAACACTTTGTACCCAAAGGAGCAAGGGTTTCTTTTCAGTGTTAAAAATGCAACTGGAAACGAGCATCAGGTGAATAAAAAACATTAAATAATTGTATCTTGCTCGTCTGCAGTGACTCATATGTTTGTTTATAGTAAGCATTTAGGGTGTATCAGAGCAGCGGTTAAACAAGATGAGAGAGAACATGGGGGTAACCACTGTACTTTTCAGTCTTTTGATTCCCATGGTGAACACTTGCAGGTGACAGGATCCATTCCTGTACTGCAAATCATATTTCCTCACTTCAGAGTGCGGTTTTGCATATCAAACCAATGGAAAATCATCCATAGTGCATTTCGTGTTGATGCTAAGGAGGGAGATGGAGGAGGTCTATTTTTACATCCAGCCAAAACAAGGTTTGAAGTGAAGGCCCAGCGGAGAGGAGGAAAAAAGTTGAACAGATATGCTGCTCTCAGCCAGAGTCTGTAAGATGTGCAGATGCTGCTCTGTCATTCATGTTGTTTCGATGGAGACTATGAAGAATGATGCTCAGGTAGCTGGCATAGCTTTGTATTTATTTTGTACAGGCATTCATGGTCTCCAGTGGATGAAGCCTACCGACTTTTTTGGTTCACTGACTTTTCCTCTAGTGCAATCATCTGGTTAAATTTTTGTCCAATACTTTGGTTTATACCTGAGCTAATAACATTCCAGGTAGGTAGTAAGTGCTAGCATACATGCTGAATCAGGATGGTAAACATTATGTCTGCATCGGCATGTAAAATATTGCATTGCAAAATTTTTTGAACGTGTGAACTATGTGTTTATGTGCGTGTACATGCACGTGGTTGTAGATTTACATGCTTGTGCGACTATGAATGAGCTTTTATGGGTGGATTATAGCCTGAGACGGCATTACACATGATATAGAAAGAGCAAACTGCTAATCTCTTTCAAAGCTACAGTACAGTGTGCCAATACAGTAAAAGCAAAGTAATTAAGGACATCAATGTTAGATGAAGAGCCTTCATCAGAGCTATTGGGTTGTGAAATTCAGTCTTCATATGGTACAATGTACAGAGGAGTGTTTTTTCTTGTAAGGCACAGCCTATTTTCATGGCTATATTTAGAGGCCTGTTTCTTCTGGAGGTGAGGATGTTGCCTGCTGTGTGTGAGCTGAGGGAGGCATATGTTTTTTTCCCCATCTGACCCACGCTTCCTGGTGTGAATTAAATCAAAGCTGAGAACTACTGAGAAGAGGTGATAGGCAGTAGTCTCTGGTGACATTTTTCCAACCAGCCCAGCAAAGTAAATCAGCCTTGTGTAGTCTCGCTTTGACAAATAAACTGATTGCAGTTATAGTGGTTTGATGGCTGAAAGGGTTCTGTAAGTAAAAGGAGAATGAGAGAAAAAAAGAAAAACAGGGTTGTCTCTAAATGAAACCTGAAAGCTCTACTATGGCTTTAAAATGCATCACTGACCATGTCATCTTGCATCTTCTTTGTTAACTACATCTTGCTTATGATCTAAAAGCAAGTCCAGGCTGATGCTAAAGGAAAGTACACATCTCTTCTCCTCTCTTCACCCTAGCCATGTTGATTTATGTGTCACAGATGTTGCGTTTATTTGTGGCCATGGGCCAGAGATGAAAAGAGACTGGTGGTTGAGTGGCGGAAATGCTGAGCAATCTTCAGAGCCCATCTGGGCTATAGTGGATCTGTCCGTGGCAATGACTGACTCCATCTTCCCTCCATCATCTTCAGTAGTACTCTCAACTATGACGCCCCGCAGGTAACATATGGGTCCCACTGATGAAACTCGGAGCAAATATGAAGACATGTATGGACTGGGAATGGATAAGGGATTAGAGGAAAGGGAAGGGGAGATGCTGAGATGAAAGGAGAGGAGAAGCACCTAAACAGAATGCTGGGTGACTTGACCTGTCCTCGGGTCCACCATGATAATCCTTTTACAGTGTGGTCAGTGAACAGATATGCCCACTCTGATCCCTCTCCTTCCTTTTTTTTTCCATCCCCGGCACCTCAGCTGCCACTTCATCATACTCTGTCAGTCTGAGGCTTACAGTGTCACATGGTTTCAAGACAGACATTGAAAGGACGGTAAATGTGTCCTTTAAATATACTGAAGATTAGTATAGCTATGCCAGCCTCATGGGTATAGGGATGGCAATGTGTTTCAGATCTGTTGGTTGTTCCGCCACTTTGGTTCACACTGACATATCTCAACAACTGGTACATGAAATGTCATCAGATTTTGTGCATACACTCAAGGTCCCCAGAGGATACATCCTACCGAATTTGGTGATCCCCTGACTTTTCATGTAGCGCCTGCATCAAGTAAGATTTTTGATTTTCCCAATACTTTGTTTGGCTTATGACCAAAGACCTGCCACTTCAATGACTTTCCAATCAGCCTCAGTTGTACTTTGTGTTTACTGCTGATTAGCAAATGTTAGCATGCTAACATGCTAAATGCACCATTGTGCCTAAGTAAAACCTCACAGAACTGCTAGCAAGGCTGTAGACTCTACTCTAGTCTTATAATGCTATTGGCTGACAATATAATTACTGCTTTATTATATTATACAGGCGCTGATAAACCCGGTTTGGAACCTGGAACTGTTAGCTAACATTAGCATCAGTAGGAAAGTACAAACTCCAATCTGTGTGAAACTCATTGGGACCATTGACAGTATATGATTGGGACACAGTTCTGACAATAAAACACTACATCATTTCAGTCTGGTCACATTTAGCTGTAGGCAGTCAACAGCTCCATCTGTCTTATCTGTCCAATTCCTGTTTTCTTGTTTACCTTGCCACATTTCTTCACCTCTATCGCAACCAAACAGTGATGGCAGCCAAAGTTTGCTCAGTGATTCACTGATGTAGAACACAGTCTAGTTTCCACTTTCTAAAAGAGCATGCTGGCTCCAATCTCCTGTCCTCGCAGGGATAAATCCATTGGGTTTCTGTCTTACTTTGCTCCCCGGCTTATGATTTATTCATATAAAGAGTAGAGCATTCCTACAATCCCCCCACACTCTACCCTACACCCACAACCCCCCACCTCTCCAATCAGAAATATCGAAGGAGGTCGTATAGGGATGAAGCAGTGCAACGTGGAAACGCACTGTAAAATTAATCCGGCTCTATCTGATAGTCCGTTTTTTAATTAAATGTAGGATTCCATGGCTCTGTATACTGTATTGTTGTGTAAAGTAAGAGAAACAAGGCGGATGAGGAAAGGGTGTGACGCGCAGCCCATGATGCCCTAAAAACACATGGTATTCAGTTTAACTCACAGAGCCAGCAGCACGCCTTGGGTTGCTTGCTTTTTCATGGCACATCCATTCATAATTCACCATGTAAACTACAAAGGTGGATGGGTAAGTGGACATGCGAAGCAGTGATGAGACAGAGAGAGAAAAGAGAGGCACATTTGACACTTCAAAGCATTTTAATGCACCATTTGCAGCATGGGGAATGAACATGCATTAGAATGGATTTTTACAAAAATTCTTTGTACTCAAACACAACACCAGCTACACCCAGACAGATGATGAGAGTTAGTAGGGAATGAAAGACAATGGGCGGGGATGGGGGGGGTTGTATGGGTGCAATGGATGTATTAGATAGTGAGGACAGCCGGCTCATAAAAAATGTGTGACATTGAGTGTACATGCACTCACCCTACATGCAACACAGGCATGTACAAACTCACTCTCTCATGCACAAACACACACTGAGAGCTGTGTGCTCGACTCTTTCATTCTGGCTGTGGAACTCCCTCCAGTTTCCTTCTTCTTCTCATGTATTTTTCATGCACCAGTTCTCCCAGTAGAAGGCCTGTGTGTCCAAGAGAAGACTCTCCACTGTTGCAAAGTCATGTTCTACACTAATACCATGAAATTATGTGGATGTCTAATGTAAATTAGTTAATCTTTCTTTCTTTCTTTTCTTTCTTTCTTTCTTTCTTTCTTTCTTTCTTTCTTTCTTTCTTTCTTTCTTTCTCACAGAAATGCCCAAAACAAAACAAAACAAAACAAAACAAAACAAAACAAAACAAAACAAAACAAAACAAAACAAAACAAAACAAAACAGAAGGATACTCTGATGGCTGTAAGGGTGCTATGGATAATGCGATCTTCACAGCCTCATTGACGTCACTAGTGCTACTACAAGTCCCAGAATGCGTTGCTCTCGCTTCTCGCTGCGCTGGCGGTGCCGTTGCATTCAAGTACACCTCGGGCCTTCTGAAATCAGATTGAGCAAATCTCAGCTGCGTCTTGCAAACTCAAGTGGTTGTGATATAAACGAATACAACTCGGTTGGACATCTTCCTCCTATATTTAGAGTAATTAAACACTTTGTTGGAGTCATGGCGGAGGTCTCTTATGTAAGTTTTCACATTTATTCATTTTTGCCCTGTGTGTTTGGTGGCTTCACCTGTGGTCACATCAAATGAGCTACATGTCTGTCTCAGGTACTTTGAAAATAAAATGTAGAGTTTGTGTATAAAGGTTAGTCTGGCAGAAATACCAAAATAGGATGTCATCAGTACTATTACCACCATCTTGCAACTACAACTCTTTGCACCTTACCTATTTATCTTTTTTGTATCTTTTCTATCTAAGTATTTTATTCTATTGTATTTTAATGTACCTGGCTGCTATGACGACCCAATTAATAAAGTCTATCTATCTATCTATCTATCTATTTGTAAAAATGGTCAGACAAAGAAGCATGTTTTCTGTCGGCTAACAGAAGGCTGCATATTTTTGAGAAAGAAAAATAACTAGCAGCATATTTTCTTTTAACTTAGCCTATTTCATCATTTTCTACCAGTAATAAAATAATGTTAGTGGTAACTACCGTTAGCCTTTCTGCTACTATCGTTTTAGCCTTAACCTAGCTGGTGCAGGCAATTCACTAAGTTGTATTAGCCTATTTCCTGTTTAAATTGTTTTTATTTTTAGGCAGCTCTGTGTCAGTAACATATAACAATGTCACATAATGTTTGGCGTCGTTGGTTGACCATGGGCAACGATTAAGCTATCTTAAAATGTGTGCTGTTAGTGGGTATGACAAACCACATCAATAGGTGCGTTTAAAGCCTATAGAAAAGATAAAGATTAAACAGAGGAAGTGCTTTTGTGCTGAAACAGCTAAGAACAAAAAGTTAAATTCACCGCATTAATACGAAAAAAGTATCAACTTAAATACCAGAGACTTGCACAGCTCTCACACTCTCCACCCCCCTAATGTCACGAAGTTGAGAAATGACACAAATCGCCGGGTCCTCCGTGCGCCGACCTCCTAACTGTCACATTTCCGACAGCACCAGAAGGCAGCACGTCTCCGTACCACTACGAACAGCAGCAGCAGCAGCAGCGCTTTCTCCGTCTGTAACCTAAACAATGACTCCTACTACAGACCGGAGGAAAGCACACCAATAGAATGCGTTACACAGCACCAAAACCCTGCATTTCGCTGCTATTCCGACCGCTCACTTAAATGTCCCGACCGTAAACATGTGGATACCTACAGAAAATGAAAAATACGGCGTCGGTAAGTTTATTTGCCTTTATGTTGTTGGTTATTTTTTTTAAACTGCTGTCCTCTGCGTTCACTCACATTCAGTTGTAGGGCATGTGTGAATGTGTGGATGGGTTTTCTAGAGGTGAGCTGGTGCTACGAATGAGGATTTTCCACCACTGCGAATTGTTATGGTTTTTTTTTTTTTTGGTTTTTGTTTTTATGTAAGACAGCATCAGCTCTGTTACAAACAGCCCGTGATGAGAGCTTGGTTTTCATCTGACTGCCACATTGCAAAGCATAGGGTTGTCTCTCTGACCCCCCCATGGTTTGCCAAATGAAGAGCCACATTTTGATTTATTTATTTTTACCACCCTTACTCGTGATTTGCCCTATTTCGCCTCGCATTGTCCGGGAATAAACTAGTGGGCTGTTTTTGCCTCAGATTTATGTGGTATAGTGTCTGTTTGAATGGTGTGTGTGTGTGTGTGTCTGTGTCTGTGGGGGAAATCAGCTGCTTTACCCTCAGTCACTCGCTGAACGTCTCTGTATATTTCGCTCAACCTCTGCCAATTCTTCGAAAGAAACACAAATCTGAGGAAGAGCTAAAAAAAAAAAAAAAAAAAAAGAGACCTTGTCTTTATTTTTGCTGTGTATGGAGCTGAGGTTGCTGTGGACATTGAGAGGTCCTGGAAAATGTGTGTATCCTTCAGTGCATTCATTGTTCCCAGTCTGTCGGGGGGCTTTGGATCAAACACTGAAGTGAGACAAACAAGCGTCAACAACGCAACCGGAGCCAAATGTAGCTGGGAGAAAGAAATAAATCCCACACAGACTCTGTCCTGTTGGTGTGGTAGGAATTTCTGCTTTGCCTTGTCTTTACCCGCAAAAAAAAAAAAAAAAAAAGGGGGGCTCATTGAGATGCGGCCGCTGAGAGGCGGCTTAAATGTCTCATAATTATATTCCCCAGAGATATTGGTCTGCTCTGTGTGTGTGATTCTCTGGTCCCTACATGATCCCACAGCCTCCGTGAAAAGGAGCCAATAATCATTTTGTAATATTTGCAAGGATGCCAGGAAAAAATGGACGGTAGAAACCCTCTTAAAACTACTGATATGATAGGAAATTACACATTTTTCCTTACTTACTTTCTTGTATGTTGCCTGTCTGGTTGTGTGATAAGGCAAGCTTCCAGGCTTTTGTAAATGTTGTTTAAAGTCCAAGGTGCCACCTTGACCTGAAATCAGTGAAGCACAGTGAACTAGGAACTAGCCTTTGGCCTCTCTGTGTCACGCTTTGTGGTCTGGTCACTTGACCGCTCTTCTAAATTTTTCCTCATAGACTTGTTTACTTTCTCTCTCCATGTAAGTGCTGAAGACCTGACCCTAGTCCCTGTGCAGCTATATTATATTACACTTAATCCTGTGCAGAGCGGAGTCCACCAGAGCCCACAGCTTCCATATTTTGATAGGGCAGAATAGATTAACTTCTTAAACCCATTCCCTTCCTATCAAAGTTCACATGGCTGGATTAAAGGAAGACATTCATTTTGAAGGCTAAATACATGCCATTGTCCCCAAACTGCAAGCGGGGGCCCTGTTAATTGGATTAGGGCTCTCTTTATCCCATTTTTTTCCTCAATAACAGCAATAAGACTCATTTAATTGGCTGTGATTTATTTTTTAAGACACGTTTTGGCAGCGGTGCCACATGTTTGCGGCCGGGTCCTTTTTTGAGGAAGGAACTGCAATGTTTTCCTGTTGTGAAATTCAGGTTACACGATGCACATGGTGAGGAGCTGTTTGGTGGTCCAGGTTAAGTGTTTTTTTCAGTTTGTTCAAAATAGTTGATGTGCTTTTGTGTTTTGGTTTTTACGATTTGTTCACACCACACTCGATTTATGATTTTTCCTTTAAAACAAACCACAAGAGACAACATAGCTTTACTGTTGTGAAATGCCACATCATCTGTAATATCTTGTGTGTGTGTGTGTGTGTATGTATGTATGTATTCATGTATGTATATATATATATATATATATATATATATATATGTATGTATGTATGTGTGTATATATATATATATATATATATATATATATGTATGTATATATAGCCCCTTCTTCTCATGTCAGATACTATGGGAAAATGATTCTTCCAGTTCTGTGTGGACGAGGTACTAAGAGTTCTTAGAAGCAGAGTTGCATCAACTTAAATTTGAATTAATCGATTTATCGCCCAGCTCTAGTTTGTACTGTACATTGCTCATTAGTGTCTGTAGAAGAGAATGTCATTCATTTTGTAAGTGGATCAATGGAGACTTTAGAAAGACTATTCAGAGCTTGAAGGGGTAAGGGCTGGGTTATGCTATAAAAGAACTTGTTCATATGATGTGTTGTTTGATCATGTCATGGAGCAAAAGGGTTTATAACTGTTCCCAGCTGCCACACTCGAAGTCGGGATGAAAAGCCGGCTGTCACAGAGATGGTCGAACCACGATTCACCAAACCTTCCTTGTGGCCCTGCAGAAATAATTTAATATTCATCAGATAATGCCAAAGAAATGAAAATACTTTTCACTTTGCTATTGCTGAAAGGTTTGCGGTTTAGCATGGTTATTGCTATTGTGACACTTGAGAAAGGAAGGATATTCCATCAGCTGTTCACTTACTTTGCAAGGGAAAGGGATAATCAAATGTTTATCCTCGTTTCAAAATAATCTCACATCAGGAATGACCACTGATCCCCAGGTGGAATCTCATCCTAAATTTTTCATGCCAGGAGTAACAGCTCTGACCTTCCCACAGGTCTCCACAACTTATAGCAAAAACACTGCCTGAAATGGTACCTACGTAAATCACAACTCGGTAGAAATTAACATCATCACGTCTGTTTTCACTTTTCTGCTCAGTCCTGTTGGGTCTTTCATGAATATCCATGTTGTAGAATTGCTGTGATATCTAAATATTGGTACAAGTAAGTCCCTAGCTCAGCCATTTTAAATGTGATCTCCTCCAGGTGCTCTCAGCGAACATTTTATCCCCTTTTGACAGGGAGGCTGGCTAACTAAAAGGGCTTGGAAATCCTTGGATCCTTGCAGGAACATTTGATCTCAGGCTAAATCGAGATGAGATCAGAACGTCTCACTGTCTAATTGGAAGGTTGCAGCGTTTGATGTCGATTCGCCTTACTAGCGAGGCGGGGCCCCCGGGAGGACGGGGGCCACTGCCATTGATGAAATATGAATGGACTCTCGGCGAGCTGATGTTAAGGCGCCCATTAGCCCACCAGTGGAGTGATTACTGGTTCCTAACCTGAAGCAAGAAGGTTGGAAGATTGATGAGACGATGTTAATATCTGACTCCTAAATGGACTTTGGATGGAGACATTAGATTGAGCCAAGAGGGAGAATATGAAAGTCATGTTTTTGAACACAAAGATGGGTTAGGTTGGCAGTAAAAATTATGAGATCATGTTACGGAGGATAAGAGGAGACACAGAGTTAGACGGTGAAGAGCTGAGATAACTGAATCTCGGACGACAGACGTACCCAAGAATGTCTTTCCAATGCTCCCATAAGTGCTTGATGGATAATCTGTCACAAATATCACTGAAGACAAACAGACTTTGACTTTAGTCACTGACTGCTGAACATACTCGAGGCTGCATTCTGTCATGTTTAGAGTAGACATAGAGTTAAAGCTGTAGACAGACAGACAGTGAGGCCTTTCTCCTCATTAAAGCCCTTTGATACAACCAATCAAGCATGTCATTGCTCATCATAATTTAGACACATAATTAAACCATTTTAACGAGCTGGTATGCGCAAGTTGAATTCTCCATCAGTGACTGCAGAAGGTTGATTCAGCGCGCAACCCTGTTCAGTTCTTCAAGTGCTGTGGAAAAGGCAAACAGTAGCATCAGATGAAGACAGAATGGAGCAGCGGCCTGATTGAATGTTCGCGCTCGAGGCTTGGCTGCGATGGAGGGCCAGCGTCGGGCCTGGGGGTTTTACTGCTCTCTCATGGCTGACATCGCTGGTTCCTCCCATGGGGGGATGTCACTGTGGTTGATGGGGGGTGGAGGGAGCTGGCGCGTGTCAGGGGTGGACTCATTGTCGGGGCGTCCGCCCTGCCCTGTTACCCCTAAATTCACCCCCCTCCCTTACCCACCCACTCCACGGGGGATTAGCAGGTTGTTTTGGAGGGGGCCCCGAGGCCCATTCCACCATTATACCCATGATTCTCTAATGCAGCAAGCCCCAGGGCGATGTATGGGAGAGGGTGGGGGGAGGGGGCTTGGTGAGGTGAAGCCTACCAGCTTGTAATTACTTCCTCGCCCGCTGCCTCGTCTCCATCTGCAGAGATAGCACCCCTTCTCCTCTGTGTGTGTGCACACATTTGCACACATACTGGCCCAATGCAATCATTCAACAGGGAAGGAGACGGTAGGAGGCTCACCTGTGAATTGAACAGATGCAGAAAATAAAAAAAATAGAGAGGAAGAGAGTTAACCACCCACCCCACTACAAGCTGTTCCCCAGTGTGTGCATCATGTAAGGGTTAAATAAATCTACATGGGCATGTGACATATGACGGACTCAGTGAGCGTTTTATTCATTGCTGATTCACCCTGACAATAATAGCCTTTGTTGCACAAACATGGCCCGAGACGTGAGGACAGAGTTGGAGGAATGCCACCGCTGGTTCGTTTGTTTTTTTCAATTAAATCATGCTCTGTTTATTATGAAGCCCTCAATTATGAAAGAAAACATCCAAACCGCACAAACATTGTCCGTTTGTTTAGATTCCGCAACACTAGATGCAGGAAAAGGACACGATTGTGATGTATTTTGTGGAAATGAAACTACCCATTTTCTTTTCACTTCCTTCCAGCTTTTCGTCACCACACACACACCTGGGAAACCCTTTCAAATCCTGTTTGGGGTTGGTGACACAGACAAACCAATATGTTGTAATCGCCTGCTCACATCCATGTATAATATTGAGACAGGCAGCTGGGGGAGCCTTCCTGCATTTCCACTCCAGTGGCAGTCTAGCGTGCTTGCTATAGGGAGATGATGCTTCCACTCTGAGATGGCCCAGTGATTTCCAGTTTGCCCGAATGCATATGGCCATTATAATAGCCATTATTTCACATTGGCTAGACATGAACTCTTGGTTTCAAATGCTTGTCTGTCTGGTAATTGCTAATGTCCTTCTTACAGGCTTGCTTGTACACTGCTTTTAGAGCTGAAATAATTAGCTCGTTAATTGATTAGTTGATCAAAAGAAAATGAATCTCCAACTCGTTTGATAACTAATGAATAGTTTCATCAGGATCCAAACTCTCAGAAGTGAGGATTTGCAGCTTTTCGCTGTATGTCAAAGTATGTTAGTATGACAGTAAATAAAAAATACTCTTGGGTTTTGGACTTTTGGTTGGACAAAATGAGGCATTTGAAGAAATCTCCCACACATTGTGATGTGTTTGCAAAGTGATGAGACTTTAATTCCTTTGAAGGTAATAAACGAAATTTGTGGTTCTTGATGAAATCCTTCTGCCTCTGTGGCTAGCTTCGCTATTATGTACTGTGCCTTTGTAGCAGCTCTGCTGCGGTGTGCTATGTTTGTGCTTTCCCTTCCTCAATATCAATCCTTGATCTCTGCGTGAGAGAGGTTAATGGGATATGTCCTATTAGGAATTCAGCAGCTTAACTGATCAGTAGCACTCCTGTAGTGGAGATGAGGGTAGAGTACACACTGTGTGTGTGTGTGTGTGTGTGTGTGTGTGTGTGTGTGTGTGTTTATCATCTGTGTGGGTCTGGGAGAAAATGACTGACATGCCATTTTCATGAATGAAGGGTGCCTGCCGGTGACAATCACTGTGATTGGCGGGTGAGTAGCGTCAAGAGACACTTGTTTTTTGTGCTCATTTGCAGCAGGAAAATGATTACCGGCACTGGTCCAGCATCAGTTATCTGTGTACTGTGGCTGTAATCCAGGCTGGCATGTATTGACCATAAAGGAAGTGTACATTGATTTGTGTGAGCAGTTGTGTGGGTGACCCAGCACATCGCAATGACCTCAAGGCTTCCATTTTCCCATAAACCTCACTTTAGTAATAGCTACCTCTGCTCACCCTCAAGTTACTAAAACCAGTGTGCTTATTTATTATTAACATGTGAATAACAAAGTATAGTTATGGCCTGTTCAGGATAAATCTTACATCATTAATGTATTATTAATGACTAATAAAGTGTCAAGGCTCGCTTAAAGGACATATGCATAATTTAAGAAAGCGAAGAGCTAATGGTCGTGGTTGTCTCTGTCTTCAATTACCCTCTTAATTCTTGAATGTAGAATTGCCCTCTAACACACTCATTCACACAGTCACAGTGGGGGATGTGTAACCAGAGGAGACTCGTACGGATGGCTTTGGTCCAGTTCTTTGTTTCGCTGCACAGTCTAATGTATTTCTCTGTGGGATGATTGACCCCCATCAGGCCAAAATCCACATTTGGGCAGTTTTTCCTCAGAGCATATTTCCCCTGCATCCGACCCTTTTTTATGCGGTTTTGTTGATGACACACCAATGTGGATACATTTGGAAATGCCCACACTGAAATGCCAAAACAACAAAACACATCTGTTATTTTCCTTGGCTTTCCTGATGATTGGCAAACAACAAACTGGTTCATTAACACCAATATATACTACTAAGTGGTGGTTGGACGCTGTTGACATGACCAGTGACATACTTGTAATTAGCTCAGTCTTTTACTAATTATGTGTATCAGCCTACAGTAGCTGATCACACATATAGGTGCTGTTATTAATACTGTACGTTTTTCCATATTTGTGAATAGAGCGGGGTATGGAGCTTCAACAGCCCGACCTATACAGGGTCTTTTTTTGAGGCCGATACATACCTAGCCCTATTTGTGAAAGTCGATCATACGTGAGCATTCTCTAAACGCTCCGATGATCCACACTGCAAGGCAGAAACAACATCATTTAAAACCGTATATATCCACTTTGCAGAGTGTTTCCCAAAAGATCAGATTGAAGTTGTATAAATCATCGGCTTAGTGTGGATGGAATACCACAGCGGATAACTTTGTGGACGTGACCTAAATTCATCTAAGTGTCAAGATACTTAAAATTGTCCCTCAAAAAGTGCAGCTCAGCTCTGCTTAAAGCATCACAGTCCAGTTCAGGTCACTGAGGACACTGTCAGGAGTTTATCAGCAGGGCGACGGTCAGGATTAATGTCAGTGAGAGAGACAGAGACAGAGGAAGAGGGTGAGAGGTCTGCAGACTAAAGCCTGCGGACGCCACTGCCCGACCTTGACTGGAACCCGCAGGACTGACCAACCCTTGCTGGCCTCATCTGCTCCCTCTCTCCTCTACTTTTGTTTTGCAGCGCCTTCATTAAATGGAAGTGCTTTTGTATTTCTGTTGTATTGAATTGGTTCCTTTTCTCTCTTCCCCTCCACTCTCTGCCGCATTTCCGCAGAGTGAACTGTTTCCAGAGACAGCAGGTCACGCTGTGATGACCCTTATCTCACTTTCTGCCTCCTTCTTCTCATCTATCGCTCGCTCATTCCTTTTCTGTCTGGCTTTTTTTCTATTCCTTTCTTTTAGTAGCCCACTTCCCTCTATCTGTGCTGCAGTCTGTTCCACCTTTATCTTCGCTCTTCCACATGTCTCTTTTCTTCCCCCCCCCCCCTTCCCTCCTCTGGATCTATGCTCACCTGTCCTAGATATCCTCAGATAAAGTGAGTGTTTGCCTTTTGTGTATTAAATATTGTGTATTCAAGGATACATTCATATTTTTAGCCGTGATTTTCTGCATGTATCTAATGTTGCATATGTGCGTCTGTATGCTTACGTGCACGTTTCTGTGTTGTATTTCTGGGTGTGTGTTTGCAGCAGCCTCAGTGGACTGCAAGTCTGAAGATGATAAAGCACTACATATGCCCCACAGGCTTTGGAGTAGAGCTGTAGCGACAGACTTTGTATGCATCTTTTGTTGTGCTACATACTCCGCACCCCATCAAACCCTATTGAACGTGTTTCCTTTCAGTGGAAGCATCTCATTCTAAAATGAGATTTTGAAAACAGTGAAAACTGCTGTGTGGAAGTTGTTGCTGGTGCAAAATGTAAAATCATGACGTTTTAGATTAAGGAGACATTTCTGTGGCCAGAGCACAAGCATTATAGGCCTTGGACCCTGTAATTCAATTACATTGTTACCACAAGGCTATACAAAGAGCATTAGCTAGATATATAAATTGAACAGCAATTTTCAATCATAGCTTAGCCGATGAAAAAGTGTTGGGGGAGGGTGTTTTTTTTAATGTGCTGTAAGATATGCTGCAAATGTTTGCATGTCTGGCTAACGTCGGTTATTTCCAAGCCCAAGGAGCACATCATCACCTAACGTTACATTACTCCGCCACAAGAGGCTCCACTCGGGACTGTAAGAGTTATGTTATCTTATGTTAGCTCTATCTTTTTATCTATTCTATTTAGGGAAGTTTAAACCCCAGTAACCTTGTTACCAGAAGTAAGGCTGTGTTTGCCAGATTCATTAGTTCATTCATACACACTTCCTCTTGTAAAAGTGACAATATGAACAATAAGACCTTTATTGCATTATATTTGGACAAGCAAAAATGGTTAGATTTGTGTTTTTCTAAAGTAAGTAAATCAGCATCCAAGCCAGGTGATGCTAGAACAATATTACAATAACACTCTTGCCTTTTCCTTATCATGCTTATACAATACCTGAAGCTTCTGCTTTATCTTCACGTGTTTTACATGGATCATTAACTGGTAGCTACAGTCTTAGCACAGTTCACGTACACAGTCATCAATAGCATTTAAGACCCTATTACGTGGTTCTCGTTTTAAAATGAGTCAGCCAGAGTCAGTGTTTGCAACTACCTCACAGAGTTGGCGTTAGCTAGCCATCTACAGCTAATAAAATGAGAAGCGTGCTTTAGTCTACCTCCCAGTCCCAGTGATTTTAAAATAACTAAATCTGCCATCTGACCAGGCGTGGCAACGGTAACTAAGCGGAGCAGGGCTTAGCAAATGGTCAGTTGATGGATGCAGAAAAAATTTTCTACTTATCATTTTTTGAGGATCTGTCATAAGTCTGATGCTTTTTAAGTGCATTTAGGAGGCAGACAGATGGTATGTTCACGTTTCCCTGGGTTTAGTTTCTGTCTCATTGTGTCTGTTCTCTTTATGGCCTTGGTACCTATTTTATCTGTGGTTCCTTAATGATGGAGGCAGCTGTTCTCGTGGCAGCTACCATGCAGAAACGACCCGAGAATGAGTCTGCACCCTTGTCATTTATGCACTGCTGTTGATTACTTCTGTATCTATAAAAAGCTGTGGTGTGAATTTCTTCTTGTTCACATTCATATCATCTTCCTTTTTCGGTTCTGCTTATGTTTGTTTACACGTGTTTTGAATCAGAGCAGATCTTAGTGATGATCATTTCAAATTTTAAGGGTGAAAATCTCCTCTGCAAATAGAGATGCTTGCACACAGACGCCACAGGTGCGCCATATAAGTACTGTGTATTGACTGTGGGCTCAAGAGCTGTGGCAGTGACATTGATCGGTTTAGATCGCTCTCTGTCTTCTCTGAGATTGAACTGTTTTTCCGTCTCCATCACTCTCTCTGTCTCTGTAAGGAACACATTGGGAGGATCAGCTGTTGCCTGGCTGATTTCTGGGCAGCAGGCCTCTCTGACCTTGGCTGCCGTTGGCTGCCTTATTACCTGCTCATTGTGTGTGTACCCCTCTTCTGCGGTTAGATCAGAGTATATGTGGTCTCTATATTCGATCTTTGTCCCCTCTAAGGTTCACACAATACAAGTGTATGTGTGAACGTTCTGTTTCCTGCTCTCGCTGTGCAGTCGAGGTGATGGCCTGGCTCTCCTCTGCATGTCAACCTGCTGCATGCGGGGGGCTGGCTCGCCGCCCGTCCTCTTCACCTCTCCTCTGTTAGCTCCCCTCACTTCCTCTCTGTGCCCGTGCACAGAAAAGCCAGTTTAATGTCAGGTTGACTTTCAAAAGGGCTTTTCATTGCGGCCCGCTGCCACTCGCTCGCTCGCTTTCGTCATGGCTTCTTTTTTTCAGTCAATTTGAGACTGAAGTGTTGAGGCCGATTGCAATTGATTTTTGGCACGCAAGACTGCACAGCTCATTGAAATAGCTTCATTCTATAGAAGAAGAAGGTATAGGATGTATAGTATTCTGCATGCAGGTTTTTCTTCATTTAGATTCATGGGGCAAAAGAACAGAGGAGTTACAACTTTGAAAATGGGATTAACTATAATCTCGGTGACAAAGCTCCAAAATATTACTTCGAAACTGTCTGGTTCTCCCCAGCTGAATGATTCCTGTGAATTCCTAAATTAATTGTGTGGGTGTTGTAGAGTGTTATTGCCTCAGAGAGTCTGTTTAATTCATCAGGTTGACTAACCCTCCAACTGCGACCCAATTCACTTCTTACGTCTCCTCTTTTCAACCCAGCCCCTCTTTAGGGACTGTTCCTATTTGGAATGTTTATCCAGTTAAGAGGAAAGCCTTCAAACCACACAGAGACAGAAACAGATTTCTTAGTTAAATACTTGTCTTGAATTAATAAGCCCCCCAAACATCTAAGCCTCTAGATCATTTGAAGTTTTGTTTGTCTGAGGGGAGAAGACCAAGTGTCTTCCCGCTTCCTGCCTCTCATCCTTGATTGAATGGGGCCTTTTCAGCCTTCTTCTAGCAACTCCAAAGGTTGGCATCGCAGTGCATTGTAAGGTTTTCTTTGTTTGTGCTCCTTTTCTGGGAGTAGCACAGAGGATTCCTTCTGTTGATTCAGTAGGCTGGGTATTTCTTCTCCTGCCATTCAAGAGAGAACGGCAAAGAGATGGAGTACACATTTTGTCTGTTTTCGTGTCACTAAAGGAACAGTTTGACATTTTGGGAAATAGGCTTTTTTGTTTACTTGCCGAGAGTTAGATGAGAAGATTGATACCACTCTCATTGTCTGTACACTAATGGAGCATGAGCCTACAGATGGTTAGCTTAATTTAGGAGAAAGCAACTAGCCTATCTCTCCAGCATGTCTAAAGCTCATGAATTAACACTTTATATCTCATTTTTTTAATCTGTGTAAAAAAAAAAAAAAAATCCAAACAGGTTTAACAAACATGAAAGGCCGGGCTTTGTGCTAAACTAAGCTAACCGGCTGCTGACATGCCTTCATATCTACCATACAGACGTGAGAGTGGAAGTGAAAGAAAGTGAATACCAAAATGTTATTCAAAGATGTACAGATGTTGCACCAAGTCTCAGAGAGCATGAATGAACACATCACTAATCCAGGCAACCAGGGTCACTCCAGGCATTGGTATCAATTTCTTTTCCTCCCGCCAGGCATTACCAAAAAAAGACAAGCGCGGTGGGATTGGTTTGAAGTGGCCCTGTTTGCCACAAGCCTAACCTCTCTCCAAGCATCCACCTGGTGTCTCTATTTTCCTCCTCCCACCATTCGCAGCCTCAGGGGAGGGAGTCTGGAGAACTAAAAGTGGAAAGTGGCGCTGCTAAAAGCGGTTGAAATGGATCCCCTTTGTGTGGGGGCGAGAGGGGAAATGCGAAGGAAAACCCCCCACTGTGGGAGCCTTTGTGCTGGGAGTAAAAGCACTTGGTCTGGGTGATGACGACGGATGGGCACCTCAGGCATTTTGTTAAGTCCAGCAGAGGAGAGGACGGGAGAGAAAGAATTATTGTTTGTATGTATGCTGGCTATGTACACAACATGAGTACAAACCGTGATCCTATAGCAGATCCCCTCCCAGCGGATTGTTCTCATACCTTTTGAGGCCTCTGGCTATTCTTGCTAACAAGCAATTTGTGTTGAGAGCTGGCCTCAGATAAAATATACACACGCTGGCATAGTCCAGAAGCTTGGATGCCACATTTACTTTATTTCATATTTATTTCAAGAGATCCTTTTTAACTGCAGATGGTTTTGTTGGTCAAGTAATAGATTGCATTGGTATTGTGGTGGTTTCTGTTTAATTCCCAAGGACATCTGAATTTTAAAAATAGCATCACAGCCACAGAAGTATTTTCCTATAGAGTAATCACTGCTGTTAATGGATCAATAATGGAAATCTCTTTTTGGATCATGTATCCCTCTACCTATTTATCTACAGCCTAATGACCTGTCATGGGCTCTGTTTTGACCTTGATGGTCACTACAAAGTCCAGTATCATCTTTCAGTCTTTGAGCAGCTTTTTTGTAGAAAGATGCTTTCATGTTGTTTCAGTAGTTTAACTTGAAAGAGTAGTGTGTGGGATAGCGTAACATCAGTGATTTACGTCCTTTGTCCCGCATTGACTTTGACTTTTTTTTTTAACGCAGCACCTGGAGAGCACGCCGGCACACAGCTACAGCAGTGAAACGAGGCGTATTTATTTTCCATCACCTTCAAACATAAACTTAATTGGAATAGTGAAAAGCAAAACACATTCTTCACAGCCAGTATACATGCGAGCAGCCCGCATGCCGGAGCAAATGAGCAGATGCCCGAGCTGAAGCAGAACGGTGCATCGTCTTCCTTCCTGTCTCTCTCTCAGTTCACTCAGACCAGCTCGGGCCTTCTGCTGTGCCGTGCTGACATAATGAGTATGGGGATACTAAAAATACTGGTGTACAAATGGAGCATGCTGCACTGCACACGTTTATGACATATGTTTTAGCATAGCTGCTGATCCTGCTGTTGTCTCCTGAAGCAAAAAAAAAATGAAAAATTTCTTTGCTTGTGGTTCTGATGAAAAGTGCAGCTGTCGACAATAACCTGGACGACAAATATTTATCATTCTTCCCCTAAAAATGTGGTATTTGTTTTACATTACAATATCTAAACGTACAAGGATGCACCCAATTCGACATTTCGTAACAGTCTGCATTTCCCCCAGCTTGTATTGAGTTCAAAGGTTAGTGTGGTAATGGTAGTGATTGAATGGCGGCTTGGAACCAGGCCATTGATTTGTAGGGGAATGTTTCCAGGCATCATCAGTGTTGATGCGTCACCCGTAAACTCCCCCTGGACCCTCATCTAGACTACAGCCATAATCCTCTTTGCACATACTGCCCTGATGCACCACTAACCTTACAACCAACCAGCCCCAGTAAGAATACAGAGTGGGTGACAGTGGCTGGCTAGGACTGTGCTTGCTTGGCATACAGCTGTGAGTATGGACTCACTTGTACTCCACACACATGCAGGCATATGGGTGTGCATATTCTAGGAACAGATGTGTATAAGGCCAGTCCACAATATTATTAGATCTAAACACAGATGCTAGTATCAATATAATATTTGAGAACGTAAGAATAAACACCTCATACCAATCTTTTCAGACAAACATATTCACCTTTTTAATCAAAAGATGAATGACGGTAGCTATATTTTGATAAATAAATAAATAAATAAATAAATAAATAAATACCAATAATCTTTTCAGGTACATATATCTATGAAATTACTGGCAGTAAAAAACTATTTTAGAGACTGTACAATTCATGTATATATGCTATTTGAGAAAGGCCTAACATAAACACAATCTGTTGAATGGTGGAGCTTGTTTGGAGGCCAAAGCCTGGCAATATGTGATGTCTGACAGACATTACTGTCACAGCTTGTAGACCGTTATTGGGTTTGAGGTATGGCTGGGCAACAGTTCAATAATATTGTGTATAAAATTTTGTTTCACGATGATATGATCATATCATGTTTAAATTGAACCATCCAAATTGATTCCATCCAATAAAAAACAAGGGAGGTAGCGCTACTCAGATCTGAAAACGGTGTAACACAAGACAGAGAAGACTGGTGTGTGTGTGTGTGTGTGTGTGTGTGATCTGTCTGAGTTGGTCTTGATTTTATTAATTTTAAGATTTGTCCTTGAACAAATCAGTGTGCCTTTGAGGGAACTGCATTTATTCTGAACAGTTTTAATTTCAACAAAGTTTTTGTTAAATACTGCTAAATGAGGTTTTTGTTTTACATGTGTAAATAGTTTGTCTGATGCATTATGCAGTTCATTGTGTTAAAGATGGAAATATTTTCAGAAAAAATCTCAAGTGTCCATCACAAGTTCCTAAAACCCAAGGTGATGTGTTCAAATGTCTTATGTATCCAACCAGCAGTTCAAATATGTTCAGTTTATATTGATATTAAACAGAGAAAATATTTTCTCAGTTTTTTTATTTATTGGCAGAATCTGACAATTATTTTCTGTCAATCAACATTTGGAATGTTGGGGTAAACATCTGTATTAAAAAAAATCATCATATTTAGTAAACATGATTATATGGATGTGTGAATGAATGAATAATTGTGCTTAAAGTCCCTGTGATCGCACTTATCTTGGCATTATTAAAGTTATTTTATGTCAGGACAGCCAGAAATTACCCAATTCCCAAGCTCTGATATTGACTGATCGCGATCCATCATCCATCATCCCGCATCCACTGTACTGTATATGCTTACTGTCTCAAGCATGATGTCAGTCTCTACCATAGGAAAGGAAGTGAGGAGGAGAATACGAAGGGAGAGGGAAATGAAAAGGAGAAAGAGAGGTGGATATGGGTGAGATGAAGGAGGAAATACAGTGAGGCGGGGAGAAGCCTACAAACACAGAATGTGATGGTTTGATGGGCTGTCAATTGACGGTCCACATGGAGTTCCTCCTCAGAGTTGAGCTGCCAAGGCTGGCAGAGCACCGTCCCAGTGTGTCTCTATCTGCCCGTTTGTGTTTCAGGAACTCTCTCTATAGCTCATTAGAATCTTTATACTTTCTTCCCCCCAGGGAGCACCGGGCGTTCAACGGGTACACGAATGAGGCTACCTTTCTACTTTGTATAATGGTGTTCACTCGCAACGGTGGGAGGAGAAAAACAAAGATGAAATTAATCACTCTAGCCTCATCCCTCCCTCTTCTCTCATCCCTCTTCCCCCTTCAAGTTCAGAGCCGCTGCAGACTTTTTAACTAGTTTTATTTAATTACAGACAGCATTAGGGTGCAGACAACTGCAGTTGACCTAAATCAGGAAACTGGGGCGCCCCCTCCAACTTCTTACTCCACTCTATTGATTTTGTCTGTGTGGACGCGAGCAAATTAGCAGAGTGTCACTTTGACACTCACTCTCTCTGTGTCCGTCTCTCAGCCTGCCTCTGTCTTGCCACTGCATCTGAATTAGCCTAGCCTCAGCTCCCTCTCCTCCCAATTTAATCTGGAGGATATGCAGGGGAATTGGGAATCTCGTCCATTTGGGGGTCCCTAACAGGACGAGAGCCGTTATAAAACAAATTGGAGAGGAGCCTCTTTGTTCACACTGATGTCGTCGCAGTAATGGACAAGATTAAGGCAACGTGTGAAGCAGCTCCTCGAGCTGAGGCAAATTCAAAGCAGGGCACCAGGGATTTTTCTTGTGTGACAGTTGAGTATTGGTTAATTATTTTTATGGTACAAGATGGCTTTGAGTGGCTACTCTTTCTCCCTCTGTGTCTCTCACTCAGTGTAGCTCTTGGCTCATTTCCCTACGTGGTTTGCTTTGACAAACACAGCTCCGATCCACAGTCCCTTTTTGCCCGGGTTTGATTCCTGGAAGGAAGCGTTCCAAAACCAAGGTGGTTCTCTCTCTTTTTATCGTTTCTAGCTCCAAGCCCAAAGTTCTCGGACCCCAGGAGTAATCCTCCTTGATCCACCAATGGCATGCAGCACGCAGGAAAATAGCCCCAACAACAGCTGAACCCCATAGCCCCGCAGGAATGTTTGACCACGTGCACACACACACACACACACACACACACACACGGGCCATACATTCAAACACACAGTGCAGCACAGTGCAGGGCAGAACAGAGTGCTTCATTCTAAACATGGCTGTTTTGGAAGCAGTTGCAGCCAGCCAATCCATCCTTGTTTACATTAGCAGTTTTGCGCTCGTTAATGTCGACTGCTGATGAAGATGAAAGCGAACAAGTCACATCTTAGATTTGTTTTTCAAGAGGCCAACATTTCCCGACAGAAAGCGCCAATGCGAGGTGACCGAAGCACGTAGAAGGAAGGAAACCCATTTCCTACAGAAAACCATTAAGACATTGTAACACAGCTGATTTCCCTGATGTAGTTTTAATACACCAGAACTGTACATTTGAGGTTGTTTCAGTCCCTAAACTACTTTTGTCAAAACTTTATTTACTGATCTGCCCCACTACTTGCCCATATTTTGGTGGTGTGTGTGTGTGTGTGTGTGTGCGCGCGCCATCCATTATTGATCTGTCTAAGTTATAGCAGATGTCAAAAGCACTGGCACGCTAACAAGCCACGGAATCCAACCCCCATTTTTTTCAGTTTTCAGTGTGCAAGACTCTCTTTGTAGGAAAGAATGAGAATCCCTGCCAATATAGACATGGACACACACTCATTCATTCTCCGTATCTTGTGGCTCATGGAAAGCAGAATGCATATCACATGAAAACATTTTATTTTTATTCCAAGGCTTGAGCTAGATGACAGATTCCGTACTTGTCATATTTCTTGGTTCAGCCGCCGCTCACCGCTATGTCGCTATCTTGTCATTGTTAGTTCAGCTCCATTGTAGTCTCCACGTTAATAAATGGCCTCTTCAGCTTGTTCTACTCTGCTGAACTTGGAAGGACTTGTGGCAGAGTTTACAAACTTTCTCTGTTGTTTAAATGCCTGATACCCAGTGGTACACCTTGTACTTGGAAAGTGCTACTGTTGAATACCTCTTTGTTTAGATGCCCTAAACTGTAGCAAATTTGCAGATTGCATTCGAAATCAGACTAAACTGTGGACTTGCAAAGCAATACCCCTTTACTTTTGGCAATACAAAAACTTAAAATGTTATTTAGGGATTTATCAGTGTTTAAGATTATTCTGATTGTACTGAAAATCCTGATTTCTCTGTTATGCCTCATATTTCCTTCTATATTATACACGTGAGATAATTTGTAGCAGGTACAAGAACCACAATGGCGCTCAGAAATCTCTCTTTGTATAGATAAGGAATGGCGTTCACAGTTTTGCACTGTGGTTTGTGTTTTATGGTGTCGCTGTGTTGATGCATGATGCATGTTTTTTTTGGTTGTTAATTACATTTCTGCCTTAGCTCTCACCTCTCTTCAGCAACCAAAACCCTGTGTACACTGTTCCAGTTTGGGTGGCGGTACTTAGTTTTTCATTAACACAGTTTTGTATCTATTGTAATATTTCTCCATTGCATAGAATTTAGGTTGGCTTTTGCAGATAATTTCCACTGGGATAAGGTATATTTTATAGGCTGTCCAGCAAACATTTTACTACTCTGTACAGCACACACACACACACTCACACACACACACACACACACACACACACACACACACACACACACACACACACACACACACACAGTTTATCTCTTCATCATTAAACAAATCATCCATCCATCCATCACAGATCCCTACAGTCTAGTGTCACTCTATTCCATTTGATTTGCAGAACACGCTGCTTCATGGCTTTGCCTTTAAGTTGTTAGTTTAGCGGCTCTTTTTCCATTTGAAAGGAAGCGGGCATATTCAAAGCTGCAGATTGCTTCCTATTGTGAAGCAGTGACTTGCTACCTGGCTGGCTGGCTTAGCTGATAATAATGTACGCTCCACTAACTTGTATTTGTGTAGCAGCTGCCATCTGTGTGTCCTTGAGTGAAACCACTATGTGTGTGTGTGTGTGTGTGTGTGTGTGTGTGTGTGTGTGTGTGTGTGTGTGTGTGTGTGTGTGTGTGTGTGTGTGTGTGTGTGTGTGTGTGTGTGTTTCCAAGTTGCTCTGCGCCTCCACTTCCTGTGAAGCATCTTCAGTTGCTCTGGCTGTGCTCTGAGTCTATCACTGTCGTGTGTGTGTGTGTGTGTGTGTGTTTTTTTAGCAAGCACACCATCTTCATGCATGTTCTGTTCGTGTGACTGTGCATGTTTCAGTCGGCGCCTCTTTCCCGTGTCTCTACCCCACTTGGTGAATCTGAGCACACATCTAACAGCCCGACCTGCGCCCAGCGGCCCTTCGGCTCAGAGCAGAGGAGCCACACTGTGGTCTTTTCATTCACTCTCGCACTTTTCATACACTCCTCAGTGACTCAAATCACTCACTGGTGCTTCAGCGTTCTCGCTCTCCTCTTATACAGTGTCTCTGTCTCTACTTGTCACTGAGCTCTTTGTTTTATCTCCTCGGGAGGAGAGCAGAATGAAGGCTACGAGGCCAGGATGTGAAGTGAACGTATAGGATTACGACTACACAGCATTCAGGATACTTATCCAGGGGGATTTTCTCTCTCATTTGTTTGTGATGCGTCTTTTATTCTCTGTTTTATCTTGTGTGCAACTAACTAGGCTAAATAGGACTCTTGGTGGTTGGCAGCAGAATTGCCAACTTTGAGTAGACATGGAAACAAGTAATATAATTGCTTGAATTGTCTTCGGTCTCTATAATTAGTAGCCCTATCATCAACATTGTCATATTCCCCTCCTCCCCACTTTCTTTGTCTTTGTGTGTTTTTGTTTGGACTCAAGTTACTGCATCTTCTGGGAGGCTTAGCATTTAGTGGTAGCAGCACGGGGTCATTAATCCATGACTCACTGATATCGTGCTTCAAAGGGGAGACATGTACGGTCAGCCTCATCACTAATGGAAGACTTATGATCGGCAGAGGAATTGGATGAAAATGGCTGCCGAGGTTAAAGTCAATATTAACCTCATGGTCCACTGCTGACATCCACTTTCAGGATCCCTCGTCTTGCACTTGATCTCCCCCTTTTACATCTTTACACAACTTATTTTAAAAATGCTGCTTCCAGAGTTATAGTTTACCCATTTTTTTTTCTCTTCGCTCTTCTAGCACTTTCCTCATCCCTTCACATTTATTCATCGACCTGACTCTTCCCCACTCTCAGGATAACCTTTCTTCTCATCCTTCCCTTCTGTGTGTGTGTGTGTGTATAGCCCTCGAGCTGAGGGTTGTTAATCAGATGAGGCAGAAGCCTCTTGTTTAGGCTTGTTTAGATAGGCCGGCACAAGTGCACTTTAACACACAGGCACGCACATACAAATACATATTGTAGGCGGATTAAGATGCCATATAGATACAGAGGTATGTGTATGTTAACAGAAAAATGCCATGCTGTGGTTTTTCACAGAAATGAAGCTGTGAAATCTATTTTCATTTCCTCACTGCCCATGGCACCATAGCCCTATACTGTAGAGAGCTAGAGAGCATTACTGCCCTTTTATTACCACGCATGCATGATAGAATTACCCTTCAAGTACATCTGTGTGTTTATCTGCTCCCATTTAGCAGCAGGAAACATGAACAGATCTCATTCTGCAGTGAGGAATGCTGAACAATAGTTTTAATTTTAGCTCAGAGGAGGTGTTTGTGTGCGCTTTAGAGTTGCTGGAAGTTCATTCGTCGTCTGTGGGCTTCGGTGTCACGGCTCGCACCCTACAATTGAGAGTGCGGCGGTGATGTTGCGGCGGCATGTTGCCTTAACAACAAATCAGTGTTCAAAACAGCCTGCATCTGTGTGTAATAAAATGCGTAACTTGTTCCCAGGCTACTGTCGTGCAACAATCCAGCAGGTTTAACTAAGAAGAAAGCCTCCATATGGTTGTTCATGGCTCAGTGCAGATTCAGAGATGCCAGGCTTGCCCCCGCTAACAACATGCACGTGGGCGTGTTTGCGTGTCTATCAAGTGCAGCCTCGTGCATGTGTGCATGCCGAGGTACTGTACATGTGCAAAACAACATGCTTTTCATCAGAGCGGGGTGGAGGAATATTTTTAATGAGGAGATAAGCGCCAGCTGTCCAGTATGATACGACAGAATCGAATGGTACGATACCAGCACATTAACACAGTAACACACGCTGAGTGCACAAATGAGAACCATCCTTCAAACACAGCTCATGCATTGTCCTCGGGCTTGAAAAACCCCACTTCGAAGTTCAAGGTCCAATTCATTCACTCAAGAAAAGCCTGAAATTACAGTTATCCTGCACTCAGAAACCAACTCAGATTAAAGACATGGACAAAAAGATTGAAAAGAAAGTAATGAACTCTAAAATATAAATACACCAGATAAAAAGATAAAACCTAAAAGAGAAACAGGAAAGCAGAAATCATATCCTGTCTTTATTTCCTGGGTGACAAAGGAGAAATGCTACTGCACTAGGCTGGATATGCAGAGCAGTTTTATTCCATAAGCTGACAGTCTGCCAACAAGATGTGCATTTTCAGTTGGGTTGAGATCTGGTGACTGTGAATGCCATTATCATTCTCTTTTATCCCCATCAACCATTCAGTGACCCTGTATGGGAATATCTGCATTTGCTATGTTTCTCCACTCATTTTATCCAAGTTTTTCCTTTAATTTGTCATCCATCTGTATGTTTTTTCAATTATACAAGGCTTGGCTTTTGAGAAACCTGCTGTTGCCCTGACAATGTCTCTCTCTCATATGTAACTGTTCTTTGCTGTTATCTAACAAGTGGGAGCTTTGCTATTTTCTGATCTGTTCCCCTGCTTAATGTCATTCTTTGCCAGATACACTGAAGTCTAAACCTTTTATCAAGCAACAAGTTTTACCTCTCTGTAACTATGCTTTTAGCTGTTTTTTTTTTAGTACATTCTCTACCTAAAGCAGGTAGCTGTGAAAAAATACCTTGGAGCATATGAATACTGGTTTTAAAGATTTCATTGTGTACAAAATGTCCATACCTGCCGCAAGCTGAGGCAGACACATTAAAATTGTACACTTAAAGCTGCAAAAATTCCAGGTCTAATCTATAATATATTTGAGAAATTGTGAATTGTAAAGTGTGTAAAGTGCATTATCAACCAGGTGGACAGCCTGTGGTCCCCGAATATGAAGAGCTTCTCCTACCTCATCATTTGATGACCCCCCTCCCAGAACATCCAATCATAGCTTAGCAACTGTAACTACATGCCCAAACAGTGTGCATAGGGCTGTTGTAAAAGTGGTACTCATTTGCTCCCTGCTCAAATATAGTGTCATTAGGGTCATGTATGTAGCCATCAAGTGCGTATTTAAGAAACCTTTCCGGATAGTTGTTTTTAAAAGGACTTGAAAACATTAAAAAGAACTAAGTTAGCTAACTAGCTGCAACTGAAGAAACCTTCCGGCAACAGTTGTCATTTCAACACAATTTATGGCCGCTGACTAGAAATAAGGGGCCAGTTTTTCTGTACCTCTCCACCATTATAATTGTAAACTGCATATGTGCTGTGCGAGAGTGGAAAGCTTAAAAGCAAAGTAGCAGTAATAAAAGGTTTCTCTACAGAAAAAACTCATTTTTCACCTGCAAATCGAGTTTTCTCTCAGATGTTCCCTCATCATTCAGCACTCCCTTCTTCTTTTTCTTCTCCCTGATTGATTTTACTGTTGTGCGCAAGTTCATCTCCCTGCTCGCGTCCGCACCTCTCTCCACTGGCCCTGCCGTCGGCGTGTTACATGCCTGAGAGCTGACAGGGAGCATCTCTCTTCCCCTCAAGCTGACAAACACTACAGGGGCAAACAAAGTGAAGTGAGATACACAAGAACTTGACAGCTACTTATCTCTCCTCTTTGATTCACTCTCCCTCACTCTTTCCTCTCCCTCTCACCCTCTCTCTCCTCTTTCCTGTTGTCTCTCTCCACCGCATTGTTTGTCAGTCTCGCTGCTCGGCTGTCTTTATCTGTCCTTCACCTTCTCCCTCTCTCTGCCCCTCTTCGTGTCTGTCTTCACCCAGACTCTCTCCTCTTGCTCCCCAGTCAGCGTAAAATCCCACTTGTGTCTGTACATCTACAGGCTTGCGGCCGTGACTGTAGGCTGCACTGTCTCTCACATTTTAAGTCTCTTGACAGACGCACAACACACATAAAAAATTTAAACTATGCCATTGCAGCAGTTTTACCTGCTCTGCTTATAAAATCCAATTGATTTAGTTTCACCTTGGGGCAGCCTTTTTCCCTTTCTTTCCTTTTTTTTTTTATATAAATGCCACACCTTCACCGTTTGATTGTTGGCCCACTGGAGCTGCAAGATAAAACCACAGATGCTGTTTTTGCTGGATTTTTGTTTCATCACTTTTTCATCAGAGTTTCATCATCCGCAGCCTGGACCTGACTGCTGTTTGGGTTTCTATAGCCTGGAGCAATGAAATAGAACATCTATGTGTGTTTTTTACAGTGGTGGATGAGGGTCTATTGCTGATGTCATGTCACTGAGATGTGATGTCAGACACTGTGCTATAGCTCTGCTCACAGCTAAACATACAACCTGCAAAATACATCACAAATCTATGTGGACTGAGAACGTACGTGTGCACTCATCCTCACACGTGTTGATTTCCTGTCAGTTTTGGGTGTGCGAGTGTATTTACATCTGCATGTGCCACTGCAGCCCAAGTGTGAAAATGTGTTGAATTTGATTCAATAGAGCTTGAAGTGCAGATAGAGGTCAGTCGCGCCGCTTCTTCCCTGAAAGAGCACGTTAAAGGATGAGAAAGGAAGTAGGGAGGTTGCAGTGAGTCAGATTGAAAGAAACCGATTGATGCAGCAGGTTTCGTTTGACACTCCCACTTTTAACCGTTATACCTGAAGGAAGAGAAGCAGAAGTTTGTCTCTGTTCATCTTTCTCTGCTCTATCTGTCAGTGGGAGTTGCAGCTCTACTCTCCCCTTATCTATCTCTGTCACACCCCCCCGATTCTCCCTGCATCACCCACTATAATCTCTCTTTGTCTTTCTGAATCTTTGTCGTGTACTGCTTTATCACCAGCCACACCCACACCCTTCATTTCCTCCTCTCCCTCTATATATTTCAGCCTTCCTTCCTCCACTCTCCATCTATCTTTCTGCAGAGTGGGAGGATGTGTAGGCACCAGTGTCGGTGTGACTTGAGCTGCTGCTGAAAATCAACACTCTAAAGCTGCAGCTCCCAGAATTTGCATCTGGAGTGTTAAGAGTATGAGAAAGAGAAGGGAGTAGATGTGTTTATTTGTGAGTGCGATGTCCTGTGGTGTTTTAAAAAAATAATTTAAAGGAGTATTCTGGCTTATTGCGATTTTGGTCATATTTTTGTGTTTTCTTTCAACCATTCTATGTTATCTTTGTGTTCGCCAAGTAAACTGCTGAGATCTGGGGATGCGGCAACAATCATTAAATGGAGGCAAGAAAAGATTTTAAGTGCCAAATTTGTCAGACCTCTTTTGAAAGATACAACTATGGTAACTAACCTAAACTGTCCATCAGACCAACTTCCTGTTTCAACTTTGACCTAACACACATGCCTGAGTCCTACGCACTACACTGCTTTCCTGTGTAGAGATCATTACTGGCATTTCGGGTCTGTTACTTTCAGTATTACCAGGTAAAGTGGTTTAGATAATGTTGCTCAACTTGTTATCTTAAGTCATACGAATAGTGGAAATAAACTCGTATTACTGTTTAAAGCTGCGCTCATCAATATTTTTATATTAACAATGGATAAAATGACTATGCGTATTGTTAAAGGTATCAGTTGTAGACAAATAGAGAATTAAAACTAGACTCTCCCTTCTGCTCATTGTTTTGGTTTTATGGTCCGTGACTTTAACGTGTTATGTGAATTGTAAAGTGTGATGATGGTTATGTATAATGTTTTCATAACCTTGTTTCTGGGCAGCTGTTTTCAGCAAAAAAAGCCAGTGTAATAAACCCACTGTACACTACCTGCCACAGTCAGTCAGTCAGTCAGAGTTAGTGAATATTTTCTCACATTGTTGAGCATTTAGCTGAATAGCTGGATATTTAACTCAGGAGTTGCTGGAGAACAACACAGAGCTATAAGTAGACTAAACGTCTGGCTCACATTTGCCTTGTGGAACGACACACAACTCCAAATGAAAGCTAATGTTGCTCTGTATCTGCTGGATATGTAGGCAGCCCTTTGCTAATGCGTTAGCTGTATCAGAAAATAGGTTGACATTATGTTTAGAATTTGTTGTGCCTTTCCCAAGTGGCCTAAAAATCAATGAATGCAGCTTTAAAGTGATGGCTTTTCTTTCACACTTGACTTGTTTGGTTCACCTCATTTGCAGACACAAAATCACTGGAGTCGGATTCTGGTCGCACCTCAACAGGCATCCTCTTGTCCTCCAGGGAGAGCTGGCATCAGATTGCTTTCCAATTAAATGCCATTCAACCCAGTCACAGGAAGTGTGAGGCTGTGATTAGCCATCCAAAGATATAAAAGAGACGAACTATAGGAGAATTGGGTAGTCTTTTACTGTTGTTTAAGTGTACAATTCACTTCAAAATATTCACTCCTTGATTATGAAGACATCACAACGATAAAAGAAGGGATAGTGATGTGATACTCCATTGGTAAATACTACAGAAGACAAATTTATGCAGGTGAGATAAAACCTCCCAAGAGGATTATAATAATCATCTCATCTCAACTTTGGCATCTGTGGGCTATCTAATGCGTGCACTTAGCTAGCTTTGAAACTACACACACACATAGTCAGATTAATGTCTGGGAATGAGGTGAGGTTTTAGTGCACTGACCTATATTTCTATTTAATCGGAGTCATTTATGACTCTTCCTGCTTAGGCCAGTAGGACAGACTGAATGTTGCTTTCATTGCTCTCTGTTTACCTGTTCTTTTATGACTCAGGCAAAAGCTTGTGTTACCTTTGTTGGTAATCATGCTAATGAAAAAAATTTGTTTTCCTTTCCTTTCCACGTTATTTGCCTTCTGCAATTCATTTAATTAGTGTGTGGATGTGTTCACAGCAGCTTCTTCATTGCCAGTCATTTAAGAGGAGGTGTGGAGAGGAAAAGCAGCAGGAGATCATAGAAGTTTATAGACACTTTCTCCTCTTATTAAGTGGCTGTGTGTGTGTCACAGGCACGGCTTGTGTTTATTTTTGGATTCTTTCATGCACCAGATACTGTAGGTATAAGATTTCACATTCGGTCTCTGACACTGAGGCAAAACTGAAATGATATTGAGTTTTTTTTGCCATGCAGCCATTATAAAAAAAGTAATAACATTCCTCACACAACTCTGCCATGAAAGCTTCTGCTCCAGCAGTGTGATTTGAGCGAAGGGTTATTGTTGCTAGTGAGCGGTTTTGTGATGGCGGTTTGGTTGCTATCTCCACATGCACAAAGGCAGCGAAAGGAACCTGGCGGCCGTCAATGGGGAGGGCGAAATGAAAGCCGTTCCTCCTGGGTGATCCTGCCGGCCTGGCTTTTGTCTGCACCGTCTATCAGACCTCTATGTCTGCACACGCGTGTGTTTTTGTCTGTTTCTGCGTGCACGTACTGCCAAGTTGAGTCCTGTTCAAGGCCTTCTCAGCACCACTACTTCGAGACGTCTGCCTGACTCTCCTCTCCCGCTGCCGACCCCTGTTGGTTCCCCTGCTTTAAAATGCATGATGCCTCTTCCCAGCATTCCAAGCTCAACCAGAGAAATCACCTTTTTGCAGATGCACACCAGCGCATGCACACTGACTTAATCTGCCTTCTAGCTCACACTAAAGCTGTCAGATACCTCTCCTGCTCTGTCACACTTGTGTGAGCTTGTGTGTATCTGTGCCAGCAAGTGCGTTTCATATATGCATAAACACGTCTTTGTGGTTTGGATTTTCTTACTGCACGTGATCCCTTAGTAAATCCTTGTGCGTTAACCACATTCACAGGCTCACTGCCTTGAATCCATGAGGCAGTGGGACACTTAAAGTACTTTGACATGACGTGGAGGCATTTGAACCCCCTTTTACCTTGCCACATAGAAAGATAAATGCTTGAAGCCTTTGATTGGGAACACAGTGTGCATGAAGTTGGCTAAGACAAAACATAGCTGAGCTAGTTTTGGTCTGAGTAGGAATGTTTTAGTCACATTGCTGGAATAAAAGGCACTTTTGGTTTGGCAAATGCAGCCCTGACAGTGTTATGCTTTTGGACAGTGGACGTGCGGAACGCAGAATGTGCGGCGTGAGGAAGCGAAGAGGTTTATTGGTGTTGTTAACTCTCAGTTCTGCGTATTACTGTTGGTGCTGGTGTTGTTGAAATGTGTAAGAAACAGGATACGAACAAGCATTGCTTCCCCATTTTGGACATCATTCTCCCCTTCTTCAGAATCCACATATAAAGCAGTTTTGGTCTCAATACATTCTTACAAATGTGTGTTTGCATGTGTGCATTTTTATAATGCTCACATTTATATTCCCACACACAAATGAAATATTCATGATCCTTACATTTGGCAGAAATGGAGGCCAGTCGAGCACCACCAGTTGATGTGTTGTCGAATTAGCATATTAATGATATAAATGCGGTATAATTAACATGTGGGAGTGGATTATGCACGTGAATCATTGTCAGATCAGTCGGAGAGAAGAAAGGGTCAGGCTAATGAGGTTAAAAGGCACATTAACGAGTGCTTTGAATGAAATTTACCATGTAATTTAGTGCAGAAAAGCTGGTAAAAGCTCTGGGCTATGAGACTGAAATCAGTGGCTTTTTTGCGTTTCTTTAATGTTTTTTACTTTAATGGTGAAATCGCTGTAAAATCGAGTCTAGCAGCAACACAATATCGAGCTTTGATCACTAACACTATACCTGCCTCATTCAGTCGTTTTTTAAAGAGCTTGGGTTGCTCCTTTTAAAGGAGGAACGCTGCTGTTTCTCTTACTCTGGGCCTGTGGCAGTGTTTGTTCTTCTAAGGGGCTTAGACAGAGCGACGAGCAAACCAAATGTAACACGGTTTGACAGGCCTTGACTCCAAGTGGCAGCCTAAAACACATGTAAGCCTAATCCGAGCCAGTATAGGCTTTCTAGGGATCTCGACTTAGTCAGCAGAATGCACTCGCAAACTAGCAGGCACACAGATAAAGTCCTAATGGATTAAGGCGAGGTGAAAGCGCATTAAAGAGATCGAAATGCAACCACTGACTTCAAGATCCCATGTGGACACGGTCACTGACGGTTAATTCAGGGATTATTTCCTTTCTGGGCAACATTGTTTGGTCAGATATGTGAGGTAGGGCTGTAAATAATGATTATTTTCATTATTAATGAAGGCCCTTCAACCCCTTTTTAATAATTAATCATCGAATCATCATTTAGTCTATACAACCTAAAAAAATTCAAATGCCTAACTCAAGTTCCCAAAAGATGTGAAATTTTGGCCTGATGGATGGTACTAGATGAAAAGTTAACAGAAGTCAACCCGAACAGACCGAAATAGAGAGACAACATCAACAGCAACACTGGCACCAGAATAATGCACCTCCAGTTAACAAGCAGCTGCGGTTGAAAGAGTAACAATGCAGATCATTTTTCCTGCAGGTCATAGTTCACGCTCCTCTGTATTGAGTCTATTTGGATCCACTCCGGTAGTAGACATATTGACGCACTGACCTGAGACCCGAACGGATACAAGGGGACCATATTTAGACTGGATCAGACTGAATATAATATGGACCCGTCCCAACTCGGGTCATGTGTCAGGTCCGGGGTTGGAGCTTGGTTACTTGAAACCACGGGGACTCATGAAGACCTCTGCTTTCTGTGTTTGGTTAAAGTATTGCTTATAATGATCTATTAAATATAGCATTACCAAATGTTGCACAAATAAAACAAATTAATGATAAAAGTTTTGATCTTCTCATTTTATGATGATTTTTAATTGATTTCCTTAAGTGATTTAAATACGGGGGGAGCACGTGATAAAGAATCGCTATTGTTAGTGAATATAATGTTGCTTGTTGAGCTGTTGAGATTTTTTAGCAAACTGTGACCTTTTCACCTCTGTCCCAGTTTCATTACGTTCTCTCAGCATCTCTCTCTTTATGACCTTCACATGTGCTGAGAATATCAAGCGTTGCGATGGAGACAAGTGGCTGCCATGTTAGCCCCGCTAAGACACGCTGACACACTGCATCAGTATTAAAGCACCACCTCTCCACTAGAGACCCTTTATTTTTACTCCGATATTTGCTCTCTGTTCCTCTGTTGATGCATTTGTCAGTCCCGATTCCCTCGCCTGGTTTTCTCTCGAGAAGATTGACAATACAAACACTGTTTTTTTTTTTTTCCCTCTCTGTGTCTCTTTGTTGTTGTGTTTGCTGTTTGTTTATCCCTGTGCACATGGCTCTTCCAGACTGCCATCTTTATGTAATGTCTAGTTCGGGGATGATAGTTTGGTCAGGAATAGCAGCGTCCTCGCTGTGACCCAGCGGGCCTGGTGTCACAAAAAATCAAACTGCGTGTGTTTGGGTGTGTCAGAAAGGATCAGAGTTTGCCTTTTGGTGAAGTGCTGGTCATTGCAGGCCATCTGGAAACTGTGTCTTACAGGTTCAATAGGCAGACAATGTGTGTGTGTTCATGTCATATCAGAGCATCAGCAGGTCTGCTTTTGTTCAGTTTATGCAATAGGATATTCATGCACCAGTGGTGTCCACTTAGACTTGCTATGTTTGTGTGTGTGTGTGTGTGTGTGTGTGTGTGTGTGTGTGTGTGTGTGGCATGTGTGTGCATTGGTCCGTTTATAGGATTTTCCCCCTGCTATGCCTGTTCTTGTGCTCTGTGTCAGCTGTGTGGTTGAACAGCCCCGAATGACATCTTTCCCTCCCGATTTGTACTCGCTGTTCTCTTTTTCTCGACAGGACACATTTTGCAAATCCTAGCAAATGGAACAAAACAACAACAAATCAATTCCCTCAAGTGCAAGCACCTTTTCCTGTCTCCTCAGTGTATCATTTGGCGGTTAGCCAGCCCAGACAGTTGACAGACAGATAGTCAGAGGCAGACGGTTGACAGGCAGTTAGAGACAGATAGACAGATAGACAGACAGACAGACAGACAGACAGCAGCTGGCTTGTGGATCGACAGGCGGGAAGCTTTCATTTCACAGCAGAATAAAAAAACAAAAAACGGTGACTTGAAGCTGAATAATTTAGTTTACTGCAGCTGGGAAAGTCACTTGGATAATTCATGCATTGGGCACACTTTGTGAGTGTAAGTGTGTTTGCTGTGATTGCCTCTGTGCGTGTGAGTGATTGGGCTAAGAATGAATTACAAAAAGTAGGCAAGTTTTGGGTCTGTGTGCACGCGTGTGTGCAAGCGGGCGGTCTTTCAATGGATTACAAAGTCAGATGTGCACTTGTGACAAATCCCTTGTAAAGATAGTGTTTCTGCAGCTCGAGGGATAACAAGGAGTTGGCAAAGCTTTAGCATTAAATGCAGAAGGACGCAGACTAACACACACACACACACACACACACACACACACACACACACACACACACACACACACACACACAGTCTAGCTGCTGTTTGATTTCATCAGCAGACTTGATCTCAATGTCAACATGAGAGAGTGGGTGGATGTAATTCAACTGAATCCTCTCTTGGGTTGTGGGCTACTCTGCCAGAAAAAAACCTTAAAAACTCAAACACCTCTGGCAGTCAACCTCTGGTTTGCTGCTGATATTTGTCTTTGAGTACAGCTTATACAGTCTAATAGTAAGTTACGAAATAGTAAAGTTCATCGTTTTTCATTAAAGGTTTAAACTGATTTTCACCCAAACTTTAATTCCCAGCACATCCGATAGTAGTTGTGTTTCCAGCTGCAAGATGACACTGATGTAAATGAGCTCCTCTTACAATGGGGAGCATTCAGAAAATGCTTGTGCTGTAGAAAGTATAGGAAACATTGGGAAGAAAACAAAATTTGGTGATTAATTTTTTTTTTTACTGATTTTATTTTTTTTATTTTTTTATTTGTTTGTTATCATTGAGTTTAAAATTATTTTTTCTTCCCAGTTTTTTGATTTTCAACTCATGGTTAGTTGTTAGTTTAATCAACGATTGAGCCTTATTCATTAGGAAGCAAACTCAAATAAATCTGTTAAATAAATGTCATTTATTGGATTTACTGAACAGTAACACAGCATCCATGAAGCATTACCTGTGTGTCCACAGTGTTTGTACTCTGGATCTCTGGGTGCAACTCACAGTGTCTTTAAATTGGGCTGGATTAAATGTAATCCCTCTCCAGCAGCAGGAAATTCTCTCAGTGCTTTTTGGACGGTGCGTTCAGGTACACTGGATGAGCCCTGCAGGCAGAAGAAATGAAATTCTCTCTAAACACTTCAGCTGTAGCGGGATCCCTCTCAGTTCTGCATGGCGGGGACTCTTGTTATACGTCTCCACTCCAAATCACAGTGAAGCTGTCTTTTTTTCCCCTGCTTGTGTGTGTTCATGTGTGAACAAATGTCTGTGTGTGCTTGCATGCGCCGCGGCTTCAATAGGCTACTTGTGTGAATTTGCTGTCTGTTTGGGAGTGTGTGTAGTCATCTGTGCGTGTGGGTGGATCGGTCAGTGTTTACATGTCTGTGTTCGTATGAACATCAGTGTGCAGTAGTTGACATATGTGTGTACATGCAGGTTTAAGTGTGCGGTTAATTTATCTGTGTGTGTGTGTGTGTGTGTGTGTGTGTGTGTGTGTGTGTGTGTGTGTGTGTGTGTGTGTTTGTGCGAGAGAGAGTCAGTGGGATGCAGCTCTCTTTTAAAGAGCTGGTTGAAGAACTGACACTCACTCTCAAAGTAGTGTTCATGCTAATGGCTATCAGGATCTCTCTGTCTCTACCTCTTTATTTATCCTCCTTTCATATTTCTGGCTTTACAAACTAAAATTTTAACACAATATGTTTATTAAACTGCATCCAAACCCATTTGATTAAAGATCCCTCCAGGCAGGTATTATAACAGATATAAAGAGTCTACTTGGAACAATAATGTGTATGTATATATCGGACCAGGACGACTTCCAAACTATTTGTGATGTCACAAAATCATGTTGATAGGACCTGCCCCTTCAGATTTTCAGTGAGCACAGAGACACTTTACACTCTTAGCAGATGAATGTGAAAACAGTGTCAAACTCTGCACATACATTCTGTTTAGTGACGCTCAAACATCCAACTGTGAACAAGAGTAAAAACAGATTTTTGAGTGGATGGGGACACCCGTTCATTATGGTGTTTCAAACTTGGCCACTTTCTACACACCTCCATCTGTTATATGCATAATTTCCCTCTCTGCCTCCTTACTTCTCTTTAAATGGGGTTTAGTGTTGCACTTCCACAAAGTTTGTGGACAAATTACGAAAACAATGGTGTTGCAGCATCCTGTCTTATAGTCCCTAGGGTCGAGCTTAAAAAACCCCTTGGATTGTACGCTTCCAGTAATACAACTCTATTATTTCCCTTTATCAGATCCACCACGCCTGGTAAATGGCCACATCTTTCAAAGTCACATGCACAGTTCATTACACACACACACGCACGCACGCACGCACGCACGCACGCACGCACGCACGCACGCACGCACGCACACACACACACACACACACACATACAGGCTTTCTGTTTCGTCTTCAAGCTCAGTCCAAGGTTGTTTTTTCAGATGTTAAAAAGCTCCCTCCCACTGTTGTCACTGGCTGAGTAGTATTCCTTGTATCTTCATGACAAGTAAGCTGATCTTCATGTGCCCCTTTAAGTCCATCCCTACGTCTGCTCTCCATGTATTTCATCCATCTATTTTAAACCTAAAACATGCAATAACTTTCTGTATTTGCCCCAGGAGGATAACACAATTCCTTTGCCCTTGTGCGTTCACTGTCAAAGCTTTCGTCATATAAACATGGTTTCAGTAAGGGGTTGTTTCAGGACTTGGTAGAGATATATTATTTTACCCCCTATTGTACTTGTCTTCGAGGTCCTCTGCTGGTTAGTCTCTCAGAAGGGAGCGGGTCACTCCAGTTAACAGTCCAGGCTGAATCAAATACAGGCTGCTCCTTCTGTTGCTGCATCATGCGAAATGATTTATGACCCCTGAGTGCTCAGGATTGAATGGGTGGTGTATTATTATTGCAAGTGTCCCCATGTTTAGACCGCTTCCTATATTCTGTATTACGCAGAAAGTATTCATCTAAGTTTGTTTTGTGTATGACTATTTTGAGTTTGTGCCGAAATACAGAGATATTTTAAAAGCTTTGATTTTATTTCACCTACACAGATTATTGATTGCACCTCCTCTCTCTTTTCCAGAAGCGTTTTTGGTTTGCATCGCTCTGCTTATGTCTTAGGACCTTTTTTTTTCAAACTCTGCATAACTAAGCTCAAACATAAAAAAAAAAAAAAAACTCATGTGGGTGTTTTGTGTCTCTTTTTGTTGTAGTGCTGGCCAGTTTCCGAGGGACTGTCCAGCATGGCCTCCCCCTGGAAATTGGAGACACGGTGCAGATCCTGGAGAAATGTGAAGGTACGGTGCACACGGTACACACTCAGTACTATTTGGTTTCATACACACCTAGTATGAAACATATAAGGAAAAGAGTTGGTTTCGCTTGAGTGGTGAAGCGAATGCACGCACTTACACGTACAAAATATGAGGAACACTTCCTCATTTCATTCAATGTACAGATCAAGTGAATTCACGTGAAAGCTCTTATACTTGTGAATTTACCTTATTAAATCTATCAGTAATTGGCAGAGGCATGCACGCACTGTGCCGTATGAGCACGCTTGCATTGATCCACAGATTTATGCATGCAACCACAAACAAGCCCAAAGAAACGTGGACGCTTAGATGTGTGTTTGTCGATCCAGTAGAGAAGCTTCATCTGGTGGATATCACGCTTCTCAAATGTCTTCTTGAAGGATATCACAGAGCAGTGTGTGCACCAAATGAGCAACATCATGCCTGTGATGAATGGCGGTGGAAATTCATGTTTGCTACTGTTTCCTGCACCACAGACTGGCTGCTTTTCCCGCCTTCCTGCCCACACTGTGTCTGTTTTTCTCCTCTTCTTGCTTTTTCTTACACTCTTTTGCTGTTTTTCTCTCCCTATCTATGTTAATATGTTTTTGTACCCTGCATTCTCTTTCCCTCTCTCGCTTTCCTTAGGTATTTTTTAATTTTCAGAATAATGTGAAATTATCTAACCACAACAAAGCCACAATCTAATGCACACAAATGAGCAGCCGTGCACAAACACATACACACCTCTCTCTTCCGGAGTTCTTGACACACACTGTCTCACTTCCTGTCGGGAGACAGAAGCACACGCTCGCACCGAGAGAGACAGCCAGTCAAGCAGCCAGTCGTGCAGCCAGCCAGTCAGAGGGATGTGATATTGCGGTAAAAGGCCCAGAGGAAGTAGACAATAGCACCGCCAGCGGAATGCTGGGTTCAGAAGGGAGGAACGAAATCAAAATCCTGCCAGCAGCAAGGAGGCTGAGAGACGGCTTGCTGACAGCATAGCAGACAGACTAATGGGTCTGCCTCATGTTGATACTGTTGACACTTTAGAACACAAGAGCTTACAGTGTGAAAGTGTCTTTACCGACATGTGGCTCCTGTCTGTAAAGGCACCGCCTCAGTAATTGATTTCTGACTTGGCACGTCAATGGCTCATTCTTGAGATTTTGTTCCTGACAGCAGTGAATACATTAGACTGACTACACAGTATATAGAGAAACTGTGATGTTCATTTCAAACATTCACATATTTTACATAGGTGGATATTAGAATATGGTCTTTGTACAAATGCGTCACAATTTAGGTCATTTTGAGTTTAAGCTACTACAAAATGGGCAGAAACCGGATGTTTCAACTGTTTATCCATCATATATAGCTAAACATTTCAAATGTTTATCCATTACTTTTAGCTAACTATTTCAACTGTTCATAAATTCCTCATGGCTAACTATTTCAACCATTTGTCCATTACTTTAGCTAACTATTTCAACTTCTTTGCTTGCCTGTTAACTAGGTTTTCCTCATTTTCAATCTCCACAAACAGTGTACAGATTGGTGGGAGGTGCGAACTGTGCTGTCAGCAGAGTCTAACCTCGGTATTGTGACAATAATTGTATTAAAACACATAATTTTCCAATTAGCTGAGCTGTTTTAATCTTTATGTACCCCCAAGCAAATGCATTATTGCAGTATTTCAGGTACATACGTACTCCATCCTACTGAACTCTTACAGATGTCTTGCTATCTTTCACTGACATATAACATTGCAGAAATCTGTCACAGTACTTGACCTCTGCTACCGAAAAAAATTACTCATTTGGGAAATACTGAGCATGTGTTCCACTGTGCAGACTGAGACAAATTACTCAGTGCTCTTCTGACTATGCATGCCTGCAACAAATCAGGGACGAAATACTACCTAAGTCACAGATGCTTTGGCGAAACCCAACAGTGATTAGAGTAATCTAATACATTTACATTTGAGCTATTTAGCTAATGCTCTTATCTGGAGGGACTTTACAACGACTGCAATAGTGGAATGAGCTTAAATCGTTAGTTTGGAAAAGAGCATCAGCTCAAAGCCTCCGATGTAAATGTATTAGATTGTTTCTATCAGTGTTGGGATTTGCAAAAGTGTCGAGCACATACTAATTTGGATTGAGCTCAGATTGTAGTGTGTAATTGCGTGAGGAGAGTGTGAGTGTGTGCAAACCACAACTTTGCCATCTCTATCTCTGTCGCTGCTGTTTTTCAACACCTGGTAGGAAACGTCATTATGAGGTTTAGAGAGTTTAGCAGGGACATTATATGTCACAGGTTTCATTCCGCTGTGCATTAGCCTGTGGTCAAAACCAGGTGGTTAAAATAGCTATATGCTTTGTACCACAATATTCTGCAGAGCTGCTATGAGGTATAAGAATATCTAAAAAGGTGTTGACATTTTATTGGCAGTGGAAAGTTATTTAGCTGGTGTGTCAGTGAGATACCTGGTCAAAAAATCTGTTTCTGGGTCATTCGCCTTTTCACATGATACTGAAGGAGATTTAAAAATATATGTCTGGTGGGCTTATTATGACATTCTTTTACATACAGCTGTCAGAAGGATTGGATCATTTTCAATAAATCACACACACATGCATCTCTTTCTCTATCCTTCTCTTATTAAATGTATAGCATTCCATATTTTTCCTCCTCCTCTCCTTGCATGCTTTGCAGTCTAAGCCAGATATAGTGTTATATTCACAGTGACATGCTGGAAATTAAAATGGTGCTTTGTCCCTGCAGGCTGGTACCGAGGGTTTATCCTGAAGAATCCAAATGTCAAGGTGAGTGAACTTTTTTCGGAGTGTGTGTGTGTGTGTGTGTGTGTGTGTGTGTGTGTGCGTGTGTTTAGCTTGTTCTCGGGTTGCTTATTACTCATTTGTACCCTCATTCAACCCTGAGGTTTTTTGTCTTTTTTTATGCTGTCAACTGGCAGAGCAAGAATGTCAAATTTAAAAGTGTCCCCCAGGCTTATCATTGTTAGCAGCAACTAGCAATTTCACCAGCTGAGATGACAACTGTCAGTGACAGATTTCATCAAATGTACTTTTCAGAATATTTCATACTGTCAGCTGGTCAAACTAAACACTTTACTCTTGGTGCTCATCATTTTGGTAACATAAGCTGCACGTGGCTTCATCAAGTATACACACTTATGGTCCATCCACACAAGTGTTTTGCATTATTTTACCAGATTAGAGCTCTTCTCTGGACTGTGTGGATCGGCTCCCACTCTCCATTTTCGTTTTGTTGAACAGTTTTTCACGACAGATATCATGACATGTCATAGCAGTAAAGGGGATAATGGCTGCCATCTATTCAGGTTCATCAGCTCCTGGACACTGTTATTGTGCTTGACGGATAAATAAAATGGAACCATCGTTATGAATTACGCTTGTGTTTTTCCATCTGTGACAATTCAGCATGTCTGTGATAAAAAAAAAAAAAGGTCTATCAGTAGGCCTCTGTGGAGTTAAGTGACATTGCATCATTTCCTACAGAGCTCTGTCAACTCAGTATAATATAATTGGACACCAGACTCACAAAAGCATTTGATAACAGGCTTTTTTTTTGCTGCAGAAATGTTATCACAGCAGGAAAAGCACATGTGTAAATAATACAATTAATAATGGCTGAATTCCATTTAGCTGCTGCAGTTTCAGAGTCCTTATATTGTGCTTACTGTCATGGCTCGCTGGGACACTATATATAAAAGTATAATAATATCTGTTAACAATAGAACAGCCAATGGTAATGATATTAGTAACACTTTTCCTACTGATAACACCTCATGGCCAATACCCTAAACTTACAGTTTGTGTAATTGTTATTAAGGATATTTATTTATTTTGTCTGCTGAATGACAGGTCAGTTTTATTTAAACAGCGCAAAATCAAAAATCAGCCTCAAAGGGCTTGAGAACATATGTCCCTGTCCATCGTCGGATAGAAGTTAAACTCCACAGACACACAACAGATGTTGTGTACGCAGAGTAGATGGAAATAACAACAATTAAATGACAGTGCGGAGAAACAGAATGACATTCCTCAAAGTTGATAATGTAGAAACATAGAGGAAGAATATGGATCAGAGGAAACTTTCAGCAACTTCCAGGTGCTGCTGTACACTGGTAGGAGCTAGACCACAGCACCGCCTAGTTAAAGTTGGATCAAATAAATGATATATATATATGTTTTTAAATAATTGTTTTTTGATGGTCTGGTCTCATATAATGCTATAATAGGATAGCAGAAGTTTATGTGCACATTCTGATTGTTCCAGTCCAACTTATTGTGTTACAAAATGCAGAAGAAAAGTGCAAAAATCGAAGTTTGTGACAGCAATTGAAATCCAACACCATTTGACACCAAGTCTTTGTCTGATTCCAGTTAGAAAATAAAAACCCTATTCTCGTTTACGACCAACTAATTAAAAACAAACTGTATCTTTTTTTTTTATCATTAATTAGGCTCCATGTCCCATGCACAAAATACTGTACAGCTGTTAAAAGTGGCTGAGTGACAATAATAATGTGGCTTTAAAAAAATTTTTTAAAAATCCGATAATATAAACCATGTTGGGAGTAAAGCGGAAGGTGTGTGTTCAGAGTCTCTGAGTGTGTTGCATTTATCCTCAGATACTTAAACATAAGTTCTGCTTTGATCTCCCGGAGTCAATAGGGAGCAACTTGCAGTTTATTAGCGTCAAACAGACACACACACACACACACACACACACACACACACACACACACACACACACTTACACTTTTCATCTTTTTTTTGTCTCCTAAATCCCATTGCTCATTGCTTTTATCTCTTTGTCTGTTTGTCTCTTCTCTCCGCTCTCCTTCTTTTCAACCCACAAACACACATAGCACTGTATTGATTAAGTGCATCTGTTGCCACATGCTAACAGTTAAATGCTAATGGCACTGGAAGTGAATGACTTGCTGAGTATCAGAAGGGCCAACTCATTAATCTGTTTATCTTCTGCCTGAAGGGGATCTTCCCATCCAGCTACATCCACTTGAAGAATGCCCACGTCAAGAATAAAGGGTAAGTAAGGCTGTGTTCTTGCAATTTTCCTGTGTGTGTGTGTGTGTGTGTTTATGTGTGTGTGTGTTTATGTGTGTGTGTGTTTATGTGTGTGTGTGTGTGTGTGTGTGTGTGTGTGTGTGTGTGTGTGTGTGTGTGTGTGTGTGTGTGCATGCCGTAGTAGACGTTTGAACTCTATTTTACATTTGTATGTATGTTTGTAGGCAATTTGAGACGGTCATCCCTGTCGAAGACTCCGTCATCACAGAGATGACGTCGACGCTGCGAGACTGGGGTGCCATGTGGAAACAACTCTATGTGGTATGAATCCTCACACCCACACACAAACACACACACACACACACACAGTTTGCATCGATTTAAATATCACTACCGCCTTAGCAAAGCTGCCTTTTTTTTTTTTTAAAGGTTTCTCATGAAGGGAATCAGTTTGGGCCTGGGTAATTTAAAAGCCACAAACAGTCAAAGCCTTTTCATACACATTCATTAGTTGGATTGATTGTGTTTGTGGCCTATTAAGCTATCTGGGGTGCTGATTAAATTGAGCTGATGAATACTCGCAGATCAAAGTGCATAAATTTGCGGCAAAGAGCAGCAGGACACTGAGGCTAATTTGCACAAATCCATTTTAAGTCCCTCTCTCTGGTTCACCCTCTTCCCTCGATGTCGATTTTGCTCTCTAATGTCTTTTCTGTTACTTCTTTCTCACTTTTGGGTGGCTCGATGCAACTGTATATTTTCATCCTCTTATCTGTGCCTCCCCCTCTATCTGTCACCCTCATTCTGTCTTTCCTCGTTGTCAATTTCCCTTTCATTCGTCGCCTTTGACTGGCTCTCCTTGGTTCTCGACTCACTTTTTCCCCTTCTCTGTCCCTCCCCATCGTTTCCTGCTTCCACAGAAGAATGAGGGGGATTTGTTCCACCGACTTTGGCATGTGATGAATGAAATCTTGGACCTGAGGAGGCAGGTGCTGGTGGGTCACCTCACCCATGACCGCATGAGGGACGTCAAGCAGCACATCACAGCGAGATTGGACTGGGGCAACGAGTGAGTAGAACAAGGGCAGAGTGGAGGAGAGCCTCTCTTTTCAAATGTCTAAATATTACTTCAGGGGCTTTTTTTTTTTTATTGTTCTATCTCAAAGGACCATATCTATGTTTTTATGTTTGTTTCTCTTATGTTTTAGGTCATTAATCATTCATCAGTTAAACTTTGCTACTAGTTTCAAGATTGATTTTCTGCCCTTTGCTTAGCCATGGGATTCTTTTCACTCTGCAGCATTGTATTAAAATCTAATATCAGTGACTAGAGGCTTGCTTGAGAGCAGCAATCCATCACAAACATTCAGTCGGCTTTATGTTTTGTAAAAGTTATGCTTTTATTGCACGGTAATGCAGTTGTGAACCAGAACCATTTAAAGTTTAGCTTTTTAGTGCATTCAATAAAAGACAAATCATGGATTTGAAAGTTGGTTGCTGAACTATACTTTTAAATGCAAGGCACTACCAAATTCATATCATCCTTTTTACATCATTTATAGTGGCTTTTTGTTTGTCTTCTATCAGCTCATATCAACAGCAGGAACTTTTAAGGAACCATTTCAGAAACTCGAGAAACTTAACCTGTGTTCACACTGGAGAAACCAGGAACTTAAACTTTAGTTTTAATGCCATAGTTCCAAAACCGAAAAAGACCCTATCTGGGGTTGGCACCTTCTGATGACCCAGGAGCTACTGAGGCAGAGTTCACAGTACTGAGTGTGGCTGCTAAAATATCAATTGTCCTGGCAGGGGTAAATAAAGCTGTACTAAGTACAGTTTCATTTCACAGACACAATAAGCAACCGCTTGTTTCCACTAGCATCATGGGGACGAGGGGTGGAGAAACAAAAATCAATTTGCCATTTGTTGCATTGCAGTTACGTACATACTAAAGCAGACATACAGTAGGTAATTATAAAACACTCAACAGTGTTGATATACTTAAGATTTCAGTCTCTCTCAACTTGAGTCAACAGCATATTATAAAGAACAACCTGACTCTGTCTGGTTACTTTATTCTGTTTGAAAATTGCGTGTCAAACAGCCAATCTAATTCACCTAATTTTCACCTTCCTTTTTTCAACAAAAAACATTACGTAAAAGGAAACTTTTAGTTCCTGGATATTGTTCCTTTTCTCTCTGGGTACTAGATTGGAATATATGCGTACCAATTTAATATCACTGTTCTCTTTTCCCAAAATTTGAAATCACTTCTCTCACTGTGAAACCCACTGTGACTGAATGAATGTAGCTAATGGCAGAAACACTGAAAGTTATTATTGACACTGACACTGAAAAATCTGTATCTAATGTTGGGCTGTACCCGATTCAGTTGAATTGGAGTTGGCTGTTCAATACAAAAGACGACTGTTTGTTCCTCCTTTTTTTCAGTTTTTAAGTTTAGAGCCACAATAAAGTCCCACATCAGCAGTTCCGGCTGTGGAAACATGACTACGTGAGTCATGTTTTAGCCTACCTCACGTGCCACCGTCTGGTTCAAAAGTGGTTTAGCCGAGTGGGGTAATTTGTGGTGATGCTGATTTTTTAAAAAGTTTACAGCCTGCCATGCTGTTGCTCTGTGTAAAATGACACAGCTAAAAAGCAAAAGTGCAGAGATTCAGCTGACAAAATGCGAGTCGAGTCTCCTCGACCGACGACTCGAGTTTTCAGGGACAACCTTAATTTAATTTGGTCTGCTCAAGTGATGGCTGATATCTGATCCTCTTGATAGGTTCAGTATTACATCGATACGGATCCGGTGTATTGGTTCTGTGCGTCGCTAGCTCCTGGGGCTCCTTAGGATTGTGTGGTCAAAAAAAGGCTACATGTGTTTCCAACATAATTCTTGTATTCAATGTTTTTTAACAACTGACTCAGATGACTGGATTTCTTTGAATGTACCAGCGATAAAACATTCCTGGTCTGCAGAGAAATAATAATGAATAAATGAAATAAATCAAATGTATTGTTACTGTGAGTGTTAAAACTCTAAAAATATAAAGCATATTTGTATTTAAAGAGATACTAAAATTGTTGGTTAGTCGAACAACTAAGCAGGCAAAACTTAATTGGTCTTACATTTTGTCCCATATTTTAGGAAAAATAGAAAATAGAAATAATGACGAATATGTGATTCAGTTACTTGTTTATTCCATCTTGTGGCTTCATAGAGCTTTTGGCAACTCTCTAACTCGTCTTCTCTTCTTGCTCTTCTTCGTCTTTTGTTGTCACCTACCATCCCTGTGGGTGCACTCCTCCACACTCAATCAAGTCTTTTTCCCCCCGTGCACACAGACAGCACTCTCTCCATTCTCCCACTCTTGTTCTCCTCTCTTTCCTCACCATGCCATGGGGGTGAAATCAAGCAAATCTCCCAGCTTCTGTTATTCTCTCTTTATATCTTTCCTTACCCTTCACTCTCCTTCATTTCCCTGCTGTGGGCCCTCCTCAAACACACACATACACACCCCTCCTTAGTGAGGAGATGGGTGGACAGTCCCTTGCGGTGGGCTGCTGTATGGTTGACCAGGCCTGTCTCTTTTATTGCTGTCAAGGAGGCACAGTCTAGTGTGCTGTTTTGGTCCACTGAAAGGGACCGGCCTAGAGGAGGATACGGAGAGGAAAAAGGAGAAGGGAGAGAGTGATAGGTAGAGTAGAACTGTCCGACGTTTAGGAACAGAGAGGGTTAAGGGATGGAGAGAGGAAGAGATAGAGGAGAGCAGTTGAAAGGATAAACAGGGCCGCGAGCGAAGCAGGGGGCTAAAGGGAAAGGACATTTTCCTTTCATCTGTTCTATAGAGGAGAGGACGATCTGTCAAGTTTATTTAGACGGCTAGCACAGGTGTCACTTGTGGGTCTATATGGCGTGTGTTTGATGCTCAATTCAGTCAATCGTGTCTCTTTTGCCCACCACAGAGTAGGACATAAAAATAACTGAGAATATGTATGATATGCTTGATCTGTATGTAATTCACTACATGTATACTGTTTAAATCTTTGTGTTACAGACAGCTTGGCTTGGACCTGGTCCCCAGGCGAGAGTTCAGCATGGTGGACCCAGACGAAATCAGCGTCACAGAGCTTTACAGACTGGTGAGTGCTCTTTTTAACTCTCCACGCAGTATTTCATTACTTTGTTCTCAAACTGACGCCTCATTTGGAGAGCAGGGTGGTGAAAAGAAGGTGAGTTCAGCAAGTATCTGCTCTCCTGAGATGTCCATGTATAGCAGGATGAGGGTTTGTAGGAAACGGATGGATGGACAGAATACTGTATATACTTTATGCAGTGTGTAACCATAGTTAAAATTGACAGTCACAGACTTTCAGATGCCACTTGCTTCAAGCTGATCAACCGATCACAAAGGACAGTTGAACAATGTTTTACCAGTTTGTTCATTCAGTGCAGTGTCTGATCAGCCAACCTCTAAGGTGATGTGAGAAATCGTCCATTATTGACAGCACTCTTTGAAAATTCCTCCTCAAAGCTGACAGGTGGCAGAGGTAGTGCCCATTCCCCCCCCCACCTTTAACTGTGGAAAGTGGGGAATGAATGTGTCATTGTAAATGCAAAACGATCTCACTCGCTTTGAGGATTTATCATCTGTTTTGGCTTAAAAGTTGGGATTTCAATTTTATTCTTGACCTTGGAAACAGCAGTTGGCAAAACAATCTCACCACGGTCACCATCCAGTAGCTGTTTCTGAGCTTTTGATCGTATCACACAGTCTCAGCTCTTCAAGGACTTCTCGTCCATGTTTGCTTCAAAGTTTAGACCGAAACATACTCAATGGGCCACTGGGATCATGTAGGAAAATAAAGCAGAGTTGAATGTCTGAATCTCTCCCTCCTCCATCTGTCTCCACACCTCTCTCGCTCATTCTCTCCTTCCTTCCCCTACTGTTTGCTCCCTGCTTCCCCTTCCCATTTTCTCCAAGCCCCAACCGCTGTTACCGTGGCAACCACTTCTCTGCCCTGATACAGCACGGGAAGAATTGTATCACACACACAAACACACACACTGTGACGGCTTTCCCTTCGCAGGGGTAATTGAAGCTCTTAATCCATCTGTTTCTCTTTTTTTTGTTAGTCAAAACAAAAGCAGGCATTGCAGGATGAAAGCTTAATGCACCTCTATTAAACGGCGTACAAAATGAGCAAATGACTGCAATTCCCCTATACTGAGGACAAGATAAAGGGGCTGGCATTCACCGTCGCCATCCACATACATAAACACACACACACACACACACACACACATACACCCTCACACCGAGACACAAAACACCATCACAACATCAAGCCCAAATTACATCAATATTTTTCACTGAGATCTTTGTGTTTGAGAACAGCTTCTTTGTTTCTGTCTTGTACTGTGGTGCTGTCGCTGTGGTGTGGCTTAATTAAATTGAGATGGGGATTACCTGGTGTGTTCGTGTGTGTTTCTGTGTGTGTGCTGAAATGGCACTAGGGTGTTACTGTGGGAAAATGTAACCTGACTGCTACATTGTGTCAAGGAATTATGGCATATATGCCCAGTGAGAAAGAAAGGGGATACTGAGAAGGATAAAGGAAATACATTCAGTGCACTGAATAAGAGAGAATTCGTGCAGGCAGAGAGACACTCCCTCTCTCTAAATTGTGGTAATATTTAAAGCTAAATATATAAAAAAGCACATCACTATGTGTAACATAGGGATGATTTGTAGTGTCAAACGCAAAGTGAATTTCAGTCTGCAGCTCTATGTAGCATTTTAGCATCTTTTAGCTCATTGTTTTGGTTTTACTGCCCGCAACTTTACGACTCTGGTCCACTCTCACCGCTCTCATAAACCTCGTTGCCAGCTGTTGTGTTGTTTAAACCCACTGTATGCTACTTGCCCAGCACCCAATGACAGACAAAGTTAGAGACCAGCTTTTTAGGGAACATAGCGGTGCATTTAGCATCTAAAGAGCCAGATACTTCCCTCAGGAGTTGGAGGTGGAGTAGACAGACCAAAGAGTTCAAATGAGGGCGAATATGTCACTGACATTTGTCAGATGGGCAAAAACAATAGTGAAGGAATGCTGCTGTTGGATGCTTCCACTGAGAGAAAAAAAATATATTTTAGACTCTCAATGAGCATTTTTCTTTGTAGTTGCAAGCCCATGCAGTTGGCTAGCCAGCTCATAAATATTTCCCTCTGAATTTCATATAAAAGGTAACTGTAATACCTCCTGCCATGCTGTGTAGCACTGCCAACAAGGTCCATAAACCAATAGCTGTTGTTTGTATGTTTATTGTAGCTTTAGGTAAGTAAATAGGTCAATTGAAAAGATTGGTCAATGAGATACAAAGCATGGGGAGCAAGTTCTAAGGTGCCATATTCTAGGGATGTCCTTTTGTCTATGGAGATTGAGACCGGATTTTTAGTTGACTTTTTTGACTTCTAGAAAACAGACCCTTTGAAGCATTTTATTTGGTAGTAGCTTTAACGTGGGGAGACCTTTATCAAATCCCTAATTGGCACCCCAGTCTCATGCTTAAGCCTGCTCAGTTAAAGCTGTCTGTAGTGCAGAGGCAAAACGGCTTCAAACTTCCAGTTTTTTCCCCCTCGGAAAGTGAGTTCACTGCGCAGCACAAGCAGGGCAGACCAGAGTTTAGATCCCAGAGCAATGAATTCATTAACGGTAGCAGATGAGACAGCAGAGATGGATAGCTCAAGCCTGGCCTTGGACATGTGGTAGTTAAATATCCTCTGTGACTTCCGTAATCACATCTCTTGCTTCCTGCTTGTGTCACACAGGTCTCCCTCACGCAAGCTTAAAATAGGGATGAAAAGAGGCTTAAATAGTGATGTAGAAGTGAGTGATGAAAGACAGCTCCGATGGAGGGATGTAGGAAAGACTAGAAGTTTCTCCGTGGCCTCAATTTGACCCTTCTCTCCTTTTCAAAGCTCCTTGTAGTTAGACAGTCACTCCACTTGGTGCTGCTTCACGCTGTTCAGGAAAAAGATTACCGGGTGAACAATAATAAGACGGTTGGGCGAGCACACACGGTCATGCTCTCTCTGTTCAGCTATATCTCTCTCGTCCTCTTCTTGTTGCCCAGAGCATCTTGTGTTGCCAGCAGGGCTGCCAGGCTGTCATGTCTACCCTTTGTGTCTAGTCATGCTGAAGCTGTCATATAACCACACACTGCTTCGTTCGGGCAGCTTAAACGACACACTGAAAATAACCTCGTAATAAAATCCCACAGCACAGCATAAATTAGGCCTTCCCAGACCTAGTCATTCTGTGTCGAAAACCCAGGAGCTCAGCCCTGTTATGTAGAGAATAACTGTTCTGCTATAAAACAGTGTTGGTGCCTTGTTGTTAGATCATTCTCCAGCGTGTTTTCTTCTGGGATCTCAGATAGGGCAGAGCAGTCACGACAAAACAAAACATATTCATCATTTTGACAGATATTGCAATTGTCAAATGTTTTGTGGTGTAATCTTCAAGCGTGTTTAAGTCTTAGAGGACCATGTTATGTTTTTTTTATATGTTTATATTTATAGTACAAAGCACATCATATATTTAAGACATATTTCTTACCCTCTAGGCAGTCCCTGTTTATCTCACATTTCACTATGGCACGGAAATCAGCTTTTAGGGACTTAAATGTTCTCTGTAGCTTAGCATATTCTTGCCTTTATTTTTTGTCAAAGCACCATTGTCATCACTTGGTAATGCACTCTTGGGTGTGTTGGAAACATTGCAGCCTCAGTGCCTTGACAGTCAGCAGCTGGACAGCATATTTGTAATGTAAAGACTACTTCCAAACTGTATTTTTATTCATGTTTTCAGAGAGGTAATTGCCTGTGGGACTTTATGTTTTCTCAGGCAGTGCTAATTTCTAGGTTTTGTATTTAACCCAACAAGCTCCACCAAATTATTTCAATTTCACCATTTCTTCCCACAACATTGCATTTTTAAAGATACGGCATTTTTTTTAAAAATATGCTTAAATTAGTTAGATGAGACTATTGATACCACCATGTGTGTACAGTAACTATGTAGCTGGAGTCAGCAGCTGCTTAGCTTAGCTTAGCATAAAGATTGCAAACAAGAGGAAACAGCTAGCCTGGCCAGGAAACCGGTGGAGAAACCAGGAAGTTATTGGTCCCGGCCAAGATATAGTAAAACAGAGAATTGTTGTTTTTAAAGTTTTTTTTTGTACAGATTAAACAAATGAGATATAGCAAGTTAATTTTTGAGCCAGGCTAGCTGTTTCCCTCTGTTTACAGTCCTTGTGCTAAGCTAAGCTAACCAACTGCTGGCACCGCTACATATTTAATGTGCAGATGTGAGAGTGTTATCAATCCTCTCGTATTACTCTTGCAATACAGTGAAATAAGCTTATTTCCTAGAATGTTGATGTATTCCTTTAAATACACAAACAAGCGGGTTCCAGCATGTACCAAATGTAGCTATGTAACAGAAAACGCAACTTTTTTTTTTTTTTTTTTTACATATAATCTCCTCTGATAATGATTTTATCCTGTGTTTGACTCTTGTCTGGTCCTTTACTGCTCTTATTTTTTATTCTTTTCCTTTTATTTTCTCCTCATCCTCCTCCTCCTCCCCATCTCTTTACATCCTACTACAGAAGTAAATGTGGAGCACAGTTTGGCAGTGGCTCTACCGGCCATCTGGTGCTCTGTATGTATGTGTGTGTATGTGTGTGTGTGTGTATGAGAGAGTGTGTGGGTTTGTGTGTATGTGTTTGTCCTTGTATTTTGGGATGTTGACAGCAGATTAGGACGAACCTCTCATAAATAGTGCTGTAATGTCTGGATGGTATTTGCTGTGCGAGGCTTTCTTGAGCTTTTTTAATATAGATTGACTTAATATAGCATGTAACATCAGACGCTGAGGTGTGACTTTGTGCTGCATTGTTTGACTCCTGCTTTTCCTGCATTTGTATTCACTGCTTTGGTTTCTGTTTCTCTAAGATTAAGCAACCAAATAAAAGTAAAAGGGATGCAAATCGCACATTATTTCTTTGTGTCAAGTAAATAATTAACCTACTTTAAGATAAGTGCTTGAGGTAGTTTTGGTGCTATTATAGCTGGTGGTAAACAAAAGCCCTTATATTGTAAAGTGCAGAATTCAATCTTCAAGTACTTTATGTATCAAGTGTTTGTTTATGTGCATATCTGTACTGTATGTAGCAATATGTGCTTCTTCTGTCCCATTTCTTTCTTTGGCACCAAGACTGCAACAAAGGAACAATCAGACAATATAGCTGGAAGTCTCACATCTTAGCCTCTGGTGCTTTCCACAGTCTGAGATATTACACGCTATATTAACTCAATCTATATCAACAAAATCTATATCTTTAGCCTGGTTTTTGCTGTCTTTAAATATATATGCAAATCTGCAGCAAAGCTCCTCCCAGCAGTGAGGCGTCTCAGAGGCATTATTTGTCTTTGACTAGGAAACTCAACACTAAATACAGCAGCTCTTGAATGCGATTGGCCAGTATTAAAAGAGATGTATCCACATGTTGTTTTCCCCCTGGTATTAACTGTATTTGATAAGCTTTGATCCTGCATTTGGGGATCTTTCAGGATTTAAAGCTTATGGGTTTTAGTGGTTTATTTTAACCTTTCCAGATCCACCCTTTTATTCTTACTTCATCAGAGTTGGACAATATGTGATTTTTATCAGTTCTTTTAATTTGTTTAATGTTTGCATTTTCAGATTAAGTCTTAAGAATGCTTAAAATGGCATCAGGAAATCGATTTGTGCTAATAGCGTTCTCTCCTCTTCTCTGCAGATGGAACACCGGCATCGTAAGAAAGAGACCGCTGCGCCTGCTAGCACCCATCACTTGTTCGTCCACATGAAGAGCCTGATGAGCGCCAATCTGGGGGAGGAGCTAGAAGTCTTCTTCCACATTTATGATGGACGGGAGAACCGGCCCCTCAGGTAGACACCATAATTCTAAGAAGTAAATATGGGAAAGGTGTCGCTTTTGTGTACTAGTAACAACATTTCCTTCATTATTATACCTACGTTATAACTCTTCCTCACTTTGGCATGACATTTAACTGTTGTTGTGTGTTCATAGCAATTTAAGTAAGGTGGATTGGCGATTCCAGGGTGAATGGCTTCCCTTCTGATGTCAAGAAGACTTCTCTAATTATATTCATGAAGATTTATTAAATGAAGCAGGTTGTTAAAGTGCACATAAAAGTGGGCAAGGCCATGCTATTTTCTCATATAAAAAGTGTCTGTGCTGTCCACATAAAAGAGCCCTATCACCCTGGGAGTCTCCACATGTCACTTGCATGCACGCATACCAACACACACACACACACACACACACACACACACACACACACACACACACACACACACACACACACATACATACATACTCCTGATGGGGCGTCGGCCAAAGCAAGACTGTGTTTAAACTCCCTGGTTTCATAGTTCAAAGCGATGGAATTCCATTTCATGTCACAAACAAGTGGATTCGTCAGGCAAAGGAAAATGAGTGGGTTGAAAAATGAGCACGGCAACACTGAAACTGCTTTTGATAAGTCATGCTCGAGTTTGACTTTACTCTCCGCCCCACAGGGTCACATCAGAGGAACAAGGGTGACATTGATGGGGCTCATTTTGTTTCAGCGTACAGCAACCCTACTTCTGTTTTTATTGAAATCCGATTCATTATTCATCTCGTTGCTGGCACAAATGAAACTTAGTTGACTTAAGTGTCTTTAAACCTTGCGTGGAGAATCTTTGGTCTCCTCCAACATCGCATGAATAATGGCACACAAGAAAAGACGTTCTATTTTTACTGGACGCTCGGAAGGCTTTTTAGTTTTCATGATGTGGTTAATCTGAGAGAAAGATTTCTGGTTTCTGAAAAAAATAGGAACTGTATGTGTTCACACACACAAGCAAACACATAATGTATCAGTTCATCAGAAGCACTCTTGATTAGTAAGGTATATTAAGATACGCTCTCCTGTCTCCTTTTAACTCATACATCCAATTTTTTGATGTACGGTAAAAGGTTTGGCAATAATGAAGGTTTTTTCCCTGCCCGCACTTTGTCTTGAAGTGGGTAATTAGCGTCCAGTGGTATCTTATTAAGTTCCACTTGAAGCACTTTCTCTCACTGTCATTATCTGTCTCTCAGTGTCTGTCTTGCTTCCTGTCTTCTTTCTACCTGTCTTCATCCGACTATGACAGATAGTCATATCATAGCCAGGAACAAGTAATTAGACTTCTTGAGGTCTGTCATGCATTTGAAGTGGATTTACAGCTCATTCTCTGATACAGAATGTGGACTGGAAGTTGATACGCAAAGAAATCTGTCACAAATGTATACTACTAGCTTCAGAACGTCTAAGTTTAAGACTAAATACAGCAAAAATATACTAAACTCATACAAATTCTCTATTTTCTAAATCAGCTAATTCCAAATTTTCCAGTTTTGGGGATAAAGACAGTCAGAGGCCATTGTGTCTTAGTGGTTCTGTCTTCGAGGAAAACCACACAATGGCAGCTCGCCAACGTTGTCTCTCACTGTCTGGTCACACACACACACACACACACACACACACACACACACACACACACACACACACACACACACACACACACACACACATTTACACAAGATGCCTGGCATGTAGCCATTTTGACACTTCCCTCTGTGCTGGTGGTTTCTGTGTGTGTGTGTGTGTGTGTGTGTGTGTGTGTGTGTGTGTGTGTGTGCGAGTGTGTGTGTGTGTGTGTGTGTGTGTGTGTCAGAGACCAGATGGGGGTCCGACCCGTTGTCTCTACCATGCCAACACCAGCAGCCCCTTTGCATCACAGCACCTTCTTTGTGTTCAATACAGGCTCCATGTTTGGCTTTTGAGCTGGACACACACACATATACATACACACACACACACACACACACACACACACACACACACACACAATCCTGTTGCTCTCTCTGCTCCAGATCAAACATTTATGACCTCAATGTGAAGACCCTTCATACTGCCTCACTCTGCTCTCTCGATACACACTCACACTTCCCTTCTCCTGCTTACTGTAACCTCCTCTAAACTCTAACAAGGTCATGACTGGACTCTGTGTGTGCGTGTGCGTGTGTGCATGTTTTTTCTGTTCATTTTGTGTGAACTCCAGAGGCCCAGTGTGTGTTTTTGTCAAAGGGGGAAATTGTATGTAGCTAGCAGGTCCGGCCTTGTGCGTCCTCTACCTGTTCACCTCACTGTCTTGTCTAGCCATTTTCTCCTCGTCTTTCCACTTGGGGTAGATTTCTTTTTTTTTTAAGTAAGGGATGTGGGAGGCAACAGCGGCAATTTATCCAGTATTTTACACACTCACTATCCCACACACCCCCCTCAGCCCCCTCGTTGAGTGAGTGCATGGCTCCTAATGCAATCATCTATATCAGGAGAGGGAATAGCGAGCGCCGTGTGGGCCCAAAGGGGAGGGAAATCGGCCATTCATGTTATGTTAATGCAAGTGGTGATAGAGGGAGATAAGGTCCCACTGGGGGACACTGGTCCTCTTAGCTCGGGTGATCAACACGCTGCAGCTGTGAGGGAGAAAAGGGGGAGGCAAGGGGTGGGTGTGTAAGAGACGTGTGTGTGTGTATGTGTGTGTGTGTGTCTGTGTCTGTGTGTGTCTGTGTGTGTCTGTGTGTGTGTGTGTGTGTGTGTGTGTGTGTGTGTGTGTGTGTGTGTGTTTGCAGGAGTGGCTGTTAATTGGCAGTTGGGGTTTCAACAATAGAGCACTAATTAGGGTTCGGGAAAACGTGCGCAAGTCTCATGTCTAATGCATAGGAATCCGTCTCCATATGGCCGGATAAATGGCCTGGAAAGTTACAGAGACCAGCTAATGAGGAACAACCGCATCTAAATCAAATTGACTCTCAACTGGTTCATTCCAATCTAGATGATAAAAAGGAAAACTTTACTGAAGGAATACATGTATGAAAATCCTATGAATTTGCATAATTAATAATCGGGATCTTAATTAATTCAAACATGGGCACCCGCTGGCCTACATACACAAAACACTGAATGACAGTGCAAGAGGCACCCTCTTATTTACATCATGGAAGCGACATAGCAAGTTTTAAGCCTGTAAGAAGAGCTTTTAATAGCTAAGACTATAATAAAACATCCTAATCCATTGTAGCTGTATGCAGCATGAAGTCAAGTTATATAGGATCTGTTTGGGTATATTCTGTTCTTGTACGAATGGGCTGTACTGTAGTTTGCGCCTGCTAGCCGTTCCAGCGCCATGGCTCATTGTCAGGCGCTGGTGCATTACAAGGTTTTCTCTCTGCTTATCGGCGAACTGTGAAAGTCACCTAACTGGATTAGCCCTCAGCTCGCCAGCCAGGATGAGACGGGCCCAGCAGGATGCCTCTCTTTGAGCGTGTGTGCAAGATAGAGAGAGGGGACGGAGTACAAAGAGAATGGAAATGCGATCTGTGTCCGTCCTTTCTGTTTTTGCCCGACATGCACTTTCATTTCCCGCCTGCACGAAGAGCGGGGTGCAGGGTATTTGAGGCCAGAGTTGTTCATTTCATTCTGGTTTGTGAAGCTCTAGAATTTCAGATTTTAAAGTTGCACTGAAGAGTAAGTGCAGACTATCCAAAGTATGATTCAGTGTTGTTTAGATCGAAAGTCAGCAGTAGTTCACGTAGTTGTCTCAGTGTAGCTGCTTATTATTAGCCACACTAGTATCATAACTCTTGGCATGTCTGTCTGTCTGTCTGTCTGTCTGTCTGTCTGTCTGTCGGTTCTTCCAGATTGAAATATTTCAACAACTATTGAATAGCTTGCCATGAAATGTTGCACAGACATTCACAGTCCCCAGAGGATGAATCCTAATGACTTTAATGATCCCCTGACTCTTCCTCTGGTGCCACCAGCAGGTTCATGTTTGTGGTCTTCAGTGAAATGCTGAATGGATTGTCATGCATCATCAGTTTGGTATAGACGTACATGTTTCCCTCAGGATTAATTGAAATAACTTTGTTGGTCCAAAGTATTTCGTTTATGACCAAATACTCAATTCCCATCAGCCTCAGTTGTACTTTGTGTTCAGCGCTGTTTAGCAAATGTTAACATGCTAACATATTGATGTTTAGCAGGTGTGTTTACCATGCTGATGTGAGCATTTAGCTCAAAGCAGCACTGTGCCTACACCCTCACAGAGCTGCTACCATGGCTGTAGAGTCATAATTTTGTAGACAGAAGGATGAAGTCAGTTGTTTATGTTTGTTAAGTCTACATTTCCATAGGAGTTAGTGTGGCTGTAGACTTGCACTAGTATTAACATAGCATTTATGCATAATAATGTCAGACTGAACTCAATGTGGTTCATATACAGTAATTGCTATATATATATATTTTATCCAGTAAATTACGCATACAGCTCAGTATCTTTGACATTTCCCAGCACTTAGCAGGTTAATTTTCTCATTTTCTCTGTCTGTATTCACCCCACTAATAATGGTCTCAGTCTAGTCCTGTCACTGCCAGAAGATTTATGACAACCAGCTTGGCAGTTATAAGACTGAGATTGTACATTTTGTTGTAACCCGTCACTGTTTTTGCTGATAGTGCTGTATGTGGCCTAAAACGTGTCAGAGAGAAACAACACGCTGAATTTTTTATTCATCCGCGGGGGAGCCTCGTGTGGATGTTGCTGGATATGCTACAGACATTCCGTGTTCGGGATTTGGTTCAGTAATTCAAGCTTTGTATATGTTTTTCTCTCCCTCCATCCATCTGTCTTTACTCCCTCTTTGCCTGTCTTTCTCCTGCCTAGTATCCTCTTTCAGACAGCTTTAGTTTGAAGTTCGAACTTTGAAGCGTTCTCTCCAGTGCCCACCGTTCAGCGCTTGACATTTTTGACATCGTCTCTAATCTTTATTTTGTTGTTGTTAGCAGTGGCTTGGATGCGGTTGTTTACGATGACACCCAGCCATCACTCCTGATTCCATTCATCTCAATGTGTGTTCCCTCCCTCTGTCTCTCCTCTTGTACACAGCGAAAGGTTCTTTGTCAAGCTGAATAAGGGCGGGTTGCCCAAGTCGCCAGAGAAGACAGAAAGACAATGCACGCTATTTGTGGTGAGTAGTGGACATGGCTTTGACCTTACAGAGACTGATTGGGAGCAATTTAAAGCTACTTAAAGTTGACCTGAGTCATCTTCCATTACTCTGAAAGCTAAGTCAGTGCAGCTTGTTTACAATCTAATGCTAAAGTATGTTTTCTTGTTTTGTCAGGATTTGGGAAGCAGTGATCTACGAAAAGATGTTTACATCGTTGTACACATCATAAGAATAGGTGGGTGTTAGTTCTGCTTCTTTATCCTTCTGAGCACTACATGTCTTTAAAAATCTCTTGGGCTTTCATATCAGTACTGTTTTGACTGTGGATGCTTCTTTGTGTGTGTGTGTGTGTGTGTGTGTGTGTGTGTGTGTGTGTGTGTGTGTGTGTGTGTGTGTGTGTGTGTGTGTGTGTGTGTGTGTGTGTGTGTGTGTGTGTGTGTTTGTGTACAGGGAGAATGGGAGCAGGCGAGAAGAAGAATCTGTGTAGTGTGCAATACAGGCGGCCGTTTGGCTGTGCTGTTGTCAGCATCGCCGATCTCCTCACGGCTGACTCCAAGGATGACCACCTGCTCAAGGTTTATGCGTAAGTCACTGAAAATTACCAGTATTTCAATATTAAGTCCTTCCTATTACTACATTTGTTTATCTCTGGCTGAAAATCACTGATTAACACACTATATCTTATTTGTTTAATTCATACAAGAACCGGGGCATCTTCATGCTAAGCTAACCTTCTGTTGGCTCAAGCTTTATGTTTAACAGACACATATGAAAGTGGTGTAGATCTTCTCAGCTCCCTCTCGGCAAGAAAGCATATAAAAGTGTATTTCCCAAAACTATTCTAAAAGTCACTGATCTTTAAAATTAACTACAACTTCAGCTTTTATCCGGAATACCAACTATATATCTTGCGAAACAGATATCAGTCTTTGAAAACCCAGTGCTAGAATTCCCTTTTATAAAGCTACAAAGCAATTCAGTTCAAGTCATCTCACTAGCTGGTAGTCTCTCGAACAGTAGTAACAGACACATCTCACAACTACAGAACACCTTTTCCTATTGTACTTCAGGGGCTTGGTGCTTTTTCATTAACGGTGGCAGCGAAAGGACTTTATTGTCCAACCTAGTCAACACGATGCCCCTAGGGATAGAAAAGGCTACCGCTGACACAGTAGTCTGACCTAAATTATAGTTGGATCAGACCAACTGGCCCAGAATACACTTAGCTCTGGAGAAAATACAACCCCTTTCTCTATACCTGCAGTAATACCAGAGGTTTTTGTCGGATTAGCATTAAAGTTCTGAGCCCAGTGTTTTCAGCATTAGGTCCAGACAAGACGTCATTGTAAATACTGTAAGAAGTTGTTTTCACTTGACCTGCCCCAGTTAAATGTTAAACACTGCCAAAAAAATCTGTGCACGTGGAGATTTAAAGATGTGGACATTTACTCAAATGAAAAAAAGCTTTTGTTGCATTATGGGAAATGGGATACAACTTTTCATCAGAGCTTGACCCATATATAGGCCCTGACATTCATAATATGTTTGCTTTGCATTGATTTTGACCATTCTTTTAGTAATCTGTCCTTTCCCTGCTTTATTTAGGAGAAATTGTAAGTTGCTGGAGTGCTCCTTTTTAAGTAGTAAAACATTTATTTTCTGTCTAAGGTGTAACACTGAGAGTGAATGGTACCAGATCCATGAGAACATCATTAAAAAGGCAAACTCCAGGTACAACCTGTCGGGCTCCAATACCGGTAAGAACCACATCTTTTTAATCCATTTTGCTTACCTCACTTCTACACATCTTTTGTTTAAGACATTAAACAAGGGGATTTAGTAATGCCTCAAGTTGGCCTCTTGGTTTTAAGCGGATATACTGGGTCTTTCTTTCTTCTTCTGTTTCATGCTTTTAAAATCTTGGAACAACTGATGATAACCAGGCTTATTTTCTTCAAAAAACCTTTATTTTGCTGTGTTGACAAACTTAGCAGCTCAATTGCATCATCAGTCTCTTGCCATGCAATAGTCAGTTTCCGGTCAGTGTAGTGTTTATGTGGAAGTGAAGTTCCTCTTTAGGGGAGCAGATCATTCTTCACATGGTCGTGTCTGCAGGAAGCCTGTTGTTGCAAATGCATTCAGATGATTTTTATAAATAGCTGCATTCGCATCGTGCTGAACACCAGCATCAGCAGTTTCCCATAGCAACTGGTTGGTGGAGAATCAGAACATTCAGTTCTTCAAACGTCAAAGAAATGTCATGTGACATATGGAGAAGTTTTGTTCCGCATAGAGATTGTAGAGATTATACAAATGATCTTATAGATGCAGCTGTTAGTTAAATCTTACTAGCAAAATATTTGTGTACACAAAATTATAGCCCACAATGAACTTTTGCATACAAAACAAATACAATATATTCTACAGTGAAGAAAGTGTAAAGCGAGAAGACATAATCATGAATTAAACAATGTTAGCTAGTTTGCAGCTGTTTGCATCAAGGGGCAAATGTACAAGCCACAGTAAGCAATCAGTAACTTTTCATAGGAAGTTTGCCTTAAAGCTGATTTACATAAATTACTTTTTGAAATGCTGCTGCAAACTTGCTGAAGGCTGTTATTTTCATAATGAAAATATTCATTTCTTTCTTCTTACATTTTAACAAAGTCCATTGTCTCCTTACATCTCCCTCATGTATACTTAGAGCAACACCACAGACTGCTACATAGAAAAAGTTGATAATAGTTTGACTTCTATCAGCATCCAAAAAGGAGACGCGAGAGAGAGATTATAAGAATGTCAACAATCTGTGGGACTGATCTACTGACTCAGCTCCTCTTTCCAGCTTTCCTCAGAAGATCAATGATTGCTTGAGGTGAAGTCATACAATTCAAGGGTTTTAAATGATCATGAATAATGTTGCGCAAGCTTGGAGGAATTGCAGTAATTAAATTGAGTGACACAAAGCCGTTTATCTGAGCAGCATCTTTGCACTACGTTGGTTCATAAGAAAACTGCAGCTGAAGTTCTATATGACATTGCTGCTGTTGAATAGATGGAGATGTGAGGGGCTTTGCATAGCAGAGCTGATAAGTGCGACAAAAGTCTAAATTTATTTCTGATGAGGCAGAAGAATGAGACTAAAATAGGAATATTACGCAACTTACTCCACTGTTTCCTTATCTCATATTAAACTCCAACAAAAATCTTAATCAAGTTCTTCTATCAGCTTTATTTGCCATTTAATCTGTTGACTGGCTGTGTTATCAGATAACACACAGCTACGCACGCGTTATCAGATTTAATTACAGATAAAGCATACAGATAACGTGGTGCTTTGTTGATGTTAAACTTCCAAGACCTTTGGCAGATGACACTGCAGACATGCAACTTACTCAGTGTTGCCTGATGGATGACATCCAGCTTAGTTCGCAGTATGTTTTCAACATATAAGTGTTTGCTTTGGGCTTTCATTTGACAGCGTGCTCCCATACTGGCACACTCATCATAAATACATGTGAATGAATTAGTTTAAAGAGTTACTCTCGCTCTTTGGTTGCTGTGTGCAGTTATTCACAAACACTTGGATGTTAGCTATTGAGTGGCTGTCAGCTAAAGACATTGATCCAGCTGAACGCCTGATTTGCCTCAGTGCTTTCTCTTTCAAAGTGCATTAGAGGAGAGCTTTGGGCCTTTTGTCACAATAGCCTTGCGTGCATAATTCGAGTGGGTTCGTTCCAAAATTACATTTCCACCACTTAACTGAATTTGACATTGATCTTAGAAAGAAAAATGCTTTAATCACAAAAGTAGAGGTAATAATTTCCATTTGTAAGATAATGAGCACTGAATATTAGGTTTCATTTATGTATTACGAGCACCATTCATCTGTCTGTGGGCCAAATTAATTCATTATGATTTTATTTGCTTTGACAGTTTGACTTTGTAAGGGCTGTGCTCTTATTGTCACTTTTTGACTTCTATCTCTTCTATTATCTCTCTCTCTCTCTCTCACTCTCTCACACACACACACACACACACACACACACACACACACACACACACACACACACACTTGCTCTTACTGTAAAACAAGTTGCCTGATCATCATTTCCAGATGTATGAAGATCCATACTCCAAACTCTCTCTTAGATTCTTGTGCCTTTACTGTCCTCTGCTCAATCTACATTCCGAGCAGCTGTGCACAGCATCACTTGCAGCACACTTTTTTACCGGGTACATCCTCATCTGTAAAGTAAATTCCTCCCAAAGGGAAGTTACTCTGCTGCAGAGCAACATTTCAGAATAGATAACACTTGAATCGCTTGTCTCGAAGCCAAATGTGCAAACTGGAGAGAATATTTCATCTTCAGCAAACAGGTCAGTGTCTCCTCTCCAGTTTGTCCCTGTAAAAACGTCTGTACAGGAGTTATGGAACACTATGCATAATTTAAGGACCACACAATTTATTACACTTACTGTCAGGAGGGCAATTAAAACAAGTGTGCAGCAGAGTGAGATAATGTGCGTTTGTGTGTGCATATGTGTACATGTTTATATATGTGTGTGTGCACTATGCAGTCTTTGTATGTGCAAAGAAGTTGTCTCGCTGTGTGGTTCTGCTTTCAAACAGACCTGGCAGTGTGCCAGAAGTCTCTTATTAGCAGCCAATTAGCAGGGGAGTGATGAATGCACTGCCCTTAAAGTAGTAAAGAACACTGGGCTGTGTGGGTAATAAAGAGGCAGAGAGACAGTCCATGTAGGGAGACGCTTATTTTGTTCACATGAAGCCTAATGACTATCTCATTTTTCTCATCCTGTTTGTTTCAGGGTCACGGGGGCTTTTGGGGTAATCTAATTCGAAAAAGAAGAGCGAGGGAGCTGATGATTTTGTTTACATGCAGCCCAGTAATCCATAAAAAGGATTTCATAAGAATCTGGCTCTGCATGAGTCAGGTCAGGTAGATAATTCAGCTCCCACCTCCACTGCGAGCGTAGGCAATGACAGAAGAGGCTGCGACAACTCCACTGTTTTGTTTTTTGAGTTTTTATTTTTCCTCTTGTTTTGTTGAGTTTGTGAAGAGGCAGGCCGGGTGGGCTGAGGGAAGCAGACGTCGAGGGTGTTTTTGTCAGCGTCAGCTACATCGACCAGGCAGAATAGTAATGAAGCTGGTTTGCCTAATTGTAGCCCTGCAGTGGCTTTTAGAGCCTGTCTGTCTGTCTGTCTGTCTGTCTGTCTGTGTGTGTGTGTGTGTGTGTGTGTGTGTGTGTGTGTGTGTGTGTGTGTGTGTGTGTGTGTGTGTGTGTTGGTTTATGTGTGTATAAATGCCAAAGGCTTGATCCACATTCGGGCAGGCAGATCAGGTTCGGGGCAAAAAAAAATAATTCTAGGCATTTTAACTTTCCTATCTGTTCACAATTTGGCAGCAAGCCGGAAAACTTTAAACTCTTTTTTGCTCAACTTGACTGCCTTGCGCTGCTGCTCTGTGCCTTCGCAGTGCAGTATATTTTGGCATATTGCTAGCAGGTTTGCAAACAAGTCACGTCGCTTTGTTGACTCCCTGTGACTGAAACCTCTTGCGGCTAATGAACCATTTCACCACTCGCCTCCCAACTTTCCTGAAAACATCCACAATAATAATAATCATCATCTTGTCTCTTACACGCTCCCCTTGCTGTTAAGCTGTTTGTGTATCTGCCTCTCCTTGTTGTCACGAGCTTGGACAGGCATGCGCTCACACACACACACACACACACACACACACACACACACACACACACACACACACACACACACACACACACACACACACACACAGCAACGCGTGCAGACATCAAGGTGATGCATTTTGAGCTCTAAATACAAGTCGGTACTTTAATTTAGCTGTGCTGACATTTGGAGTTATTGCATAAGGATATTGATTTGCGACGACAGCCTTCATGTAGGATTTCCTGTTAATAAAAAAGTGCTGGGGATGACTCACAGGCTGTTTGCATTTTTCTGTTTATGTATGTGGGGGTGTCTACTTGTTTTCCATACACACAAGTGTTGCTGTTGGCACGTATTACTGTAGTTGTCTGGTTCGCAAGTCCATGCGGCTGTAATAAAACTGAAAATATGCCCTTGTGAATACTTTTTTCTGAGATTGTTTATAGTATTGGGAATAGGGTTATGATATATTTTGAGCATTTTTATTGAGTGGCTTTGGTATGGAAAGGGAGGGAATATCAAGGCCGTGTTGTGGCTGTAATATAGGAATATGATATTTCAGATTTTGAATTTTGTTATTGTTTTTTAAGGTCTGGCAGTGGCTCTTCAGCTCCTCCATGGGGACATCGATCAGCTGAGACGAGAGTACATGGTCCTCTTCGCACGAGGTGTGTCCATCACCAGGAAACTGGGATTCTCTGATGTCATCATGCCAGGTAGGACACCACAAACCTGCAAGTAGTACTCTGCCAGGTTACCTTCCTTCAGTATGTTCAAGAACTTCACCAGTCTTGCTGGTTTGTGATCATAATGGATGTCAGCTGTCTTTCTGTTTTTATTGCTACACACAGCTAATCTAAGACGCTAGCTTTCTACTGTAGCTAGCTTTAGACTGCATTGCATGCTCTAGACGTTTTAAATCCTAAATCAAGCCAATGCTGAGTTACTTTTTTATAGAGGAGACAGTGACGACGGAACTTCAGCTTCCTGGAAAGTAGTTTCTTCCTGGAAAACAGAATATCTTCAGTGGTGATCTCATTGTGCCCAAGCAAGTGTCCAGCCAGTGCCAACCAACCAAGACTCAATTATTAAATCATTTTGGAGAAAAACAAAACCACCTGTAAGAATAATAGACCTGGCCAGAATATTATCTCCACAGAGAATGGCCCTAGCTGCAAGATTTGAACCACTGAGCTGCCCTCATTTAGTCCTTCACCTGCCCATAAACTACTGTTGGAGACATAAAACATACAATTTCCTATGCATCAGATTGGTATACCTAGGAAAATGATATCAATCAGTAAGAATAAAAAAACATTGATTTCTATGTAAAAAAAAATCAATGACACCTTTAGAACTGTACACTTAATGTCTTTTCTAGTGTTTCTATTGTACATATTGATCTTCCTTATATTATCTACTGTAGTTGCCTTGGTAACACTTGACAGCCTTACCTATTGCCTGAGCGTGATATTTGAATTCCACCTAAGGATGCCCTCAGAAAGATGAAATATTCAGACTCTTTCAGGTAGATAGGCATCACTTAGATAGCTGCTTCACTAAACGACACAGACCCCCATAGAGACCCTGAGGCTTAGCTGTATGGGGCCCTGTTGCCGTGGTAACAAAAGCACAACCATTCAAATGTAAGATGGAACAAGGGACAACATTTTTTACATGTTTATGTTTACGTATACCGTGAAAAAAGTACAGACATAAAAGTTCTGTCTGAATGAGCTCTGACTCTTTGTCTGTTCATTCATTTATGAGAGCTGGACGTCAGGGGACTTTTTTCCACCGAAGAGCTGTTCTTTTAAATAAGTGAGGTGTGCTGTCTGGTCACACAGATAAAGAGGAACCACAGACTGTGGGTCCCCCAGCGCCTCACTAACACAGATTTATGTTCACTGTCTCTTTCTTTGTCTCCGTCTGACTACAAACCCTTAATGCTGAGTGCTCTCACCCTCTCTGCCTGTGTAAGTCTGCCCTTGGGCTAAGGAAACTGTCTCTCCCTCTTTTTCTGTCTGTCTTTTCTGGATTTGTATCTGACAGTATATCTCTCCTCATTTTCTTTCTTCAGCTGCTCTAACCCCACCCTCTCTACTTCCTTTTTTCCTATTGTACATTAAGAAAATGCCTGTGTGTGTATGTGTGTGTGTGTGTGTGTCTGCCTTCCTGTGCTCTTTGTGTCTGTATTTGTGTGTGTGTGTGTGTGTGTGTGTGTCTTTCTGAAGCGGGTGTACAGTATGGGTGTATATAGAATGCCTCATGTTGCCATAGTTACTGTTGTTAAGAGCAGAAAATCAATGTTGACCCTCAAGACAGAGATATGATGAACAGACACACAGACACACAGACACAGACACAGACACACACACACACACACACACACACACACACACACACACACACACACACACACACACACACACACACACACACACACACACACACACACACACACTCACTCACTCACTCACAGAGGTTGTATAGGGAACCTATTGTACAATGTGTTTGACCGCAGCTTGGCTGCAGAGGAAACAGGCCTGCCCTCTTTCTTACCCAGAGCGCTTTGCACCATTTTGACTTCCCCTGCAGAAGGAAATAATAATGTGAGCCCAGTCATTGTACATTCAGCTGCAACTATAACAAAAAGATGTAGAATATTACTTCCTGGGATTATTTTCACTTAGTGTTTTGGCAGATTGCGCCACCAGCCTCAAGAAAAGACTGTGTTACAGGGGTGTTTATAGGTCAAATTTTTGTTTTTATGAATCCCAAGGAATCTAAATCTAAATTTACCACATTATTGTAACATATATATGCAGCAAAGAATTGTATTTTATTCCTTTTTAGGTTCTTCTTAGGATCTTAAGTTTTACCTCATCATATTTACTGTATGTTCTTATGTTCTTATACTCTTCTCATACAGTTTATATATGGACCAGATATGCACTTACATCTGTATGTAGGAATGAAGAGCAGCCAGTGGTACTAACTAAAATCTTAGTTGGAATAGCATCATAATAGCATTGAGTCACTGCTACTTTACCGGACACACCTGCCAGTCTGTGTCCAGTGGTGTGGTCTTTGCTCTGTTAATGTAAAAGAGAAATTTTACATTCTGTGGTTTTGTGAATCATTTCTTATGCACCCTAAGTCAGAGGTTCCACACCTGGAGGTCGGGACCCCCACAGGGTTTGCAAAACAAATATAAGGGGCCACAAAATACTGAACAGGACAGGAACCATCGTCTTTGTCTGAGTTGGTCACAGCCAGTACACATACTGTATGCAACCAGTAACGATGGGTTTGTGGCTCTTTTCTTAAGCAATGTGTGTTGTACATTCAGTGTCTTCTTTCCTCTGTGGCCTGTTTTATCATGTCACTGTCAGTTCACTGACAGGGTAAAGCCAACCACACTGATAGTTTGAAAGGACATGTGCAAGTGTCATAACTATGCCTTTTTCTTTGTTTATTGAAATTACATTCTTGACTTGAGAAAACAAATGATATACCTAGAAAATGGATACGGTCTACACAATCTGCTTACAGCGGATATTTAAAAACCTTTTATTCTCTTGTCAAAGGTCATAGCTCAGGCTTAGATTTCACATCAGCAGAAAATACATCATTAAATGCTGCTAATGTAAACGCTGTCCATCCCTGTCATAAGGCATTACTCTAAAAGTTGTCGTCGAGCTGCTGGGAGGTCATTAATAATGCTTGCTTGTATCCATAATCAATGCCTTGTTGCCTCTTTTACCTTCCTGTTCCTGCAGGAGAGATGAGGAATGACCTTTACATCACGCTAGAGAAAGGCGAGTTTGAGAAGGGTGGGAAGAGCGTAGCCAGGAACGTAGAGATCACCGTATATGTGCTGGATATCGATGGACAAATCCTCAAGGTAAGGTTTTTTTCTTATCTAGGATCTGTGTCACTGTTGTTATGGCTTCCTTTTGCAAAAGCCATAACTGTCATTGGAAAGATACATCATTTTTAGGTACTTAAACCTTTGTTTATGGACGCTAAATGCCTTATTTAAGTCCTTAGTTACCTCAGATTTTTCTTAATAGTGGGTGTCTTATTTTGGAGCAAAACTCTTCATTTAAATATCGCTGACCCAGATGAGAGCTAAGTGTCTCTCCAGTGTGTTGCCCATTTCTGGTGCAGCGCTGTGACAGTCTGCCTCTGTGGTTTCCTGCGCTGCCTCGGCCTTGAACAGAAAATAGACTCAAATATAACCCTGCTGCCACTGCCGCTGCATGGCACGCAACCCTCTGACACACATACAATAAACACACACATGTAAACCATGTCACACTCACTTTTTTGGCATTTGTGGCGTGTACTGCTTGTTTTAAATTCAGTCCTATATTTTCATGTCTGACTCATTAATTCATTGTGTCCTTCAGATCTGCTCCGTACCCCTCGTCATTGAGCCCGGCCTCTCATTTCCTTTCTTCGCTGCCTGTTCACTCCTCTCCTTCCATCTCGTTTCTTTATTCATTCTCTTCTCTTTGTCTTTCAGAGTCATGTGGCTGCTGGCTCTGGTGAACCAGGTGGGGATGACTACCACTCCCTAGTGCTGTACCACAACAACAGCCCCCGCTGGGCGGAGCAGATCAAACTGCCCATCCCGGTCGACATGTTTCGGGGGTCGCACGTCCGGTTTGAGTTCAGACACTGCTCCAGTAAGTGGGAAGGGGATTGTGGATACCCTTTATTTATCTAAGAAATGTTAAGTGAACACCTTTTTCCAGACTTTAACAAATTTTTCATTTAGCTGTTCAGGTGTGAACGCCTGAGGTGTTGCTTTCTTTTCAGTTGATTATCCATGGGAGTTGGAGGTAAAGAGGCGTTGTTGTGGATCGAGAAGAGCACAATAATCATTCAGCCTCCTACCCGCTTGAATCTGCCAGCCCTCCAGCCTCAAGCCCCCAGGCTGCTGCCACCTCCAACTAGACAGTGTCCAAGTGTATAAGAGTGCACTTATTTAAGCATTTTTATAATGAGACTAGTTTGTCCAACTTCTCACCTCCTAATGAGACAAAACTTTAATTATGACCAAAATATTGCTCACCCTCTTTCTGGGCTGCGGGGAGAAGGCCGAGTCTCCTCTCTCATAACAAGCTGATATTATTATGCCTTTTGCAGCCAAGCTGGGAGGCTGTGTGTCTGTATGCAGTAGATATAGTAGCCTTATTACTGCTGGCAGTGCTAGCATTGCTACCCAAGGGCTGCCTATTAAGAGCCCAATTTAAGCCTGTGGTGACACCAAACTGAGGAGACCATATTACATGTACTATTAGGGCTCCCAAACTTGGGGACAACCTGCCTGAAGAAATATGATTAGCAGACACTCTCATTTTCAATTAATGCAAAAGAGAAAGCTCGCTTTTTTCATGAATATGCTTTTAAATGCTATCTTGCTTTTGCACTCATTATGCAGCCGCGGTAATTGTTAATTTGTTTGTGGGGAGTCCAGTGTTGTTCCTAAATGGTGCTAAAGGGGACTGTCAGGACCTGTCGGTGTGAGCAGTGCAGTACTTTGTTTTTTTATTGCTGATTGTTTATTGAGTATTTCAAGCAATTGAAGCAATTTGCAGTACGAGTGCCTTATTATTAGTAACACTATTGCTGCTGTAGGGGCATGCTACTCCTGACTTTTTTCTCTTTCTAGACACCATAAAGATACAAAGTCTTTCCTTGTTTCCAATTTAAAACCCTGAATTCCTAACAAGCCCCCGGTCTATTAAATTCTGCTATATAATAGAATAGTGTATTTGGTAGAGTGGTTTCAAGATATAACAAACATCAATCTCCACCTGGTCTGCAGAGCTCAGCTAAGCCTGAGTTTCACACAGTACCACTTAATCTTTCTTAATCTCCTAGCACCTAAGGCTATGAGGGTTTATAGATTAGGAAAACCTGTCCAAAAAGAACCACACACAACAAAAAGCAAAAGTTTACAGCCTGTAAGCAATAACTTTCCTGGTGTAAAAACTTAATCACAGCAAAGCAAGACAGAAATAAAATGGTTATGATGCAGTACCAATTTTAAAAGTTTAATACAGTGCAACTTGTGCTTCTCCTGAGACTCACACACACTCACACACACACACACATAGAGGACTGGTAGACACTGCCTAAATGAATCACTAGTGTTGCAATGAAAGGGAATAGAAAACACTTCTCACTTCCCGCTGTGCGCACATTAGCACTTTATTGCTAAAGCAGCAGATAAATCAGATTACATGTGTTCATAATGCAAATTATGCCCAGAGCTTTCAGAAAGCAGCTTAAAACCACAGCAACCCATTTTAGTAAGGCCCTCAAAGAATAATTTAACAGCATCTAAATGTCTTGTTTTTGCTTTGTGCCTGTGCTGAGTGTACTTGGGGTGAGTTCAGTACACCCTGAAACCTTAGTTGTGTGTGGTTACAAGTGCAAGAGATTCTGACCACACACAACAGTGATGCGGGGTGTGGTCAAAGCTTAAAGGTACCATGTAGCGTTCTATGTCTACATTTAGTTTTTCTCATATAGTGCATCATCGAGGCATGTTGAATGCATTTACTCCCTCATAAAACATTTGCGAAGTTAAGTTTTAGCTTGTTCCTACAGTTGAGTGTTTGAGCTTCACTGTGCAGAATGATGTATGTGCAGAGTTCGACACTAGAAGGATGTTTTCACATTCATCTGCTGAAAGTGGAAAGTTTCTCTGTGCCTATTAAAAATCTGATTTTACGAGCATGATTTGATCACAAGTAGTATAATAGTCTTAATACATGTCTGGAGGGGATCTTTAACTTTTTAAAAACATGAATTGTTTGCATCCATGTCTTCTTCTCTGCACACTTTCATTGCAATGTAAAACCATCAGCAGTAACGTGTAGTCTCAACAATGCTTTTCAACTTCATGTTAGGTTTACATTTTAAGTAGAATAAATACACTGAAGGCAAAGCATTAGGCACGTATTACGTAACCAGTTTCATAATATGATCTTTTGTTTATTGTTCTCACAGCCTGTGCTGTTGTATTTTGGACTCAATATCATGTCCATGTGTTGTTGTTTGACAGCTAAAGACAAGGGAGAGAAGAAACTGTTTGGCTACTCCTTTGTTCCTCTGATGCAGGAGGATGGCAGGACTCTGCCAGATGGCACCCATGAGCTCATTATCCATAAGGTAATAACTGCATACCGTCACCACCAAGATTTTGACTGAACAACGTATAATCAAATCCAGTGTGTGCTTTGCAGATTTGTTTCTGGCACATACACAGTGTTTAATATTCATCTTGATGTGTGATTCTATCCTAGATTAAGTCTTATTTTTAAGCAATAGAATGTGATAATTTTACTTTTTTCAATGCTTTTTTACTTTCAATAACAGGGGAGTGATCTGCTTTGTATGAAAATGCAACCTACTTGGCCTATCAGTGTGCCATCCTGGCCCTGCACTACACATTTGATGTGGTATTAACAGAGCAATTTCAATGCAAAAGATTTCATTTGACAAAGACAAAAGTTCCATGGTCATGTTTATTGGTAAATTGCAGTTTAGAGATTCTCTTAAGTGAACCCACTCACAGGTGTTACCAAGGCTACGTCGGATGGGATTACATACTGTATATCATTATGTGACTCATTTGCTCCGTATGGCAAAATGTGGTCCTCCTGTTATCACACTGTTTGGTACCACGGGATGACAAACAGCTCACATCACTCCATTACAGGCTGACGGGCCAATGAGTAATGTCCACTTACGTAACATTGTCAAGCTGCGGGGTTGAATTTAACTGCGAGCGAGTGTTAATGTATGTGCGTTTGTCTTTGACAGTTGGCACTCAAGTAGTTACATAAACATCAGTCTACTCTGTCTGTATCTCTGTATTAAGCATGACCTTCATGTCTGAAGGCTCATCTTTTCACACGTTTTGGCTTTGAAACATCAAAAGACTGAAGCAAATAAAATGGCCAGCGTCCCCAGTTAAAAGCTACTGCAAGACCATCTTGGGTGTAATTCAGAGTAATTGCAGACTACATGCTTTTCCTCAGCTGCAGGCAAAGGGTGTGTGCATAAACCTCAGGCTTTGCTGAGGACGGAAAAGCATGGAGTGCATTCATACATTTTATTGGAAGTGAGGCAGGACAGTGACCAAAAGTCTGATTATTTACTTTGCTGTTAGCTATGTAGTCTTTAAAACACAAAAACCTCTTTTCTTTGTCTTCTTTTCCTGTTAGGAGGTCAGATTTAGTCCTCCCAAACCCCCTAACTTGAGCCTGCCACTTTTAGAGGACAACTCTGGTAGCGTGTGTGTGTGTGTGCATGTGTTCCCATCGTTGAGAGGGGAAAAGGCCCACTCTGATGCCAGATGGAAGTTGCTGAAAAACTCAATGAAACTGGCATGGCCTAGTTTCTCCTCAGACCCAAAATAGACACAGTAGAATCAGTCCAAAGAGTGTGGTAGCTTTGGAGCTCAAACGGCCTCAGCTGTGCATTAAGGCTTCACATGAAATCCTCAAAATAACAACAGAGTTCTGCGATTGATTACGCGCAATCATTTCACATGTGTCAATCATGACTGATATACAGCCCACAGCCAATGAGGTGACAGGTTGGCATTAAAACGGTGAATGCACCAGAACTATCACGTTCTTCCACTCCTCTCCTACAAACCTGTCAATTCACAAAATGTGTGCTTCTCTTCCTGTTTTTTTTCCCAGTGTGAGGAGAATACCAGCTTGGCAGACTGTTCTCGTTACCTGAAGCTGCCATTCTCCAAGGCCAACCTCCCGTCCAACAACCAGACTCTGAAAGGCACCAAAGAGTCTTTCTGGATCACCAGCTTTCTCTGCTCCACCAAGCTTACACAGAATGGTAAACTAGACTCAGGAATTGGCATTTTGGCCACTCGCCCAGTGAGGTGTTGTTTTGGGCTGCTACACTCTAACACTAACTCTTGTCAAATCTCTAACTGGAGTTAACTTGCACCTTAATACACTAGCTGCCACTGTGCTTCTGTGACGCTCACTGAGTAGAGTTTGGAACTATTACTGCCAAATATAGTCATTAACACGTCACAGAAAGCCTGACAAAATGGTTAAATGCCATATGTTTAAGAAAAGACAAAGGGAGCGAAGTGTGCTCAAGTGAGAAAGTGACATTTCCATCCAAAGTGTGTGAAACAAACCTGTGAATATGCAGGGGGGTGGGAATAGCTTCTAGTTTGCATTGCTCACTAATGAGCTAATAAATCCTTATGCCTTCAGAAATCTGCTCGCAAAGTGCGATTTGTAGTCTTATATCAGGAGGACTAGCTTGTCGCTAATATGTTTGCCCTCATTTAAACAAACAGCAGCAACAATAATCATAGATTAAAATATGAAGTATCCAGCAAGGGAGACATTTGCTTTTCTCCAGTGAGTCACTGGTGCATTCCAAACTTCTCCAGACACTGTCACGTTTTACCAGACAACAGTATTTTCAGTCTGCAGAAAAACAGTGAATGATGAATCTTTTTTCACCTCATTAAGTAGATGGAAGAATATATAAACACAAAAGCTACAGGCTCAATTTACTTGCAGCAGGCTGTTCATTTCCTGAATACATTTGACGTTGTCGGTGAATTGATTATAGAAATATTACAGTTTCTGATGACAAAAATGTACGTGACAGATTGGTAAAAAAAACAAACAAATGCAGACATGCACACACACAAACAAATTCACACATAAAGTTGCAAAAAGACACACTTCAGGTTGAACAGAATCCAAAGAGACAGCTAAAAGACTTTCTTCTCAAGTCTTATTCATGCATATGTCTGGGGACCTTGGCTCAGGAAAATGACTTTTTATCTTCTTTATCCCGCTGCACTTGAAAATGTCATCATTTGTTTGGATTCAGAGGAGTTTTGGGGGCTATAATTGAAGGTTGTGGTGATGCTTTGTGATCTGAGGTGCACGCTGCTCTCATAATCCTGAGTTTCTTTACAAACAAACACGAGATGTGTCTTGATCTCTTGTGGTTGTCACTGTCGGTTTTTTTTGTGTGTCTCCTTCATTTGCTATTATATCTCTCTATATCTCCATCTTTTTGTCCTTTCTCCAGGTGATATGTTGGACCTGTTGAAGTGGCGAGCCCACCCCGAAAGGATCAACGACAGCCTCTCCAAGCTGAAGGAGATCGATGGCTCTGAGATTGTTAAAGTAGGTCCCGCAGTGAGACTCTCAATGCTGAATTGCTCCCACTATCCTGGCATTCTTATGATTGATTGCTTTCTGATTTCATTTCAGTCCATATGCTATTTAAGTTTAAGTCAAAAACTGAAGTAAATTTCAGCTCCATTTTGTTTCGCTCCCTACCACAGTTTCTACAGGACACCCTGGACACTCTGTTTGGTATTCTGGATGAAAGCTCTCAGAGATATGGGCTCAAGGTGTTTGATTCACTGGTAAGTAAGCTGTTTTAACACTATGGTAATATACATGGATCTTTTTAGATTTTGTGTTCCTTCTTTCCCCTCATATGTCAACCACAATCTCAAAGTGTTTGAGTCAGAAAACAGAAACACAAGCTGACTGCTGGAGAAAGATCCAGTGATGTAACGCTACAGAGCTCGCTGAACCAATCTCAGCCTGGTTACGCTGCACTGCGCTGATAGAGCGAGTGATCGATCTCTCTGTCTCTCTCTCTCTCTCTCTCTCTCTCTCTCTCTCTCTCCTCTACATCAGTCTCACACTGAGACATGAACACACTCCTCTCAGTGTGGCGTTATCAGTGATGGAAAGGTCTAGCGAGCCGGTGCAGTCATCAAGCTTCCTTTTTGTGGTTTTGAGATCAATCCAACAAGTCTGACGAGTGGACTTATCTTCTGTGGTCGGACAAATCAGTGCATTTCACAATGACCTGCACACAAGGGAAACATGGTGTAATAAGTGCAGCCACTGTCAAAATTAGTTTAGCTTGGTTGTTTTTTATGTTTTATTAAATTTCATTCTGTTTATTGTTGTTTTCCTCATATCTTTTGTATTTGACACTTTTTATCTTTTTCTTTTAATAACTTCAAGTGATGTTTTTTCTTAGCTTAGATGTTGAGCAATGGACAAAACCTTCCAAAATTAACTGTGAGGCTTAGGTTGCTGCAGGGGAACTCAAGCTGTGTAGCTAAGCATTGATCAAACCCACAAAAATGTATTTTAACTTTATTTTTGTATTAATTTTTACTACATATACCAGATTTATTAGGCTGGATCTTAGGGAAATGTGTGTAAAGTTATGCATAAGACATCTAGAATATTTCTACTTGATAGAATGGTGAAGCCATTAAAAACATTTCACTCTGTCTAAACATCATGTAGCTTCCGTGGAACAAACTGATACAGAATATATGTAAAGGGTGTCATTTAGTGTGAAATAAGATCATAAAGCTCCTAAAAAGAGATTAAAAAAAATTATCTTCTATGTTAAGGAATACCTTTTAATAATATGTCTTCTCTGCTTATTTCCAGGTCCATATCATCAACCTCCTCCAGGACAGCAAATTCCAGCACTTCAAACCAGTCATGGACACCTACATCGAGAGCCACTTTGCTGGAGCTTTGTCCTACAGGTATGTGATGTTTCCGCCTTCACTCCTCTACATGTGGCCGTTCGAGGCTACAGCAGCGCCTTGAGCATACGCATATATTGTATTCTAATGACATACTGTATCACATGGACAGGCAGTTGGAGAGCCTGCGTCAGTGCTGAGAGGCAGCTCCACTCAGCTCATTGCTGTGATTTAGTCACCAGGCGCGTGAAAGAAATGCTTATGGTGCCCCCTGGCTGTTGAAAAGTGAAATATGAAATTGTGCTTGCTTTTTGCTTCCCGCCTCCTCGTTTCATTCTCCTATCTATCACATGCACACACATTCACACACATATTCACAACCTGCTGTTCTCACTGACTGTCTTCTTCACACTCTCTGTACCTGCTAAGATACGGTATTAGCACTATCTTCTTCTTCTCCTTTTTTACCCCATGTCTTTTTGCATGCACCCACTCACGCACACACACACACACACGCACAGAGAATACTGCTGCCACATCCATCTGCTTTAAACTTTTCTTACCTGTGATATTGTTTCATTACAATCTGTCACGCCTTAATTAATTAACAAACTATCTATGCATATCATTATTTTTCCTTTTTAAAACTATCTTTAGTAACCAAAATCCTCTCATTCTGCCTTCTTTGTCAGCAGCTTACTGCTGGTGAAACTGAATTGAATTTATTGGTCTTCCTAATGTCATTACTCTCAACTGTAACATTTAAACCAGCTGTATTTAAGCATTTCATGTTAAAACACTGCATTGCCACTTCTATTGTTGCTAAATCCTGTGAGAGAAGCCGATGTAACTCGAGGTGAGTGGTGATACTGTGTGTGTGTGTGTGTGTGTGTGTGTGTGTGTGTGTGTGTGTGTGTGTGTGTGTGTGTGTGTGTGTGTGTGTGTGTTCTCCAGGGACCTGATCAAAGTACTGAAGTGGTACGTGGACCGCATTGTTGATGCAGAACATCAGGATCACATACAGCAGGTGCTCAAGGTGAGGCATTTGCTCTGACGCACACAAACACACACTTGTATACATGCGCATACACACATAGACACAACAACAACACAGATGCATCCAGAAATACAAACAAACAAACTTCCCTCCGTCTTGCTGCCACTCCTGCTAATTTATCCTGCCATCAGCAGTGAACACATCGCACCAGCACCACCATTCATTATTCCCCTCCTCAATCTATTACACTGCATGCAATTTTAATCAGCAGAAATGCACTGCCTCTGGTGTTGGGAATCCACATCACATTATGCTAATGACTCACGCAGATACACATTTGCGGCTTATGTAGTGTGGTTTCCCCATTTATCATTTGCGAAATATGTTCTGCAGCAGAAGTAAATGTACCTCTGTCATGCAGTAAATAATAAATAAGTGGTAGACCACAGATGTGTCTGCAGGGTTTCCTTGTATGAGTGATCTATAGAATGTCTTTCATTAGGCTTTTTAAAGCACCTTCTTTCGGTTGAATTCTGTATCAAAAATGTGAAGTTAAACAATATTGTACTACTTTTCTAATAAAGAAAAAAACGCAGATCACTTTTTAAGTATTGTTGACTATACAATACTTTAAAAGTGTTTGTTGTCAGGTTAAAAAGTGGTTATTTTACCGATTTAATTAGAACAACTGTTTACACTATGACTGCAACTAATTGTCTACCATTAGGTATTGTGGTATTGTAATGTCTATAAAATGTAAAAAAGAAATCATGAAAAAAAACCATCACAAGCTCCAAGTGCCTAAGTGTGACGTCTTCAGACTCCTTATGAGCACTTGCCACTTGTCCAAAACTGAAATTATATGCTATTTTCAGAGATATAAAACAGAGAAAAGCTGTTAATCCTCACATTTGAGAAGCTAGAGTTCTGGTTTAAGAAATTACTTAAAGCAATGATTTTCTGTCATCTCATCAAGTGTTTCAGATAAATAGAGTTATAAAACTCAAACTTTGGATGAAATGCGTCAGGGGCAAAATTTAATGTTATGTCAGACTTCCCTTCCTTTTTCACTGGAAGGGAAGTCTGACTTGCAGGGCTTTTATTTTTTTAAATCACTGAAACACAAATGATGATTTGGAAACGATGATTGTTCTTTCCATCCTCCAGGCCAGCGAGTACATCTTCAAGTACATTATCCAGTCTCGCCGGCTCTTCTCATTGGCCACGGGAGGCCAGAACGAGGAGGAGTTCCGGGTCTGCATCCATGAACTCTTCATGTCCATTCGCTTCTTCCTTTCGCAGGAAAACAAAGGCACCAGTCCCGTCGCACAAACGCAGGTGTGTGTGTGTGTGTGTGTGTGTGTGTGTGTGTGTGTGTGTGTGTGTGTGTGTGTGTGTGTGTGTGTGTGTGTGTGTGTGTGTGTGTTTGGTGTGGGTGTGTCTCAAACCCTCTGTGCCTCCACAATCACAATGTGCATCTCTGTGTGCACTTACGCAAATGTGTAAATCTGTGCCTGTTGGTACTTGTGAGCCACATTATGTTTTCTTTCTCGAGGACTCTTGTTAATGCAGTCATGATAGGTGAGAAATTGCCTGTAATTGAATTTCATACTGCCAAAGGGGTCTGGAGTCGGAATAGGAATTTCTCTGGCAGCTTTTCCTTTCCCGCTGGGAGGTCTGCACAGCAGGGTAGCCGCCTTCACTCTTCGAAACAAGACCAAAACAAATAAGCTAAAGACGCCAAAGATAATCCTAATTATACAGCAAAAAAAACAGAGACAGCTGCTTGTGTGGTTGTGTGGGTCCTTATGCACACTTGTAGGGAACCACCTGCTTTTTTGCCTCTACAGGACCTTTTAGTACAGATCCAGGAGTCTTATGTTGTTCCTCTTCCTCTTGCTGCTTCCATCTCTTCTTTTGTAGTCTCATTTGCATCTTTTTTTCCAGTCACTTCTCTTTAGTCCATTAGCCTCATGTACTCTTTTAATGAATTCAATTCCAGGTCACTAGCAACACTTAAGTCACACAAAACCTGTATAACTGTGTGTGCTCATTCCCTTCTGTGTTAATTATTTCCTTCCTTTGTTGTCTTCTTGCCTCATCCATGTGAACCCTGAACAATGTGTTGTTCAAGCATTTCAAGAAAAATAATCTTTTCAATTACTCCATCAGGTTTTCTTTTCACAGCTCAGTCAAACAATTATAACAAGGCACTCAAGAAATTTGAGTTATCAAAGCCAGCAGTCTTGTTTGAAACCCTCCAGTCTCTTTTAGTCGCTTTGTAATAATTTCACCTTGGTGTATTCCAGTTATGCCCTGTCTTCGCCGTCTGAAAAGCTCCACTTCATCCCTGCACTGACTCCTGATCCAGACTAATCTGTAATCTCAGCACAACAACAGCTGGGGGGAGATGCATGCCAGAATCATGCTAATCTAACTTAATCTGTCCAAAACACATAACACACGTAAACAGCAAAGCCCTGTGCGCATCATTTAGCACCTGTGACCTTTTTTTTGTTTTCATCACAGGATGAGGTAACATCTGTGTTGAGCTGTAAACGGATTACAAAAGAAATTACGTAATTAAAACACACTCAGTGTATTTATATTAATTCAAAAATTAAATCAAAGAATAGGAGTTGTGTGTATCACTCCATTGTGACTCCTCTCTGAGTTTAGACTCCTTAGACTTTAGAACTCCTTGTTGTTCCATCTAAACTTCAAAAGCAAACACCTGTGACAGTAAAAGTGTAAAAGTTTGGTGAAAAATGGCTTCCATGCCAGGTTTTCCTGAAAAAATGAGGGCAAAAAGAAACAAAGAGGGAGAAGATGACACACCTCTCAAGATCTTAGTAAGCTTCATTTTTCAGTTGTGAATGTGACAGAACTTAACAAGAATAAGAAGCATCAGACAGAGTTACAAACCCATTGAGCCCATTGAGCTTCAAAGGACCTCCACATCACCCATATAAGTTTAATATGCAGTATGTCATGCTGATTTAGTGAAAAATGTATTGAAATTACTGAACAAACACTATATAAATCATGTATAGTCACATCTTGAAAAGCTCTGTTCAGTGTAATTTACAGCTTGAATGCTTTTGGGCTGTTAACTTTCAACAAAGTGATTCCAGTCTTAAAATATTTTGACAATAATGGATTCGAAAGTGTCTGTTCGATTTAGCCTCCAAATGATTGAACATCGCCCCGTTCTGCCTAGGCGGTGTTCCTGCGGACATTCCCGGCAGTTTATGGCGAGCTGTTGAAGATCTTCACAGTAAGGGAGGTGGCCGATTTTGTCAGGGAGACGCTGGGCTGCCTGCCAACCACCGTCCACGCTGACTGCCCCCTGGAGGCCGTCAAACTGCAGTGCATTGCCAAGACGGTGGAAAGCCAGCTTTACATTAACCCAGGTAAAGACTCGTTCACACAAACAGATGCACAGTTATGTACACTTTGCTATGAATACATAATTAAAGCTTGTAACCAGACTGAAAACCCAAACATTTGTGGGCAAATAACCCAAATACAAAAAAAGCCTTGCATGCAGATTAGGAACACAGGAAAAATAAACAGAACAGCGGGAAACAAACAACTAGATTCATCCACAAAATGCATGCTTGCATCATGAGCAAACAGGCTATTAATCCATATTATACTGTTGTACACTCCTGCAGTGCAGTCATTTAAGAACACCTGGAGTGCACCTAACTCCATGTCATTAAATTGTTCTTAATAAAGGCTCTACGCCGAGCAAATTACCCCTTGTTTTATTTCGAGCATGCTCCCAATGGCTACATGTATCAAGAAAAACATCCCTCATGCAAATCAAATTATTCTTGTATCCCTTTTAGATACAATGATTTATAGTTAAGAAACATTGTGTGCAAAACAAGAGCTAATACAGCCACAGAAGATTAGTGTGTTTTTGCTGCTGCCCTTTGTTGTTTAGTTATATAACATTATGTATTTGATGTATGACAACTGTGTGTGTGTGTGTGTGTGTGTGTGTGTGTGTGTGTGTGTGTGTGTGGGTGTGGGTGTGGGTGTTTGTTTGTGTTTGTTTTGCAGAGTCACGTTGTATCCTGTTGCCGGTGGTGCTCCGGGTCCTTCAGGCACACATGCAGGAGCAGAGAGACCTGGTCATGTGTGCTCGCATTCTCACCAGCATGCTGTCCCTCATCAAGAAGGAGGAAAACGGCACAGCGGTGAGTATTACAGTGGTAACTGGTTGCCGTTATGCAACTGTTCTTCTAAGAAACAGTTTGACATTTTTGGAAATGCACTTAATCGCTTTCTTTCTGAGAGTTAGATGAGAAGATTGATACCCACACTCATGTCTGTATGGAAACGGGGAAACAGCTAGCCTTGGCCCTGGCAACAAAATCCCAAATCTTCCTACCAGCACCTCCTAAAGCTCGCTAATTAACTTTTTAATTAGTTTAATCAGCACCAAAACAACTTGTAAAAACAAGAAGCTTCTGCCAATAGAGCCTCCTAAATGTTACAGACTGTTATGTTATCAATATGCAACATTTTATGTTACCTGAACGCAACATTAGTGCCCGCCAACCAGCTTCGGATTTAGCATACAGACAGGTATCTTCATATCTGACCAACAATTACATCAACTAACAGCGTATATCCGAAATGTTGAACTGTTTCTTTAAGTGTCCCTGCATGCTCACTGCACTGGCTGTTGTTGAAATTCAGGTTGCTAAGTTAAAAGATCGGTCACTTCAGTCAGTTTAGAGTTAAAAAGGTTTCCCTTTGCTATTCTACAAGACCGTTCAAGGGAATTACCACCATAATAACTGGAAAATAACTTTAAAGGAAGGCAAAGCTAGAGGAATTAGTCCTACAGCAATTTCCTTGCCAATGCATTGCAATAGCAGATTGCTTTGTTGTGTGTCTATATGGTCAATTAGTCCTGGTAACAAGGGCATTGGCAGCCGTGCAGACCAGTAATGAGACCCATCAATTTAGCCACGGCAATTGTCGAAGTGGCAGTCACTTCGAGCTTGTGTGTGTGTGTGTGTGTGTGTGTGTGTGTGTGTGTGTGTGTGTATGTGTGCACGGGTTTGTCTGATTTGTGCGTGTGCGTGTGTGAAGCAGCTCGGTTCGCGCGGCTTGAACTGTTCGCTGCCAGAGGGCCAGCTAGTGGTAAAGGCGCCCAGTAGGACACACACACACACACACACACACACACACACACACACACACACACACACACATACAGACAATATACACACACACACGCACACAGACTGGCACCACATCTAAAGGGAAGTGACAGCAGTGGCAGCCAATGTGCCAGTCTGAAGCTCCTTCTCATTATCGCTCTGTCCAAGACCTGTCTGTCTTGTCAGGGCTTGAGACTAGAGGGAGATGCACACACACAAACACACACACACACACACACACACACACACACACACACACACACACACACACACACACACACACACACACACACACACACACACACACACACACACACACACACACACACACACACACACACACTCCAGTTTATCCTCCACTTTCTCTCAAGTTGCTTTTAATCTTGAATTGTCTATTTCTCCTTTGTATTCCACCTTCTTTTATTCTCCATACGCCTCGTCCTCTGTGAATTTAGAGTCTCAAAATGTTGCTCTTAGCCTTGAAACTTCTTATTAGTCCCCACACTTACTGGTTCAAGAGTCATTAAAACTAAGATAAAAGTAAGATTACTGGGTAAGTAATGCAGACTCTGAGCCAGAGTGACGTCAGCTGTCGATCATGGTTCAAGGTCGTACCGGCGGGAAACAAGCCAGTAGAATGCAAATTGGTTGAGAAAATTTAAAAGGAATCACACTGACATTTTAGATTCATGTTATGTCTTTCTTTTCTCATTTTTGTTAATAAAGTGAAAGTGATGCTATTACCTGTAATTCATGTGCAAGTGTTTTGTCCTTTGTGTAGGAGCCGGTGGTCTCAAAAGAGGTGGAACTAATTGTAGAAAGCCTGCTGGGAGTTTTACTGAGGACCATCCTGGAAATTAGCAACCGGCCCCAGCCTGCTGGACCTGCCATGAGACTACAGTTCCAGGATGTCACTGTATGTGTATTCTAGTGTGTGATAAATTGTTTTGGGACTTAACAAAAATGTGCAAGAGTAATTATAGATTTTAAATTGAGTTGCTGCTGTGGAGACCATGATTCCACTAACATTATTAACATTAATGGTAATAATTAAGATTTATGATACAACACGGCACAACAGGGGAGCGGTGAAGTGGATAATGAGATCATCATCATCATCATAATCCTCATCATCATAATCCTCATCATCATCATCATCATCATCATCATCATCATCATCATTGTGTGATGATGGAGACTAAAGGATGGGTGGAGGGTTATTCCACTTGTAATAGAGCGCTGCTAATGTTGCCAGTAGAGGTTAATAAAGGTCATACTGTAAATTCGATATAATAAAGTGCTTCCTTTCCTATTTCCTTTGCAAAAGCCCCATAGTCCAGTGAACTCTTAACTTCTTCTAATTTCTCCTCAGCATGGTTAACAAAATGGAGTTTGTTTTTGTTTGTTTTTAATGATTCACATCCAGTGTTTATAATGCTTCCTACGTGACTGCTTTCTTTATAAATGTTATAACCACCACAATAGTACAATTAACCTAGTAACTTAGGGCACCCCTGAAGATAATCCTGGCTGTAACACAACATTAAAACTAAACACTCTCTCTCTCTCTCTCTCTCTCTCCTCTCTCTCTCTCTCTCTCTCTCTCTCTCACTCTCTATCCTTCTCTCTCATTGTGTTTTATCCTGTCAGGGAGAGTTTGTGGCATGTTTGTTGGCCCTTCTGCGACAGATGAGCGACAGACACTACCAGCAGCTGCTGCAGGCATTCAGCAGCAAAGACAACCTGAGGGTAAGACCACCTCATCCATCTCTCTCTCTCTCTCTCTCTCTCTCTGTCTCTCTGTCTCTCTTTCTCTTTCTCACACTCTCACTCACTCTCTCACTCTCTCTCTGTTCAATTCAAAGAGCTTGATTGTCACAAACAAAAACATTTTGTTGGCAGATCAATAAATAATAGTCATGTATTTCCATATTACATATTAAATACAATATATGTAGCTACATTTATGCGTTTCCAATACAATACATTAATTTGCAATATATATAATTAAATACAACTACTCTATCATATTATGAGTGGTTGGTCAGGCTGTGGCAAATACATATTTAGCTGCTAGAGGAGCTGTTGTCCCTTCACCAAGGAGAACAGACAGTTTTGTAATTACAGTGTCACTCTATACCTGTCTGTCAGCTTCTCTTACTCTCTATACCGCTGATTGTGATTTGAAAGTGAACTAAAAATGAAATAAATAGATGGGTATCTGTCTTCCCTCTGCACTTCCATAATGCCAAGTTGCAAGCGAAACTAGCGAAACTGCTAGAAAGACTGGTGATATTTGTTCTATCTATCTATCTATCTATCTATCTATCTATCTATCTATCTATCTATCTATCTATCTATCTATCTATCTATCTATCTATCTATCTATCTATCTATCTATCTATCTATCTATCTATCTATCTATCTATCTATCTATCTATCTATCCTTTCTTCATACATTTATATTTTTCTTGCCACATTGCTTTAGATTTAGTCATTACTTGTATGTATTTGCGTATACATATTGGGTAGAGAGTAAGAAATGAATTGTTATGTTTATGTTGTTTTTTTGGATTTCATATTCTAATTTGTGTTTGTCTCTACAACATTTGTTATCCACCCTCTGCCTCGCTATCTTCCTCAGCCATTTTCTAAATAGTTTTCAGATTTTCAAAGTGACTTGCTCACTGCACTTACAGACATTTCTGAAGTGTATGTACACATAAGTATATGTTTTTATACTGTACACGTAGGTACTCGTGTCCTCTGTATGCTGAATTGCAAGGTCAACGGTGGCAGGTTACATAATGCAGAAAAAAAACACAGAGACGAGAAAGCCGAAGAAGCGAGACAGAGAAAATTAATGAGGTCACAAGTTCATTCCAGTGAGAAATATCAATTCACTAAATGTCAGAAAAAATAGAAATGTAACAGGCTCTTGTTAGCTTGACAGCACTTACTCGAAAAAAGCCAATTTTCAGACTTTAATTCTAGTACTTTTATCACAAGTATCCACATTAAGTGTGTGGAACAGAACATGCAACCAGTGAGCTTAGAGTTTCAGCACCATGGAGAGAGACATGAAATGCCTGCATTAGATTCACATCTTACAGCCCTACTAATCGTTGTGTATATATATATAGTATAAAAGTACATTTTAAGAAATACATTCATGCAGAAACAACTCTGTAAAATGTCTTCCAATGGATTTACAAAAGTAATGTCCATAACAAATCCCAAAATGCTATTCACCTGCGATTGCAGATATGTAAATTAAAGCTATGCAACAAAACACCAGTCAGAGTGATTGATAAGTCTTAGATACTAATTTAATATAATAAATACATTTTAAATCTTTCAGCATCATTGAGAGAGACACAGAGAAAGACTATTTGCAAAGATTAGGACCAAGTCTGTCTCAATTGATTTGAGTTTCCAGTGATAACAAGTCTCCTGTGTGTTTGTGTTATGTGTTCCAGGACTTTCTTCTTCAGATCTTCACAGTCTTCAGGATCCTAATCCGACCAGAAATGTTTCCTAAAGACTGGACCGTGATGCGATTGGTCACCAACAAGTAAGACCACACACAGGACTGTGCACACATAGACACAAATGACAGAAGATATAAAATAAGAAAAAGGATGGTGCAAACATGGAGTAGACCACCAGGCCATTTAACCAAACCAACATTCAAAAAATTAAAGTTTTTATCAGCGATGAATAAGTGAATTTTGATGCGACGCTCTCAGTTAAACCGTAAAAGGTCAATAAAGAGCTTGTACTTAGAAATTAAGTATTTCTAATGGAAAAGCACCAGTGTCTGTAGATGATAACACTGATTTGGCTCCTTTGCTGTCTTTTTTTCCCCCGTATTGTGTCTTATCACATCACCGCTGCACGATTGCTCTACAAATGGGCCATCTGAATAGCATGTCAGTTGTTGATGGTGATGCATTTTCCTCCAAGGTAACACAATGACCCTCTTTCTTTTGCTCTTTTAGCGTCATCATCACAACTGTCCTCTATCTTTCTGACGCTCTGAGGAAAAACTTCCTCAATGACAAGTTTGACTACAAGGTAAGGGAAATGTGTGTGTGGACCTGAACAATGCTACAGTGCTACAAAGCTGTCTGAGTATCAAACAGCCTCACTTCTAAAATGGGGCAGCTTTAGTGTACCGACACACACACACAACACACACACACACACACACACACACACACACACAGACATGAAGGTAGATACACATAAAAGTCATTAATTTATTTATTTTTGTACATGGTACTTTTCAAAACAAAAGCCTGCACAGAGACACAGACATTAATCAGAGTTAATGCCATTAGTCAGAAGCCTAAGGCAGTCAATAAAATTAGCTGAAGGTAAAAAACAAAACCCGAACAGCAATAAAAACAACACAAGAGATGAGTTAATTAAATTGTAAAAAGGCTTGTTTCTTCCTGTACTGTAATACTGTAGATGTCCCTGTCCGAGTTTAATTATTCACTGTGTTTAGATATTACTTTTTTTTAATTAACAGCTGTTGTTTCGGTAGTTTGTGCCACAAAATAATATCAAGAATCCATGGATACCAGTGGCAGATCATCTAGTTTTTTGCCTGAAATCTGGAAAACTTGAGTTGGAGGAAGAACTTTTTTGCTCAGCATTGACATGATGCTATTTTTTTGCTGTCATTTCCAGGTGTGGGACTCGTACTTCTACCTGTCTGTAATATTTATCAACCAGCCCTGTCTTCAGCTGGAATCCTTCTCTCCCTCCAAGAGGAAGAAGATACTGGAAAAGTAAGTTTGTTTGCAAATGCACTCTCACATGCACACGCTCGTTGTGCTTTTCTGCGTGTGTTGGGATGGCCTGTAATGAGCCATGTGCTCACTCAATAAGCCATCATATCCTTCTCCTGTTGTCTGTCACACACACACACACACACACACACACACACACACACACACACACACACACACATACACACACACACACACACACACACACACACACACACACACACACACACACACTATAAGTATACTGTAGGCCACATTTGGTATAATGAGTACATAACATGCTGCCAGCCTTGCTCAGTGTTTGCCTGCAGCATGCATACATGTCTAACCAAAATATTTCATCATGCAGGTATGGAGACATGAGGGTGATGATGGGCTGTGAGATCTTCAGCATGTGGCAGAATTTAGGTAAGATGATAAATCTCAATGCACATGGTTCACATGGACTTTTATTTCTAAATGTACTCCTTAAACCCACAATAGACTGTTTTAAAGGGACTCGTAGTATTTTTTTTATTCTCTGAGTGGGGCTGCACATAAAGTACCGTACAGGAAACTGCCTTTCTTCCATTCCAGCTGTAAGTATCTCTTACAGCCTCGTAAATATCTACGTATTTACTGCTCTTTTGATGCAAAAGTATGTGTGACGCACTAAAATCAGGGAAAGTAAAGGCAAATTCATTCTCTAGTATTTCTTTGTACTTGTGCTGAAGGAGAACTAAAAAAAAACTCTCAGCTTTTTTTCCCCCATGTAACTATTTGTTACCATGGCAACCAGCTGGATGCCTCACTGTGCTTTGTGTGTATGCTTTTGTTCTTGAGTCTGTGATGGACCTATACAATTTTGTGTTTTTATGATAATTTCTAGTGTTTTTATGTGTATTCAAGTGTATTTTTGCCCAGTTTAAAAAATTTTGAAGTCACTTTATTTTTGTTTTTGTTTTATTTGATGTCAATATAAATGGCAAAGTCTCCCCACTAACAATTTGTTTTATTTTATGTAGTTTATTAAAAAGCTGCATCAATTTGGTTAGAGTGCACTGCACTCAAACCAAATAATCAGAGCCTTTATTGCCGTTGAAATTTTTGAGGAAAATGAAGCTTTCCAGAATTTGCCAAATTGTCTCTGACATAAACAATACGCTGTATTCGGGGATGAAGTGAGAGCCTAACCTCTATCTTGACCTCCAGGGGAGCATAAGCTGAACTTCATCCCCGCCATGATTGGTCCATTCCTGGAGGTGACGCTGGTGCCTCAGCCTGATCTGAGGAATGTCATGATCCCCATCTTCCATGACATGATGGACTGGGAGCAGAGACGCAGTGGCAATTTCAAACAGGTACACAGCTGCTAGAAATAGACCAACTTGACTGAAACTCATGTCAAATTACGAGTTTAACCCTCAAAGGTCCAGTGTGTAATATTTAGGAAGATCTATTGACAGAAATTGAGTATTGAGTAGTCATTTTTATTTCTCATTTTCATCCTAAAATTATCAAAATTGCTAATTTTAGAGGTTAAGGTATGTTACAATGCAGCCAAGTCACCAAGCTACTTAGTTAGCAACTGCAGTAATGTTAGCTGCCAAGCCTTTGGTTAGCTATAAAGTCATTTGATCATAATAGCAGATACAATTTCACATGTAATTTTAAATGTATGTTCTGAGGTAAAAATATAGATAAGAAAAAAGGTTAAATTTGTAAAATTGTCTTGCCAGGAAAGATAATGTAGGTGAGTGGTGATGTGAATGACGGTTGAGATGTTGTCGACAATCAATACTGTATATACCTGACAAAAGTACAAGGGGGGGAGGAGTAAGGTAAGGTAAGGGGGAAGGAATCCATTTTGACCTTTTTCATGGATACAAGATTAAGACATAAAAGTGAAAACATGCCTTTATTTTGACACGTGACTGACTCTGACATGACGTGGAGTGTTTTTACTAACACAGTTTTAAGCTGTTGTTGATTTTGCTCTTTCTCCCAGTCATTTTGATCAATATCGTTTGAAGTGGCAACCCCGCTGAGATTTAAATGCTTTATTTCCCTCGCAGGTGGAGGCCAAGCTGATCGACAAGCTGGACAGCCTGATGTCCGACGGCAAAGGCGATGAGACATACAGGGAGCTCTTCAATAGCATGTGAGTTAGAGAAAGGAACGGCAGTAGAAAGAAAGAGAAAATATGTGGATGAGGGGCAGACTGTAACTACTTATATTCGTTTCATTAGCTTGGATTTTAAAAGAAAAGGGAGCTCAACTAGCTTAACAGTGAAATTGCAATAAAAGGCATAAAGAAAGAGACCAGTTCAGGATTCCAGGACACGTTCTTTGAAAGTGAAAATAGCCGTTTATTGAGTCTAATGACCTTAGATGATGCAGCCCACACAAGACTTTATCAGGTGAATGTTGTTTTCCTCAGTAAATCGCTGCTTTATCTGCGTTTGCAAGTACTCCGCTTATGAAAATGAGCTTTTAACCAAGAAAAACCGAAGAGCACCGATAAAAGCGTTAATGCTCAGAGAAGGCTCCTTTTACCTGAATCAAAACAAAACAATGAAATGTGTTAAAGAATGTGCTGCTAATTAACAAACCGGTCATTATTATAAAAGAATAAGCCAGTGGGTAGTTCTTTATTTGAGTTTATATTGAGCAGATAAAATAATGAGAGGTAAGTGATCAGTATTCAGCTTCAGTCACCTTCATCCTCACTCATGCCTCCTCTGTGGCCAGTCCTTGTCCTTGTCTCTCCAGGTTTGTTTGCCCCTGCATGCCTTAGTGTATGTGCTCGCGCCGATGTGTGTGTGTGTGTGTTAGTGTGTGTGCGTATCCCTGCTTCTTTCTGTGCCTGTTCATATTTTTATGTCGCACTTCACAAATGAGTCCTATATTTCAACATAGCTTCCAAAAACTTGATTGAATTAATGAAGTCTTTCTTCTGATTCGCATACATACTGTATGTCTCGTTTACTATCACGTAGATGTGAATCGGGAGTGTGATCTTGTTAAGTATTTTATCAATATGCATCTACTGTAATTGTCCCTTTGTCTTTCATAGTCAATCATTTTCTTTCCCGCCATTTTTATATGTGAAACATTACAGAATACAGTGTAACATCACTGCGTATTATAAAAAATGAATCTATATTGTGCTATAATATAAGTATCAATTAGGAAACATCATTATTATTAAACTTGCAATATTTGATGGCAGACTTAGTTTTTTGCTTATGATTATGATTTTAGCCTACTTTTATATTTTCTTGCTTAATCAATTTATTGTTTTGATTTAGTTTCTTAATTTATTTTTCTCCTACTAACTCCACTAACCCCTAAACTAACCCTGTGTGAGTGTGTGCTGATATTAATCGTATTAATTTATTCCGCCTATGCTTCCCGCCTGGAGTAGAATTCCTCTGTTTGGTCCGTACCCTAGGTAAGACGCTCTCCTCTTTGTTCTCTCTGTGTCGTCTGTGTGAGGGGGAACAGAGGCAAGGGTTGACGTTGGGAAAATAACTTGAGCCCAATGCTTACGGCAATATTTTGGCTGTGATGTGTTTATCCTTTCAAGTCCAGTCGAGATAACCAATCAATTCTAAAACATCTATTTAGGCCTGCTATTGTGATTTTTTGGGGTACTTTATTTTGTTAACTCTCACAGGCTGGCCAACAAGCATAGGTGACATTGGTGTGACTGGGATTGATTTGCTCTTTGCTTCTCCTCCTTTTCTTTTGCAGTAATTTCTTCTTTCTTTCCCCTCTTCCCCGTCACATTTACTTTCCTATTTGATCTTTTACCCTTTGTCTCTTTCGGTTTTTACAACTCTCCGTCTTGTCCTCCAGCCTGCTGAAGAAGATTGAGAGAGAGACCTGGCGAGAGAGTGGGATCTCTCTGATCGCTACCGTCACTCGCTTAATGGAGAGATTGCTAGACTATAGGTAAGAGGGCACACACACATACACTCTCAAAAACAAGCATACATGCTTTATCAATTTCAGTTATGTTTGGAAATCTTTTTTTTTCGCCGCCACTTAGTCTTGTGATGTTTCTGTCGCAGGGATTGTATGAAGCTGGGAGAAGTGGATGGAAAAAAGATTGGATGTACTGTCAGTTTACTGGTGAGTAGCAGTTACCCCAAGATTCTGGGGGTTGGGCTGTTTAAAACTGCAGAAGCTTTTAGTATCACAAGTGACTGATTGCCAACTTCTTTTTAGCTGTTTTAAAAGGCTTTTACAAAACCAGATCCAGAGTGCTTTGACCTGATGAATCCTGGATGAATGAACGCTCATCAAAATGTTTACGTCAGTTGAAATGAAGAAATTATATTAGCTTAGTAAATGCAAAGCTACAACCAGCAACTAATTAGTCTATCATAAGAAAGGGGAAAGAGCTTGTCTGGCGCTGTGCAAAGGTAAAGAAATCTGCTCTCCAGCTTATTAATTATCAGCACATAACCCCCTACAAAAACCACAACTATGTTCTCACTGTTCATTGTTTTTACAATAAGCTTTAGAGGTTCTTCCAATACAGCCAAGCAAGCTGTTTGCATTTTTTATGCTAAACTAAGCTGACCTACTCCTGGCTGTAGTTTAATATTTAAGACACAGACAGAGAGTAGTATCATTATTATCTAACTCTTGGCAAGAAAAAGGGTATTCCCAGAGTATCAAACTATTCCTTCAATGTCTGCATAAACATAAAGACGTTTTAATTATGGTATTAAAGGTATAATATGTAATATTTTGCACTCTAAAAACACAGTAGAATCTATTACTTTTTTTATTTTATTAGTTTTCATCCCCTTGCTGATAAAGAATTATCCAAAAATTGAAATATGTTGTTAATTTCAGTTCAGGCTATTGTTTGTTGATTTATTGCATTTTTATAGTTGTTTATTGTGAAAGATACAGAATTAGGCTTTCTGAGGGTGTGAAAATATAAATATATGATTAAGACTTTTTAATTTCATCTTCTTCCCTTGTAGATATAACTCCAACAAATCAGTTTTTTTGTTTCATTTTATTCGTCTGTTGTTTCTATTGTCAGTCCTTCTGCCAACTAGGTTTTCCTTATGTAACTTCAGCCATCTGTAAGAGCACCTGGGTGTGTAGGCAGATGGATCAGAAGTCACTGTTGAAATATATTGTTATACCTCTGCCATAGAACAGTCACTTTTAAAAATGTGTCCTCATTTGCATCTCTATCTCTCTATAATTTTCATAACCCCCCCCCCTCTCTCTCGTGATTCTTTTTGTCCTCATTCATCACTGAACCACCCACTGCTCCTGTCAGAACTTCTACAAAACTGAGCTGAACAAAGAGGAGATGTACATCCGCTACATTCACAAACTGTACGACCTGCACCTGAAAGCACAAAACTACACAGGTATGCCAAAAGTAATGACCCATAACATACAGTATGTGTGAGTGTGGGGAGTATAGGGAGCTGCGTTGTTAAACATGTATGTAATCTCCTAACTTGTGTGTCACAGAGGCATCGTACACCCTGCTGCTGTATGATGAGTTATTGGAATGGTCAGACAGGCCACTGCGAGAGTTCCTCAACTACCCCATGCAGAGCGAGTGGCAAAGAAAAGAGTATCTGCATCTCACCATCGTCCAGAACTTCGACAGGGGGAAGGTGAGCTTGAACACACACATTTTTATCAGCTGGACAGAAACAAGAAAGAAAATGTTGGTATTAACAAGCAATTTATGTAAGGAAACATCATGACAAAATGCAAAGCTACTGCCTCCTGGATCTGATTTTGTGTGGGAAGAATTGTTCAAATAAGCTCAGTTTTTAATGATACCATCTCAGAGAAACACTGTCCATATGAGCTTCAACACCAGCAGGACTAAGTGGTTTCTTAACACTGCTGAATGCCTGTGAATGTGCCATGCCACTGTGGAGGCAGCAGCAGCAGCATGTTCCAATCTTACTGAGAGCCCTTTTTGCTACGCTAACACCCAGCAGGATGCCAGCTTCTCATGCATATTCTAAAATGTAACTCTAATTTATACCTGGCATTGAAAAAGAAACACAGCCATATTATAAATGCTTCGATTAGAATAAGCTTTAAAATAATTGATTAAGAATGAATACTCAGCTGAAATGCAGCAGCAGCAGCAGGATGGGAGATGAGAGAACTGGAGTTCCCCGCTTGTTTAGTTGAGCCGTGACGTCACTCAAATCCCTTCATAAGAGGAGCGTGGAGCAGAGCTACAAAAATACATGTCACTCGCAGTCAGACTTTTAATTTCTACCTCTTGTGAACAGTGACAGCGGCTCGAGGCCTCAGCACCTCCTCGGTTCAATCAGATGAATCGCTGCAGGCTGTAATTAAAGCGGGATCCGTATCGTCCCGCAATATCCTCCACTGTTCCTCGAAGAAATATTGTGGGAGACGATGACGCCAACACTGACGGGTGATGCTTTTAGGCCCCAGCTAAGAATGAACTGTGAGATTGGCACCTTAAACAGTTGATTCAGGGTGCAGCAGCATTTTTGAGAGGTAGTTTTCTGGCTCTGCTTTGTTTTTGTTACTCAGGAAGTACATTTCTTTCCTTCTTCCTCCCACCACTCGTCTCTACTAATTTCACCTCTTTATCCTAACTACCTTTGCCATCGTTCTGGGAAAAGTGGCATCATGGAAACCCTCCAAAAATTACACGCACACAAAAAAAACTTCAGCATCCCTGATGAAATAACATAGCTCTGTGGAATCATTAAAACTGCTCCCCTCGTTACTCATTGTCCAATTTCCTTTCACATTCACGAGCTATGCCATCTGCCAGTGCTGCTGCACAGGGATTAGAAGGCAGCAGGAAAGGAAAGCTTTTCATTTAATTAGCAAGATGGCTGGGTGCTGCGTGTACCTGCATGAAGAGGTTTTATTTTGACTCTTGATATTGTCGACTCACCAGTGACACCCAGTGGGGGGAATTCATCTTAGCAGCACCACTGCAGAGCAAGTGACTCTGTTTCATAAGTTCTCTGTTCATATATACTAGTTTAAATCAAACTGATGTGCATGAGTGTCCTGGATTTTGTTTTATTTTTTCTAACTTTCACTGTGTTTTGAAACAGTAAGCATGAGGATGAATAAGTGTGTGTTTTTATGTCTTCAGTGTTGGGAGAATGGCATCATCCTGTGCAGAGAACTGGCTGACCAATATGAGTCTTACTACGACTACAGGAATTTGAGCAAGATGAGGGTGAGTTGTCCACAATAAACAAGCCATAGAGACTCCTGAAGATTGTTAGTTGAAATCTTCCTCTAATTATGTGATGATGGGGTCATTCGGGAAAGAATATGCTAATTAATCTGCTTTTGAAATAACTATGCCTTTGTCAATGCACCAAATACCCTATTGTTTGCACACTGACTTGATTTTCATTTCCAGATGATGGAAGCATCTCTCTATGACAAGATCATGGACCAGCAAAGACTAGAACCTGAATTCTTCAGAGTGGGTTTCTATGGAAAGAAGTTCCCTTTCTTCTTACGGGTAAAGAAATCTCCATATTCCCCGTGTTATGAATTTTAAGTCGAACATAATAATACTTTTACCCTCTCCAAAGAAGAAAAAGACCTGCAGGAAGAATTAACTTTTCTTATATAAGACTCCTCCAGTGTGAGGTGACATTCAGCAAATCTTATTCAATGCCATTTAATGATGTAACAGGCCCCCGTCCTTGGAGTGTGCAGTCAAGGCGGCAGTTGCGGCGTGCGGCCACTAGATGTCAAGCTAACCACATGCTGTCCTCTGCTCTCCCCCTCTGCAGAATAAGGAGTTTGTGTGCCGCGGCCATGACTACGAGAGGCTGGAGGCTTTCCAGCAGCGGATGCTCAACGAGTTCCCCCACGCCATCGCCATGCAGCACGTCAACCAGCCAGACCAGACCATATACCAGGCAGATGCACAGTGTATCCTTGGCTATAGAATGAGGCACATGCAAAATTCACTTACACAGGCACGGATACGTGCATCCATGCTGACATGCTGAGCAGACACAGCCACATTTGTGGAAATGCATAAAAATATGACAGCAGCACGGTATCAAAACATATGTGCACACATACACAGAGGCTTACACACACACAGCGGACCTGTAATGAAGCACCATGCCTCCCTCTTTCCCCGCAATCTCCTTCTTGTCTCCATTGTCTTTATTGTCAAAGGCCCATTCAAAAGGAAAACGAACACATACTGTACTGCATATTGCGTGGAATATAAAAGAATATCATACAAGAAAGCACACTTTGATTATATAAACTGTATTATTAGTCACAAACACAAGGGCCAAATTTCAACTGGGCACTGACCATCGAACTTTTGGTTTTTCCTCCCCCACTTGTAAAGTTTCAATGGATTTACTCACAAAAATCTCTCTAAACAGCGTGCTCTCACTATAATCCAGATAAAAGAAGCTCTAAAATGATTGAAAATGTTGATACTACAGCCATCTAGGTTGCCTCAGGTATTTCAATAAGCCTTACAAGCAGCAATGAGTACCTCAAGGACTTTGGTTAGTTTAGTTAGTCATCTGCCAGCCTACATCCTGGCTGCCCTGACAGGAAAACAGCAGATACTACTTGCTGAAATCAAACATCAGTCAAAGATATGCTCTTTTTAGTAAAGTGACTCATCCAACATCTTATCAATCTATTTATTGCAGCAATACACATTTAGTTTGCCGGTGCGGCTCTGCTCATGTCATGCTCTGGAAGCTTGACACACATCCACAACATTTAACATTTAAACATGGACACATATAATAAAAAACAAAAACTTTCATGCCACCTATTGTGCACATATATGATCGGAGGAGACTATTAAATAATTTCCTGAGCGTGAAGTGCTGTGAGGCTCTCATACTTACCCTTACATAAATCCACTCACCAATTCACATGGAGAACTATGCTCTTCATCCCCATGTAGCGTATTCAAACTAAGCTGTACACCATGGGAGCCTTTTTAATAATGCACACTAATGTATGGGACAACTGTTGGCCTATATAGAGGGAGAGGGAGGTAAAAGCAAAGACTACGTTAAATAATGACACAAAGGCATTAGAAAAAAGCCAGATGGATGACATAGGGACATGTTTAACTTGTTCTTTTTGTCCTTTTCAGAGTTGTTTTCAATGTATGCATGTGATATATTTGCTTGTATGTGCTTCCCCTAATGCACATGACAGGAATTTCTGCTCTATAGCTCTAATCAAATGAGTCTTTCTCAGATTGCTTGCCCATCTGTGCATCCTTGTTGCATATGAATTTATGTACAGTAGTTGAATCACTTCCTGCTCATCTATCCTCCTCCACTGCTCAGTTCTAATGTTTCTGTGCTCTTCTTTCGTGATACCCTGATTGTGTGTCAGAATGACATGTGCGGTGTGTGTGTGTGTGTGTGTGTGTGGTTGTCCAATTATTGATTGTTGAGAAATAGAGAAATTGCTGCTTTTGGTGCCCTTTGTTTTCTTGATTTGTAGTATTGTGAGGCATCTGTGGTTTATTGTTTTGGTCCCCTATTAGCATTTCCTTGGCAGGGCATTGTTTCCATGTGGATGTAAAGAGAGTGTGTGGTCACCAGTTTGACTAATGCGATAAAATATATTACAGGAGATATGTATTTACCCCAAAAACACACATTTTATCATCCTGTAACCCCGTGTTTGTGTGTGTCCTCAAATTCTGTGTGAGCCTATCTGCTATTTCCCATGTACTTCGAGGTCACTGAAGAATTCCTGTCTGTTTTAGTCTGTAGTGATTTTCCCCTGTCACTCTCGCTCTCACTCTCTCTCTCTCTCTCTCTCTCTCTCTCTCTCTCTCTCTCTCTCTCTCTCTCTCTCTCTCTCTCTCTCGTGCTTTCCTTAACTTCCGGTGCTTCCAGACCTGCAGATCTATGCTGTAACCCCCATCCCAGAGAGTCAGGATGTGCTGCAGAGAGACGGAGTGCCTGACAACATCAAAAGCTTCTACAAGTTCAATCACATCTGGAGGTTCAGATATGACCGGCCCTTTCACAAGGGCACCAAAGACAAGGAGAATGAGTTCAAGGTACGGGGGAAAAGAAAAAAGACAAATTCACTAGAAAGACGGAAATAAACAGCTAGTGACACATGAAGCCCACACACGCTAAGAGGGCAATGTTATGCAGACATTTCTCTGCATTTATGTAATTTCATCCCTTCTTCACACGATGAACGTGTTGAATTTATGGAGATATTAAAATAAGCTTTTAAATAATGAACATACAGCCTACTTCATTTTGTGGAGTAGCTGAAAAATGTCAAAGGCTATTAAATAAATAGGGAAAAAACAATGAAGTTTTCTTTGAATATTTCAGAATTTAAAATTATACATTTATGATCATTAGCATTTTTTACTGCTGACCCATGTGAAACAGCTGTATTTTTCTCTGCACGCAGGTATTAGTGTGTGTGTGTCGCACATGTTTTATTCATGATGACACCTGTATCACTAATTATATACACTGCACACACTCTAAATACATACACACACCACACAGACCCTGATATTAGGCTCATAAATATTCAATATTAAGACATACAGACACACACGCTCCATGCTGTCATTCCATCTCTCTTCCATCAAAGCTATTTGGCCAAATTTAATCATGATATCGCATTTCCATCAGGCCTGGATGCCTCTGGCCCGGGAGTAGGAATAATATGTATGATTTTTGCATGATAATAAGAGTATGCAGCATAATAAAGTAGGAAATAAAGCTGTTTCTAAAATTTAACAAAAAAGTTTCTATCTGCAGGGAAATAATAGTTTGCAAAAAGGTCAAGACTTTTATTTTTGTACATTTTTCCTTTCAACTTCCTGCTCTTAAACTGTAATACATTTTTTTCAAAAAGTGTTCTGGTGGGTTTCTTGGCCTTAAAAAGCAGGAAATCAATAAAGGGCAGCAGGGTTGTGTAGTGAGTCGGAAGACCCTTCTTCAACTTGAGGACACAAGGATCGATACTGCATGTCAGCACTCATCTGCTCTGCTGGAGTGTCCTTGAGCAAGACACTGGGTTCTAAACTAAGCATAAGACAAATTAAGATGTATTGTATCAGCACTTTGATCCTCACCTGGCTGTTGAATGAGTCCAGCAGAAAACAAAATGTCTACATGGCAATCAGAAATATAATAACATAATGATGTTTCAGATATTCTTCCCAATCTTTTGGTTTTTAACTCAATACTTGCAAAACATATGACATTCTAATAATACATCCACATATGTACTTGTGATTAGTGCTAATGAACAGATGTAGGTGCTCCATTATAGTGTGAATATATCATGTTAATCACCTGAAGTGATTGCTAGAGTTTCCATAGTTTACGTGCTGTCAGAATGACCTTGTGGGATGTTGGCATATTGACAAGCACACTGGCAGACAGGATAAGTGATGGAACATAAACGACGATCCGAGATATAAGATATGACACCTGACCTACACCTACAAGTAGATGTTTGGCAGTAGGTGTACTCAACATGATTCCCTCCAGCTATGTGTCGGTAATTAAATCGTGTGTTGTCTGCCAGAGATACTGTGCATCAGGCATAAGTAGCTATAGATTTTTAAAAAAAAGTATGATTAGCAGTCAGCTAACAATGACGCGTGTATCATGTGTTTATGCAGAGCCTTTGGGTGGAGAGGACAACCCTGACTCTGGTCCAGAGTCTTCCAGGCATCTCCCGCTGGTTTGAAGTGGACAAGAGAGAGCTGGTGAGTGTGATCTCTGAAGAAATAACTGCAGCACACAGTCATGTCACACAAGGAACACTGTAATAATACACTTTTATTTTGCAGGTTGCAGTTTAAAGTACTCCCAGCCGATAGCAAAGTATTGATCCAAGTCATTACATTGAACAACAGTAATGTCCTAGGTCATGAGTTTGGGGCTATTGGACACATTTAATTTCTTCTGTTGGATGGATTTGATGTCATGCTAAAAATCGAATTGCTTTGCTTTGATTACCAACATGTCCAATTTTGTCGAATGGATTTTTGTAGTGGGAAATATTTACCAATACCTACTCTCTTTCGTCTTTAGCCTGGAATCACTATCATATAACATATCCATTGCTACACTGTTACACGTAAATCCCCTCAAAAGCTTTCCGTCTTGGATCTTCTCATTCAGATCTCTGAGGAGTGGGAGGATTTTAAATACTGTTTTGTCCAGCATATGCAAAACATAACACATTGTCTCTGTTAGTCTAAGCGTGTATCTTAGCGTATAGCTGTTGAACATGTGTGAAATTATGGATTGTAGACCCAGTGTTATTCTATGATGGTTATGCAGTGCAATATATATAAAATACAGAACTTGCAAAAGCTCTATTAACAGGATGATTAAGCTTTGTGTGAGACAGAAGAAGAAAAGAGAAAAAGAAACGTAGGTTGAAAGGAAGAACATGTTCTTAAAAGTGACCATATACTTATTTTTATGTATATTATGAATGACTCAAACTTCTATGTTTATGTGAAAGGTGTTGCTGGTAGTGATAAAACCAGAGATAATTATCATTCAACAAAAAATTTCCCATCAGCTTTGTGGAACATTTTAACATCTTTCAGCTTGTTGTTTTGGTTTTACTCTTTTGGTACAGTTGCACTGTACTTATCAGTGTTGACTTTTCAGTGAAAAAGGGTCTAAAAATCCATCGGAATCGTTATTTCCATTGTGAGAAATGTAGACAAATGCACACATAATATTTCTTTGAAAGATTAACTCGGAAATGTCCAATAGGAAAAGCTTTCAGAGTCGATACACAAAATTTAGGAATGAAAGGGCACTCGAGAAACTTTGTAGTGAACTTCTACTGAACCTTCTACAAAAAAACCTGTGAGAGACACATAAAAAAAGAATGGTCAAAATCAAAGCGTATCCGAGATTTTTGTTCTAAAAAACACCACACACTACTACCTTGTAATGCATACTTTCTTTTATGAATCATCAGGGTTGTTTTCTTCTAGCTTTTCGGACTTTAAAAAGCACCCTATAGAGCTAAAGAAGAAGCGGCCCCTTGAAACTCTTAATATTTCTCTCACCTCCCCTCTCGCAGGTGGAGGTAAGCCCACTGGAGAACGCCATCGAGGTGATCGAGAACAAGAACTTACAACTACGCACATTGATCACCCAGTGTCAGAGCCGGCAGATGCAGAACATCAACCCCCTCACCATGTGCCTCAACGGGGTCATCGACGCCGCTGTCAACGGGGGGCTGGCCCGCTACCAAGAGGTATGGATGGATAGATGTAGGATAAGGTTGGAGGGTTTTAGAGACCGTGGCTTTGGTGAGGAGCGATGACTTATGGATTGCCTAACGATGCATGAAGGTGGGTTTTAGCGGAGAGATGTATTATGGACAAGAGAGCGTGTTGCGAAGGGTGGAGCGGATGAACAGATGGATGGATGGATGGATGGATGCACGAATGGCTGGGTGAAGGTTTGACTGATATGGATGGATGGGATGGATAGATGAGCGAAGAGGGGCTGGAAGCAGGGGGAAAATTAGATGGAAGGGTGACGCAGGAATGGGTGGATCGATGGGGGGGTGTGGTCAATGAATGAATGGATGGATGTGCGGAGAAAGAGGGGTCAGGTCAAAAAATGGCAGATATAAGCATGTGAGGAAGGATTATAGAGAGAGATGGATGGCTAATAATAGCTGAATGAATGAGATGGGAGTGTTTATGCAGCTGCTATATTATACGCTGAAGTGCTAGCAGACAGACGCACAGATTGGTAGAGAAAGACTGAAATATGGTCAATCCCACTGCCAAACATTTAGCATCTACTGCTTCTCCAAAAACTCCTCTGTGGCAGACAATTGCAGGATAACAGCACAGCACAATGTCTTAACCAGGAAGAGCACATTTGAAGAGGAAGACGTCAACAAATCTACTCAAGAAAATTGTTTTTTTACCCTCAACAAACTGAGTGGACTCAGTGACTTGCTCTGTGTCGCATAGCAACCACCCTTTTCCACTTGGAGCATGTTTGTGGGGGTGCATGTTCATGTTTGTGAGTGTGTGTGTGTGTGTGTGTGTGTGGGTTTGGGCGGGTGTATAATACTGTATGTGTGTGTTTCTGAGTGCATATTGGGTTTGTTCAGAAGAGTGTGTCTCCGTGTAGATTTAGCCTATTAAGGTTTGTAGGATACTTGATAAAGCCACAAAGGCAAGGATTGCTGAAGTGCTTCCCACCCTTACTGCCATTATTTTGTTTAAAAATTATAGCATATGGAAGGATTTTCAGCTTCCAATGTAGTTATACAGCAGCCCTTTACCTTTATACACCGTTGGCAGAGTTATGTATGTGTTTCTTAGTATAGAAATGTACAAATGGCGTGTTTCTGGGTACAAAATGACCACCAACTTCCTTCTACCTTTTATAATATTTATTTTCACACCATACGAAATAGAAAATTTCAATTTCAATTATTTTGCACAAGGTGGACACAGATGGGGCAGCTCCTGCAGCAAACATGCTGCCGCTGGTATCGACACTCATTGTTCTCTGCAGAATATCGCGCGCAGCACCCCGTGGAATGCGCCATAAATCGATTAATTTCCCCACGTAATGCCGATTGACAGCTGTGGAGGTTTGCTCAGCTACAAATGAAGTAGAAATTGTCATTATTAATATTCAGATTTATTGCTTTAGTTTGAGCTGAAACCCTCGAGGGGGAATGCTGTCTGATTTATTTCCCCTCCCCTCAGTGTTCCATCTCTAATTGGACTTTTCTAATGATTAACTGAGCCACTCCACGGCAAGGCCTCACTCCCTGCAGCCCAACGAGGAATTTCCATCATTCGTAGAAGATTATTGATTATTTTTTTTTGCTGCCTTTTCCGGCAGTCCTTGGTTGGAATTTCCTGCTGAAGGCAGCACTTTAGAATTACTACCTTGGCACTGTTGCATATGTACTTTTATAGTACATCGACTATAAAGAGCATAATAACGTTTATGCAATAAAATATGTTTCATTTCTTCTACATCTGTGTCGCATGGTTTGATAATAGAGTAACGTGATATCACGTACAATGCATACTAATATATGCCATCTTGGTAGGGAGAATAATATTCCTTGTTGTCTTGTGGGTTCATAGTCAAAAAGACAAGCCACAGTCGCATTCATTGATAAGGACGTGTGTGTGTGACATGTCTGAAGCAGCATTGAGCATCTTTTCTCTTTAACTGTCATCCGGCTCTGTCTCTTTGGAGATAAACAGCTGTGTCCTTGGGAGAGGAACCGTGCTGATCTTTTTTGTGAACTTCCCCTTTACCTTTCAGTCCCCTTCTTCTGTGCGCGCGTTTCCCTCTGTGGCAGATTTGAATGCAGATTATGAGCCGGGTCTTTTCATCGTCTCGTCGTCTCTCCGCTTTGTGTACTCTGATGCAGATTGAAAAGGATTTACCATAATCTGTAGACACATCACAAGTGCTGATGGCATTGTAAACAGTGAGGAACTGGCGTTTTAATGTATGGATGGGACAGAAATGTTTATCGTCATTCAAAGCAGACCAGGGCATTTTTCATCTTATCTGTTTCTCCTTTGAGTCACATTTTTTTTAAGAAAATGTCTGGGAGAGTAAACAGAAAATGGAGTCTTAGAGCCAGAATCAAGAAGTTTGATGTTTCTGAAGAGTCATGATCTATAAAAGGAAGCAGTGACATCAAATCGGTCCTTTGATTCCACTAACATCCATTTGGCATTGGAGTGTTTTTCTTTCTCTATTTTTAGCCAATGTGTACTTTTATTCTGGTCCCTGAAGTCGATATTAATATCACAACACAGAAACGAGGAGTATTATACTCCATTTGAGTTGGATGTTAGTTTACTCTGTTTGGCCATTTGCTCAGTTTGTTCATGAATGTTTTTTTAAGGATTCAACAAAAACGTGTGGAAGCTAATTCACTGTGTCAGCCCAGCGGGGATTCAGGTAGCTCTGCAGTGCAGAAAGCCTCCTGCTTCAGCTCCCGGTGTGTGCATAACAGATGTTCTGCATTTTGTTGCCACACAGGCCTTTTTCGTGAAGGACTACATTATGAATCACCCCGAGGACGGCGAGAAGATCGGGCGACTGAGAGAACTCATGTTTGAACAGGTTTGTAATAAGAGATAAAAAGAAAAAAGCATGTGATTGTCCATTTACTCGCTTGTTCTGGAGCTTTCGCAATCTGCAGAGGAAGGATGGGAGGAAGCTGGATGCTGTTAAAAGCACTCGAACAAGCGAGAAGGTGGAGCTTGAGTTTCATGACAGAGCCAGACTGATACTGGATTTTTGAGGCCACTACCTGTGTCGCTGATATATACGCTGATACTGACATATGCGATAAGCTAATGTCAGCTAATTTATTGACCTAGGTAATTTATTAGTTCAGATTTTGTACATCTATCAGGCGAGATTTTGCTGATCTAACCTGTATTATTTCCAGATATTTCATTTTTCTCACTGGAGTTATAGTTAGTATTAGTAGTAGTAAATATTGCAAACAACGGAGATGTTAGCCAGCTCTTGTTTTGCAGGCGCACATCTTGGAGTACGGCCTGGCTGTGCATGAGAAATTCGTTCCCCAGGACATGAGGCCTCTCCACAAGAAGCTAGTGGACCAGTTTCATCTAATGAAATCCAGTCTTGGCATACAGGTAAGCCGGACTTCCAAGTGAAGGATCCCTTTAGTCCTTCGAGGAGAAAGCCACCCACTCATTAAACACACTTCCTTTATCTGCATTTTGTGTATTTTATTTTACATACCTCACGCTGACACGAAGAAGCGTTTAATCATGTGCACATCCTTTTCTCCAATTTTAACACCCTAGGAGTTTCCGGCTTATGTGCGCGCAAGCCCTGTGCACTTCACCAATGGGAGCCCGCGAACATGCAGGAACTCTGTGCCCAACATCATTAGCCCAGACGGTGGCAGAGGGGTTGCCAGGCGGAGGTGACGATCCCTTTTGTCTAAAGTTTATGTCTGTTGTTTTTAGTATGATGATGATGATGATATATCTACATCTTTCTTTTGTCTTTATTATTATTATTATTATAATAATCTATATTAATGTTTGAAATTTATGAACCACCCTAATGCTCTTTTATCTTACTGTTACATTTCTGCTTCACATTGTCTCACCTTTCTTCGCTTTCTCTTGATGTGTTGTCCTCCACTGCAGACATTTCTCTTCATCTTACGCCCCTTTCTTTTTTACTTTTTTGTGTCCCCACCTTACCTCAAACACCAAGCTCTGTGCCTTTGCTCTCTTCTTCCTTCAGTTCTTTACCGGTGTGGCTCCATCTGGGCATACAATAGGTGGAGGAAGGGGGGTGGCTGGCTGGCACCCACAGGGATATGTCCGTGTGGCTGCTGCCAGGCCAGCAGGCAGACTGTCTGTATGTCTGAGCGTGCGTGTGTATGCGTGTGTGTTTTGATGTGTTCAGTGACCCTGCCACTCTGTCTACCTGCGACATTCTGCCTCCACAGTCTGATCCCAGGAGGCACAGCCACACAGAAAGATACAGACACACACATTACCTCCCATCTCCCAGTGACATTTTGCGTTTTACTTATTGAGTTTTGATTTCTTTTTTGTACTCTGTTTGGCAACACAAAACCAGGTTACATCTATTATTTAATCTTTTTTTTGGTAAAGACTTCTGCTTTAACCTTCCTTTGAAAATCCCATTGAGTTTGTGCTCTAACCTTTATTTTTTGGCAGACAAGTGCTTGATGAAATGCTGTGATTGCTGCATTGATTATCTTCTTATAATCTGACATTTTCTATTTCTGTTTGTGTTTTTTCCTCCATGCCTTTATGTTTGTCTGCCTCATGCTGAATTTTCGGTGAGTGAAAGCTAATGAAACAAAATACCATAATCTGTCTCTCTTTACCAAAAGCCACTGTGACCTTCTCAATCTGTGTTCTCCTCACCCTCAGACCCCTCAGCTACCCTGCGGTGAACCGCTACTCCTCGTCCTCTCTGTCGTCTCAGGCATCCAATGAAGTCAGTAATATCACAGGGCAGTCCGAGAGTTCGGATGAAGTCTTCAACATGCAGGTAATCTCTCCCTCTCTCTCTCTCTCTCTTTCTCTCTCTCTCTCATACGCACATACCTCTTCTGCCTTCCCACACAGCCACACTCAATATGCTCATTGCCTTCCATACAGATTTCCCTTGCAATACGTTTTAATCCCCCTCACTCCTTGCCACCCTCATTTCTCCTCTCCTCTGACCCTTTCTCTTTCTACTCCTCTCTGCTTGTTCAGAGCTTTGTCTGGCCAAGGAAATTGTCATGATTATATCAAAAAAGGACACTGTGCTTTGTGTGCTCCGTCCAGGGAGCTTGCTGGAGTTGGGCAGTAATCTAAACTAGATTTGGCCAATTCAGAAAGCTGCCGACGACTCCTGGCAAGCTGTCTGGCGCACCTGGCGGGCCTGGAATAAAAGGAAGCATAGACGAAATGTTGACACGGATCTCACTGAACCTATTACAATATTGTTTTTGACGTCTTAACTTATATTCTATAGATCAAGTACAATTCACTGGTGAGTGGTGAGATGAAGTATTATTATAGAACATTTCAATTCACAAAGTGCATTAAGCCTTTAACCTCCACCTTCCTAGAGACACATGTTTAAGGTTACAGTTGCAGTTGTTGTTTGTGATGGATTGTGCATGAATTTATTTGAACAAGAGTGTATTTTTTTTCTTTTTTGTTGTTTCCGTGTATTTGATAAATTATCAAGGCCTCACAGACAGGGAAAGTCCCCCATAAAGGAAAAAAGGGGACGCTATGTGGGCTAGACAAAATATAAACAAGATAAAATGCAAGATATTAAGTGTTAATTAGTGTGCTTTAAAAGGCTGTTTCCCCCTGTTTCCAGACTTTATGCTAAACTAAGCTAACAGGCTTCAGGCTGTTAATATTTACCATACAGTCTCACCTCTGGCAAATATAATGTGATAATAATAGTTTTTGTAATAATAGTCGAATTTTTGCATTTTGAGATTGCTCTCAGTTATCTTTAATCATCATTTACCTGTGGAATAAAGGAACAGCAACACGTGTAGTTCCATGGTAGTTAAACCCACCTTAGAGGTAATCTCTGACACTAAGTTACACTGAGCTTCTCTGTTTTTTTGTTTTTTTTTATGACACCAGGAAAATGCATCCATTCCATGGTCACATAAAAATTCTACACATAGCGGCTTAAAGTTAAGTTGGAAATATTTCTGGTAATTAATGTTTATAATGTTCTAGTTCATGATAATAATTTGTTTGCTGTTGTTGTTGTCATCCCACCTACAGCCCAGTCCGTCTACCTCAAGCCTCAGCTCCAACCATTCTGCCTCGCCCAATGTCACCAGCTCAGCCCCCTCCAGTGCCAGAGGTGAGACTGGCACTCATTTTACAACGTTATACGCTATAGACTTTTAGTTGCTATTTCAATCCAGAGTGACTCGCACGGAGGAAGCTGACAGAGGTTCAGCTGGACACACCGAACACAGGGAATGAACCTTTGACCTTTCAGTGACACAATGTTCTCTCAAATCACCGCAGCGTCCTGTCTGGTGAGGTTAGCGAGGTTAGACGACAGCTAGGGATACACACAGGAGAGGCAGATGAGGTAAAAAGAGAGAGGGGGGAGAGAACAATGAGGAGAGAGGGTCGAGACTGAAAAATAAAAAGAATACAAAATGAGCTGAGATGAAAAATGAAATGGGCTGAGACGTGGAGACAAATGCTGCTGAAAGAAACATGGAGCCAGTGAAAATGCAAGACAGAGCAAGGGAGAGTAAGAAATGATTACGGCTCTATGGAGTATCCCTCTTGGACCTCAATACAATCTCCAGTCCAGCCCGGGCCATCCAACCCTCCTCCTCTACAGTGTAGAGTGTGAATATCTAATGCCTTTCCTGTCTGCCCTCTTATCTCGCTGTGTTCAAATGTGCAAACGTGTTCCTGCCTGATCGACATCATAAAAAGTAAGAATATATGAAGACGTTTATGGAAGCGCATACACTCCCCTTTGGCGAGCCGCTGGCAGCGGGCGGCGCCCTTATAAAACTGGCCTCTGTCTACCCATAAAGCCCTGGAGAGAATTATTGCTAGTGTGTTATCTGAATGAGAGCCAGCGATGGGTATCTCATACTCATATGATAGCCTTCCAAGTGGTATCACATTCGCTAATGGATCGAGATCTACACAGTAGCTAACATCAGATGAGGGGAAGTGCTGTGAAAATGGTGGGAGAGAGTATTTGCGTGTGTGTGTGTGTGTGTGTGTGTGTGTGTGTGTGTGTGTGGGCTTATCTCAGTGCATATGTTATATATGTTTCTGTGTCAAGGTTTAGCATGTGTCTGTTGTGTTTGTCCAGTATAACTGAGGAGGTGAGGAGGAGGGGGTGTGTGTGTGTGTGTGTGTGTCTGTGTGTGAGAAGGGGGTGCAGGCCATTTATCATGTTGTGGAGCCAGTGAGGCTGAAAGAATGGTCGAGAGGCTAGGAGGGAGAAAGAGAGATTGGCCTTTCCTGATTGCCAGTATTTGTGGGTAATAGTCTAACACCTTGCTGCTATTTGGTCCCTTATGTGTTGGACATGCTCTTCTGTTTGTGTGTATGGTGTGTGTGTGTGTGTTACTGCTCTAATATCTCATACCATCCATTCCAGGTTCGCCTCAGATGGCAGAGAAACACAAGCATTCCAGAGAAAATGCCTGCCTGTCTCCACGAGAGAGACCAGTCAGCGCCATCTTCCCCAACCCCCTAGACCCTGCACAGGTTAACACACACACACATATTCTTCTACACACACACTAAGGTGCAGGCTGTAGAATCTGAATAAATAGTAGCGTATGGCCTCGCAAAGAAAAACAGAAAAAATGGAAAGACAAATAAGCTTTTGACTTTTTAGTGACAGAACAATGAGGAAATGTGCCTGCTCGTTTGAGAATGTGCTCCTGCTCTTACATTAATAGTTCTATATTTGGTTTAATGCAAAACACAAGAAACAAATGAAGACATTTGCACCAAGGGACTGATTATACACTGTACTTATAAAAAGTTAAGTCAGCAATAGACTAGAGTAGAATCAGCAGCCGGGCAGACTGAAGAACAGTCCCCCCCCACCTCCGACCCCCACACACTGATTGTTAACCCTGACTGTGGACAAGGGTTGTGCAATAATGGGAATTTTTAATGGCACTGTGTAATACTTCATGATGTCGAGGTAATATTAACAACGACTTAATGCTACCATGACAACTTGCGCTCTTTAGGCAGTACATCATTTTGCTCTCTGTTTTCTATTCTCATTTTCTCATTTTAACTTTTTGCATTTTTAATGTCTAAAACGGTCTTAAAATTGTGTGTAAGTGTCTGCGCTATGGTCTAATGTTGCACCATGGAGACTGGCAAACAAGAAGCACACACCGTAACTGTGCATCTAAATTGTTTTATGAGATGGAAAAGTGGACAAAAAAATCTAATTTACCAACTAAAATTAAAATGTTATTGTCCCATGTGTGGCATCATGTAGCTTATTAGCATACCAAAAGAACCACAATAGAGTTGTGAAGTGGGAGGAGCACCACCGGTTAATGTGGTAAAAGGCCTGTTCATCTTCTCCGTAGACAATTGGAGGTGACTCACAGTTGAAGCAATTACACTGCTTTGATGGGCATGAAACGCTCCCTGTTGAATCATCAGTACAGAAGATGCACAGCTGCATTAGAAAATATCTTTTTCTATGATTCTGTGTTTAAGGTACAACAGGTACAGGTAGGTGTGTGTATAAAAGCTTTAGGGTAGAGGTTAACCGTGTCTCCCAAGGTGCAATTTGACAAGAAAACATCCAATCACCAGGCTTAACATTCTGTTACGTAAGCTAAAGATTACTGTGTTGATAATACATTTAGCAACTATTGTTTCCAACTGTGATAAAGATGTGTCATGAATACACTAGAGCTCTTCTTGTCCATAGCAAACAGACCCCAGGGCTCATGGTTATGTTCTAATTAGAGCCATAGATGCCAAACTGAGGGACAAAACATGATTTGTTGAAATAATGAAAACAGGTTTGTAACACTACCCAGGATGGTTCTGTGTTTCTATGTTAAGTAACACTGAGGATATCATTAAGGAAAGCACTCTATACTGTATCCAGATGGACATGCTGTTTTCTTTTGAGTTGGGTGATGGAAGAGGAACACTCGTTTCTCTTACAGATGGTTGCTTTTTCGTCTGTCGCGTTCACTTGGCTCCACCTGTCTTACAAGTGTGTGCTTTCGAATAAGACAAAATAAATATATTACAGGCATGTTTGTCCAATACTGCAGCTGTCCATAAGGTGCATGCTGGGGCAGAAAACAAGGTCGCCTTTTTATTTTACAGCATATCTCAGTGGATGACTTCTGTCCTCCCGAGCAAGAGCACACACCACAAGGCCTTTTGTAGCTGAGAATTGCACTTTTTCAAGAGCAACTGATGTTACGGATATTTTATTAAAGTCAGACAACCGAACTTTGCCTTTTTTCTGCCAAAAAAATAAATAAAAACCCAAGTACAGCAAACTAATGTTACTACAAGAACAAGAGCCAACAAGAACAACATGATATTGCAGTTTCCCCTCTCGCTGAAGGGCAGCACGTAACGCAATCACGCACACTCCATCTTCAGTGACAAAGCTACTGTAACAGAAAAATAATGTGTTTATTTTTGAAGACACTTTCATCTCTCACAGTCAGTGCTGATGCTACCGGCACAGTTCACCTGGTTTTCTCGCCCTGTTTATGTTGAATCAAGAGAATCGTCTACAGATGAATAGATATTGGAAGGCCTGATAATTATTTCCAACCTGACAGCAGTGGAGGACTAGCTATTAGCTGCTAATGGAGTATTGATTATTAGAAACATTGATCACTGGTATCATTCACTGTAATTAGAGCAACGGGGTAAGAAAAAAGCCATCTTATTCCTATATTTTTTGAGGATGGAGAGGGAGCGCTTCTACAAATATCACACCAGACATAAAGGTCATTATGCATTCAACACTCTTCTTCTCCGTCTGTGTCTGTCTCACTGATACTGAATTTTTTGTTAGGAGAACCTTGATATTTATTTTTACCCTCCAATATTCAATTATTCCTCTCTGTGTTAAAGCTGGCATTTACCTATGTTATCTCAAACACACTGTTTCATGCTGCATGCGTTTGACATTCATTTCTGACTATTTCTTCTGCGTGCAGAGAGCTCCTGCTCATCAGATAGGCGATACCACTTTACCAAGGAGTGACCCCAACCTCTCAGCACCAGACAAAGGTAAAACTCTACATTAAGCATATTCTTTTACACCCTTCACTTCCATGCACTCATGTATAATACACTCTCACCGCAGGGAGCCCCCTCCAGGAGAATAATAATATATTGTATGTAGACACTTTTTATTAAACCTGTGCTAAGGTAAACATTTAATATTACTTTTATATTGTTTTGTGTGCTCCTCATTGTTATTTAAAAGAACATTTATTCTCATTTTCCCAGCATGTGTCCATTAGTCATAATTCCTGTAGAATCTCTTAACAAAAGCTCTCTTCAGTGGAGCGGCAGTAATGGGCATCTTCTCCATTACTCACTGATGCTTACACCACTGTCCAGGGTGGTAGTCATCTGTTCAGACATGCAGTGTGCGTGTGACAGTTTGACCACTGAGTGACTGGGGGCATCTGTTTTCACACAGCTGCTTCAGGGAGCTCCTCAGGACACAAACACACACACACACACAAACACACACACACACACAAACACACAAACACACACACACAGACACACAGACACACACACACACACACACACACACACACACACACACACACACACACACACACACACACACACAGTCTGAAACACACATACGCGCACATACCGGGCTCCATTTTCCTCCCGACTCCTAACCAGACTCACCGACTAGATTACAGCTTTTCATCTTCCCTCATCCCGAAAGAGTAATGAAATGGCAGGTACTATTCCTGCGACGGTGATGGACGTGTGTGACATTCATATGTATGAATGCATATCTATTAGTTAAGCCCCTCTGGTTGTCATTCTGCTCAGCATAGTCTAGGGGAGATGCATATTTCTTGCATTTTCTGCGAAAAATATGCCAGCGAATTGAGACTGAAATCTGACCTCACCATGCGTAATTAAAAAAAAACCTGAAGAGTTAGATTGCTTTTTCTCCGAACTTCTGCAGAACTCTGAGTATAAAACCTGAAAGTTATTTCCCTTCGACCGCCAGAAAAACAAAGGAAGAACATTTCGTGAAGTAATTAGGGGGATGCGGAAGAGACACATTTAAAATTAAAGAGTGAGGTTTGTGGATGCGATAGCTTCCTTGTGACTCACACTCAAACACACACCTATCCATGTGAACCAAGTGTGATCTGTACATAATGCAGCGTGAGATAGATGAACTTCCACAATATGGTGACATGACACCTTTTTTTTGCATCTGACAGTGACGAAAGGTGCCAAGATTTACACAAAACCTGCGATTGCGTAAAAGTGTTGTTTGTCACATCTTCTGCCTTCTCTTAAATTAGAACTCCAGATGCCAAATTTAGTGTTGTTTGAATATGACTCTAGTTTTGCGATGAAATTAAAACGTAGCATGTGAAGTAGCGGCGTCCAGACAGAGGCAACTTTATAAACTGTGACCAGACCAATCCCCCTGACTGTGATTTCAATTACAGTGTCTGATTACATTTTATTTTTACAGTAATGTCTGCACTTGAAGTAGCTACTTAAGAGCTTAAAGTCTGATTGAATGTGACCTATAAACCTGAAGGCTAAACAAGGACAGTCTGAGGTTTTATACCAAAAGTAGTGTCGGTTAAGTGTGTTTTATAGTTTATTCCTGTTGCAATGGAATATGGAATCTATATTTAGAAAAATCTGTTGCCTGTTTTCACTCTAAATGTGTCGTTGCACAGAACTGCCGTTACTTTTCTCTTTTCTATATCCTCTCTCTATTTGTGGACATTTTCACAACAAAAACAAAACTAAATAAAAACAAAACAAAAACACATTTAAAATGATTGTCTGCGACTAAAAACGAAACAATGTGAAATGTGGACAAATGGAAATATGAAGTTGTTATTGTTTAATGCATCTGACATTGTATGCTCCTATTATTGGTAAAAGAGTATCCTCCACCACCCACAAATATCACTTCTTCAGAGCTTTCTACAGCTTGACCTTAATTTTATGTCTCTGCAATGCTGGCTAATGCTACTGTTTCTCAGAAGGAGTAAATGCAGGAGAGACAGGATGAGAAGTAAGACAAAAAGTACTAACAAAAAAGCAGTGACACACAACAAAACTGAGACATGCCTCAGAATGTCAGTAGGATAGAATTCAAAATGCATCAGAAACTTAGACTAGAGTAGGTCATGCTTAAAGCTCCTGAAAACCTGGCTTGAAGTGTCAGAGCATTGCTCTATGTATAACATTAGATAGTATATTATGTCATTAAATAAGCAGCAATCAAAGTAAACATCTTTAGGTTAAATTTACAGTAGCCCACCTGGCAGAGCAAGAGTCCTTACCGCAGAGGCCCGGGTTTGATTCCAACCTGCGGCCCTTTGCTGCATTACATACCTCCTCTCATTCCCCCCCCCTTTCTTGTCCATCTTAACCTGTCTTATCAAAATAAAAGCGAAAAATATCCTTAAAAGACAACTTAAAAACTAAAAAGCAACAAAAAACAAAGGATCAGATTCTGCTTCAAATACTGCTTAATCTTGATTGGTGCACACAAGTACATGACATCACCCTTTTCCAACTCAGTCCTCAGAAAAAGGTGAATACAGAAGTCAGTCATGTGAAATAACCAGAAGTGGCAGAGGATTGTGTGTCTAGGGTTGCATCCATCACTCATCGTTAGATTCTGATTTGAGAAAAAAAAAAGGTTTTTAGGGTCTTGCACTTCATCCTGTGCTCTATCTTGGGCAGTGTATGCTCTATTGTATGTTTGGTGTGAAACCAGTATTACTCTCTGCAGGCCAGAATGTGATGACTATCAAGTGATGATTTTTAATGTTTCCAGTTATCGTACCATCCATCTGAACCGAGCATAATTCCACTGTTTTCTTCATGTTGTCTTCCCATAACCTGTTGAGTGACTTGTGATGTTTCTGTGTACTGTAAGTGAGACCCACACCCAGTAGCTGGAGCCTTGACAGTGTCAAAGTGGGCGCTCCATCCTTCTCTGACTCTGTTGGCAAATTGCTATGCCCTCCCGTACCTCCTAGGCCACCGTACTCAGGTAAACTGCCGAACACGGAATTCCCTCGATGAAGAATGGTACTAATTTTCCACTCCGACTTTTGACACCTGGCGCTTTCTCCACTTCCTCCTACTGTGACATTTCCCCATCTGAGGCTATCGGCTGACTGTTTCCTGGCTTGCTGCTGCCTAATATCACCCACATACACGATGACAGCGGCGTTTTTCTTTACTAACTGGCTTGGAATGTTAATATTTTCTGGTATGAGATGTGTTAGTTCAGCTGAGAACAAGTGTGACAATCTCTGTAGGCTTTGAGAGGGCTGAAGTCAATCCCAATTGAAATTCCAGTCAATTCCCGGATTCACCCCCACCACCACCTTCCCTCCCTTTTAGGCCTCCTGAGAAATGCATGCCATTACATTTCAACAACAGTTTTCTTCACCATCAACTCAAACTGTGTTTTCCTTATTTACTTATTTACAGATGCAACAGACTTGACTGATTCCCCAGTGCTTTATGATATATCGTACTGCCCAGCAGCGTAATAAGCAGATGGAGTGTGTGTTTTTTCCCCCCTCACTTTTTCTGCCCTCATTGCATAAAGCAGTAACAGCTGTTGGATGTAGAAACAGCTTAAGGCAGCCTAAAGGACCTGCAGAACATCAGCGCTTATTTGACTCATTGATGCTTTAAGCCACTGGCCCTCTCAGTTCCATGTGTGTATGTTTGCATGACTCATGCTGTGTCATCATGGCGAATTGAAGATAACAGTCCTCTAATTTGAATTTTTCTCTTTTCTTCTCTCTCTCTCTCTCTCCCTCTCCCCCTCCCTTCCTCTGGTTGTCAGCAGGCTCCTCGGCTAAAAGCATGAGGTCGCAGTCCCCTGTCTCCATGTCAAGATCGCCACAAAAGGTTGGTTCTGTTTCTGTCACTCAACTTCTCCTGAGTTTTTTTTTTTAAGTTTCTCTTTCTTTTCCTGAGACAGCCCGACCTTGCTTAGCGGCAGCCTCAGGGCCTTTATCCTGCACTGCTAACGTCTTACCGGCCAGCTCCAGGGTCTTTATCCTGCTCTGTGTCAACCCAAGGCCTGGGAGCTTTGCATTACTGCTCACTGAAGCCGCTAACTGCTCCAGCGCTGCTGATTTTGTAGTTTTTTTATGACACGGCTGTCCCAACGAGGACCCAAAATGGGACTGGCTGGAGGGCATTCATCGTATTAGCTAAATGTACACCTGCTAGAGGCCAACTGGTGTCCGCTGTTAATTCAAGCTTTGAGAGGACCTCACCTGGACTGCTTGCCAAAAATATGCAAAACCAGATGGATTTATTCAACTTCACTTCATGTCAGTTAATCTATTTTTCAAAGACCGAACCTATTTGTCATGATGTTTTTCTTGCTATTAAACCTGAACAAAATGTTCCCGAGATGTGTTAAAGCACATTTTTTATTTCGCTGACCTCAAGTGTTTTTATGTTTATCTACAGTTAAACTGATTACTCTCGCTTTGTCTCCAGGCTTTTGTTTATTGTTAATGAGCCTCTTAGCAGTTAATACCAGTCTGCAGAAGCAGGAGAGGTCCAGGAAAGGTTAGTTAAGCGCCGAGTGAGCTCTTAATGAGGGTAAAAAGTTGTTTTGAAACTCAGGTGAACTGAAGCTTGTCTCCTGCTAACTGTTATCTTCTTTGTGGGCTTGTCACAAGCAGCAACAGTGCTAAGCTCCCAGCTTTGTTGCGGGTGTGATGTCTTCTTACATGTGACAACTACCAAGAATGCGGTTGTTTTGTTTGTTTGTGTGTGTGTGTGTGTGTGTGTGTGTGTGTGTGTGTGTGTGTGGCGGTGAGAGAGCGAGCGAGAGAGAGAGAGAGAGAACAACTCTGGAAACCAAAGTGTGAGTGACAGCTTGGCGCTCAGCATGCCCTGTCAATCAGATTTGCGTGTGTGGTTAGGTGTGTGCACGCCGCACCGCTTCTATGCATGTGTGTGTATGTGTGTTGGTGACAGTGTGCTGTGGCAATAGACGAGGCCTGGAGCGAAGTACCAAGCTGCCCATCACAGCACAGCCAGAGACGGCTCCTCCGCGGACCTCCAGCAGGCCCCATTATCTGGCACATGAACGCACACACGCCGAACACACACACATCAGATAGTGCAGCCAGGGGCCCATTAACCAGACCACAAACCCCAGGACAGTAGTGAACCTGCAGAAAACACATGGTGCCAGTCTGACAGGGCTGCGCTTATTCATCTCCAGAGGTAGAAATGATATTTAGTGGTAGCCTCTTTCTGGAAAACTGTGTCAGGGAGTTTAAACTGCTTGTCAGCACTGTATTAAATATACTGACTTTCATCATGTTGGCTCCAGATGTGAAAAGGTTTGTCCAGTCGTGCATGTCAAATGGATACCTCTCTTTCTGTGTGCCCCCTGTAGCATGAACGATACAACCTTACTGATCAATTGTATACTCCACTAGATCCAATTAAATTTTAGCAGATATAATGGCGGTGTGGTGTAATTGCTTAGAAAAACATTTCGTTGAGTGATCGGATTTTTGAGGGGGGGGAGTGCGACATATTGTGTTTTTTCGTCTCGGTGCACAGGGCCGGTTGATAGACTGGAAAAACCTGGTCCTCTCAATCTGTTCACTGACTCTTTTTTTTTTTTAAGTATTTATCGCTGCTGTATGGCTGTGTCAGCACACGTGTTGGAGACAGCAGAGTAGAGGATGCTTACAATACAGTTGCATGCGTACCTGGCTCCCTTTGTTTTAAACGCAAAATTTGCTAAAATAATACCATGTATTTCTAAAGTAATGGTAACTATAGGACACAGTATATCAGTGGTTCCCAACCTTTTCCAATCTTTTTCCTGACTTTAATGTTTGCCTTTTTCTCAAGAAACCTTTGAAAATGTCACTTCAGGTCTATAAAAATCCTTTTTATATGAAACAAAACTAAAAGGAACCTTTTAGAAACCGCTATAGGGGTGCAACTAACAATGATTTTCCTTATTGGATAATCTACAAATTATTTTCTCCATCAATTGTTTGGTCTAAAAGTTTTGTCTAAAGACAGAAAAGGGTGGAAAATTCCTAGAGCCCAAGGTGACATATTTGAATTGCTGCCTTTGTCTGACCAACAGTCTACAACCCAAAGATATTTACTTTACTATAGAGCTGAAACAATTACTCGATTAATTGATTAGTCGATCAACAGAAAATTAATCTGCAATTATTATAATAATTGTTTAATCATTACAGTTGTCAGGCAAAAAGTATACAGCTTCAGAAATGGAGCATTTGCAGCCTCTCAAAATATCTTTTTATTTTGGATTGTTGGTGGGACGAAACACAATGTCACCTTGGGCTCTCAGACTGTGTGATTTCCATTTTTCACTATTTGACAGACTAAAAGATTCATCAATTCATCAAAAAGTCATTACAGACTAATCAATAATTTAAATAATTATTAGTAGCAGCCCTAGTTTACTGTTACTATAAGACAACGGCAAATTGTTACAATTTAGAAGCTGGAAACAGAAACAGCAGTCTTTACAGCCTCTTGTGGTTTTAAGTCTGTTCCATCTGACAGCATTCAGCATCACTGATTACAGTATGCGTGGTTGGGTGTGGTCAGGAGTGTACTCCGTTACCGCCACCATATTAAATATAAACAAGACGACAGAAAAGTAAGGTATTTGATTTCTTGTCATTATTTCTCTCTCTCTAGACCACAGTGCCACCTTTCACCCCTTCGCCCACCGAGTGCCAGTCCACCAGCCTGGTCTCCAACTCCCCTGTCCTCTCCGGCAGCTACAGCAGTGGCATCTCCTCCCTCAGCCGCTGCAGCGTGTCAGAAGCTTCGGGCACCGAGCTGCCCGCAGGCGACCACCCGTCCCACCCGCTGCCTCCTCCCACCACCTTGCCAAACTCGGTCTCCAGCAGCTCGGACGAGCCGATCCGCAGAGAGAACAAGACCCCGCCTCCCTACAGCGTGTACGAGAGGAACAACCCCCGCAGGCCTGTGCCGCTGCCCCACAGTCTCTCCATCCCCCCACAGACGGACCCCCCGGCCCTGCCACCCAAGCCTCACCAGCTCCGCACAGGCAGCATGAAGCTGGACGGAACCTCCGACCCTCGAGTCCCCAGACCAAGGCCCCTGCCCAGGAAGGTGTCCCAGCTATAGGTGCTGGTCCAGGTCTGGAGCTTGAAGAAACACACTGGCGTATTTTGCACTTTTCTACTGGGCACTCACTTGTTTTTTGTGATCTTCAGTTTGGCATTCCTGACCTACACTCCAATAAAAGACACAGGCCTATAGATTAACAGGCAGTCAAAAAAACTGAAGAAACTGACAAATAATGAAAGTTTCTTTTTGTATTTGCTAGAGGGCATTGCATTGACTTTGACTTGGTCATTCCGCACTTTTAGCTCTAGTACGTACAATAGGTCACCACGGTCAGCCGCAACATATGTTTACCAGAACAGTCTAGAAAAACACAGTTTTGATAGATGTAATAATCTGAAATATATGTATATTGGTATATATGAGAATTGTTTTTGCCTTAAGTATTGGAAACAGAGTCTTTTATCCGTGAGTCTTGCACGTTTTTCTTTTTCTTTTTTAAACAACTCTGTACATTTGTATACTGTATGGCTAAAAAGGTGCTAGAGGCCTTGAGTATGCATTTCGATGAAGTGTAGTAGACGAGGCTGTGTTCCCATAGTCATATCCACACAAGCAATGGCACAAAAAACTGAACTTAACAAAACTATATTATGACTAAATAATAAAATTTTAACACATTTTTATGCAGCGATAAACTGTTTAAGTAAAGGTAACTTCGGCACGGTAACGAAGCAGTTTTGAGCCTTATTTAACTCCGTGTGGTTATCTGTAAGTCAGAAAACTAGAGAGATCTTCAGTGGGGAGTTGCCACCTTAACAAACCACTCTACTGCCCTTCTCTCTCTAGAGTTTTAAAATCAGCCTCTTACCTTTCACACCAAAATTTCCCCCCCATTAATAATGAAATCACGAGCCTGGACCAAACACACAAGCAAACGTTGGTGCAATTGCATGCTTAGAAGCTGGACGTTGCCATTTCTGTGAACATTTCTGTGAACACACCCTATCCCTCCTGCATGATGTACATGACAACAGATCTTTAGGGGAGGGGGTAGGGGAGGGGAGGGGTTACCAAGTATTGTGCCAAAGGAAAATGTACAATGTGCTGTAAAGAAACTTTTTTTTTTTTTTTTTTATAACTGGGACCTGGAATCAAGAAGCTTGGAAATGCTCAGCTCAAAAATAGTTTTTAAAGTGATTTTACCCCCAAAAAATCCTAATTAAACTGATTGAAGAGATATAACTTAAGACAAGCACAAACAAGACTTTATCATCTGTATAATGACCAGTACTGTTATGGACTCTCTATTTAACAAAGCAGTAATTGGAACAGAGTTTCACTGTCAGCAGTCACCCTAAAACACACAAGGACTGACACTCTATTGAAGAAATATTTACAAACTAATCATTGTCAAATATTTGTACAGTTGAGATTTACTTTGTGTTTGATTAAAAAGATGGACGTGAGTTGACTGCGCTATAAACAGTTGCTCAGTTCAACCACAATGTGTTGCTGCAGTGAAGTAAGTGTTCTGTGGCAGGCAGATTTCACATTGTTTTGTAAAATAGAGAAAATTTTGGCATAAAATCTTAAATCCGTGCAACATTTTTTTTGGGGGGCAGGGGGGATTAGCTTTAGTATTGTTTGTATGTTTCATTTTTGTATGGTTAATTTACTTTTTGATTTGTTGTGAATTTTTGAGATTAAATATTCACATTAATCAGTACTTGAGAAACCTGTAAATTATATGATGAGATTAATGTAAGTATGCCAAATATAAAATTTGTGTATTGCAATTAATGTAAATACTGTGTTTTTAACAAAATGTAGCTATAACAATTTACAGCTTTGAATGTAATGTTGAAGCAGCAAATTATTATTATAAATGTTCAAACTTTTATGGTTTTGTGAGTGTAGAAAAACTAAGGTCATGCATAATGACACCTAACACATTTACAAGTTCAATAAACTGCCCTATGTAATACAAATGGATCGACTGACAGATTTCTACGTTATGAGACTTTGGAGATTTGTGACTTGGTCTTTTATGTGGTATTGAGGTTTCACAGAGGAAAAACACCCAATGAGATCCAAGTTGATTGGCCGTCAGCAATGCCTCTATCAAACCTCACCCGCTTCTTAATGTTTCATGGGGGGAAGCCAGTTAGGGATCACGTGGTTTTTGCTGCATTGGTAAAATGCTGCTAGGTGGACACGGCTTCTGTTGTGGGTTGGGATCTAACTAAGATAGTGTAAAAATAATGTAAAAAAAGTCACTGTAAGGGAAAAAACGTTTCAGGAGCCGCTATGTAGTGTACATTTTCCCCACGTTAGCGGGATGCGTATGCAGCCACAGGAAGCACGGAGCACAAAGGGAACCGGAAAATTCTGGTGACTCTGTTTGAGGAGACCCGTGGTTGTAAATGCATCACTCAGGTAATTGCGTTCAGTTCCATGAAGATGTTTGTTTATGGGCGTAGTGTTTCCCCCCCTTAAAGACGGGAATCCCAAATGAAAGATGGCTGCCAAAAACAGTGGAAGTTACATCCAATGTTACGTAAAGCTCGGGAAGTGATTCCTCTGTTTTTCATACTAACAATTGAATTTGCAGTGTATCTTATATTATTGAAATAAACCTTATTAAAGCAACAACATTATATCTTTGCAATATGAAAGAAGTGATAAAGAGCTAAATCGTATAGTACTGACAGATTTATTTTTTGTTTAGAGAATAAGATTCTGTGTATTATATTCACAAAAGCTGAAAGGTTTACTGTTACACTTAAAATGTATTCATTATTTAATTAATTAAAAACATTGAGTCCTCCTTGTTATAATTGTGTACCCAAAAGTCAAAGCAGAAATGTCACAATATCCCCCACTAAAGGGTTTATTGATAGCCAGACTGTTTGACTAGGTTAGCCCGCGGCGGAGGGGCGTGGCTTCAGCGCCTCCAGCGGACACGCCCCCAACGTCTCCGAGCAACAGTGCCAATTTTTCCGATTTATTTTTGTTAATAATACTTTTTTCTTTGGCGTGAGAAACTCAGAAAATCATATTTATTTTGACTTTACACGGACTTTACAGGTAAGACATCATGCACCTTGGCTTACATCCTACTCGGGAAGGAAGCAGGAAGTGATTTAGGGAAGAAGTTGAAGCTGTTTGATTAGTTAGTTAAATTTTAAATAATTAGTAAACTGCATGTGGAGGTTTTTCAAGCGGAATCACATACAAATTGCGTTTTTCACTCACTACCTTTTTATTGGTTTCTGAATGTTTAAAATCTTGTCTGTGGTGAAGCTCGTAAGCAACTCCTAGCCTGAGCAAAAGCTATATCAAGCTAGCTTTGAGCTATCCACCTCCAACGCAACATAAAGGTAACGTTATGTGTAACTTGTATAATCTTACCCCTTTTTTATATATAGGAATATTCAAGGTTGTGTAAATGTAATCTGATACAATTACTAATAACCTGTAAAAATGTAGTCAGTAACCTCATCCAAGTAGCACCATATTAAAGTAACTTCATTACTTTCCGTTACTTTTAGATTTCCTCAACACCAAATATACAAATAAAAACAGTGGGGCAGTGAAATACAAGTGGAAAGAACAGTACAAGGTTCAAAAGAAAATTTAAATTGTATTCTTCAGTCAACAGTATATCCAAATGTATCTCAAATTAATCTTTTACCAAAAACAAAATCCAAGTCCCAATTTAAAACATGGAGGAAAAAAATGTGTTCTTTTAAAACAGAATTCCCCAAAAAGTCTAAAACATAAAATGTCCGTGGGTTACATTTTTGTAGAAATTGATTGCGACCTGGTGAGTTGTGAGTTTAGTGTCTCTATTTTAAATTTTTTTTTTTTCCTTCAGATGTAATTGGCTCAATTGTTAATCTGTCCATAAATCTCACCTTCCTGGGCATCCGCAGCCATGCAGAGCGTTCAAGCCTGTACACCTCTCCCTGTGGACGCACGTGGCTCAGAGGCTGTAGATGAGTCACTGGTGTGTGTGTGTTAACTGAAGACACATTCACACAAGGGAGCACAAAGCATCTAATTACCCCACCACCGTAGTTGAACTGAAGACTGCTACTACAGTCAACACAACAGTTGTGTGCTGACAGTACTGCATGACTGAGGGACCTTGCACAATTGTAAATGCGTTGGTGTGTGTGTGTGTGTGTAACTTTTGTCTACTCCCTCACTCTCTCACCAATAAACAATACTGTGCGTGCAGTGCGGTGATTGGGAGACGAGCACACTTCACCTGTCAGCACTCATCATAATGGTTGGTGGTTGGCTGTAATTTGACAGCAATTATCATGTCAGGAATGAGTTCCCGGCTAATCGCAGAGTCTCCTTGCAACAGAGGGCGCATACTGCAGCGGCCGGAGAGACATGCCTCCGCCATTCAGCGAGCCTGTGAGGATTGTTGTCGGTTACAAACCTCCACGGGCTTGTCAATCTGCCCATTATTGAGAAAAAAGAGCTGCATTCTGCTTGTAGTAGCAGCGAACAAAAGCCTGTCCTGGTTAAAGGACAGGAGAGAGTTAAGCTGGCAACACATTTCTGCTGATCCCAGACACTGACATTTTGCATTTGCGAGCACAGATAGCTTCCTTACAACAAAAGGAACCATAGCTGGAAGGCACCCAGCTGTAATAACATGTAAATATTATGAACCTGCAGAGCTCCCTGTAATTGTAGACACGTTCAGCACATTTCTAAAAGATGCAGCATTCATTATATCCAGCACAAGGTTTATGCACAACAGTTTAGCCCTATTATAAGAGCACTAAACATCTTTCGTTTATAGCATTCATGGGTGATGATACATAATTATCAGGGGAAAGGCAGCGCTAGGTATTAATTTAAAGTTGCCTGGGGCGAAATTTGGAGAACACACAGCCGCAGAGAAACCCAAGGTGTTTGTCTCGCTCTGCAAATCTCTCCAGGGAGAGGAGAAGCTGGAGCAGCTCTGCAGGGAGCAAAGAACCTCCATCTCAGAGGCACACTGAAGAGAAGTTTCAAAGAGAAACTCGCAAGAATAGATGGCATGTTTTATCTTCCTGCTCCACTCCTATATCTGCTCTGTTGTGTTCAGCAGCTTATGGGGGATTTTCACCTGACAGCTTCAAATACTCCAGGTTGTTTTTAATGGTACGATGAGTGAAGTTTAATTTTTTGACTTGTGCTGTCCTCAGAGGAGGACTATTGCCTCAGCTGAATGGGAAGTTGACTGCTAGTTTCAAATGCTTTGTATGCTGAAGAGGAGTACAAGACAGAAAGGGATCAGGGAAATGAAGGTGTGTGTTTTTGCTAGCGTACGTGTATTCTTGGAAGAGACACACTGTATATTCCTGCAGATTTGAGCATTGTTTCCGCTGCAGGGTTCAAGCATTGTGCTAACAATATAGAGTAAAATTACTCCACTGTTTAAAACACTCGCCTGTTGTCGCACTTTGTGGCAAATTTAGTTTGACTGCAAAGTAAATAGTTGGGGCAGAAAAATGCTTTTATAGTGGTAAATAAAGAATTACATTTTATTAAATATGGCAGCTTTATAAATCCACAGAGAGAAAACTTCTTTAGTCGCATCGCAACAAATAACATAAGAAACAAAAAGGTCAATAAGTGATGCACCTAAAACAAAACCAATAAAGCAGGCAATACATATGAAATGAAACCTTTTAAAATGAACAGTTGTAACAACACAACCCATATCTCAAAAAACAAGCAAATATCCCATGTCAAAAGATCTAAATTGTTTTGTAGATTGTCAATAACGAGTCACTTAACCCACCTTTTAAACTACTATACACATCAGAGGATATCCTTCAAACTGAGGTTAAACTCTCCTTTCGTTCCTTTCTAATGAATCTAGAAGGCGTTGTAGAAGAAATCTTTTAAATAATGTTTTTAGTTAGTTGGCAGTAATGCTGTGACCTCAAGATGCAACACATAAAACCTGTCCTGATTTAAAAAAAACAAACAAAAAACTCTGATATATATACTATCTGTGACAGCATTTCACCCAAACATAATTAAAATAATTAACTTTCCTTGGCACTGCGCCCATGCCTCATGCCTCTCGAGACTCTTTTATCCAGCACTTAAACCACACTACTGCAGTTCTCTCATTATCATATGCCCCTATCCTTTCCTAGTGAGTCATCCACCGAAGGTCAGCAAATGGTGACCCTGTTTACGGAGCTTTCGTGCCCACCAAGGGGTTCTCGATCGCGGCTTCCACTCCAGCCCCTGTGGTTCAGCGGTCTGCACGGCGGGACCAGAGGGCAGCTGCATCAAGACTTGCATCAGGCCAGCCATGCTAAAAGGTACTCTTTTGCCCTTATCTAACCTCTCGCTGTCACCCGCCCTCATTCTCCGTGGGGTGTATATTAAATTAAATGTTAGGCTCTCTCCATCTCTGCTCTCATGGGTGATCGCCTTAGTTCTGCCTGGCTAGTTCAGCTGTGAAGAGGCCTTTCTTGTTTCCCCTACACACATGAATAAACATAAGGTCAGGTGAGATTTTGAAGCGTTGTCGCTATAAGGTTTTGTTGTTGAGTTAAAAACCAGCTCAAGGGTTGCATTAGGGCAGGAAGGCACAATAAGGGGGAACTGAACCTCAGGCAGACACTATAAAGTAGACTACTTTGGGATGGAGTGGCTAGAGTAAGAGTACAGTTTAATAAGCTTAAAGGGAAATTGCCCTACTGGAGAGTGACATAATTGGGACTATATTGGGAAAGTTCAAAATGAACCAGCCTTCCTCAGGTTCCTCAGGTGACGTTTGACAGAGGAGGTTTCTAACCTATGTTCCTGCTCTGTGCTCTACTGTAATTCAGTTGTAGGATCCAGGTAGGATGCTCATATTAACATAAAACATCACATTCAGAAACAAATCTGCTACGTGTATCCGGCTCCTTTGGCAGCTGGGTGTCTGCGGTTTGATAAAAAGAAATGTAAGGCTGTCAACTCAGCCGTCTAGTTAGTTGGTTAGTTAGTCAGCGATGTGGCTTGATACAAGACAACAAGCTAAGGCTTATTAGATGTGAATTTATAACTGGTGCTAAAGTAGCTTACAGTGGTGCTGATGTCACTATGGGTTATGTCGTATCATATGAAGCTCTGAGTGACTGCCAGATTCAGTATGATTAAGTCAGTCTGTCTTTATGGTGTGGTTTGACACTGTTTTTTCCCACCTCACACTCCTAATTGCAAGCTGTAAATTGTGGACTAGCTGCAACTGCTTTAGCCTTGTACGTACGGCTCCAGCAGGAGTTGGAGCAATAAAGCTGAAAAATGTATCCTGATAAAATCTTAATTTCTTTGATCATTATTGATAATTTGTAATGTTAATTTTTTGTCATATGGTAATGTTGCTCAGTACCTCACCTTCATAGACTGCCTGTGGATTGTTTCATGAGATGTAGGTTGTGACTGGCATGTTGCATACTCCAAAGAGTTTATTTTATTTATTTTATTTTACCTTTATTTACCAGATAAGTCAATTGAAAACCAATTCTCATTTAGAATGATGACCTGGCCAAGAGGCAGCTTATATTTGGATTTATATTCATATTTGGAAACTTTAGATAACATTTTCCACCCCAGACAGAAACAAACTATTGGCAGGAAACACTTTGGGGAATAATGCTGAATGGTGAAATCCATCTGTATTTGAGCCAGAGAACAGTCAAGAGGAGCTGTGGGAGAAGGAGAAGGAAACGAGATGAGCAGCATTCAGGCATACAAGAGAAAGTGCCAGCACCACATGGGAATACAAGATAACCTTAGAAGGCGCATAAAAAGGTACAGATAAAAAAGTTGGTGGAGTGGCATCACAGCCAAGAGGGGTTAGATTTCAGAACACAAATTTTGCAGTGTAAATTTTTTGAACTGTAGATGAACCACCTGTAGATGGATACAAAACACATCTTCTCTGCCAATAGTGGGTTTTTTTTTTTTTTTTGAGGAAGTGTTGGTTATATAAATACAAGTAACATTCAAGATTTGTATACACTTGCATCCAACAATGATGTGTGTAGCATACAGTCAGAGTTTAAACCAGAGCTTGGCATCCGAGCGACCAGCAGCTGGAAAGCTAGCAGCAGCTGCTCGTATCTCCCTGAAATTTACAAAGTGGTTATGACTTCTCTGCAGAGTTCTACAAAAGCAGCTAACTGGCTGGCAAAAGATCAGCTGAAATGCTTTTGTTTTCTGTGCCTTTTCTGCAAACTTTTCATTCTGCTGCTTGTTTTCAGCCCCACTCAAATTGTAAATGGTGTTTCAAATACAAACGCTGTCAGAATTTGGCGCCCGGGTATGTGATGAGGATGGGGGGGGGGCTTGCGGCAGGGGGTAAGCCATGGGAAGGATAATGCACTGCTTGAGCACGCATGGTTTGATTCCTGCAGGAGAATGACTTTACTGGGCTATTACCGCTTCAGCTAGACGGCACTGAATTGTTCTTTTGTTCTGGCAGTGAAGCTCTGAGGGGGTTTCTCACAATGAATTCCTATTGATTTTTCTGGTCATGTCATCAAATTGTATGTGGCTTGAATCGTGACTACTGTTTTCTCATCTGCTCCCTGAGGTTCCTTTCCTCTATTAACTTTTTATCCTATTTGGAGGGGGCAAAACTAAACAAAAGAAAAGGGAGAATGAAAGCCGGGATGAAACTAGAAAATAGAAGTAAACACAATGAGCAGACCTGCCGTGTAAGTCACTTGTTCAATAAAGATCCAGGATATTTGATTAATGTTTATCCTCAGCCACTTTTTTGTTCTCATTGTTGTAAACGTTCGACTACAAATCATGTCTTTATGGAGCTTTGATGTAGCCAGTTAGGAGATGCTCCGCTACCTTACGTACGAGATGCAGGCTGCCTGACTTGATGTTAGAGCCTGTCTGTGTAACTCGAGAGAGGAAACGGCACAATCGTCCTCTTCCAAATGAAAAGCTGAATTCATGTCTAGAAAACTTTAATGGCTTTATTATAAAAGTGAAGGGCAAAGAAAGTTGACTTGTATAGCAGCTTTTAACAAGGTAATACCAGGTTATTTATGTAAGACATAAATGGCAAGACAAAAAAAAAAAAAATTACAAGGCGACATAAGAAGATATGACTATGGTTCAAAAGGAAACCAATTTAACAAAACTTGATGGGGAAAAAAAGCTACAATTACATTTGGAGTGCGGAAATGTTACATAAAGAAATGCAGCGGCATACAAAAAAAGCTACAGACCTCCATTTTAAAAGAGCTGAGAGTTGAAGCAGACGTCAATATTTCTGTATATTTTTTCCAGCAACGTATAAACTGAATGTTGCTTCACTGTGGGGACAGGAAACCGACCTGTCCCAGGTGACCTGAAAGGTCTTCAAAATTCACAACATAGCAGTGAACCAGAAATGGATTCGGCCCTCAACCATTCTGTGCTTCATAAACCAAAAGCAATACTTTAATATCTGTTCTATAACATGCAGGAACATAAAGATCTGACAGCTGGAATGATTTGTTTTGTACTTTCTTGGTTTTAGTTAGACTAGAGGGGTTTTAATGAGCTGGAGCTGTCTGATCAGCTGTTTAAAGTCATGATAAGGCACATTACAGTGGTTGAGCCTAGACATAAGACCTTTTAATTATTGCTATTATTTTAATATGATTCTAGAATAGTCTGGTTTTGTAATTGCTTGACAAAACAAGGAGTACGGGAAAAGCACGGTTCCGATCAGGAGAATGGTTTTGGTTCTCTGTTAGTAGATACCATATTAACATATCTTTAATGCAAATGACTCAACTGAATTTGGGGAAATTAAGGGATATTTAGTGTGCCGTTATCCTGTAATAGCAAAAATGTGCAGTTTGCAATATGACGTAATGTGGTTGGTGTGTGTCTTACTTTACAGAACAGTACATTCTGACTTTAAAGGTCCATACCTTCTGTAGTCTGTCTTAAATGTTATATTGGAACTCTATCACTATCAGCATCCGTATATACTGTATGCTTTGGTGGTGCTGGATATACTATGTATGATATGCACGCCAGACACCTTCTCTCTCGCTCTCTGTCTCAGTGTGATACTGCAGCCATCTGTTAATGTGCTGCAGTCTTAATTATGCTCTCACCACACTAAGTCAATCAGAGACACGCCTCAGCCAACTGTAACACACCTAGCGGGGGCCTTACCGATCAATAAACTCCTCCCAGGGCTACCATAATTTTCACCAGCTCGGGCCCTCTCAGTCGCTTAGTCTCAGCACAGTCGGGTTTGGAATTGTGCCTTGTTTTGGTAGAGCTGTTTGTACACATTGTATCTGAAGGTTAAATATGTGGACAATTGTGTCTGTGTTCCTTCATGTTAATATCTTATTTTCATGCATTTCATCTCTGTAGAGCTGTCTCATGGTCAGCGATCCAGCACTGACCGCTCCACTGTGACATGTTGCTTTGATGCAGATGGAATGGTGGGTGTATCTTAGTAAAATGCTGTCACAAGCTTGTTTTTCTCAAGTGTTTCTTGAGGTTTCTGAAAGTGTTTTTTTTATTTTTATGGAGAGCTTGGCAAAGTGATATATTACATCAGCTGGCCGCCTTGTATGATTTTGCACATCTGCGTGTGACACTTTCATGGCCTCCAGATTGTAAGAACAACAAACAAACAGTAGCGTTAAACATCATTGGCAGGAAACAAAGTGTTGTTGCAGTCGAGCAGTGGTAGCAGGGAAGCCAGTGGTAACCAACAAAAAAGAGTATTTAAAAATAATGAGCTGCGTGGGTTGTCAGAGTGCCAGCAAAATAAGCTACTTATATCATGAACCTCAACACAGATTAACATAAGGTTATCTCAGAAAGGTGATATTTTAGTTCAACATTAAGATCCCTCAGCCTACGGACACAACACATTACACTTCCCTGAACAGTAATCTGAAGGCAAACATTGGTTCCTATAGCATCTTTCCAATTGGCTCATTTACAGTTTTTGTTTAAAGTGTCTTATTTAATTATTTCCATTATTTTCTGCCAAAGTGCTATTTGTTTTATAGAGCATTACTTTTCTGTGTTAAGCAGCAGGAGATACATTCTGTAACACAGCAGGACTGCAGGAGAAACGTGTGTCTCACCATTCGTAACTTATAGCCTTCATAGCAAACTCTCCATTGTTTGGATAGCATCCATCCGTGGAGTTAAAAAGAGCTTTTCAGAAAAAGGAAAACATCACACCCAACACAGTACTGCACCATGCCACCTGGAGTTTCTGTTACCACATCCGTGTAAACATACAAGGTTATTATTGGCCAACCGCGTCAACAAAATCATTTGTTAAAGCACTAATTGTCGCTCTCCACCTAAAATTAGTTGAATACACGGGATGCTGTTCATTTACCTGCTGGTGACTTTCATAATAGCTCTAAAATTTCTGCCATTCCTGAGTGCACTCTTTCACTCAACCATTGACATTCAGCCGACCTCATTCCATATCATCTCTTGGTTCAAAAGTTCATATGAAGAGGCGCCTGTGTACCGAGCATTAGCTCTGCCCAGTCTGCTCTCTCTCCCTCAGCGGGCTATCAGGGCTCCATTGGAGGCTTGGCTCTAATCTGCCGGCTCGGGGGTGTGTTTCCTGCATCGGGGCTGTGGCCCAATCCATCTGTCTTCATCAGTGAGCCGGGGCGGCTGTGGGCTTGGGCCAGCAGGACCCCGCTAAGCACCAGCTGCTAGCTGCCTTTTACACTGATTCCCACCAAGTGGGACATATTTACAGTACAGCAAGCAGCCCGGTAAGATTGGAGGACCTTTCAGCTCTTAGCGCCTGGATTTTTCTTTTTTCTCTTGTGGTTTTGTTCTGTCTGTTAGACTCTCAACACCCTCCGCAGCCTGTGCTTTATGTGCATATTTATCAATCTCTGTGTCATTCTGTCTGCCTGTGTGCCTCGGCATCTCTCATATTTCAGGGTATAGAGGTTAACACAAGTGCATAAAGGGTGTGCATGTCAGTTTGTTGTTGGACCTTGACACTAGAAAAGGCTTTTGACATTTTTATGATGGATGGACCATATAGTTGTGGGTTTAATGATGCTATTTATTTACTTAGACTGCCAAAGATTTCTGTCAAAATCTTTCTGTCCTCGTCTCCGCTAACACAAACGGAAATTTCAGAACAATCCATAGATGTATAATAATTGTATTTTCAATTTTCATCCAAACCATTATCACTGTTGCCATGGCTTTAGTGTATGATAGAGAGAGAGGCTTATACTGTATTCTTCTGTCTGCATCCTCTCTCTCTGCCTATGGCATTCTGTGCTTATTGTCCATCCACTGATCCTATCTGTCCACATTCTATCACACTGTCACTGTATTCATGTACACTCACAACTTGGGTTGACAACTTCTGTGTATCCCTCTCAGACAAAGGAAAGGTTTTGTTGACAGCCCTCAGAATAAAAATGAAAGAACTCACTAGTTCAACAAACACATTGCTCAAGTGCATCCATTTACTCGTAGAAATTATGCTAAATGCTATCTACTACTACTTCCTCTTCTCAGTCAGTAACGGAGGCAGATGACCCTGTAGAGTGGGTCACAGTGACTGGATTGATTTTGGAGGGGCTGCTACTTAGCAGGACGAGACACTAAACCAATTACATCCCTTATAAACACCAGCCTGGCCTTTAGCTTCTATTGAATAAGGCCATGGGTGCTGAACGATGAGACCGGGCTAAGGAGGCCCTGAGGCAGGGGTCCTTCCTATGGAAATCAATTTTGGTCAAAATGGCAATGAGATTAGCACAGTACAGATCGCATGGTTTGATTTTCTTTTCCACCTCCCCTCTTTCTTCCCTTCCTATTTCAGCTCCCCTGGAGTATTGTCATGTGAGCAAATGCAGATTAAGTAGTGTGTCTTCATCAGACAGGACGATTAGGGGAAATGTCACTTGAAAGCGTACTTGCAAATCAGATTTGGGTATTTGAGCGATGCTAGCGGGCATGGCTCTCTCACTCTGTCGGTTCACCACTTTGTTCCAGACTGAAATATCTTAAAAACAATTGGATGGGTTGCCATGACATTGGGTACAGATGTTAATTTTCCCTTAATAACTAATAACTCCCTTAATATAATTGGCCACTACTTTGTTTTATGACCTGATACCTGCAAAATGAATTACATTAGCATAGCATTTAGCTCAAACCACCACTAGTACAGTCTCACAGAGCCATGGCTGGTCTCACTAAAATTCTGTAACTGCAATTTTTATCATCAAAGACCTGGCCAAGATTCTGTAAAATAGGGAACCAGCAATGACATATTGCACAATAAAATAGATTAACAATAACCCTGCCTTTTTGAATGATACAATGGCAGTTTGTTTTGATTCAGGGGGCATTAGAGATTCACCATAGCATGTGTACCTCTCTGCAATCCATAAATACATGTGCATGACAGCATTCACCTCATAGCTACAGTCAAATGAAAGAACCTTTACTGAGACGTATACCACACTATGTTACCGCACACTTGTGATACTTAACTGCACTTACCTGACAAAGATGGAGATGTCCTCTTGTGGTTGCAGCGAGAGCCATCAACAGCATACCTCTCATGGATTCTTGTGGTTGCTACTCCAGGGAATAATGAAATATACCTGCTGGCGTTCTTTCATGTGCCAGTCTGGTCTTGATGTTTTCGACAGCGAGGGATGAGGGTAATGCACTCTAGCGTTGGCAGTCACATTACAATAAACCACGATGTGTGACAACAGCAGAGGTCCAATTGATAGTGATAGCACAATGACATCTCTTGGCAGGCCAATAAAAGAAAATGTCCTGCCCACCATCTTAAGCACTGCTCATTGTATAGTGAAGCAACATGATCCCATGGGCTGGGTCGACAGGGGAGCCAGGCATGGGTATGTGGTGGTGTATAATGTGATCGCAGAACATTTTCATAATGATGTGTGTGGTTCTCAAATGGAGTGTACACCTGTGTTCTTGTGTGTTAATTGGCAGTATTGCCAGCCATATAGAGTGGAGGAGGTGCCACTTTACAGTGCCCATGAGGCACTTGTGGTATTTCATAGCTAACTATTTATGTATCATGCACATCAACCAAACTGGAGTGCGAGTGTCTTCCAAGTATATGCATGGCTTAGTGAACTGCCTATTTAACCATGGTTTATTCTGACTGCTGGGAATATATTTAATAGGTTGGTTTTAAATGTTTTCTTTTGCACGTGTCGGCACAGGCTTGGGTGTGAATCAAAGAGAAATCGCATAGGGAATTGCGGCCTCTGCAACCATCTGAGCAGGTTCTGCAATATGTACAGCAGGGGAGAGGTGGCGTCAAGTGGGAATATTCAGCTCTCTGCCTGGAAGAGAACAAAAGACAGGTGCTACATTAAGTCTCATGAGATGGCACAACAGCTTCTCTTCTGCCCACCCCCAGTTTCTCTGAGCTTGTGTTCCAGTACTGTGACAGCGAGCAAGAGAGGATAATTGTGTTGGATCTGGCCAGACAGAGAATCTGTCTGCCTTTTTGGCATAGCTGTCTTATGTTTTTAGTTGTTCGAGGGCAATGGTATGCAATCTGAGTTGGATCAGGCTCTGCAGAGGCTATTTTTCCCCTCCATTATTGGACCAACTCTAGTCATCGCTTGATTGAAGTCTGCTTTTTTTTACTCCTTACCTATGTTGAAACACAGCCAAAACACAGCCTTCCTGCAGCAGTTACTTCGCTTTTCATCATTTTCTCATAATCTTACTTTTTTTCCCTCTCTCTCTCTCTCTCTGAGGGATTATCCCTGAACCTTAAGCTCGTGTTCCATCCTAACTGTGTCAAACTCTTAAGATATGCAGTAAACAATGCTGGCATAGCAAAAGCAGAGTAGAATAGAGACTGTACCATATGTGCTGTGCTCGGGACAACATGCATGTTTCTCTATGGAGACACTAACCTTTTTAAATGTTAATTGTTGTGCTCCGTGTTTAATCATGGGAGATAACCCACCTCCTAAATATAGCATGCTTCCTGTCCATGCTCACTCAAATAGAACATGGCTGATTTATATTGCATAGAGATGACATTAAAGACAGATCCCCACTGATCAGTACTCTATTCACATATTGAGCTAAAGCTGTCCAGGAAGTGTTGTTATGTAGAGACAGTATGGCCAAACAGAGAATCAAGCAAAATCTAAAACTGGACATAAAGGCCTTTTGTGTGCTTGTGTTCCTGTCTTTTTCTTCCAAATCTCAGTATTTCTACACCCCTACCTCTCAATCCCACTTCCATCTTGCTCAAAAACCTTACATGCCCCCCCCCCAACCTCTCTCTCTCCATCTCTCTTCCAGCAGTTGATTTATTATGCCTGTTATTCAGTGAAGGCATCATAGTGCCGCTGTAAGCAGCATGCTGTTTGCAGGGCACCAGCGGCGCCTTTGTCTGCGAGGCACGCTGCTACCAGCAGGCCTTTGGATGCTTGTTGCCATTTCCACTCTCAAATTTGATTGCTGGGGAGAAATGAAAGCCATATCATACCACACCCCACGCGGGGTGCAGAAATGAATATTTCCTTTTCTTTTATTCACAGCCTGGCTCATCTCCCTTTTTAAAGACTGGTGAACTCTAATCTAGAGGTAATATCAGATGGAGTTTGTCTTTGTGTCCGGGGTCATGCTGTGAGTGGTTATCGTCGATGATGTTGATTTCACAGTAAGTCAGATTTCACTAGGCTCTGAGTAATTTCTTACAACTGCACAGTTACCAGTGTGCGCCACTTAAACACCACTGATGTGTGATAAATTCTGATATTTTGTTTTTTATGTTCTATTTGATTTGAATAAATGAAAAAAAAAAAGAAATCACACAAAGAAATTGGAAATAAATTACTGTTCTGGTTTTGTAGATTGTGATGTTAAGGGGGACTTTACAGTGCGTAGCCCCAGCCTTGTTATCTGGGCAGAGGAGCAGAAATCTTTAAAGAATGAAACTTAATCATTTAGCATGGTGTCTGCATCAAAGGGGCCTGATTGCTTTAAATGTAGCGTCCTGTAATGCTTCCCATTCTTGTTTTGTTGGCAGATAAACAATATTCTTCACGGTAAAATCCAAGTATATGACTCACTCTATTTTGTTATATTCAGTGCACAAAATCAGTCTCATCAATTGGGTTTTGCCTATGATTGGGTTCTAAATGCCTTACTGAAGGCTCCCAGTGTAGTAAGATTAGTAAGATTTTAACCTATTTTGAATAGATATAAACTTGTTTTAAGGAATAAGTGTATGCATCTTGAAAGAAGAATAAGGCAGGATACTTTTATGCTGACAAACCTCAGTTTTTATTATTCATAGTTTGTCAATGATATGATAAAGCTCAGGATAGACAGAGTTTCTCCTCAATTTTCTTGGTTACCACGGTGATGAGTCCCCCATCTAATTATACGATTGGTTGCCTGAAAAAAAGTGACAGTGATGACACCAGTGCTTTTCTGAAAAGTTCAGAGATTTTCAAGTAGAAGCGCTTGGAGCGGCTGCACAAATAGGCCGTAGCACTCTGCGGCGCCTTTTCTCTTGGTGACCATGCTGCTGCATAAACTCTCTGCTCATTGAAAACAACTGGAAAAGGACGCTGGTGCTCAGTAAAAAAAACTCTGGACACAAGCCCTTAGGCGAGTCAACCGCTTGCTTAGAGGTACCCTGTGGAGTTTTTGACCACCAGTAGCACTGGTAGCGATTGTCTGCTGATTGACAGTTGTGGCAGTGACACACATGTGCCCACAAAGGCAGTGAAGAAGAAACCTGCAAACTAGCAAAAATGGATTTAGAAAATGCAGCATTTAAAGTATTCCTAGAATCTGCTGTGCAGCTGTTTTATGAGGACAGGAACTCATTCAATACGTTTCTTAGACCTAAAGGTTACACTCTGTGTGTTTTAGGTTGAATGTAAACAGAACTTTTATTTTCGTTCAAGAAGAATGCACCTCAAGATCTTTTTAATGGGTTGAAAACCTTGTCCTTTGAGTGCCGCTCTGTAATAGCAGGTGAACACTCTCCTGCCTGAAGGTTGGATGCACTGCACTCGCAACTCCCCAACACCTTCCTCCGCACTCTATTACTTACATAGGCCTTGGATAGAAATTGTGAGCTGTGTCTTTCCTAGAACTAGAGCTGTTAAACAAGGTACTGTAACTTGGAAACAACAATATTCTTTTCGTTTTTATTCACTTATTTAAGATAAAAAAGGTTTTAAAGCTGTCCTAATCAATGTTTTAATAAACAATAGTTCAAGTGACTATGTAATGTTAAAGCTTGTGTGACAAACCCACAGAAAAGTATCACCACTCTACAGCTATAAAGCCTTTTAGCTCTTTTTTTTATTTTTTTATTTCTGGCCTGCAACTTCACTGTTTTGTTCCGGTATAACTGCTGCAAGCTGGTGAACACTGTTGAGTGTTCAGCAACCAAGGTTCAAATTATATTTCAGCCGAGAGTGGACACAAAAATGGAGCTCAAAAGAGAGTGAAAGTTGAACATTCATCCAGTCATCTCAAACACAACTCCAAATAAATGCTATTGTTGCTTTGCGTCTGCTGGATGTAATGCAACTTTTTTGCGAACACAATTCTTAGCACTGTAACCATATCAGCTGTTAAGCTTATTTAGCAACTTCAAAAATTATATTTTCACCAAGTAACATTCAGAAATGAGCATTAACTAAAGACGGATGTTTGAGCCTCATAGCGTTCACTATTCTTTCACATTCAGGCAGAAAACAATTGTACACCATGTAAGTAATCTGACGACCAGAGAAGCAACACCATTGACTGGAATAGGTTCTTCTTCAACAGAGATCTGGAGACGTGTTGTTTTCTTGGCTCACACATCAGGATAGAGGGGACAGCACACTGACCCCATCAGAAAACCAGTTTGTTTGTTCTAATTGGAGACATTGAGGACAGAGTCATTTGCTGAAATCAAAGTAAAAATTTTCACCTAGGTTCATCACTACGTCTCAGTTTTAAAAAATGTAATTCCCAATTCATGTGGGCAAAAAAATCCTGCCTCATGTAAGTCTTTGTACATTTGTATGAGGGAGCAAAACCTGGTGGACTTTCCATTGGTTTCTAGTGATGGGTGACCAATTAATGTAGTTTGTGGCTGTGGGCAAATATGTTGTCAATGCAGCTCTTTGTTGTGGAGCTTGTTACCTTCACTGTAATAAGTCTGACCTCTAGTAAATTAATTCATTAACATCAACAACAAAACTCATACAGAGAAACACATCACAATGGGCGATAATGCAGATACAGTAGAATCAAGTACAAACAGACTCATAAATGATGCAGCCCTCTAATTTATTTTGAACACAAGCACTCACACTTGCGGTGGTATTTGCACTGTGTGGTACTTTGATGCATATTCATTATTGGTAAGACTTCTCCAGGTTTGTATGTGTTAGGCTGGATTCACACACCCCGTCTTCCCCCTACAGGTGTTTCCCATTGGGAAGCTGAAAACGTGGCTGTTAATTAACTTGCTGCTGATCCCACACTGGTGGCTCTCTGTCAACACTTCCTTTGCAGGAATAATCTAAATGGTCTGGGAAGTCGCAAGTTCACACTTCTCTGTGCATGTTGTGAGCAGTTGTATAGTGTGTGTGGGTGCGTGCGTGGGTGCGTGCGTGGGTGCGTGCGTGGGTGCGTGCGTGCGTGAGTGAAACACATTACGCCTGCATTAAGCTGTAGTAATAATAATAATAATAACAATAATAATAATAATAATAATAATAATAATAATAATAATTATTATTATTATTATTATTATTATTATAATTATAATAATATTTAATAATCATTGAACATAAACACTTCACAATAACCAGAAGTCATTACAATGCTGCTGCACTGCGGTGATAAAATCCTTATTTCATAATTGCGATGACAAAATCAACTGACAAAATCAACACAAAACCAGGTTAATGACAACAGCTCTGCTGTGTATTCGGTTATATTAGCATTTAAAACGATCACAGAGAAAGTTAGAGGCAACTAAAGGTTGTATTAGCCGTCCTTCACTGGGCACTGGTACACACTGAAACACAAAGGCCGTCATTTTTGTGTATTTTTATTTCAGTTGCGTGTGCTCAGTTATAATTTTTTAGTCATTATTTTATTGATTGGTATTTGTTGTTACTCTTTTATCACTTCAGTTAAATTCTATTTTTGTTGTCATTGGAATAAATTAAATGTGTGTGTTCAGTATTAATGGGCAAGGGTGTGTGCTGCTTTGTTGCGGCGGAAGGTACTGTAGGGTTAATATTGGCCATAGAGGATTTTTTTTTTTTACTCTGAGGAAGCTGTATGTATACTGTATGTGGATGGTCTATAAATAAAATATAAGTGTCTCTCTGCTGTCTGTACTGTACGCTTAGTGGATGCAGTGCTCCAGGAATGACCTTCTGTAGTAAGGCTGAAAGATATAAAGGCTGAAGTTGCACAAATGTAAGACAATGGCAGACAAGTCACAGATTATTAGTTAGTAAACTGCATACTTTTCCCTGTCTACATCACAGGAGTAACACTGGCTTGATCTCAGAGAAACCAGTTGTCCATCCACTGATGGTCTGTCTCAAAAAAAATAAAAAAAATAATAATTATTGTTCTGCACAGACTCATGTGTAAGCTCTACTTTTCATTGCGTGATTTGGCTCCAGTCCCAAGAAGCATTGTTTGAAATGTGTGTCTGTTTGTTTGGAGCCCTAAAGATTGCAGCTCGGAGAGATTCACTGTGAAATTCACTCATCAGAGTAGGATGGATGTGAGGAGACAGCTGGAGTGATGCTAGTGCACACACGTGCTTACACACATGCTTATATATATATATATATATATGTACACACACACACACACACACACACACACAAGGGTCCTTAGGGATTGTATGCACTGTGCCAGGTAGGACAAACACACAATTCACACATGCGCACTCGCGTACATGCATCCACAAACGGGGCCCCTTAGGCTGACATACATAGAGCCATGGCTAGTTCAGCTGGGAAGTGAGCGCAGGCCGAGCTGAGCCAAGACAGACAGATAGACAGGCAGACAAAAAGACAGTATGCATGCAGACTACTCTATAGTTTGTAGTAAAACAGCCTTGTAATGGAAGCATAGTATTAAATATGATAATTACCACTGAGTGGTGAATTCATCTATATTATAGTTAAAAGACTGATATGCATGAATGCATACAGTATGATTAGATCTGAATCATAGTCTTCACTCATCCATTAGTTCAATTAATTTTTATACCTGGTTATTGCTATTCAGGCTCACACGGGCATTTGGGGATTGAATTCTATGTTTTTAAACATTTTGATTCTCGCAGGAATTTATTACTCATCTAAATTGTGACTTAGACTAGCATGACAGCTGAAAATACCATTACATTCCAAAACAAAATCGGAAATCGTACTGACACTCTTTGTGCTATGAGATGAAAGTGTATAAGATCAGAATTTGAGATAGATTTAAATATTGGATCAAAGCTGTTTCTTTGGTCTGCCCAGGTATCCGAAGGACCCCTGTCATCATTATCCAAACAAGATAGAGCCAGTGGTTTCCCTTTCTTCCTAGATCAAATAAATGATATCCAATAGGCTTGATCTATTCCCACGAACCGGTATCCAATGGATCCTTTTCTTCCTGTTCCAAACTGAAAATATCCTCACAGTCTTCTTCTTTCAGAATTCCCATATTTATAGATGAGGAGGTTAACTCAGGATGCACTCATGTAGGACACATCTCTTAACACCCAATACCCGTTCCTAACATAGCATGATGCCAGCAAGCAGACAAGCAAGTATTGAATTACTTTCAGAGCTCTCAATCAAACTGTCCTAACCATCTCATGCATCAGTGGACAGGGGGGCGAGTAATGTTTTGCTTGCTTAAAAAAATCGTAGCTGCAGCATCTCGCAGACCTCACCTCCAAGCTTGCCAAAACAAACAGCCCACAGTCAGTCCAACTTTACCTGCCACAACACACACTTGACTTTGAAACCTGTGGACATTATTAGGCTAGAAAACACCTTTCCTCAATGGGAGTATGAGACGGTCTAGAAACAGAAAACCACTCTTGAAAACAAAACGGTCTCATCTCAAGGTCCATTTAGTAGCTGTATCAGATGTTCTTCAGTCATATGAGGTTTGACCAGTTGTCATGGAATAGTTTTTCTTCCTGAGGTATTTAAGGCATACGAGTTCATCTTGGCTTTAAAGGACAAGTTTGTAGGATTAAGTTGCAACCAACTAACCAACTGCTCACCCTCCAAGTTTGTAGAAGAAAACTACAAGGGCCGCAAAACGACTGTGTTCGGTTCAATGTAGCGCACTCCGTAGAGGGGGCCCGCTTCCCTGCAGATAAAAAGCTCACTCTAAGGTAACGGAAACACAGTGATTCTTATTTTCAGGTGATTATACTCATACATAGCTATGAATATTGTGTTCCATTTTAGCCAATATATTCTCCTAAATGTTACACACTGGACCTTTTCAAGGATAGGTTTTTCAATCTTAGTACAACATGCCATATGTACGGTGTAGGAGTTAGGCTATTGGTCGCTGTAATCATTCCTCCTGTCCATACTGGCTGTGAAGAGAGTGATTGGGGGGATAAGGTCCTTTCACTAAGAAAGCTAATAGGAGGCTTCAATAATCGGAATTAGCCAAATCAATTCTGTTTCTTTGTCTTGGAAGCTCATGTGAGTTTATTACTAGTGTGGACAGAAAACCGAGTAAAAGAGAAGAAATTTAGCCACTTCATTTGATTATCTCAGGCTGCTGAGGCCCCATATTAGCTGTAGCTGAACTTCAGAATACGTAATTGTTTATAACAAGGATTTTTCCCCCAATTTCTTAAAATTGTGTATCAGGATATGCTTGTTTTTTGGTGTGTTCTTGTGGTTGTTTACTGTATTTTAGGTGTAAGGTGATGTTTTGCAGTGTAGCATGGAGCATGAGTCACATATTGACTGCTTCATGAGGTTGGCCTTGGTTTGTTTAACAAGGAACTGGCTAGTAAAACTGTGAGACCTGAGTACATTCCTATTGGTTTTTAGGTTATTTTGCTTCAACCAAAGATTTCCACTCTTTTGCTGAAAGTCACAGTTTTAACAACCATAAAACAAGACTCCTGCCAACCCTGACTAACTATAGCACACTGCCTCTGAGGAATTATAATATGTCCACTCAAAATAATGAATCATTTACCTCCAACAAGTCCCTCAGGGCTCAGTCAGTAATATTGTCACTTTTTAGGCTCTATTCTTGCTGCTGTGAAGCTGTAAGAATATATTAAACTCATTCTACTGATGACCCTCAGCTGTTTCTGCTAACTTGCAGTGTGTGTGCTTATGTACCCAATGTGAAATGATAGATGGTGAATGCATATAGTGTATTATTGGGCTACAAAACCCTTCGAAACTGCTCCTAACTGCTTAATGCATGCTCAATTTCATTCAAGCAGCTAGTTAAAGATCCCGGCATGACTTTGACCCTGAATTCTCCTTTTATATAAAATCAAATTTACAGTAAAAGTTTCCAGGGCATCATTGTTCCGTCTCTTTAATAAGCTGCCAAGTTAAGAAACATATTAACATCAGGTTATACTCAGAAAATGGAGCAACACACACACGCGCAAGCTCTGGCCCACATCACAGCATTTGTGAGAAGCTTGTTCTGTCTTGTTTTCGCTACTCTTTTCATCTTTATTCATGACCTCTGTTCTTTGTGAAGCACTTAGTGAAAAAACCTGTGTGTTAAGAGCACTTTATGAATAAATTTTCTCTTGTTAACAGGCACATCCGCTCTTTATAACTCCACTAACCTTTCGTCTTTCTGTTCCCCCTCCATACATACCTTGTTAGAAAGGTTGTGGCAAGGGTCCAGACGTAAGACGAGAAAGACATCACCTCAGTTACCCTCATCACTGATCCTCCGTTCTGCAGCGATCCCATTCTTCCTTTTTTTTTTAAAGAAACTATTCCATAATCTTGCTATATTCAGCTATAGCTGGAAGATGACATTTTGATCTTTCGTGGACATAATGTCATAATATTGCTAAATACCTGAAATACTGCTATCGAGTGTCAGGTTGGGTGAAAGAGTTTATGTAACATCAGGGAAATTAATGCTTTCTAGAGTCAAAACTTAAAAAGGGCATGCTAATCAAACATCAGGAGATCAGTGACAAGTCAAATCAGGTCTATTTGTGCCTTTACAACAACATTTAAAAGCAATAAATCCAGAGCTGACTTTTCGTCACACTTCTATACAATAAGATAATTCTTTTCAAGGCTGCAAAATCGTCACTTTTGGGCCAAATATGTTGTTTCACATGTAGGATACGGCACCTGTATGAATCATGTATATCCAAGGAGGTTTTTTTGGAGGGTGGAAACCTGGTCATTCAGATACTCAACTATAGTGAGCCCTTTTGTTTTCAGATGCTGCAACTTGCAAATGTGGCTGTTTAATGAGGCTACAATAATGTTACCTTGTCTAAAGTGAGTTAACTCAAGCTTTGTTTGGCACAACAACGGTGTTAAGTGAAGTTCACCCCTGTTGTCTTTTAAGCAATTTGCTACTCAAGGCACTGTAGCCGGCGCCATATGATGCACATCAAAACACCCCTGCTGATTGTTTTCTATTTAGAATCACTGGCTGTCTTGACATACGGAAACTTACAGAAAAGGAGTGTGCTACAGGCACCTTTATGTGTGTGTCTTAGAAGGATGCAGTATTTACTCCCTCAGCGAAGGAGGATGAAAAACCGCTAAGCAGTGACAACGAACACCTAAAATGTTGGTAAAGGCCAGAAGACAGAAAAAAATATTAGGGCTGCAACTAATAATTATTTTTTTCTCCCCCCAAAAAAATCTGTCAATTTTGATTTTTGATTTAATTATGTTTTATTTTGTTTAATGATTTAGGTCTACAAAATGTCAGATGATAGTAAAAAATGCCCTCAAATGTATGCCAAGATGACTTCAAATTTCTTGTTTTGTTCGACAATAACAATTTATAGATATAAAACAGCAGTAAATCCTCACAGTTGTGAAGCTGAAAGCAGCAAATGTTCATCAAAGTCGTTGACTATCATATTTCTGTTTATTGGCAGGCTTCTTTGTTTTATTTTTTGTTTTCAAAACTATCACCTTTTCATTTCACTTGACTTTGCCGGCAGGAGTATTCAAATCCAGATTAAACATCATGTATGCATACTATAATTTGGCTGATATGTGATGGGAGGTGACCTAATGTTCCTTTAATACAGCACCCACCTTGCCATAAAGACACTTATAATGCTCTGTTTATTTAAAGCTCCCTGGTCCTATTATCCTGTCAGATCACTGCAAATCTAAATAAATTGCTTTAAAAAAAACAACAAAAAAACCCCAAAAAAACGCAGTTTAAATTGTTGAAAGTATATAATCTCCATTATCAGCCCAGAGGGGGCAGTGTGTCACTGTGAGGGGGGATGTGAAGCCCCAGGTCAGGGGGAAACTGCAACATTTATCCCCTCTTACCTCACCTCTCATCCTGACGAAGTGCGCTGGGGGCTTTGGGGGCTTCGGGGGTATACTAATTTGCCTGATGTGTATTAGCTCCCCATATCTGCCATTCAACACAATGACAGTAATTTAGCAGAAAGGTGAAAACACGTCTAGACCCAATCGCAGACATCCAGCAGCACAGAAACTGATATTTAGTTAAAGATCTATTGCCCAAATACTGTGTGCACAGTTAATAGTATGTGAACATATGCACAGACTGTGATTATTGCCATTTTCTTGACTTGATCATCCTGCATATTTGCTGAAATTGGACTAATTTAAAATTGGAAATAGATGTTTATCTTTCTAATGTCGTTTCAGTGTGTTGCCTGGACGGCATTTTTAAAACTGCTGCCACAGGAACTTATCAGCTTTATTTTGGTTAGATATTAACAAGTCTGTTTGCAGGGTATTTAATGCAGGGTTCAACATTTTCAAAAATTATATTACATTAAATACACAACGCAATTTGTAATAAGAATCCAGAGCTCCAGGGGTTTGATCTCCTTGTCACAGAAGCAGACGCACAAATTTTGAGACAAGAGAAACTTTTTTTTTAACAGCCTCAGTTTGAACAAGTGTCTTATTCAGCATTCTAATTTCAAACATGTTTGTTTCTAGTGCAGAGTCTAATTCCCACACATCATTGATATTCACTCTTGAAAGCAAATAGTTCAAGGAAACATTTGGGTCCACAGAGAAATGCATTACTTACTGAAAACCCTTCATTTTCAAGAGGCGGCATGTGACTGTGAAAAGCGCGCTGTCACCGGTCGCTTCATGAGCCCATATGGGGCTCGGTGCCTCTTTTTTAGACTTTTTGTCATGCCTGCAGTAGGGGCCATTACAAACCTGATTTATTTGGCATGCTGCTGCGAGCACACCCATCTGTGAGCTGCCTGTAAAACTGATTCGTCCAAAGGATCAATTTCCATCTGATGGTTCTATTTATCTGTATTCCTGCACGCTAAGAATAAGTGTTGCAAGGAATGTGAAATGAGATCTCATTTTCCGCATGAATCCATCATATGCTGCATGCGTTAGCATGATATAGTATCATTCTTGTACATCAGCCATTTAATTTTAGAACTCTCTCTACCAAAATACAAATCACATCTTTTGCTTCAGTGCATCGTGTCTTGCTGCCAACCACACACAGATTGTTTATTTGTTTAGTGTGTTTTTAAAAGAAATCTTCATTGTGTTGTATATGCAGATGTTTATGCATGAGCAGTGGAGAACCAAGCAAACAAACTTTAAAAGACAAGTCCAAGACAGGATAGTTCATTCAAGTTCCATTTGCTGCTATCTTAGTGTATTAGCATCCTTCATATGCAGGCTGTATCTCTGCTTTTGTCTTTTGTCTCACTCGCTCTCTCCTCTCCGATGCCAAACTTGAAGCTGTCGGAGCCCACATGCAACACCGGGAAAAAACTAAAACCAAGATGTCTAGTTTATTTTCACTCTCAGAACATGACAGATGAAAAATAGAGGGAGAGAGAAAACAGTTGAGGCAGCGGCGACAGCTTTGAACCTTGGAGAGCCCACTGCAACCAATCTCGGTTTCACAGGCGTGCAGCGGTGCACTGTGGGAAGTCGGGTCGGCGCATTGTTGTGTTTCAGAGAGAGAGAGAGAGAGAGAGAGAGAGAGAATGGCAGCAAATGAAGTTGGCGGGCTGTGGAGTATTGTTCCCTCCTGCTCGCAATAATGAACAGGCCTTCGGAACAGACTGGGGAAATTGGTCCCCTGTGGGCCCCAAGGCTTCTCTTTCTCATCTGTCAGGTGTGTTCACCACACATAGAAACACAAATATACCTGTGGACACACACGTGTGAAGATTGCCTGCCCGCATACACTCATACTGTACATGTATACTGTGAAGAAGCCTTACTCTATGACGTGGTTGTCCCCTTCTATCCCCTCGCATCTGTGTATTCGGGGATGTCCAGCGCAGCTTCACATTCAATTACAATGCCCTTACACTAGTCTTGTCGTTTGCTGCAGATGGAGATGGATGATGGTACACAAGATCGGCTATTAGGGCCTAGGTACAAACCTAACCTCCCATGATATGCCTGGCTCTTCCCTCATTCATTTGTGCACCTGCCGTCTAAACGTCGGTGTTTATTGACCACGGCTACTTGCTGACCCTGAAATAGGTTAACTCTCATCCATGAATAATAATGAAGAAGCCTTAACAAAAATCAGTTATAGAAATATAGAGATATTATTTGCAAATGGTTTGTGATTTGACTGGACGACATGAGTTCATGAATAACTAATGCTGTTTTAAAATATTTGTCCATTTTATCTGTTTATTTGTGCCGGAGCAGAAAATGAAATATTCATGACATGGCTGCTCAAATATATATTATGCAGCTGTAGTATTAAGTATGTTCTCTTAATCTCTTAGCTTTGACCAAGTTCAAGTCCCACAGTTCAAGGTTTAAGCTGTATACTCCGTACAGTGTGGGTCATTAGGGACCATTAAACAGCCTGATATGCTGAATGTATTAGATGTGCTTGTAAGTTGCCATGCTGTGCTTGGTCAATAAAAGGTTAAATGGATGTTTGATCCACTGGCACAGCGCTAGCCTTGGATGGGACATGGATGGAGAGATACTAAATAACACATCATTATTGGGTAGTACAGCTTTGGAGAGTCTGTCAGTGTTGAATAGTTGATGTCTGTTTTTGTGGACCACTTTCATGAAATGTTATCGAACTCCGGGGATTCTGTCTCTCAAAACAAGAGATCAGTGTTCTGCTCTAATGTATGCTGCATGTGTGGTTTTAGCAGGGTGTTATTTAAAGTGCAAATCATTTGCTTACAGCATTATTTTGTCAGGGACATGTTAGCTAGATGCAGACTCTTTCTTTTAGCATCTTATCACAACACATCTTCAAGTGCATTTAAGACCCTTTTAGAGGCTTCTCACTTTAAAATTAATTTGCTAGAACCATTAAAGAGTCAGCAGGGGACAGGATTTTGTCAACCAACTAAGTTTTAGTGTTAGCGTTAGTTAGCTACATAAGATCTACTGGCCTCACTCTTCATTTGAGCCGACAAAATCCACAGTCATTAGCTTGAAATGAGAAGCCTGCTTTTCTTTAATTCTGTATGAAATCTAATGTCTCACTCGCTCAGGACTATTATTCATTTACTGACATTATCCCCCGGTCAGCATGTTAATGAAGCTACCGCTGCTGTGCCACAGGCATAAATGCGCACATCTCTCTCATTTTAAAGCCACACGTCTAGTTTCTGCTGCTGTGTGATGCTGTGTTTGATAAAGTCAAAGGAAAGAACCTGACACACAGCCAGCTGTGGACAGCATACATGAAAGTTGGCTTGTCATGTTGGAGAGCTCTGTGTTTGTGCACTTCTGTTAACCAAAGCCACACAAACTGAGGTGTTTGCGATTTTCATTATGGACCAATCTCTGTGCTGTAAGGTGGAGAAACGTCTGAAACACTGGAGACAGCGGCAGAAACCGCTGCTACATACATGACTTGTATGCATTATGTGCAGCACTTCGTCGTTTGATACCTTGCAGAAAAAAAAAAAAAAAAGTACAGAGATGCCAATTCACACGGGACTAATATTATCACAGGGTGTTTGACGAAATATGGTAGGTTATTTACGGTGGAATTTTTACTTCACAAATTATGGGTATGGCAGATTTCACGTGATTGAGATTTCCACTGATGGGAGCAGCTCCAGTCTCTGAACATCAACCTCTGCGTCTGGAAACCAGCGAGGGTGAAGTAGGGAAAAAGATGGCAGCTAATAAGATCAGTTTGGCATAAACTGGCATATAACCACTCCACCGGAGCAATGCGTAACCACATTCAGCACGGGGGACATGTGGACATTAACTTGCAAGGAGATCAGGCTGCTGGTGCTAGCGCAGCTAACGTTAGCCACCTTCAGCAAAACAAGATGACATTGTTTACCGATTCCAGTCGGGGTATTATTAATTATCTTTTTAATTAATACCCATATTCAAATGGCTGTTAAAATACGAATAGTGTTTAACCTTATCAAAGAAATTGTACTCAATTTTGACTATTTTTCAGGTGTTTTCTGACATTCAGGATAGTCGACTAGTCTGAAAGGGAAATTAGTCGCCAGGAACATCCCTATTGCACACCAGCCAATTACTTTCCCTCACCAGTCAGCACGGTCCCCTCTGACACATAATAAACATTAATTCTTCATGCTAGGTATTTCTACCCGTTTTTGTTTCTTCCCCGGGCTGTTGTAAAAGTGCTTATTCCTGAAAGAATTCATTTAAACTTTAATTGTGGCCAGCCTTAGGATGGCTCGAAGTCACAGATGAATGCAAAGCTTCTATTAATATGTTGTGGCTCCTGTGTTATTATTCCTGTTCGTCTGTATATTTTATTCATGATTCTCACCATACTGTTGAGTAAAAAGGGATTTCAGCCTTTGTTTGAGACTGACCATGACAACAGGAGAAGGATGAAGCCCAGATCTGAGCCATTTTGTCTCTGACGAGCGGCAGTTTCTTACAGCAAAAAAAAAAAAAAAGAAAAAGGAGGGGAAAAAATCACTTTAATAAGATGATAATTGAGGAAGTGGGGCCTTCAGAGCTAAGCAAAGCCATGTTTCTTAATATATGGAGAGGGATCGTGAAGTAACTGAAGTCGTTTTGGGTAACTCTTGATCTTCTGATTGCAGTAATTAAGTTGCCCAATGGAGGAGTAAGAGCTTGGCCTTCACTTCCAGCGCTGTAATGTCCGCCCCCTCTTTTACATGGCAAGCATTATAAGTCATAGGGCCTCATTACAAACAAGGCCGGGCCCTAATGTGTAAAATTAAAGAAGTGCTCTCGCTTCAAGCATGCATTGACCTCTAAACCTCTATTATTGTAGCAACAGGATGAGCAGAATCCTGATCTGTTGTTTTTGCTTTGTGACTACAGTACATTACTCTATTCCTCGACTTCTCTCCTTCCCTCTTTATCTTCCACTCTTTTTCTCCTTTTTCCTCTTTCGCCCGTCCTCTCTGACTGACTCAGCTTCACATCAATCACAGCACTGTTTATTGTCAATGAAATATTTAGTATGAGGGGGCCTGTGTGCACACATTGCAGATTTCATCTCACCCCGAAACAATAGATGATGTGTGTGTCCCCGTTTGTGTGTCTTCACTGATTTAGGTGCAGGACCTTGATGCCAAGAATCTTGATCGGTTTGTATGCTATTTCCGTGATTGGGCTAGGATATTACAGGTTCCATCTCAGTGTTCATGTGAGATTTGACACAGCTGTCAATGCGTAAATAACATGCCTGCAGGTGTTTGTGTTGGTTATGGATATTGAAGAGGTAGACTCTGCGAGTACAGAAATAAAAACACAGGGAACAAAACATGAAAGACCCATTTTACAAATCTGTCATCACAAATGCAATGAAAATATCTCAGTCAGTTCCACAAGCCTTGTTATGATTTGATCTTTTTCATAACTTTAACACCATTTAACATTTGTAAGCACTGTATAAAACCGTCATAACTGGTTTCTAACACTATACTGAAGCACACATAAATGTCTATTCTTTACATGAACTATGGATGGGAATTGATAAGATTTTATCGATGCCAATGCTATTATCAATTCTGCTTATCAGTCTGATTCTTTTTTGATTTCCTTTAAGATTTCAGTTTTCTGTGTGAGGTGGCTCATTTTGCAGCCTGAACGCAACTGTTTCATTATGTCTAAATACAGTATAGCAAACAAATAAATGAATTAACATGGACAAAATTAGAGAATATTGCACAGCATTTGTTTTCATTTAGATTTTCTTAGTCAAAGAAAGAATCTGCTAAGCCTGCCTCAGTGGCACTAATGTTATTATAACACAGGACATTTACCTTCGGTAACTGACGGGCTGCTCTGTTGGAAAGCAGTGGCCTTAGTGCATATGGTGTCAAATACACGGCATTCCTGGAATTCAATCCCATGTTGATGGAAAGATGTTTTAGCATATTGCTGGTGGTTCTATCCTTTATTTAAAATTATAATTTTACAGACATTACAACTGCTGTCATCTTTGTTTTATTTTCTTCCTTTCCACCATGACAGCTTCTTCTTGCTAGTTTCCAGCAGCATAGACACATGAGTTTGACGTCACTGTTTTGCAATGCACAACTGTCAGAAAAACATGCCGTCAAAAATCTGACGATGTGACATTTTACTAAAACGGTGCGTGTGTTCCAAACTCACACACACATATCATACATAATGGCAACTAAGTTATTATCTTAGTGTTTATCAATTGTTTATACACCAGTTATGGGATTATAGTGTTGACCAATACAACAATAAACACCTAAAAAAAATCCTCATATCTGATAACTACATTGTATTGAGTACAGTCATAAAAAGCATGGTTTTATGACTTATGGTTTTTTATCCTACTATACAGACTGCTGTAAACATGCAGACATACTGTAAATATTCAAATACTGAATCATATAAGTTTTACAGAAAAGATTTGGCATTCATTTAACAGTCTACATTTGATATTTTGGGAGGAACTGAAGCCTCATATTAAAAATTGGAGCGTATTCAAGTGGTAACGAGAACACATGGCTAGGGAGACAGCAAGCAATTTAGTAGCCAAGTTTAATTAAAGTGCTGCTGTGGCTGCACTGCACAGCACAAAGTTAAAAAGGCTAACTAAAGCTGGTGCAAGGAGAGGACCTTATGAATCAGACGCAGATAAGTAATGGCAAACAGTGTGTGGGTACATATGTGTCTCAGATAAAAGCTGTGACTTGTATGTATATTATATGCAAGTGTCAGCAACTGAGGATTAAAAAAAACGTGACGGAGGGGAGAAATGCTGACAAAAATGCAGATAGCAAATTGTTGAGTATACAGAATTGTGGCCGAAAAGGGCTGGTTGATGATTTGACAGATAATTGAAAGTGTAGTTCCTCTAAAACACACAAAGTCATGGGCCCACAACAATCTCACCACCCCTCCTCAGATGTACAAAATTATAGTCATTTTGTGCTATGGCATAGTATATATTTGACTTGTTGCACCTTTTTAAGTTTTGTAGTATTGTAATTTACAGTACTGACACGTCCTTTAACACAGCTGCAGTTGGTGCTGGTGGATGGAAGAAAGATAAAAAAAAAAATAAAAAAAAAGGAGTTCAAGCCATCTTTAAAAGTCAGTTAACCAGTGAGTGCAGTTTTTTTTCTGTAGTATGGATATTAGTCTGCTGGCTGCTGGTTTGCATCGATATGAAGTGCCTTGTTAGGTTTCAAATGCCAGTTTTTGCCTCAGGAGTCTGGAACTGGAACCAGCCCTGGTAAAGACACTCTTATTGCACTTTTGCCTTTATTAAGAGTTTGGACCCTGCAATTCTGCTGTCAGTTTTAAAAACAAAAAGTTTGTGATAACAAAGAGTATTTATTGCTTCCTCAACAGAAAATTGGGAATATATAGCTAGTAGCACAGGAAGTAGAGTCTTTTTAAAAAGAAAGAAGACCCGAAGAAAATGATAATGGACGGAAAGAACACCCACTGGGCTGAAATTGAAAATAAACTGCAGGGGACTGTGATATGGAGAGATGTGGAGTAGGAGGAGAAAGATCACTTGGCTATAAGCAGCCAGGCCAAATAGTGGAAGGGACAGGGTGAATAAGCCAAACTGTTTTTAAACAGGTTTGACACAAGGGCCCCAGGCCATCTACTCACTGCACAGCTCAGCAGGCTGCCCGAATGGCACCCCACCTACCGCCACCCACTCACACACACCCTCACTAATGGCACTCAAACTGCCCACATCTCTCTTTCCCTCAAGGCCACAGTATGCTTGCTGTAAAATGTAGACCTTCGGCAGGTTGTTGCAGACAAGACGCCACGCATTTGCAGGAGGATTTGAAAGCACTTGCTCGAGTTTGAAACAGTGCACTCTGGAATGCAATGGGGAACTTCCCTTTCTAGCTTTACAACTCCAGAATAACATATAGCACAAAATATCTAAATCTAAATTTTACAACACGTCTCTCTCCCAGCTTATATGACAGCTTGGTCAGTGATCCTATGGTCAAACTAGGACACCGTAGGTACCCTCTGGTGTCATTTTTCACGTGCAGAGCTCCACGGTCGAGTTAGCAATAATACTAAATATGTAATATGCGTTCGGTTAGACTTTCAAAATAAAGCTCATTGAAAAACGGAGTTGCATTTTTGTTAGGTACAGCGGAAAAACTACTTGGGTTTGGGTTTAGGAAAAGATTGTGGTTTATGTTAAAATAAGTACGTAATGTACTTAACGTAAGAAACTTTAATAAATAAATCTATGTTGACTTTCACACATGATATGAACAGTGGTCTCCTGGGTGAAAGTCCTGTGATGGTTTGCATCCATCCACCCCAACCTCATCCTGCAAACGGCTAACTAATAGGAAGCAGAAACACAACACACACTCTTAATCTGAGACAAAATGATGAAATTTGAAATGTTCTATTTTTTAGGCTGCCTTCTGTGCTGCCTCTGACTTCTTCTACTGTACATTTTTAAGTTAAGTTGGTCATCTGTTTCATTGCACATATTTGTTAAATGGGAGATCAAAGGTTATTTAAGCCTGCAAAAAAATATACCAATTTAATCTGCTTTTCGATGAATTCATCCAACCACTCAACCTGTCAGCTGACAGTATGTTGCTGCCAATAATGCGGATCAGTCCCTGCATGGCTGGAGCCTAAGAGCAGTTTGATGGTATTCTATAGATGTTTGAGCACCACAATTTGGTCAGTGACTGAAAAATGTTTGAAAGCTTGGTTTGGCCCTCTCCAACCCCCTCATGCTCACACACTTAAAACACTTGAAGACAACCTACATCAAACTGACATTGTCAATGACACTGACGAGACAACTAGGCCACTGCTTTGACACATTGAGAGCAAAAAGGGGGAAAAAAGTGTGATTATTTCTTGTAATTTGTGCCACATCATTAGTTTAGATCAACTAATCATGAGCACTGTTAGAAAAGACAGTTGACATTGACTGTTCTGACCCATACTTGTGTTTTAAAAACAGAACAAATGACTCTGGATTTATGTTTGAATGAAGCTGGCGCAGAATAAGGATGGACTCATTTTAACAGCTGCCCTATAGAGAGGAGGGAAAAAACATCTGTTTTTGTACCAAGGGCAGTTATGAAGATTGATCAGTCAATTTGCAATGACTGAACCCTATCTCCTCTGAAAAATTGTCTCAAAGCATGTGGTCTTAAAATAAAAATTGCCTCTGAGCAGAGTGCCTCTGTGGCTTTGTGTGCAGGTGTTTCTTATATGTATTTACCCTTCTTTCTCTGTGTGTTTTTTGCGTGTGTGAGCGAAGGTGTGTTATTTTTGTGTTGCGCGCACATGCGTGCTTTGTCACACATGGGCATCGTCTGTATCCAGGAGCTGTCCTCCCTGTCAGATCTCAGGTGTTTATAAGTCTCGACAGTGGAAGACAGATCACCAGGCCTCAAGCTGCCACACATCCATCCTTCCAAGGGCTTCCAAAGACAGCCTTCAACATGCATTACTCATTCCCATGCTGCTACAAACCAAATTTTCGGCTGCTTTCCATTGGTTCATCCTTGCGTGCTGGGGGCGTGTGTCAGTGGGAAGCATGGGTGTGGTGATGTCTGCAGACTTGCGTGTATCCTCAGAGGTACAACTCTGTTCTCTTTGAATTTGTGTTTTTCCTCGTGCCACTTTGAATGACACTGTCCCCTGCGTACAGTGCTTACATTTCCTGTGGTGCGCCAACTGCCACCTCAAGTTGGTTTCGCCTGGGTTTGTTTGCATATTTGTGTACGCCTCTCAGTATGTGGTGGTGTCTGAGTGCCTGGTTATGTAGGGTATTGAGGAAAAATAGTCTTTAACAGATTTGTACATGAGGGATTTGCTGTACAGTAACAGAAATACAAAAAAACATTTGTTTGATCTGTTTGCTTGTTAACAGATCTGAAAATTAGGAAACTGAGTATTCCAAGTGGGTGAGTAGGCCTCTGTGTGGCTTCAGATTGTTGTACTAGATACATTCTGTGTGTCAAAACAAGACAGAGGGGGATATTTACTAAGTCAGTTACAAATTACCGTCAAGAGCAAAATTTTGCATCATGGCAATTTTTAATTTAGCAGGGTATTAACTAAGAGCAGTAAATGAGCCCAGCTGCAGTTAATCTGATTTGCATAAAAATTAAGACCTGATGCTAGGCTGCTTTGTTGTGTGTTGTGCATGTCTGCAAAATAGTGAAGTGCAGAAGACATTTTTTGTCTGCCACCTTTGTGTGCGTTTATCCCGCAAGAAGGCATCCATGAGTAATATTGAATAGTTGATGTTGTCAGCTCAACAAAAAAAAAAGCAGCAATTGACTGACTTTTGGTAAACTTCATGTTAACTATGTTAATTAGTGGCCATTGCAATGATATTGAAATAATACTGCGTGTGTCTGCTGAAACAATGCTGCACATTTTACACCGGCTTTTCCCAGCCATTAAATTTCAGACGCAGTTTCCTCTGCAGCGGTCAGTCTTCTGTGAGAAATCGGGTTTTGATGGTTGACCTATTCAAATTTACATTCCCTTGTCCCCTTTTTTGCCTCTTAACAGGAACACATATTGCATGAAAGCAAACATGCAACTTTTAGAGGCTGCAGTTTACTTCATTTTACTGGTGCATAACCAAAAACGCAATTTTGACTTTTTATATTCCCCAAATAATCTGCAGTCATCCTAGCAGCTGTGTGAGGCTACAATGCTCTTTGTAAAGAAAACCATACTGTTAGAGAAAATTGCAGTTTGACCAATAAAAAGTATTTGACCGACAGTCTGACACTGGGCATCCCTGGACCCACTCTGCTAGTGTGGCTCAAAATGTTGAGTTTTCACACCAGACAATTTAGCCCTCTTCTACAGTGTCTGGTGAATGGCAGTAGCCCAGAGAAGTTGGCAGGATGCTGGACGGTTGCCAATTTGAATCCTCACACCAATCAGTAAAGTAAATGCGTAATGCTCTCTGCTCTCTGAGTAACAACCATAGAAATCATATGTTGAAGTGGCCTTAAGCAAGGTGCTTAATCCCTGACTGCTACAGAAAAGCTGCTTAGTTGCAGGAGACAGGAGATGACTCTGGTTACTCGAAGCAGCCTCTGGGTGTGATGTGTGTAACTGTTTAAATAGTTGCAGGAGGCTGGGGCGGGCAGAAATCCCCGATCAAAAATTAGAAAATAATGCTAAATCATATATTGGAGATGACAGTTATTAGTTATTGTTAATGAATATTAATGCAATAGTTGAAAGTGGGCACTGTGATCTTTTCCGTTCTCTTGAAAAGACCATGTGTGATGTTGTGATGGATGAGCAGATGAAATAGCTTATTTTAGACTATACGGCCACATATGTGTCACATACGAGAATATAGCAACCGCTAAATAAAAATGGAGACAAATGTCTTCCTTGCCATACGTACACTTCAAATCCCTGCAGCATAATTCTTTCTATACTGTGATATACAAGCGTAGATCTCTGCAAGGGGAGTTAGTGACCTTGGCATTTTATGACTGAAAAAGAAGTAGTATTTATGAACTCTGGCCCTGACTTGTCTTAATAAAGTCTGTAATAATGCCCCTTTTTTATGGCTTAGTGAATATCACATTATTCCGGGGGAAAACCTAAGATCCCTTTTTGTCTAAACAGGAGTTATCCATAAGAGCCTCACAAAGTATGATGACATTTTCATCTATATTTGGGGAACATGGATAATGTTTTTAAACATTTGTAAAGTGTGCAACCTGATAACTTTGTTGCAACTTTGAAAAGTGGCTCCTACGTATGAAATGGGACATTCTTGTGAGTCCCTTGAACTGAATTGCTTTGCTTTCACGCTCAAAATGCATTTTGCATAACACCTTTAGCTGAACGATGATAGCAAGAAAAAAAAGCTTTTTTAGAATAATTCCAGTAGTGTGGATCTTACTGATGCGTAAGACAGAATTTCGTTCAGAGGATCCAGAGATAAATATTTGGTATAGCGCAAAAGAGTTGTATGTTTTATTGGTCCATGGATGCATGCTAGCGCACATGAACACCGATGCACAGTGCACACACAGATACACTATCATTTTAACTGACCACAAGTGGGGTTTTTCAACCTGTATGATGGATTGTTTCTTTTATCCTCGGGCGGTTTTGGACCTTTATTTTTGGGTCTGCTCTACAAAAGGGAATAGCCACTAGGGACAACACTGCCTCCTCTAATCCACCAAGTTCTAAATCTCCAGTATGATTCCAGTCTTGAAGAACAATACACCCTGGAGCTCAGGGAGAACTGAGAGAGCTATAGAGAGACGAGGGACGAGAGAAATGGGAATAGAGAACTACTGAAGGGAGTTGAGGAAAGTGAGCTAAATCCTTTGTGAATACAGGATACAGTGTTGAGAGATGGCATATTAAGGTTCAGTAGATGTTCTTTCTTTTCTTTGGCCCAGTAGTATTTTTCTGTTGTAATACTTGTACAGAAGAGTTTTGTTAATTCTATTGGTGTTGAATTGCATAATTCCCTTTCAGAATATCTGAGCTTCATGTCAATAAGCATCATAGTTTCACCTGCTAAAGGTATCTCAAAAAACTAAATGCAATTGTGCTTCTAGAATGCCATAAAAATTTGACTAGAGATAGAAAGACACAAAAGAGACGTGCTTTAAGAGACAGAAAAAGAATAAATGCCTGGCGAAGGCATCTAAGGGACCAGTATTTAGCACGTGAAGCACAACTTACCCTGCATTACCCTGATGTTGGTAGTAGGCTTCTATGGAAACAGACAGGAATCCCTTTAAACCAACCGTCCCTCCTGGAGCAAGGAAGAACGGCTAAAAAACTCCCTGTGGGTTCATTGAACAAGAATGAAAGATAAAAATAGGCCTTCTTTTTTCTGACAAGGAAAAATGTCCTGGGTTCAAATGAACCTCCACTGAGAAGTTCTCGCTCTAGGCAAATCTGCTTAAGATGTGGTGGGAAAACTTTCAGGTTAAAAACTGTGTCCTTGGCTCTGTGCATCTCTTGTTTCATTCGTACAAAGTTACTGTTTGGGTCATTTGCTGCCTGTATATAGCACATTACAAACAGCATATAGTATATTTGTCCTGATCATTTCTTCCCACTCAAATCCCAGTGTAATTCCAATTGATTTTTGAATCTGATCCAGTGTTCATATTGTCTTTAGTAATACACCTTTACAAGCCTTTTGTTAGCCTACATTAGGTTGTACTAATCAATTAGTGCATGGACAGTGGGTCAAACAACTGTGTAAAGTCAATGATTGTAAAGATTTCACTTGTGACAAAGTCACAGGAAATTATCACCCCCACTCAGTTCTATGGCACGTTTTTTGTGTATTTCAACTCATTGTTTTTGGTTTTACGGCCTGCCACTTTACTATTTGGTTAAATCTCACTGTTTCTGACAAACCAACTGTATGTTACCTGCGTAGCAAAGTTAGTATAGACCAGAACAGGAGAAGGACTATTGCACATGACTTTAGATGAATGCTAAAGTTGCTCCATGCAATAGGTTCACACTCACACAGAATAAATATATCACAGCTTTCCTTCCATGGTTTTATGTTATGTTTTATATATAACGGGTACTGTAATATCTGTGTACTGATGAATTTTAGCAGGTTAGACACAACAGTGTGAATGTATCTTGGGTGTTGACACCTGGCAACCAGAAAGCAAAGGGTTAAAATTTACCAAAAAAACCCCAGTATTTTATCTTTTTATAAGGGCTTGAGTGGCCAAGTTTCGGACACTTCATGTTGCCAGGGACATCTCATATTCAGGTAAGACAGTATATTGACTGTATTTAGGTGCACACTCACAGTAAACACACTGTATGTTTTCATCTAGAATGTAGCCTGCATATCATCAGGTTATTTAGTAATGAACCCAGCCAACTGTGGCTACCCTCAAAGCGCCTCATTACTCCCACTAGATCATGACTTTATTATTGCCTATCATGTCAGAGTAAATGCATGATATATGTTGTTCCAATATAACATAGTGAACTGTAAAGTAGCAATAATTTGGTTCATTTTGTGTCAGAGATTGCAGCCAGTGAGCGGAACAGTAAAGAGAGAAAGAGAGACCGCGTTGAACCGAGTTGTGTATGGGTTTGTGCCGTTGTAAAGAGCTGTTGAGGCATTTGTATAAATTATTCAATCTTAATCCTCATTTTGAAATACAACAAACCTTCCATGTTGGCAATAGGTCTTGAGAGCGATGCAGTTTGAGAGCAAGAATGGGGAAGCGATGCCATTATAATATTCTCGCAGGAGCATTTTCTGAATCCGCTACACGGTTGAATAATGAAAACGCCTTTACCAAACAGATCCATTCACTCCTTAAACAGCAGCGAAATGTGCAGAGGAAGTAGAATACCTGATGGTAATTTGAATTCGCTACTGAATAAAGGTAGCTACTGGCTGTAAAACACCTGGCCATGCTTTTCAGGTCTGTTTTGTGGTGCTCAGATTGTGTGTGTGTGTGTGTGTGTGTGTGTGTGTGTGTGAACATTTATATGAATTTTCAGATTTGTACACTGTTTTTGTGTGCATGAGACATTGTTAAAGACTTCACAGCCCTCCGTGGCTGCAACGCTGCTATGAAAGTGAATAGTGGGGATTCTTTACTTAAGCATGCCCCCTTTTGGCCCCTGAAATGCGCGAGCCTATTTCCCCATAATGGCTCTATCGTGTAGCCAGCTCCCATGGGAGCCTCGTTGCTCGCCTCGCTCTGCTTTGCTAACCCCCTACTTCATGGAAGTGTGAAGGTGGAGACGAGGAGGGAAGACGGGAATGTGTGTGTGCTATACAGCGCTATGATGAGTGAACGCTGATGAGGGACAGTTATTATGCAGAGCTTATTATTCTCTCTCAGCACTGGGGGGATTGTCAGTAGCGGCCGCAGCTATTCATTAAAGCTATGAAATATGACCCGACTCCTGGTGTGTGTACATGTATGTGTGTTTGCCCAGGGGCCAAGCCAATACATCTATTCTGGATCTTAACTAGAAATCCTATTTACTTTTAAGACTTGCTGTACACATTTCTTTTTAGTTCTTTGTACTGTTTGTCGGTGCTGCCTGTGCTCACTTAGACACATGAAAAGAAAGCGCTCAATCCAGTCCGCTACTTTTTTAATGGTCATAGTGGAATAACTCAAATGGAAGACTTCTATTCCCTAAACACATTATTTTTTGAAAGTGTTAAATAAACTACAAGCAGATGTATACCCCTATGGTCACCGTAATGCATTGCTGCATTAAATACTCATTATCCCAAACAGTGCAATTATCAATGGACCTGACAGGACTGGCACATTTTAATAAAAGTTAGCAACTGTTTAATTGTTTTGTCTACAACTGAAGTCATTAAATCCAGAATAACTGTTTGGGTTTCTCTTTACCAATTGGGAGCTGTAGAAACAAAGCAACAACGATTTATCATCACCTTTAAGTTGATATGGCACACTTGCTATCGTACAATTACCCATTTGTTTATTAAATGGTTTCCTCTAGCTTCCAAAAGGTGGTGATGACCTTTTTTCTATGTGGCAGATAACGTAGCTTTCTTTTTTCTTTGTGATTAGAAAAAGTGAACTGCGTACTTCCACATAAGGGCTGAGCTCTTAATACGTTTTACAATCCAACAATCCAGTGTGTGTGTCGCAGGGAAAATGTTTCATTAAGCAGAAAGTGGAGAGAAATCTATACTTCATTCACTCCTTCTTCTGTCCACCCCTCCGACCCGCCTCCACGTCTTATTGAAAATAGGTCAAGGACCCTTATGCCCCCGAGCAACAACCCTCTAAACCATCTTGCCCCAGAATTTCATTACCTATTGCCTCATCGGGTAATTCAGTGGCAAAACCCCCACCCCTTTCTCATTCTCTTTCCTTTTAGCAACATCTCCACAACTTCCATCATCATGGCCCTATAGCCCTGACCTTCAGTCCCCCATTCCCCAGCCTCGACCTGCGGTCACCTACCTGAGATGATCTTTACAGTGATTAATGCAAGAGGGAGGTGGAGACCCTGCTGCTGGCCCATCTCTGAGACCCATCTCAAATCTCCAGCCTGCTGGAGGCTCAGGCTGATGGGAAGCAGTGCTATTTTAGTCTCTCTTATTGCTGTTTTTGCATCTGTGTTGCTGTAATCTACACATGAAAGCGTGTCACAATCGGTTCAGTAAAGTATAGGAAAACACCTTACACAGCGTCACGTCTTTGGTGTGTTTTCAGTGGTGATAAAAGCATTGTGCAATATGTGAAGAAATTGCTGGGTGTAGAGTCCCTAACAGTATATCACATTTAGAAAGTCTGCTACTTTGTTCGGTGTTCCATTTACCTAATTTTGCTGAAGGATTTTTTCATTGCTATTTGTCACTGGATTCAATTGGCCTACAGTATATATTATAAATGCATTTTAACTTCTCCTAAAGAGAGATATTCTCTGTGTTTTTGAGCTATGTGAATACACCCTCAACATGAGCTTATATTTCATGTTCAGTGTTGTATTTTGTTTATGGGACTTTTTCAGATCTGAGCATCTGTTTGTCACCATTTTTTCCAGTCATAATATCTTTCAGAGGGCCTTGTAAATGACAGGCATTGGTGGCCATTTTTCATGTGGTTGCTAGGGTAACAGGTTGAATCAAAGAGGAGCTTGCAACTGTGTGTGTGTGTGTGTGTGTGTGTGTGTGTGTGTGTGTGTGTGTGTGTGTGTGTGTGTGTGTGTGTGTGTGTGTGTGTGTGTGTGTGTGTGTGTGTGTGCGCGCGCTGTCCACCGCTTGTCTGCATGACTGTAACTGCATGATTATTTGAGGGTTTCCCAATGGCTCAAAACCTCTTGAAAGGGTATGAGCTGTATAATTTGTTCAAACAGTAAACCAATTGAATAAGAAGGTCAATGATTGAGTGTGTTTGGATTATGAGGATAATTATCATGCTGACAGAGAAGGACTTCCTAAAAGCAGCTAAGAGCAGCCTGTCTACACAGAGAGCTGCCTCACATTTTACCTGCAGCAGGACAATCATGCATGTTGTTCTGCTCTGATTCGATCAGGCATGCTATTCTGTTCCTTGAAATCATCATGCTGTTACTATCAGGGTTTCAAGACACAAGAAAAAAGGGTTGTATATGCTCGACAATAAGACACAACGTATCATTTGCCAAGACTTGTCACCCTTTTTTTAATTGTAGTCCATGGCACCTTTGCCTGTATGGCCCACAGGCACTTTCGGAAAGGTGCCAGTCTTTAATTGGTGAGCCAGTGATTTTCTGTTGTTTGGCCATTGATTTTTATTTGCATAGTTATTTGTTGATGGATACAAAGCCAGTGGCAGTCTATTGATTACACTTACAGAGGCAGCATTGAAAAGAGATGGGGCAGGGGGAAATAATGAGATGAATCTTTAAATTAGAAACTGTAGACCATTATTGTAGTACTCCTTGTAAAGCCTAGCTTCTATGTGTTGTATACCTACTACTTTTACATAACACATTATTTGATAAAACGTGGCTTTTATATTATCTTACAATTTCAGTGTTTTTCAACCTGGGTCTTATAATTGTGGTCATTGTGACTGTGGTTAATGCCAACTTTACTCTTTCTCCATTGTAGAGATTCAGGAAACGTGACTCATGAATCAATGTGCGTTGGAGCAAATAGGGCAGACTTACATTTTTCAGCAATCATTTTATTGTAGCACAGTTAGTACTGGTAAAATGATTTATTGTTTGGTCTAGGGGTATAATTACCACTAAGGCTCATATCAGATAAGACTTGCCTTCTTGGATTAGCTGTTGTTACCAATTTCATGGGGAAATATTTACAGGGCAACTTGTGGGCTAACAGAACTAGCTGTATGTTGATTTGTTTACATGTGTGAGGCTGTGGCTCGCTGTGAGTGTATGCTAGAGAAGAAGTAGCAAATGAGCGATTTGTATGCAGTAATTCATCTTTATTAATCTTTATTCAGTATTTTTAGTCTGCATATTTAAGACCTATTAACTATTTTTTCCTTTTATGCAATGTTAAAACAACCTTAAACAATGGGTAGACTAAAACATTAAAACTTAAAAAAATCATGGTATTGAATCTCAACACTTCAGAATCACAAAACTGAGAAGAATAAAAAAGCATATTGAATCAGCACCTTAAAAATTGATGTAGATCTCCCTGCTGATTTCTATCCCTAAAAAGAATGCAAATTGCATGCTCATGTGTGGGAACATGTGGGTATAAAATACCTGCTTATCAGAAACAATTGATTTTTGGTGGGTGTACACAAGCAATTTTATTGTTTTTTTATTTTTTTTATTTTACCAGCTCAACCAAAATTGAACGAAGGCATTTCAATTCTACTCAGACTGCCTAAATCCAACAAAGATTTCTGGCATTGTTTGGAAACTGCCTCATTAAAAATTACTTTGGAGAAAGGCTTACTGTGGCAGTGCCAGAGCAGCAGGTGCACGCTCAAGCATGTTTTATTGGATTCCATAAGTTCATATTGTGGTCATACCGTTTTCACTAAATGGTACGGTAACTGTTGTACTTTTGTCCAAAGCAAAGTATTTTTTGGTACCACAGACATCATTGTTTTTAAATCTTGAAGGTCAGACTTGACATGACGCTGGTTCAGCAGTAGAAGGTCAGGTCACACCAGTGTTTTAGAGGTTGTTTGTGTTTAAATGTCTCAGTTTGTGTTGGCTTGCTTTAGATCAATCCGTAGCCAGATTAGCTTTGTTTAACAAGGTTTCTGAAGCTGACTTTGACACATCTCGCCCGCTCCGCCGAGAATTTATCACGTTGAGGAGAGCCAGCGCAATCCCACTCAATCCCCCCTCCATGCTAGCACCAATGACAAAGGCTCTAAATGGATTAGTGTAGGTGATTATTGCCATTGTCACCAGTCAATAGCTTTTGGGTGCGTGTTGTGTGGTGTCACCCAAGAGTGTATAGTGTGTGTGAGTGTGAGTGTGTGTGTTTAGCCTTCCATGTTAACACCTAATGAAAACAACATCCTTGTAAGAGATTTGAAGGCACCGTCCCCACCTGACAGGATGAGATGGTGTGAAAAACAGAGAGAAGAGCAGTGCAGGAAGAAGGGACGGGTTAGTGGTGCAGTGACATGGGTAAGGAGGAAAGGGAGGGAGGGAGGAAAGGGAGGGAGGGAGGGAGGGGTGCAAGGTGAGAGCGATTCACACTACAAATGACATAAGAGACCCTCCCCGCAGAGACAGAAGGAAATTGCCCAGAATGAAGATGGACTGGGAAGAGGGATGCAGAGAGAGTGGATAAGGTGGTGATGGTGGTGTTAAGGGGGGGGGTGCACAATGCAGGCAGTCTTGGCCACAGATAAGTCAGCCAGGAGGACGGGTGTTGGACAGGACACGAGAGCGAGCATGGGGAGATGGGTAAAAGATGCAGGCAGGGAGAGTCACTGGGAGAAGGAGAGAGACAGATGGATCGAGGTGTGAGAGAGGCGGTAGGCTATCGACAGGGGAGGAATTGTGTTTCAGGAGCTCACTGCCAGAAATATGTTTCCGTCATGCAGATAGGTTGAGAGAGGAAGAGGACGATAGAGGCAAACAACATGGAGCTATGTATTGCAGGAATGGCAGCAGGGGTTAGGAAAGGGTTAGAGAGTCAACTATAAATAGTAGGACCCCTAAGGTGATGATTTTCCGTGGGTTTTATTGCACAGTATTATGTGCAAAACAGGTATGTGGTGTGTGTGTGCGTGTGTGTGTCTTTCTGTGTGTGTGTGTGTTGTGTGTGTGTGTGTGTGTGTGTGTGTGTGTGTGTGTGAGGTAAGCTGAAGTGCCTCTGAATATGATGGTCAAATAAAAGAGAAACAAGCTGACATTCTTTCTGTAGTTATCTACAGCAAACCGTGTGCTGCTGAATGTGTTTCCCTAGAATGTGTGCAGGGATGCTGTTAATGGCTTTGAAAATCTCATTCAGGCTCTTATTTCAAAGGCTCTCCAGACATAGGAGCCGTATCTCGAAGGTTAGGGGATGTAGTATAAGGCATATCTCTCTGTCACACACGCACACTTACAAACTCTATCTCTCACTCCTCTTTTTATTTTATTTTTTATGAATCCAAATGTTGTTTACTTAGCTGTTATTGCTTCCTTGTGCATCTCTCAAAGGACAGACTGCAGCGAGCATCGGGGGGCAATCCTGTGCTGAGGACTCCTTTTAGCATCAGTTTTCAGGCCAGTGTTACCTATCTGTTTAATTAGAAAAAAAACATCATGCCAACTTGAGAAGTTTACAGAGGACTACAAGTGAAAGCCAAGTCTGTTGGGGGTACCAGGCATCACAGCGGGCAAGATCAAAAACAACAACAAAAACACAGACTCGGCCCGCTCCTCCTTTTTAAATGCTGAAATCTCCAGAGTGGGTGAGCTGTGAGTACACAGCATTACAATATGTTCTTCCCACCCATGCTGATATTCAGCCAAGTAGTCATATTATGATTCAAGAAAGCAGGACTATGACAAATAAGATTTAAATGTGTTTAAAGTATACTCACAGTCCCACTACAAGGAAGATTATTCATATTTTAGTCTACCACATATAACACTCTGCTGTTTCTGTTTATCAGCAGCTATAAGGATGGCTCATTTTTATGGCAACTTGATAGTATCATATAAAATCCCAGTGCTATTTTATATATTTTTTTGTATTCTTTTTATGTGCTAAAGTTGCTCCCACTAAAACTACCATTGTACTACATTGACATCTATTGAATCCGCTTTTCCGCTGAAAACAGCCGACTTTCAACTTGATTCAGGGTTGATGAGAACAGTGATAGTGACCCAAAACAGTAAAGTTGCATGGTGCAAAACCAAAACAATGAACTGAAAGGGGCTAAAGCGTTTTGATAGAGCCGAGAGGAACTGCAGAGTCAGGTGATAATTCTCTGTGGATTCATCACAATGAGCAACCCCTTTTCCATTACACATAGCAGTTTCTTCCATCCCTAATTCCTTAATGGAAAAAGTAGATTTGATTAGTGCAGCTTTAAGGAGCAACCCTAATCCAAAATTGTTGTTTCTTGGGTACTAATTTTCTACATCTGGAGAAATATGTGTTCTTGTCGGCCAAAGTCACCTTGTTTTTGTGTCTTTTTTGCTTAAGTGAAGTTGGCCGGGGAATCTTTGTCAGCAGCCAATAACGTAACTCCATTGGTGTGCAGCCCTGAAATGTTATGGGTACATCTAAAAACCAGTAGCTCAAAAAGGTCAATGTCAAGGTCAGTTATTCCATGTTTTGTATTTTGCCACCAGAGGTCACAGAGAATAATCCCATAAATCGGTTGAGTGCTTTATTGGCTGCTATAGGACTCCTTCTTCACCGCTCATATACACTGAACTGTACAAAATATTTCCTATGTTCATAAAGCACAGAGATGAGGTGAATGTCTGTAAAAACCAGTTTTCTGTATTATTGTTTTATCACCCAAGGGTTTAAATTGCTTCCTATTCTTTGGAAATCATGATTTGTTTTAATTTTGGTCTGCTGATTGTGGTATCATCTTTTCTAAATCTCATTATGGACCAAAACTCTTCAAAGATGAACCTCATAACAGCTGAGAAAAGATTAAAATATGTCTGGCTAAGCCCTGAGAATGTCATTTTCAAAGGCAGTATGGGTTGCGAGGTTTGAGAAACCATGTGCAATTTAGCATGAAGACAATTTCATACTTCCAGCTTCATTTCTCTCTGCCAGCCTGGAGAGGTTGGCTGAAAAGCTCTTGGCACATTCCGTTTCTGTTCACAGGCACAAATGGTTAGTGGGAAAACAATCCTGGCAAAGTTTTCTGTCAGAATGTTTGTCATCCTCCTTTTTTCTATTTTTCTACCACGTCTTTACGTCATTATGCATGTTTCTCTGTCTCTCCATCCTGCAGTCACACACAGTTATCAGAGCTCTTTTTAAAATGATGTGAACGCTTCAGTGGAGCCTGTTAGTTCAAAACCTTCAGCAGGCGCTCCTTATTGAGGGCAGCACACAGAATCCCTTTCCTTTTGGCCTGTAGTTCCACTTCATGTGCATTTACGTTAGCCCCAAAATATATCTTGAACCTTCTTCCAAAAAACACACAGCACGAATGACCCAGTTAGTTCTAACAGCCTTTCAGTTTCGCTGATATCTTTGGTTACTGCATTTCCCAGAAATCAGTCAAGCAATAAATCAGTTCTGAGAAATTTTAATTTGTCTGTCTTTACTTTGTTCATCCGATGCATCAGATGTTGACCTTATTTTGTCTTAATATACTGGATAAATCTGCAGTTGTTTGACCAGTGCACCTTTTAATTCATGGAAATGTGTTTGGTCTTTCAAACACTAAACAGTGATATCACAGCGTACTGTCATACCCTTGGAGTACATGTCTACATCACTGCAGCAAGGGGAGCAGTTAAACCATGGAAATCAGCAAAAATACTCTTAAGTATTTTCATAATTTTTTGATCATATCCATTTTTACTTCAGTCAGTTCTGTCATTTATTATTAAAATAGAGAAATTGACATTTATTGCTTTTTAAATGTTGTACATTATCACGTTTGAAATGGAGGCCAATTAATTTTTCCCCATATTCAGAAGCTTTCACACACTATTGGGGGAAAGACTAGTTTTTAAAGTTTTTCTAGGTTACGTTTATATTAAAATCTAGGATTACTGTGATATCTTCGGCTAAAATGTAAGAAAAGCTCATTGTATTAGAACAACCTCTGCTTTCATGTCAGCACTCTTCTTTGTATATGTCTCGTTTTCAAATATTGTACATAAAAATGATAAATTGTTCATGCGATTCTTAAAATGCCGGTCTTTTTTGGCCACAGCGGCACAAGAAGACATTATTTGAGGATCTGAAATGAAGCCTGACAGCCAGTCAGGGTGTTGGGCTGTCTGGCCAGTGGGCCCTCACACCCTGCTGAGCTCAGTGAACGGACAATTGAACATAGTGCTTGCTTGTCCTCACACATTGTCCTTGCACGTAAACACACACACGCTCACACACACACGCTCACACACACACGCTCACACACTCACAGACTAGGCAGGGGAAAGATTGCTGCACAAATCCACAGGCAAGCGTGTAGACAGCGAGGATGCTTGAAAGGTTGTGTTCTAAAGTGCTCTTTATCTGTTTTTGGAAGACAATTACCTTAAGTGTATTTCTCTGTCTTGAAGATATAAAACACTCCACCTATTATATATATATATATATATATATATATATATATATATATATTGTTGAGTTGTGTACTTATCCCAAATCTTATCATTTCATCCATCATATCATCTTTTGCACATGCATCACGGTTATGGTTGCATTCTTAACGCTATACACGCTAAACTCCAAAGGAATCCTAACCGGGAGAAGCTAACGGTAATGATGGCATTTGAGGTGAAGACAACAACTACCATGATTCCACGCTACTTCAGGACATTATCAAGCTTCATCTTTTGTTATTGTTTTGCTGTGAAAGATCCCCTAGTGGCAGAAATGACATATTGTACATTTAAAAGCACATTTGCTGAAGTTATATTCCTAATTTTTAATATCCCACTGGAAACACGTCATGTACAAACAACACACACACACCTGGCTGGTTGCGAAAGCTGCTGTAGCTGCTCCTCTCTCCTCCTACTCAAAGAGATGAGTCAACCTTCGATTTCTGTCATTGTTCTGCAGCCTAGAAATACCTCATTGCTGATGGGATTTTATACTCTGTTGGTGTTTTTATTTATGCAAAGATAACGCATACTGAACTAGGAATATGTGTTTAGCTTTTTGACTATTTTATGTAGAGCACAGCAAGTTTATTTGTAAGAAATTTGCTTAACGAATAAGTTTGCATTGACGCGTCTTGACAAGTGTATCTACTGCATACAAAATTCGGGACTGTCCTCCCTTCATCCCACAGCTCCCCACTGGCAGGAATTCTGAGCAGTCAGAAGGATAACAACGCGAGGAAGGTCACGCTTTATAATGTTACCTGTCAGCCAGCCAATACTGCATCGCCCCAGAAGAAATTTAATTAGCTTGAAACGGCAGTGGGGAGAGAGGCGACATTAAAGGAATTGAACGATAACCAGCTTTTAATCCCGTCCTGGCGAGAGAATAGAAGAAAAGAGGAAAAATCGTTCTCTATCGAACAGTCGTGACTTTGATGGAGGTGGAATTCTTTTAAGGTGATACGCGGCGTAATTAGTAATGCGCATGTATTTACAAGATAAATAAACCACCCTCACTTGCTTTGATGTGTAATGGAACCGTCCTTAGAAATCACAGGCTGGCAAAGACTGGGCTCGCTGAGACAGCTATTACAACATGTCTTATAGGAGCCCAGCAGGAAAAGCTTTTAGTGTTGATCCAGCATAGTGGGATGCAATTGTATCCATGTTTTAGACTTTTAGATGATCCAATCAGTATAAAGGGAGTGTTAAGAATCTTACGGTTTGAATAGAATTTCAGGTTTTTCAGATCATTTATTACCTGTTGTAGCATTTGAGCAAGGTTTGTCAAAGTATGGTTCTTTATTGTGTGTAATTAGGGGTACAGTATCCTTGAGCAACAAACCTATTGAAACTCAAAATTCCAACAATGTCCAGTTTTTGTTCTTAAATCACTTACCGTACAGGATTGTATGAGATGTTCTTTTCTTTCAGAACAGTTTCTTGTAGTTATCCTTGACAGAAGCTTCATTGCACCAAAGTGAAAGCTTGTTTGGCAAGACATTCAAGTCTTTAACAGCTGGATTTGTATTCAGCATGTAGTCTGCATTACTTTCAACCGTCACACTAATATGGCTTGGTTAATAAAATGGCTCAAAAACTGAAATTAAAAGCATGAATATTAAAAACAGACTTTATGTTATCAACAGTTGTGAAAGTGTAGCATTTCTTATACTTTTTGCCTGGTGGTTTTGCATTAAATCTCTCCTGGAGGTCAAACACATTGACTACAATGGGGAAAGTTTGAGACTATGAGTATAAAACAGTTTTGTAAGGATACATTTTGCAGTTATTGTACATGACCCCTAAGTAAAGTCGTTTAGATTAGTGATAATACAGAGAGATTTTATTAAGCACATCTTGAGTTTGAGATTATAATTATGATAATATTGACCTTGTAGATCTACCGTGTCTTAAATCTCCATCAGACAGGACAGTAAAAATAAAAAAATGCAGAAATCTCATCAGCTTAAATCACAAAGTGAGATGACCTCACAAACGGTGTCCTGTTATTTTGATCAAGATCAATAATCAAGTGTCTTTACAATTTTCTGACTGTTGAAATTGAAGCTACATTAATCAAAATTTGACGAGCTTGACCCAGAAAAACATCAAAACAACTAACAGATCCATTTCACCAGCTAATGAACCTTTTATGGGCAACATTTAGCATATAAACCTTTTTCACAACAGACATTTGGACTTTTCCAGGCAGGAAAAGCACAGATATACTGTAAGTAATAATATATATATACTGTCAATGGTAATAACACTAACAATGTATCAGGAAGCAACAGCAGCGAGCCAGCAAAACCAGGGTCTTGGGAAAATGATCAGTTACACCCGTGCTCTTTCTGCTGTGATTTGTCAGAATACAGAATGTGAAAAAGGCATATAATCTCTCTGCACAGCAGGCGGGCACGGGGCAACATAAGCATTTTTGCTGTAGAAAAGTCCATTATTCACTTTTTAGCTCTCCACCAAGTCCTGAGAAGAATATCTGCATTTTTACCAACAGGTCAAAATTCCACTTTGTCCAATACTTCACCAAATACATGCAAAACTAGTGAAATTCCAACCAGCCTCCAGTGTAGTCTACTTTATGTATTTAGTGCAAATTTGCGAATGTTGGCATGCAAAAATGCTAAACTAAGACATTGAGCATATTATACCAGCTAAACATCAGCATGTTAGTTCAGCATTTAGCTCAAAATAGCGCCTCACAGAGCTGCTAGTGTAATTGCAAACTCCTAGCTTTGTGAGCTAGTTGCTAACTTTGCCTGCCATTGGATGCTAGTCTTGTAGTGTGCAGTGGATTTATCAGACCTCGTTTGCAGGAAACCGCTGCTTACACAGGGTTTCTGAGAGGGGCTCAGACTCAGCCATACAGTAAATGTGCTGATGTCAAACCAAAACAAGCACAAACGTGCAAAGAAGTGTGTGTTCCACATTGTGCAGTTTCTGTTTACCAATCAATAGCCACAAGCATCACCAGTGTACCAGAGGGTCCCTCACAGAGGCAACAGTCGATATAACAGCTGTAAACGATATATATATATATATATATATATATATATATATATATATATATAGATATATAGATATAGATGTATGTGTTAATGCCCTCTTGATAGGATGAATGTGTTAGTATGAATCCAAGGGATTGATTTTTATATGATTATATATCAGATACAAATTATTCTATGAATTATGTCATAATCTCTCTGTCCAGAGAATGCCGATCTCCCTCGTGGCTCGCCTCTTATCCCTTTTTAGTATTCTAGTAAACATGTGTGTGCAGTTTACTGACGTCAGATTACATCATTTCTAATGTTCGGATTTCCAAACATTTTTCGTCTCACTGATCCCAGACTTTGTTTTTAAGTATAGCAGTTCATGGTTTATTAATTAAACTACAAGAGGAAGCAATACTGATAATTTGAGTACTACACAGACCACATCACACACCCATCCTCTCTCTGCCTCTCTCGGTATCTCACTACCAGTAGAAACAGAACATAGGCTACTTCTGTGTTTTAGCTCCTGTTTTCGTGTGTAGCCATTCAGGGCTCCTCTTCTTCTAAAATATTCCCTCTGAAGCACTTAGCCTAATTAGAGATCATTTATTCCCAGAACCAATCAGTCCAAGTGTTTTTGTGTCTTCTAAAATAATAACATGAGAGAAGGCTGTTGCGCTAAGTGAGGTTTCAACAGCCCACGCTGCTTACTAAATTTGACTCGCATGTTGGGTTTGGTATGTGTGCGTGTTTGTGGGGTTGCTGTTATGCAAACCGTAGCCTAATTTAATTAGTGGCTAGAATATAATTACTTAGCAAAAGAAGGCACGTTGTAGGATTCCTCTGATGATCTATCTTCATAAATGTTATCTTGTGTAAAAAGAGACACAGATTGTTTAGGTTGCATGGTGCTTTTCTCCCAGTCTGGGAGCCAGAAATGACTTAATATAGTTATATTCTGCAGTCTTGATTTGATACAGTCAAGAGTTGCAGGCATGCAAACAGATTTCAAAATTTAGGGTTTTAATCAGTGTTAACTAAGCAGTCTGAACTGCCTATTGACATGATATTATCTGTATCTGTTTGTTACAAAAATATCTGTGTTCATATACTGAAAGACCTTTACTAATACTCTTTATACTTTAGTTGTTTACCAAATGTACAAAATAACTATATATATATATATATATATTGACCATGCATTTAAATGAATCAAATGCTAAAACATGATTGTTTTTATAAACCCTAAAAGGAAGTCTTGACTGAGTCTAAATAAAAGCAGCGGAAATAAGTAGTGGAAGTAAAATGGGAGGTTTTAAAAGAGGAACGGTACAAGTCAGAATTGAATTGGGCCATAATGCATGAATTTTTAACAGTTTTTAACATTTGTCATTAAAGTATACTTAAGAACGATATGTGAGTAAATGTTCTAAATTCCACCGCTGCACAGATGAATGTAAAGTTGGTCTGAAGTGTCTGTGATAAAGAACTGAGAAAGCTGTCGGCAAATAGTTAAAAATGCACTTTTGTGATGGCCCCCAACTTCAGGGACTTGTAGGGATCGTGCTGTCATGTGTCCATGTTGGGTGTTTTTCATACTTGCATTTCCACTGCGTTTGTGGTGAAAAGAGAAAATTCATAACAGACGCACACACACGCGCACACGCGCACACGCGCACACACACGCGCACACACACACACACACACACACACAATTGTCTGGCGGCAAATAGTGTGCAAATGAAATTCACATTACTGTAGGTCACTGAATTCATTTCTGAAATGGCAATTGGTATAATCTCTCATGGGACTTGTTGTGAGTAGTGGGCCACATTTACCCAGTTACCCTTACACCCCTGTGTAGATTAAGAAATACATTTACCCACTATCAACCTATCAACTCCAGCCCATTTGTTCCCCTCGGACAATACGGATTGAACTTCTTTCCGTCTGTAGTTCATTTTAACTGGGATGCAGCCGGCTGTGAAAGCTGCATCAGAGGAAAGCTTTTCCTGGAGAACAAACATCCTCCTCTTATCTCGTCCTTTTGTTTTATGAAATATCCTCTTCTGGGCTCATTAAGAGAAAATCTGGCTTTTTCCAGCCTTAGCCACTGTGATCTGGACCAGAGCGCTCTGTCATACAATTCAAAGTCATCCTTGATCTGCAGGCTAGAGCTGTTTAAAGCACTTTTGAGAAGTTTGTCCAAAAATTAAGTATTCTGCTGCACACTGAAAGGCTTCAACTCTAATCTCTGATTTTCTGAACTTCTGAACTGAACTAATATTTCTAAGAAGCAAAAGTCAGTAGATTGAAAACAGGCTTTAGGTTCTCTGTAAAGAAAAAGGAGCACAAATCTGTCTAATTGAATGCATTATTACTGAAGAAACAATATCGAGGCTACTGCTGCTGCTCCTATTATGAGAAGAGTGTTCACAGTGCAGTCTCTCTACAGTGAAGTATCAGCACTGCAACAGAACCCCAACCACTGCTCATCAGTGCTAAATTGACTCTACCTGTGTCTCTCTCTCTCTCTCTCTCTCTCTCTCTCTCTCTCTCTCTCTCTCTCACACTCTCTCTCTCTCTCTCTCTTTCTCACTCTCTCTCAGAACGACCTTGCAAAGACGACTCTCCTCTTTAACCCAGAGCTGTGTAGCTTGCTCAGCGCTGTCTCCCCCACACCTTGTCCCCATTGTTGCTGATCGTATCGTTCAGCCTATCGGAGGACTAATGACCCTAGCAATCGTTGCTGACCTGTCGGGGGAAGTGCAGCTGCCAAAGAGAAGGGAGGAGAGTCCATTAAAAGATTAATGTAAGGAAGTGGACACTGTCCTCCTGGACCTGTGGAGCACTACAGCAGGAATGTGGGGGATTTGATTTATTGTAGGTTCCCCCCCCCGCCTCCTCACATGCTGAATAGGCAGAGAAGGATGTGTGGGGTGAAATGGCTTGCTTTGTCAAGAACAACTGACTGCAGGAGTGTTTGTTTTAGATTTCAATAAAAAATAAAATCAGACTATGATGCCAATTTCTAACTAGTTTTCTGACTCATTACAGTTTTAAAGGTTAAAGATTCAATTGGGTATAAAGTGAATGTTTCCTGTTAAGCCCATCCTTACCAGAAAAACAACAACATATAGGTTGTTGTTTGTGGAAATGGCTTTTAACGACCCATGTTTGCATTTATTTTTAGGCGGCAACCTCTAGTGGCCATAGTAATTATGGTAGGAGCAAAGGAGGAAGTCAGGCGACATAATATAAAAAGTATCAAAGTCAACATTGGGAGGAAGTACCAATGGGTCAAAGACAGGACTTTCACCTAGTGGGGCTTTTTTTGTGTTCTGTGTCCGAAAGTCAATTCCGACCTATCTTATCTTTCCTAGTTAAGCTACGTGATGTCATTAACTTATGTCACATACGTGATGTAAATTAAATTATGTCAATAACATAGTTTAACCCAAACCACAATCTTTTCCTGATGCTAACCGAGCAGATTTGTTGCCTAAGCCTAACCTAACTTTTACAGCGAAACCACGCGATGAAGAAAGTCTGTTAAGATGAAGGTCGCTGGTACTCTCCAACGGCCATATATGTCGTTTTGGGAGTCATCGGCAATTGACCTATTCAGTCGTCTAGATATGAGGACATATTCTTCCTGTTTTGTCTGGCATTAGTCAGCAGAAACTTTGCTTTGGAGCAAAGTCAACACTGGGGTCTGACAGGCCAATTAACCCATGTTTTTAAGAGAACACACTGCACTATTTATCATTCAGCATGCCGCAATTAAGCATTCTGTTACTTTGGCAACCGTTTTTAATATTTATTTGATCAAAGCGTAGAGTGGCAGGGGCCCTGCAACCTGCTTCCATTACTCATGCGTATGGCATAATGTTGGCATTTGTGCAGGAGGAAAAAGTTTCCTATTATATGCTTTTAGTAAAGATTTGCTGTCAAGCTTAAGGGGCCTTGTTTCCTTGACTCCTTTAGTGAGGGCCTGAACTTTTATAATGGGCACAAACAACGACTTCTCCTGCACCGCATGGGCACTGACAGAGAGGGCTCACTGCTGAGAGAGAGGCAGAGGGAGAGAAATTATTCTTCACTTTTGATTGTCAGGTTAGTGTCTCTGTTGTTGACATTCGGTCTTAAGTCTGGGTTATGCTTCGGGTATGCATGCAGCAGGCCTATGTTCTGCTAAACCAGAGGAAAATGTACCTGTTGTACAAAATATTCATAAGCATCTGTGCATGAATACACAGGACTCGCACTTAAAGACTCCAGTATTCACTTACAGGCTAAAAAGCTATGGTGGGAATCAACAATTTGTCAGTTAAATTGCTATCAAGTTGACATCCTTAACGGAAAATACCAGCCTCTGAAGGCTGAGTGCGGGTAATCCACTTCACATTCTTCCTCCCTCATTCTCCACCTCCAGTTGATCATATCCAGGTTAAATGTTAATTGGACAAAATCCCAGACCTCCTTTGTCTTAATGGCTGCACTTCTCATTTTCTCTCTCGCCGCTGCAATCGTTACACATACTGTAGAGTTTGAGGAGAGATGGATGTGAATGACTTTGCTAAACACAGCCTGGATAACTCTGTGAAGACTTGCTGTCCACATTCCTCAGCAGATCATAATGGGCTTTCTAACCATTTGCAGTATTTGCACCATTAGCCAGTGATGACTTTGCATCTTACCCTGACTGAGATGAACAAGGTTGTCGGATGTCAAATGACAATAAATGGAAGCTACTGAATCTAAGTGTTCCTGGACTCTGGTACCTGTTTGAATATTACAATATTAGCAATACAACTCTGTGTTCAACTTCTAATCAGATGGTGACTACACATTACAAGACCGGAGTAATGCTAATTATGCTCTAAAAGATCAAACAATAACTGACAATGACGTTATCATATTTTAATTTGATATTGGGAACTTTGGAGCAAATTTGGAGCAGCAAACACAGAGCAACATTAGCATTCATTTGGAGTTGTGTGCCTCGCAACCTGATGGATGTGACTCTTATTGACTTTCTTCTTTTAGCACTGGTCCGTTCTTTACTAACTCCCGAGAGAAATAGCTGGCTCTTTAGATGCTAAATGCACTGCTATGTTTATTAGCTTGTGCCATTTGGTGCTGGAACAGGTAGTGTAGTGTGGGTTTTTCAGAACTCTTTTGCTGAAAATGGTGGCCCGGTTGTAGAAACAATTCTGCAGAGCGAGACTGATCCAAAAGAATGAAGTTGCGTAAAATAGCCACGAAGCCCCAGAAGGTACATTGGAATTCTTGTGAGTATCTCTCAAAGTCGGCTTGTAAAGTGAATAGCACAGAAAGGCAATTAAAGGAGCAGCATAGGAAGAGACGCACACTATACAAAAAATACAGACTATAAATTATAAAAATACAAAAAACCCCACAGCAAATTATTGCACAATGGATTATTCACCATGGATTATTGCACATTGAGCATTAACATTTTAAATTAACTTGTTAATTTAGACAGTCTTGAATACAGTATCACTGCAAAATTCCTCCTTCCAGAGACTTAATTTGCGTATGTTAAAATGGTCAGTCAGTGGGATGATAACAATTTTTCAATTATAATATCACAACTAAATAACCCAGGTCTTATCTACTTATATATCATGGAAAGGCTCAAACTGATGCAGAATGATAAAAAATTATTTTGAATGGACATTGCTTTCTTCACTTTCTCCGACCCTGGAGAGATAGCCTTCACATAATATTCAAATGTAGACAGAGGGGTCAACTCATTACACAAAAATGAAAATCACCAGCACAAATGTCATTTTCTTTTCTTTTTTATAAAGTAGGCTGACAGACTGCACAGCCATCACCTCGGGGATGAACTCAGTGTCAAGAAAATATACAGGACAAAATGAAATGGAATGCTTGCTGCATTTCAGGTAGTGTTTGTAATATTTACACACACAATTAGTCTTTCAATGGCTATGCACCAAGTACTGTTGGTCAGAGTAGGCAGTTGTGTAAGACTTGGAGATATTTCTCTTACATAACTGCTGTTCACTCAGAGCCATGTTCTTTAGTGTTTAAAGCTCTTTTCTGACCCATCAACGCACATTGTAGAGTGACGACTGGAAAGGCTGTCAGACAAAATGCAATTTGATCTTATAACATCTGATCTTTTAAAATAGATGTTGAAAATGAAGTCAAAATGACAGACAACTCAAGACACACATTTGACACCTATTCAACTAGTCATAGCCTGAAATTATACTCTATCCAAAAATCTACTTAAGTATAAAAGAATCAAAAACATCAAGACGTGCAGATGGACAAAGGTGGACATATTGGATTAAGTTTCTGTTCTGGTTTTGATCTTGCAAGTCTATATTGTGTGGGCTATTGTGAAGTGTCACTTAAACACCTCACTGCACATCAAAGCTTCAAAGTTTAAAGGGCCATTTTTATTGAGTTAGGGACTAATAAGAGACAGATTGGAAAAGGGATGGTTAAAACTGGAGCGATTCTGACTTCTAGTCCATAATATGACTGAAGCGCCACAAAACACTGGATCCTACCCATCATGCAACCCAATGGCATCTTTTGTTAGACCCTCTCTACCTTATAATGCCCATGTCTTTCAACCTTTACACTTCTATCACAGGCTTTTACACAGAAATAATTAAAAATTACAAAAATAATACAAAATTAATAATAACTTTATTTGTGTAGCACTTTTTTAAAAACAATGTGAGGTAAACAGAATACAACCAAAAACACACCAATAATCCAAAATACTATTAAAAATAGATTAAAAACATAACACACGGGGAAAAAAACACAATACGCAGCATTGTGTGCTGAAATAAAATAAAAGATTAAAATAAAATAGTTGAAAAATACAAAAAGGATACACGAGAAATATTGTGTACATCATAGGTTGAGTAGTGCTTCCACCTGTTAAGTGAACTGACTATCATATGTAGAATCAGTGCTCCTTTTTAAGTTCAAAAGCATGTTTACATCAAGAGAGTTTTACAGTCACTTTTGAAATCTCAACGAAAAACTGTAAAACCTTGTAACTTCTGATATCCAGCTGTTTAACACCAACCTTTGAAGTCTACAGGTGGTAGATTTCTGGGTGCAGTGTCAAGAAATTACAAATGTATGTACCAGAGAATATGAGATCCTGATTTTTAGTCCATATAGATATGGGTGAAGCTTTAAAAACACTGAATCCTACAATTACCAAAATGCAACTCAAATTGGTCTTTTGTTAGACCATTGCCTTATAAATATCTGTCCTTAATCTCAAATCTCTTAGTCTCCACACTCCAAATTGTAATTGTTTCCTGTTGAAAAAGTCTCAAGCCGAATCTAAGATAAATACTGACATCATCAGGGTATTTTCTTAGAAATCTCTATCCAGAACCACAAAGCCGCAGAGGACATATACTGCTGTTTTTCTAGGTTGAGTACTCCTCATCATAAGTAAACTGATGTTCATGTGCGGAAATGGTGGAGTACCCTTTTAAAAGCATTTCGATACTTAAAGACGTCATAACACATGAAAACTCAATAAGAAAATAAATGTTGGCCAGAGAGAAAAAGTTGGGTACGAGGTCAGAAGGGCAGGCAGAGAAAAGGAGAAATGTGTAGAGGGCAGAGGGGGGAAAAAGAACGACAAGGGGTCAAGGATTCAGTGGTTCTGGAGTGTGGTCAAAAGCACTAAAAGCTTTATGCTTTAACAGGATTGTTAGGCAGGAAACCTCAAGCCTCACTGGCTCACGTTGCTTAGAGCATAACGATTGGTCGGTGGGGTATTTTATATGCAGCATGGCTAATTAAATCGGTGGATACTGTTCTGGAATCGATATGAGCCCAGCGACATAAAGTATTACCACTGAACCACTCTGCGTATGTGTGTCCATACGAGTGTGTAGGGGACGAAGTGAGAGTCAGAGAGAGAGAGAGAGAGAGGGGGTGAGGAAAGGGAACATGAGAGGTGGAGAGAGAGGGACAGAGTGGGCAGCACAAATTGCGAGCTAAATTTTTATTATGACAGATGAGATGGGTTATTGGAATCCAGGCAAGGCTCTTTGACTGTAGATGCCATTACAGGACACGGCTGCTTTAAATCTGGGTCACCTATCGACTTAACCTCGCATTGGGCATCAGCAGGGCCTCATTGCCGTGTAATTATGCCTTGAATAAATAGGGCACTTGGCTTGTGGCACTACACCACATAGCGGCTGGTATAATGGACAGTGTGGAATTCATTTGTTCTCCTCTGTTCTTTCCTAATCCTTCCTCTCAACCTCTATTAACTCTATATTTTTCATTCCTTCCTCTGAGCCCCTTTCTACCCTTTGGTTTTCAAGCCATCATTGTTTCTGTCCTTTTTTGTGTCCCGCTTTATCTTATTCCCTGCCGTCCTTGAGCAGAAGGAAGCAGAAGGGGAGGGTGTATATAAGCCTCGGAAGGAATGCACCATTAAGAAAGAGTTGTTAGCAAAACATTGCCCGGACTGTAATGCGGGGAGAGATTAAATTAAAGGCAATCCGCACAATGTGAATTCAACCAGAGCAGCCCAATTAGAGAGCATAAATATTCTCTCTACACTGACACCCAAAGCTTCCTTATCATCTAGTTTTGAAGATATTTTGGTTGGCCATTTGGCTCCATAATGCCTGTTCAAACCAGATCTGAGTGCAGCACATTATTGCCTGCAGAAACAGTGCTTCTGGCGCTTTGGCCACACACAAGCTAAAAAAAAACCACTGAAGGCCCCCTAAGCTACAAGCAGGGTTTGCCTATACTCGTGTGTGACTTTCTTCCTTTGTGTGTGTGTGTGTGTGTGTGTGTGTGTGTGTGTGTGTGTGTGTGTGTGTCTTGCTGTGAGGTGACCGGCTCAGTAATTGGTCCTAGAGGCTTTTACCTGGCGTTTTGACTGGCCATGTCAGTGACTCTTTTTTTTCCCTCCTTCTTCAACTCCAAATGGCCTTATTGGCCATTTAGAGCTCATTACTAGTACTTTTATATAAACGGTTTCAAGTGTCATGAAAGGGAAAAAACGGGTGGTGGGGATGGGAGGGAGTACATTTTTTTGTCATTAATTATACGCCAGACTTTTGCTAGTCAAAGTATGCAAGCTATTTTCATGCACATCACAAAGAGAACAGACGCTTGTTCTTTTTGCCTTCATTAGAATGAATTCTGTACAACTTGGCTTTTATTAAAAACAACAGGGGTTCCAGGCCCTGCTTCTGCCTTCATTGTTTTTAATCTTTGTTAATTAATTTGAAGAGGTCCTGATTAAAATAATGGAATTGTCGGGGCAGACATTGTCTTAAGCTTATATGAATTCAGCGCAGCTGTTTGAACAGTACATATGAGGGGTATTCAATAATTAAATACTTTTATGAGTGATTCTGAGAATGTCTTGTTCAAAAGCATATGCATGTTTTTTTTAAATGTTCAATAAAGTTTAATCCTCTTTAGTGATTCTGAGTTCTGCTCTGTTGTAGTGGTTTAGTTTGGAAATATGCAAAATGTATTGGTTTTACCTGCTTTATACATTACTATTTATGCTGTGGATGATATGGAATATTGATTTCAAACCAACTAGTGATATCAGACTATTGATCATACTGTAGTTGAATATTAGGATGGTCCACGCTGCTAAAACGAGTATCCAGTACGGATAAGTACTTTTTACAAGTATCATCAGAGCAAAATGTCAATATCTGTACATTGCTCAGAAGCTCAATTCTGAGGCTATTATGTAAATAGTTTTTGAATGAATATAGCAACTTCTGATGAAACCATGTCAATTAAATAGACAAATTCCAGTTAGACCCGCCCACTTCTGCTTTAAGCACTATGCACATTCCGGTTTAAGCCCTGCCCATTCTGAGTACTGATACGGATAATTTAGTTAGTTGAACAGTTGATGCAGTTATGGTTTATATATTTAATATGCTTATTACAGTGTTTTTACCCAGAGATCAACTGCCATAAGATTTACTGTAGTACCACCAATAACTACAGCAGGGTTTTCAAGGGTTTTTGTTTTCTCTTGGGGTTGTGGTTATGGCAGTGGTGACAGCAGCACTATACAAGCTTATCTTCACCATTGTAACATTACATTGCACCTGACAGGCCAGATGTTGTGGAAAAAACAACAAAGGCATCTCCAGAACACAGATGCTTCTTTGAAAGCTTTGATACATTTTCATTCAGTTATTTGCGACTTTAGATGAAGAAAATCAACTGTTTTTGCAACAAGCGACTTATTGTGATCATAGGAATAATGACTACTCACTTTCACAAGCATAGGCGAATATAACATGGTGTTAAAGCCCTGCAAAACATGGCCATGACTGAAATACCTCAAAATCTATTGAATGATTGGTTATTGAATTTTGTACAAATAAGCATGGTCCCCAGAGGATGAATCCTACTGACTTTGGTGATCCTGTGACTTTTCGTCTCGTACCACCCTGAGGTTGACATACTTATTTTTTTTATGAAGTATCTCAACAACTATTGGATGGATTACCACAAAATTTGCCACATACATTCGTGGTGCCAGAGGATTAATCCTAATAACTCTAATGATCCTCTTAATTTTTACTATAGCCATCATGAGATTTACATTCATGGTTTTAAGAGAAATGTCTCAACAACTATTAAATTAACTAATAAGTAGGAAATTTTGTTCAGATATTGTTGTCCCCCCCCCAACATGAACTGTAACAATTTTGGTAATCCCCTCACCCCCACCCAGTGACCTAAACTTAACCAAACTATAAATATATAGGTGGTAGATCAGAAAAAGTATGTAAAATAAAAATGTATATTAAAATACATATACCAATATATAAATAATTTAGGTATATTTAATCATAGATAGCCAGACAGATTTCAAATATATATTTTTTTTCAGTGCAAGAAAAGAAATGGCCAGAGTAATCCATATTAGAAAAAAACAACTCTTTTTTTCAGTACTTTTTTTGAAGGATTCATCTGTATTAGGATCATTACCGTCCAGATTTCTATTCCAGCACTCTCCTTTCCTGTTCAGCAGTCCCATTTTTTGTCAGCTCTAAACAGGGTGTTCTGGTCTGTTCTTTTCCATCCAACAGGCAGGCGGCTGAAAGCTCATTTTGGGTACAGCAAGTCCGAACACATGAAACCTGTGGTAGAAACTCTCTGAGTGCTCATCTCAGGCTGACAGCAGGCAGTCCCTCAAGCATTACCGTAGTTGGCCGTGACTGATTTCTCTGAGGCAGGCAGAGCCACAGGAGGCTAAATGTTCTTCTTTGGCTCGTCCGTTTTGATTTGCTCTATGTACGGCTGTTTGACATTTTGTCTTTTGGAAGTGCTGTCTTTGTATTCACACTGTTGTTTACACCCAATAAACAACACTAAAGGACAGAGAAAGCCAGGACGGCACAGGTGACTGGGATATAACTAGGAAATTATTTTTAGATGTGTGCTTTTTAGATGACCTTTCTCTTGGCTTTTCACTACAGTCAAGTACATTGCGTGTTTACTCTATTGTAAACATGGATAATACTGCCTCAGTGCTGTAACCTAAAAACATTGCCTGCATGCAGTTATTCAAGACTTTTAAAATATTGATGATAGGCTACTGATAGCCTACTGTGCTCTAAAAGCACATGAAATGTTTATCCGTGTAAACACAGGTGTCACCTGTTTAGCAGATGGTGGACAGAGGGACACAATGATTCATGCAGTGAACAGCTGCACATCAGCCTCAATATAGGAAAAGTACTTATTACATTGATCAAAGCCTCCAGATATTAATTTAGTTTTTTCTATTTGCACATGATCTCTAATGTTGACATTGGCAGCCCAGGGAATGCACTGTACAAAGATTTTGACATGTTTGTGCACAAACCTAAAATGGTTGTGGGGAAGAAATAAAGCATTTTATTTACTCTATTGTCAGTTTGAGCTATAGGAGGATGTTTACAGTGACAGCCTGCCAATAAGGGAATAGACAGTCAGGCTTAGAGTAAGAATAGCTAGTGCCGGAGACCCTTATGGTGTGTGAATGCCGCGGAATAGTTGCCAAGGCAACGTTATCACCCATTATCCATCATTGGAAGCAACAAATCCAGGCTCTGCTATTTATTCTGTTGTTTTCTCAGAAATGGAGGTGACAGATAGTGTGATGGCGGAGAGAGTACATTATTGATCAACACAAGACCCGACTTGTCCCCTTGTACGTTCTCTGATGGCAATCCCACAGGCCTTCCAGTTAGCAGAAGCAGTGGGCTATCTTGTTCGACGGTGGTTTATGGGGCCTGTCATTGGGATGTGGAGGAGCATGTACCACAAAGAGAAGCCGGGCCAAGAGACTCCCCAGGGAGGGAGGAGATGTGGTGGGTGGGAGCGAGTCAGAGGTCGCAGGCTGTGAGTACAACAATCTTGGGCTAAAATTCAAGGGTGGAAGAAAGAGAGTGGTTGAGTTTGGGGTGTTTGTTGGGGGGTGAAATAGTTGATACAATACTTCCACATACTAATGCCTTCAGCAGAGGATGAAAAGAAAAAGAGGTATATCTGTGCCATTGACTTAATTGTTGTCCAAAATCATGGGGAGATTTGTTTCTGCATTACAATGAACATGAGCACTGTAATTTATCTTAAATCAATGCTATATATACCAGCCTGTTGCCAAAAATACTTACTAGATGCAGACGCTGTAGTTACAGCACTACCTGTTACTGTGCTGTTTATTTGCTATCACTACAAAGTAACCCATAAAAGAGGGACAGCTTACGCTAGCTACTAGCTAGACTCAGGGACTGACCATTGTTCCAACGGCCCATTATTCTGAAATATCCTGTAAACAAAAGCCTACCGAAGACCATTTTTTCTGAAAATATTGATTGAGTATTGAAAATGTATTTAAAATTTTATTTTTTGGCACAAAAGCTAATCAAATATTTTTTCATATTTTTACAATAGTTACAGTATAATTATAGTTTTGTTTCTTTGCTTAAAAGGGGAGAAGAATTCAAATTTCAGTTCAGATCCCCACATTTAAAACCACAGATGACTCCCCTCAAAATAAGAGCAATGCAACACTCCTTTTCTATGACCGGTACAAAGATGGCCTTCCTCTGTTAGGAGAGATATATGAGATGGAAGATACAAAGCCAAGGCTCTTAATAAAAATCATCCATTTTTGTCAGAGCTGGCCAGGGAAAAATTTGCAGCAGTATCAATAGACAGCTTTTTTTTTTTTTTTTCCCCACTTCTTTATCTCGCCCTACCTTCATCTCCTCCTCTTTTTATCTTTCTCTCTTTCTTTCTGAGCAACAGCATACATCAGCACAGAGAGGGAGAACGTCACCTCGACTGTCACTGATATCTCCTAAATCATTTTGTCTCTTTCTGAAGGCTGACCTCTCTGCTGTACATTTTTGGGCTATCAAGTGGGACTGAAAGTCACACTTATCACAAGGTAAGGGATCACTACCAGACTGCCATTTATTTCTCGGTCTCACTGCGATGGGAGTGTGTAGGTGTGATTGAATTCTCCCACTCTTCTTCCTCTTGAGCATGTAGGCCCACTGTGGGAGAAGTAAGTTGACTCTCAAACTGCGCCATGCATTCCTCAAACTAGATTATTGTTATTTCCTCACATCCTGGATGGAGGTTTAGAGTCAATATGCTGCTATATGAAGAAAAATGTTGCGGCAGCAGTAGAGCTGCCCCCACGTTTTCAAATAATGCACCACTGTTCTTGATGGTTTTTGAATCAGTCCCTGTAAATGTCGAGTAGTCTGAGGATACTGAGGGGTAAATATGATAAGAGAATGCATAAACACATCAGTCATACTGGTGTTTTGCGGAGGTTGCTGATACACTCCTGTAGGTGGGATTGTCATGCCTGGGGATGATGGTGCGACTCCTCTCCAGGAGAGCATGAAACAGGATTACGAGCACATCAGCAAACATGCAAACCACAACCTTTATTTGGGGACAACTACTTGTCAAAATAATATGGTTGCTGACTTTAACCTTTTTATATGTGATTTATTTAGCTTGATATAGCACATACTCTAATATATATATGTCTATAAAGAAAAAAATGAAATCATATAAATGAATTTCCTGCAGTGAGGGTGCCGTGGAAGAAAACGTTCCTCCTCTGCTTAGAGGAATCCGATTGGACCTTGGCCTTTGCCTGCACACTGATATGACTGGCTGCTGCAGGTTCTCTCCTGGCGGTTGGTCACCCAGCGCTTGTCAGCCAGCTCCCATCACACCACACGGCCCTGCAGCTGTGTAGCTGTGGGCAACACACACCTTGTCACCAGCAGGAGCTACAATGTGGTCATTTGCCCATGAGTTAAGTGCACAGGCCGTCACATCCAAAACTCGCGCACCTCGACTCGCACGTAGAAAACACAAGCACTCTTTCCCCCTAACGCCTGTCAGATCACATATCCAAAAGCACCAACTACACTGTTACAGACTTCCCTACTGTCTCACTGTCTGACCACTTCCTCACTCTAAATGGCACAAAATCCAATCGCTGCACAGGTTGTGGTGTGAAATGAGAGGCAGCAGACGCCCACTAATATGATCTTTCACAGTCTGTTGGAAGGGAGAAATATGGAGCAGAAGGATGGCTTACCTTGATAAGCACAGGAGCCTTTCCTGTTTTTACATGACTCAAATATGGATAGACACTACAAAGATATATCCCCTCCCATCCTCTGCATGTTTTTGAAAGGAGCCCCTTCTCCTTTCTTCCCCCCCCCCGCCCTCCACTCCCAACTCCTGCTTCCTCCATCAGTGTCACCAATTGCTTTTTTTTCAGCCTGCTTTTTAAATTAGTCTGTCTCCCCATCTTTGCCTCTCATGTTATTTTCATAGAAGGCAATCCAAAGTAGAATGCATGTTAATTTGAATATGGGATGACTGTCCCTCACAAGAGATGGTGGATGGAAAGCAATTGGAGCCGAGGAACAGGGCAGACATGTCTGGCAAGAGAAGCCCCAAATGTGTCGCTTGCCGGGCCGAGTGACAGAAAATGCAAATCTGCTCTGCGTCTCACTACCAGTGTGTAGACACTGCATTCTTCTTGACTTTGAAGCTACAGTTTACTTTTTAATAACAGTATGTTTGTGCAGAGTGGTTATTTGAAAAGCCTCAGATTTTCTTTATAGGTCCATAGGTCACTAACTTCAGAAAAAGTCTAACTTATTATGTATTGGAGAAAGTAAAAAAAAACTTCTGATTAAAGATGTGATTAATTTGGAAAGGGCTCACATGCACACACTTCTAAGGAGGTGTACACACATACTGTACACACACACACACACACACACCCACACACACACACACACACACACACACAGTCCTTAGCCATGACATGAATCCACAAGCAGGGAGGCTGTTCCTTGGTTACAACCATATTGATGAACATCTACATCCAATATGTTGCTCCATTGATTCTTCATTATTCCAATTCCTGGGACTATTTCAATGTGGCATGGCATCAAGATGTACACAATTAATTTGCGCTTTCTATTAAAACCAAGTCATTAAAAGCATGCTGCACAACAAATTCATAATTAAAATACCAGCACAAGTGAGAGGTGAAAGTCTCATTAGTATTGGTGCTGCATGCTGTTATTTCCTTGACTAATTTGAACAGCTACTTTCAGCCGTTGCTACAATGATTTATGTTCTTTTGTATTTATGTACCGGTACATATGTGTTCAAGGTTGAGTGTTTAGAGACAGTGACAATTCTTGGAAAAATGGGTTTCTTTAATTACAAATAATAGCTGGTAACATCAAGGTCAATAAAATGTGTGTGAAAGCATAAAGCATGCTGCTGTTTATCATATGTTAATGTGGCAGTCTTTAGCCTTGTTGTGCAGCTCTACAATACTTCACCATATATGATCAAATCCCTTTAAAACTAATGTAAATTTGTGATTATTATTAGCAAATGTTAGCATGCTATCACACCTTACTAAGATCACAACTATGTTAAACAGTATCTTCTAAACATCAGCATGTTAGCATTGTCATTGTGAGTATGTTAGAATGCTGATGTTAGCCTTAAGCTCTGTTGAGGCTAGAGCTACACTGATAGTTAGCTCTGGCTTGAGAAACTTTAGTTTTGGATGCAATTGAAAATCACATATGCACACAAGGATTCCAGACCGCTGATGCTTTCCCTTAGCAGTGAATTGTTTAAGTATCAGTCTTTTGTCAATATCAGCGTTGAGTGTACAGTGTCACAGACAGAGATATATGCAGCGATAATGAGACACGATTGATTAGCTTTGCTTCTCAAATGAGCTCTTCACAAGGAAATTGAAATAACACACAGTCAAACCATATGGACATGATTAATGGTGTTTTGAGATTGGGATCTAGTGGTATTTACATAATCAGCAGGGGAGAATTAGCTACTTCCATTTTCTTTGTTGTGTGTGAACAGCAGCCCGAAACTTGCGTCATCCTGATTGTGCTGCATTATCTTAAACTCTTGATTCCTCAAAGGCTTTGATGATGATGACTGATGACAATGATTGGACAGATGATGGAGAGACTTGTGAATCTGCTTTAAAGTGAAAATGACTTGGGGAAAACATTATGAATAGCCATAATTAATACGTATAGATGCAACCTTAACCGTATACTTCCAGTAAACACAGAGGGGAAGTTTTACAGTTTCTGTTGTAGAACACAGGCAAATATGCATCTTGGCGTTAATGTCATGATATAAACTGACTGAAAGATGGTATTATTTAAGTTTTGAATCTCCAGACACTGGCACATTAAAAAAATAAAAAAATCTGAAAACTTTATGACATTAAATATTCAGAGCGTATTGTTAATTTAGAGTTGCACACTCTTTGATCGCATTTTTCCAACTGAATCCCAACCACTTTGAGCCAGTGAGAAGAACAGAAAAAAACATAAATACACAAATCCAATTTGAAATAACTGAAACTATCATGGCTTTGGCAGATTAGTTGTGTGCTTCATAATAGTAATAGAGTAATTTGGAAAGTAGGCTTTTAGAGCCTTTAATGCTATCTCAAGGTTATTATTATCGGAATTAAATTCTTTCTTTTCTTTCTTCTTAATACTTCATTTGATATTCACAAGTTGTGACTTGTGTATGAAGATAAAAATAAAAAGTCAAAGTTGTGAAGAGTCACAGATTCTAGTGTCCCTGAATCCCTAATGGACCTTAAAGCACTTTCTAATTGAATGTAATGATGAAAGTGGGATTTGTAATTGTCAGAGCTGGATGAAATTAATTGCCCTGCACATTTTGGATGGTTAAACAAAGTTAAACAAAGACTGCTGCTGCACAGTGATTTCAGCGTGATGTCGGAAGATGACTTTTGACGTTGTTTCAAGTTAAAATCTGAATAAAACCAGAATAATAGAAGGATTAAAGTGAGCAGAATAGGGAAGAATCTCAGATGGGCTTATACATGGTCTCTAATGTAAAGTGACTTTGTACTTCCTCCTATGCTTCCGGCAGCCAGGAGTAATAATTACTGTGGGCTTTGTCACTTGAACATAACCTTACGTTGTTTTTGGCCATTTACTGAAACAACTGATGTTCTCATTTTTTTTTGGGAGGACAGTCACCGTAAAACAACAATCACAATTTAAGTGTACCTCATAGCAAGCCTATGTTCTGTAACTTTGCTAAACAACAGCCACTGCGGTGATGTGTTAATGGCAACTGCTAAAAATTGGTGTAACAATTACCTCAACTACAAAATAGTCATAAATTCAGCACTGACTTAGTAATTTCACTCACACAGTCATTTATGTCTAAAGTTTGTTAACATTAGCCAGCGTAAACTCCTGGTCATAGCAGACCAAGTAAGGCTGTAGCAGCAAATTCCCTGAGTGTACTGGATTGAGCAAATGTGTGCTCCATTGCTAATGAATTCATCTATCATCATGTGTAAGAGGAAAGATTTACCATTTCAGTCCCACTTTAAAGGGCCACTTGTAGCTATGTCTTACTATTTATGTAGTCATTATAGCATACCTCCAACCACCCGGCCGCCAGCGTATCTGGATTCTTTGGCAATTAAGGCAAGTTAGTGAACTCTGTGGTGGAGTCTGGGTGTTCATATAGAGATTTAAAACAAAAATTGGTTATTTTTGGTGGTCTGAAGCATTGCCACAAACTTTATACAAGAACTTTTGAAAACCCCTGTCCGTGGTCCAGTTAACACACAGGGCATGCACATATGCGCACGCAGAGAGAAGTTACGCCCTGGGACAGCTAAAGCTACTGGCTGCCCTCTGCTTGTTCCCCCGCAAAAGGTCACTGCATGATTTATGCACCTGTTTTGTGAGTTAGATGGGAACTGTTTGTGCTTTGGGGGCACCTGACGGATCGAAACGTGAAATATGAAAATGGAATTCTGTTCGTGAATTGATTTACAAGGTTGAGCAGGTATTAAGCTGCCCAATTGGGAGTAGCTAGATGAATACATACTTTGTGTCGACGTCTGCATGTGTGCAGTAATGTGCATCCCGGCTGCTTGTAACATGTGTGCTCCATGCAGTTGAACCTACACAAGGATGAAGTGTCCCATCATGTTAAGTGAGATAAGATCAGGTCAGTGAATAATGTTTGTGGTCAGTGCTGGATAAAGATGTCAATAAAAGTGCCTGTATATAGATATTTATGTGGCTGTGTACTCACACTTCACTCCATTTCTCCATCTGATGCTCACATCTCTTCTGACACGACAGTGCGCTGTGTCGGAGACATGTATTCTTTAACATGGCAGCTCACAGGGGAGAGACACAGATGGGTTTTGACTTCCTAATGCTTCTGGATGGCCACGGATGATGTTATTCTAGTTGACAAGCTGCTCCATATCGGCTGAAATCACATACCACCTGCATGCTCTTTCTCATAAAAATTTGAATTTTCTTGTCAATGATTAATTAAACAATCAATTTAGTGGTGGCCTACATTGAGAAAAAGAGGGTAGTTGGCGGGATTCCCAAATGAGTTTGAGTTTCCTCGTAAAACTTACAACACACTAAAGCAAAACAGTAGATGAGTACATTTTAAAAAGTTTAATGAAATATGAGAAGTGTTTTATTTACAATATTGTCCCCTGTGATCTGAGTGGTATGGTATGAAGCCTCTTTTACTGTCTTGTTAGATACATCAAGCATATTTCATCTTATCCAAGCAGCGTGAATTTTTCGTCCTGTTACAGTGTGTTCTACAAAATTACATAGCATGTTTCCTCATGCATTTATCAAGTAGCTACACTTGCAAAAAACTCAATTTATGAATAAATTGGAAGTTAATGATATAGAATTAAATAAAGCAAACGACTCTTGCACTCTGGCGCTTTTAATTGAGAGCACGAGGTAGTGCATTTGAGATAATACATTCACGCCAGAGGTAAATAGATGGTGCTTGTGTGCACCAGCTTGTTTAGCATGACAGCTGTGTTGGATACATTACTGCATTAAGTCAAACCCAGTTACTGCCAGCTCATTGCCCCTGTGCCCTGAGAGGTGTCTCACGCAAAAGCAGAAGTACGCAATCCCTCAGTGTTACTCTGTCTTCTTATAATATGCAAAGTAAAAATGGAGAGGACAGATGTTTATTTCAAAATGCATGGACGTGACACACACTTAAACATAAATCACATTCAATTAAGACATCTTTAACGGGCACTGTGACAGCTCCTGTGATACACTTTCTCAATGTGTTTTGGTCTTGGGTTTGCTGTGGAGCGCCAAGGAATTGCTCCAGTGTGGCCCAGAGTGCTGATGATGTTTTTATGTGCTGCTGCTGTGCTTTTTGTCACTTTAGAGGGTCAACCAACACACTGTGATATCCGCTCCAGCACTTAGATGCACTGTGTTGCGCTGATGGAGGAGGCTTTTTGGGGACAGCACAACTGGGATTGGGTCTGAGTGGTAACCTCTGAAATGGAACGATGTAAGAGTGTACGTATGTGCGCACAGCAGCAGCAGAGTATGTTTAAAAAAGAAAGTGGGGCTGCACTAAATGACAGATGAATGGACAAGTGAAGGACACAAAGGAAGAAGCAATATTTAGAGAGTGCGAGGGCGTGAAACAAGGACGGGGAATAAAAAAGGGAAGAACGTGGGGGTCTCCAGACCCTCAGAAAGCCCAATGACGAGGAGGGGTGCCACCAGTTCCTCTCCACTGAGACACTCTGGAGGTGTCTGTCAGGTCAATTAGTACTACTGTGCTTACATTTTCTACCTGACTTCCTTCATTAGTGTTTTTGTCTGCAGCTTTGAGCCTCCTCAATGTGTCTACATGCTCAGTCATACTTCAAGCCTTTCCCACACACTCTTCACACTTGGTGTGAAGTACGGCTCATGAAGTATGTAGGTTTGCCAAGCACCCGACCTAGAGGAGGTCACAGCTCTCATATTGTGGGCTTGTAGCCATGCTAGCTGCTTACTTCTAGGGATGGCAATGTTGGCAGTTGGTCAGCCGGTCCACCACTTTGGTCCCGACCGAAATATTCCATGGATATTTTCTAACATGTTAAACTATGATGGTGGTGTGAACGTGGTAAATATTACCTGCTAAACGTCACTTTGGGCATGTTAGCATGCTGATTGCCGATTAGCATTTAGCTCAGAGCACTGTTGTAGTAGTCTTGTTATTTAAGTAATTCAGACTACAACATGACATTCTGTACTGTAGCTTTATAGTTATCGTAGTATACTATAATGTTTTATTTGTTTTCATTTTATCTGTCTGTTTTTCCAGTTATTAGACATGTAGAGAGGAGACCAGAAGAAACAGAGTGGGGGAATCGAACCCGGGCTGCTGCACTAAGGACTCGGCCTACATGGGACACGCTCTACCAGGTGAGCACATTTACATCACACATTCTGACAATTCAGCGACACCTTATGGATTTAACCTGAAAGTAACACTAGGAAGAGAAGAGCTAAGGAAAGGGACAGAACTACAGTGGCATCTTTATAATCACTGATAAACGGCAGTTTACGAGGTAGGGGCATTACAGGAATACCTCAACACTGAGTAAACACAATATAAATCTATACAATCAACAGAAGGTCTCTGTGTCTGTTCATATATAGTCTATAGGTTTATTGATCCTTTCTTGTGCATGATCCTGGATGCAGCAATTATGATCATTCCCAAAGGTCCACTTATGCATGATTCAAATACTAGCATAGTCCAGCAATGACATGCCGTGTCATGTGAGATAGGAAAGAAGCCAATACGCTTTGAGATATGTGCATTTGAAACACTTGGCAGTCAGAGTCAATAATGGGCTCGGTATAAGCGATTAAACAATTAGAAAACTATGTACCCATCACCAAACAAATGAATAGTCCCGTTGTCAAACCATAATAATTGATCTGTTGACATTCAACGAGTATAACTCGTGTTATCCCCAACTTGCAGGATCTTACAGCGTGTACCGACTCAAAAATGTGTGAAAAGCACACTCGCAGTATGACATGCTTAGTCATTTGAGTTCTTTAAAGATTCCTGAAAACGACACTGTCAAGGTCCGCCTTTTTTAAATGTGTCGCACTTTGAGCACACACAGAGCGGCTGGTTTGTGAGGTCCAGGAGATAAGAGGCAGAGAGGTTTGAATGTGTGATAGGGAGGCAGGGCAGCAATTCCCTTTCAGGTTTGTTTCAGGCCACCTGCTGGGTCCTCCAAACAGAGCCCCACATGGCAGATCAAAGCACGCCATCAACACTTTGTTTTGCTGAGGTTTTAATATAATTAGCAGTTTATTTATGCACAAGGGATGAATCTGACAGTATTAGCAGCTAACTGACTTCAGCCAGTGACAGAAGTCATCTTGTATGAGACACCAGGGTATTTATTTAGCACAGACTGAAAATTCACACCCTTTCCTGGTACGATCTTGGTCATACATTCTAGTGACTAAAATATGAAATTGAAATGGTCAAGGGACAATCTGTAACCAGTGTAACATTTACCCCCAGTACAATGGTTTACTAAGATCTATGTCCATTTGTCTTCTGGTTCCAGTGGACTGCTTTAAGGCCTTACCAGCCTTCATTGAGCAAATAAATCGCCGTCACACTCCTCAAATGGTGTGATCGCCTGTCACAGCCCTTCACATCAGTTTGTTTTATTGGATGTGGCTCACGCCTCCAGATATTTATATCTTTTTACAGCCATGTACTGTACTGGCTAACAAAACAAAAAAAGAAGGGAAAAAACGCAGTGAGGGAGAAAAAGGAGGCAGGAAAGCTCGGCAGGCAGCTAGACAAGTAATGGTGTGGAATACAGAGGAGGGATGTGGGGAGCTTTGGCTGGGGACACCCTCTAGATCCATCTTCCCCTGCTTAAAGCCCCAGCGCCTTGGTAATGGCCGCACGGCGGGTGCTTTCAGAGGTTGCGGCACAGGAGATGAGGGATCTAGGAGTAGAGAGGCCAAACTGAGAGGTGATTTCCCCAGCAGAGTCCTCTTCATTTTAGGGGTAGAGGAGGTGTCGGCATTGCCACCGAAGCTGGAACCTGGATGAAAACAGGCAAATTGCTCCCCACAGGAACAGGACACCGACAGCAAACTGGATCCGACATGATATAGAGTATTATCGGCTTTACCCCCTTTCTGTTCTTTTTATTTATGTGTGCACACATTAAATGTTAATTTCAGCCATTGATCCATTTAACTATCTCTCTTTTCTTTATGAGTCCATCCATACAGAGGTCTGAACAACATACATGCATCCTTGAAGTAAAGAAATATATCTGCAACTCAAAGAGACATACTGTCACCTAGAAAATCTATTGCAGCTCAGCGCCCACTCATTTTATTGAGGTCACTACGCTGACTTAAATGAATAGAGTCCCAGGCACATGCAAAATGATACAGCCCAACTAGTGGGAGGAGGGGAAGGTGGTAGTATCTCTTCTGGGTTTTGCATGAAAAATCACTTGCTCGCTTTGCTTTAGGTTTAAAGGCAACAGATTTGAACAAGAAAGCCAGCCATTACAAAATGTTTGTGATTCACCGTGACAAAAGCATTGGTTCTACATTAAAGTTGGAGGTAGTATACTGGAAGAAGACAAGACCCAACATCAAAGCTGTCATCTTGCGTTGTGAACAAAGAAAGGTAAAGCCTGGTGAGTGGAACAGATTCAAAGCTGGGCTCGTGCGTGCCTCCTCGATAGGAGGGGGGGTTGCTGCAAAGCTGTTGTGGCCTCTCAAGCTTTATCCCACTCATTGGTAAATTATATCTTCAGCTTTTCAACAGCAAGATATGGCCTTCCTCCTACTATTTTCCGCCCTCTAAATACTTGAGTGAGATTCAGTCCATTTACCTGAATCAACTCTAGCCATCTTCAATTTGTTAAAGGCTCTTTGGCACCCCTGAGTACGGAGGAAGATAATTGAATTGAGCTCATTCTTCTTGCTGATTTCTCATGTTACCTAAGGGGACTTGGGGAGGAAAAGCATTCTCAGAAAAATTCCTTTTTTTCAATTTATTGCAAAGGCTATTCATGAAAGGGAATACGACAGTCATATGAGAGGGAAGAGAGAGAGAGAAAGGCAGCGAGAGAAAGAGATGGCACTCCAAGCTTATTGTTTTGTAAGCAATTTGTAGTATGAGACTGTCATACTGTAGTGTCCGGCTGCTTCTCTGAAGAAGAGCATGCATTTAAGTATATACAATTATTCTCTGAGAAAACGTTGCCTTAAATCTCAAAGATTTTCATTTAAATAAGTGTCTCTTAAGTCACTGTGTGTCGCAAAATCAGGTAACACAATGGTGATTGAGCCTATAGCCCACTGATTAGTACTACATTTTTTATATATTTGCAGTGTTACAAACTGGGTGTCTGTGGCGACATTCCCAGGAAAAATGCCATGATAAATGCAGATCGAACGTTTCCTGCTGCTGCAGCTTCACATTAAAAGCGCTTGGCAAAACACAAGTTGACTTTTATTATGAAGTAGTCACAGGAAATGCAGTGTGTTTGTCAGTGACCTTCGCACTCACCGCTGCCGTCTAAAATGTCTACAAAGCAGGACAGCGGCCATTTCTGGTATTTTTAGACAGATTGGTTTTAAAAATTGCAGGGGCTAATGGAACAAAAAGGAGCAGCCACAGTGAGCTGTTAGATGAAAAGCTGCAGGTGACAGACTGCACACTTCCGACTTCTCAGTGAGGTAACCAACTCCTTTCAATGTGCCCTGCTGTTCGCACACTCATGCCGTGTGCAGCATAAAATCAGATCACGGTCGCTCAGGTAATGATGTAAAAAGTCAAACTATTGCCTTCATTATTAAAACGAGTTTGTTCTGTTGCCACCAGAATTCAGTATTAAACTGTGTTTGCTGCTACCACCAGGAACTGCAGGTGTCACCAATTCAACCATCAACTAAAATCTGAAGGATTGGCACTTTAAGAGAATGTTGTTGTCCTGCTGGGTGTATGGTTTTGAACCACAGCGTGCAACGGTGACAATAACCCATCACTACAACCTTCCCGTGCCAAATTGCCCCCCATAAAATTAAGGCTGTTGGCAGGCTTCTCATTTTTAGATTTTATGAGCTGTATCATCATTTGTTTCCCAGCCCACTAAATGAAACTTGGCTGTTCCCTGCTGAACGTGTGGTAGGCCAGTGTCCTACTGCAGGCTCCACCAAGGATATTTTAAAGGGAGTGAAATGCCACTCTGTATCGTTTTTATAGTGAAGAAGAAAGCAAGGATTGTTCATTTTCCAGCACCGTAACAGTTAAGCTTGCAGATAGTAGCCTAAACAATCTACACATTTAGTATATCTCATTCATATTTTAGTCACCGTAACCGGGTTCCCCAAACATTCAGATATGCGATATGTGCTTGTTGTTAACGACGGTGTTAACTAACGATGGCCAATTTAGTTAGTTAGCTCAGTAGCAAAAAGGAGACAGAGCTGTCAGCAGGATAGATTTAGGTTATTTTCAACTTGAACCGTCTGATGTAACTTACAGATGTTTCTCACTTGTGAAAAACTAGCAATCATCATAAAATATAATACCACTTTTGTCTGTAATTAACAAAACAATTTAAAAAAAAGGTATTTTGGGTACCATAGTTATATAGTCATTAAATTGGTCCGTTTTTCTAGCTACAAATGAATGTTGACAGTTGAAATATTAATGGTGACCATGGTGAATTATTTAAATTAATATGTACTTTCATCCCCTGTAGGTGTATATCAGGAACCCAATTTTTTTATATTTTTAATATGAGACTATATTAAATATATCTATCTATTTCAATATTATTTTACAGTGCTCACCAGTGTACATTTTGCACAGTATTGTTCATCGCTCCTCTTGGATAGAGCAGTAACCCCGTAGAAAAAGTACTAATTTGACCCCCTCGCAGACAATCCTGGCTCGAACACTGTGGGTATCAGTTTCAGGGTGAAATCTATATAGCTTACATATAACCCAACACACAGAGCGCTGAACTTTCAGCTATCTTTAATTGATGTTGATATACCAGAGGGACATTTTAGGATTAAATTAACCCACTGAAAACTAGAATTAAAATTCTAAACTGCGAAGCTCACTGTAAGAGCGAAACAGTCGTGAGCCTTGGGCCTCTCTTAAATGTGTGAAATGAATATTATATAAAGCATAAAATGTCCTTATTAGAGCAATAAGAAATTGAATTACTAATAGAAACGGTAATAGATTTAAAGAGACATTATGTTCAAAGAGAGATCCATGTTTTCTATGACATGTGTGAAATGCACCAGAACATAGAGATGTATTTAATAGTAAGGTGGCAGCTTCTTCTTTCACAGAAAACAAAAATTCAAAAGAAGCCAGCTCGCTGTTCATTTCTAAACCGCCACAGCATTTTGACATGCTTCTCAAAAACTGTTGACACATTCTAAATTAAAATCATCCCTCTCTTTTCTTTCTTGTGAAGTTATACTTCATTAGCTATGATTGTTCATCCATGCCATGAATACAAAGGATTATTTTCTGAGAAATAACAAAGGACCTCTTTTACCTCAGAACCACTGAAGATGAAAGAGTAAAGCCTTTGACGAATTAATGAATTAGGATCGATAAAATCAACAATGGATGTGTACTCGTGGAGTAAGTAAAATTCAATTATGAAAAAAAAATACAATATGCAATCATGGAAAAACACATTATAGTGTGCCAGAGATTTTTAAGTTTTGTTTTTTTTCAATCTAGGTTTCAAGTCAGTTGTTGTGAGTTCCTCAACATTTCATTTTACAGCGCTGTGTTATAATAATGATATGTGGTTAGTAGTGCATGTACATTTTTAGCCATGCTAGTGGCATGGCTCTTGGGACAGTGAGGTTGGTCTCTCGGTTGGCAGGTTTATAGACGTTCTAGTGAGTTAATCCATCTGATATTTTATACAGAATTTCATGGTGCCCAGAGGAAGAAGCCCTCTGATTTTAGTGATCCCCTGACCTTTGATCTAATGCCACAATGAGGTTCACATTGTGGATTTTAGTGTCTCAACTATTTCGTGGATTGCCATGAAATTTACACACATTCACGTCCATCTCAAGATGAATTTTAATCACACAGGTCATCCCCCTGACTTATATGTAGCGTCATCACTAGGTTGAAATTTCAAATTGTCCAATACTTAGTGTTATTCTTATGTCGATCAGCCTCATATGTACTTACACTTACATATGTACATGTTTAGTGCTAATTAACAAATGTTGACACATCAACAGGCTAAACTGAGATGGTGAATATGATAAATATTATACCTGCTTGACATTAGCATGGTAACATTGTCAGTGCAAGCATGTTAGCATGCTTAACTTGTGCCCAAGTACAGCCTTACAGAGCTCCTAGCATAACTGTACACTCTTACTCTTGTTCATGTACATGTCTGTGCATGCCCATTCATTTATCTTTATGCAGTATCTACATGTATATGTCTGTGCATGCACATTCATTTATCTTTATGCAGTATCTACATGTATATGTCTGTGCATGCACATTCATTTATCTTTATGCAGTATCAACATGTACATGTCTGTGCATGCACATTCATTTATCTTTATGCAGTATCTACATGTATATGTCTGTGGATGCGTATGCATAATAAGTGTGTCATTTCCTCTGTCTGTCTCTGTGTTGGTGCATGTGGTTATTTCAAAGGTCTCTGGTTCCGTCTTTATTTCCCAGATATGGTTTGACTGGAGGAAGGGAAGATGTTCCCTGTTGAAAGGGATGGAAGCCTTTCTGGAAACAGTATATCTTCCAGATTGCCACACTGCCAGGTTGTCAATCAGCCAGTGTCTTTAGCTGCACTACAACAAGTCTGCTGCTTCCCACACACCCAATCACATGAGCTGCTTCACTCTTATGAAGATAGTTGAAGGCTTGATGTATGTTTTTGATAGGGAAGGCCAATGTTAGTGTGAATGGAGTTGACACCTCTCTGAATGGGTCATGGCTATGTTGTTGTATGTCTTCTACCAGTAGACTTTTAAGGCTTATATTGAAACAGTAAAAAGGACGTATTGGCTGCAGACACTGACACTATGCACACAGTGATTGCCTATATTTCACCTGTCTGAGACATTATAGGCACTGTGTGGTGGAGGTGGTTGCGGCAGCCTTGCTTTGACAGTCTTGAGTGACATGGCAATGTGTGCTTACACACAGGCCATGGGCAGATGGACACAGACGAACTGACAGAGCAACAGAGGGTAAGGGAAAAAGAGAGAGGAGAGAGAGAAAGCAGCCAAGGGTAAATTCAGCACCATGGACACCTACCATTAGACATCTCTCCAGGCAGCATTTGTTTGCTTTTTATCTCCAGGAGATGAATCACTTATAGCCGGCAAAGCCAATGCTGGATAAGCACACTGGTTCGGAATGTCACTATAATAGGAATGCTTTCACTAGTTCCCCATTCCATGTTTGTCCTTATTTTTCCCTTTTTGATTATTTTTCTCAAACTTTTCTCTGTTTCTCAGTTAATCAGCCCCACTATACTGTAGCACCGTGCAAAAAAAGGGTAAATAACTCATTGATATTGATTCATTTTTTAGCTCTGTATGTATCTCACCAGATCTGCAGCAGTATTGCTTTTATTAAATGCAGCGTCTCAGTCTGAGTCCAACAACAACTTACCTCGTTCAGCCTACTTATAGTGTTTGCTGCATTGCAATGGAAGCTTAATTAAGTGTTACAAACTCTCTTTATACTGTGACAAAGTGTAGCTTTTAATAGCGTGGGTGGTGATGCTCAGAGCTTACAGTACCGTAGCTTTAAAAACTCACTTCACTGTTTTGAAATGTTTCATTACTACTGGCAAATCCCTACAGTTGATTGGACTTGACTCACATAATGGTGGTATGGGACACTTCAGATATTGCTCATTTCGGGTTAAAGTTAAATTTTCTTAAATCAACTCAAGATTAGTGTATATTATTAGTAGATGGATTTTTTTTTAGAGCTTGGAGACCTAAGACTTGAAAATATATATAATATAATTCAGTGCAATGTAAGCACTCAACAATTCTCACTGTGACCAGTGTAGCTCAAATGATAGTAGTAGCCTGACTCATATATGCTGATGATACCCTTATATTACAATTAGGGGTGCACCGATCCACATTTTTTCACTTCCGATCCGATCCCGATACCTGAATCTGCCGATACCGATACTATTCCAATACCAGAGCTCTCTTTGCTTTAATTTTGTTATTATCATTATTGTTGATTTTATATGAGGCTGAAATAAACTCCTCTCAACAGGCAAGTATGATATGTACGTATGTATGCATGTATGTCCCAAAAGGCAACTTGAGGTAACTATAAGGTCAGAAAAGGAAGTCCCATCCTGAAAACAAATATGCAACTGTAAGGATTTCAAATTGATTGTCATGTCAATATTTATTAAATTCCCAAAATGTCAAATATTTGAAATATAAGAAAAGTGCAATAAGTGTAAACATCTTCACACACACACACACACACACACACACACACACACACACACACACACACACACACACACACTAATCACTTTAGCTTTCACGTTGTCTGCCTGGAGTTTACCTTGTTTTTGGAATGACTCCAGAAGTGATTCCTGACAGCTCCTTTTGTCTTTCCGCCCCCTGGCTAAAAAATCCTTGTGCCCTTTTGTGTGGTGCTTTTTTAAGTGTTTGATTGCGTTCGTAGTGCTGTACGATGCGAGGGAGCTTCCGCCTCTCTGAATCACGGCTTTGCTAGCTGTCTGCAAACTGCAGAATGGATTTCCTGAGCGGGGGCGTGTCTCATAACTCTGTCTCATTGAGCCGCGCCTCCGTTCAGGAAATCCATTCCACAGTTTGCAGCCAGCTAGCAGACTGGCCGGCAGGAATCACTTGTGGAGTCATTTCAGCAGACAACGTTAAAGCGCAGACATGGCTCATGGATCAGATATCTCCGCAGGTTGGATCGGGAAATTCCGATCCGTGAATTACGCTGGTATCAGTCCCGATACCGATACTGGATCGGATCGGCCCCATCCCTAATTACAATAACACAGCCGTCCAAACGGCCAATGATCTTCAGATGATTCTAAAATGTTTCTGACAATTTACTATAACTACTTTACTCAGTTTCCAATAACTGCGTGGCTGAATTATGAAAACGAACAAAGAAGGCGTCTCCCTTGGCCTCTGGAAATTACTTTGTGATACTTTCAGTAACTAAACACTGAAATATTTAGCACATCATATCTAGTTTGTTTGAGCCAACTGTTTCCCCCTGCATCCAGTCTTTATGCTATGCTAAGCCAAGCTAGCTGTCACCTGTCCCTAACTATTTAGTGTAGGGATAGGAGAGTGGCAAGAAAGCAAATAAGCGTGTTTTCTAAATGTCTAACTATTCCATGAATAATTTCATTTATACTGTGCTTAAATGGTGTGTATCCTAAAATGAATTTTAGTAATAAGAATTTGATAAGTTAATAATTAATTAATTTTAATCAAATCATCACAAACCTAGGGCAAGGAAGCATGCATACTGTTTGGGTTTTAGAACTCGGGGCAAAATAGCATGTGAAAAATGCAACGTGTGAGGAGGGGCTTAAATGGGGCCCACAGCTATTTGCCCCTGGGGGTTAATCCAGCTCTTAATAATGGTGATCTCGGCAAGTAAATGGTTTTTACATTCTGACTGATTTGTATCACATTTGTGGTTGATTCTCAATAGTTGGATTTTATAAAGATTTAATACTCCCTTGCTTTGCTTGGCATTTTGTTCACATGGCACACTGAGAGTTGATCAGCTTCAGGTGATATCTGTTCCTTTCTTCCACCCACTTGATCTATGATTGACATAGTTAACATGGTCTTAGCTTTCAGTGCTTGAAAACAGTGCTATACTCTCCTCTGCTGCACTCTGTTTTGCTTTTGCTCTCCCAACATTTGATCCATAACGCCGCTCAGTTTTTAATCAGAGCTTTCAAATTTGACCTTGACTTAAATCCATCAAGCTGACATTTCTGGTGAAAACAGGGGCCCGATGGCGGCCTCAAATATCCAATGATCAGATCTCCCTCACAGTGGGTATGATTCTCTGCACTTGGAGCATTATAATTACAAGCTAGTTCCATTTGCACACTCTCAGTACCTATAAAAAAAAATGTATGGAGCCAGTGAAAACTAGCAAGAGGTATTTATCATAAGAGTGTGTGGAACTGAGCTTCATGCAGAGGAGATTATAGTCCTCTCTGTACTTCCCTCTCCCCTCCATCCTCTCTCATTCTCTCTCCCCCTGTTTGTGAATCACTTTTAACCTACAATCCAAACAGCTTTGACAGGGATTATGGAGTTTTGATGAGAGACAGAGAGAGGCTGGGAGAAAGTGAGTTTGGGGTAATGAAGCAGCAATGTCAAGGAATGATTTATGAAGGGCTCTTGCCTTCACTCTCCCTTCACTGAGATGTAGTCAGTTCAAATATCACATTTCAGAAAAATTCAATTCTGACCACGCACAAAGTGATCAGTGTACCATTTCAAGAAATTGGATAGCATTGTTTGTTTAATATAGTATCCCAAGCCTTCCAATGATATGTCAGCAATATTTTCCCATAACAGCAGAACAATGCACATTCAGGACAATATCTGAGGGAGATTGTAAAGCTTGGCGAAGAAGCATTTATTATGATTCACAAGTTTTCTGTTTTTTTTCTTCCTGTGGTGAAGCATGGGAGTAGTATTGTGTAGTGTTTATGATTTCAGACAGATGAGTCACAGGCAAACCAGGCCCAGGGTCACTGCCTGAGTCAAAGAAGAGTTTACAGGCAACACCACCAGCCACATAGTAGACCTCAGTTTAAAAGAAATCAGTGCAAGATCAGAAGTAACAAAACACATGCATACTCTGTGTTAAAACTGGATCTTATAAATGCTTCTGTTTTTGGCATCAGAATTAAAGATAGTGTGTAGGTTGTTATGACAACCACTGATACTGCCTTTATTGGATTATTGCGCTGCTTTCCCTCCCACTGCATATTTACATTTTAGACAGTAAGCTGACATTCTTATCCAGTGTTGCTTATAATGAGTAAGCAGGTAGGAGTTCAGTGTCTTACTCAGGGACAAGTCAGCAGAGACAGAATACATGATTGTTGAGACACAAATACGATGTAAACCAATTGCCTAACTCCCCAGTTAGTGGACAGAGTGACAGCTGGCAACAACCAAAATGCAAAATGCTGATATCATGTCTCGTGACTTTCAGCCATGAATGATGATGACCAGCTAACCAGCTCATCAGAAGTGATCGTGAACATTAACAATAGAGGACAGTTGGGCTGCCCCTATAGCTCACCGGGCAGAGATAGCACCCCATGTGCAAAGTCTGATGACAGTGGATAATACTGACGCAAGAAAAATAAGTCACCATTTTCAAGGTTGTAGGAATAGAACCATATAAATCTTACTATATTCTAGATTGTTAATATAATTAATTTATGCAAAGTTTAAGAAATAGTTCAACATTGTGAGAAATATGTTTAATGCACAGTCTCAGCTGTAAGGCAATTAGCCTCGCTTAGCCTGACAAAAACAAACAAACCGGCCCCTTTAAAGGTTACTTATCAACAAGTTGTATTGTTTCTTTAAAATGTTCTCATAAACAAATTTAAAAAAAACAAATTACAACTAAGCTAATGAAATACAAAATGCTAATTAGTCAGGTGTTAAAGCGGGGCCTGATTAGCTTTCTTTCCTGTGTTCAGTCTATATGCTACAGCCAGCAGCTGCTTAGCTTAGCTCAGCACAAAGATTGGAAACATGGGGGAAAAAGCTAGCTTGACTTTTTTCTGCAGAGAGAAGTCACTGTCCGGCAACCTCCGTAAAACAAATGTTCTTTTATATTTAAAGGTGTAACATTGTGAGGTAAGGTTGTTGAGTGGCTTTAGAAGCACTTTTGGCCGGAGCCAGGTAAGTGGGTTTGTACCCTTTTTTGATTGATTTGATTTGCAGTAAAAGACGAGGCAAGTCTGATAACTCCAACATGATATAAATGATAAAAGTTCTCCAGCCTCTAAAAATCGAGACTTACAAAGAGATGAAGAACAATAAAAAAAAACACTACAGTTAATAACCACTAGAACAAAGAAAGTAAAAACGCAGTAAAAAAAAAATGCATTTTTTTGACAGCACTTTTACATTATTTATTAAATCTTTATGCTAAACTAACCTTATCGACGCCTGGTCCGAACTCTGTCCTTACCACACGGGCATGAGAGTGATCTTCTTATCTAACTCTTGGAAAGATAACAAATAGACGTATTACCCAAAATGTTACTGTTACTTTGACTTGCCGGTAATGTGTCTGCTATATACATGCCACATTGGGCGGCAATTTAGATTTCTCTTTCTTGTTTAAAACATACACAGTCTGGCAAGTATTGGTGTGTGTTGTTTTAAATTCCATTGGATATATTTCATTTAACAGTGAAATGTCATGACCCGCAAACAACTTGCGACTTATCAAAGTCGTGTGTATACTTTCACTGTACAACAGCAGCCGCGGGGAAATATCTCGTTCAGAAGACCCTCCATCTTCTGTGACATTTATACTGACTTCTGCCTGTTACAGTCAGTGTGCTGCTCCGTGCTAACCATAACATATTGTGGTTTTCCATTTGTCTTCATCGCCACCACCTTGCAGGGCAATCACAGTGCCCCGTCTCGCCCAGAACCATGAAGAATGGCTATGACTGTCAGAGGCCTCATGTTTGTCTTCCTGTACAGATGATGTGTTACATCCCTGGCAGGCCTTTGATGTTCCTTATGTCTACCAATCAAAATGTATCACCTCATTTGACTGTATATTGTTATGACGGAGCAACGGAGAACTACAAACACATGGCTCTGCCAGTCCCTGACAGACTAGACTATTGCCATCTGTCTTTGTAAAGTGACTGGCCTTATTCATAAAGGCCTTGGATGAGAGTGTCTTGTGTTGTGGGAGGGACAGAGGCAGCTTTTGAGTGAAGCCTTGATCATCACAAATGCATATCAACAGACATTTGTTGTGGAGGCACTGCTTTGTATGCAGGGTACAACTTCACTGGTAATCAGGAAGAACAAACTTAACCAAGCTTTTAATTGTTGTTTGTGTAACTGTCTGATCCCATTTAAATCACACTGCGGGATCTGCACAACATAAAGGCGTATAAATGGCATAATAAGGGATTTCACAGTATATCCTCTCAAAATGGAATTGGAGGGGTTTTTTTTGTAAGAATAGAGTTAACAAAGCAGTTAAGACATAATCATTATAAACTCTCTGTAAATTTGGGTTGTTGATCCAGCAAGAAGTTCTGTAGAACAAATCTATGGCCCAAATTTGTTCTTCCTTCCCTCAAAACTCACCATTCAGGTGCCTTTGTGAATCTCCAAGTCCTCCTTAGTGCTGCAGTGACTGTACGTTTTTGGACAAAGTAATGGGGATAATTATGGCACTCAGCAGCCAATTCCATTTTCAAGAAATGCCAGGTTAGGTTTTTCAATAAACTTAAGTTTATTGAAAAACCTAACCTGGCATTAATCTGTTTAGTCCCTCGTGCCCCATTATCAACATGTTTAAGATCCGAAAATACACACACAGGCTTGTGAATTTTAAGTATTTCAGCCAATTACTACAGCCACTGGCCATTGCTTACCATGTTTACCCTCTGTCCTTCTACAAGCAACTTATTGGCTCGCTATATAATCTTCTCATTACAAAAATCAATGGCACAGAACTACCACAACTTCCTAACATCTAATAATTTTCTTTTATTTAAGTGTTGCACAGTGTTTTACAAAGGAAAAATAAAAAACAAACAAGGCAGATAAAATGGAAATAAGGAACATGGGCACCATATGCTGCAAAAGCCCACACCATGCTTGAACTCATGAACGTTCATACATTATATACACACAATTTTCGAAATATTGATTATAGCTGCTTTTAGGGCTGGGCGATATGGCTTAAAAATAAAATCTCAGACTTTTTCACACCAAACCCAATGTACAATTATAAGCGATTTTTTTGTAGACTGTGTTTTAGCGGGTGTTTGTGGGCTTCGGTCCTGTATATCTCGCCGAGAGCAACATTTCTCCCACTTGGCTGCATGCCTCTGCTTGAGGTGCTGGAATAAATTGGTCGTACTGCTACCTTTGGTTGCAACAGCTTTCAAACAAACTTTTCAGTGGGTCATGGTTTGTTCGCTGTCGGACGCCACAAAACCAAACCAGTTCCAAACAACCGACGACACTGTGCCTTTTTTGGGGACGAGCTCATCTTGGCTTGCTGCCATGTTGTGTTTATCTGTGGAGAGGCGGGGGAGGGGTCAGCGCACTCTGACCTACGGGAGCCCAAAGGGAGCGCCGGTGTTGTGTAAGTTCAAGAGAAAACCGATTTTAACTAAAAATAAATCGTGTTTAATTACAAATTCGATTTATCGCCCAGTCCTAGCTGCTGCGCAAATGAACAGTATTCATTTCACCGTATACATTTTTAAGTCACCCAATATCCTATTCTATTCCAACATACTGAACTTAACATCACTATTCTGCTTCAGCACTGCTCTGACACATGAATGAAAAATACATTTTACCACCGTTTCATTAGTGAATTCTGTCTGTCACTAGGCCAGATTTCTACTCAAAACCCACTGACAGCCATGGAAGAAACCGATGTGAGCTTTACAGTTCATAAAGTACAGCCTAAGTTGAAACAATTATTGTTAAAGGAGACATAGCCCATTACATGAAAAAGGGATTCTGCACTTTTTCCCTCAAGTGGTGCAGTTGAATCGCTCTTTGCTGACTAAGTTGTAATAGAATCGGCTGTAATTCGAAAAAAGAGAGGCTTTTGTCTCACTTGAGCGCCAAATTTATATTTTAACCCTGCATTGTTGTCATTTCATAACTGCTTTCTTTTTTTTGTAAGTGCAGGTTTGTCATAACTTGAGGGTAAAATGTTTTGATGCAAAGACCAAATTGAAAACTGGGTTTGGCAGTGGGTTCACGTACATTCCCTTGCCTCTGTGGATTAATCCAGTATTCTACTTCATGTTCATCTTTTTTGGCTTTTGCAGTTCCTTTGAGATGGGATAAAAAAGAGTTGATTAATGGAGAAGTGCGTCTTTTATTTACGAGCAGATTCCAGTTTGGGGTTTGCAGATCAGTGTCAAAAAATTGTCCCGGTCAAAACTACTAAGACTGTGGAGTTGTTAGGAGGCGTTAGGCACAGATGCAGTATGAGATTACACGTACATGCTCATATCCACATAAATCATACACAAAAACACACACATTCCTAGAGACCGGCTCCCACTGAGAGACCTCCTGAAGAGGTGCACCACACTGAGCCAGAAGGCTGGCAGCCATTTTTTTTTTTTTTTTGAGAAAGGCCCCCCAGCAGACTCCAAAACCCACTCTCCTGCTCCTGTACATGAAATATGGAACAAAGATGAATTATACACAACACCTGCTCATTTGACATGCCAAATATACGCGCCTTATGTGGCGGTACAGGAGCTTCTGCGGCGGCACACCTGTTCCCCAATGTGACAAGGCAGTGACGCCTCATTTATGTGCCCCCACTGAATCATTCTGCCTGAATGTATTATTGATACATTTAATCTTTCATGTCGCTCAATGTTTGACCTCTCACTGCAGGCTTCGCAGGCAGGGTGTATCATAGAATGTACTCTTTGATTTGTCAGTGTTTAATTGCTTTTTACAGAGATGAATGTGTTTCAAGACGGAGCGGTATTGATTCAAGGTTGAGCGAGCAGTAATTCTGTGTTATAATTATACTTACAAGACTGTCAGTCACATGAGCTCACAGGTGCACTCTAATGATCTAAGAGCAATGAATGGATTTGACATTGAGGATAGCAGGAGAGAATGGCAGATTCAGACAGTTCACATGGAATGCATTGACTAGAATAATGGACTATTTGCAAAGAGTCTGTATGCCAGCAATACAGCCTCATAAAGACGTTGTTTTGACTCTCATTGTCACACATACTGTAGATATCTGAAAGAACTTTCTTCTGGATTTCATCTTGTTGCTACCATTAAGAATATAAATTGAATCTATTCATAGTTCCTAACCACACACTTTTACTGGTGCATGGTTGTTTCTTTGTTTCAAAAAACATTCCAGTGTTTCCTCTATGTTGATGTTGGAGCGGCGGCCCGCCGCTGTTAAATTTCTGCCGCCACGGTATCAGAAATGGGGCAGACATACAATGTAGTCACGGTTGCCTTTTAAATGATCCTGCCGACATAATGCACCCCTGTTGGCTGCCGCTCACATTGCAATTTAACAACAAGTAGAACTATTCAGAGGTTATTGGGGCTATCCAGTTTAACTCCACATACTGTTGTGTTGATGTAGCTTATTGTGAAAACGTTCGCTTTCTTCCAAGTCGATTCGGGCCTGCCGCCGCTGCAAAAAAAAAATCCTAGAGGAAACACTGCATTCTATTTTGTATCACTGCATCCGCGGGAGATAGCAAAAGTATTTTGTCTCTACCTGATGTCGTTTATGGAAATTATTTTAATTTCATGATTTCTATTTGTGAATTCTTGAGCACATTTATTATATAGCCTTGTAAATAAAAAAATAAAAATTGAATCGAACAATGAGGTACTGCCTTTGTGGCCGACTAGGTATTTACCATGTACATAAATTAATCAAACAATAACACATTATTTGTATTTTAATCTGAAAAATCAGAAATGCATTGAGCCATACTCGATGATTTTAATTAAAAAAGCTGGTGGTTGCACATATAATATGTAAAATAGAATATCATGAGATCTTAAAATATATTATCTGATGTGCCAAACTTTGTCTACAAATCTAGTAACGTTATTGAACCTCAATGTATAAATATCAAGCTTAATATCTTAATATATGTATTTTTTTGGCCTATTTGTTCTTGTTTTGCTGCTGCTGCTGTTCATTTTGTTAATATACAAACAATGTATTTGTTTACATCCCTACTAGGAGTGCTTATAAACCCCTCTTGCCATTCCTCACCTGTCCACCAGCTATCACTGTTGAGTTTCCCACCTCAGCTTATCACCTGCCCAACCCGTTGCTCTTCACATGCAGTCACCCTTGGTATATAGAGGACAGATGTTGTGAGCACCATCAGCCATCCTCCGCAGCCCTCTGGATTCATTCTCTGCTCTGGCTACTTTCTCATTTGCAAATGCAATCATGCCTTTTGACCTATAAAGACAGTTTTACGCTCACTTGCTCTGCCTCGCGAGTCTGCTTTTTTGGGCACCAGCTCCATGATTCAGTGTTGCACTTCCTCGTCCTGTCTACCTCCCTCTATCTCCCCTCCTGTGTGACCTTTCAATGGTGTGCCTTGGCAGTCTCCATCTTGGGGGTGCCATGCCTCCTCGTGAGGGTGATAATGACTGTTATCATGAATGTGAGGAGGCAGCGGCAGACGGTGGGCATATATTACAGAGCGATGCAAATAAGAGGAGGGACAGTAGAAGAGAGGAACAGCATGCCCTTAACAGCACAAATACAAGCACAGAGAGGAAGGAATGCTGGTTAAATATAACTGCCAGCATGTGGCATTTTAAAGGCTTTGTACCACCCTGTCCAGCTTTACCAGCTATCAACAGAGTTCTTCATACAATGGCAAACAGTGTGTGGCTGGAAAAGGTTGTAGCCAATATTTAGGATTTAATGGAATTGTCCTTTTTAAAGTAGCTTTTAGAGTCTGCTGAGTGCTTTAAAAAAAAGTTTCCTTTCACTTAAGTGTTATCGGCATTGATTGCTGAGCTGAAAGCACAGTGTGTCTAATGTGGTGAATTCCTGTCACAGACCAGTTTGTTTGTTTTTTGTAATGTTATGTTTTCATCTCATCTATTTGGTAAGGTCGTCTTAGGAAGTGCTTAAACAATCAGAAGTGAGCCTCAAGTTACGAAAGATGGAAAACCCCCTGGTATAGGCTCCACACAGACCCAACAATGGACACAAAGATACGGATATCGACCCTTTCACAGATTAATTGGGTCAACTGGAGCCAGTAAGCACAAGTCAGAAGAATGGAGCAGCTGGTGGGTTGTAAAGACTAGTGAGGAAATACAAAGCGCATATTTGATACACAACTTCTCAATATAGTGTAATAGCTGGACCACCCGGGACGACTGCCACAAGCCATACATTTGATATCGAACTATTAGAACAAAGAGCCTCTGTTTGAGAGTTGATTAGATTTGAGTCGCTATAGAGATGAAATTATATGATCATCAAATACAGTTTATGACCATCAAGCGCATCGATTTCCGTTATGAAAAGCACTAAACAAGACTCGCGTGAGTGGGCGTCTGCTGCTCTGCATACAATCCCACACTGCAGTTGTGGAAGCAAAGACATTAGCGAGGCGAAATGATTTCCTGCTTGCTGTGAAATGAACGAAGGTCCCACTCATTAAATAGAAAATGTGATGTGCTGTTGCTAACTGCTATAGCGGGCGGGTTCAGGGAGTTTACGGCGCTCCCCTAAATGGCCTTCGAGGATTGTTTAAGTGTCAGCATTTGCTGGTCAATATGATACATGTCTTACTAGCTTAAATAGAAGGAAATGTTGAAAGCACGCAAAGTGACAGAGTTTTACCAAGTGACAGAGGTGCATTACAGGAACGATTGAATAAAGCGAGAAAAAAACATTCAATCCATTTACGCTTGTACAGATCTGCTTCCACTTTGCTAAATGCAATTAGGCCCATCCACTCTGTCCAAGTGACACCCCGAAGGCCTTTTAAGAAGTCAGCACAAATAGATCTCTGGGCTAAAAGACAAGAGAGGGAGGAGGGAGAGGGGGGTACGGTATAGAGGAGGGCTCTCGTCTCCCACTGCGTTTGTGTGCATGAGAGAGATAGGCAGAATGAAAGAAGGACTATACACACATTCCCTCGGAGGAATCAGTATTGTTTACCCCCAAACAGGGAAGCAGGGAGAGTGAAAACGGGAGCAAGACAGAGCGCTCATAAATCATACTTTACCATTTGTTCATCCTCTCCATCTTCATCTCCCTCCCCGTTCTTTGTATCGGCCTCTCTCGCTCTCAGCTGAGAGGAGGGGAGGATGCATGGTGGTTGTGGAAGAGTGAAGAGCCCGACTGAGATGTTTTGTGGAGTTATCTTTCCCGTGTGAAGCTCCTCGCGAGATCAAACGTAACGCCCTGTCCCTCGGAGCGGCGAGCAGGCATCATAAACCAGCCAAGCATTTCTTACTTTCTACACCTCCTTTTCTGCTGTTTGTCTCTGCTTGGCTTGCCATTTTTTTCTTTCTACTGAATTTTCTAGTGGTTGCTACCCCCCCTCCTCCTCCCCAATACACTGTACTCTCACTCTGTCGCTGGATCTCTCACTATCTCCGAGTGCCTTGCCTTCATTGACCAGACTGTATCTCAGTCTTGATGTCTTTTTAGGCTCCCTGGCAGTGATGTTTACTCACTCCAACACTACCTCCAGCACTGCATCATACACATCAAACCAGCGCTTGTGTGAGTGTATGTGTGTGTGCCTGTGGATCAGTGACTGGCTGGAAGTCTTCGTTGTTAAACCATAGAGCAACTTTTGAAAAATGTTGAAGAAATACTACCCTTCATCCATGTCAGCACCACACTTTCGATTTGATTCTGTCTGTAGCACAGCTGTCTGTCATGGTAGTGAGCTCAGCACTGTGACACTGTAAAAAAAAAAAAATACAGGCCTCTAGAGAGGGAGTTTAGCTGCTGATAGCCTGTCTGCATGACACCTGTAACACCGATGCTGTGATCCAGATCACATGGTGGACTCCAGCTCCAGCTGGAGACGATTTTTGAAGTTGCAAGGAAATGACAGTTTGAAGGTGTCTTGCTTCTATAATTGGACATATTTGGAGATAAAACAGGATGTTTTGGCAGAGCACAGTCTCCACACTGTGCCAGCATAGGAGGGAAGTCTAGCTGGAGACACATTCTGTTATAAGAGCAATTATGTCATGCGCGTATGTATTTCTTAATCCAATCAGAAATGTTCAAGGATGAGGGCAAGACTCTGCTAAACTAACCCACTCTTGCAAAATATTGTTTTGGGAAAAATATTTTACTGGTGTAAGTTATTTTAATGCAGTAAAATCTCTCTTTTGATGCGAAATTGGATGTGTATACATGTAAAACTATCTGCAAAATGAATCAGCCAGGCTTAATTAAAGCATAAATAATATAATTCATTACATAAGATAGAGGCAATCACCCTCTAGATTAGCCACAATGATTTTTCATAGCAGGCTACAATGAAAGTGCTTTGATTTTTGTGGATATTGTACATCTTTGGAGCAGTTTTATTGGAGAAGTAGATTTCTTAATTTCGTCTACCACTGATCATAATTTTTATGGATTCAATGAAATCTCCATAGGGGAGAGTGGGGTAAGTTGAGCCAAAGGGTAAGTTGAGCCTCCCCTTGTTGCTCGTAAATGGTAAAAAACATTGATCATGTGACCAAATATTTAGGAGGAAGGCATCATTTCATGGAGTCTGTGAATGTAAGAACCACATGGGTAAAGTGGTTAGATCTTTTTTGACTCTTGAAAGTGAATTTAGTTTATCATAAGTTTCATGAGAATTGTGTTTAGACCAAAGGGATACGGCTCAACTTACCCCTTAAAAAAGTGGTCTCGTGGCTCAACTTGTGGGGTAAGTTCTATATTATCGAAACAGTTATGTTTACACTCATTCTGTTTGTTTGAACGGATGCACAACATCCTGAAATATATGCAGATATGTTAGCGACTATGATTGCCTTGATGTAGTGATCCTCAATATGAAAAATGGCTCATCTTACCCCACTCTCCCCTACACCTATATACCTATAGGGTGGCCATTCGTCTGGCTTTAGGCCGGACAGTCCGGCTTTTAAATGCCCTGTCCGGCTCCAGGCGCAGCCTTAAGCCAGACACTCATTTGTCCTCCTTTTGAGAAAATAGCAAAAAGGCGCCCTTTTAAAAAAATACCCCCTTTATTTTAAAATATACAAAAAAAAAAAAAAAAAAAAAAAAAATTAAAAATTTTTTTTTTTTAAAAAAAAAAAAAAAAAAATAATTTAATATTCAAATGAGCTGTGTTGTGATATGCAGTTGAAGTTACCACTCATAAAACGTGGTGAAATTCTGAAAATGCTCATACTCATATGTATAGGCAAAGCCCTTTATCCCCAGATAAAAACATCAAGAACAGTTTCTGTATGATGTTTATTAGACCTATGTAATCTGAATTGGAAGGGCACGTTGTCATGAGCTGTATCTTGTATATTTATTATTAGCTATGTGGTATGTGTATGCACCTTTATGTAATCTGGTGGAAATACATTAAAATTTAAAACCGGATCATACCAAACAAATATCTGCTTGCGTGTCCCCGTGTATGCAGAGTGTCCTCCTTTTTGATGTGAAAGAAATGGCCACCCTATATACCTACAGTTAGACTGCTACACACTTTCCTTTTTGGATGGCAGTGTTGGTCTTTCTTTGGTTTATTACTACATACTTGCATACAAATATCCTCATGTACTTTGGCTTTATTGCTAATTATCAAATAATAGCATGCTAAAATGCTTAACGCAGATGGTGACCATGGCTTACCATCTGCATAGCTGTAGACTCATTACATGTCTATGTCCCTAGGAGATCTAGAGACAAAAAAAAAGCTAGCTAACATTTAGCTAACACAACTAATGTTACTTAGCATCTGAGTTAGCTGTACATTTAGATTTCAACAGTAAGAAAGCATACACTAACAATTACTTTTTTGCTTGATGGTACAATCAAGTTTTACCAAGCAGGCTAACCCAGTTTCACCATCTGTGGTACTAAAGGAAGGTGAAACTCCAGAAAAGGAGACTTGCTGAGCTGAGCCTTCCAGGCAGCACTTCCTCCCTGCCTCCCACCAAGATTGGCAGACCCAAAAGCCCCAACAATGGCCGTAATCCTAACCTGTGAGTAAGCGCTGCCTGAGAGGCTCAAATCCCTTTACTGAGCTAGTCTCTTAACAGAGCTCTGTTCCTGCTCAAATTTTACTGCCGGAACTCCTTTGGGGTGAGTCCCGACCCATTTTCACCCCTCGTCTCGTGGAGACAATGGAGGACTTAAAAAATGCAAGCACGGAGAGCGGAAAAGGACAGCAGGATGAAGCATCATACAATATTTTACCAATGGGTGGCTTATATAAGCAGTCCACATCCTGTAATTAAGACAGGAATGAACACATGATGACGTTCAAATGACAGAAATGTATGATAGTCAAAGGAACTTAAGCAGTTTAATGATGCTTTGCAAGTTCCAGATGCTTCATATAATACATAATTTCCATCTATTGGCATGTACCATACTCCATTTTTTAGCGCTGAACATCCATGAATGCACAGATTAACCATTTTGCCAAAAGCACTAATTATGAATATCCAGGTTTAATGTGATGGATTGAGAGTATAAAAAAAAAATCTGCTTCTATTTACTAATCTGATAAATATATTTGTCTATTTATACTAACATGTGTGCAATCGCTGTCTGCAAACAAGCTTACAGATTTGTATGTGTCCACATGTCTGTGTGTGCATGCGAACACATTCATGTCCAAATATCTGTGTGAATCACCAGTGTTCAGCTATCTGCCAGATGCAAGATGACACATCTCACGTACCTAACCTCCAGTGGTGGCCTGCGCTCGCTGCCAGCCTAATAAACTTAATGGACTCGTAGCTAACCCGGGATGAGTTCATCAGGTGGCTTCATTTCACACTGGCATTTTAAACTCCTCATATTTATGCAAATTCAGAAAGCAGGAAAGGGCCAAGGCTAAGTAGTGCCAATGAGAAAGCATCTAACAGAATGACTAGTTCCTCATATGTATTATCTTTGCTAAAAATAGCTATCACCGCTTAGAAAAACTCCACAATATTCCTATTATTAGTATAGTATTTGACAAGCACAAAAGCTGCATTCATAATGTGACAGTAATATAATGTGTTATATCAGTCTGGCAGTGTGTAAGCACTGTTTTCTGTTATTTTCCACTCATATCAAACTTTTGCATTTAGAAACATGTCAAAAAGGTGCCACAATTGCAGAGTTTGTGAGTGATCAAAGACCAAAACGCACCAAGTTTTCAAAATCTAACACTGAACTTTTCTCTATTCTTTAAGTTATGACTGTGCACTCCTCTGTTTTTCTCTATAAATGTTGTGTTCTGTGTGTTGTCTGTGCGCAGGGTTGTATTTTTTAGTTTTCTCACAAAGTTTGGTTGCACAGTGATGTCAAAAATAACTTGGACTTGGTCACATGGACTTGCATTCATGAGTCACCCTATATATGTGTTGCTCTTCAGGTGCACCTCAATGATGTAAGGCTTGACTGAACACACATGAAGCCAATTGCCCCCAGGTCAAGTCATAACAAACACACTGGAATAATATAATCCCATAGCTTTGACACATTCTCATACACATACTGGTATATATACATATGAATGTAAGTTTGTACATTGGGAATGGGACCCACTGGTATAGAAAGACAAGAATATAGAGTCAAATAAAACAGGTCACATCTAAAACTTCATTTTAGCTGCTAGGGTGTAGGGTTTTAAGGTTAAAGATATATCTGCATTCACATTGGAGTACAGTTTGGTCCACATTTCCACCACAGCGATTAAGAATCATCATGCCAGTGCCATAGAACGCCAAATCTGAAAGAGAATGATTGCGAAGTGTCTTGGAAGAGCTGATTTAGGATCAGCAAAGTGGATAGCACTTCAATGTTCATTAACTATAAATCTAATTTGTTTGGTGCATTAACATTAAAGCATGTATGTTACCAATTTTTAAATTTCAATTTTAGTAAAAGTGTTCTGTGTCCTTCCTTGCTTGCATTGATGGTCAGATTATCATATTATTTGTATTTCACTTCCTATCAGCAGCTATGAAACTGCAGCTACTTCTGCATGCTTCAAACCCTCATTCACAAAAAATAATTTTCTGTAATACAGTAAACCTGAATGAATATAAAGGATCTTTCATGTTGTAAACACTGCTGCAGCCTCATCCCATTACACTACCATCATTTAAATTACAGTGTTTGTTTTTGAATACAGCTCAGATTTTAGCTTATCAGAGGAACACTTGTGATGGAGGGTTAGGAAATCTGCAGCAGGCTAAAGGGCACAGCAGCAGAGACAGATGTTGCAGCCGCTGCTGCTGCTGCTTCTGCTCACAGACTCTACAGCTGTTGAGACTGCTCTGCCAAGAAGGTCATACCCCCCCCCGACTCGCCGCAAACACACAGTCCTGTAGTCTGCTATGCTGATCTCTTACACCATGAATTGTTCTCAGCTTGTTATTCTGCACCACATTCACCCAGCTTCTCGCCGTTCCCGTCTCTATTGAGTTCTATTGATTCTCCTGCTTCCTATTGCAGGTTTTTAACCCTCAGTATAAATTAACCTCTCCTGCTTGTGTAGTTAAATCAAGTAAATTAAATACAAATCTATCTATATCTGTCTGTCTCTTTCCCATCTCTCTCTTGGCCTTCCTTGCCGTTCCCTCTCTTATCTTAAACTCCTTCATCCAACAGCTTCATCTCTCTGCAGGATGGATCCTCTCTACCTGCTGGAAAATAAATTGCTCCACAAAAGCCCAAGCAGCTCATGAAAAACCCACGTCTGCCCAGCTTAATCAATAGCAAAGCCTCTAATTAAACGCTCCTTCAGTTTCATATGCCCGTACACTTCAATCCGTAATTTTCTGTACATTTCGTGCACTCTACCTAATCTTTGCCTGCTTTCTTCAGCAGGTCAGAATTAGATTTCATTTTTTCTCCATCATCCGCACTTTTCTATCATTTCACAGGAGGTGGACCACCATAAATGTCAAGCATCACTATGGGTTTTGGGCTTGCACAAGCCGATCATAGATTTAGAGCTTGCAATTATGTCAAAGTGCTGGGGGGAAAAAAATAATGAAATGCCATGTCTCAAGAGACCCTAAACCTTACCGTCACCTATCATTTACATAAATTAATTTCACTCAGTATATTTTTTATAGACAGATCCATATTGGCCCGGTCACATTTCATAGATCTTTCACACCAGACTGAAACCTTGTTAAACCACCAACACTGAGCGGTGGATGTTTATTCCCATATGTCGCAGTATAGTTTTTCAAGCATTTTTACAGTGACATCACTACAAACTCTGCAGTTTGCAGGCTCCGCTGCTGGCCATATCAGTCAGCCAATCAGCGTTTTCAGCAAAAATGGCCTTGTTGCCATAAATCTTCCACCGTATTTATGTCTTTGTGCGCACCGCAGAGGTAATTGGCAGCTTTTTGTGTACCTTCAAAGGGAATGGGTGGGAAAATTAATAAGATGAATATCACAAAGGTCAAAACAGGGGGTGGGTTTCAAACTGACAGCTCGCCCAGGTGCAGTGACAGAGGAGGCACAGCCGCCACAGAGAACATGGAGTGTCATGATAAATTGCGTTACTTAATAGTTTGGCATTTCTGGCAGACATGAGGCAGGACAGCGCAGGGATGATGGAGGAGGTGACGACGGCAGAGAATTGGTAAAAATCTCCCTCAGCTGACAAATCTGATACCCCTTCTTTATGTAACATCCTCATGTAATAGAAATGTTTCCTTTTATTACAGCACGTGGTGAAACTAAAGATCACCGACTTGATCACCTTCAGGACCTACGACACGCATGTTAAAATAAAATCTCTTAATACGATTACCTATTGGTCCACCTTTTTTAATCCGCCTGTGTCAGTGGTTCTACATTTTTGGCCTTTGCAGAGCAGATAAAGCCTGATGAATGTTGGAGTGACTCTTTTGGCCTCAGCTGATTAATAACTGTTTAATCAGGGTTTAGTCGGCAACAGCTGTGGACATCCTGCTCCTCATTTATTTAGCATAGACACGTCAGTCACTTTCTCCTTGCATTTCAGCCTCATTTTATGGCCTTTTTCAGTCTCTTTCTTCCCCACTCATGCTCTTTTTTGCACTCTCTCTAATGCCAAGCTATCTCTTGTTTTATATTAAAAAAAAATGTAACTGAATATACATGCTATTTTCTAACACCCTCTATTGTAGTCATACATGTGCACGGTATTTGGTGGCTTTCTTGCCAAGAGTGAGATGAGAAGATACCACTCATGTCTGTACTTTAAATATAGAGCTATAGCTAGCTTAGCTTAAAGACTGGAAGCAGGGGGAAACGACTACTCTTACTGGGTCTGAAGCTAAAAAGTACTGTAGGATGACATCTCACTTTGTACCATTTAAAAAATAAATGAATAAATAATTGTTCTTCCGGAAGTCCCTGCACCCAACCCTTGTAGAGCCAGGCTAGCTGTTCCCTGTTTCCAATCGCTAAGCTAAGCCAGTGGAGCGTGGTATCAACACTGTTATCTAACTCTCGGAAAAACAGCTAAAAGAGGTATTTTCCAACATAACAAACTTTTCCCTATTATAAAACAATCTATATCATATTTAAATTAGGGTGCGTTGTGAAGTTATTTTTATTTTATTAATGAAATATTGCTATGGTATGCCTACTGCTTGCTAGCAGTACCCTGCCTTATGTGCACAATATGACTTTGCATTGCAGCGATTGCTTTTTAAAAAAAACTTAAATTGTCTCAAATCTAGAAAGTCCCTTTGTAACTGCTTCTGTTACATTAGGAATAATAGCTTTTACCTTGGTTCACCCCATCAGTAGTGTGTAAACACAGGACCTGTCTCTTATCCTTCAAACATGTGGCTTATGTATGGTCACATCTGTGTCTTTACAGCCAGTATTTTACTAATGGCCATTAAACAGCTTAGGTGGCATTAAGCAACATACTCAAGAGTACTTCGACAGTTCCTCAAGGGGAGAGCGCCACTTAAACAGTTTTCACCTTGACTACTACCATGACGTGCTATGACTCCAGGAGAGTTAGATGTCATCTAAACCTGCAAGCACCAATGTTACTTTCTGTGTTATCTAACTGCTGATTGCTCACAATTCCTAAAGGACTTCAAACTGCGTAACAGGGTCAAAACCACCACTCTTCAAGCTGACATTTTCCCCTCTGGTCTTTCTTCTCATCCTCTGTGATAAATCACATCTGCATCGAAAGCACACCACCTGGATCCGGGAGCCACCTCAAAGGAGAATACTTTAAGGTTTTCCAAAAAATTTAAATTTCTTAGCCCATAGCATCTAAATGAGGTTTCAGATGGTTCCCTGCTGGTCCTAAGGTTGCAGCTGTATGAATTGAGAACAAAAAAAGTGGAAGAAAAAGAAAATGATTTTAATCATTTCAATCAGTCAGATTGGGATCATCTAAGTCCCTGGTTGCAGCTGTTGCTGTTTGTTATGTGTGTGTGTGTGTGTGTTTTTTTTTCTTTTTCTTCTGGCAATCTGCGCTCTGCAGGGACACAAGGAGAGCTAACTCTGAAAGGTTTTGCCCGAAGATAAATTGGGTAACCTTCTTCTGTCATTAGTAATACCTTTTCCACTGGTGAACAGCAAGACGGAGCAGGCAGAGGGGTGATAGAGGGAAGAGAAAGCAAGGGGGTATGGGGGGGTCGCTGGGAAGGGGGATGAGAGCCAGGAGTCAGCGGTAATTAGCCATGAAACAAAAGCCCACTCGGCTCAGTTATGGCTTGAGTTTCACACCTTGAGCTGTCTCTCTGTGCCTCCGGGGCTCAGAGCTCAGTGAGGGCTGCGATTGCTGCGAGGTGTCCAGCTGAAACACAGAGCAGAGCTGCAGCAGCCCTGTCCTGGCTCTGCCTTAAATCCATCACGCCGCCTCCACACTTCTGTCTCATTCTGGCCCGCTGGCAGGGAGGTGCTTTGTCTTGGCTGACTTGTCATGTCTGTCTGGGGCACATGATTATAGATCCCACTAGAGTCATGGGTAGGACCAACTTCACAGGTGAAACTTCAGTAACACAACATGCTTGCTGATTTGTTGGGTTAAATGAAAAGTTCTACCTTTTCCCTTTTTGCCGAGAGTCAGACAAGAAAATTGATACCTCTCTCATGTCTGTACAGTAACTGTGAAGCTACCACAAGCAGCCTTTAAGATAGCTAAACAACTAGCCAAGCTCTGTCCAAACCCAATCCGTACAGAACTTTTGTTTCAGATTTTTTAAAACTTTGTTTAAGGTTAGAAAAAAGTGAAATAAAAAATCTTACTTCATTACAATGTAAAGTCTATGGGAACACAGCTCTAAGACTCGCAAGCCTTTTAGGCGGATGCGCCATTGGACTGAATAGGTGTCATCTTGGCACACGGTATCTAGCTCTTATAACACAAATATGCCTTGCCTATGGTTTGCTTCCATTAATCACCTGTTGGCACTAGCTTCATATTTAACATACAGACATAAAATATAATGTCAGCCTTCCCATCTAACTCTTGGCAAGAAAGTGAATATGTCTTGTTGCTTTAATTTCCCTATGGTAATACATTTGTCTATAATTGGATACAGTATTAGGAAGTAAAATAGCATTTTTGGAGGAGCTACTCTTCAAAAATGCTAATTGTTGTATGCGAGGAAATAGACAGTGAACAAACAAGGTAAAAATATCTATTATGACATATTAATAGTTTTATTCTGAAGTACGTTGGAGATTGACTCAGTCCATTTGCCCTGTTGGGATTTTTGTGTTTTGACTGAAGACAGCAATTTCTTGAGAGGTAATAACATTTAAATGAGGGGTATTATGGTAAACAACAACTGTCTTCTTGAGATGGATTCTGCACTTGAAGATGTTATTTAAGTGCTGTTAAAACACAAAGCTGGTACTCTTCACCAACTTTTGATGTAAAAGAATTGCATGTTCCATTTGAACAAGCCACTTTGAACCTCTTGTTGTGATGTCACGAACAGGAAAGAATAATTACATCCCTTGTGTAGCTTTTCCAGTTTTGAGTCTGAATGTGATTGGAAACTGCTAAATACAGTCTCTGTTGATTAACAGTCTGTTAAGAAAGGGGAAGGCCTCTTCCTACATAGCTTGCTAGCTCCCTAGCTACTATCGTGAAAGATGGCAAGTCAACTTTTTGTCAGAAAAAGTCAGAAATAACAACTATTAAACCAAAGGTTTTCTCATTGAATGTTAAAACTGTTACCTGCTCCTTGCAACCACTGCTGCAGCTCCCATAAATCCTAAAAATTCCATACTAAAAATGATAAGATAATAGCATTTGGCGAAACCTTTTGTGAACAAAAAAAGTAATTGTCACAAATTGTAACAAATTTGTTACAGAAATAGAAAAATAGCCTCCCCCCTGGGTAATGACCATTAATCAAGTTTGGTAGCATTGCTAGCAAGTTAGCTCTAACCTCAATGGCCTATGTGTATTCATTAGAGTTTGCATTTCCAGGTGTGCACTGAGCAAGCATTATCACAATGCAGGTGCTGAAAGTGCAGTTGAACTGTTTTCGCTTTCCTCTTCAAAATCAGATCCAAGTGGGGGGGCTCAGCACGAGCGTCCCTCCCACCTCCGTGACTGCACTGTTTTCAGGGAAAGGCCTGTGTTGACAGGCCCTTCATTAGAGTCTTTGTCCTGGAAGAGCCTAGTACATAATTAATGTCTCCATGATGGATTACATGGGTGGGTTGCAAACAGCGAAGAGGTCGGCATAAAACGGGAGAATTGATGCAAGGCTATTTTCCCTATTGAACACGCCTACTGTGTGCCCCTTCTGCACTGGCACCAGACCTGCTGATTAGAAAGTCACAATATTTACAACAGTGGTGACTTTAGGACAGGTGTGAGTGAAAATGAACCCCCTGTGCCTTCACTTTCCTGTTTTTTTTTTCTCTTTGCGTCTACGTGTGGGAATCGAATGCGGCTGCGGCCCGACAAATGATCATCTTTATTGCGACTCTCACAGGTGGGGCTTTGGGTGGATGTTAACCATTAATCAAAGCCATCGTTAATGATGCAGAAAGTGCTGTGGAAATTAAACCCCTTCTGTTCCCCTTTCCATAATGTTGAGGTGCTCCGTGTTCAAGCTGGTATGATGAAGACCGTTGCTCTCTCAAGAGTAAGATATCTTGTTGTAGTGGTTCTTTTTCTACATTTGTCAGTAAGAAACTGTGCACACTGATGTCAGTTCCCTAAGCATGAGCCAAAAGTTAGCCGCCGCTTTTGTACTATTGAATAGTAATGAGCTAGAGGTATCTTCCTTATAGCTCAAATTGTAGCTCAAGGGTTCAGATTAATGGCTTTAACATTTGACTTCCAGATAGGAATGCCAGGATGAACATTAATGTGCTGACTTCTCTCACAACCTCCAGGCTATGTTTTAATAAAACAAACTAAATCAGAACTAATTGCAACACATGGCTTTTTACATAAGAGATCAAGTGAGCTCAAGTGGAATGGCATCGAATTGAAAGTGCAGGGAATGTTTGATCTCAGTGTTTTCATTTAATACCATCCCCCAGGGGGGCCAAGCGATATACTCTGCACCATTTCCAGGGTTTTTGGAAATATAGTTTAAAATAGAACAGACTTTTTTTCACTATTCCCCCCAAAAAACTTGCGTGTCTTAAGACTGCAAGAATCCCAGTGTCCTGACTCCTTCCTGATGCACGTCACTGAGCTCGCTGGCAGTTTTTTCACTTCAAATAAATTAATTTGTGTCTTGCCAGTGTTCGCAGTACAGTCTAGCGCACTAGCGGATGAAGTGACTCGCTCAATTATACATTTACTTAGACAAGTAATAAAGCGCTGCCACTCTCTGCCAAAGCTGGGGCTGATTATACCGGCTGTACAAGCTGTTTTCCCAGCCTCCTGTTCCTCCCCTCTCGCTGATCAAGACGTTCACCCCAAAGAGAGCGACTGCAACTCCCAGGATTGTCAAAAGGCCCTCCTTGCTGTTTTTTTTTTCCCCAATGAAAAAGTGCCTGTTTTCCCCTCACATGGAGTTCTAATCTTCAGATAAAGTATGTGAGCTTACCTTTCCAACATCCTCTTATGATGACACTATCAGTCCAACCCCTGAGCGTGCCTCATGTCTACAGACGTGATAAGATTTATCAGAACTATATGCTTTGATTTTTATGCTCAGCAGTCTCAAGGTTATGACAGAAAAAATCAGTCTATAATTCTCTCTTTCTATATATATATTTTTTTTTCTACCATCACCTGCGTGAAAATAAAATGTTAAAAGAGTTGATGCAATCCCATCCCATTTCATAGAGAAAGAAAATAACATTTCCCCTTTGTTTATGTCTGCGCTTTGATGAAAGCATGTTAAAGATAAAAACGAACATGTAGCCGTGTTTGATGCTGAAATGCTCACCTGGAAAATACTGAACGCGTGATGCACATGCAGCTTTCACATATATAGACGTCTATAACATTTATCTGATGTTAAATGATGTGGTGGTTTGTTGTTTGTTTTTTGTTTGTGTGTGTGTGTGTGTGTGTGTGTGTGTGTGTGTGTGTGTGTGTGTGTGTGTGTGTGTGTGTGTGTGTGTGTGTGTGTTTGTATTTTTTTTTTTTTTTTTTAAGGGATTTTTTTTTAGCCCTTTACTTTCCAAGCAGTCTAAAACTACCACCCACCATAAGGTATAAGATCCCCCAGGAGGCACTTTTCTCCTGCATCACAGAGAGACAGAGAGAGAGAGACTGATTGAATTGACGGCTTATGACTAGTGCTCGTCTGTTGCATTTTGCAAACGGTGAGAGGAAGAGATTCTATCCCAAAGTTAACGCTCCACTAATTGGACATGCATGCATGAGAGCGAGAACTTCATTTAAAACCAATTAGCAAACTTGATAGTCTTAAATTAACCTGTGCTAGATTCAAACCGTGCTTATTTTCATTCCCTGTGACCTCACTCTCTCTCTCTCTCTCTCTCTCTCTCTCTCGCAATCACACTCACTCACTCACTTTGGCTCACGCTCTGCCTTGTAGCTGATAATTTAGCAACTATGACATGATCATATACAGTTCCTGAAAGGTGGTGGTATTGACACATTTTGGCTCTTACGAATGACTGGAGAATAACAACAGCTCTTCCAATTAACACCGCAGTGCTTTTGGGTGCAAATGATTGTTCATCACAGCATAATGTGTCTTTATGAAAATGGATACCTGAAGACTCTGCACATGCTGTAAAAGTCATCTGCATAGCCGTGCAGCGCGAAGATAACATCTGTGCAAGCACTCTTATCATAGGCTCAGTAATCCATAAAAGAAACTACCCAGGCTGTTGGGAACAAACTCTGTGTTTTAAGAGATATACAAAAATTTTTTGATTTGTTTTGATTTTTTTTTTTTTTTTTTTTGGGGGGGGGGGGGTGATTGTCTAGTTTTTGAAAAAATCCTTTCACAAATCTTTATATTAGCTGTTTTAAGTTTTTGGTCAAATGTTTTGAATAAAAGAGTCGATTCCTGCAAGAGCAGGACGATTCAACATGTGGTCAAATGGTCATATGCACTAAAACGCTTCGGTTCAATAGAAGTCCATTCCTGGCCTCCGGTTGCCAGGGAAACCTCTCGGCTGTGTGTGTGTGTAATTGTGTAATACACACATGCAGCTGGCAGCATCTGTGTGAGAGGTTTTTTTAATGCAACCTTGGATGTATAGCTGTGACTACTCTATTCATGCACCTGCTACCCAATTGTTAAAGTAGTGTGAGGCAGGGTTGGGGGTGAGTGGAACGGGGGTCTAGAAGACAGACACCATGAAGTAGACCTGATACAGTATGACCCATAACTGTCCTGTGTCTACTATCCTGACAAATAGCACACAGTTTAGTAATAATAGGACTAAATATGTATCTAAGCCTATGAGCACTGATTATACAATAAGCCCTTTTTATGAAAGATATTTGGATACGTGACAGTAGGAAAAGCCCAGGTGTCAATAATAAAATTAATGATGGCTGAAATCCATTTAGCTGCTTTGGTTTTAGTGTGCTGTTATTGTGCAGGCTTTGAATAGAACAGAGCTATCACTAATGTTGTTGCTGTTTTCCTATTATGACAAGTCAAAATGTCTGATGTGAAAAAGGCCTGTCAGGCATTTTGCGACCAGGATTTATTTTTTCATGTACAAACATATAAATGAAATGTTTTTGAAATGAGTAAAAACATAATGCTAGTTTCTCTTTTCTGTCAGCAATTATGGTGCCACGCTCAGGTGCTTCCCGTCCTTCCATTGGCAGCAGGGTTGAGTCGTCTTTTGGTGCTAGGTTGCAGTTAGTCACATATTGTGCTTTCTTTTTACTCTGCTGCCTTGCTATATAAATTAAAAATCTCACTCTATTCAAAGAGAAATTGTTCACACTGTGGTGGTCCTTATTGTTTCTGAACCTCTCCATTATTATCTGGGAGATTATTCGGTGTATTCAGCTTGTGTCTCCAGAATAGAAGCTTTGCAAAGAATTTCATAGAAAATTTAAAATAAAGGCGAGAGGAGAAGAGTTCAGTGTCAGGAAAGATTTTATCACCCATTTCTTGAGCAGTCTCTTGTATCTAATGAATATGATATGATTATTTAGCATAAATCTTACTCTGCATTTGAGAATATATTTGTACCTACAGTGAACAAAATTATAAACGCAACACTTTTGTTTTTGCCCCCATTCATCATGAGCTAAACTCAAAGATCTAAGACTTTCTCTATGTACACAAAAGGCCTATTTCTCTCAAATATTGTTCACAAATCTGTTAAAATCTGTTAGTGAGCACTCCTCCTTTGCCGAGATAATCCATCCACCTCACAGGTGTGGCATATCAAGATGCTGATCAGACAGCATGGGTATTGCACAGGTGTGCCTTAGGCTGGCCACAATAAAAGGCCACTCGAAAATGTGTGGATGTCTTAGATCTTTGAGTTCAGCTCATGATGAATGGGGGCAAAAACAAAAGTGTTGCGTTTATAATTTTGTTCAGTGTAGTTGAAGATATTAGAGGTTAATTCAGTTTCTTGAATTAACATGGGTCTTACTTTAATTAAGTAATTAAGTTTGGGATAATATGAAAGGGGAAGAAACACAAGCAATAATGTCAGAACTATGCAAATAAGACCCCAGTTGTAAATAAACGTGCAATGTCTGTAAATATCCATTACCTCATAGAGATATGGAAGTCAGCACAAGTCTTTCTATGTTTTCAACAGGTATATCTTATCCGTCATGCCCTTTACAATGATATTGCTATAGCAAATTCGGAGTAACTACAAGGACGAGACAAACAAGGTTGACAGCATGGAGAGATTAGGAGCTGAAACAATACATTGACACCCAGAGGAAATGTACTTTACATTCATTTTGTGATGGCAAAGCTGCAGCACTTGGCCAGACTTCAGACAGTGAACCTTTTTTCTTTATCTTCTCTGTTCACACAAGGTGATGCTGACGTGCGTGGCCAATCGGATCAAGCGAATGCACTGATTTTGACTTGAGGGAAGAGCTACAGTTACTCATGCGGATGGACGGATGCCATACTGAGAGAGCTGGCTGGTGGAGGTAGGATATGAGTGTCTCTGTCAGCGGCAGAGGAGAGGGGGAGTCAGGTCTAATGAGGAGAGACGTTTCAGCTTTACCCTCTCCTCCCCTCAGTCACATATCAAAGGATTGAAAGCTGTGATGAATCCACACCTTACATACCTCCAGTACATGCACTACTGCATGTGCGCTTTAACTCACACACTCGTAGAAACATCTGCAAACAAACAACGTCTGCTATTTGGCATCCTGATTTTTGTTCCAAAAATCCAGTCAGTATGTACATTTATAATTGGCTGACTGTAAATCAACTAGATTGAAGTTGTAATGCTTAACATTTCAGCTCTGGTTGATTTGGTGACACTTGCGGTTACCATGGTAACAGCAAGTGCAGTTGAATACGTCAACAAACACTATTTAAAAAGTTGTCTTGTTTTGTAGATGCATTTTTGATCAACAATCGCAGTTGGCACTAACCTCTGTGACAATACAGTGCATTTCCTCTTACTACTTCACAATAAAAGCCACCCCTGTGTTTCATTTCATCAATGCTTTTGATGTAGAGCAGCGGCAGTAGGATATTACTTTGTGAACCTCTGATGTGACTGTAGGAAGGCTTTTATCAGGGAGATAAAAACAGTAACAATGGATTACATACATGCATAATTTCCCTGTGAATCCCCTGTGTGTACGCTGCATCCAGTGGGAAATGGCAGACTCCGCCATTCACAATGAAAACAACTGCGTCGGGATGTAACTACGGCATGTAAAAATATTTAATGGCTATGGCTGGAAACGCCAACCATAAATGGTATGAAAAACAGGGTTTGATTTCATGAATCACAAATTCATGGGGCTGCAACTAATGGTTTGTTTCATTGTCAAATGATTGTGCCACTATGTTTTTAATCAGGTAATTCATTATATAAAATCTCAGAACATTGTAAAAAATGCTCATTCAAACCCAAGGGGCTCTATCTTGCACTCAGCGCAATTGACTTTGTACACTGGCGCTTGTATAATTCCTACTCGACGCACATTGGAATTTTCCCTCCACCGATGCACGTCCTTAAATTAGGGAATGAACTTGCGCTCCGGGGGGGCGGTTCAGCGAAAAGAGGAGGCATGTTCCGGCGCAAACGTTCCCTGGTGCTATTTTGCTGTTTCAGAAAACAATTCCGCTACAGACCAGGAAAAACCTAGTCTAAAGTCAGTGGCGCTTATACAGATGCCATTTTAAGGGCGCAGACTCGAGGGGATGCGCCTGAGAGGCAGCAGCAACATCGCCACCCGGTCAGGACGGGCATTAATACTTTGCCGCATCCCGGACAGCTCCCGCTCCAGCATGTCAAACCCGGTTTGCTGCAGGAACGGGTGGTCCTCCGGCGTGTAGTGGGTCTGGATCCTCTGCACCTTGGTGTTTGCGCCGCTCCCTCCTCAGCTGGCCCTTGCGCACTGCTCGGCCAGGGTCTTCTTCCTGGAAGCTGCGTTACATTGTTTTGATTTATTGTATGGCTGTGTTACATTTATTTCATGTCAATAATGTCACTTCTCGGTCTTTTACGGCCCTGATGAGAACGTCGGTCTCCTCGGCTGTGAACCGCTCCTGGCAAATCCGCCGTTATAATAGCAATCCGCCATGGAACAAGCGCGCCTGCTTTTAAAGGGAATGTGAGATGACGCTCTGATTGGTTTATTGCACGTTACGCCCAAACCACACCTATGACTAATGTAGCTACTTCAGACCAACCCATTTTAGATTTGCGCCGGGCGCAAGAGTCATTTATCCCGCCAGCATAATAGCAACAGCGCCAGAGATCCGCCCACAAAGCTACTTGCATTTTGCGTTTGATACTTGCGTTTCAGATCGCAAGATAGGGCCCAAGGTGACATTTTATTATTAAAAAAACAAATATTCAACTGATAATGATATAAAACAGAACAGAAAATCTTAGTGTTTGAAAAAGCTGGAAGCTGGCTAAATAACTTGAATGCATAATTAATTATCAAATAACTTTCACTTAATCAATGAAACATTAATACACTCTACACACCCCTCCTGTGTGTATGCTTAAGATTAGATGGCAACAAAAGGTAGATGAGTGTGTGTGTGTGTGTGTGTGTGTGTGTGATGGGCGGAGGAGGAAGAGAATATGTGCATTTTCATGAGCGTATGTGTGTGTGTGTGTGTGAGAGAGAGAGAGAGAAAGAGAGAGATCTGTAGCACTTTAAGGTTGTTGTTTTGTCATATCCCCTCCCCTCTCCCTGTGTGGCATTCTGTCAGAGTCAGCCCAGTGACATTTTCAGGCAGCTGAACTCCGGGACCTTTCAGTGTCACCCTCTGTTGTCATTTCTGACTGGTACAGCCCAGACAATGATGCACTCGCACTGTGGGGGGAAAATGATATACAGCCAACCTCAAGGTCTGCCTTGCTCAAAGTTGTTTTTCCACTTCTCCATCAAACTGGCTTTTGCTGGCACAGAATACCACTCACTGCTGCGATGAAAAAGAAAAAAAAAAGTTGTAAGACGTAATATGTACTCAAGAAAGAAGTCAGATAAAACTTTTGCGTTTGATACTTGCTATTCACTGAGGCTGATGCAAATATGAGGAATAAGTGCAATACTTACATCCCCTACAAAACATAATTCCCAGTTGAAGTTTCTTCTTTTTTTTTTTGCCAAATCAAGAATCACTAAACCTAAAAAAAATTTAAATCTTCATCACAATCTCCTCATAGTTCATCATATTATAGTTTGCAAGCCCTATCGTGGACTGTTTAATTGCCCCTGACAAAATCAAATAAGCTTGGTCCCTGAGGGAGTGTATAACTGCACGCATCTTATCCATAAATCAGGTACGTAGGGTTGATGCAAGGTGGCAGTGGCAGTTATATAGGAGCCTTGGCTGAATCACATGCCCGCTGCAAGGAAATGGACCTGTCGGAAGGGCCGTGAAATAGTGCAGCTGCCGCGTCACTCACGGCTCTGCTCCTTTATTTCATTATCATACTGGAACAAAATGTGTGTGTGTGTGTTTGTGTATGAAATGCACCATGCAGGCAACAGGTGCAGCTGAAACAATATCCAATTTGTGCGTTTCAAAGATACAAACACATGTTCAAGCAGTCACACGCACCTGCTTGCCTCTGACAACCACTTCACTGAGAATTATCTAATTGCCTGTGAGGGTTCAAACTCTTTCTCAGAACACAACCTGGGGACTTTTCAGCTTAACTAAAATACACATCTGCTACCAACAGCAAACTCTAGCCACATTACCCCTCACCTCACATCTACATTCACCCATCTCAGAGTTTCCTTGAGCGGCTCAGTGTGCACGGGGTTCAGTACAGTTGCCTTTAACCATGTTCTCCTTATTGATTTGAGTCTGGCTGTAACCTCGTATCAGGGCTTTGCAAAGTTCTCTGCCGCATTAAGCCCTGGTCCTAATTGAAGCCTCCCAGAGGCTAACTGGCTCGATTGCTCCGACATGTCAAAAAGCATCAGTCAGTTAAATGGGGCTGGGAGATGGAGAGCCGTTATTGCCGCTGCTGCTGCTCCCTGCAGACTGTGACCTTGTGGTGAGACTGAGCTTGAAGTGTCTCCTCTAAACTCGCTGCTTTCCTGGAACATCCAAGTTCTATTCTCGTCTAGAAATCCACAATGAGGAAGTGTGTCTGTGTGTGAATGCATGTAGGTTCAATTGCATGATGTAGGTGGGTGTGAGCATGCACGCAAATGTCCGTGGCCCACAGCTGTGGAGTAAAATGAATGACAGTTGTTCTGAGTGGCTGGTGATCCTGCAGCAAATCCTTTCAAAGATTCATCCTGAGCTGCTGGGGACGGACAATTACATCGCCGGATCTGCCAGGAGATAGGACCAGAACCGGCAGTGCTGTATGTAAGGAATGTCTACAGTATGTTGCCATAGTTACGCAGAGGTGATAACAAGGTGGATAAACAACACACAGTTTGTGTTCGCTGTAGATTTAAAGTCACTTTACAGTTAATGTATAATGAGCCATGAATGCTTCTAACATATGTTCATATCATATTTACTATCAATCTAATTATATTGAAGCTGTGAAAAAGCATCGTCAGTTTTTACCACTCCTGTAGGGACACGGGCAATGTTGCATTTGAGTATGGTGGGGATCATTGTCTGTCTTCAAACTCTCACAGAGCACTCGAGCACTTTTGTCTTTTCATGCTGCTGTCAGACGCTCAGTGTCGGCAAAGTGAATGAACTAGTGGATGACTTCACAAAGAAGAAGCTACAGACACCTCTCAGCATTGATGTGAAGAGAAAGACATGGTGCAGTCTCACAAGTACCCATACATGTCAGAAACCATCCAAACAGGTCTAAAAACTCATATGCTGCTAAATCAGTGGCAGCCAGTGTGCTTTTCTTTGCTGTGGTGTGCCTAATGCCGAAGAGACAGTACAGAGATGCAGGAGACAAGAAAGAAAAAAAAACAGTTGGCTGCTACAGCCTGAAGGCAGTAGCAGGATGGAGGGTGCAGACCAAACTGATATCTGTCTGACACAGAACCATCCACCCACTCTCTGGTGAGCTGATGTCATTGAAAGAGCACCTCCAGCCTCTGGCTCTTACCCCTAAGGTGCAACATCAAGTGCTTTAGGCTCTCTGTTGTGCCAACAGCCATCAGACTGTACAATACCTGTTGTGTGATAGCCCCACTTATACCCACCAAGGATTTATTGTATAAACTAACCTGGAACATGGTTATGAAATGGTTTATTTTGGATTTGTTGGAGAGCTCATATATAATTGTTGATATAATGAGAGCACTCAGTTTCCTGTTTTCCTGCCACAGCTGCAACATTTGTGCATCTCATTAAAGGGGCAATTTAATATTGCACTTCCATAAAGTGAGGGACAATAAATAAATATAATTGAAGGAGATATGCTAACTTCCAGTTTCTAGTATGGGTCATGCTCCAAACACATCCTACACTTCCGATAAATGCAACACAATAGCCTCTTACCTCAGACTTCTCTTCTAAATGCCTTCACCTTTCAAACCCCACACCTTTACTTTTGTAACACAGGTTTTCTTTTATTGCAGTTACAGTGTAGTGCTGTCTACTAGGTGCTCAGTTGACGGTATAAGGTCGTGCATATTCATGTCAATGAAGTTATGCTGACTTTAAAAAGTCAACAATCAAAATATATAATTTATGTGCTGAATCTTTCAGTTTTGCCTCACACAAACCTCAAGTGCCCACTTTATTTCCTGCCACCATATAAATAGGAAACAGTAATTTAGGAAAAAAGCAAACAAGGTAAATTGTAGTTCTTCTAAAAAGTGTATATTGCCAAGTGCGTTACGTATGAACCCAGATTGTAGTTTCCTGGCACCTAAAAAAAAAATGTATTTGCGCTGTATCTATTAATAAATGTTCTATACTGTAGGTCAAAAAGCTGTTTGACATCATAATAATACACCTTCCCTAGAGCTGAGCAGTGATAGGCAGCTATGCCGACACTCTGAACAATCTGATTAATGTATCTGCTACGTTTTAAATTCAGTTCAAGAGAGAAATCTTTATGAATGGTACCTAACTGGTTGCAGTGTAAACCTTTTGTCTTTGGTGGTTATGTGTCATCAATGAACTAAACATTGTAATTAAACTAATTATCATGGAAAGAAACACTGAACATACGTATACTACACTGTCCTCTAAACACCTGCCTGTTCTCCCTACACTGGCTGTTGATAATTTCCCATCTTTGTAAGAGTTATCATTAAACAAAAAATGACCCAAAAACTGGATTGTTACAGCCCCAAAACAATGCATCATTTAGAGACATTCTGTAGTCCTTTCTTATCTTGCCCTGGTGGATGTCTAATCTAATCTAGGTTGTTCTAGCTGTTTTTCCACTTTATGGTGAGGTTATAGATAGGACTAGGTTTAGGGTTGCCGTTTAGATGTAGGTGAATAAATGGCAGTATCACACAGGTACACTTTCTCTTTGAGTGATACTGAAAGATTATGGCTTCATAGTCTTTTCCTGTCACCCATTGTACCAGAATGGTGGATAGAGATGCCGGAAGGGCCTTTGCTTACACAGCGCTGTTTGCCTGGAACTGGCAATCGACACGGGCCATAAATCACTCTCTAATATTTTTATGCATTCAGTCCATCCAACTGCCGCTAATGTTTCTTCGGCCTGCTTCCTTTGTAACTCATTTGAGCTGAGCGGCGACGCATGACAATGTGTGCGTAATGGGGATTGCTAGAATCGGCTTGGCAGAGACACAGACTCTGTTTGGATTGGCTCAGAAGTGCAACTCCCACGACCTTGGAGCACTGTGTGGCATCAAGATTACGTAAAAAGGGCAATTGAAGACGAATCAAGTGAAGCTGTTAATTGTAAGAACTTGCCCCCCCCAGTGTCCATTGTAGAAGCCACAATCCTACATAAATCCTGTGCCAGTAAATGACTTCCGCAATTCTTAAATGGCGAAAACTGTCGGCTTGCATTTAGAATTCTGTCTCTCAAACGAACATTGGTACAGTTGAATCAGCCACAAGACTTGGAAGCAGTTTCCCTCCAGAAGTGGTAAATCTCTTAAAGCAGCTACTTCTTTTGCCTCGGTTGATCACTTCATCTTTGACCCAGACCCCCAACAGTGTCCCTAGCACAGTGACTGGGGCTGCTTTTGCCCTCGTTGCCATCATGTCCTGACCTTCGCTGCCTTAGCTTGTCACACTCTTATCAAATGCTATCTGATGGCACCGCGGGGCCCGAAGCAAGCAAACACTCTGATACAATCTGGCTGGCTGGTAAAGGAGATGCCACTCCCCAGGCCCCCTCGCCCACCCTCCAATCTCTGCTGTTTCTTCTGCTCTCCATCAACACCTGTGGTGGCTTAAGGGAAACTTAGTGCTCCGTCTGTGTCTTTGTCTCATCTCTGTGATTTAGTTTGTGCTTGTTTACATATCTGGATGTCTCATTTTGAGTGTGTGGAGATGTGTGTGTTTTCAGGTCCCTGTGTGCATGGCATTATGCTTAAAGGAGTAGGTGAAGATTTTAGGAAATAAGATGATCGTCTTTCTTGCTGAGAGTCGGATGAGGAAATATACTTTGTGGGGCTACAGGTTAAATTCACTTTCTGGTATTTCCCTACTACATGGGAGCCAGTTCCTACTATATCAAGGTGTAGGGAAATGCTAGCGGCTTTGTCCTGCTCTTTATTGGATTTGGGGAAGTTTACACTCCAGCTACCTCGTAGTCTGAAATAGCATCACGTTCGCCAAAGACAAAAAAGATTTATCTCCTAACATTTAACAAACAGTAAGGCATACATCTAACCTCTGTCTTGATCCAAGTATGTAAACTAAGCATTCAAACTGGGTTAGGCCTACTTTAGAATGAAATAAGGAAAAATAAATGATCAGACTCATAAATCATACTTATAATAGGACTAACTAGCTCTGGACTGCTATACAAGTACAATGTTTTTTATTCTTCTACACAGATCATTAGCTGAAAGGAAGCAGACTTTTTGCCTGGGACATCCAGCGTTAGCTGTTGCCCTTTAGGTTTAGGGTTCTCCTTCCAGAAATGTCATTTTCAACTGTGCAAACTATAGCTTAATTAACTAGTTAGTTACAACTGATTAAATCTGCTAGAGATAGTGGCACAGGCAATGAATAGTTGGCAGCTAAAAATGAAAAGCCTGTTTTTCTTTTGTCTGAATTTAAGGGGCCTTTGAGTGTTAAATCTGCCAAAGTTATTCTGTAAACTGTATACACCAATCAGCCATAACATTATGAGCACTGATAGGTGAAGTGAATAACACAGATTATCTCATTGTGAACAAGTGAACATTTTGTCCTCAAAGTTGATGTGTTAGAAGCAGGAAAAATGGGCAGCGTGAGGATTTGGCAAGGGCCAAATTGTGATGGCTAGACGACGGTCAGAGCATCTCCACAACTGCAACTCTTCCCGGTCTACAATGGTCAGTACCTATCAAAAGTAGTCCAAGGAAGGAAAAGCAGTGAACCGGAGACAGGGTCATGGGCGGCCGAGGCTCATTGATGCACATGGGGAGTGAAGGCTGACCCGTGTGGTCCGATCCAACAGACGAGCTACTGAAGGTCAAACTGCTGAAAAAAGTTAATGCCGGTTCTGATACTAAGGTGTCAGAACCAGTTTGTTGCGTATGGGGCTGCGTAGCCACAGACCAGTCAGGGTTCCCATGCTGACCCCTGTCCACTACCAAAAGAATACTGTGCCGTGCCACAAAGCAAAAATGGTTCAGGAATGGTTTGAGGAACACAACAATAAGCTCAAGGTGTTGACTGGACTTCCAAATGCCCAAATTAGGCAGGTAGTCATAATGTAATGGCTAATCGGTGTATGTTCAAATGCACCACTATTCTTGGCTTGCTGTGTTAGTATGATGAGGTCTGTACTTGTTTACAGATGTTTTCTTGTTCATACATCATCATAAAATAAAGCAGTTACATAAACCCAAGGCTACATCGTTACTTCATCCTTTAAGAGCAGATACTTGATACAAATTGTGCCCAATGGGAAAGTGGAGTTCAGAAAAGCATAAAACATAATCTCAACAGACAAAAGTCTTATGCATATTCAGTAATCAAATCAAGACAGAAAATAGCACAGAAAAATAGACAAGGGATTGAAACATGTTATTTAGTAGGTTTATGGCCTTTTGAACGCACTGGTAATGACAGAAAAATACATCTTTTGTGTTTGCCATGTGTTGAGTTTTGTGTGCTTGAACCTGACTTATAATACAAGATGTTACTTTGTATTTCAGTTCATTCAGATGTTTGCAGGAAAGCAAACGGAGGATGTTGTTCATGCATCAACCCACACATGTTATTCACACACAAAGACACACATAATACAACATACACATCAAATGACTATGTATTCACATCTCCTTCGCCCCAGGTGCACGATAATGAACCTGCATTATTTCTCTGCTTAGAACATGACAACAATCAATAAGCATTCAACAGTCAACACAATCACTGTTTTCTCCTGTAAATGCCTCTGAATAGACTCCTCACTTTCCATGCTGATATGAAGTGACAATAGGTAAAATTAGGCGCTGTGCAGTAATTTGATTTTACAGTTCAGATTTTGCCAGTAAGAGGAGATTTCTTCATGCACTTGAAAGAATTCACCATCACTAAGGTAATTTAGGGCTTAACAATGCTCATGTGGGTAACTGAATGCATCATCAAAAAACAAATCCCTTTCAAAGCCCCTGAAATGAAAATATGGCACGAAAACAGAACTGCTCATGACAATATTTTGCCAACTGATGAATAAATGATGTATTTAAAATGCAAGTCAGACTATTACAATGATGGGGCTTTATTCAGTTGGTGCTTAAGTTAAAACGAATACATAAATAAAATAACTCGTCCCTCTATTTACCCTCCTTGAGTGAAGAGCCAATCCATTTTGCAGTGGTCATCAGGACGTGAGTCACTTTTGAAAGGTGATGGCCCTATAAGCACTCATTATAATAGCAGACCGTGAGAGCTAGTTGGAACGGCAAACTGAAGAGATTTGTTTTGCAGGCTTGTGATTTTCTGCATGTCGGGCATTGAGCTTCTCAGCTCTCTAAAACCGTAATCTGCACATCTCTCTCCATTTGTATATCCCCTTCCTTTTTTTCTGCAAATATCATCTGTTTTTTTTTTTTCTTCCTCTTTATTGACCACAGAGAACGGTTGTCCCCGTTTGGCTTAGCAAACAAGCAAACAGACCCCGAAAGCACTTAATTGATTGTGATGGCCCATTTGGCCTCGCTTCAGCCACACCGGGTCGCTTTTTAAAACACTAGGCCGGGGTGACACGACACGACAAGACAATTTAATAAGAGTCTGGTTTGTGTTTTGATTTGCCAGACAGCCTCCGATGCCACGGCCTGCTGATTGCTCCCTTTTTTTTTTTTTTTTTTGTACAGTGAGCTCATTTGACAGCAGCACACAAATAACAGGCTGCGAAAGTCCACAACATTCTCCCTCATTCACACATACACACATATTGTCTTTTGGTTTCCCACAAGCCCCAACACACCTGTAGGCGCACACGTTCACACACACACACACACACACACACACACACCCACACACACACACACACACATACATACATACACATACACACACACACACACACACACACACACACACACACACACACACACACACACACACACACACACACACACACACACACACAGGCTGTATTTATTTTGCTCTTCTCTCTCTACCACCACAATTTGGCAGGTGGCACTGTGCCGGGTTCCATTAGAAGAAAAAAAAAAAAGGAGGGCGAAAAAAAAATCTATAAAGGCAAATAAACAAGAGTAGGAGCTGCTGCCAGCTTGCTCGCATTCTCCACCGGATAATAGAAATGGAAGTACGATAAGGTTCTTGTATAACCTCCCACGTAGAGGTGTAACTGAGTTCACTTTCCCTTTCCTGCATTTAGATTCTGGCTTTGGCACCTGGTCAATGCTATATGATTTGGTCTAAATAAATCATACACATCGATAGACATAGTGCGCAGGGACATGCACCTACTGAACAGCCAAACAGATACGCTGCGCAAGTATCCAAAGTCTCAAATGTCCATGTCTTTTTACTCACTTTTATTCTTACATTTACCTCAACAGTATATACCTAAAACAGAATCGTAAGACACATTTTGGAAAAGAAGCAGGTGCAGCTATGCAGGTGTGTCAGCTTTATTTGATCACTTAAGCAGTGTTTACTCTTCTGAGGTTATTACACATGACAGATAACTGACTTTGTCATGGAGGTGTCTGACTCATTAACAATTAAACATCTGTAACGTGCAGAAGCAGGTGCTTGAAAGTGGGGGGCAACAATACATTATGTTAAAGCGCTTTATTTTGGTGAGGGATCATCCGCAAACCACATCGCTGACCCTGGATTCTCCATGCAAGTGAAAAGAAAAGTCCTAGGAACACATCTGATTTTGCCAAAAGACTGACAAATTCTAGTCATTTACCAAACTTCTTGTACCTCGTCAAGAACCACACAGTACATTGCTGAAGGCCTCAGGTTTTATGCACATTACAAGGACACGTCGACTTTTATGTTCTGTGGAACAGGATGTAACAGTGCCGGGCTGGGGTTGGTTCATGGGGCCATTTCACTTCCTCGTGTTTAATATCCCTATCCTTGGGACAGCTATTGGGGAGAGAAAAGGGGCCTCTTCAAAGCTTGTCTTGTCCTCTGAAGGAATATGCAGGCACTCTGATCTCCCACTGAGAGTGAGGGATGGATAATGGAATCAGTGGAAAATACAACATGGGCAGTAAGGAATTATTCAGCTGAGACGTTCAGAACAAGATTACCTTTCATCACATCCTGTGACATGTAGAAAAGATATGTAGTTGCTATGGCTGCTGTGGACGAGTTGGAATGAAAGGCAAGTTGTTTCTCATTTTTTTCTATGAACACTAAATTTGTGCAGATAACACAGATCAGGGTGTATTAAAAACTTGCTAATTTGCTTTATTGTCGAGGTATGATTAGAAAATAGATGACACTCGCTATATTTGCACAAAAAATACGAAGCTACAGCCAGGAGATGGTTAGTTTAGCTCAGCAAGCAAGGAACAGCAAGCCTGGATCAAGAAAATAAAAAATCCCCTAGCACTTCCAAAGCCCACTTATAAATCATATTGAAACCAAAGTGTAAAATCCAAAATGTGTGGTTTTACAAGACATATAGCTAATAATAGCTTATTATGTACTAATTGGTCAACTTTAGAGGTGCTGGTAAGTGGACTTGTTCCCCCTTGTTTCCAGGCTTTGTGCTACACTAACTACCTCCTGCCTGTAGCTTTCTTGTTTAATGGATACAGGAGTGGTATCAGTCTCCTCATCTCACTGTCTGCAAGAAAGCAAATGAGGTTGTTTCCTTTCCCCAAAATGTAAAAATGATTCCTTTAACGGTCCAGTGTGTAGCATTTATGAGGATCTATCGGCAGAAATTGTAATATAATATTCATAGGTATGTTTTCATTAGTGTTTAATCACCTAGAAATAATATGTTTTTGTGACCCTAGGATGAGCCTTTTATATCTACAGACACCTTCCGTGGTGGCCCCCATGTTTCTACAGTAGCCCAATATGGACAAACTAAAATACTGACTGAAGTTTGCATTTTTTGCACGTTTCGTGGCCACCTTTGTTTCTCCCTCATGCTTGGAAAGGGAAGGTGAAGCAAGTGAGCTGCAATCTGCAACTACACTGCTAGATGCTTCTAAATCCTACACACTGGACCTGTGTGGTGAAACAAGTTAGCACAGCAAACAGTAGCTACAGTGTGTCTTTACAGTACCAACAGTTTTTCAGTTCAGAGGTGAAAAGGACAGCACTGATGTTTTGCAGCTCTCATTAGCAAACATGTTCAGCATTGCAAGAGCTCGGCCTTTCAAGGTCTGAATATGAAGCACAGACTTAAATAATACAAACTCAAATACGTGATATGATAGACAACATTAGCCTCCTGGCATCTGAAGCACTCTGCTGCTCTGCAGTCCTCCACGGCGAGGGATAAAGCATGGCTCACTCTTGAGCGCTGTAGACCTGCTCTGCTGAAAAGGGCTTTTTGTGGAGGAGACCAACCCTCGGGTAAATTGCCTGTGACATTCCAAGTGCTAATAAAGCATCCTTATGGATGGTAGACGCAAAAAAGCATTCTCTTTGTGTTTTCTCAATATTCTGTTTAGCCTAATTAGGACCGCCGGGGACTGTAAATGTTTCAGTCATTGTGGGATCACAGAGGCCCGCAGGTGAAGATGGAGATAAAAGGCTTCCGACAAAGGAAAGAAAGCAGCTCTAGTGGTACATTTGTTGTACAACACTGGGTTAATGTATCAAGACAGGCGGAGAGCTGATGAGGCAGTAAGAGAACCAAATAAAAGTGAGAGAGTTATGGATGGGAAAAGTCCATGTGGGAAAGATGGACACAGACTAAGCTTTTAAGGCTCTGAGAGAGAAAAGCTGAAGTCAAAAAAGATGAAGGCAGATGGAGAGAGACTTTTCCTTTCACCCTCAGCTCATTTGTCCTGTGGCCATAGAACCTGGGGATAGAGATGCTCTAATGAGCAAGAAGAACACTTCCTTATCATTCTGTGCGTGTGTGTGTGTGTGTGTCTGTGTCTGTGTGTGAATACAGCTCATATTGCGAGCAGTGGGGATGTTCTTTCATTAATCTCACAGGATGTCATATGTGCCACATGCATGTACTGCATCATTGGCACAGCGCTCCTGTGATACAGTTCTGCTTCAGTGAGATCATACTTTTATTGTGTTGCAGTTATTTTCTTCCCCATTTCCACTGATATACATTCACTGAAGCCTGTTGTGCCCAGAAGAGTAGTCATTTTAAGTTCTAGCATTATAACGTAAAACCAAACGTGACAGATATTTCCCAATGCTGAAGGAAACACGAGTAAGAACAATGGGAAAAAAACATTCTTAGCAGCTGAAATTGAGCTGAAAATGAGGCAAAAGGAGGCTTATAGCCGAGCTCCCTGAGTGTCCTTGTGTTTTTGTTTGTCTCTGTATCACTCTGAGCAACATTTTGCATAGAGAGGAAGTTGCATATAAATCCCTCATTATTCTTGTTCTTTGAGGTGAGGTGTACGCGTGTGTGCATGCATGGGTGCAACTGAGCAATGCAATTAGTGAGTGCATGAGTCTTGGTGTGTGTGTGTGTGTGTGTGTGTGTGTGTGTGTGTGTGTGTGTGTGTGTGTGTGTGTGTGTGTGTGTGTGTGTGAGAGAGAGAGACAGAGAGTGTGTGTGTGTGTGTGTGTGTGTCTGTGTGTGTGTGTGTGTGAATGAGCACTTCTTGTCAGGAGCACATGTCCTCGAAGAGCCTCCACTACCCCAGCCGGTGGGCTGATGAGCATTGATTGGCTGAATGAAATTATCAGATGCTGCTGAAGGCCACCCAGTACTCCATCTACAAAGAGACAGGTGTTTCTGTTTATTTTCGTTGTTTACTTTTTTTGTCTTTTTTACACCAAATTCATGAATTTATGAATACAGTAGATTTATTTGTTGTCAGATGTAGCTGAAGGCCACCCAACGTCTGTGTTTGTGATGGTGTGTGTGTGTGTGTGTGTGTGTTTGCATATGGGCCTGCACGTATGCTGGCGACGATGCCCTTGTAGATTACATGGGGAGCGCAATCTGTGTTTAGCACACTCGCCCCTTAGAGGACGGATTATGGGATAAACAGAGTGGCAGGCTCCTGTCACCACACATACACACACACACACACATTAACTCTCACAGACGCACACACACACACACACACACACACATTAGCTCTGACAGACACACATTTTAGGTACTCCTGTTGGGCACCGTAGGACAGATGCAAGGTGGTGATCAGCTGAGAATGAGCAGTTGAAGTTGCGCACATACACTGATGCTCGTTTATCTGCATTTGCACATGTGCTGACTGCCTGATTAGTTAGTTGCTTACAGTATTCACACCCTGCAGGCTTGTTGTAGTGGAAAGTGAGAGCCAGCACAAGCCAGCATTTCAGTATTTGCTGTTTTATTCACATTTGAACTTGTTTTCAACAAAAACGCTAATTATTTGCCTAAACTACACTGCTTACAATGAGGCAAGTGTCAGGGTGACAGTTTTCATTCAGAAAGTTCATTGAATATGTGATGTTGAGCTGAATAAATCACATTTAATTCAAAGATATACTTTTTTGAGTAATTTAATTACTTAGAGATTGGAAGACAACGTCTCCTGTTGATAACTGGGCCACTGGTATGGACATGAGCCTTTGTTTAACGATGGCAGTAGAAGACACGAGTGTGTCATCCGTAAAGCAACAAAGCCTAAATGATCATTACCTAAATCACACTTGTCTTTGGCCACTCATTCTTATCTGATCTGTCATTTTCACACTTGAATTCATCACCAGTATTCACACATCCATCCACATAATGATCCTCACATGCACCTCAAATGCACACTGGCACATGTTGACTTATAGATGCACACCGAGGCACACTCCCGTCCCTTCCACCGCCATCTCAAGGACACTCAGTCAACATTTACTGGAGCTTTGATGGCTTTACAACCTACGTTATTACTGCCTCCCTTCCTCCTCCTCCTGCTGCTCTTCCTTCTCCTCCTCGTGTCATCAGCAGGTCTCGGTCTTTTGTATCATGGTGTAATTAACCACGCAACAGGGAGTAGCTCAGCATCCAACTTTCAGCTCTGAATCGAAAGAGCGGGTCTCCAGCTTCAAACCATCTGCTCCTTTTTTTTTCTCCTTTTTTTTTTCCTTAAAAGAAACTACATGTAATTTAAAACATAATGTTAACTCTCACTTTGTTAAAACGGCTCCAGATGCTGTTCAGTTTGTACTCACACTTTCACTGACGTAACAATGGATGCACATTGCAAACCTCACTTGTTTTGTATTATTTATTTGATCTTGGAAAAGAAAGAAAATTCCCTCAACTGGGAAATACAGTTAGCGTTTATCTCCAGTAAAACTGGTAAACTTTTAGCAATGCTAGTGACATGGCACTATGGATGGCAATGTCGGCCGGTCGGTTGGTCCACAGCTCGGATGGATTGCCATGAAATTTCCCCAGAGGATGAATTGTAATAACTTTGGTGATTGCTTATCTTTTCCTCTTGTTTACCTTTTCCTCTTGCGCTATCATCATCATTATTAAGGCGAAGTCCCTCTCCTTCTTCTCCTTCATGTTTACATTGCTACTGGGCTTGTTGCCATGCTATCATTAGCATTTAGCTCAAAGCACTGCTTTGCCTAAGTACCACCTTACAGAGCTTCTAGCATAACTGTAGACTCTTGGTTTTAAAAAGTAGGGAATCAAAGTTTTTTATTGATTTATTAGCAGACAGAAAATGAGGTCAATGTCAAGCTCGCTAGACAAACCAGCCAAGCGAGGCGGAGCACCTTTTCCCCACATCGTCTTGTCTCCATGTTTATTTTCTGGTATTTTAGCACGTAGAAAGTTAGAACATCAGGAGAAAAAAAAACTTTAACATGCCTTTAGGAAATGTTGCATTTCTCCCTTTTGATTTTTGACATTCTTCTATCATACCTTTGATGTTTCTAATGCACACAGCTGGGAGATAGTGATTAGATGGGGAATGAAATGGAAAAGAATCCTTTTAAGCGCAAATTATAAAATGTTTTTCTGTTACTTTGTGTTACTTTAGATTGGAAGAAACAAACATAACGGAAACCTATTTTGGTTTATCTATCATCTTCATTGCTAACCTAATAAAGCAGTTTACACTAGTCAAATTGTGGCAGCTTGTAGATATTTCTGAGAGAGCTGGAGGGTTAGTATAGAATCATGGCTGTGTACAACGGATCAAAGCAGTACAATGTAGTGTGTTTGGTGAACTCTTGCCGTGTGTCAACAATCCAGTTCAGTCAAACCAGCAATGGCCAATAACACATAAACTCACAAACATTGATCACACGATCACATTCAAACCTTTGCTCCAGCCTCTACACCGCATTGCACCCAGAGATCCCCTGTGAGCCCCCTCTTATTGGTGGCAAAGATGGAGAGGAAGAAGGGTGACAATTCATTTAATCCCTTCATGAATGCTCTTCTTCTCTCTCGGGGTGATATTGAAAAGATGCTCCAGGCTTTCCCCCAGCAAAGCGCCAAGCGGAGAGGCCCCTGGGAAATATTTTATTCAGGCGACGCCAAATTTTGTACTCCGCTCACACACAGAAGCGCACATACAAACTGCAGTTTTTATGAAAGAGGCATCTTTGTCCTATATTCCAGTCTTGTAGCTGCCACACGCATTTTCATATTCAGTAGGATGATATTATTCTAAAAGACTGTAACTTTGTAAATGAAAGCTGAAGGTTAGTTTAAACCACTTGAGCCCTAATGTTCCCGTTGTTCCCCTTAAATTCTCCCTTAAGTAGCTTTGAAGAAAGATAAAACACTTGACAAAACCACACTTACATTCCCTGTCTTTGTGCTCTAGCAATCCACTGACGCTATACCACACTTATGTGGAGAGAAGTATCAGTAAGGACATGTGAAGCACTCTAAACACACATATCAAAAACAAATCTCACACACACGGCTGCTTTATCTCCATCAGTCGCTCTTTCTCTCTCTCTCTCTCTCTCTCTCTCTCTCTCGTGTGTTTTTGTCATTACCTGGGGATCGGTGATTACGTTGCAAACAAACACACACAATCTTCACACTATCTCTATCCTGCCGTCTTGCCTCATTAGATGCATGCACGTGTTAGAAACACCTCGTCCTCCTACAACCCACCCAAACAGAGGCCCTTACTAAAGTTAATGAAGTGGAAGTCCACTGGTAATGTGTGGCCCTTGAACATATTTCTACATATTGTATGCATCTCAAGCTACGGCTGTGGGTGTTTTGTATTGTTTGATGTATTCCTAGTAGTTAAAAAAGGTGTGAATGTGATATTTCACATCATTATTTAGCCCTGGCTACCAGGACAATATTAATCAGTCAATCAATCAATGGCAATGCAATTTAAAACAACCCTGTATTATGTGAAAACAAAAGCAAAGGAAAAACGGCCTCCACAACCACTAATTTATAAGTAATCAGTGAAGGAATTTCTCATCTGAGTGACTTGAGATACTGCCTTGTCAGCAGCTACAGTCCCTGTGTGCTGCTTTTATCAGCTGTTTTCTTTCTTTTCCTTCCTTTCTGCATGTGTAACGTTAACTCATTGGCAATGATTTTGCGATGCCAAAATACCCACATTCGCAACAAATCAAAGAGCAATGTAGAAAACATTCAAGTGAGTCATTTTTAGACCATCACTTTTTCTGACATGTCATGTGTCACTGGCTGTGGATGATCTCGGCTGTAGCGAATTAACCTTAATTGTCTGACCACTATAATGAAACTTTCGGCTTTTGTTTGGTTACTGTGCGGTTACTGGGAGCAAAGGGAGAGGTCGGGTACTATAGAGCGATGATGTCCACAGAGGGACGAGGTTAGAAGGGTCAACAAAAACTCTGAGAACATTGGTTTCTGTTTAACTGTGACTGCAGTTGTAAGCTTAACCATGTGGTTAGGGAAAAAACTAACCTAACCATTAACCCTAACCTAATAACAAAAGTCCACTAACCTTAACACAATAGTAATTTAATAAATAACCACCATGTTTAACCACAGATTTGTCACATCAGAAAACTAATTTATTTTCCAACGACTTCTCACTGTTGAAAAGCCACAGAGGAATGTCGCCATCAGATCAGAAAATGCTTCTATAGTATGTGTCATCCTCAAGGGCATTTACAAACAATGTTTCTCTGCGTTTAATTTAAGTTTTCAGTTTATCTGCTTGGTAATGGAGTCTGGGAACACTATGGAAATGCCTCGTATTTCAATCTGTCTGATACATTAAATCAACATTTCATGTTTTACGCCATTCATCTCACTTTCAGGATGTAGCTACAGGATTCAAACATTAAAAAGTTGTGTTTCTGACTTTAAAGGCAAAAAATATATTACTTGCAGTTGATGAAAGCCAAACCAAATCAGATTTGATAGGGGATTCGATAGGATTTGGATTGATAAGCAGATTCTATACTGGGTGATTGATCTCCATTCCCAGTCCTGTCACATACAGTATACAGTGCCGTTTCTGTCACAGCAGTCTGCTATATATCTTTTTTCCTCAAGGGACCCCCTTTCTATTATTTAGTAAACGGAGGATCCCTGACTATGTGACACATTTTACGGATATTCAAAACTGTACAATTAACCCAAATAATGAACTGAATAATTGCAGGAAGTTTGTGTAAAACGAGGAATTTGAATGAATTTGGAGAAGATTATTAACTAGATAGATAGATAGATAGATAGATAGATAGATAGATAGATAGATAGATAGATAGATATTTTATTTATCCCGAGGGAAATTCAAGTATCCAGTAGCATACGAAACATACATTAAACATACATTAAACCTGTATGTAATTAGGGAACTTTTTATAAAATTCTCTGTCTGTATTATGTATTTCTTAATTTTTAACAATCATACATACTTCCTCAGCTACTTTTTAGACAAATTCAATGTTTTCTTGTCCCTGACGCTTTGCCATTGTTATTTTAGACAATTTACTTTACATTTACGTTTTTTACAGAAGTGGACCAAATGCCAGGCCTACTGTGTATATCTTGTACATTCTCTAGCACCCCTTGAAATCAAGAAGGCCTCTCAGCCCTCTGTGAAGCCTTAGTTGGGGTCCCTACCCCCAGGTTGGGAACCACTGTCCTAGAAGGTAAAGACAGTAAGGATCTTTTTTTTTTTTTTAAAGGACTGTGGTAGCATCATGGTAGCTTTTGCTGAACCGTGAAATCCTTTTTAACTGATTTTGAAGTCTAGATGGAAAAAGCAGGAAATGCAGGTCCAGTGTGAAGAAAAGGCTAGACGACTGAAAATAAAGCCTGTCTTTACACAACTGTATGAGTGGTGAGTATAACATAGAGATGGGCTTCCCAAATTCCATAGTATTCTTTTAAGTGCTGTTGTTTCATGTGACATGAAGCAATCTGACCTGTTGATTGGCGAGAAAGCTGAGAGAAACGATTTCCTGGAGGGGTGAACTGTCCTATCTACTAATAATTGTAAAATCACAGAGCAATCAGCGGACGAGGGCTGGCCCGGCACAAAAACAAGGCCCTCTCTATCGAGAAACTCATCTCTCTTGGTGCGAGCGATGAGGGACAGAGGAGAAGATCGGAGGGGAACAAATGGAGGGAGAGGAAAAGAAGGAAAGAGTGCGGTTGGGCTAGAAAGCTGTTTTTCTTTCTGTCCAGACTTTTTTACTCAAAAACATCCCCCAGGTGCAGTACTTATTATGGAGCACAAAATTGCCTAATGTGCTTATTTCTACTGCTAATGCAGCAGGCAAGCAGGAAGACAGGGTATAGCTCTCCAAGGGAAAGTGTGGAGTACAATAAGACCTGTAAGCACAATTTAAGTAATTAGATAGTGAAGCTGGAATTAAGGCCCCACGTGTGCACACAGAAGCACACCCACACACCCACACACACTCACACACGGCGTGCAAATACACACTGCAACAGGACAGATAAAGTAAGTAGTCGCACACACAATTTGTGGTCATTTCTCCTAAATAATTCCAGTATCTCTGACTATGATGAAAAGCTGCAATAAAAAAGCACATTCTAGTTATTCATCCTTTCCCCACTCTCTTTCCTTCTGTCCCACCTTTTGACCTCTCTGCCTCAAAGTCTTATTAACAGTGAATAATAATTTGAGTATAATTTTAACACCCATGCTGCACTCGGCAGGTGGCTACTCATCCTCTCGCAGTTTGAGACAAAGGATGGTGTGATGTAAATTTAGAGGAGGAGGCGGGAGACTGAGAGAGAGAGACAAAGGGAGGAGGAGGAGAGACAAGAGTGGAAACAAAGTAAGAGAAGGAAACAAAGAAAAATAGAGAAATGTTAAGTAGAAGAAAGAGGCAGGATGAGCAATAACGAGGGAGTTGTGGCAACATGATGAAAACAGGAATAGAGAAGCAAAGCCAGAAGAGCAAAGGAGGGGGGGGTTGGACAGTGAGAGAAAAAACAGGAGGAATGTAGAAAAAAGGATAAAGAAGGGGGAGACAGGATGGAAAATAGTGTGGGTGTGTGATTTATGCCTGGGGAGCTCTGTGTCTCCCGGTGAGGCTGCCTACTGATTCCCTAACCTGAGAGGCAGAGGGGGGGAAGGGAAAGGATTATCATCATCCTGTATGGTAGCTATACGGGGGCTTAGAGACTGGAAAAAAGTGTTGAAATCCAGATAAAACAAGTGAAAATGTGCCAAAGGAGTGAAATAGTTTCCCCCTTTTCAGTGAAAACCCACATTTGACATTGTTGTTGTTCTTTTGTAAAGGGAAGATGATAACATCAGTCTGAAATCACCTTGACGTTATTTTTGTGATATATTTTTGTAATTTCTGTAGTGCTTGAAGCTTGTCAGACGGACAGTTGCAGGGTTTAAAAAGATTTGTGAAGATGGATATTTTTGCGTTGTATGGCTCCCACAGCTTTTACAGCATTGCTGCCTTGGCCACGATATGGCCAGATCAAGCACACATCATATTGGTATTGAACCCGTTGTGTAATATAATATATAATGAAGTACACCAGGGAAATAACATGGTCTCTTTTTAATTTTCTTTTATTTATCCCCATAAAGTAACTTTATTGACCCATCTTTACCTCTTAGTGTTTTTTATTTTGTAGCTCGTAGACAATTAACTATTATTAGATTAGAGAAGATTGATACCACTCTCATACCTGTACGATAAATATATTCTACGGCTAGGAGCCGTTAGCTTATATTAACATAAAGACTGGAAACGAAGGAAAACGAATTGCTTGACTTTTCTTTTGTGTGTACTGAAACCACAGCCAGGCTATCTGTTCCCCCTTATCCAATCTTTACGCTATGCTAAGCTATGCTAATAACCTCTGTCCAAAAGTACAAAGGCCTAGCAAGAGCTCTAAAACTCACCAATTAACATTTGACATCTCATTTGTTTAATCCGTTCAAAAATTCATACCTCCGCATAGAGCCAGGCTAGCTGCTAAGCTAATCTAACTGGCTGCTGGCTGGTGCTTAATATCTAACAGACAGATATGAGCAGTAAGGATCTTCTCTTCTAAAACACCGGAACGTGGGTTTCCCAAATTTGTCCGACTATTCTTTAAACCACCGCAACACCTATACAGTTACAATATCGGGGCGAATACACATTTGTATTGTTGCTGTTGTTGTTGTAATATCTGCTGACATGGATGGATAAAGGTCTGTTTACCTTGTTGAGATAAAAAAAATAACACTGGTGATCCATTTTTCAGCAAAGCAAAGACAACATCACTGTTGTTCCGCAGTTCTCTGTGTATTTGTTGTTGCATGAACGCTATGCATCAAGTGCGCTAAATTGCCTTGCTTAGCTGGATAGAAATACAAACACATGGTCACACTGAGATGGCACTGGTACTCCATGCAGAGAGGCAACACACACTTACATGCGAATGTACATAGAGACATAAAGGGGTAAACATACATGCTGTGCAGTATCTCATTTCACATTTCCCTGCTAATTTCTTTTGACTAATACAATCTAAGGGTCTCACACGGATCACAGCTGATGATTTTATGCTGTAGAGCATGCTTGACTAGCAGAATGTGTATTTACTGAGGGGCCACAATGAGCTGCTGGAATATACACCTCTATTACCTGCTGAGTGTTTACATTCATGTGAGCCATGTGAATGTGTCTGTATTTATACAGTGTGTGTGTGCATGCTTTTCTAGGAGTACGTGCCGACTTCTAGACCATATTTGCACATCTGTATTTATCAGGGGGCTGTAAGTCAGTGTAGTTCCTTTTACTATTTATGTGTATGTGCTCTTCTGTCATACTACATTACCCATAATTACCCACAAGAAAGAGACAGCACATATCCCCTGGGACGGATGCGCACACACACATAAACAAAATCACAGAGAGGAGTCTATGAACATGCAGACAGTGTATCCTTTTAATTACCTCCTCTTCAGCTGCATCTTATGCACTGTAGGAAAACACAAATTGATATAGCTGGAGGACATCCCACTGCAGGCATTACCACTTGCTTTTACTGGGTGGTATGCTTATCTCAAACTCTTCATCAAAGAAATGGTATATGATGTGGCATGCTGCCGTTTATGTATGCTACCATGCTCAGCAGACGCCATGTGGAGCAGAATTTTCGATCGCAATTTGCATTAATTGAATCTCAAACCACTTTCTAGGCTGTCTTCACGGTAACGTATGCCGTAACGTATGCAATTAATGGTGTGTAGTTCACAGACTGGAAGACTAAAAGAAACACAAGTGGTCTCTTAAAGTGATGGCTTGTTGGCTTTCAAACATACAGGTCTCAGTTACAGAAAGCTTCCATACTGACTTTGGCAGGATCATTACAGATAGAGCCACAGAACCAGCATTATTGATGATATGTGGCACACAAGACTATAGCGACCCTATGCCCTGCAGGTATAGGTACTCTAAAAGATTCACAATAAACAGACATTAAGAAACCTCACTAATCTAGCAACATTAAGGATACAGACAGCCCATAATGCAACTCTATAGGAGCCAGTGTTGAGATGTTGATTTTGTGAATACGCAATTCTCTTGTCTTATCTGCATGGAGAGAAAACGGTTCTCAAATTTCTTTCATATTAAAAAGAAGTGTAGCTTATGTAGCTTTCTAAGGTCATTCTCCTGAGCAAAAATATACCTCTTCAAATTTCCATGATCAATGTGCAGGCTTCACTTCCTACTCTCTGGTTTTTCATCAAAAATGTCAAAAGTAATAATGTTGCATTCTTGCCTTTAATGGCAATATGACTCCTTTTTTCACACTTAAACCATGAGGTGAAAAAACAACTAGCACAAGCTTCATATGCCAGCATGGCTACTCTAGAAAAATAACATGGGTTTCTTTTCAAATATGATGGTCACACGTAAGGTAATGATTCTTTTTAGTATTGATTCATCTGTCCAGATGTCATCATAACCAGTGGTATTCAATATAATTAAAATTATCTATAAAATGTAAAATAAATAAATAGTGAAAGAACCCCCACAGAAGCCCAGGTGACACCTTTAAGTTTCTTGTTCTGTCTAAGCACGTCCCAAATAAAAGAAGCTGAAATTTGAGGAAGCCATAATCATAAAATTGTTTTTGGTTTTGCTTATGAATGACAGATTACTATTTAAAAAAGGATCAAAAGTGTTGGCAGTTAGTATTCTTTTGATTAAATAACGGAATGGACTAATTGTTTCCTCAGTGTTATCATATAAAATTGTCAAAGGATTTTCATTTCTATGATCTCATGTCCACAACGGGCTGAAGTTGTTTCAGAGCAACAACATGCTGCAAGATACAATATTTTCCAATTGTGATTTCAACTTAATTTTCTCTTCTGAGTGTGTTGAGGCAAATGATTGCTTAGCTGCAGATTGAGAGCACCTTCACTTTTCTCGGTAAATGTTTGAAATAGATTGCTGTGCCACTGACAAATGCCAGAAAGACATATCTCTGGAACCTGTTTATTTACCCCGCAGTATTTAGGCACACAATTTCATAGTGGGATCCAAAAGGATTTTATCGCATGTGTGCGGTAGGTTTAAAACCATTAAAGTTAAGATCCAGCAGTTTGTGCAGCAGCTGATAAGTGGGACAGCTTACCATCATGAAAATGTGGTGTAGAGTTTGTGCCAGTTGAGAAAACTTCTACTTTGAGGACAGGTCACTGTCCATCGGATGGGAATATTCAGATTTTGAGTGCTGAGTCACAGAACAGTTTATTTTTAAATGTTCAATAGCAATGGGTAAACAGGCTTTCCACAAACTTTTTCAAATTTCAGATCAGTGATAGTCCACGTCTGATGGCGGGCAGCTCATTTCAACCGATCAAATTGCCACACAGTGCTCACCATTTTGTCATCCTTTGATGTGCGGTTCAAAGGGTTGCAAAGCTGTCAGCGGTTGTCTTCAGATACATCACCCGCAATAAACTGTGTGCTGAAAGCGAGGCAGACCTCTTGACGCTCTCGCTCGCTGTTTCTCTTTTACACAAGACCAAACAGACATTTTAAGAGCAAGAGATCCCAGCCACCGCAGACAGCTAGCACAGGAGTTTTCAGGGCCTGTTGGAGGAGAAACATGGACCGTTTCGGGCTAGAAAATACAGCGTGGCCAGGCAGCTCAAGGTCCAACACACACACACACACACACACACACAAACAAAACACACTCACGGTGATGTAGGGGGGAGATGGTGGAAGATGGATGGTCAGGTCAGGGTGATATGACTGCAGAGTGGTTAGGGAAGATAAGCGAGAGACAGACGAGCTTCCCCTCTATGAGCTGGGTGATGAGCGGGGGTCTTGGGGAGGGGAGAGGGTAAAAGGAAAAAAGGAGGCAGTGGTGAAATATCATTCATAATGGCTGCCTGGGAAGCTAGGAAAGGTAGCAGAGCTGGGAGACCTGAAAAGAAATTCACATCACACTAGCTAATAGGTAATTTGTTTGTTATCTTGAGCATAACTTCCTGAATTCGAACTTGTAAAAATATTTACGAGGCTAATTACAGTTACTCCACTTCCAACTTTGAAGCATTTGTAATAATTCAAACTGCTCATGGTGTTCCGCACTGCTTTACATCATATTCTTTCTCATTTACACCGTCAAAAACTCTCCAACCGGTGCTTTCACCTGCTGATCTGTGCAATATGCGCCGTGACATAGCTGCATGTTTCATTACACCGATTTTGTGTCATACGCGACAAGTAATAATGCATAGGAAAACAAACAGCACCCAATCAATTTTCAACCACGATTCCTCAGCTTGTCACTCAGTAATAGTCTGATGAAGAGAGAAAAGGTGCCAATCTTTTAATTTTGCATATAATTAATGCGTACAAGCTGTTCTGCGGCGATTGCGCCAACCTGTAGGCTTTGAATTATTCTGCTTTTTTTCCGCCAGACTCTTGGAGTTCAGCGTTGAGTGAAACGATTGTGCACACAGAACACACACATTTTCTCCCTCGCAACTTTGTCTGACTGAAACTTCTTTTTCACAGGCAGGTGGCACATCTGTTTTTAACCCAACTCCACTCCGGCAGAATACTGAAAACATATGCAGAGGCAGCAGCTATTTCCTGAATATGTTTCTTAATGCTCCACAGCCGTCAGTGCATCACCTGCAAGGCTCTATACAGTGCATATTTTGCAGGCACTCATCATTGCCGGAGACGTGCACTGCTTTTTCTTTATCTGATTGTCAAATCATCAGAATTCCATTTCTAATATTTTCTTGTTGGTAAAGACGGGCTCGGGGCTAACATGGGCGCTGACATCAGTTAGGGTGTTGTCATTGTGCTGGGAAGCTAACCAAGCATTTTTTCCCCCTCTGAAAGTAAGTTGCTGATAGAAGTTAAATTCCACAGTCAGCAGAAGAGTGAAATTTTTTTAGAAAATGGTCTGTTTACTGTACAGCTTTAACATCCAGCACAGTTCAAAACATTTTGATTCAAAAGAAACTGCATTTCCCTACAGAACGTTTTAGCATCTTTCAGCTCATTGTTTTGAATAGAATAGAAACGCCTTATTCTAAGGTAGCACAAAGATTCTTATATTCAGGTGATTCCACACTAATGAAAACATACTGATGCATATTATATTCCATTTCGGCCAATAGATCCGCACTGGACCTTTAAACTCCATCTTTCTCGTCTCCTACAGTTATTCTGGGAAAGGTTCATAGCCGCACCAGAAATAGAAAATACACAAATCTTTACATGTTCTTGCATGTAAAGTAAAATATCACCATATTTAAAATAAAGATAGTAATTGTATTGTTGTATTGTGTATACCTTCCTTATCTGTTTGTGACACCTTTTCCAAAAGGTTTTCAGTAATACTGCATGCCAAACGAATGTAAAGGCAGGGCTTGGGTGCTCAGGATTCATTGTGGTTACATACCCCTGTGAAGATTATTACATTATTGATTACCAGAGTATTTAACCACTACGAGTCTCCTAGAGCCCAAACTCCATTGATTTTCCAGGCTGCTTTTAGACAAAGGTGATGAATTCTATTGAACTCATTCAATTGGTGGAATTTCAAAGTTTCCAGCTTTTAAGGTAAATGATAGTTTTAATCTTTTGCTTCTCTCTCTAGCCCCCTTCCTCATACCCCCCCCATTCGCTCTCTTTATTCATATCTCTTTTGATAATTTTTTCTTGCCATTTGACCGCTGCCGTCATACTGAGCCTCGAGGACAATGTGTCTCTGCTTCGAAAGTGTCCTTTATAAGTAGACTGTACTGCAACATCCTGCTCTTCTCAAAGACTCCACTGGCAATTCCTGTACTGTGTTTACTCCCTTTATCTCAGTTAACTTTTCTTCTATCTTACAGTAAAGTTAATTTCAAGCCGCTCTGGTTTCTGAAATCTTTTTACACCATGGAGAAAAGAAAACAACAGTGTTTTCTTGTGACTTGGGGGTGGCCACTCCCCAATTTTCCTCTCCATAGGGCCTCAGATGGCACACTAAGCGGAGCCTCGGAGTGGACGCCAACACAAGATAGGAAATAATAATAGCAAAACAACAAACCACAATGCTTTAAGCATGGCTGGTGAATCAAACTAATTAGCAGCAGAGCGCCTGGGACCTTTAGTTAGTCATCTGAGAAGCCCATTAAAGGCCCCCCTCACCTCCTCTCCCAGTACTCTCATGCTTTCTTGCTTCACACAGTATTTCAGAGGACACCACTTTGAACATTATATTCACCAATCTTAACACATTTAGCCTGATTCCTGGCCTCCTTGTTTTCACAGATTCTCTATTTGTGTAGTTGGGAATCTGAATCACAGTTGTACAGTATGTCTCAGCGTTTAATGATAATGTCCTCTTTAGCACCATTACTGACCGTGAAAACTAACAGCATAATCACAGAACAGTGAAGTAGCAGTGTAATGGGCTTTATTGACTCTTTATTTCCTCTGAAATGTTGCTTGGTTGTCTCATGGGGCTCTTTCATTTTCCTTAAATTGTCATTATGGCTTGTGTTTTTCATTGCATTGAGTTGTCCTGGGTGTGATAGATGGAAAGATAGACGAGTGTTTGGGGAGAGGAGGCAGTTGATGGGTAGACCTTGTAGATATAGGTGGATGGATATGCAGATGAATAGATAGATGGATGATGGATGCATACTAGGATTAGGGATGGGGAAAACAATTTAGTCTTAGGCGCATCACGATTATCTCTCGAAAGATTATGTCTCCATCTGCAAAAGTGCTTGAACTCTACTAAAACGTGCCTTCACATGTGCATTGTAGTCAGCTGTTGTGTTGTCAATAAAGATAATTAGGCAGTGAAAAAATCAAGTTGTTAGCTAAACTAGAATAAACATCAATGAATTCATTTGTTTACTTTAATTATAGATTGTTACAATCACCTATGTTTTTTGTTGGAAATATAATCTAAGAAATAATATAATATATAAGTAATGAATCATGTATAGAAAAATGTTATGCATCGAAATGCCCGAATGGATGGATTGATATTGAATGGATGGATGAATGCATACTTGAATGGATTTTTGGATGGATTAATACTTGTATACTACTTTATCCAGTACATGGATGCCATTCAAGTATGGATTAATACTTGAATGGATAGATGGCTGAACGCTACGATGGATGGATCCTTTGATAAATGGATATTTGAGTTGGATGATAGCTGGATGGATGGCTGGATAGATGCTTTGTAAATGAAAGTGGTATGTTCAAAATAATGAATGTCTTGGACAAGTGGCCAATAAAGGTTGTACTGTAATGTATTGCTCATGATATAATGTATATATGCTTAAAATATACAGTAGGTACATCGTGTCTCCCTCTATCACTGTTTACAGTTGGTGGGAACATGGGAGGAAGCTTTCTCCTGAGCAGCTGCCGTTGTCTGTTAAGGAACACCCTAATTGGGGCATTATGACTATTTCTGTTGAAGGAATGTTTGTTTTTCAAGAAAAGGCCAAGCCACAAATTTTGGTTCCACACAAAGACACAGACAGTGATACACACCAAGCCCGCGCCTGAGCCTGTCCTCGAGGAACCCTAGCCAAAATCAATATAACAAAGGTCATTGCTATTCCGATCATAGCTGGCCCCTTCTCTGTTTACTGTACTGTTCCTCAAGAAAACGCATGCACAATAAACACTTCCTCTGTGGTATTATATCAATGGAACGAGGGCACAGTTCTGTTGGGGCTAATGTCATGCACATATGTATTCATCTTATTCTGATGCATTAAATGATAGAGCAAGTGTGAGAGCAGTATAATGGTATGTTGTTTATTAGGTGCGTTTCTGCCAGTCTGAAAGATACCTGCTGAGAGTGAGCTGAGTCCCAGAATTCAAAGGAACTCTATCTAGATCAAGGCTCCTTCTGATTCACGCAATCACACACCAGCTGTAGTCATTGTACAGCTGTCAGTCAAATCCAAACTTGAACCAACTTTTTCTCTGCAGTCGGTTTGGGTCATCATGTGTTTAGCTATCGGTGATGGAGGAGGTGAGAACATCTGTTCTCTGTGGCGCCAGAGCTCTCCGCCCCCACTCTCTCCTTTTCCCTCTGAACTTGCGATTCCTGAGGACGCAGCACGAATGTCAGGCTTCAGCTCCAAATCTAATACGCTGCAGCGAGCCAGTGAAATCACTAGGTGTCCACCATCTGTGCGCATGACCTGCCAAATGCCATGTCACCATCATCACCATCAGTCAAAGCTGCATCAGTCTCTGTGTGAATCTGTGTGTGTATTTTTGTGCCTGATAATGGAGCATTGCTTTTTGTTCTAGGCTTAGGTGCACTTCAGGTCTTTTGTCATGTTATTCTTTATTAATCCAAATGAGGAAATGCATCCTATGCTTTTTGACCTCTCCTAATTACTTAGGATCAGTTGCAGTGCCTGGGCATCAGTGCCCTGATCAAGGGCAATGGCTGGAGTATTACCTTATACCCAACATGCTGCTGGCTAAAGTTTGTGTTCTGTGTCCCAGGTGTGCTAAGTGGTTACTAAAACACTTTTTAGGCTTAGGGAAAGATCGTTTGTTAAATATTGAAGGGTTAGACGAGATGCTTTTTCAGCATTATACTAAAATCCCAGTTTCTCCATAACCTCATCCAGGTGCTTTTGAGTTGCATTATAGGAAAAACAGATCAAATCACTGACTGTGAAATGTTTGCAGACACATTCAGTATGACCATTTTCCTTTGGCAGCAAAGATTTTGGATATCAGGCAGCTTTTTCCTAAAAAAATCATTTGTCAATGTGCATTTGTGTGTGCTTATGTGTGCTAGCAAGTGTACTCATTAGTGCTTGTATATATCTATAGTACAACAGTTGTGGAATGTAAGCACATTAAGTCAAGTACTGTACTTGCAATTTTGAGGTTCTTATATGAACCTTTTACTGCTGTTATGCTTCTACTTTACGGGGAAATATTGTACTTTGGACTAAATTAATTTGTAGCTATAGCAAGTAGTTCTCTTACAGAATATTTTAGTGATGTATTTACAGTAAATGCATCAGTAAGATAATCCATTAATATAATATGCTGTATAATATTATACACCTGCACTTTTCTGTATGACTACTTCTGCTTTTCATACTTCACATTTTGCTGTGACCCAGCTGTACTATTAAGTGAAATTCTGAATCCAGTACTTACACTTTTGCATTGCTTTAATTTAACCAAAGGGTCTGAACACTGATCTACAGTGTGTTTGTGCGCGTCTCTATTTGCATGTGAGGGCGTGTTGGTTGCTTGTGTGAGGAAGCCTGTGTTTGTGTGACACCTGACCACCATTCATCTGTCCATCCGTTGTAGAGGCTCTATAACAGGCTCTCGCTGTGTCTTCTGTCAGATGGCGGATCTGATGCAGAGCTCATATCCTGCACTCTAACAGCTCCACCATGTTCTATTCTGTGGAGAACTTGGGCTCTTCTTCACTTCCCACTTTGTAAATGCAAAATTGCGTTACATTATGAAAGAAATCCAATTGTACATAATGCTGAAGGGCATGTTTGTTCTATAACGACTTTTCTATGTTTGGAATAGAATGAAATATATTACTTCATAAGAAATGCAAATCATAAAAATCTTATAAAATCTAGTTTTACATTGTTTATTGTTTATTCAATTTCTAGGCCAGAAGCACACCAATCAGACTCTGTATATTTAAGACGGCAAATGTCAAGGCTTTAATGAACTGTTTGTGGATTGAATCAATATTGCATTATATCAATGGACAATTAGTCTTACTTATTTATCTGGAAATGTCACTGATATGAAGTTATGAAGTTGCGACTATCAGTTCGCAATGTATCATATTGAAGTATATCCAGCTTCAGCCGCAGCACCAACGTAAAGGATGAACGTGAATGAAATATGGTTTATTGGCTGGTTGGGTCACAAAAGAGAATGCACCCACAACCTACTGACATTTATCTAAACATACTAAAATATAGGCTAATGTGAAAATCAGAAATGAGACAAAACATTTTTCCCCACCTGCATTTTGCGAAGACTCGCACTCTACTTTACTTGTGATTGGCTGGTTGGTTAGGAATAGGCATCAGTAGTGGTGAGATGGTTTGGGTTGACACATATATGTTATCCTTATTTCTTTACTTAATAGTTGCTAAAACCAACCAAAGCTTTGTGTGCAAGTGGGCATGGTTTGGACTCTGCAGCTGCTTTACTGCCTAGAGAGCTAACGAATTATGAATATGAGAATGATTTGTAGGGGCATGGTTTGTAGCATTTGCAAGGCCGCAGCTGCACCCATTTTGTTATTGGGGGTTTTATTGAGACGTTTAAGTGACAAAAGCCCTCCGGTGGCCATATGAATTATTATAAACAGCAAAAAGTTATAGAGCAACACTTCCTGTTTCCTACTGACAGTCAACGTATAACGACCCAATCTTAACCAAGTTGTTTTTGTGCCAAAACCTCACCAAAACGACGAGTGATTAATTTGACCCCTTTTCCTTTATCTTTTAAGAACATACAATATTGTCAATACTCTTTTATTGCACCTTAACTAGATAGTATTGGAATGGATGTTTCTGTTTTTTTGTGCTGCCCTCTTGAAAAAGACAACTTATAAAAGACAAACCCTTACGAATCTTTAAACATGTATTTTTTTTGGTTTTTGTTTATTCTAATTTCCATTTTTAAGTGACATTTTTATGTTATTACTAAATTTCAGGTGAGTTACAGTAAAGCACAGCCTGCCAGCCGGCGAAGGCAGTATTCAAAACTCATCTTCAAACAACTCGATCACCTCAATCTATGGAGTCCCCGGTGATGAGGGACCTGGCCTTCAGGCTGTATTATTCTATTATAGAGCAGCTCATGAAAAAAACAACTTCCTCTCTGCTCATCCCCAAAATAAGATTTCGATTGATTAAATGCCACTGTTGGAAGGGAGCATCATCAGATTTGACCAAAGTCTCTCAGCGTGTTGCCATTGCTCCAAATGGGTGGAGTTTTGAGTAAGTCTGGGAGTGGGGAAGATAAATGTATAGAGAGGCAGAGGAAGAGAATGAATGTATAGTGGAGTGGAGAAAGATGGGAAGGAGGAGACAGAGGAGAATGGAGGGGAAAGAGAGGAGCAGCAGGGTGATGGATGGTGGGGTGGGGAGTGCGGGGAGGGTAGCGATGGAGGGGTCTAGGAGAAAAAAAAGGGAGTCTGAGAGATTTCTGCCCAATCTGCAGCATAATCATCCAATGTGTCTCCGTCTGGCTTGGCAAAGACATCATTAAGGAAACCCGAGGTCGTCTGGGTTCACGGAGCCACCGAGGCTCAGCCACGCTCCCTTCCCTCCTGCCACTCAATTTGTATAATTTACCTCCGTTCCAAGTCTCTTTTGAAAAGAGCCTGTTTGACCCCTAATGTGGAGGAGTCAAAAAGTTGCATCTAAATGAAATGGATGGCTGAGAGACTCCCTGCGAGTGTGTGGCCGGTCAATAGCCTGGCAGGGAGATGCTGATGATGATTCTAGGAGATGGCTGCACTTTGGAGGAGTTGTTTAGGTATGCAGAAAGAGCAAGAGAGGGAGAGAGAGAGAAAGGGACAAGAGAGGTGGTGATGGGTGGAAAATGAAAAGTTGAAGTGTGCCCTTCCCTGAGGTGATTTGTACAAGTGACCCCAGATTGAAGGGATGCTCAGTGGCACGCGCACTCCTCTGCAAAAAAGGCGTACATTCTGTTTATGTTTCCTACCCTGTCATGATGAGGCTGCACTCTAAGGGATGGAGGGATGGAGGAACAGAGGGGGTGAGAGTGTATGGTGCAGTGGAGGAGTGATTACCCGGCGTAGAGCTGAGGGATGAGAGCCGAACGGGTATTTTATTTTGTCAATTGGAGTGTGCAAATGGAAATGTCAGAGCGGCCGGAAAACTAATGAATCTGATAGGAGAGATGCCACCTCTCTCGCCGAATGCCTGATCAATTGCTATTGTCTTTTCTCTGCGCTGATGTTTTTCGTTGTTATTTTTTGATTGTTTTCTCCGCCTGGCCTGGCTGTTTTGCGGTTAAGAGTTTGATGGTGAACTTTGAGTCAAGGAAATAAAGGAATCGATCTAAGGCGGGAATCAATGCTTTCATCTGTTACTTACAAGTCTGGGGCCTGTGAAAAGTGATTTTGGATTAGAGTTCTCTAACTCGGTTAGCAAAGTAAACATAAACAAAAGAGGGGGTGCCAGCCCCGAACAATTTGGTTGCCTTAGCGTTGGATCACAGTTAAAAAATGTCAATTTAGGCTTGTTTATTTCCATTTAGTGACAGATACATGCTGATACCGAAAATTCCCTAATGGCAATAACAGAAAACAAGTTGTCTCACTTCAATTAAGCGAGTAACTTCCATAACCTTGGAGCATTTTTTGTGCCTCTCCGACACAAAGTGACAGATGTGCTTAGTTTAAATTTAGACTGACAATGATCCAGTGTGTTAGGGCTTTGTGCTTGTTCAGTCACAATTTCTGGTTACTTGATGAGTGTTGCAAAGACTGTGAGCTGCTGCGCGGGATGAAAAGAAAACCCCTGCATTTGCACTATTCTATTTTGACAAGCAGGCTAATTTCTGCCCAGGGTCATCAATATTTCTGACACTTCAGTGGTGGCATAAATATAGAATGAATGTCCCTTTGTTGTGCTCGGGGAGCTACACGTCTCCGAGCATCAACAAAAATCACTTGGATCTGTTTGTTAGCTTGTTCAGTCAGTTGACGAAACTGTCGCCGGTCCCTCAGGAGTCTGTCTGCTTTCAATATCATGCATCATAAACAATATCCAATTTGGACTGCTGAACTATGAAAATACACTGCACGAGCGTGGGAGGGAGATGACAAGAAATCAACCAGCTGTATGAGTGATGAGTAAAAGCACTGGTTTGGGGGTAAAACAATACAAATGTACGATGGGATATGATTTGTTTTCTCATGTAAGTGAGAAAAAGCAACATGATGGTTTAATCTAAAGAAAAAGAAGGTCTATCATAAGAATCGGTGTGTTGTTACCGTAATAAAAAAAAGCCATCCATTCATTAGGCTGCATACCTGAATCACACTCTGGCTTTGGTTCAGTTATATCAGAGTGTCTCGATCTGCCTCCTGACTGCCGTGGGCTTAAGACCTCTTTGTTCTAAGAGCGGCCCCATTCCTTTGATTGAATCCCCCTCATTACCCCAGTTCCCTTTTTGATTCTGATCAGGCTCTCACATTTTCTCACCTTGCTAATCTTTCGCGGGAGTCGCGAGAATGCCGGCTGGCACTTGCTCAATCTCTACGCCCTCTGCTAGAGGCCATTGGGGAGGTCTCGCTGTCTCCCAGCTCCAAAGGAAGAGCCAACAGCAAGAGAGAATTTTTTCTTGGAATCAAGATTCAGCGAAGAGCCTTTCCCACTAATGGCTTGCAGGACTCAGAGAAAGAAGCCAGGCCATCGTTATTACCCATGTTCTTTTGGACGCACTTCAGAGGACTGTGGAAAGCCTTCTCTTTTTACAGGATTGAGACAGCGCTTACAAATCGCACAAATCTCTACAGCTAGTTGCACAGAGTACATAAATAGAGGGCTTTTAGTCATATTCATTTAGTTTTCAGGCTTTTTCTTGACACATTTTTCTTTACTGATCTCTACATATTGAGCAGTAGGCCCTCGCAAAACAATGCCGGTCGCCTTTCATACCCAGTGAGAGAAAAATGTTTTAACATGGCCTCAAGAGAGAATAATTTGTTATTGGGACAATAATGAATGTGATGGTATTCCACAGTCTGGTGCTAATTCCAGCATTACCATAATACAATTTAATAGGTCGCTCAGTTTCTTTTATTTCATAGATGAACAGCTTTCAGTCAGCAGAAACATCATTCTGGATGCGTACATTATAGAGGAGGAGCAGATTGCCAGGCTGTTAACTACCCCGCTCCCTTCATTTCAATTGCAAATAATCTAGATAGATAATTTATGTAAAACACAATTATCATCAATATGAAACGGTCATTCAGTTTCGCCGTGATCTAATCTACACTAGAGGATTTGTCTTATCTGGAGATGAGAGGAAACAGTAGACGCTGGAGAAGAGAAGAGCACAAATATCAACAGAGAGAAAGGACAGAAAAAGAGAGAAAAAGGAATCTATCAAAAAGATAATGAAGATCAAACACAGGGCTTTGGTTATTGTTATTCTAGTTTCCAGGGAAGCGTGTAATGAACTGAAGGAATACGGTTGTTTTGTATAACCTTACTGCGAGCCACACGCTGCTTCACAGTGTATGGAACCACACAGAGCCGCCATCCACACATACCGGGGGGTTGGGAGGATGATTGATGGTCGGCCGCAGCTATTTGTGTGTTCATTTTGGGAGCAAGTTTAAAATATTGGCGTAAACAACCCTGACAGACAGCAGGGGAGACGCATACAAAGACATCTTTCCCCTCACTTTAGCTTGATTAGGCCTGAGCAAGGGACAAAACTGATTGTGTGTGTAAATGTGCTTGCATTGCTGTCAGTGCGCGCAGGTATAAAGAGTAATTTGAAACGTACGAGGGGGAGAAGTACAGCACTTTATCTGCACTGATGTGTTCCTCCGCTGAATGGCCCTCATGAGCCTCGACCCCCATCTAATAAAATCCATCCCTCTCTCCACCCCAGCACAGCCATCATTGCATCAAAGAATAAGGCCGCCCATTGTGATGAAAGACACACACGGAGCCATTTTATTTAGGCCATAGGCCTCCGTGCTGCCGCATTCTTATAGTACACAAATTCTCTGGAGCCTAGCAAAGAACTGTGCTGCGAAAATGCAGTTCAGATAAGTGACAACATTTTTCTATTTTCTGAGATTAAGAAGAGATAAAGAATACCAATAACTAAAGTATAGTTGAGGAGTGGAAATGGGCAAGTAAAAGTTAGCTGGAATCCAGTTCTTCCTTTTATATATGGCCTGCAAAACACTTCTCCTCTTTCATCATTCTGTCAATATCTTTGGCGTGTAAGATCAACATAAACATGACAAAAGTAGGTCCAATATTATAAAGAACCAATCCAAATTTATTTAGGAAAACATTGAAAGAGACAAAAGATACTAAAAGTCTCATCAGATGAAACCAGAGAACATGACATTTAATTATGACATTATCATGGAAATATGTCATTTAAACACTAAGATGTACAGTAAAATATAAACTGTACACATTTACAGTGAAACAATTTATACATTATAGGCAAATTATTTAAATCAGATTGATTACAAAACCCACTTTGCTGGAAACTGGACATATAATTTAATCTCTGGTTTTAGAGAGCCCTAAATCTGCTTTATGAGATGTTTTGTCAGGTTTCATTTAATAGTTAGAATATGTTTAAGGTGGTTCCTCAATTTTAAGCTGACTACTGTTCAGCCTGCAATGAAAACGTGCTGTTTGCCAGCCAAATTTGATGAGAAAATTACATGAGCGTTAACAAATCAAACAATCTTTAACTGAATCAAGAAGAACCAAGTTAGATGGATGAGAATGAACAGGATCGTTTTTAGCTTTAACATCATGTTAGCTTGGATTAGTCATGCCGTGTTTGTAGAATGGGGCCCAAGCCATTCCAGCTGACAGGAAAACACAAGCTTTTATCAGAGACAAACATTAAAGGGGTGCACAAGCACTGTTACAGTTTGATGTCATTGCCGTCCTTTCATTTTAACTTAATTTCTCTCCCTGTTTTGTATTCATTGTTGGCCCCTCAACACAAACTCATTTAGATGTACCCGCAATTTAAAAACTGTATTTTTATGGGTTTTTTTTACTGCGTCTAAGAATCATTGATGTTTGTTTTGTTTTTTTTCCTGTCATGTTGTTGTGTGCTATCTGTTATTGCTGCTTATTGTTATCGAGGCCAAATTGCTTAATTTTGTTTTCTGCTTTCTGAAAAGCTGCAATTTATGGCACTGTAATTTCTGCAAACAGTAAAGTTCTGGTAAGAAGAAAATTACAAGTCGAGGGAAAATGTTACGAAGTGGCGTCAATAAGACACCGCATAATAGATTTGTGTAAATGAAATAATTTTTTTCTTCATGTATTTTTTTTTGCTGAACATTTTTTCCCACAAAACTTAAACTAATTGAGGTTAAAGTTTTATAATTCCCCATCATCCTCCGTGTCCTCCTCTCAAACACTGTCCCGGTTATGTGAAAAATTGTGACAGTTGGCGCAGATGCTCTATCAGTTCGACCAGTGGGTAATTACCACTGAGCAAATGAAGCGTTTATGCATGAATATAGGCATTCATTATCTCAATCAAAAAAAGTCCCGGAGACTGGTCTACTTTGCTTCAGAGCTCAGTTGTAACCAGCACTAACTCTTCTTCAAACCTTCCATCTGCCTAATGGAGTCCGCAGCGGGTCTTTTTACAGACGGATCTGAGTGAAGCATTACGTGAACAAGCCTGCAGTAAAAAGGTGGTACTTACTTACACAGGGACTATAACCGTAGGTGGCTCTTCCACCGTTTCACAACAAGACTTTAATGTCCAGGGATGATTAATGTGGCCTCCCGTGAATATTGATGGTCTCTGTAGCGCTAATGATTCTGATGGTGCATCAGTGCCACGAGGTTGACAATACTTTATAAAAACCTGCTCAGAAAAAGGATGTTCCCCAATGTGCTTCCGTGTTTGCTTGTTAGGTGTGTGCTTTCCCCCACCCTTTTTTTTTTTCCAATCCATCATTAATGTGAGCACATGCATGCGAATAACTCATTAGTCCCCCCATCGATCTACAGGCACAGGCTGCTTGCCCACATCATAGAGGAAACAGCATTGAGACAAAGGGAGGCAGCGATCAATCAGTAGCTCAGGAAACCAATCATCTATCTGAGAATGGGTCTTCCAATTAGCGGAAAAGCCCTCTGTGATGCAATATTCAATCTCAGGTTTTCACTGTGGCCTACGCAAGACTTATGGACCTGCATTTATCAATATGTTGGGTTACTTACAATGAGACACCTCTAATTTGCATGGCTCCCCGAATCAATGGACTTCCTGTTTTTATATGTGAAATTTGAATGATGTCATGCAAGTTGTGAATCAGAGGAAATGTAAATGTGAAAGCTACTCATCTCTAACACTCTATCGGGTGCACATAGGGTTAGTTTGAAATGGAAGTGACTAATAGCAGCTGTGTTTTTGGCACTTTCCCTGTATGTTAATGGCTTTGAATGCATGTGGACGCGTGCACATGTGATTATGACTGTGTACCGTAGAGACTGGCTGGGGGACAGTTTTTTTTACTGAACGTTGGAGATGCCTCGGGAGTGATGGTTATGGAAATGGAGTCAGGAAGAGGCCAGACAGAGCAGAAATGCACACACACACACACACACACACACACACACACACACACACACAAATGGCTTTTGACTGGTTGCTCTTTGACGAGCCGTATGAAATCTGCTGCGACATTCTGTCTCTACTTTTCAGGAAATACACCGCAATGCATGTTCAGAATAGCGATGGGCCGGGCCAATTCTGGCTCGCTGATGATACGTGTTGTGTATGAAAAATTCACCTGTCATCTGGAGTAACATCAGCTCTGGTGTAAACACATCAAAAGGTGATGAGACAGAAAACAACCTACACTGCTGCAGCAAAAGTGTTTAATTAATAAAGGTCCGCCATCATGTTAATGTGTAATATTTTTTCTGAAGCACTTCATACGTCTCCAAGAGGTAAATCCATTTTTATTCTGTCATGAAAGCAATCAGCGCTTTGTTATTGCAATCCATAGGTCATCCGGTTGATTCTCCAATAGCTGGCTACAAAGGCCTCTTAAAAGTAAGCAATGGCATTAAACATAGTGCTAGCAGCAGGATTGTAAATGCATGTTGACATTTCACTTTTCATTGGAATGTGGCTGCCTGTAGCGACACTGGCTGACCTACGTGGAAGTTTGTAACTTTAATACGCTGATAATTCAAACGTATAAAAGTGCCTCTAGCAGCAGCTTGGGCATTGTTTGCTTTCTGCAGCCCTTGCAGTGCTATATAGGACTTTTTAAAAACATCTTATCTCAGATAGAAGGGAGATCAAATATTTAATTGCAGCTTTAAAAGGAAAAGAAAAGTGTCCGGCTGTTTTTCTGAATAACACCATTATAAATTCAAAAACTATTCAATCGACAGTGTTTAAATAGCACCTTCCTACATGCTCTAGGAAATTAGTCATTGTAGTGATTGCCCATATGCACACTGTTATAATAAACCAACTGAGTAATACTGTGCATTTTAAACAGGCTCACAAATTTACATATTCTGTTATACTTTTTTTCCCATATTTTCATCTAATAATGTAAGGAGAAAATGACCTGCCAGCCACTGACTTAATGATTGCCTTTTGTCAAAAATGAAATAAATAAAGACACTCTTGAACTTGCACCTCCCACTGGTGTATGGCACCATCAAATCTCAGGCCGGCTGACAATGATCCTCGTGAAATTAAAATGAATATGTAACCAGTAGGAACACCCATCTATAAGCCTTCACAGAGCTCGCTTTAATATCTGCCTCAGAGCAGATGGCTTTTTTGAATAGAACAAGGTGGTTTTAATATTTGAAATATTTGAAGATTCAGCGAGAAACATAATTTTTCCTTCCTCGCTGCAGATTAAATGGTGACAGCTCACTGGATCTTTTTAATGTGGGATTTAAGTTAAATCCAGAGGTTGTTTTTTCTTTTTCTTTTTTCTAATATAGGTTGCTTTGAATGTACAAATTCTGAAAAAACAAAACGAAAAAAAACTACCAAACTCCAATGCCTGCCGGTGGGGGGAGAGTGTCAGCGGCGAGCGGGGGGAGAGAGAAAGTGAGAGAAAAGAGAGAGATTGTGAAAAAGCATGAGATTGGGATAGACAGCAGGAGAGATGAGTTTCCAGATAACATTCAGCTTATTCACTCAAGTATGTAATCAAATCATGAGTTGTGAAAAAATAGGGAGAACAATATGGCTAATATCCACTAGCTGCTTTAATCTCGAAGAACATGTTTGGTCGGTGAACTCATTTAGTGGTTTCTTTGGCTGTCATGTTGAGTTTCTCCGAGCTGCAACACCTCTGGGTATGAAAGATTGCTTGATTTAGCGCTTGAGTGTGTGTGTTTGTAAATGTGTGTGCTTGTCTATATTCACATTTTTGTCTTCTATAATTTAGTATCTTTGCGTCAGTGAATGACCTTGAATTTATGTCTACATGTACCTACGTATGTGGGTTTTCAGCTCTGTGCCTGTATTTGCAAAGAGACAGACTCAGTCTGACCTGAGTGTTACCTGAAGAGCACACCGCGTCATATTTTAACTCCCTTTGTCTTTGACAGATAGCTTGGCTCTAAAAGCCTCTGTCCATGGTGCTGAAGGCTGGCCTGATGTATGAGCATTAGGCCCTGTTTGATAAATCCACCATGTCACTCTGCCTCTGACAACCATTCATCATGCTTGGCTTTCTCATGTGAAATGTTCTCTGTGCTGGATAATTCAGTAAGACAAATAAAATGCGAGTCCTAAAGCTCAGACTCGGCTCTGTCCCACCCCACGTTGACTTTTCAGTACTATACTTTATCTCTCTGTCGTAGGGACGCTGTGTCCCTGTCTAAGCACGGGCAGTAGCAGCTGTAGCTGTAGCACAGTGACTATATTCAGACCAGCTGAAGGACGAACATGTTCTTAATGAGGCGGCTAATGAGTTCTGTTCTTTTGTTGCTGTTTTTTTTTTTTTTTTTCCTTCTTCTCAGGGTCAGGGCGACCATTCAACCATTCAACTGAAGTTTACTGACTTTATCCCCTGTGGTCTGACTCAAATGAATTTTTTTTTGTCCTGTACCACTTAGTCGTTATCAATATTTTTGTTGTACACGCTTGCAGTTGAAATGTCACAGATAAAATGTCATTAAACCCCATGGCTAGATGACAACAAAAAGGAAAAGTAGTGCAATTATAATACCATGAATTTAAGTTTGAAATAAACCAAGTGTGTTATGACAAATATGAGAAGAAAGCAAAGGAGAAAAGTAGGCAATCGTTTGTAAAAGAAACAATGACATTTATTTTTTTCTTAGCACTTTTCTTAATTAGTCTGTTGTGCCCATTGATCACATATAGTACAGTTAATATAAAAATGGCTTTTTAACTTTACACCCAAAGCAACAACGAAACGTTTTCTTAAAATATGTATGCTAAAAATACTGAGAAAGTATTTCCACTAAAAGTACTGGAGAATAGCTTGTGGTTCTGCAATGATGACATGGCCGTGTTTTGCTGTGGCTGACGTGTTTCTTCAGTTTCTTCTGTTTACCTCATGTAGTTCTTGTTGTAGGCACTTACCAGGGCATAACAGACCGCTTCGTGAGGAGAGAACACATCAATCGCCTCGGTTTTAATCAACCTGTTATATTTGTTTTAGTCCAAAGAATTTCTTTCCTAGTCACCGTTGCAATGAGAACTACACAGCATAAACAGCCATTTGGCAAATGTCCTCTCTAGGTACTCATTTTGTTGCTGAATTTCATTAAGCTTAATGTGACGTTGTAATCAAAAGTAGTCTGCTCCTTGCCTTAATTTAAAACCCATTTAAACTGTTCAGATACAGAGGATTTGTCATTACATCAACATAATAGAATATATAACAATATTTCCATGAAAAATCAAGAATCCATTTTTAAATAGAAAAAGGGGGGTATATTTCATCAAAAGGCTTACACCATAGTCACTGTTATTTGTCTACTCTACTAAATCTCCCTTCCCATAATAGACAGGTGTTATTACTGTATCTCTAACTCGTCTATGGATGTTTTACAAAGCACAGACGGTATTGCTTGGGACCACACGGACAGTTCCACAACTCTGAACACATTTAACAGTCAATTACAAGAGAGTTGACCATCATCATCATCATCATCATCATCATCATTATCATCATCATTATCTTCATCATCATCTTCACTTTCTTTGCTCTGCCTGCATTTCTGTATTAATGGTACTGAAATATATCATTTTGCAGTAAATGCCCCTTCCTGTTGATGTTAGCTTGGTTTGATGTAACGGTTACAAAGCCACCAGTGCAGCTAGGGTTGAAACTGGGAGACCATGTAGTGTATTTTAAACTGTTCCATCCCAGTCCAATAATAGTTTTGCCAGTGTATCTGAGCCGGGGGACCAGCAATGGGTTTGTCTTTTGAAACAGTACTACAGATTTGTCCACCCCTGCCCATGGCCTTGTCCATTCAGTGTTGTTGGTGTGTGGTGCTCTACAAAGCTGCGCTTCTTAAAAGGCATTGTCAGATACATTTATGACTGTGGCTTTCACCTCCACTCCACTTGGCAGTCCCTTACCCGAAACCCACAGCTTTGTAAAGAAAGGAGAGTGCATACCGGTAGCTTCCACTGGTGTGAGCGAAGCATTGGAGTCGCATTTCCTTATATCCCCATAAAGGTGGTGGTTCCTCAGAGACACATAAATAAGCAGGCATGCCACTGAAATCACAGCCAAGAGCACACCAAAGACGGTGATTACTGCTGTGTCCCATTTTTCTGTGTCCTTGACTGCCAGCTCTAATCCTTTAGTGGTGACATTGACACATTTGGTGTCATGGTTGTAGTGGATGCTGCGCACATCCACACATACTTTGTAGTGAGTGGCGGGGCTGAGATGGGTGAGGTTGTAGACCTGAACGTCAGAGGGAACCCTGGTGGTAAATGCTGTGGTGGGATGGTTAGCACCTGACGCTGTGTACCATTTAATGTTGGGAGTCAGGGTGCCAGGGCCGGCCTTCCACGAAACCAGGATGGAGTTTGTCTCCACTGATTTGATTTTGACATTCAGAGACCCATTTGCAGGTTGGGGAAAATATCCATTCACCTCTACTGAAACAGATTTAAGATCAGCTCCAACCAGATTATGGGCAACACAAGTGTAAAGTCCAGCTTCATTTTCTGTTATATCGTATATGTCAAAAGTTCCCTCTGGGTGCATGTAGAACTTGTCAGACACGGTGTTAGGCAGGACCCTGGTACCGGACGGGGTGATCCAGTAGATGTCCGGCTCTGGTTCAGCAAAGGCCCGACAATGGAGTGACACCGAACTTCCATTCTGTGCTTTAATATGCCCAGGCATGCTTTCAGGAGAGATGAGTGGCAGACAAATTTCCATCATCTCCCTGAAGTGCACCTGTCGGACATGCTGGCCCTCATACTCAGGAGGCTCCACACAGTACAGTGAATCAGGCTCCATGAAGCGAATGTTGGTCTTGTTCATGTTCATCCAGCGCACTACGCAGTCACAGCGGATGGGGTTGCTGTGCATGCTAACCTCTCTGAGATTTGGGAGGGACTCGACAGTAATCCTGTGGAGGGCACTGAGCGCATTGCCATTTAGCATTAGGGTTTCCAGACGTGGTAGTTTGTAGAAAGCATTAGGATGGATATAGGAGAGTTTAGGATTGTTGGTGGCTTCTATTTTGGTCAGCTCAGGGAGGTTATTGAGGGCAAAGCTGTCGATGGAAACTAGCTCTGGCATGCTATTAATCCCCAGTTCCTTCAGATGGAGCATATCCACAAAGTCCCCTCTCTGTATCCTCGCAATTGGATTTTTATTTAGATCCAAAAACTTGAGATTTTTTGCATTTTTCAGAGCAGAATGAGGCACCTCAGGGAATATATTATCATAGAAAGAGATGCTCTCTAAGTTATCAAGACCGGCCAGTGCATCGTCAGGAAGCTGAGACAGGTTCATTCTGGTGAGAACAAGACTGCGGAGGTTACTGAGAGGTTTGAAGTTCATATCATCAATAGAAAGAACAGGATTCTCACCAATCATCAGGATCTCCAGATTTGGCATGGGTTCGAACCACTCTCTTTTAATGACCTTCAGCTTGTTAGAGTTGAGGTGGAGTCGCACAAGGTTACTGAGACCCTGGAAAGCCATTGGAGAAATGGAGGAGATGAGGTTGTGATTAATGTAGAGCTCCTGCAGGTTAGCCACCTCAGCAAGACACTGTTCAGGCAACTCTCGTATCCAGTTTTCCTCCATATGAAGGGACAGCAGCTGAGGAAGACTCCCCAGATGGATGTCAGTGATGGAGGATAAGTTGTTTTGTGATACGTCAATCTCTGTGATGTTGGCCAGGTAATCCAAGGGTTGGTCAATCTTGGCAACATTGTTTGTTTGCAGTAATAGTACTTGTGTGCCCACTGGTAATTTTTCCGGCAGGCTAAAGAGTCCCAAGTCATTACAGTCAACTGTCTGTGCCTCCATGTACACTGAACTGGGAGAAAACCAGGGTCTAATCTCACATACACAGAGCTTCGGGCAATCAGGCCTCTCCTCTGTGGCCACAACAAAAGAGGCCATGGCCAAGCCAACAAAGAGATCCACAAATGACACGTCCTTCATATTGGACTGATTCCCTCCAGTAAGAAATTGGTCCTTGTAGATTAAGTGGTCTGAGCTGGTAACTTCACAAATAATGAATCATTTGCTGCAGCTGCTGAGGCGATTGACTCACCGCCCCTGCCACCACCACCACCAACTGCAGCAGCACTCCCTAGGGTTTTTTGTCTTGCTGTGTAGACGCCTTTGGATGGAATGACCAATCGCTCAATGCTGCCCCTGCTGGTGTCAGGGTTTGGGGCCGAGACTGCAGTCAGGCAGACCCGAGAAGGTGGGAGGGGGTAAAAGAAAAAAGGATGGACTGATATTATACCTCAAATGACTTATGTTGAGCACATTTATAGGTATCCATGAAAATCTGCTGTTTAAAGATGGATGTCCTCATTGACTGTCGTTACTAGCTTCCAGAGTCCACAGCCCAGTCCATTCCCACCTGTGTAAGACAAACAAGACAGAGAGAAGTGGTGTGAGTATTACATGATAATGGAGGTAGTCAGTGAATGTCATAAGAGAAGGATTTGGTAATATTGACATTAGTTATAGGCACACTGATGCATGTTGACATTTCGACACGCTCCCTTCAAGACATAGAACCATGGATTTACATCTGCTTGACCTTCTAGACTTCATTCTGGGGACTTACTGATGTGCCTCCACAATATGGCATTCAATCCTGGCGTTAGTAGTGTGAGTCTTATTGGTTAAAGAGAAGGCTTTATTAAGATTCTTAAATGGCAGACATCCTAGGGCTTAAGCATTAGCCTTCAGGGCAAGCTGCTTAAAGACACTGGAATATGTCAGTAACTATAGCAACAAGAAAACAGGCATCCAATAACACACACCATAGTGAGACAGTTAGGCCGTACATGCAAACTAAGCATTTGACACAGTCGCATTTTGCACCTGTTTGTTCGAATATGCTGCAACCGACAGCCACCCAAATTAAAATGCATTAGTATGTTGACATAATGAATCTTTGTGCAATCACGCTAATAGGATTAAACATTTTTGGAAAATACAGGTCATGATTTTTTTTCAGTGGCCACACATTGCCACACACAAGCAGGGGGGAAAAATACATAATTATCATTCTATCGTTTTGGACACAGGTTTACAAATAACAATTACCAGCGCTCAAAAAGAGATTACCATAAGTCTTATCTATGCTTTTGTTAAATGACATTCAGGATCTTAAATGTCTTACTCTTTTTACTCATTCGCTACTCTCTATAAAAAATAAACCTCTGTAGTGAGCAGTGCATAGACACATATCGTCAATCATCGCCATTTTGTGTCATCAGTCACAGATGTGTAACAATAATTTCCACGTCTATAATTGACATTAATAGGATTGTTAGCAGGAATGACTGTACGTGGTTATAAAAGGCAAATATATAGTTTCTAGTTTGTTTCACTGACAATCAGGGATGACCCAGAAACTGTGTACAATAGTACAAGTATAATTTTAGGCACATTTTATAGTTTATGGTTATTAGCCCTGTTGTGAAATGGGGCACATTTAATGGTAAAAGCTTAAACAAACATTACAAGGCAACAAATCAACAAAATGATCAAATTTTGTCCTTTGATGGTATGCCATTTATAGAGTAGTAGAGGTGATACTGTTCTTTCAGTTCTTACAGTAACAAACATTGATTGAATTAAATATCTCCAACTGTGATGCACGCCCTTCCATGCGCATCAGATATATTTTTTTATGCAGTGCCTCTTTTACCATCATATCATCTGTGTCCCCATCGTTGGCTGCTGCAGCAGAAACTCCACAGTTGAAGTGTACCATGTAATTTGTCATATGTACTGTAACTGCCTCTCACTGAACAGATGGGTTTGATGGTGCTTGGGATATTTTGGGCCTATAAGAGCGTGCAGCATATCACGGGAAAAGTCAAGAGAGACAGGGGATGAAATGGAAAGAATCAAGAGAAAAAGTGTGACGGCAGCTGGAAAGTGCGAACAAGAAAAGAGAGAAATGGTTTCATTTCATCACCCTCACGGTTTCCACCTCAGTGGCCACAGGGGAGATGTGAGGGGGAAAAATAAATAAATAAATGAAAACTTCTGAAAGCAGCAGAAACGCTGCAGTTTGCCCCGCTGGCAAAGCCGAGCCAAGGGTTCATTCCTCAACCTGTGCTCCAGCAATGGCTAGAGTGTGGTTTGGAAGGCTTGGGGAGGAGGGAAAGTGTGTGTGGTGGTGGTAGTGTGGGGTGGGGGTTATTATTTTTCAAAAACACCTGGCACTTTAATAAGCTGCAACACCGAGAGCATTCTGATAAACAGGCTTTAGCTTCTCTCCCTCGGCAGTAGCTCTTCATTGTGGGCTATGCAGTTGATCCGTGCCCTGGAAACACAGACCAGAGTCTGTAATTCAGCCTACAGCATTTGGGTCTCACCTCCGCTTGCTTTGGCTTTTCTCTTTAGTAATCACAATTGCCAGCAGTGTAATGTGGTCAGGTTGACTGTTACTGCATAGCTTTATTGTTATCATTTGTTTCACCAGTGATGTTAATTGTGTCAGTGGGGACATTTTTAGGCTATGGCTTCTATTTTGTGATCAATATGTTCTGTTTTGCAGCACTCAAAAATAAGGTCTATAAATGGTAAATTGTTGGTGTGGAAAAGGATATAGTGCTAAAATATTTTCAGGTATTACTTCATCAGGGAGGACATTACTGTTGGTGAGGAGGGATAGAAAGAGACAGATTGAAAAACAGAATTCATTATTGTCTTTAGTTTAATGTTAATGTCTGTTGTCCCACATTGGCGAAAATCTAGAATGGGATTAGGGAGGCTTTACCGGACAATTTGCAAGATGGTGTGGCCAGCAAACACAACATATTTCCCGGCTAATTAATGAGGATAAAATTATGTTAAGGATAATCCAACACTTGGTTCATGAAATTCTTGATTTTAGGCCTGGTGGTGGCCATTAGCGTGTTTTCCAGGCCCAAACCGGTTTGTTTTGTCCTACCAACACAGATAATCTGTTTGTTATAGAACTATCGAATATTTGCCTAATCAGCTAATTGCTGCAGCTCTGGTCCACATCAATGTCTGTTTACAGGTGTTGGAGAATATTACTCCATACGTATAAAACCTTTTGCGGAGCTGCGTGAAATCTCATAAATTGCCTCATGTGATGTCACTTGAGTAAACGGTCAATGTTGGATGGGGCTAAAGACTTTGAAAGTGAACAAGAAAGAAGTGAGTTTACCAGACCCCTTCAACTCTGCTTGAGGCTAATGGCTCAAGGCTACACTATCCGCTACTAAGAAAACACACCCAAATCGATTTTTGCGTTGTGGGTAATGTAAGTGCCAGGTTTTAACAAGGAAGAAGAATGTGTGGAACAAAGAAAAACTATATCTCTGTTTTTGCTGCATCAATTTTGATCCCCTTTTTTAAACTGTCCATTCTGAGTCTGACAATGTTATGCATGAGCTTGACTTGAAATCGGTGTAGTACTCGTTTAATACCACTGAAATACAATATCACATTTCATGCTGAGTTAAAACTTTGCTTAAATAACCCATTAGATTGTTTAATATGTACCCTGTGTTTGAAATAGTAATCTATTTAAATAATAAAATATTGAATTAATATCAAAATGATGACTCACTTTTCATTATGCCTTTTTCTTTCATTCTATCCAATCATAATAAATATTGCATGCAAATGAAGTTTCAAATGTTATAGACAAATCTATGTAAGTCTCCTGGATGTTGAGGTCCCAGTGAAGGGCTGTTGAAGGGAATCATTGGGAGTCATTTGTAAGAAGAAGCTGACTGAATAGGAGGTGACATCTTGTGTGGCAATGTGTCTGATGTGGCAAATGCAGTGTGATTCTTCAGGCATGCTCGCCGCCTGAACAGAACAGTGTTGAGTCAATGACTTAGTTATATAATAAAACAGTTTGGAATAAAGACAATTGAGGCAAGATGGCTATGCAGTAAAACTAAGAAAATGTTAGACAGTGTGTGCTTTCACATTAGCGGAACATAAATGACAAGTGGAACATCCTCAGAGCTCTTTATACTTTAATCAAGATGTGTTAACACATCAGCAAAATTGAAGAGCTTTCAACAACACCGCCACGATTAAGAATGCTTGTTTGGCCAGACAAATTGGGCTTGTTAAAGGTGTAGAAACTACATTTCATTAGTCTTTGTTATAAAGTTGAAATACTGTACCAAACTGCATCATCTTAAGTGCACTATCCTAATCATCCACAGCCAGTTGAACAGGTAAATTGGTATTGTGCGACTGCACTATGTGAAGCCCGGTGAAGAGGCTGTCTATATTCTTGGGGCCTTGCACCGTGACTGCTGTGACTATGGAGTCCACACACCGCTTGTACTAACCTATTAGTAAGAGGTCCAGTCAAGCTACCCAGCCGCAGCCCCCCCTCACACACCCACTGCTACAATGTAGAGCTAATTTCCCACAATCCGCTGCTCAGTTGCCGGTAATTGAGGTGGAGCGAGAGGGGAGGGAAAAGAGAGAGAAGAGATCTGGAGGACAAAATGACTTGCCAGGGGAGGAACTTGTCGTAGTGTCAGTACTGGTGTATTAACCTCTCGTGACCCTGAGAATGCTGTCATTGCAGGAAATATTAACCTTAGCAAGACCATGAAGCAGAGGAATTAACCCAAACCCAGAGAAAACAAGGACTTCCAAGCATAAAGAATGTTGTAGTGTATTTGGTATTAAATGGCATTAACTTGCGTTCGGCTACGTAACTGTTGGACAAAGAGAAATGTGGTTAATATGGCTATGGCAAATAGAATTCAAAGACGGATGCCTGTAATTTGTGCCTGGGAACGCTTTTGGAAAGTCTGAGTTGAGAGATACATAATCAACAGCCGCTAATATAACCTTGAGGGCTTGAAATGGGCTCTCCTGTAACCTAATGTCTGACTGCACTAACGCATTAAGCCTAAGCTTTGACATTTGCTCAGGGAGCCAATGGAAGCCTTTTATAGGTCAGGCTAAGGTGTTCACTCATGGAGCTAACATGAGTTCCCAGGTGTCGGAGGAAAAAAGGGAGGGGGGTTGCAATCATTCAAGCCATGGTCTCCAAAGCACCTCCATTACAGTAGCAGGCTGACAGTCTGGCCCATGGGCTTTTCAATTTCACCACTGTTAATCCTGACTATGTACATTACAGCAAACAAGCTCTTAGTATTTGGTTTGTTTCAGGACTTCCTTAACTCAGTGAAATACAACTAGGTGTGTTTGACATGTTTAAGTTTATATGGAAAACTTGATTGCATATAGTTGCCTTTTTACACATCCAGCAGATCCAGATAAATATTGGCATTTATATGAAGATGCCTATCTGGACAACAAGTCCAGTAGTCACTTTCTTTTAGCTCTGGTTTGGTCTTCACTTCCTCCTGAGGGACATATCTGGCTCTTACTGGCTCTTAAAATACACACAAAGCGGGACCTTTTACCGTCTAAAAATCAACTGATTTGTCACTTACTGGTGGACAAAATCTGTAAAGAGTCACTGTTTCTATATTACCTTAAATCTAATTCGGTTTTCCTGTATTGCATATCCTTGTCGCTAATCGGCCGCCATACGCAGATAACGATACAGTATTTTTGCAAAAAGACAATATCTGTCGATATACTGGCCTGGACAATTTATTTGTCTTGCTCTAATAGTTATTTCTGGGTTCATCACTTCAAAAGACATTTTTCAAATTATACACATTGATTTCATCCATTGCTATTTAAAAAAAATAGATTATAAAAAATATATATATCTGTATCCTGGTCCAATGCCATGCAGATTTTTATGTTTCAATCTGGCATTTTTAATCATTTTTATGGAAGTGTTGTTGCATCATTATTAAGAGTTAGAAGCTACCATATCTGTATTGACATATTGCAAACCGAGAAGCTGCTGAGAAATGACAGTGCCATTGCATCACCATTATAAACTGGTATGTCTCTAGTCCTCGTTAGTCACAGACTTCACTCTTAATTAGTGTGACATTTGACATTACTGAAAAACTTGGAATGTGTCCTCATTAAAATGCTGCACATTTAAGTTGGCTTACTCTTGTTGTCAGGTAAAAACTCACATAACTGTCTTTTTTCTTGTCTTCAGTAATATTCAATTCACCCAGGCACACTCTTTATGTGATGAGTGGATTTCATGACTTGTGTGCCCAGAATGCACTATTTTGAGATAATTTGCTCTCATGTGGAAATGACTAATTGTGATGTACCCGAAACGGGACGAGGCTAAATTTTAAGAGGTTCAGCCACTGTCAAGGTGAAAAGCTTTCCCATTCAGATCTTGGCAACACCTCACACTTTCTTTCCCACTGGGCCACCTCCATTATACTAACACTGCGGCTGGTCCGGACAGTAATGGCACAAATACAGTTTGATTAGAGACCAGTGAGATATGACCACTTTAAATTAATGAGTGTGCACAGTAGGGGCAGAAAGCATTGGTCCTGGTGGCTCTGCGGCGCTAATTCAGGCAAGCCTGACTCGAATCAGCCGGGCAGCCAAACAGCCGGGCAGAACTGTTTGTTTTATGCTGTTTATTGAAATGAGTTATAAATCCTCACCCTCGCTTCACAGGGCTCGGATGGGATTTAGCGGAGCGGGGACGTAAAGATGATTGCTTTGTCGCAGGTTGGGTACTCATCGATGCCCTGTGTGGCGACAGGTTGACCCACAGTTCGTGTAAAAAAATAAAATCATTTATTATACAAAACAAGTTCTGTGAGGGTTATGACAGGCATAAAAGAGAACATTTGTGAGATCTGAGCTGTGGCATGAGTCTAGATGTTGGTTTTTTGTGGGGAGCATATTGTCCCCCAGGGAGATGATTATGAGGCCTGCACGGTTTAAGTAGTAACAAGGCAGTATTGCATCTGCTGAGAGGTAGACATTACACTCACTGTGGTAAAACTGGGTGGAAGACATAAAGGTCAGACGTAAGTGGAAAGTAGGGCGCAGCCGAATTGCCTCCTCTTTCAGGAGAATAGCCTGTGTATTGTAGAAATGGTTCACAGGGAATTTTGATCCACTGGTAATAAGCCTCGCAAGGCTTTCTTCTTCTAGTCACCCCTCCTCTCTCTCAGGCTCTTTCTTCTTTCTCCCTCTTCGTTCTCTCATTTGCTTCTTCTCGTGATATTGCAACCCCCACCCCTCCACATCCTTTTTTTTTATATAAACCATGTCCTTTTTATCCTGCTTTCTCACATTTGTCTCTGCTCTTCAAACCCTTATAGCGAACATCTCCTCGTATATGTTGCAGCACAATCCATCCAAGCAACGGACTAAAGAGAAAGTAGGGATTTAATTTTGTCTCCCTGCATGTTCAGGTTCCAGTCTTTCATTCTGGGCATCCTACTGTCTCATTGCTCGTTTGCCGTCCGCCTAATTGCCTTCTCAATACTTGTCACCCCTGCTGTGCCAAACCTAGTCTATCTGCATACCGTCTGCGTCTGTCTCTCTCAGTAGATGCTCTTTCCTTATTACCAATGTCCATTCCTGTATGGGTTTCTTTTGGCCTATGCAGCTTGTACCCTTAAATGTGTGGGTTGGTTCCATTCCGCTTGCATTGCGGCTGCCAATGGCATTCCACCCAGTGCGTCAACGTCCACACATGGGTGGTGGTCCTTCAACTGCCAGGTTTATTTTTTGCCAGACCAGTTTGTACTTCTGGCATAAGAATTAGAATTTAAATTCTATAAATCCATTTCCATTTACAGTTAAGATAGATAGTGTAGGTTGGCTATCACTGTGCATAATATACTTGTTTATTTTAGAGTTTTTTAATATGCCATTTAAAACCTATTGGATTTGAAAATGAAACACTAAAAGCAGGATATTTACATGTTTTTCACAGGATGGAGACACTTTTTAAAATGGAAATGTATTTTATAGAGGCTGTTTCAATTTCCAGGGTTAATTATTGCTTTTAATGGGAAAGCAAGAGAAAGAAAGTGAGAGGAGATGCTTGAAGTCACCGCATTTCTAAAATGCTTCTGGTGGACACTGGACCCACGGCGGACAGCAACGAATCCACTTCCGATAGTTGGCCCTTCAGTGGGTGGGTGCCTCTGAAAAGCTTTACTGTCCCTCCCTCTACCCCTCACCTCATTGATTTACTATTATACTTTCTCTAAGGTAAGGGAGAGTCCATTAAAGGGATCTTTCTATGGAGTGTGTATGCATAATGAAGCTTCCTGTATGTGCATACGTATGTTTGTGTGTGTGGGTGGGTGTGGGAGCGGATGGAAACCATGAATGGCCATGAATCAAGTGGCAAGTCGACTGTTAATGTAAAATCAATGTTCCAAATTAACCACAGGACCCCGTTCTCTGGTTTTCCAGCCCTTTTCTGGACAAGACATGCCCTTGGGCTGAGTGAGGGAGAACACACATGCTGCACTATTGAACGCTAAAGCACGCCCACCTGCATCCATGCACACACATACACACACACACACAGTAGACAGGAACAAACAAAAAAAGATGCATGGATTTGGACGCAAGCATGCACACATAACTTAGCCGACAGTGTCCTCACAGAGCCCATAAAAAAACAAACGTGCCCAAGCTCATTCGCATAATGCATGCATAACGCAACACACAGTGAAAGAGCACAGCTAGGTCCCCTTGTCTAATTCGCATCGTGCTGCATCTATTAAAATTAAGCCAAGGTATCCAGCTTAAGGCTGCCGCTGATAAGGTCAAAGGCGTAGCGAACATTCCAACACTCATTTCTCCCCCAACATAATCGGACTCACTCTTGACAAAAATCTGCATAATATTCCATGTATAGCTGCTAGCCGGAATGAAAGAGGGAGGTGTGAGGAGGGGGGTGTGAGGGGTACGGGCAGGGGGAATGGAGCCACCGGCATATCCCTCAAAGTCAGAGCCAAATTGAATCTGCAGGTGCAAATGTGGCATGTGTGCTGCCTCTAAGATGCGCAGCTATCTATATTTATATGAATAATATATGGCTGGTCAAGGGGCCACAAGCCTGCAAGGAATAAGTTCCTACAGCAGACGGAATCAATCATTATATGCCACTGAAATGCATTTATCGCTGCCTTGGACCTCTTTATTATGATTTCATGGGGTTTGATATGGGCTTTCTCTTTCTGTTTTCATTCTCTGCTACTCTTCTTCAGCTAAAACAGATAAAAGATTTCTTTCAAATGGCACTATGGCTTTGTTTCTATTGAAAGGGCTCAGGAGTACAATGACCGGCTTATTTGGAGACCATAATTGTTTTTGTGTATGTGCATTTATGTGCATATTTCTGCACGTGTTTGTGTGTGTTTGTGTTTGTGTGTGTGTGTGTGTGTGTGTGTGTGTGTAAATACAGGAATCCAGCTACGGAAACATGCATCATCTATGAGTCACTGCAGCTTTATCAAAACATGAGCACTTGTTTTGGTCTCATGATACAACATCCACCAAGCTTTTCATTAGTGCACTCAGGGCCTATATGTATCAGTCTGAATGCAGAACAGATGGACGGCACAGCAGTAGCCCTTAGATGTCCTCCTTCTTCTCTGCTCATGTTTGAAACTGCAATATGGGCATATGTCACTATCATGTCCAGCTCTGATATGAATCTGCAGAATAGCAGACTAATTAGTGGTTAATAGCTAAGATTTTTTAGGGTTTTTTTGAGAGTATCAGCATCAGTCTACCTAGCATCTATCTATTATACGTGATTCGTTTTTAGTACTTCTTTTGTTAATATATACAAAGTACCCACACACTCCAGAAACGTGTGCTAGCTAAATACCTAAAATGCTAATGTAAAAGCAAATGTCATTGGACACAAAGGAAGTGTCGCATCCCATTCTGACCTTTTGATACGGACTGAAAACACCCAAAATGTCATGGATGCTGCCGTCAAACCATGTTCTGATCCTATTGTCTCCTTCCCTTTTCTTTCTTTGTGTCTTTTCATATAATTTGGGTCTGATACAGTCCGTCCACCAGATCCAAGAAAAACATGCACATCGCCCTCCCCCCCCCCTCCCTCCTGTTCCCTTTGCCCTCTGTCTGTGCTTATTCCATTTTAATGTGTGCCTGTGTTTGTTTGGGAACACGATGCTATCAGAGAGCCTATGCTTGGCTGCACAGGCTGATCCCCTGCAGCCGTCTTGTGAATATGTTTACATGCATTTCATTCAGGAACCCCGATAGATCCTGGGGCATCTTGTTACCACCATTATGGGGAAGAAAATAAATAAAAAATCTTGAGATAAATGTGATTTTGATGGCACTTTAGCGTAGGCTTCCTGAACTCCACTTTGACTCTGAACCGGTAGTAGCGTTTGGCACCCACACATCCTCTCACCGCACAGGAACCTGCTGAACCTCTGCCTATAGAGAAATTAATATGGAACACCCACACTGTGCTGCCTATCATGCTCTCCAAGCCTCCACAAGGCCACTGCAGGCTCCATCCCCCAGCCCACCCCCCCTACACACACACACACACACACACACTGCTTCTCACTGTTTCACACGCAGATCAATAGGCAATTCGCAAAGCCACTCACTTTAAGCGTATGACTTAGTGTGGACATGTAATATTGATTTGTTTTGAACAAATGTGCCCAAATTAATAAAGCAACCCACTACTGCTTTGCTTGACTGTTTTTATCTGCATGAGGGAGGAACTGCAATGTGGCTACAATGTTAAGATACGAGCAAACACTAAATACTGAACCTCGCAAAACCGTTTAGGGACTGTATTTTGCATCCTCTCGATGTTGAGCAGGGAAAACTCTTCACCACCACAGCTGGTGGTCGAATATTACAACGTGAGCCTCGGCTCCACTGGCAGGTATAGTCAAAAAATCCGAAGTGGGAACAATATAGCGTGTGGGCTGAGGTTTTCTCAGCGTGGCGTGGCGTCTGATGTGAGGGACATGATGGCTCTCATGTGGCATTCTGCTGTGTGTTTCATAGTGAGCAGCTGCTTTGGGTGAGTCATTTGCACTGTGGAGGCCAAAATCTATTGTATCCATCACTGAGAACAAGCACACGGACGCATGCATACACAGAACACGTCTGCACAGAAGATTACAGCAATCACATCCAGCAGCCCCCTCGGTGAAAGTCACATTTGTCATTATCGGCCATTATCTGTTTATCTGCCTTTGAAATATTCATGAGTGAAACATCTGCTGGATGACATACATTTTGGACAGAGGAGAGGGTGTGAGAGATAAAATGGGAGGGAGGAGGGGGTGAGAGAGAGAAAGAGAGAGGGTAGAGAGACGCCCCAATGCAGATTAGTGAATACCTTCCCTCTCTCTCCCTCCCTCTCTCACTCTCTCTCTTTTGCAAGCCGGATCCCTGGATGTGTGGGTGTACTGGCACAAGCAGGTGAAGTGATGATGGTGAATGCGCTCCAAATGACTCTCAGTGGCTGCGTTCATTCCGCAAAAAAAAAAAAAAAAAAAAAAAAAGCCCGGGATGCAACGCGCAGAGATGGCGGTGAAAGCAAAGAAGCGTCTCTGTTCACCGGTGGAGAGTGTGCGCGGTTGCGATGTGTGTTTAAAAACAAAACCCCCAAAAAAGGCCCGAGTACCGTGTAACACACTTTCCTTGCATGTGTCGGTAACGACTTCTCTGTTTGCAACAGGAAGGTTTGAAGGAGAGGGTGAGGGGGGGATGAGGGGAGGGGGGTGGCCACCATTCTGTGGATTTCTTCGAGACGTGTCTGGTGTGCGCTCACTCAGCAGGACTCGGGGACATGAAACTGCCAATCCATCACTCCACACACACACACACACACAAACACATAAACACAAGTCCGTCTCGAATTCCCTTAACTAATTTGGCTAAACAGAGTCCATCAGAAATCCGGTCTGGTTAAAGGCGCATCCTGCATAGTTGCGCAAAAGCGCGTCTCCACGTCAAGTGAGGGTTCGAGGCCAGTCATCAGCATAATTATCCTGCAATATTTCCCCTAATTTATGCAATCAAACATAATGGATTGGTATTTGGGAAGCGATATGGTACGTTGCTTTCAATCGCAAGACTATATGTCCGGTCAAACATCCCCGAATCGGCGTTTTTCATTAACTTAGAAAATGCGTTGCACAGACGCAACCGTGCGATATGTATGGAATGACAGAAATATATTTTAGGAGTCAACAGAGTAAACTTACCCGATTTAACCAGCACAGCCCCTCGAAGCAGTGTGTGTTTTCTGTATTCCCATCAAGTGCGCCGCTCCAATGACGAGAGAGCCCCAGCGCGCAACATAAAGCCGGTCAACAATGTGTGGTCTTCTTATTTTTTACGCAGATGATGAGAAATCAGTTCTAGCCTCTCTTCCCCACAGCAAAAAAAAAACCACACGGCTTCTGCGTGAGGGAAAACAAAACACAAAGCGAAGTCCAAAAAAGCAGGCTGGAGAGAGTACGGACAGAGGTTCATGTGTTCCCTGTGCCCTTCCCTTGCCGTGTTCACAGCGGCTGTTGAGGGCGCATCTCTACCCTCGATCAAGTGTCAGGCGGACCACATAGATGCGCCGCCGTCTCCTCAGCAGTCATTAATATCAGAACAAACCCCGACTCTCCAGAGAACAGCCAATAGCGTCAGAGAAGCAGGCGAGGTGCTCGCAGCACCCCTGCTCTGGTTGGCTGAGAGGAGCCGTCAGTCATATCCCAGAAGCCTGTTCTCATCTATGTCTTCTTCTGTTGGAGGCGAAGCACGCTGCAAAAAATATCTATATTAAAGTCATGATTTGTAAAGTGTTCAAGTGTTGAAATAAGAAGCACACATATTAAAGTGTGTGAAATTATGGGCTCTGTTATTTGTTTTTAATGTACTCCCTTCAAATGTCCAGTGCTCCTCTAACATCAAAATGATGTTGACTCGAGATGATGTTTGCATCAAGTTCATCTGGACTGTAAAGATGTGTCGTTTCCAAAGGCCAGGTGTCTGTATGCTCACACTGCAGGCCTACCGACAAAAATATCAGACATGTTTGATACTGATTGCTGTGCTCTGAGGTATGTGGGAGGCACACAGCATGTTACTAAACATTCAAAAGAGACTGTTTCAAGAGAACCAGTGGGGGAAATAAATGAGATCCTTCACTTAATTGAAGCAATACCACACTGTAAAAATATTTGCATACAAAGTCATGGATTGAACATTTAACATTTGGTTACTGCTTCTGTGCGGTGTTCAAACGTGGCACCTTTAGCAGCCAGGGTTGTTAAATCTGTTGATCTCTGAGCGGCAACAATATCTTCTCAACTGTATAATACTAAAAAGAAGCACTGACCACAGCAACATGTGGTAACATCCCACTCCAGGCGTGTGTTAAGACCTGTAAAAATACTTTGTGTCCAATATTAATTTGTGTCTCATGTTTTCGTACAAAAGAGTTAATTACCTTTTTAGAATTGTACTTCTCCTCCCTCTTTACCAATATGCAAATATTTTTTGTTGCAAAGTTTAACCTCTGAACACACACTCTTTAGTCCATTCTTGGTGTTTGTGCGCTGGAGGTTTCAAGTTTTCACGTCCCACATACTGGACCACGATCAGGTTTCCAACTAGCTGTGATGTCACAATGTCCTGCTCCTACCAACACGTGTTAAATTCTAATTTAAGGTGAGAAACTTTCCTCCTTTAGCAGATAAAGGTAAAAACAGCTTCCTGGTGTCAACCTGCACATGCATCATTGTGCACAGTGAAGCTCAAACATCCACAAGAAGTAACAGTGAACAAAAATGTGCTGTGCTAGCTATACTGCAACCTTAATAACTTAAACATCTTTTTTTTTTTTTAAGTAAAGGCATTTCAGCCATTTACTGCTATATTGTGTAGTTTGACTCTACCAGTTAAATAAGAAATGTCAAATAAAGCAATTGAATATTGCATTTTGATTTACCACCACTTCTTGGCACACTTACTAATAGCATCAGCACAAGTGCACTTTCTGGCTGCAGCAATTGGAGATGAATTCATGGCAAACTGTGGTGGCCTGGCCAGCAGCTGCCACTTTCTGTGTGCAAGTACATTTGAGATGGACATTTTTTGCAGTGCAGGGGAATGAGGAAGAAGGCGCAGGCAGGGAAGAAAATGGATATCTGTACCTATTAGCTCCAGAGCTCCCGACTCAGATCCCAGGAGGATTCCTAACACAATGTTCTACAAACTGATGTTCCTGGAGGTCGGGCAGGGTTATCCACAGCCTCTGAGAAAGAGACGTACCTCATCTGTCAGCCCAAAGGGTTCTGATCCAGAGACTATGCGACTGGAGGATGTTTTAACTCCACCTGTGTCTGATTTACCGAATTCCAAGTCCTAACATATACAACCTTACCGTACACGACGGTGTTCTTTTATCTATTTGGTGTCATTCACGTTCCTGTAAAACCTCAGAGACTTTTTGGGAGTTTTGTTTGGTCAATATTCCCATTTGTTCTCTTTTGAATCTCCAGTTGAAATTATTCAAATTTCATGTAAATTGCACGAAATAATTTATTTAGAAAAGTTTACTTATAAATGGATGACCTTTATGAATAAATAGAATGCCATGAGACTGTTTAGACTGTTTTCTTTAATTGGATGCAGAGGAGTTTGCCATGCCCCAGGTGCAGCTCACTCAAACTTCAGTAATTATGCAATTTTTCAGATACTTTCCATATTTTCTCCTTCCTTTGCTTACTCTTCATTTTTTATAATGCTGCTTAAGATTTGCTTGTCTGTGAATTTGTAAAACCGCCCTCTGCCTGTGATAAGGGGACAAATGCCCTTTCAAGAGACCACAGCTTTGTATAATGATAGTAGAAAAAAAACAGCAGGCTGTTTTAAATTAGTGCAGGTACAATAACAACGGTGAGACCGGAGAGAATCTATGTTCTCAGTTACATCAAATTAGGTTAGTATGTTCACTGATGTGGTCATGTTTAATAAGAGAACCATGTCTCATTAACATGTAGGGAAAGTAGGAGTCAGTTATTTCAGCTGAAATAAGCTGCCAGCTTCACTATCAGGATCCTACCTGACAGGGTGACACATTTATTGTTTTCATTAATATGTATGCTATAAATAGACACACACACACAAACACACCATGTGGTTGTCTACAGTTGTCAGTTTTATTGTAAATCCAGGACCTGTTTTGGTTTTTAAAAAGGTTCATTGTGGTTCATGACATTCTTTGTTGATGCCTGTTGCATATTTTTAAACATTTGTGCTCCTCCACCCAATTTTCCAGGGATTATTTTTGTATTTATGCCTTTCATTGAGCACTAATCCAGTTATACATTTAATCATGTATCTGTTTCTTATGTGCTCTGTCATGCCTTGTTCCACAAACTGGACAGTTTGGACATGAGCAGCATTATAGCATATACAATATGGCTGGACACACAGAAACAGGATCAGGTCTAAACCTAATCCCCTGAGGACGTATTTGAGGACTGTGTGAGTCTATTCATTTTGAAAGAACAATGGCCAATGGTGAAATCCCAACGCTAGACCGACCAACACGCAGGGACAGCCTTTATATTGCGTTTACAGTGCTGGCCCCTGCTTTGTTTTGGTCCTGCCAAAAAGAGTAGCATCCACAGAAACTCAGATAGCAAAAATCAGTGGAAACAGGTGAACCACTCAGAGGAATGCATTTAGACTAGGAGCATGCTCTAACCAGAGTGCTTGAACAGTATCTGAAAACCCTCCTCCCACACCTCTCCTGTGTCGAAATTGGGGCAGGCTATGTTCCAAAACCAAAGATTGTCCAAAATTGTATGCTGTTGTCCCTGAAGTTTAAACAATATTATGTCTTGCTGCTCTCTATAAAGGCGGGCTTTTCATCCCGCCTTTCAGTGTGGCCGTGCAGAACAGCTATAAATACTTGCGCCTTCCCCAGTGGTCCTTCTCACAGCTGAAACTGGAGTGAGAAAGATTAAAATCACTCTGATATAAGAGGAGACTGAGGAGTGACGCATTTGCAGGTCTTGTTTGGTTCATTACCATTTATAACATGCATTAACACATACTGTATATGTGTGTTTTTACTTTTATGTTTTTTGCCCTAGTAACTGGTAAATTGATCATTTCAGTAGGCACAATATAACAATATCAGCCATGGTACAATCTGTCATAGTAATAAGGCTCAACAGTGATTTCCAAACTACAGTAGAGGGGGGGAAGCTTTCACTAAGTGACACACTATTGAGTGCACAGACTAAAGCACCTCTTATTTGTGAATTGCCTCTTCAAATGAACACAATGAATATATTATTTGTTTTTATAGCTTTTAGATTTATTGAGGCCAGACACAGCAAGCAAAAATACATAGCTTTTTTTTAATGCATTGGTCAACTTTGGGATTTTGGTCTACATTGCTTCCATAGCATGTCTTCTTTCAGATTAGTGGGGAAAAAATGCAATCTGTCTATTTGCGTCTGTAAATTTCCCCTAAGGATATAAGTATATAAGATATTGATAGATAAGTAGATAGATTTAGATATGGTTGCAGCTATAGGATGCTATGGATTTGATTGTATATTGCATCTGTAAATAGTGATTTCCTACAAAAATGGATGGAATTTTACAATACATATCTTTAAAGGCTATTTTCTCAAAATGAGTTTATTCTGAGAATACTCTCAGCCAAAAATCTCCACTACAGTAGCACTTTCAGTTCCATTCCTATCTATATTCTGAAGGTGTTTACACTGATGTTTGTTCATTTATCATTCATAACCATTTTATTCCTGGAAACACAGCTCTTTTTTTTTTAATGGCTGTATTTTCTGATTTATAGAGTGAGAAAAAGAGATATCCAAAATTGTCTCCTTTGACTCTAATATGTCAACAAAATGAAACAACCTGGCTTTAATTTTCAGCAATGAGCACATATTTAATTAGACAATGCCTCAATTGCATATTTGAACTGAACAAAAGAAGAAATATTGTTTTAATGTTCTTGACCAGCTGGGGAAGATTCATGGTGGTATGTGTTAGTTGAGTTGTCTACCCTATTCACTTGTAGTGTTTGTAGGTGAGAGGTGAGAGATTATTAACCCTGGTAAGACATGAGATTTATTTTTTTAACTTTGCCTCTATTGCATCAGTTGATTATTTGATTCATTTACAGAGACTTCAAACAGAGAATCCATTAACAGCAGTTCAAGCTAAATATTTCTGACTACAAATGCTTTGTATCCAGCAGGCTTCTGTCTTGTTTTGTATTCCTAGCATTGTAAGTTTGACCCCTTAATTTTAGGTTATGTCTTAAACCTGTTTGCGTTTCACTTCTTCAGTGTCAGTTCTTGCTTCTTTTGTTCTGCCTTGGAAGGTAAGTATGTACTTATGTAACGTTTGTACAACTTATACACACCTGGACATGACTTTGTTTTATTCAAGTGTGGAATATAGTTACTGACAGAGACATGGAAAAACACTTTCTCACATGGGCTGTCTGTGTATTTAACCTTCTACACGGTGAATCCTGTCTTACACAAGACCCTGTGATGCTTGAAAAATGGGCTCTGACTGTTTAAAGCAACACGACCTAAGATTTGGTAATTGTGCGATTTGGTGGCCCCAGTTGCAATATCACTGTTGTAAATATAGAACACCCCCACCTTCCCGGTCACTACAGCTAAGCTGACTAGCTAACAGCAGCTACATTTGCAGCAGTCACTTCACTTCCCATCAGGAAAGCAGAGCAGCCAGAGGACATCAGAAAACAGAGAACATTTTCTCTATAAATCCACTTTCACCAAAATTAGTGACATAGTTGGTGGTGCGTGACTACTGCTGGAAACGTTTTTTGCAACCTGAAACCAAAAGTTACAGTGCAAGAACGGGCTTGCGTAGCTCAGAGAGGGAACCATTGGCACTATCACACCTCAGTGATTCATGAAAATGATAGTGAAGCTGCTATTTTAAGGTAGAAAGTTACATAATGTTGATTTAAAGTATCTAAGTTTTGCTTGTTGTTCCTGAAATCCAGATTTTAGCTCTTTTATAAAATGTTTATTATAAAGATTTGCTTGAAAATTATTCATTGTAAGAATAGCCAAAATAATCAATCTTCGACTTTTCTATACTTGCAAAGAACAAAACCTGCCTACTTTGTGGGGTGATTGGGACAGCGATGGCACCATATCCAGAGCTGATTGGGCATTTTTGCCTTCCAGACCTCTGTACCATTGAACCTTTACTGTATAAGTTGACCGCGGTGACTTCACACCTCATGAAGCCAGTCAAGGGTGCACTCAGAGCATCGTAAAATCCCTCCAGCACAGCTTGGCAGTGTCAAGGAGGAGTCAGGATTTTTCATAGACAAAAAAAGAACAGGATATCACCCGCAGCCGTGAAAAATATGCATCAAATTTAATGCAATGAAACATTGTTTTGGGGAGGGGAGCTTCTTGTGAAGAAGCCTGAGGTGTTTACAGTGTGAGTTATGTTCTTACTCATTGTTGTTTATTGCAGAGTTTGGGGAATATTCTGAAGGCGTTTCATGGTGACATTTTGTGATGTGTTCCGCAGAGGGAGAAAAGGCCGCAGAGGCCAGCAGAATTTATTGACTGAATTTCACAGTTATAAATGGGTCTTTTACAAGTGACATAAAGAAAATGATCTGTTCTGTGCTGAGGCGGTGGAGATCTGTAAACTTGTTCTGTATACTACTAGCAGTCATGGCACTTGTATTGAATAGTTTCATTCAATAGACTATAACTTTGCTTTTGATAAATATTGTGCATAGAATCGATGATTAATGTACTTAAAGCACCTAAATCCTTTCCTGCACAGAAAAACCATATATTCTGTCTCCAAGCAATATTTCCATTCTCCTCAGGCACTGTATGAAAAGCCTGCATTTGCATTTTTTGTATGTCGTTGGAGCTATGTTCACTATATGTTTTGTAAAAACCTTAGACTTCCAATCTACACTGGAGACTATGACGAGATCTCCAGAGGAATAATCGTCTCTAGAGGAAAGCCATATACAAAGAGACCACTGTCTATGCTGCAGTGTTATTCAAACAATCCATATCCCTCACAAAACCACCCCAAGGCTTTAATGCCTTTCTTCAGACTGCTGCGGTATGAAAAACACAGCTGTATTTTACGCTGCAAAAATGCACTGAAATCAGTAGAAATCAAGCAATTTTAGCTAAAATGGATTTCTTGGATTTGGACGAATTTTTTTGCTTTTTGCAAACTTGGAAACTTATTTCAGCAAATACACAATTTGTCTGTGCTGAGGTGAGACAGTCTAAAATGACAGTATCTTTGAAAGAGACGGATCACTCCTTTTTTCTGTAAAGTAAAGCCAAATGATTAAAGAGGATTCAAGGAGCTGGTTGCTTCTCACAGGAAGCAAGAGATTTTGTCTGTTTCTGTGAAATATTGGTGCAAGAAGTACTCCGATCCTTTACTCCTCACAGTCGGGTATTACAAGTAAAAGTCAAATTTCTGAGTTAAAGTACAGGCATGTTATCAGCAAAACACACATAAAAGTAAAGTAGTCTGCAGAAAAGCAACAAAGCCACACATGACTGTAGACTCTTAATCTGCAAGGTAACAAGTATACACAGCCGTCAGATACATTTACAGTAAAATGTAAAATGTTTCCCTCTGAAATAGTAGAAATATAAAATGGCAATAAGAGGAAATTCCCAAGTATCGTACCTCTAAATTATACTTTAAGTCCTTTTATTTCTCTGACTGCACTTGGTAACCACTGCAGAAAAACAAGAACAATGAACGTGTTGCAGCGTTGCGTAATGGGTGAATGCGCCTGTGTAATGTTGTAAACAATGCTTCTTTTATGAATGACAAGTCTATTCAAATTCTCTTCACATTTTTGGTGCTATAATCAGTGTTTGGGACAGAGATCACCTGTGTGGGCAGCACTGTTATAGCTTGTATTTTCTGTTAATGAGGTTAAAGTTCTTGTCAGTGGCACTATTTCCTTTGTCTGCTGAATCATTTGACTGTTGCTGCTTATTCTCTCTACATAGGTTTTATTTTTTTATTTCAAGCAAACCATTTCCTATGTACCAGGATGTTTTTTTTCCTCAGAAAAACCTGTTGGCCACTGGTTGTCTAGAAGAAAGAAGGTAAAATCTAGGAAGTAGGGAAAATGGAAATCTAAATAAAAATGATGGCGAAACTAAATTCAGTTTTATTGATATTGTCCGGTTGCTGGAGGCCTCGATCACCAATCACGTTCCCTTGAAGACGCCATTCTAAGCTCTGATTCTAAATCTATTTCTAGCTAATCACACCCACAACAATAGCAGTGACGTCAAACATTAGCCCTCATGGGTCCATGGGTGATTCTTTAAATAATAGTTAGGACTCACAGTGCAGGTTTGAGCTCACAGCGTCTGTCTGTCTAAGACAAGAAAAAGACAGCCTGTGCTTTGGTTAAAGCCCACGAAGATGACAAACCTGGACGTCAGCAGCCTCCAAAACCCAGGTCTAATTATGCTCCTTTTTCTATATTTGCTTCGCATGTGCCAAGAGTGAAAGGAAAAAGAAAAGGGCCTGTTTCATTGTTCTTTTTCTCCTTACTGTATTATGCTGTCTGATGAAATTAAACCCAGTGGCCTTTAACACCTGGGGGGGGGGGTATTTTCTTCCTCATAATTATAATCACTGATATTAGAACTTCCTCACTCAAAAATCCCATGCTATCTATGACATTATGTAATCTGTTGGAAATTGCTTATCCTATGCAAATAAATGCATTCCATAATGCAATATGTACGTGTATTTACTTTACCTCCCATAGCGATGAAACCGAAAAACATCACTTATTCTTTATCAATTTGCATCATGTTTGTAGTAAATGCAAACAGACATCTCTAATGATAAAATGGACAAATGTTTGGAGTCAGCATGCAGGATCCTCTGTGAGTCATTGTGCCACAGTATGTGATGACCTACTTCACATTAAAGGACTATCTGGCTGTTGCGCGGCAGGCCAATTTACTTTATAATGATGACAGAAGAAGAGAGAGTGACGGGAAGCAAAACAATGAGGGAGAGAGAGAGAGAGGCGTGTCATGTTAGCTCTATAGACCTTGTTCTTCTAAAGCAGTCAAAATGCCTCGGTTGCACCCACACACCTCTCTAATCCGCCTACACACACACACACACACACACACACACAAACACTCCACAGCCTGAAGCACGATCTCAAAGTGTGGTTTAAAAAAAATAAGTTTTAAAAAATCTGGAGAGTACTACAAGTGGTAATCAATATGCAGGAGATTTTAAAATTGAAGTGAAGCAACTTCTTCAAAAGGTCTTTATGTGATCTGTTTCTTCATTAGGCCCCGCCCCCTGTAGTTACTGTTGCTGAACCTTTTTGTTCTGCACCACACTGAGTTTACAACAAAAACGATGGATGATTCACCACTTAAAATGCTTTGTAATGTTTTACCACCGGTCCCTGATTTCAGACAGATACAGACAAAAGAAGGCTTCTTATTTCTAGCTGGCAACCATCGATTTTGCCGGCTGTCACTGGCAGATTTTGTTAATTGTAGCTAGCTTTCTAATTAAGCCAACGTTAGCTTCATGAGTTAGTTGACTCTTTTTAAAAACAATAATCTTAGCGGTCTTAAATATTCATTTACTGGCTACATACACAGTACAATGCTAAAAGACTGAGGCGAAAGCTACATGTCCTAGTCAGATTGTTATTTCCTTCTCACATAACCCAATCTGACCGTATGTTTTCACTGTTGACGTTGGAAGAGAAAAGACTTTGGGCATGAGCACTAACCAATGTGTTTCGCCAATGTAAAGCTAACAATATCTCGGGTAACCACTGGATAACATGTAGGACACGTGCTAACGTTGATTTGATACAGTAGCATCTGGCTGCTGGCCTTGGATGTAATGAGCAGTGATTTCTGAGCTAGTTAGCCAGACATACTATTGATAACAGCTTATGCTAGAGCAGATAATGACACTTTTTAATCCATTCCTCACTCTATTGCTCTTTGGTTTTAGAGAGGCAAAAAACCACCACCAGTAATCACTTACAACAGACCCATGCACTCCAACGCTTGACATATCAGCTATGCCTATAGTTAAGCTATGAATGGACAATTGCTGTTCAGGGGAGCTGTTTAGCAAATGGTCAATTTATCTCACCTATTTGAAAACAGCTACCCTCTGTGTTTAATGTGAAGAAGCCACAAATAAAAAAACAAACAAAAAAAACAGGATATGTATGAAATGATAGACTCTGTGTCAGGAGGTCAGCTCGGCCACAGGTTCATTCTGCTCAACCTCCCTGACAGCCCACGGTGGTTGCTTCGATGGCCTTGTCAAAAGGATCACACCTCACGAGTAACAACTTAATGCCCTACCATAGTCCCCATGTTTTGCAGTCAAAGGAGAGTTAACATTTGTATTCCTCATCATCCTCACCGCGCTGCTCTTACTCCTGAACCCTGTCTACAACGCAGCAAAGTTTACGCCATAAAAGCTAAGTTTTTGTCTTTTCACCGTGAGAGAGCTGAGGCTGAGGAATATTGCCTGAGGATGTTTCATATCCCCACAGCCCTGACTGCACACTCTCTGCTCCCTTCTTTTATCTCTTTTTCTTAATCACTCGTCTTTACCCTCTATCTTACTATACCTCTCCCTCCTTTCTCCCACTTTGTCTGAGACTAACCTGTCTCCTTTCTCCCTCTGCAGTTTTCTTCCATCCCCACCTCTAATTCTTTTAACTTCCATCCCCTTCCCACTTTCTGTCTCTGTGCATGACTTTGCTTCTCCTTCACTATTTGTATCTATTTTTCTGTGTTTTTTTCCCCCCGCCTTGTCTCTCTTGGCGAGAGAGTGCAAGCAGGTCTCTCTGCTTTCTGGGCCTCCCCTCTCCCTGTCAACCCGGCAGCATCCAGTGGAAGAGGCAGCGCTGTCACTATGGACCGGCTCTGGGGAAGACGAAGCAGAGCGAGTGAAAGTTACAGAGAAGGGGGGGAGGGAGGGAGGGGGTGGGCGAGGAAGGGGATGGAAAAACATGACACGGAGGAGGTGTACAGATGACAAGTCCCTTCATTGGGGAGTTTTGTGAAGTGAGGGAGCTGCCGAAAGGGAGAAAAAGACACGGGAAGGAAGGAAGGGAGGGAGGCACCACGAGGCATGCAGGATGTTTTTTTGAGGAGAAACAGCTCAGGGATGGCACTTCTCTCACAGGTTGGCTGCTCCGCAAGCGCACCTCGACTAAGATAGCCGACTGCACAGTGCAGTAGGCAGATGTTGCTCACATCCAGCTCGATGGCTGAATGCATAATTCGCTTGTTGTTTACATAAACGGAATCGTACCCGTCAGTTGAAGGGCGTGCAGCTTTAAGGAACATGAATTTATCAAGTCAGGGAGATGAAGGCAGGCTTTTACAGAGCTGTGTGCATTCGCATCACAAGGCGTGGTTTCAACCTACTTTGTTCATGGGTGAGTTCGTGTGCGGTATAACCATGTAAAGCTAATGTTTTCATACATGAAACTCAGCAGCACTCATGATCATCCTTTACCTGAATTATTGATCCACAGTTGTTAGTTTAGCATTAATGTTTAAGTTAGAGCAGTATGGAGCCTTGATAAGTCATTCACTGGTTTGGATGATAGAACATTTTGCCCCCCCTCTTGATCTTTCTTACCCATTTCTGCCCACTTTTCAGTTCCCTGTCTCAACATCCAATAAATAAAACTCTTTCACTTCAAAGTGCAGATGCATTTATTTTGAACAATTCCCCATGGAAGGTTGTAAGGCCTGTTGATCACGGCTCATGCCATTCTCTTTGATGTGCTCACATACGTTTTCTAGTTAAATAATTCCTGACTGTGAAAAAAAAAAAAAAAAGAAAACTCTACAGAAGATTTGTTTGTCCCTAAGACACTGCACAAAAATACTTTTTTCCTCCCCATTGAGACAAAAATAACTTTACCCTCGCTCTCTTGATGAGGCAGTTTGACCTTTAAGATTTTGGAGATTTGGGGAGTTGCAATAGTAATGCTTATCTGAGTGACGCCACTAGGACTCACTGGGCAAAAAACAGGGCAGCATAAAAGGGCTGTGTTGTCCTGTGTCCAGCAACCATTGGTGTAAAGTTACAGTACATTGAGAACAGAGATTTCAGCAGGTCAAGCGGGTAACACAGGCCGGAATCATGCGTAGATATTGCAGGAAATAAGAATCTGGACAACATGGGCACTGGACATTAAAAAAATAACAGCCACTGAATGTCCAGGGGTTTTTGCAGAATTCTTAAACAATAACGTTTGTACGTAATAATATCTTATCCCATGCAGTGGAAGAAAATCAATGCATACATGGGACACCGCATGTTGTCCCGACTAGCATGTTCGAATTCTTTTTGCCTTCTCTCGCCTAGTTTGACAACTTCCGTGACATGTTCTGTGATCTCTTCCAAATACAAGAGTAAACATGGCAAAGCAAGAGAAAAATGATGGCTGTGCTTCCAGGTGAACAGTGACACTGGCTACGTCACACAGGCCGTGCACACAAACACGGCAAGCTATGATTGTCCAGCGTCCAACGTGTAGTCCACCGTGTTATCCAGGCCACGTCACACCAAGAATTTATGACTTAATGATTGCTTTATATTACACAGGAGGGCTGCAGCTATGGATTAATTAAGTAATTAAGTATTCTACAGATTATTCCATTGATTAATCGAGCCATCAGATAAGAAATACTTTTGCTTTATTAAAAAAAAGTAGCAAAAGAGCAATGGTAAATGTTGTCACAAAAAAGTGAACACAACATTTACTGTTTATGTAACTTTAATGTTACTTCAGTGTCTACTGAGTTGGTCCAGTTAGCAGCTACGAATCAGGTTAAAGACAAATAAATAGAAAATTTTGAGATAATACGTTTCAGAGTTGTGGAGCTGGAATCATATGATTGATTGCCTTTTTGTATTGTGATTTCTTGTTTGATTTGATCTTATTTTATTTTTTCTGAAAAACAATGACTTGTAGCTGCTAGCTTCCTTTTCACAGTGAAGCATTGGCATCATGCTTATGGTAGGCACACTGTACAGAGTTGCAGTAATAATAATAATTAATAATAATCCGTGCAAAACACAGTGCTCTGTATGGCTGTATAGTTATATGTATTAAACGAATCTTCGATGCAAAGAATTTGCATTGATGAAGTTCCTCGTGGAATTGTTTCAGCCCGGTAGAGTGAATGTCGGATGATCACTTTCTGGCTGACAGATTGTGTTGTTCTCTCCATCAGTAAAATCATTCAAAAGTGATCAGAAAGCCCAGCCAGAAAATGAATCACATTTTTAATGTTGTTAATGTTGCTCTTGCATGTACCTTCCATCTCTCTTATCAGTAGACTGACAGGACTATAAAGCTGTTGTGGTGAACCTTTCATGAAAAGGCTCTATAAAATCCAGTAGCCTCCAGTGACATCAAAACACACCTGAGCCCCTGCACACAGCTGTTGAAGGTGGAAGAAAATCATCTTTTTAAAAATATGCTCACATCTCTCCCACAACCAGGAATTGGCTCATTTACAGCATTTTGTTAAGGTGGTTTATTTGATGAATGTCATTTCCTTTGCATACATAAAGATAATTCCTTAAAGATTGCTATTTTGTCACAAAAGACCTGCAATAACATAACCCCACCAGGCATTTAGGTCAGTCCATAAAATCAGAGGATGTCTGTGATAGCATATGTGAGTAAACATCATCTAAAGTAGAGTTTATATGCTAATCTACATTGTGCCGTAAAATAGTTTACCTGCTGCCTTTGCACAAGAACCCGTGCTTTTGCAAGTAGAACAAAGTTTGGAGAAGTAACTGCGGATTTAAAGCCAGGTGTATCTGACAGCGCCTGCCGTTTCTACCTACTGGGATTGTTGCAACAGCAAGTTTGTTAAAGATAAGAGGGTTTTTTCACTTCCCACTCTCTGGCACACCTGTCCACCAACTCTCCACAAATACGGCGTCTCAGCAGCCTAAGTAGGCTACACGCGTTATGCAACACGAATACTTGGGGACACATTGGTCGAAGCGTTTTTTGTGATTGCTTTTCCCCTAAACAGATGATCTCTGTATACATCTCTCTTCCAGTTTGGTGGCGTTCTATGCACAATATCAGGCGACAATGACTGCCCTCTCAGTGCGAGTCTTCAATGGCTCCCTGAAATGCTTCTTGTTTCTCTGTTGCCTCATTATAATCCTTTGTGTGTCCTCTGTGAATGGCTGATGATGATTATGCAAATGTTCCATCGGAGAGCAGCATGGGTAATTATCACAGCAGAGAATGAGGCTTTTTGAAATTCTCTGACTGCTGAAGAGAAAACCATGGGTCTTCCGTCTGTGTAAGGGCGTATATTTAGCTGTTTGGGCAAGTTAGGGGCTTTGAGGTTGTGGCCATGGTGATGCTTACCAAAACCTGTGGATGGTTTTGTGAGGTTTTTATGCATTGTGAGTTTTTTATCCTCCGTAGAATTACTTCATCTGCACAGGAAGCTGAATTGTAAATTTGGTGAATTTTAAAGCTTTTAGTATTGTCCTACTCCTCCGTAGAATTACTCCATCTGCACAGGAAGCTGAATTGTAAATTTGGTGAATTTTAAAGCTTTTAGTATTGTCCTACTCCTCCGTAGAATTACTCCATCTGCACAGGAAGCTGAATTGTGAATTTGCAGAATTTTAAATCTGTTACCTTTGTGTTGCAAAGTGGTTCATTCTATCCTGCAAAACACTTTTATTTCTCATCTTTTGGATACGTTAGAGCTTGTTGCAGCCTATCTACAGGTTGAGTCCGATTTTTATTACCTGCATGCAACTGTAATTGACACCTGATGTACTCTGGCTATCAACATGGAGACAGACACATGCAGTGCATCAGTATTCACTCAGGCACTAATGAGGGCAGCTCGGAGGTGCAGGGGCCCGTGGTGAACAGGTGGGGTCCTGGCAGCAGACCTCAGCACGTATCTTGGAGGTGTGAAATGTCTCATTATGGGTGGAGAGGTATACGCAGATAAACCGAGAGAAACACAGAGATAGATTGAGACAGACAAATAGAGTTAGAGGGGAAAGAGAGAAAAGAGAGACAACATGGTTAAAAGCCTGTGGTTCAAGAGGAAATGGGAAATGCACAGACTCCCAGAGGGAGTCCAGCTTTGAGAGCTTCAGTACCCAGGCATGAGTGGCCCCCTGACTGGGGTGAAGGGAGGTAGACTGCCTGGGGTCAATTAACCTCTAGAGCAGCCCGAGCTGGGCTCTAAGGAACACTGGTTTTTATAGATACTGACGAGGCACAATTTGTCTCCTCGGACTGCGAGGGCGCTTGCATAAAGCAGGTCATGGGGCAATGAGGCGTAGAAGGCATACCAACTAAAAAAACGATCCTCACTTCGGCCTGGCATGTCACTTCTTCACAGGAACACTTCCTTTAGCAGGGTCAGGTGCCAGGAGAACTTTTGAGGGAAGTTCAGCAGCAGCAAAAAAGTTACGGCAGAAATTGCATCCCCAATTGATCTATTTTCATTGTTTTAGAGAACAAAGGCATGTCATCTCCAAACGATCCGAACAATAGGTTGAATCTAAAATCCAGGGGACTCCGGTAGGTTAGATCGCCACATTCATTGAGGACAGAAACGCAACATAAATCATCACCCCGCAAAAGTTGCCTTCCCCTTTCAAGAAATAAAAGTCCATTTGTCAGTGAAGTCAGCAAAGTTCCCACAGTTCTTGTAGCTACTTGGCCCGCTGCCAAATAGACCAACTGAGCAGAGAGGCCAAGGCTATGATGTGTGTATCTGCTAGGATATGACATACTCCATTCTCTTCTCTCGCATTCCTAATGTGATTAAGTCAGCCCAGTTAATGTAATAATCTTGCAACAATGCACAGTATAATGCTCCAATCAATGCCAATGAACCAGCACCCCTTCCTCCCATTGGCCATGCCAAAAAAACACACAAGTCATCAAGTCTGTGTTTGCTCTTCCTCACCTCCCTCCATCCTGAAGCATTCCGCAACTAATAAACAACAAAGACACGAGAAGGTACACGTGGAATATAATGCAAGAGCTTTTCTTTATTGTGCCCTGCTCTCATGTGAAGACAGGCAGTATCCTCTGTCCATCTTTCTCTCCACGTCCGTGTCTTTCTCCTTCTCCTCCCATCGCTCTGCGGGAAGCTGTCAGAAAGGCAGCGAGCTGGCATCACAGGGAAATGGCAACAGTGCATATAGAGGCCTGTGTGGATCGCAGCAGGTCTAAGGGCCATTAAAACTCATCATCACAAGAGTGTCTCAGCTGCAGTTCTTATGGGAGGAAATGGAGAGTGAGGAAGAGGAGTCGATCGGGAAGAGGCAAAGAGTCAGGCATTTGGCCATGCCTGGGCTTCCCACTGCAGGGAACCTTTTACACATTGACAAGGAAATGAGAGGTTGTTTCTGCTCTTTCTCAGTCAGCCTTCCACAATTTCGTTGTTTATCTTTCCCTTATTTTTCTTTTCTCCCTCCATCATATCCACAGACATTTTACTGCAAAAATAAATCAATGCTATAGGAATAACCTTTCATCGGCACATTTCCTGGAGATTGTTTCTTAATTTGAGGTGGAAATTGGGATCACTTGTCTGCTTGTGATAATTTTTATTCGTTGAGTAGAAAAAAAAATTGTTTAAGCTTTCATGTCAGTAATGTTGACTCTGTCTGCCCAAAAAAATACCTTTCATTTGCAATGAACATAGCCCAAACTTATTTCACCTCCTCCATATGTTCCCCTGAACTGCTCTAAACAGCCTACTTGAAATTAAATGTATTAGAGGCTATCATGGAAGTGATCCGTATTATCTTATTTTCAGATCTACTGCTTCCCATAAACAATGTTACGTTCATACAAGTTGTATTTTGGCAAGAAACATCACAAAGCTGGAGGGTGCTCAAGATTATGAGAAACAATCTGCAGTTTAAATCAATTCACTTTTAATTTCTGCTTCTTCCTCGCAACAGCTGCCACGGCTCATGGGTACAGCAGTATTGGTAGCGGGTATTAGAGCACTCTACCATTCCAAAATGATGCACAGAACATGATTTCAAAACAAACAAAGCAGAGTCCAGATAATTTAAACTGGCAGCCATAACAAAAACCTTTAGGATGGTTACATTGTACAGGAGAGTCTTATATTTCTATGTTAAGCAACACTGCGGATGTTGCTGAAGGAAAAGAAATTGAAATGGAAATACAGAATAGATTGGTTTTGTTTTAGCTGATTATAGGATGGAGATTATGAAAAATAAAATATTTATAAGGCATAAAATATTTATGGAAAAACATTTAACCGTTCCAGTTTGTGAGGTTGTGAATTTTCTATTTATCGACAATTTTGGGTCTCAAGAACATTTGTAAAGTTTTGTGTGGTGTTTTATTTATCAAGGAATTTGTGGTTTATCTTTCTAAGTGTCTTACCAACTATTGGATGGACTGACTTAAAATTAAAAGCCCACAGTATGAATTGTAATAACTTTGGTGATCCGCCGACTTTTCATCAACAGCATCTCAATAAACTGCAGGCAATGGGTACAGATGAACACAGATGGGGTACAGCAGCTCGATGCTTACTATGGCTGAACTTTGTCACCACAAGGAGGACCCATCTAACCCGATGGCAGTTTACACATGCATTAACATGCGTTTTGAGTGGTCTACTTACAAGTGGACTGTTCAAAGTATAACTGTGAATGCTCCCAAGATGGATCGAGGTCACACTGAGATCCAATCCCTCAGACCACATTCGGAGGTGGTCTAGGTCACACATAGCCACATTCTTTTAGTAGTGTGTCATATTTTAGTGTGAAACAAACAAGAACACACAAAATGGATTCTAGAGGATGGAGTATACACTGATTTCCATTTGGGCCAAAAAACAAAAAAACAGTCTTGGCAAACTTCCTCTTCTACTTTTAATTTCCGGCAGACCAGGCACAGGAAGTACAATGCTGCCTCCCACCGGCAACAATGCATTTTGTCTCTGCAAACATAACTGATGTGCATTTATTTGCATATAGAGCAGGGTAGGGAGATCAACTCTCCCGAGAGGCAGGTACAAACTGACATACTTAGAGCTGTCCACTTGTTATCGGATCACCCAAGACACATGTTTAATGCCCAGTGTAAACAGAGCCTAATTCTCATACAACTCTGTGAAGGAGGACGTGGCTTTCATGTCCTCACTCTTCTGGAGTGGAGAGCAACAATGGCGGGACTGCCCTTGTGCTAGCAACACCTTTGAAGAGGTTGCTGATGCACAATACCACTCCAGTTCTGGGGGAACGCTCTGCTACTCTGTATCACAATGGACTCACTCATGAAGGGGACAAGAACAAGTACAACAGTTTTTATCGAACAGAAAGTGAAAAACCTGCAGCACTTTTGGGGCTCACAAAGGGCTTGTATTGCAAACTTTGAACGCACTGATACAGAGCAAAATATGTATGAAACAGAACTGAATTCACTAAATTATGTAACTTCTCAATCAAAGACATTGTTTGCAGGCACATCATTGACTGAGGTCTGTTCCATTTACCGCACCACTGGAGGAATCAATGGGACATACAGTTAATGAGGAATAACTGGAACTAATGGCTGTCTGCTTCGGTGAACACTCATGGGCCGAAGCCTGAGTGTAACATCCCATTTATGCTTATTATCTTGCATTAAGCTGCTCATGTTATCAATTAGAAACTTTGTACATTTTAGGATGTACGTTTTATTTATATTTTGTATAATTTGATTGAGTTGCTTTTTATATATATTTCAATATATTTTTCAATAGCATGAATAATATATATAATATATTTTGTAACGCTGTGCATACCATTATATTTTCTCATATTAAAAGCTGAATTGTTGCCGCTAACAAAATGTGAAACTTTTAATAAATAAGTTGATTGACACAATCGCAGAACAAAATATTCCAGCATCATTAATCTGCAATTCATTCATTCAATTTATCATTAATTTTTTTTAACAATTTATGTTCCATTCACACATTGTGCATTAAGCTTCATAAAAACAGTAATCCTGATTACATCCACTCTATGATATATAATTAGTTTTTTGTTATTTTCTGTCAATGCATTGTGGAGAAAAAGCACTAAAGTATGTGCCAATCATACATAGAATAAAATGCCATAAATATGTGAAAATAGGAGAAGAAAGAATGTAGAATAAAACATCAGCAGTCCAGTTGGCTTTTCTGCTAATTATTGCGGCCAAAAAATACTATTTCACAACTTTTCTTTCTCTTAAGTAAGCTTTTATTTTCCTCTGGCCGACAATGGGAAACAGGGAGATGGTGGCTGAAACAGTGGCTGGCTAAATATGGGCCTTTCATCCGGCTTAACTCTACAAATGGACCTCATTGTCTTGAGGAATTCGATTTTCTGCCATTCTGCGTGCACGCTGTGTCCCTCTCTGGGGCCCGACTGCAGCGAGCGAGGCCCTTATCAACAGCACTCAGGGTGTGGAATTGAGGAATTGAGTTCTGCCTCAAATCAAACCATGAGAAAGAGCGACTGAGAAGCGAACAGGAGTGAGAAAAAGAAGAAGAAGAGAGAAACGCAGAGAGGAAGTGGGGGGAAGGGGCGGGGGGAGTCAGGATAAAATCTCTAGATGCTTCCACTCTCCCACTTAGACACAAGCCACACACACACTTGCACAACACGTGTGCACCTGCTCAGGCACACACAAGCTCGTACGGTATGCATAACTCGTGCATTCGGTGTAATCACACATGGGCACACATGAGTACACACATACTGTGTAAAATTTGCCAGTAAACCCATTGATGGCTCTCCCAGTGGGGAGGCTTTTATACGCTCTAATTTCCAGTGTTATCTTCTAGTGCTCCGAGCCAATGCCCAAATAGAGCTGTTTTTATCTACTAGATAACGGCTGTGTTCCTTTGAATGCGTATGTGCACTTGAGTGTATGTGTATTTGGGTGTGTGTGATGCTCTGTAAGCCATGCCCAACATTTACAGTGCCACTGTTTTTCAAAGTCTACCATTACTTATTGCTTACCGTCCTTTTGAGAGAAAAGGGTGTCACTATATCTTTTGTCATTTCTAATTAAAATTCGATTTGATTGATGTTGATGAAAATCAGGGCTTCACGTAGAAAAGCATCTACTGATTTGGCACTAACAGAATCCATGCAATAATAATTATGATTATGAATTCTCCATGCAATAGTAATTATGATTATGAATAATTATGAAATCCATTAGTCTCATCAAAACAATAAAAAAAAACAATAGCTATCATGTAAATGTCATAAAATTAAATACATTTTCCTGATTATTTTTCCACCATGAAGTAGGGCAAGATGAATGTCGGTCCGTATAAGTAAAGTTTTGAGGAATTTGAGCAGACTTTGATATTAGCCTTACTTTAGCTGTTTGAGTTTTTCATCATGCTTGTAGTTAAAATACCTGCTGTCAGCGCCTACAGGCCACATGACTTCTGGAGTGTATCTACAGTGTTTATAAGAACAGGTTTTCTCATTTGACTGCCAAGTGGGTCCACAGTTCCAGTACATGAGTGTATTTTCTATAGGATTTGTCAAAGAGCACTGGCTGCTGCTAAACGTAAACGATACATTGATCTGCAGCTGTTGGTTACAATGCGTTACCATGTGTGACATTGCTCATTTTGGCTGGACAGACAAAAACTGGCAGAAGTCTACCTGGGAGGGGATAAAGTTCCAGTTTCAGTCGGCCACTCACAGGTTTTATTTTGTTTTTATTTTAAACACGTAAAAGAAAAAGATAAAAAAAAAACAAGATAAAATAATATAAAATGGAATGAAAAAATTAAGCTTACACACAAACTCAATGAATAAATCCTCAAACAACACAAATTAAATATCGTATTGGAAAAGGAGTAGGAGGAAGCATACACTTATTTGTTCTTACCCCTTCTCCGTTCATCAGTTAAATTATAAACATGATTTTCTCTACTTATATTTATATATACACATACATTTACATAAATGCACGCAGACATATTACATATACAGTTGAAACCAGAAGTTTACATACACTGTATAAAAAAGACACATAATCTCTTTTTTCTCTGACATTAAATCAGATTAAACTTTTCCTGTTTTAGGTCAATTAGGATTACCGAAATTATTTCTATTTGCTAAATGCCAGAATAATGAGAGAGAGAATTTTTTAGACAATGTTTTTATTACTTTCTTGAAAGTCAGAAGTTTACATACATTTCATTAGTATTTGGTACCATTGCCTTTAAACTGTATGACTTGGGTCAAACGTTTTGGATATCCTTCCACAAGCTTCTCACAATAGTTGGCAGGAATTTTGGCCCATTCCTCCAGACAGAACTGGTGTAACTGAGCCAAGTTTGTAGGCCGCCTTGCTCGCACATGCCATTTCAGCTCTGCCCATAAATGTTCAATAGCATTGAGATCAGGGCTTTGTGATGGCCACTCCAAAACATTGACTTTGTTGTCCTTAAGCCACTTCCTGGCTGATGTCTTGAGATGTTGCTTCAGTACTTCCACATAATGTTCTTTCCTCATGATGCCATCTATTTTGTGAAGTGCACCAGTCCATCCTGCAGCAAAACAACTCCACAACATGATGCTGCCACCCCTGTATTTCACAGTTGGGATGGTGTTCTCAGGCTTGCAAGCTTCCCCCTTTTTCCTCCAAACGTAACGATGGTCATTAGGGCCAAACAGTTTGATTTTAGTTTCGTCAGACCACAGGACATGTCTCCAAAAATTAAGATCTTTGTCCCTGTGTGCATTTGCAAACTGTAATCTGTTTATTTTGGAGTAATGGCTTCTTCCTGGCATAGTGGCCTTTCAGCCCATGTCGGTACAGTACTTGTTTCACTGTGGATAATGACAGACTCTTACCAGCTTCAGCCAGCATCTTCACAAGGTCTTTTGCTTTTGTTCTTGGGTTGATATGCACATTTCGGACCAAAGCACGTTCAACTCTGGGACACAGAACCCGTCTCCTTCCTGAGCGGTATGATGGCTGGACATTCCCATGGTGTTTATACTTGCGTATAATTGTTTGAACAGATGAACGTGGCACCTTCAGGCATCCAGAAATTGCACCCAAGGATGAACCAGACTTGTGCATGTCCACAATTCTCTTCCTGATATCTTGGCTGAGTTCTTTTGACTTTCCCATGATGTTACACAAAGAAGCAGTGTTTCAGGTGTGCCTTAAAATACATCCACAGGTATGTCTTTGATTAACTCAATTGTTGTCAATAAACCAGAAGCTTCCAAAGACATGACATCATCACCTGGGCTTTCCCAAAATGTTTAACGGCATAGTAATCTTAGTGTATGTAAACTTCTGACTTTAAAGAAAGTAATAAAAAATTGTCTTTAAAAAAATCCTTCTTTCATTATTCTGGCATTTAGCAAATAGAAATAATTTTGGTAATTCTAACGGACCTAAAACAGGAAAAGTGATTGTCTGATTCCATGTCAGACAGTGAGAAAAAAAGCGTATGTTTCTTTTTATACAGTGTATGTAAACTTCTGGTTTCAACTGTATGTTGTTGATAAACAATTATCCACATTCTATGTACAACATGTACTGTGCTGTATATCACACTCTGTTATTAACTAGAACTTAACTATCACCATAGCCCTTCCTCATTCTTATATCTCTGAATAATGTTTTATATATCTACTTGAGGACAAAACCTGTAGAGCAGGAAGTGGAGAGTGACATCCGAATGTGTCTCCCAAATCCATACTACATATAAGTTATATACAGCATATACTGTATGTATAGTTTTCTATATAAGCACATCAAACATTTACAAAAACAAAACAAAGCAGAAAGCAAATTGTCTTTTTTGTTTTCCAATCTCTTTCTGGAGCTGTGCATTGCATTGTCGGGGAATAGCAACTATCCACAGCATGCTCAACCCTATTTTGTATGTACTCCTACTGGTTTTTCGGAATGCATAATTTTGTCACTTTTTCCGGTGTGAACATAAAAACATGCTCATAATTAGTATGTAGTATGTATTTGGGACACGTCAAGGGACTCAGGCGACTGATGTTGGAGCAGACATTCAGCAAAAGAGCGAGCGGTGCACTGACGAGAACAAGACCATGATTAAAAGGTTACAATGGATACAGTATAGTGTAGCGGTGGGAGGAGTATCCCATGTGAGTGAAGCAGCAGAATCAAAGTGACTGCCTGAAGTAGCTCACATGCTTCACTTCATAAAAGCCACACTCAGAACGAGTGAAATTCCGCTTCGCATTTGTACTGCTGCATTCAGTTTTGTTTTTTTTGACATGCAAATGAAGCATGCTAATTCAATGAACTGCCTTTCCTGTTTATGCATGACACAAATAAATATAGCACCTTTTATGAACTTGAGAAATCAACGTTTTTTCACTTAAATGTTCTCCTGAGGTCGACTTCACCAAAGCTGTTGTTGCAGTGACGAGCCACGAGTGCGGTGCTGCCTTCTTACTTTTGTCACTACTCTCTTCCTCAGGCGGGTGTCCTGCATGCCATTAACCAATTAACCAGAGAGAGAGACAGAGAGAGAGACAGAGAGAGAAAGAGCCTGTTACAGGTAAGGACAGCAGCAGACGCACATACAGAAACATGCTACTATCAATCTGATGTGAAGTAGTGCTATTTACAGCAGGGCAAGCACTGAGTCACCTCGCTAGTGAGTGTCATTCGCCAGGACACGGTAACTAGGCCCAGTGGTGTTCTTAAACCACCGTAGGGCATCAAGCCAGTGTGTGAGGTGTCGGGGCTAAGTTACACATTGAGGTGTGACATTACCGCCGGTTGTTGACAATAAACCGGGGTTGCTGGGTGCTCTACGGGAGCTTTCACCCACTGAGCTCAAGTTATCTGAAATGTCTTTTCTGGGCTGCAGCTGTTAAGTGGTGCTTACTGCGGCCAAGCTTCACATCTCGTGTAGCAGCGGCCAAGAGGCAGAGTCGTAATTCAAGAGGTAATAAAAAATAAAGGCAGAGAATTATTCAATTTGAGTTGTGAGTCAATATTTAGCAACTTTGCAGTCGAAATGATGAATTTTTCAATATGTTTTTTGTTTAGCGTAGAACTTCTTTAATCCAATAATGTGTTGATGAGTTATTGTTCTGTAGCTCAAGGAAGTAATGTGTTTAAAGAAGCAGTATTATACAGCAGTAGGTCACATGAAGAAACAGATAGAAACTGTTGTACATGCAGTTTTTATATCATATGCAAAAATAACTGGATTTGCAGAGTTTTTAACATAACAGTTCCCCGGTTGAATGTCGGCTCTACGTGACATTATTTGCTGCTTTGCATACAACAACATGCTGCAGTGCATGATGGTTTACCCCTTTGACGTGTGCATGTAATACAACAGCCACTAGTCTTAAGAGAGGCTTAGGGCCAACATGCTTCCACGTCCCTCCCACTGGGCAGTAACACACACACTT